>NC_040086.1:30672270-31922270 GCF_003369695.1 Bos indicus x Bos taurus
ATATTGGCTGTGGGTTTGTCATAAATACCTTTCATTATATTGAGACATGTTCCCTCTATACCCCCTTTCATAAGGGTAATCACTTTTAATCATTAATGGGTGTTGAATTTTATCAGATGCTTTTTCTGTTGAGAGGATCACATGGTTTTTGTCCTGTCTTTTGTTAATGTGTATATCGTATGGATTGGTGTGTATTAAACCATCCTTGCGCACCTGGGATGAGTCCAGCTTGGTTGTGGTGTGTGAACCTTTTTTACGTGTTATTGGATTTTGTTTGAGAGAGATGCAAATCAAAGCTACGGTGAGGTACCACCTCACACCAATCAGAATGACCATCATTAAAAAGTCTACAAATAACAATTGCTGGAGGGGGTGTGGAGAAAAGGGAAACCCTCCTACACTGTTGGTGGGAATGTAAATTGGTATAGCCACTATGGAAAACAGTACGGCGGTTCCTCAAAAAACTAAAATTAGAGTTGCCCTATGATTCAGCAGTCCCACTCTTGGGCACTTATCTGGACAAAACTGTAATTCGAAAAGATACCTGCACCCCAATGTTTATAGAAGCACTGCTTACAATCCAATAGCCCAGCACCTGGAAACAATATAAATGTGTACCTACAAAGGAATGGATAAAGAAGATTTGGTACATATACACAATGGAATATTACTCAGCCACAAAAAAGAATGAAATAATGCCATTTGCAGCAGCATGGATGGATCTAGAGATTGTCATACTGAGTGAAGTAAATCAGACAGAGAAAGAAATACCATATAATACCACTTACGTATGGAATCTAAAATACAACACAAATCAACATATCTATGAAATGAAAACAGACTCACAGATGTAGAGAACAGACTTGTTGCCAAGGAGTGGGGGTAGCGGAGGGAAGGATTGGAAGTTTGGGGTTAACAGAGATAGAATATTATACATAGGATGGATAAATGACAAGGTCCTGTTGTATAGCACAGCGAACCGTATTCAATATCCTGTGACAAACTATAATGGAAAAGAATATGAAAAAGAATATATATGTGTGTGTGTGTATAAACTGAGTCACTTTGCTGTACAGAAGAAATTAGCACAACACTGTAAATGAGCTATACTTCAGTAAAATTAAGAAAAAGAAAAAAGAATCATTGGGATCTAGTAGTTAGCTGGATATGAGAGAATGATTGACAAGGGAGAGTTGAAGATGCCCTATACACTTTACCTATTTAAAGTGTACAATTCAATGATTTTTAGTATATTTATGGATATGTGTAACCATTGTTATTGTTCAGTTGCTCAGTCATGTCCGACTCTTTGTGACCCCATGGACTGCAGCACATCAGGCTTCCCTGTCCTTCACCGTCTCCCGGAGTTTGCTAAAACCCATGTCCATTGAGTCGATGATGCCATCCAACCTTCTCATCCTCTGTCACCCCCTTCTCCTTCTGCCTTCAATCTTTTCCAGCATCAGGGTCTTTTTCAGTGAGTCAGCTCTTCGCATCAGGTGGTCAAAATATTGGAGCTTCAGCATCAGTCCTTCCAATGAATATTCAGGACTGATTTCCTTTAGGATTGACTGCTTTGATATCCTTGCTGTCCAAGGGAGTCTCAAGAGTTTTCTCTAGCACCACAGTCTGAAACCGTTAACACAGTCAATTTTAGAAAATTTTCATCACCTGAGAAAGAAAGCCTATTGCCTTTAGTTCTCACTCCCATACTGCTCCATTTCCTCCCGTGCTCAGTAGTAAGGCACTACTAATGTACTTTCTGTTGCTGTAGATTTCCCTATTCTGGAGTTTTATATGAAAAGAATTTATAATAGGTGGTATTTTATAACCGATTTCCTCTGCCACACACAGTGTTTCAAGATTCATCCATATCATGGCTTGTAACTGTTCTTCATTCCTTTTTACTGATGTATATTAGTTCTTTGAATGGATATACCACAATTTGCTTATCCATTTATCTGCTGAGTGACATTTGAGTTTTTTCTAATTTTTGGCTATTAGGAAGAATTTTGCTATAAATATTCAAGTTTTTTTTTGTGACTATATATTTTCATTTCTCTTGGTATATACCTAGCAGTGGAATTCCTGGGTCATACAGTAATAATTTAAGGCACTATCAGACTATTTTCCAAGATGGCTGTACTGTTTTTTCATTCCTGTCAATAGTGTATGAGGGTTTAGATTGCTTCACATTCTCACTAACACTTGTTATCTGACTTTTTGATTCTAGCCATCCTAGTGAGTATTAAGTGGTATCTGGTGGTTTTGAGTTGCATTTCCCTGATTAATACATATTTATACCTTTCACTTTTTTTCAGTAACAATTTCAATATACTCAGGTCAAACAGAAGATGATATTTTGAATTGCTGTAAAAATAAATCTTTTTCTCTAAAAATAGGATCTTCTCTCCTATAACATTTTATATATATAGAAAATGGCAATTTATATGCTAGTAAACATAAACATAAGAAGGAAGAGGTAATAGAAAAGGAACTGGTCTTGGTTTGAAACTGTTTAGATTCTTATTCTTATAAATAGTGTATTGCATTCTATAAACAGTGTGTTGCATTATATAAGGCATTAAATTATATTTGCATTCCACAGAGTCACAAATAGTTTTCTAGACCATTATGGATCCAGTATCCTTAGTGGTACTGCACTGTGGAACATAGCTTGCAGTTAATTAACACAGTGCTTTATATTTTTCAAAGTATTTTTAAAAAGTATGTATTTGTCTGTTTGAGGTTTTAGTTGGGCTTGCAGGATTTCTCTGCATCATGTGAGATCTTTTGTTGCAGTGTATGGACTCAGTAGTTGTGGTACCGGGTGAGTTGCTCTGTGGCAGGTGTAATCTTAGTTCCCTGACCAAGGATTGAACCCATGTCCCCTGCACTGCAAGGTGGGTTCTTAACCACTAGACCACCAGGGAAGTCCCCAAAGTATTTTCTTATACATTGTCTTTTGCCAACAACCTGTGAGGTAGATAGAAAGAGTGGTGTTTGATATTTAGTGTTACCAGGTGGCACAGTGGTAAAGAGTGTTCCTGCCAATGCAGAAGATGCAGGTTTGATCCCTGGGTCAGGAAGATCCCCTGGAGTAGGAAATTGCAACTTGGTCCAGTATTCTTTCCTGAAGAATTCCATGGACAGAGGAGCCTGGCAGGCTACACAGTCCATGGAGTTGCAGAGTCGGACACGACTGAGGATGTAGCATGTTAATAAATCTAGTTGTCTGAGGGCACTCTAACTAGTGAATATTTTAAGAACAATACAAAACCAGGACATTGGGGGAACTACTGAAAAGTTTTTGAAAAGGAAGTGAGAAAGTTGGAAGATAGCTAGCAAAGAGAATGTATCTGCAATCAAAGTGGGGTGGGAGGAACCATTGTTTTAGTGAAATTTTATGAAAGAATAACTTTCAAGTTCTGGTTACTAGTTGTCTAATTTGAAGAAGTATTGAATGTAACCAAACTCAAGTAAATTGAAAAACTTCAGTAATAGTCTTGTAAGAGCTTTACTGCTTAGTGTGTTTTGAAGGCCAGTAGTATCAGTTCCCCTGGGAGAGTGTTAAAAATAAGGAATTTTGAGTCTTATCCTGGAGTACTGGATCAAAAGTGCATTTTAACAAGACTCCCAGGTGATTTTCATGCTCATTAAACTTTGAGAAGAGCTGGGTTTTTTGTTTGCTTTTCAGTATATTTTATCTGACTTTGATTATCATATGAGATTTAACTTTAAAATTTATAAGCTAACAGTCAAGGGAAAAACTTTGAGATTAAGATGTGCAGTGAAAAAGGGTTAAATGAAGGTCACTGATAAACATGCTGAATGAAAGTTATGGACATACTATTTCAGAGGCAGAGAGAATGTACATGATTAATATAAAGATTAAAATAATAAAGATATTATAGGGAAGATTAATGGCGAAATGAAACATTTTACTATAGTTAGGAGTGTTCTGTGTTATAAATAGGATACTATTTATAGTGGAATGTGAAACTATTTAAATATGTTCCATTTTCATTTAACAGTTTAGCTGACTTTGTCCCTTAGATACTCGTATTACAGTGGGTAATTACTAGGTGTGTAGCACAGTATCTCTCTCTCTCTCTCGCTTTTGTTTTTTGAATAGATATTGCATACACATTGTTAAAATACCTAAATACTATAAAAGGTATACCATAAGGACTCTGGTACCCAGTCCTTCTCCATCTGCTCTTCCTACCAGTAGCTCCCTGTCACTGCCTTCAGTGCAAATAAGTAACCAGTTACATTAATTTCTTTATATATTTAGTATCTTTATTCCAGTAGAGCCTAAAGGGGTAGCATAGACAACACTATATTTTGCAACTTGTCTTTTAAGAGATTAACAATATATCTTAGAAATCTTTGTCTGGATATTTTTATAACTGTTATAAATTCCACAATATTCCATTGTGGAATTATTAAAATTTCTTTAACTCATCTCTTATTTGAGCTATTTCTCAGTTGTTTGCTATTGAATGACCATGTACATAAAACATTTCATATGTGGGCAGTTTTATCTATTAAATAAATCTCTATAAGTGGAATTACTGGGTTAAAGGGCAAATATATTTGGTTAGATATTGCCAGAATGCTCTCCTGGAGGTTATTCCAGTACATATGCCTATTAGAGTGTTTGAGAGTCCTCCTTTTCTACAGCTTTGCCAATGGAGTGTAATGAGACATTTGGATCTCTGTTATTATGAAAGGTGAAAAATGATACTTTGGTGACATTTTTGTGTGTTATGAGCCATTTATATTTAATTTTATGTGAACTGCTTGTTCATAACTTTTGTCTGTTTTATTTGTATTTATTTTAATTGGAGGATAATTGCTTTACAATGTTGTGTTGGTTTCTGCTGTACAACAACGTGAATCAGCCACAAGTATACATGTATACCTTCTCTCTTGAGCCTCCCTTTCACCCTTTTAGGTTGTCATAAAGCACCGAGCTGACCTCCCTGTGTTATACAGCAAATTCCCATTAGGTATCTATTTTACATATGGTAATGTGTAAATTTCAATGCTACTCTCGCAATTCGTCCCACTCTCTTATGTTTTAAAAAATTGAATTATTAGTCAGTTTATTGATTCCTAAGAGTTCTGTATTATTTTAGGAGAGATTAGCTCTTGGTCGGAGAAGGCAATGGCACCCCACTCCGGTACTCTTGCCTGGAAAATCCCATGGACAGAGGAGCCTGGTAGGCTGCAGTCCATGGGGTCGCTGAGGGTCGGACATGACTGAGCGACTTCACTTTCACTTTTCACTTTCATGCATTGGAGAAGGAAATGGCAACCCACTCCAGTGTTCTTGCCTGGAGAATCCCAGGGATGGGGGAGCCTGGTGGGCTGCCGTCTCTGGGGTCACACAGAGTTGGACACGACTGAAGTGACTTAGCAGCAGCAGCAGCAGCAGCAGTGCAAAAATACTTGTTCCTCAGTTATTTGCTTTCAATGCTTTTTCTTCCTTTCAAGCAGATGTTGAACTTGTCAACCTTTATTTTATGGCTTCTGAATTTTGAGTCATGAATAGAAAGTTCTTTTTTACCTCAGGATTTTAAAGGGATTCACCCATGTTTTCCTCTAGTATTTCTTTGGTTTCTTTTAAAAAATGTAAGTCTTGATTGATGGAGCCATTTTTCTTGGTGTGACAGGTGATTTTTTTTTTCCCCCAGATGGCTACCCAGTTTTCTTAATATTGCTTATTGATAAGTCTATTTTGTCTCCACTTAAAAGAGAATGATTTCCTTATATCTACTGAAGTTCAGTATTTTGAATTTACTTCTTGATTTTCTGTTTTGTCTCATTGGGTTGTCCATTAACCTCTGCTACATTGCTTTAATTGTTTTGAGGTTTTAATATCTTTATTTTTTAAAATTTATTTATTTTAATTGGAGGCTAATTACTTTACAATATTGTAGTGGTTTTTGCCATACATTGACATGAATCAGCCATGGGTGTACACGTGTTCCCCATCCTGAATCCCCCTCCCACCTCCGTCCCCATCCCATCCCTCATGGTCATCCCAGTGCACCATCCCTGAGTACCCTGTCTCATGCATCAAACCTGGACTGGCGATCTGTTTCACATATGATAATATACATGTTTCAATGCTGTTCTCTCAGATCATCCCACCCTTGCCTTCTCCCACAGAATCCAAAAGTCTGTTCTTTACATCTGTGTCTCTTTTGCTGTCTTGCATATAGGATCATCATCACCATCTTTCTAAATTCCATATATATGCATTAGTATACTGTATTGGTATTTTTCTTTCTGACTTACTTCACTCTGTATAATAGGCTCCAGTTTTATTCACCTCATTAGAACTGATTCAAATGTATTCTTTTTAATGGCTGAGTAATATTCAATTGTGTATATGTACCATAGCTTTAATATCTTGTAGGGCTGGTATTTCTTCATATTCTTTTCCAGAGTTTTCTTGGACATTCTTATTTATTTCTCTGTATTGACTTAAGAATCAGCTTCTCTGGTTAAAAAAAAAAAAAACCTGTTGAGATTTTCACTGAGATCACATTAATAGAATTTGGTATTTTAGTAATATTAAGGAGGAGTGGGTTGCAGTTTTGGATGTGATGTCCAGGGAGGGATTTACTGACGTGATAGCGTAAAGATCGAAAGAATGTAAGAGAATGAGCCATAAGGATATTTGGATATAATCATTTCAGACAGAGGGAACAATAAATACATAAGTCCTGAGGTAGAAGAATACCTGTGTGTTCAGGGAACAGTGAGGAGACCAGAGCGTTAAGTGAGGGGAAGAACATTAAGTGAGAGGAATGATCTTTTAGGCCATTTTAAGGACTTTATTTTTGAATGAGAAGTCATTGGAGAGTTTGAGCATAGAAATGATATCTGATTTATGTTTTTAACAGGGCAACTCTGGCTACCATGTTTAGAGTAGACTTAGTGGGGGACAAGGGTGAAAATAGGGAAACGAGTCATGGAACATATCAGTGCAGCTGAGAGGGGATGGTAGCTGAAACAAGAGTAATAGTCACGGAGGTGGTGGAAATGGTTGGAATATGAATATGGCTTGCAGGTATATGAGGTGTGAGTAAAGATTATGTCCAGAGTAATAGACATGGACGTGGTGGAAATGGTTGGAATATGAATATGGCTTACAGGTGTATGAGGTGTGAGTAAAGATTATGTCCAAGATTTCTTGTCTGAATGAGTGGCCATTCCCCACTGAGATGGGGAAGACTGTGAAGTTCAGGGGAGAATGTATATCAGTGTCCTTGTTTTAAACTTGCTTGAGATGTTTATTGGACATTCAGGAAGATGTGTTGAAGCAGTTGAATGAGAATCAGAGTTTTAAGGGAGAAGTATGAGCTGGGGATATAAATTGCGGGAGTCATAGTTGATATTTAAAACCATGAGATTAGATAAGATCACCAAGAGAATGATATAAACAGGAAGAAGAGTCCTGATACACTCTAAAAGGGAGGCGAGGGAGAGAGAAGGAGAAATCAGTACAGAAAACAAAGGAACAAAGGAATGGTCAAAGAAATGGAATAGAAAGAAGTAGAAAACCAGGAATGTTCTGGAAGCCAAATGAGGAAAACATTTCAAAAAGGAGAGTGTAAGTTGCTGGTAGTCGAGTATTTGTAAAATTTATTCCTAACTATTCTATGTCTTTTTTTGCTACAGGAAACAGGCTCTTTATAACTGTTGCTTGTATATGTGAAAGCTGTGAATTTCTATATATTAATTTTGTACCAATACTGAATTCTTGTTTAGTCATTTTTAATTGATTATCTTAGATTTTTCAGATATCCAGTCATTGTGTCTGCAAATTTATTTCATCTTTTTCAGTTTTCATATCTCTTCAGTTCAGTTCAGTCGCTCAGTCATGTCCAACTCTTTGCGACCCCATGAATCTCAGCACACCAGGCCTCCCTGTCCATCACCAACTCCCGGAGTTCACCCAAACTCACGTCCATCGAGTCAGTGATGCCATCCAGCCATCTAATCCTCTGCCGTCCCCTTCTCCTGCCCCCAATCCCTCTAATTATGTTGTCTAGTACCAATTGTACTCTCCTTTTGTCTACTGTATTGGCTAGTACCTCTGGAGTGAAAAGTTAGATAATAGTTTTCTTGTCTATGTTCTGACTTGAGTGGGAATATTTTTAGGATTTTCCTCACTAAGCACTAAGTCACAGCTTTTGGGTTGAGGTAGGGGAGAGAGAGAGAGAGAGTGTGTGTGTGTGTGTATTCGTAGGACATAGTCTTTCTTAAAATGCTTGAATTTTATCAAAAGCTTTTTCAGCATCATTGGGGATGATTATATTATTTGTCTCTTTAGGTCTAGTAATACAGTTTTTATACTAATAAGTTCCTAATGTTGAACCATGGTTGCATTTCTAGAATAAATATAGAAAATAATTAATAGTCACTTGATAAAGGTAATGGGAAGAGTTGTTGCTGCTTCTGCTATTTTTCTTTTCCTGATATTGGTCAGATTTTATCATTTCTGTTAAGGATTCTGTCGTCATGGTTGTGTTCCCTGAGACCAAAGATAAGTGCACATGAAAATTAGAAAATCAAAACCCAGAGAAGAAATTTTCCATCGTTAGGACATTTCCCCCCTCCCCACACAAATGGAGGACTTATCCTTTATATTTTCTTGTGCCTCCCCAAATGCATCTGAATACTAGACACAGGGTTTTCTTCCTCAGTTTGACTATTTGCAGTCAACAACTAGGTTTAATTTTTACTCTTGATTTCAGATCATGTATTTCTAAGCTTTTTAAATAGTCACTTGTGATTTACCCGGAAGTAACAATAATTGTATGATTTCTTACCTATTAAGATGGTAAAATTTTCTAGTTTTTATTTTGTATCAGTCTAGTTTACTGAATCTAAAGAATAGCCAATAGAATCTGATAGATTATAAGCTGTATTTTCTGACCTTGCTCAGTGTGTTCTTTAGGACTATTGACTTTCTTCTTCAAAATGAAACACAACCATTTTTTTCATTCTTGATATTAACTGCATCTTCTCTATTCCTTTGCAGATGTAGTGACCTCTGCTGTTCTTGAGCAATCCAGGCATGCCCGTCTCAGGACTTCTGTTCTCTTTGCCTATAATGCTCTCTAGTCAACATATTCTTTTTCTGTCTTTGCTCAGATTTTGCCTCAAGCTCCCACTGATGCTTCTACTTAAAATTGTAACCCCATCTCTGTGTTTGCGATACTCTTTTTTCCTGATCTATTTTTCATAACACTTCCCAGGTGGTGCTAGTGGTAAAGAACCTGCTCGTCAGTGCAGGTGATATAAGAGACGTGGGTTTGGTCCCTGGTCGGGAAGATCCCCAGGAGGAGGGCATGGCAACCCACTCCAATATTCTTGCCTGGAGAATCCCATGGACAGAGGGACCTGGCAGGCTACAGCCCATAGGGTCACAGAGAGTCAAATGTGACCAAAGCAATTTAGCTTGCATGCACATCACTTTTTATTAGTCTGTGGAGTTTATGGTTTTATTGGCTTTGTTTTTTCCATCCTTAGTAAAATGTAAACTCTTCAAAGACAGCAATTTTTCTCCTGTTCTAAAAAAAATTATATATTTTCCTTTTTAAAAAACTAATAAATCTCTAGTGCTTAAAGCAATACCTGATACATAGGAACTCAGCAAATATTTGCTGAATGAATGAATAAACTATCCTAAAGAGATTTGGAAAACTCAGCAGTGGCCACAGGACTGGAAAAGGTCAGTTTTCATTCCAATCGCAAAGAAAGGCAATGCCAAAGATTGCTCAAACTACCGCACAATTGCACTCATCTCACACGCTAGCAAAGTAATGTTCAAAATTCTCCAAGCCAGGCTTCAGCAATATGTGAACTGTGAACTTCCAGATGTTCAAGCTGGTTTTAGAAAAGGCAGAGGAACCAGAGATCAAATTGCCAATATCCGCTAGATTGTGGAAAAAGGAAGAGAGTTGCAGAAAAACATCTATTTCTGCTTTATTGTCTATGCCAAAGCCTTTGACAGTGTGGATCACAATAAACTGTGTTCTGAAAGAGATGGGAATACCAGATCACCTGATCTGCCTCTTGAGAAACCTATATGCAGGTTAGGAAGCAACTGTTAGAACTGGACATGGAACAACAGACTGGTTCCAAATTGGGAAAGGGGTACGTCAAAGCTATATGTTGTCCACCCTGCTTATTTAACTTCTATGCAGAGTATATCATGAGAAACGCTGGGCTGGAGGAAGCACAAGCTGGAATCAAGATTGATGGGAGAAATATCAATAACCTCAGATGTGCAGATGACACCACCCTTATGGCCGAAAGTGAAGAGGAACTAAAAAGCCTCTTGATGAAAGTGAAAGAGGAGAGTGAAAAAGTTGGCTTAAAGCTCCACATTCAGAAAACTAAGATCATGGCATCTGGTCCCATCGCTTCATGGCAAATAGATGGGGAAACAGTGGAAACAGTGTCAGACTTTATTTTTTCAGGCTCCAAAACCACTGTGGATGGTGATTGCAGCCATGAAATTAAAAGACGCTTATTCCTTGGAAGGAAAGTTATGACCAACCTAGATAGCATATTCAAAAGCAGAGACATTACTTTGCCAACAAAGGTCCGTCTAGTCAAGGCTATGGTTTTTCCTGTGGTCATGTATGGATGTGAGAGTTGGACTGTGAAGAAAGCTGAGTGCCAAAGAATAGATGCTTTTGACCTGTGGTGTTGGAGGAGACTCTTGAGAGTCCCTTGGACTGCAAGGAGATCCAACCAGTCCATTCTGAAGGAGATCAGTCCTGGGTGTTCTTTGGAAGGAATGATGCTAAAGCTGAAACTCCAGTACTTTGGCCACCTCATGCGAAGAGTTGACTCATTGGAGAAGACTCTGATGCTGGGAGGGATTGGGGGCAGGAGGAGAAGGGGACGGCAGAGGATGAGATGGCTGGATGGCCTCACTGACTCGATGGACGTGAGTCTGAGTGAACTCTGGGAGTTGGTGATGGACAGGGAGGCCTGGCGTGCTGCGATTCATGGGGTCACAAAGAGTTGGACATGACTGAGCGACTGAACTGAACTGAAAGAGATTTTATTTATAAAGAACTCTGGTGGTCTAATACTTAAGAATTTGCCTTCCAATGCTGGGGATGTGGATTCTATCCCTGGTCAGGAACTAAGAGCCCATATGCTATGGAGCAGCTAAGCCCACACATCACAACTAGAGAGCCCACATGTCACAACTGTTGAGACCCACATGCTCTGGAGCCTGCACACCACAACCGCTAAGCCTGTGAGCCACAACTGGAGGATTCCTGCACTGCAGCAAAGGGTCCTGCATGCCACAGTAAAGATCCTGCATGCCGCAACTAAGACCCAAGGCAACCAAATAAATAAGTAAATAAATAAATATTAAAAAAAAAAAAAAGAACTCCCATTTAGGGTCACAATAATCCCATGGGATATGCAAAGAAATGTAAATAATCTTTTAACTTCTTAATTTGATTAATTTAGACTGTTTTTCTCCCTCCAGATTCATCGAAGCAAGGACAAATGGAAATTCTATCTGAAAGATGGTGTTATGTGTTTTGGAGGGAGAGACTATGTATTTGCAAAAGCCATTGGTGATGCAGAGTGGTGAAACTTATGAGCTCAGTACATCATAAACATCAGAGGAACTATATCACATATTGTTCACTGTATGGAATTTAATAAAATTATAATTCAGATGCAGATACAAATATACAATGTTACATTTCTTTCATTTTATATTTCAAACTGTTTAACAGGTTTTTATTTTTTAACCCTCATTGTCTGTACCATTACAAAGCACAGATGTATTAGGTGTGATGTAGCATGAAGAAATTTCATATTTCTTTAATTCTGAAGTAAAATTTAAGTCAGACTCCAATTCTGCAATATGGCAAGGTCAGTATCAGTTATGAGACTGGGGCTGGTGTTCCTCCCACCGCTCAGCAAACCATGTTACGAAAGACCCTGGAGTCTTGTGAGTACCTAGATATCCAGGAAGGCGTCTCTAGACAAAACTAGTCTACATTCATCACCGACAGTATGCTGATTGTGCAAGCCCAGATGGGTCCTTGGAGACAGATGCCTCAGTTGAGCCTACACTAGAACATGAAAATCTTTGTCGATGCCAGGATCCCTAGAGCCAAGGATTAGCCTCTGGGTTTATCTTGTGGCCAGACCATTCTTCTTTGCACCTGATATTTCCCTGGGGAATTCTAGGGAGTGGGTTAGGTTCCCATTTTAATTCTTAGAACTTCATATTTCTGTCTTCTTCCTCATCTCTAATTTTTTCCTACTTTTCTTACAGTGGAAGACTCCTTTGCAGTCTTATAACATCAAACATAATGTCTCTCTCCATTTTTCCTAACAGGGAATTCCCTCATTGAGTTTAGCCTTTCTAAATCAAAAGTCAAGAAGAGATGTTCTCTTCAGGAACCTTCTATTTTAGTGAGACAATCTCATTTGAAAACAGAAGACCTGGATAATTCTTAAAATCAGAGAGCGGAAACAAAATAGCTCTCATTTTCTTAACACCAATGAAAACAGAGCAAATTAATATTTCAGTAAACTATTCTGCAATATTCTCTTCCTTAGTAATAGATTCAAATTCCTTAAAGGAAACTTTCCCCATCATACTGCTGCTTTTAGTGGATGGAGTGTGTGTGTGTGTGTTACTCAGTCATGTCTGACTCTTTGCAAACCTATGGACTGCCATAGGTTTGGACATAGGAGACTGCCAGGCTCCTCTGTCCATGGAATTCTCCAGGCCAGAATACTGGAGTGGGTAGCCATTCTTTGTCCAGGTGATCCTCCTGACTCAGGGATTGAACCGAAGGTTTCCTGCATTATAGGCAGATTCTTTACTGTCTGAGCCACCAGAGAAACATGGTCTCTAAGTCTAGGATCCCTACTTTTGGCCCTGAATAGTGTTCTCCACTCGGGCTTCGCTTGTGGCTCACGTGGTAAAGAATCCGCCTGCAATGAGGGAGACCTGGGTTCGATCCCTGGGTTGGGAAGATCCCCTGGAGAAGGGAAAGGCTACCCACTCCAGTATTCTGGCCTGGAGAATTCCATGGACTGTATAGTCCATGGGGTCACGAAAAGTTGGACATGACTGAGCGACTTTCACTTACTCACTAGTATTCTCCAGGACAGTAATTCTTTAACAAAAAGAAGTTCCGAGATGGAATGGGTCAAAAGCTCCTTGAGGGTTAGATTCCTGCATCTGGCTGGTCACAGGGTGAATTCCCCATCTCTTTTTCAGAGAGAGGCATCCCTACTTAGTTTAATTTATTCCAGTGCTTGTTCTGTTCTACCCAAGTGACTCAGCTACTGTTAGGTCTTTTGAGATATTTGGGTAAAGCTCATCTGGACCATGGATGACATGAGTGGGACACTGTCTTTGGCCTCAAGGTGGCAGCTGCATGAGGATTCAGTTAGTACTAGTTGGGTGGGCTGGTGCCTTCTTTGTCCTCAGGCTCACTGTCCTTTTCACCACCACCTCTGCTATTTCACATCCTGCTCTGGCTCCTGAGAACTTCCAGGAGCTATGGATTCTTCATGGATGTTACCCACCAGGAAATGTTCATCTTTTCCCTTCATGGATGTTATCCACCAGGAAATGCTCATCTTCTCTACATGGAAGGCAGAAAGAGGGCGCTTATCCTCTGTGTCATTTCTGAAATGTACTCCCTCACCCCCACCAGTGTAGAGGAGGACACTTTCTAGACTTCAGGTGCTCTCAGTCACCCTGTATTAAGTGCTGAATTTATCGACAAGGTGTGTTCACTTGGAAATTGGGCTTTAATGTGTTGGTTTAAGTGTTTGGGAGAGGTGATAATAGTTGTTTCTAAAATTCCTTTCCTCTTTTCCGTGGTGAATTTTATTTTATTTATTTTTTTTAAAATATTTTCTCCTATTTTGCTTTTATTTATTTTTTTTAAATTTTATTTTATTTTTAAACTTTACAATAATGTATTAGTTTTGCCAAATATCAAAATGAATCCGCCACAGGTATACCTGTGTTCCCCATCCTGAACCCTCCTCCCTCCTCCCTCCCCATACCCTCCCTCTGGGTCGTCCCAGTGCACCAGCCCCAAGCATCCAGTATCGTGCATTGAACCTGGACTGGCGACTCGTTTCATACATGATATTATACATGTTTCACTGCCATTCTCCCAAATCTCCCCACCCTCTCCCTCTCCCTCTCCCACAGAGTCCATAAGACTGATCTATACATCAGTGTCTCTTTTGCTGTCTCGTACACAGGGTTATTGTTACCATCTTTCTAAATTCCATAAATATGCGTTAGTATACTGTATTGGTGTTTTTCTTTCTGGCTTACTTCACTCTGTATAATAGGTTCCAGTTTCATTCATCTCATTAGAACTGATTCAAATGTATTCTTTTTAATGGCTGAGTAATACTCCAAATTCTCACTTTGCTTCAGTGATTTTTTAAAAAATTTATATTACAAATACTACTATGTTGTCCTCTTTATTTATGCAGTACATTTTATCAGAGAAAAAAGTCACTGTCTCATTTGTATCTTTGCATGCCCTCATGCCTCTGATTCTGTAAAAATGTAAAAGCATCCATTTAAAATAGACTTACCACAAAACAAAACAAGCTCCGTAATGATTACCTTTGCACGATAGTATAAATGATGATAGTTTGGGTGGTGAATGCACAGAGAACTAAGAGTCCCAATTATTGTGGGCCTAGGTGCCCTTTTATTGGTCTCAAATAGTACTAGAAAAGAATCCTGAGTCTTGAAAAGTTGTGTAAATTAATGGTTTAAATGTTATTTTGGCCAGTGCCACACTAAGAAATGGGCTCCCCTGGTGGCTCAGATGGTACAGAATCCGCCTGCAACACAGGAGACTGGGTTTGATCCCCGGGTGGGGAAGATCCCCTGGACGAGGGCATGGCAACCCACTCCAGTATTCCTGCCTGGAGAATCCCCATGGACAGAGGAGCCTGGTGGGCTATAGTCCATGGGGTCGCAAAGAGCTGGACATGGCTTTGAGTGACTAAGCACCCACTAAGAAGTAAACTTTAACAACCAGTATGCATTTGCATGTACATAGATACATATAGCACAAATAGAAGTATCGGAAAATCATATCTGCTTTTAACATGATAGCCTCCTATATTTGATTCTATTCTGTTCATTAGAAAAAAGTTGTTGATGGTATTGGCCCTATAAGTTGTTTCACTACCTACTGATGGGTCATATTAAAAAAAAATTTTTTTAACCCATGTGTTAAAGATAAAATGAAACATATTAATCTATTTTAAAAGAGAAGATTATTCTCTAAATCCTGTAAGTTGTGAGTGTATCTGAGACCTGGCTTTAATATGGTATTACTTTTAGGAACCTCTTTATCATGTCCAAGCTTAACATTTCTTGTTACATATTTTAGCAAAATGTCATAAAGTGAGTTATATGTTCTTGTAAATACCATCCTACACCCTTTTATAGATGGTGAATGTGTCCCTAATAAAGAGGTTACAGTTTATTGTGTTATGTGAAATTCACATATCATGTATAGTAATTCCTAACCCAGACTTTTTCTCATGCATGCATCCCATAGAGTTTTTTTCTTTTACACATACTTTCCACCTCTCCCTGTCAACTGCGAAGATCTTGAGTTTGCATAGTTAGTCTCTTAGGGACTGACCAGCTGACCTTGCCTGGATTACCTTCTTACCTGTTTCATTCAATGTGCTATAATATATGTAAAAAAATCATCTGTATAGCTCAGACTTCATAGGGCAATGAGAAGCCAGTTCTGGCTGAGGAACTCAGTTGAAGTCATTTAAGTTGTGTAGCAAAACTAGTAACTTTAGAATCAATCAGTTCAGTTCAGTTAGTTCAGTTGCTCAGTCATGTCTGACTCTTTGCGACCCCATGAATCACATCATGCCAGGCCTCCCTGTCCATCACCAACTCCCAGAGTTCACTGAGACTCACGTCCATCGAGTCAGTGAGGCCATCCAGCCATCTCATCCTCTGCCGTCCCCTTCTCCTCCTGCCCCCAATCCCTCCCAGCATCAGAGTCTTCTCCAATGAGTCAACTCTTCGCATGAGGTGGCCAAAGTACTGGAGTTTCAGCTTTAGCATCATTCCTTCCAAAGAAATCCCAGGGCTGATCTCCTTCAGAATGGACTGGTTGGATCTCCTTGCAGTCCAAGGGACTCTCAAGAGTCTTCTCCAACACCACAGTTCAAAAGCATCAATTCTTCGGCACTCAGCCTTCTTCACAGTCCAACTCTCACATCCATACATGACCACAGGAAAAACCATAGCCTTGACTAGATGGATCTTTGTTGGCAAAGTAATGTCTCTGCTTTTGAATATGCTATCTAAGTTGGACATAACTTTCCTTCCAAGGAGTAAGCGTCTTTTAATTTCATGGCTGCAGTCACCATCTGCAGTGATTTTGGAGCCCAGAAAAATAAAGTCTGACACTGTTTCCCCTGTTTCCCCATCTATTTGCCATGAAGTGATGGGACTGGATGCCATGATCTTCGTTTTCTGAATGTTGAGCTTTAAGCCAACTTTTTCACTCTCCACTTTCACTTTCATCAAGAGGCTTTTTAGTTCCTCTTCACTTTCTGCCATAAGGGTGGTATCATCTGCATATCTGAGGTCATTGATATTTCTCCCGGCAATCTTGATTCCAGCTTGTGTTTCTTTCAGTCCAGCGTTTCTCATGATGTACTCTGCATATAAGTTAAATAAGCAGGGTGACAATATACAGCCTTGATGTACTCCTTTTCCTATTTGGAACCAGTCTGTTGTTCCATGTCCAGTTCTAACTGTTGCTTCCTGACCTGCATACAGTTTTCTCAAGAGGCAGATCAGGTGGTCTGGTATTCCCATCTCTTTCAGAATTTCCCAGTTTTTTTTGTGATCCACACAGTCAAGGCTTTGGCATAGTCTATAAAGCAGAAATAGATGTTTTTCTGGAACTCTCTTGCTTTTTCGATGATCCAGCGGATGTTGGCAATTTGATCTCTGGTTCCTCTGCCTTTTCTAAAACCAGCTTGAACATCAGGAAGTTCACGGTTCACATATTGCTGAAGCCTGGCTTGGAGAATTTTGAGCATTACTTTATAGCAGTGGTTAAATGGGCGGTGAGAAGGGGAATTTAGTGGGGGAATTTATTTCAAATTTTGTTAGTAGGTTAGTACAGTGCTGTTTGTCTGTAAATATACTCTGAGCTAGTTGGAAATTTTATAATTTGTAACTAGAAAGCTAAATTATAAATAGGAAGCTCATGGTAGCAACTCTTAGGAAGTAACTTGATATTAATAAAAATGTACATTATGAAAAAACTTTTTCCAGTTGTGAACATGTTTTATTGAAATCTTTGTGGCATAAAGATTCTTAATTTGCATGTGAACTTAATACATTTTTGAAAAAAACTAAAACCAGGCTCTTTATCATAAATGTTATAGCTTTTGGACAAAATGCCTTCTAAAAATATTTTGTAAGTTTAGATGAATTACTCCAAATTGATTAAATCTTTTTAGTCATTCTGCAGCGTACATCAAACATGGTAATAAAAACCCCCAAAATACAAGATAGAAATATAAATTTTTTGAGCACTTGATGTTTTATGTATGAGAGATTATGTAAATTAGGAACGTACACTTTCTATGAGACCATCTCATAAGGAAAATGCTCCTTAACAAAGATTGTTTTATATTTCAGTGATGAAAGTGAATCAGCTAAAAATATTAATTGCCTTACATGTAAGACTAGAATAGATATAGTGGGAGAAACAAAGAAGTAGGTGAGAAATTACTAAAGGAATTTATAATGTGTGTGAAATAAGAGATATACATGCAAGATAATAATACCGTCAGTGTAGAACAAAAAGAAGTGATACAGATGATAGGTGCTAAAGAAGTTTAAAGAGATAAACCATTGTGGATTACATATTATGTATGCCCTGCTCTATTTGAAGTAAAGACAGTGTCTTGACTTTAGTGGATTGGGGAGGGAATCTTGAATTTTTGGTAGGTATATAATAAGATGAGATAGGATTTTAGGAAGGTTAATCAGTGGTGGAAGAACTTTTCTTTGGAAGAAAAGTTATGACCATCCTAGACAGTATGTTAAAAGGCAGAGACATTACTTTGCCAACAAAGCTCCATCTAGTCAAAGCTATGGTTTTTTCAGTAGTCATGTGTGGATGTGAGAGTTGGACTATAAAGAAAGCTGAGGACCAAAGATTGATACTTTTGAACTGTGGTATTGGAGAAGACTCTTGAGAGTCCCTTGGACAGCAAGGAGATCCAGCGAGTCCTTCCTAAAGGAAATCAGTCCTGAATATTCATTGGAAGGACTGATGCTGATGCTGAAACTCCAATACTCTGGCCACCTGATGAGAAGAACTGACTCATTGGAAAAGACCCTGATGCTGGGAAAGATTGAGGGCAGGAGGAGAAGGGGATGACAGAGGATGAGATGGTTGGATGGCATCACTGACTCAATGCACATGAGTTTGAGTAAACTCCAGGAGTTGGTGATAGACAGGGAAACCTGTCCATGAGATGCTGCAGTCCATGGGGTTGCAAAGAGTTGGACACAACTGAGCGGCTGAACTGAAGTAAACTGAATCAGTGGTGGTGGGTATGAGAGTGTGGCCATAGGAAAGGTTAGATATGAATAAAAATGAGGGAGGTGTAGAAATACTCAAGAGGGAAGGGGAAATGGCCTGAGATGTGGGAATGGTGATATGAATGCAAAATAAAGAACTGATGTGGAAGACAATTTGAAGGGATAACTAATGAATGAAAGGATGTGAGGATGAGGAAGATAGTACACTATGACTCTTGTGTGTTAAAACTTAAATTATAATGTAGAAAGTAAAGATCAGTATTTATGGGAAAGGCTGTAAAAGTTATTTTCAGAGCATAGGTATAAGTAAGGCTAAAACAATAAAGGTATAATTTATAATTTAAAGTTATCTGTAAGGATATATTTTATTTTTTCTTTTGTTTACGTTCTGCTGTTTTGCTTGCTTAGTTGTTTTGGTTCTGTGATTTATTATCAATCAAAAAGTTTATTGTGTGTGTATGTGGGTGTGTATATAGCAACATGACTAATTAGCATTCTCTCATCATTGAGACAAATTCTAGAACACTTGCTTACAAGAGAGAGAACAGCATCTGAATAAAGACAAGCAACTAGTTGTGGAATAGAAAAGTCAGAAATACAAAAAACACATTATAGAAAAGAGATATTTTATAAAGTTTATACTTTTTAATAATCTACTTTGAAATACTTTGCAAAATGGCATAATGATTGAAAGCAGACTAAATGTGTGGAGAGTCTAGTTGTGATTTTACATTTATTTAACAAATGCCAAAGAAGAGCGAAAAACTGAAAATAACCCAGATATCCATTGATAAGAAAATAGAAAACAGTGTTATATTCATACAATTGGATACTATTCAGCAATGAAAAGGAATGAACTATTGATTCAAGCAGCAGCAGCAATGATGAATAGCAAAAACATTGTGTTGAGTCAAAGAGCTTTATACAGAAGAATATTAACTATATGATTGTATTTATATGAAATTCTGGAGCAGCAAAAACTCATCTCTTAGGAAAAAAATTATAACCATTATTATCCTGGGCTTCCCAGATGGTGCTAGTGGTAAAGAACCCTTCTGTTGATGCAGGAGACACAAGAGCCCCTGGAGGAGGGCATGGTAACCCACTCCAGTATTCTTGCCTGGAGAATCTCATGGACAGAAGAACCTGTAGGGCTGCAGTCTGTGGGTTGCAAAGAGTTGGACATGTTAAAATAGCTTAGCATGAATGCATTATTACTCTTGTTTCACTTTCATGTATTGGAGAGAGAAATGGCAACCCACTCCAGTACTCTTGCCTGGAGAGTCCTGGGGATGGGGGAGCCTGGTTGGCTTCCATCTATGGGATCGCACAGAGTCGGACACAACTGAAGCGACTTAGCAGCAGCAGCAGCAGCAGGGCAGAGGTGAGGGATTAATTAGGAAGTGACATGAGAAAACTTTCTGAGGGTGAGTGTTCTGTATCTTCATGAAGGTTTGGGTTACATGGGTATATACATTTCTCAAAATGCATTAAATGGTATGCTTAGGGTTTGTCTATTTCATCATATTTAAATTTTACCTTAAATATGTAAACAAATATTAAACTTCAGTTAATGATAAGCATACTGAAGGGTTTAAGGGCTGACAAATACTGATGTTTGTAACTTAAATTGCATCAGAATTGATGGATGGATAAATACTGGATAGATATTAATAATTATATAGAATTATTTTTCTTATCATGATATTTTCTAAACCAATATAGTAAAATGTTGAGTCTCAGTATATGGGTGTGCACTGTACAATTATTTCAACTTTTCATATATTTAAAAATATCACAATAAAATGTTGGGGGAAATTAAAAGAACTTTGAATACATATTAAACCTTTGGATGGCTATGATTTACCAATATGGGAGGAAAGTTATGACCAACCTAGATAGCATATTCAGAAGCAGAGACATTACTTTGCCAACAAAGGTTCGTCTAGTCAAGGCTATGGTTTTTCCTTTGGTCATGTATGGATGTGAGAGTTGGACTGTGAAGAAGGCTGAGCGCCGAAGAATTGATTGCTTTTGAACTGTGGTATTGGAGAAGACTCTTGAGAGTCCCTTGGACTGCAAGGAGATCCAACCAGTCCATTCTGAAGGAGATCAGCCCTGGGATTTCTTTGGAAGGAATGATGCTAAAGCTGAAACTCCAGTACTTTGGCCACCTCATGCGAAGAGTTGACTCATTGGAAGAGACTCTGATGCTGGGAGGGATTGGGGGCAGGAGGAGAAGGGGACGGCAGAGGATGAGATGGCTGGATGGCATCACGGACTTGATGGACGTGAGTTTGAGTGAACTCTGGGAGTTGGTGATGGACAGGGAGGCCTGGCGTGCTGCGATTCATGGGGTCACAAAGAGTCGGACACGACTGAGCGACTGAACTGAACTGAACTGAACTGAAAACAGTGTTAAAAGGCTGGCGTCCTGATTGAATCCTATTAGTTGAAGCTTTTATCAGTTTTGAGAACTTGGGCAAATTGTAATGGGCTTTCCTCTATTCTAAAATGTGAATGATATCTTCATCATAGAGTTTTATGAGATTAAGTGGGTTGAATTATATAAAATACTTATCAAGATGCTTGACATATAATAAACTTTCAGTAAGTTAAAGGGTCAAAAAAACTTACAAAAGCATTGCAATTAAAACCATAATTTTATTGTCCTATAAGAGTCAATTCTGATAAATAAAATACCTTCTAGCAAATATTGGATATATTTTTCAATACCTTCAAAGATAGAAACTATGAAAGTTAAATATTTTAAAATATTTAAACATTTTCTTTTACTTCCATAAAAGATAGGGCCCTAGAAAGAAAAATAAAACTTTTTTTTCTTATAGATTTCTTAACTTCAGTGTCATTCAGCACATTTGTTGCATGCTATTGCTGAGATCCTGAGCTAGGAGACAAGGAAGCAAAATTGAGACAGGGTTCCTACCCACAAGGAGTTCACAGCCTACTATTTAATGCTTCACTGCTCTTTAGAGACTAAATGCCAGACCAACAGGATGAAATACGCCTTTAGACGCTTACTTTACATTAATTTTAATAGTATAATTTAAAATTTTAATAATTATTAAGTTTAGGATCTAGATGTGGGATAAATAGATATCTAGGACAGCACTGTCCAATAGAACTTCCTGTGATGATGAAACTGTTCTGTATATGTGTTGTTCAGTATAGTAACCACGGGTCACGTATGGGTACTGAGCCCTTGAAATGTTGCCTAGTGCAGTTGAAAAGACACACTTTTAATTTAGCTTAATATAGCTGCCTGTGTCTTGTGGGTACCAGATTGGACAGTGCATCTCCAGAGTCTATATTTCTCAAACTGTCTGAGGAAAAGGACTAGTTATTTCAAATTTCAAATCTCTTATGGACTAATATTTTTGTAAAAATGCAGTAAAAATTACTGTAAGGATGAAATGAGAAAAAAAATTACAGTCATGCAAAACACCATCTCATTTTTGAAATAGTAGATACAGCAGACATAAAATTAATCTGTCAAAATCGCTGTAAAAGTTTCTAAACAATCTGTTGTTATCATGTGCCAGTGACAAATAGTTTTTTTTTTTAATTTAATTTTATTTTTAAACTTTACATAATTGTATTAGTTTTGCCAAATATCAAAATGAATCCACCACAGGTATACATGTGTTCCCCATCCTGAACCCTCCTCCCTCCTCCCTCCCCATACCATCCCTCTGCGTCGTCCCAGTGCACTAGCCCCAAGCATCCAGTATCATGCATCGAACCTGGACTGGTGATTCGTTTCATACATGATAGTATACATGTTTCAATGCCATTCTCCCAAATCTTCCCACCCTGTCCCTCTCCCATAGAGTCCATAAGACTGTTCTATACATCAGTGTCTCTTTTGCTATCTCGTACACAGGGTTATTGTTACCATCTTTCTAAATTCCATATATATGTGTTATTATACTGTATTGGTGTTTTTCCTTCTGGCTTACTTCACTCTGTATAATAGGCTCCAGTTTCATCCACCTCATTAGAACTGATTCAAATGTTTTCTTTTTAATGGCTGAGTAATATTCCATTGTGTATATGTACCACAGCTTTCTTATCCATTCATCTGCTGATGGACATCTAGGTTGCTTCCATGTCCTGGCTATTGTAAACAGTGCTGCGATGAACAGTGGGGTACACGTGTCTCTTTCCCTTCTGGTTTCCTCAGTGTGTATGCCCAGCAGTGGGATTGCTGGATCATAAGGCAGTTCTATTTCCAGTTTTTTAAGGAATCTCCACACTGTTCTCCATAGTGGCTGTACTAGTTTGCATTCCCACCAACAGGGTAAGAGGGTTCCCTTTTCTCCACACCCTCTCCAGCATTTATTATTTGTAGACTTTTGGGTCACAGCCATTCTGACTGGTGTGAAATGGTACCTCATAGTGGTTTTGATTTGCATTTCTCTGATAATGAGTGATGTTGAGCATCTTTTCATGTGTTTGTTAGCCATCTGTCTGTCTTCTTTGGAGAAATGTCTATTTAGTTCTTTGGCCCATTTTTTGATTGGGTCATTTATTTTTCTGGAGTTGAGCTGTAGGAGTTGCTTGTATATTTTTGAGATTAGTTGTTTGTCAGTTGCTTCATTTGCTATTATTTTCTCCCATTCTGAAGGCTGTCTTTTCACCTTGCTAATAGTTTCCTTTGATGTGCAGAAGCTTTTAAGGTTAATTAGGTCCCATTTGTTTATTTTTGCTTTTATATCCAATATTCTGGGAGGTGGGTCATAGAAGATCCTGCTGTGATGTATGTCAGAAAGTGTTTTGCCTATGTTCTCCTCTAGGAGTTTTATAGTTTCTGGTCTTACATTGAGATCTTTAATCCATTTTGAGTTTATTTTTGTGTATGGTGTTAGAAAGTGTTCTAGTTTCATTCTTTTACAAGTGGTTGACCAGATTTCCCAGGACCACTTGTTAAAGAGATTGTCTTTAATCCATTGTATATTCTTGCCTCCTTTGTCAAAGATAAGGTGTCCATATGTGTGTGGATTTATCTCTGGGCTTTCTATTTTGTTCCATTGATCTATATTTCTGTCTTTGTGCCAGTACCATACTGTCTTGATAACTGTGGCTTTGTAGTAGAGCCTGAAGTCAGGTAGGTTGATTCCTCCAGTTCCATTCTTCTTTTTCAAGATTGCTTTGGCTATTCGAGGAAAAAGAAATAAAAGGAATCCAAATTGGAAAAGAAGAAGTAAAACTCTCACTATTTGCAGATGACATGATCCTCTACATAGAAAACCCTAAAGACTCCACTAGAAAATTACTAGAAATAATCAATGACTATAGTAAAGTTGCAGGATATAAAATCAACACACAGAAATCCCTTGCATTCCTATATACTAATAATGAGAAAACAGAAAGAGAAATTAAGGAAACAATTCCATTCACCATTGCAACGGGAAGAATAAAATACTTAGGAATATATCTACCTAAAGAAACTAAAGACCTATATATAGAAAACTATAAAACACTGGTGAAAGAAATCAAAGAGGACACTAATAGATGGAGAAATATACCATGTTCATGGATTGGAAGAATCAATATAGTGAAAATGAGTATACTACCCAAAGCAATTTATAGATTCAATGCAATCCCTATCAAGCTACCAACAGTATTCTTGACAAATAGTTTTTAGACGGGCCATGGTCATGGACCACGTTTTGAGCTAGGTAGAGAGTCTTTTTTTGCCTGATGTGCCTAACACATAATTTCCTGAAACCAACTCTTTGTTAATATTACTGGTGGAGATAAATTTTTTTCCATATTTAAGTATAATTCAGTAATGTGTTTACTGATATCACAGTTAACATTCCTTATAGCAAGTCTTGTCCAGGACAGCTGAATATTGACATTGTAATGTAGTCAACTTGAAGGTAGACCGGGAGGGCTTATTTGATCCAGTGAAGCCATTTTTGCAGTTGGAGATATAAGCTGAAAAATCCTTCCTCCTATAAAGTTCAGCTCGATATTTACAGCAGCCAAATTTGCTCAGCAACAGAAAGAAATCCCTTTGGAATGCCTTTGTGAAAATTGCGTACAGAAACGGATTGGCGCATGAATTGACAGGATAAAAGAGAACCAGTAGAACCTTTGAGTTGGTTACTGTAATGAGGGGCACTTTGAAGGCAGCTGAGATGGCAAAGAAAGAGATTGGTGCCATGCAGGTGAAATCGGTGAAGATGAGGACTGCCATTTTCTTAGCAATCTTTGTATCTTTGTTGGTAGCCATCAGCTCTGGATTTTGAACTGCAAAATAAATTTTAATGTAGCAAGCACAAATGATGATGAAGGCCATCACGTTGAGAATCAGGATGGTTAAGATGTAGACCTGTGAGAGAGTGCTTTCCACATCCATGGGGAGGCAAATGCTGACCTTCATGTAACTGCTGACACCCACAAGAGGCAACATGGCAATGAGAGTAGAAAAGAGCCATCCTCCGAGCATGACTGGAATGGCATGTTTCAGTCGCAGCTTTTGGTCCAGTTGAATAGCATAGGTGATGGTGTGCCATCTTTCTAGTGTGATGACTGTGAGGGTGTAGACAGAGAGTTCACTTGCAAACACAGTGAAAAAGCCAGCCACGCTGCACCCACTCCCTGTCTGCCAGTCTATGGCATGGTTGTAATACTGGCCTTTGGTCTGGGCATCGACTGAGGCAATGAGCAGCAGGTAGAGCCCCATGCAGAAGTCTGCAAAGGAGAGGTTGCACATGAGAAAGCGGGGGACTGTCAGTTTGTAACGACTGGTCAGGAGAACAAAGAGGACAGTCACATTTCCTGTGATGGCTAGGATATTAATCAGCCAAATCAGGACTCTAAGGAAGTCGTAGCCCATAATGTCTTCACAGGGATTGAAAGCATCTGGTTCAGGAGCACACTGGAGTGTCTTGGGTAAGCAGAAACCATAGTCATAATCCCAGCCACTCAGTTCACTCTCAGCAAAGATGGCAGAATAACTGTAAGAAGAATATTGTGACTCAGTGTAAACTTAAGAGATTTTCTATGATTCTGGGTATTGAAAAACATTTAGAAATCGCCCCTAGTGGTTTTTTGTTTTCTTTTTTTTAAGGAGAGCAAACTAAAGGAAATGAAGTCAAAACAGCCTCAATCTTATATTTATTTGTTATCTGAGAACTCTGAATTGGCGTAGGAGTTCCTTAAGAAGGGAATGAAAAGCCATTTAGATTTTTTTTTAATATGCAGATTTTACACAGTGATGCAAGGATTTAATGAAGCTGTTTACAGAGCATTCTTTTCTTTGGAAAACAAATTTAGAGACATAATCTATGCTTGCTCAATCTAAAAAAACTTTCTTGACATTTTCTTAGCTATTTATCTCCTTTAGTTGCTAACCAAATTGCTATCAAGCTGTTTGTCTGCAGTAGAACACAAATGGGATTGAAAGGCTCACACTGTTGAAGATTATCAGCTTTGGGAGGACATGCTGAAGTCCTTGGCTAATCAGGCAGCCCAGTTGAGAAATGGAACCAAGGTTACGTTACTCAGAAGAAATTTAGGAGCAGAGGAAGAATAGAGTCATGAACAATAGAAAGAAATAATTGAAAATAGATAATTCTTAGGATATGAGTCAGATTCAGAGAGTGGACTGACTGAAGAGGGACTGTGTCCCTAGTGAAGGAATGGTTCCACTCTGGCACTCCCTTTCTCCCAACCCCACTGCTACTGCTTGAGTTCAGATTTTCATTCTTTCTAATGGGACAGTTACATTAGTTTTCTTCTTGGCATCCTTCCCCCAATTTTAGCCCTCTTCCTAGTCCATCTGTATATTCCTACTGGAATGGCTTGTCTTACGCACATTACATTAATTCAAACATTTCTTAGTTTCTCATTGGCTATGGGATGAACTCCAGACTCCTTGTGAAGACCTCTGAGTCTCTCCTTGATCTGCATTCTGTCTCCTCTTGTAACCTCATCACTAAGAAGCTGCGTGTGTGCGCGTGTGCAGGCACACCCAGTCGTGCCTGACTCTTTGCGACCCCATAGACTGTAGCCCACCAAGCTCCTCTGTCCATGGAATTTTCCAGGCAAGAATACTGGAGTGGGTTGCCATTTCCTATTCTAGGGGATTTTCTTAAACCAGGGATAAAACCTGCATGTCTTCTGCCTTCTGCATTGGCAGACCTGTTCTGTACATGTAGCTTACCTGGGAAGCCCTTAAGAAGCCGTAGTGCCGTACAGTTCAGAACATAGGCTCTGGAGCAAGACTGCCTGGGTTCCAGCTTTTACCAGCTGGGAGAGTTATTTAACATTTCTGTTCTTTAATTCTTCATTTGTCAAATAAGGATAGTAATCACACCTCCCCTCACTGTATTGTGCTAAAGGATTAAATGCATTAAAACACGTAAAATTTTTAGGATAATGCCTGATACCTAGTAAGTACTCAGTGACTGTTAGAGATCCTTATAATTATCTCTTGCAAATCCTTTGTGCAACCCTTTGGTCACATGAAAAGACTTGTGGCTTTCAGAACAGGTTTTGCTGTCTTGTCCCTTTGTCTTTGAATGTGTTGTTTTTTCTTCCCCCGTCTCCCTCATTTCTCTGGAGAATTCCTCCTCATCTTTAAAGATAATCGTCTCTATGAAGCCTTTCTTGATTCTACACCTCTAAGGAGTTTATCACCCCTCCTCTAAGCTGCATTTACTATTGTAATTCTCAAACTAACATGGCCATTATGTGATGATACATGGCTTATTTAACAGTATATGAAACTATTCTTTAATAACTATGAAGGCAGGGGACTCCATCTTGTTTATGTTTGAACTCTCAGTGCTTCGCACAGTTTTGTCCCAGAGTATTCATTCAATAGATGTCGTGGGATGAATAAACCGGGGTGATGCTGGCTTGGGAAGGGATCATGAGGCTGCAGGAACAGTGAGCGATACAGGATGATGCGTGTGTGTGCTGTGCACTCATGTCTGACTCTCTGTGACCCCATGGACTGTAGCCCACCAGGCTTCTCTGTCCATGGAATTTTCCAGGCAAGAATACTAGAGTGGGTTTCCATTTCCTTCTCCAGGGGATCTTCCCAAGCTAGGGACTGAACCCACATCTCCTGCCTTGGCAGGCGGATTCTTTACCACCCGGTAAAAAAGCCCCATGATGCATGTAGGCTTTACAAATTTTCTCTTTGCCCACAGTCAGCTAACATAATCTTGAAAGGTGGAGAAACGGGCATAATTTTTCTGTCGGGGCCGTTACAAATATATATCTCACCCCAGAGTTTCTCACACATTAAAAGAGCATTTTTCTCTACTCTCAAAATGTAACTTCTCATTTTCTGTAGAAGGGAGTGTGTACCTAATACTGTTACTGGATAAAATGATATATTTGAGCAACACAATTACCTAAGGGAAAGAACATAGATTTCCAAAAAAGGGAAAAGAAATCTATGACCTGGGACACCAAAAAATGTGCTACAATGTCATAGAAACCAGGTTGAGACTGGAAAAGTACTACTGCCGCTCACAGGAGACTGTGTAGGAAACTCACTCGTTTTATTATTAAATATACCTAGCATATTTGTTTGTACTCATCCCATGCACATCAGTATAATTACCTAATTTTTAAATCTTTAAAGAGATAATGGTGGCTATCAGAGTGATGAAGGACCTGGGAAAAGCCCTTCATTTTATTGGTAAGGAGACCAAGATTAAAGGAGGTAAGTGCCTTGCCCAGGCCCCTCAGCACTGACCTAGTGGCAACACGAGGTCTTCATATGCATCGTCCAGGGGACTTTCTTCTACTCCACCATCTCTCAGGGTTTTTCAAGGTGTGGCCCTTGGACCACTTCCATCAGAATCACTAGAGTGTTCATTACAACGCAGATTCCTTGGCTTCACTTCAGACCCTGAATCAAACTCTCTAGAGACAGAGCCCAGGAATGTGCATTGTAAGCAAGTTCTCTGGATGATTCCTACAAAATAATCACCTTCATTACATCACATGAGAACTTTCCAACTATTGTTGCCTTGGTTTCCCTTACTACGTTCCCCTTATCAAAATAACTCCAGCTGCTACTAAAAGCACTAATTTAAAGACGTTAACAATTCTGCCATGGTTTCTGAATAAACTTACATCACTAAGAGATCAAACAGGTTTCCTTTTCCACTCCCCTGGTCCCTCGCTCTTTCTTTTTTTGCCCTACTGGCATTCATCTAGGTTTTTCTCCCTGCTGATTTGTCTTCGGACTGAATACCTATCTGCTGCTACTTACATTTGTGCCCTGGGACGACTCCTGAGGGCATCAACATGCTTGTTGGCAAAACCCTGCATGGAGCTGTCTTTAGTACTGAAGGCTGTGCAGAGAGTGTGAATGGACTTGGATGGGCTTAGCAGCATTGAGGCAGAGGAAGGAGCAACAGTAGCACCACTGCTCCAGCAGCAATCAGCAGACAGGAAAAAAGACGGGGGTTTTAGGAGGACAGTGGGGCCAACCACAGCAGTGAGGACACCAAAATATCTTAAGAGCAGATAAGACTCAGTGGCTGGCTCTAGAATTTCTGAACTCCAGACACTCAGGAATAGCAATCTGGTGGGAAGGGAAGGAAGGGGATTTATCACAAGAAATGTTTTCACAGGGAGCACATTCTTTTTACTTAGATTGTGTGTTAATTTTTGGTAGTTTTGGGGGATGCTGAAGATTGCTGCTGCTGCTAAGTCGCTTCAGTCATGTCCGACTCTGTGTGACCCCATAGACAGCAGGCCACCAGGTTTCTCCAATGCATGAAAGTGAAAAGTGAAAGTGAAGTCACTCAGTCATGTCTGACTCTTAGCGACCCCATGGACTGCAGCCTACCAGGCTCCCCCGTCTCTGGGATTCTCCAGGCAAGAACACTGGAGTGGGTTGCCATTTCCTTCTCCAATGCATGAAAGTGGAAAGTGAAAGTGAAGTCGCTCAGTCATGTCTGACTCTTAGCGACCCCATGGACTGCAGCCTTCCAGGCTCCTCCGTCCATGGGATTTTCCAGGCAAGAGTACTGGATTGGAGTGCCATTGCCTTCGCCATTGCTGAAGACTAGAGGACTTGCAGTGTTAGCATGGCAGACTCAAGATTGGATGCTTACTTGGGAAGGCGTGGAGTGGTAGGGGCTGATGGTTATTGAGACTGAGCTAAAGTCTCCCCTCCCCCTAAAACACCCCTTGATGGTACCACAGACTATACCCAAAAGTCGTTTCCTACTGATGAAAAAAACCCATATGATTGCAAAAGTGTTATGTGGAAGGTGATAATGGAGAGAGTATTGCGAGAGGAGTGGGAAGGGTGAGGAAAGGGAATGCTGGAGGATAGATGGTGTCAGACCTAAATGAAAGGGAAAAAGTATAGAAGAATAGAGACTATAATATAAGGTACCCTAGCTGTCACAGTCTTTAAAAACTCCCTTTACTCTCATGCTTCTGAAAGCCAAATGATGTTTCTATTGTCCCTTACAGTTGAGGAAAAAAGTCTCAGAAAAGATAAGTATTGTCAAGGGAAACCTAATGTTACAGGAACATTAGTGCCAAGAATTCATATCCAAGTCTGAGGAGCTCCAGAGCCCAGGGTCCTTCCATCATACCACCCTGTGCCTCTATATATCTTGCAGATTGATAGGGAAAAAAGGGAAAAGACAAAAAGATGTAGAAGAGAGAATGGAGATTGGAAGGGTGCCTTAGAAGGGCATCTGGTTTGGTTTTGTAGCCTGAGGGGCATGGAGGGGGGGATGGGAGTGGAAGGGAAGTAATAACACTCGCAAATCACAGCAACTGTGGCATCGGGACACTTTTGAGGCACGCACCTTTACTGCTGCACCAAAGTGTCATGCCTTTGGGTTAAATTTCCCCTCAAAGAACCAGCATATTAAGTTATAATTTATAGCCTTTTCTATTTTAATGTGCCTTGACTTACTGAGCCTCATTCTCGTATCAGTGGGCTTCCCTGGTGGCTCAGATGGTAAAGTGTCTGCCTGTAATGCGGGAGACCTGGGTTCGATCCCTGGGTTGGGAAGATCCCCTGGAGAAGGAAATGGCAACCCACCCTGGTACTCTTGCCTGGAAAATTCCATGGATGGAGGAGAGAGCCAGACATGACCGAACAACTTCACTGGTTCCTTTACAATTGAAGGTATATGAAATGCCAAGGCAGTAGGAAAACGTTTTTTTTTTTTTTTTTTAAGTCAGGGGCTTCCCTGATGGCTCCGTGGTTAAGAACCTGCCTGCCAATGCAGGGCACACAGGTTTGATCCCTTTCTGGGAAGATCCCACATGCCGCAGAGGAACTAAGCCCGTGTGCCACAACTACTGAGCCTGTGCTCTAGAGCCTGGAGGCCGCATCTGCTGAGCCCATGTGCCATAACTGCTGAAGCTGGTGCATCTGAGAGCCCGTGCCCTGCAACAAGAGAAGCCACCACAGTGAGAAACCTGCCCACTATGAGAAGGGTAGGCCCCGTTCATCACAACCAGAGAAAGCCCGAGCAGCAACGGAGACCCAGTACAGCCCCAAATAAATAAATCTTTTAAAAAATATCAGTCAGTAGAATAGAAATGCAGCTCCCATCCAATATGTGTCAGTGATAGTGTTAGGTCTAAATAATTTTAAGCTCTAGAGCATAATGATCAAGGTGGCCTAAGTCTCTCCGAAGGGGAGTGGCTGCTTCTAGAAGCTGTCTACAATCAGTTAATCTTTGTGGAATGCTGACCACATGACTAGTGAAAAATCCTTACAAGTGAGGCTATCATTAAACAAGTCCTTAGTGACATCAGAATACCTGCAAAGAAAATTTTAATTTTGGAAGAGAATTTAATATGACTGTAAAATGAATATGTAGGTGTGTTTTTACAAGTATTTTTGTAAACAGTTGAAGAGATAATTGATCACCTGGACTGCCTTGTAAAAAACACACACACACACACACACACCCCCCATTTTAAAGCTATTAAAATATGCTCTGCAAACATGGCCCCAACCAAGACTTTTATGAAAAGAAAATCGTTGGCACTGATAACGCTAAGGTGCCCACAGAATGAGACATGGCTCCCCGAGTTTCCTTCCATGCAAATACTTACAGTGTTTCATTATTTGGTCTCCTTGCTGTGCTTTCACATTGTTTGGAAAAGTTTTTAAAAATGGAAAATGAAAAATTCTGCCTGAAAGAGGTAAAAAAAAACAAACAAAAAAACCAGTTGAGCTTTTGGTCTTTAAGCCTGCTCATGTCTGTTTATGCTTTGTTCTTCCAAATTCTTTCCCTATTACACCTGCGTTGTGTTCTGTACCATTGTCCTAACTGAAACACTTCCAGGGGAGAGAGTGAAGGCTTCCGAGTTGTCATTAGAGTGCTTCCAGCTTAGATAAAATGCTTCTGAATGCTAAGTGTTTTGTGTGGGCTCTAGAGATGAAAAAACTTAAATTTGTCTCATTGAATCCTGGATTTTTCAGTGCTCATTAAAAGATAACTTTGTGGCATATTAAGGTTTTCTACTCACCACTCTCCTCCCCACATCGGCCTTGATGAACAAATAACCATTCAGAGTTCATGGCTTTGAATTATAACTGGGAATCTCTCTTGTAAAGATTTGAAGATTCTGGACCTGGCTTTAAAATGATGTGAATTTTCAGCCTTTTTGGCTTATGTGCAGAAATATAATGTGGTTGCTCCCTATTCCTCCATCTTTCCCTCTAAGAACTTTAGCCTGTGGAAAGGGGTAAATGTCAAGAAATTAAAAGAAGGCTATACTTGTATTCCTAAGATGAAACCGTGGTGAAGCACAAAGGAAAACTGGATGGAGAAACAAGAGAGAAGAAGAGCAGGCTGTGCGAATTCCAGCCTTTCCTGAAGAGGAAAGAGGAATGTAATTCAAGATGGATATTTCTATTTATTATTCTTCTCCAACATTAACAGGGTTTCTCAGGTGGCGCTAGTGGTAAGGAACCCTCCTGCCAATTTGATCCCTGGGTTGGGAAGATCCCCTAGAGGAGAGCATGGTAACCCACTTCAGTACTCTTGCCTGGAAAATGCCATGGACAGAGGAGCCTACAATTGCAGCCTACAGGTGGGCCACAATCCACAGGCTGACACAGTTGGACAGGACTGAAGCGACTTAGCACGTTAGCGATATTACTGAGGCAATCCCTTGTAGGAATGACTTTGTGTAAAAGCAGGATGGTGGGGAATACGTAAGGACTGTTTGACCTACTGGACTCACTTTCAGAAGTTACTCAGCTGATTATTTCGCCTTTGCGAGAAAGCGGGAGTGAGAAAGAGAGATTGTGTGTGTGTTTGATGCTGACTCTGCATCTGATACTTAGAGATGCTCCACATGAACCAATCTGCAATTAACAGGAAATGTGGTTGTTCTTGGCCTTCAGCTCTGTCTACTCTCTCTCTCTTGGAATTTTAATCAGAGACACCAAGGAGAGTTTGGGGGCCATCTGCCTGGGCAGCTGTGTGGGTTATCCAGGCTCCGCAGCTGCAGGGCAGAGGGCTGACCCAGAGTTTGCACAAACATCCACTGGCCCAGCTTCACGCTCTCCATCCTCACTAGCATCCAAGGTTTCTGACTTCATTGATAGAGAGGGGGTCAGCTGAAACTTGTCATCCTAATCAAGACAACTGCTGTGTGACTGCATTACCCTCTCACTTGGTGCTGGCCCACAGCTGTGTAATGCCCCCCCCCCCCACCTGCCACTGCTTTTATTTTAACCCATAGGTGGTAGTCTCTTCTTTCATCTGCTGGAATAAAACACCCCTGAACTAAAGCTTTAACATGTCAATGACTTCAGAAGGGATGCAGCCTCCTTTCCCACAAAAGTGGAAATGTCCAGAATCAGCTTTATCCCAAGCCAGCATCTGTGCTGTGTGGTGTCCCCGATGTTCTCTCACCAGCTTTGCTCACTCACAGCCCAGAGCGCTGCTTTACAGAAGCAAATCTGAGTGATTCTGTTCTGAGTTCTCCAGTGGCTCCTCATCCTCTCAGCGACTTGGCCTTACACTCATCATAGCTCACCTCTCCCTGGCCTCCTCTGCTCACTCGTCCTCCTCTCTGTAACCATAAGCTGCCTTGTTCTGGTTTTTCTGAATGACTTTCATTCCATGGTCTCTTGCCTTCGTGCCTTCACAAAAGCTCTTCCATCTTCTTGGCATGCTTTCTGTCACACCTGTCTAGCTAATTGCTACCTGTTCTTCAGAGCTCAGCAGAAGACTGAGCTTCCTGGGGAAGTCTTCCATAAGCCCTGTTGCCATTTAGAAATTCTCCCTCTGTTCTCGCAGAGTCCTGTGTTCTGTTCTCAGCTGTATCATAACAATTGCTGGACTGCATCTAAGTATTGGCTGTCTTTTGTGTTGTCCTCAAATAGCTGCTTATGGCTCTGATGGTTGGGATGAGCTCTTACTCATCTTTGTAGCTTCAGATTTTTGCACAGTGTTTTTCTGGAACACGGCGAATACTCAGATAATGTTCTCTGAAGCTCAGTTAGTGGCACACAGCTTTCTGGCACAGCAAATGGCCTGTCTTCTTGGTTACCCCGAAAACTTCAGGTAGCTCCATACCTCCCTATCTATTCGAGGTATGAAGTGGGTGTACGAAGATAACGTGCTGGTTGATTAACTGTAAATAGGTTGATCCCCAAAACAGTTGCCTCCTGGTGACACTCTCTTAATGCCTCATCTAATTAATTCTTTGAGAATCTTCTTAGGCTGTATAATATTCTTTTAGGGCAATGTTTTTCCAGCTGTGAGTTGTGACCCATTGGTGGGTCATGAAAGCAATAAGGTGAATCAAGACTAGCGTTGAAAGCAAACAAACATGAAATAAAATAGACAAGAGAACATAGTGTATGCTGGATAACCAGCATAACCGACAAGGACTTCCTGTATAGCACATGGAACTCTGCTCAGTGTTAGGTAGCAGCCCGAATGGGAGGGGTTTTGGGGGAGAATGGATACACGGATACGTGTGGCTGAGTCCCTTCACTGTTCACCTGCAACTATCACACCGTTGTTTGTCAATCAGCTATACCCCAATATAGAACAAAGAGTTAAAAAAAATAAAATTATGCAAAAGAAAGAAAAAAAGAATAACAGTGTCTCACATGTAAAACAGTTAAGTAGTGCTCTGTTTTATTTCAGTTACATGTGTCGTGTTTACTGGTTGCAATGTAAAAAAAAAGTACTTCTTTGTATGCATTACAGTGGGAAAAAAATCTGGAAGAGAGTGCTTTAAGGAAAGAATAAAATCCTTCACACCCTGCCATTCCGTTCCGGACTGAAGTGAATTAATTGAATCAGTAAGACCACCCCACCTCCCTGAAGCCAGCACTGGTCACAAACCCACAAACCAGCCAGGAGCTTCTGCCTTTTCCATTCTCATACCAAGCTAATCCTTAGGGAGCTAGGATTCTGTTCTATAATAGAAGATAGTCTTCTGCCGGGAGAGAAATAGCTTTTTTAAAAAAAGCAGTGAAAACCTTCTGTAGTGTTCTGTGTATTTTTTTTAACTAAAGATTAAGACATTAGGTAAAATTGACCTTATTGAGCCTACTTCCCCCACTTCTTTAGAAATGATGCTCTTTGATAAGGATTAGAGCTACTTGATCTTTGAGGTACCAGTTTTGTACTTCATTTTGCAACTGTAGTTATAGCCTGATTTAAGGCTCTAATTGAATTAGCTCAGAATAAGTGACAAGGGTCTTTTCGCTGCAGGGTGAATCGACTCTTTGGAGTCAGTTTTCAGGAGGCACAGGACAGTTCGTTTTCTTCTTGTCTGTCTGAGAGTGACCCCATGACCACAGGTGACTGTGGTGCTGGTTTAGACGGCAGGCAGTAAAAGGGCAGGATGCTGCTGACCAGCTGACTATTTTCAGATCTGAGTTTCTGCCACGCTTGGCAGGCTCTACCTTTTGTTTTTTTACTTACTCGTTTGTTGGCAAGTTTCTAAAAGCACAGCAGTGGCTGGGGTAAGTCAGTGTGGCATCCAGGAGGTTGGTAAATTTTTCTCTCGATGGCAGTTTTTTCAGAGAATAGGATGATGTGGCAATTAGTGTCTGAATGGACTCTAGCCCATAGGTAGGCAGGGCCTGCAGTTTAGTGGAAGAAATATCCCTGAAAAGTAAAAAAAAAAGAGAAAGGCTTACTTATTTATTTAATATACTTGATTCATAGAATGAAACTTTGTCTCAACAATAGCATCATTCTAGGTTCTGAGGCATTTTTTCTCCATCTTGCTTTCTCCCTGATTCTCTGTTTCAGTTACTCTCATTAAGATCTGAATTCAAAAAAGCTACGTTGTGTTTTCCCTCATATTGACCCCACTATCCATTCATTAGAATTTCCTTTCTCCCTTCTCCTGCTTCCTTTCTCCCTCCCTTTCCTTCCCGCCACTTAGCCGAAGTAAAATAACCACTTGCTTTATGATAGAGCAGGCACATGCAGTGACACCAGCTTTGTGCTCTAGCCCAGGGGGAAGTATTTAGGGCTTCAGATGCCTCTCTCTTTGTGGATCAAGCTCCACAGAGTAGGTTTTCAGGACGCACAGGCTGCTTATGCTATTAAGAGCCACTGTGTGGCATTAGCCATCATCTACCTTCTCTAAAGGCAAACTGGATTCATCAGTCCAAAGCAAGCGAATACTCATGCAAGCAGAATTGTGTGGAAAGCTCAGGGTTTTTCAAACAAGGTCCTGAACCCCTTAGCTTTTCTAAACCTGAGGCAATGTGCAAGAAACCTCCAAACAAATTAAATGTGAGAAGGAAGAATAAGTGGGCATTTAAAAATTCTTCCTGTCTTCCTGCTGATACACTGTGAAGATTTTCAGGCAGCACCACCCCCTTCAGCACCCTGACCCAGTACTTAGTGCCCAGCGCATGGGATGGGATCAGTGGGTGATCGATGGACAGATGAACTTGACACCATGGAGTGATGACCAGGGTTGGTCCTTGGTGGAGTAATCAGGGTGGCAGAATTTGCCTCCGGGATGGCAGACTCTTACTGCTTTTCTGCCCTTATTGATTTAGGTAACCAGTGTTCTCATTCCGTTTTACAGAGTATTTCTGTTAGATGTATTAGGAATTGAGTACCTGATTCTTTACAGGACTGGTGAATTTTTTTGTTTTTATTATTTTGGAGTGGAAGTAATATGTTTTAAGTTAGGATTCTATAAATGTCAAGGTCTCATTACAAAGGAGTAAATCTCTGATGATAGATTTTCCGTTTCACTGAGTGACTTATGGGGGAAATATTTTGGGGGTATGGATGGGAGGGATGCTTATAAACCCTAAGGGCATAATGCGGATAATCATTTGGGTAGTAAAGAGACCTAGGCCTGGTTCCACTGTTCTGAAAAAGTCAAAGTAAATGCCCGCAGGGCTCACAGTCACTTCCAAGCAGGCGGGCTGAGCAGCTTTTCAAGGGAAAAACTGTCACGCTGAGTGTCTTACAACCATGCTCACTCATTCTTGTACCTGACCAAAGGCAACTCTCCTAGCTGTTCATTGCCCAAGTAGGTGGCCAGTTTGCTGTAAGAACTCTGCCTGTAGGGTGTGCTAGCCCGGAGTACTTTGAATACAAGACATGTAGACAGGAACCCCTATGGTAGGATGGCAGAAGCTGAGAGACAGCAGAGAAAGCAATGAGCAGGAGCCATGAGGAAGTGGAAGCCATGAGGAAGCAGAAATCATGAGGCTGAGTGGAGAACAGAGAAGTAGGACTGATGATGCCAGAAGTTAGGGAGTGGAGAAAGTCAGGAGTTTTGGTGGCGGGAGTTAGGATGTCAAGAGACTCAGGGTAATAGGAAAGAAGTAGAGTCAGACTGATAACAGGAGTTGATAGTGGTGGGAGCTAGGAACCAAAGGAAGTCAGGAGTTGATAGGAAAGAGGAGTTAGGGAGGAGTCAGGAGTTGAGAGTGGCAGGGGCTAAGAAGTAGAGTTTGGGGCTTATAATGGGGGAATATAGAAAAGTAGACAAGATCATGAGTAGATACTGGCAGGAGCTGGGGTATAAAGAGTAACTGGGTCAGTTCATTCCTTCCTCTCATCAAAACCTTAGCGCCTCCTCACCTCACTCAAAGAGTAGCCATAGGCCCCTGACCTGGCTCTCGCCACCTCTCTGCCCTGCCCTGGGCCCTTCCCCTTGGCTCACTTGGCCACACTGTTCTCTTCTTTGTCCTTCCAACACGTGCAGATCCTGCCCAGTTCCCTCCAACTGGAATGCTCTTCCTGCTGATGCCCACACAGCTTTGCTCCCTCCTTTCTTTCAGGTATTTGCTTAAATATCACTTTTTCAGGACAGTCTTCCCTGACCATCCTCCTGAAAATACTAACTGCCCCTCCTGAGAACTCTCTTCGCCCAGCCAGCTAAGTTTCTCCACTCCACGACCATCTGGTGTAGTACATATTTTCTTTACTCATTTGATCCTTGTCCATCTTCCCCACTCTATGAAGGCAGAGACATTTGTCTTTTCTTACTCACTGCCATTTCCCTGATGCCTAATTCAGTGCCTGGCACATAGTATGGACATACAGTTATTGGAAAAATCAATGAATGAATGAATAAACAGATGAACTGTACTACACTGCTCACTGTCTTTCTAGTACTTTTCTCATTTTTAATAATTATATTTATTTATTTTAAGTTGATTGATGATTGCTTTATAATATTGGTTTGATTCTGTCATACATCAACATGAATTAACCATAGATATACCTATGTCCCCTCCCTCTTGAAACTCCTACCCACCTCCCACCCTTTCCCACTCCTCTAGTTTAATACAGAACCCCAATTTGAGTTCCCTGAGTCATACAGCAAATTTCCATTGGCTCTCTATTTTACCTATGTTAGTGTATGTGCTTCCATGCTACTCTCTCCATTCATCTTAATACTTTTCTCATTTTAAAGTCATGTGCCTGTTTATCACTTTGCCTGTTCATCATTCTTTCCCCTCCATAGTGCAATGTTTTTTTATAGGGCATCAACCAGAGCCCACCACTGTCTCTGCAGCGTGGTGCCTGGTAAACAGGATGTGTTCAAGCCGTGCTTGAAGGCATTAGTGATGGGGTGCCAGAGTAGGAAGTAGTGGGCCGGCACCTCTGCGGAGAGGTGAGGCGGCCTCTGCTGTGAGAGCTGCGGCGTGTTTGGAGCCCTCTTGCATTTCTCCCTGAAGTCTGGCTGCAGCTGCAATTGTTTTCTATAGGATGTTTCTGGCTTCCCAAGGCATTGTCGGGAGACTACTGGTTCAATCTCCTGTTTGTCTTGATGTTCCCATGTGTCCTTATGTTCAATGCCCATTAACTGAGGGAACTTCGCTCTGCTCCTTGCATCCTCAGAGAGCCTGACACAACAGCAGCTCACTCAACCTTAATTCTCACGAGGGAATACCAGGGAACACCAGACCCCCTCTGCCAGCACGTGAAGAGGCCCGCCATATTTGATGCTGATTGAACTGTGTCTCACCCAAATTCATATGTTGAAGTCCTAACTCTCAGTACCTCAGAATGTGACCTTAATTGCAATAGGATCTTTCCAGAGGTAATCAGGTTACAATGAGATCATGAGGATGGGGCCTAATCCAATATGACTGGTATCTCTATACAAAGGGGGAAATTTGGAGACAGAGAAACACATCGAATACTCTGTGAAGACTGGAGTTCTACTGCCACAACCAAAGGGAGCTACCAGGAGCCAGGAGAGGTCTGGCATAAGTCCTTCCCTCGCAGCCCGCAGGAGGAAGCCGGCTTGCTGACAGCCTCGTTTCAGACTTGAGCCTCTAGAACTGCAGACAGCACAGTTCTGTTGTTTCAATCCCTAGTGGGTGGTGCTTTGTTAGGGTAGTCCTTTCCCATGCAGAGACTGGTTCCCCTGCAAACCCAGCTGGGGATGATGTGATTGGACACCCTGAGCAGGCTTGTTGGGGTGCACCGGGCAAGGAGGGGAGGCGGCACCAGTGTACTCACAAAATGCTAGGCCCCGTGGCCCCCCGGAAGGCGTCGTTGTGCATCTTCTCCAGGCGTGCATTTTCCTTCAGCTCCCTGTGGGGAAGGACAGAGCCCTTAGTGGGTTTTTCAGCTCATATGTGAACAGTCAAAGCTGTGCGCATGCACGTTCGGGCCAGCCCATGTATGTGGTGCTCGGGGGTGGAGGCGAGAAGGAGGGGCTGTGGGTAAAATGCAAAAACGGCATTCTTGTCTTTGGCACAACTGTGAAATCTTGGGTGTTTGACTCTGCCCTTTCCCTGCAGTTTCCCCCTCTCTCAGTGGAACCCTTTGTCCTACCACTGAAAGCACTCCCACTGCTGCCCTGGAGCTGTGCACGTTTACTCCAGGCAGCTGGGCAGGGCAGAAATGCTGCTCCAGCGTTCAAGGCTGAAGGGTGCGGGTGCAGCGCGCTCTGTACCAGGCTCGCAGCCATCGCGACCTTGGAGAGCTCAGTGTCTATTAATAGTAATATACTGAGGTTTGCAAATCTTAAAAGCAGCGTCCGTTCAAAGCTACCCCCTTTCACCGTGTTAACTGGACTTTTTCTTGCAGCTGTGTATTTCTCCTTGGGCCTCCCAGGTGGCGCTAGTGCTCAAGAACCTGGCTGCCAATGCAGGAGCCATAAGCGACTGGGGTTCGATCCCTGGATCGGGAAGATCCCCTGGACAAGGGCATGGCAACCCACTCCAGTATTCTTGCCTGGAGAATCCCATGGACAGAGGAGCCTGGCGGGCTACAGTCCATAGTGTCACACAGAGTCAGACATGACTGAAGTGACTGAGCATACATGCATGTACATTTTTTCGGTGGGTGACAAAGGGGAAGAAGAACAGTCTGTATAGAAAATTGCCTCCTACACCAGTCTCAGCTATGTGTCTGATCATCACTAGGTATGTGTGTTGTAGGAAAAAAAGGGTTGAAGGCCACTACTCTTAAGGAACCCAAAAGCTGCAATGGGAGTAGCCACCTGAGGGCTTCTGGTTCCTTTTAGGGCTCCCCTGGTAGCTCAGATGGTAAAGAATCTGCCTGTAATGCAGGAGACTGGAGTTCGATCCCTGGGTCAAGGAAGATCCCCTGGAGAACAGCTACCCACTCCAGTATTCTTGCCTGCAGAATTCCACAGCTTAGAGTAAATTTCTCAGGACCAGCTTGGCCTGGCCCCACTGAGCAGCTCCCATCTGGGCCCTGATGGTGGTGTCTCCAAGTACAGGCCCTTCTGGATGGACAAGGGAGCTGGGAAAGGAGTCCCTGGGCTCAGACTTGCCAGATCAAACTTTTGATCACTTTCTTCCTACAAGAGAAGAGTGGTATTTCAAAGAACTTTCTGGAAAATCCTGGACAATGGGCACAGTGTCCATTCGTTTTTGGCATGATGATTTTGAACACGGGACATGATTCTTCTAGTAGCACTGTTACAGTGGTGAAAGAAATATACCAACACCCGCTGCCCCTCCCTTGCAAGATCCTGTGTAATTAGGCAGCTCATCTCATAGCTTTACATCTTCTTTATCATCTTTCTGCAAGACTCCACATCACCCTTGCCATTTAAGAACTGCAAAAGCCCCTGCATTTCACCCATTGGTGGCTGTTTTCCATATGCTTCTACTAAGCATTTTCCTTGGGAAGCCTCAGCCCTTTCATCACAATGCACCCGTCCGTCTCACATCGTCCCATCCCCTGGGTATATTTCCACTTTCAAAGCAATGAGGTTGTCAGAGTCAATTGGTATTTAAAATCTAAATCAAAAGAAAATTTCCTTCCCAAACCTCCCTGGCTCTTCTTCCTGATTTGGTTTGTTTTAATTATGTTCAGTTGTGGTCATAAATCATGGAAACCAGGCTCTGTGAGCAAATAATCCTCGTGTCAGCCAGGTCAAATTAACTGTTCAAATTTTATGACAGCTTTTCGCATGTTTTATTAAAACTCGGATCTTTCTGTATAATGATAACTCTGCGTTATGTAACTCGGCCAAAAAGAAATCAAATTTATCTACCACGTTTCCTGCAGGTTCCTTTGGGAACTCTCCCAAGTGGCATGGCCATCTAGGCATGAGAGACACAGGCAGACAGGATGACCTTGTGAGGTACAGTGGGAGAACCCCCAGATTCCAGCCAAGGCTTCCTTAATGTGGGTGCCCAGGGAATGGTAGGGAGGGACTCTGGGACCCCTGGAGGTATCTGAGGGTAACCGTCTGAGGTTGCTCCCCTCCACCATATCTGCCTTAGTAACTAGCATATTTGAGGACTTTGCAGTGCTCTGGTGTCATTGTTCTGGACAGCTCTGGACAGGCCTCTACACGAGGAAGGGGTCAGAAATGGGGCTGGATTTATAGTTGGAACATTTTGCCCAGTTCTTTTGAAAACTATTCCCTCTGCCCTGCTCAAACCCTTCAGTGGGTCTCCTTCCCCTCAGAAGAGAATTCAGACCCCTTCCCATGGCCCCTCAGTCCTGACGCCTTGCTCCTGACATGTCTCCATGATGATCTCATCCAGTGTCCCTCTTGCTGACGGCCCTGCAGTCACACCAGCCTCCTCCCAATTCTTGGAGCTTATCAACTTCTTTTCTTGCTCAACTCAGGCCCTTTGCACATGCTGGTCCCTCTTTCTGTAACGTGCTTCCTCTCATGATTGCCAGGGCTGACCCTTTGTCATCCTTAAGACTCAGCCTAAATGTTATATCCTTGGTGAGGGCTGTCCCTGAGCACCTCACCTAGAGTCAGTCTCCTGGCTGTGGTCTCTCAGATCTCAGTAATGAGTTATTTTCCTTCACGGTATTTATCACTGCCTACAATGAGTTCATTTATTTTTTGCCTTTTGGTCCATCTCTTCTGCTAGAAACTTCATGAGGGCAGGGACTGTTCCCACTGTACCGCTGCAGACCCAGCCCTTAACACCATGCCTCATATATTGGTGATGCTCAATAGATGTGACGTGTTGAATGAATAAATGAATGAAATAGGTTTGTGTTCTTGGCAAACTGATTTGTGATCTTGGTTTCCTCTTTCTTGAAACTATGAGGTATGGGGCATTCATACTAATGCGACTTTGGGACCTTTTTAAGTCCACACCGGTTTCAGTGCCTCTAAAGGGGTTGACCAGGACCTCCCTCCTTATGCCCTGCTTTCCCTCACCGCCCAAAGCTGCGCCCTGCTGGCTGCCTCCTCACCTCTGACTTTGCTCTGGCTTCTTTTCCTCATCTATTGCGTTCCCTTAATTGTACCCTCAGTCCTCCTATTTTTCCTCCTTGTGCAGCTGACCAGGGCCACACAGGACTTCACGTACCCCCTCTCCTCAGGGACTTCTGACTCTGTGTCTGCCCTGGTCTGCCCCTTCCCTCTGCTCTTCTAACCCTCTGCCCTTTCTGCTAACCCATCCACCAACCTTCCCTGAGCAGCCCTCTCATACTTTCTACCCCAGGACTTTCAAAGGCTTGTTTTCTACAGCAGAGTCCAAGTTATTTACCCCAGCATCGAAGGTCCTTCCTGCTTTGTCCTTGATCCACATCTAGGACTTTTTAAATGCTACTATTTTCTGGGCTATGAGCACATCCTAAGCACCTTCCTCTGGGCTTTTCTTGTCCTCTGAACATAGCACATTTTCCTTCTATCTCTGCTTGTCCAAGTTAAGCCCAGCTCAAGGTCTGCGTCTCTCATGAGGCTTTCTCTAATTCCCTTCTCTTCTGCCCCTGAAATCCCAGAGGACTTTACCTCTCTCCAGCCAGGCACCATACTTTGCCTTCTGTTTTAGTAACTACTTAGTGTACAGTTTACATACCATTTAGGAGTGTTTCTTCCTAGGCTGTAAACTCCTGCAGGGCAAACACCAGGGCTTAGTCATCTTCGTTTCATCTCAAAATATAGCAGGTTCCTTCAAACACAGCTGAAGCCTGGCAAACACTCGTCAATACCAGTATGAGGCCTCTGGGAGTGCTGTGCCCGGAGAGGATAGGCCTCTGATTTTAATTCAGCAGAAACAGATTCAACTGGCCAGAGTGAAACCTGCATTGAATTCAAGTCCACCAGAAAATGAGGGAAAATCTACTCCATGATAGGAAGGACAGCTTTTTAAAAAGCTGCCATTTCTTGAGCACTTAGAATGTGCCAGACCTGTGTTAAGTGCACGAAAACATAATCATATTTAGTACCATTCATTCATAATTAATTATGTAATACAGATAATAAGTGAGCACCTACTCTATGCTACACACTGTGCTAAGTACTGAGGATACAACACAGAGCTTTTCATTTTGGTGGGCTATCCTCCACACAAACCCATTAGCAGCTCCATTTTATGGATGAAACACTATGGTTTAGACTGGTTAAGTGACTTGCTCAAGATTAAGGTGATAAATGATGGAATTGGAATTTCAGTCCCAGTTAGTGACTGTTAGATCTGTTTTCTTAGCCACCAAGCTACATAACATGGTATCAGTATAATAGGGTCTTTAATTAATATTTATCATTAAAGTATGTAGTGTACTATATTTAGACTTGTGCTACTCAACTCCAGACTGGCAGCATTAGCATCTCCAGGGAGCTCGTTAAAATTTCAGATTTTCAGGCCCCACCCTAGACCTACTAAATTAAAATGTCTTGGGGTGGGGTCTGGGATCTCTGTGTTAACAATCTACGTGTTATTCTTATGTTTGTTAAAGTTGGAGAAGCACTGGTGAAGACCATGGTTTACACATGATAAGTGAAAGTGTTAGTCACTCAGTTGTGTCTGACTCTTTGCAACCCCATGGACTGTAGCCTGCCAGGCTTCTCTGTCCATGGGATTCTCCAGGCAAGAATACTGGAGTGGATGCCATTCCATCCTCCAGGGACTTTCCCGACCCAGGGATTGAACCTGGGTGTCCCACATTGCAGGCAGATTCTTTACCGTCTCAGCCACCAGGGGAACCCAAGTTTATACATCTGACTTATTAATGATAAAAGCCTTTCCATCTGTTTGCTTTCCTCAACTTTGGCTTTAGTTGCGCCTTTCACATGTTGTAAGGTTTTACTCTCGACAACTGTAGGGTGATGGTCATCTTACTTGGTACCTGTTAAGGTTCAAGCAGTGCACCCCTCCCTGCCCACCCCCTGCACCACCAGCTTTGTGAATGAGCCACTTTTTTTAGTAAAGGGGCCACAGAAAGAAAGAGAGGCTGAGGACAATGAAGGAAGCAACAGGGATGCTTCTCTAGAGTTGAAGGCTGTTCACAATGGGGACCAGGGTAGGGTGTGGTGAAAATGCAGGGCTCCCTCACCTTGTGAAAAATGAGCTCCGTACCCACCCCTGCCCCCAGCCCCCGCAGCAGGGAGATGGGATTCTGTGTGGGCCTGTTGAGGCTGATTAGGCTGGTAAATGGCCTTATCCAACATCTTTGCAGTGGGGCCAGGAGGAAGAATTTCTTCACTGAAATCGTGCTGCCTCTAACACACCATCAACCCAAGTGAGGGGACTAGAGAGGGGGGCTGTGAGATGGAGGAGCTTAAAGGAGGGTGTTGAATATTTCAGCAAACTGTCAACTTCAATGTATCCAGGCTGCATCTGTTTTTGATATCAGGGTGCTCTGGGGTTTCCAGTCAGCCAGTTGCCTAGTAACACTCGTGCTACACTGAGGACCAGGCACTTGAAAGTTTATTTTTGTCCTGAGTTAGTTGCTGAAGATTGAATGTGATCTGGTAGCCAGAGTAATATTTCATTTTTATTCATGAGCTGGGGAAACAAGCACATACTTACAGGGAAATCAGCGTTGTCCCATTGAATGCATGACTTTGTATTTCTTCAAATCCATTTCCATATAGTTTTCTGAAGAGGGAGGAGAGAGATTTTAGAAACGAAAGAAACACAGTTTGGAATCACACAGTCTTCTTTCTGTGACATTTATTACTAAGATAATTACTGGCATTTACAATACGTAGCTCAGTTTTTCTAGCATTTTAGATCCTCAGGGCCCACTGAGATGAGACTGTTTCCTTGCTCCAGTTTACTTCCATCTCCACCACCAGCACCACTACTAATCTGTTAAATGGTTGGTAATAAACACTTAATAAAATATATGCACAATGTTCTGCATATGTCTTATGCGTTAATCCTCATCGTCATTCCCACCATTCGGATCAGAAACCTAAGCCTTCGTGTTGCCGTGCAGCTTGCTTAAGGTCAGAGAAAACAGTGGCAGAACTGGAACTGGAGGCTTGAGCCATCTAACACTTAAGTCTTCTCTCTGGCTGTCCGGGCCAGTGTGGGTGTATGGGCTTTCCAGATCACTGAAAGCTGAGGGCAGAAGAAGGCTCCAGTACCGAGTTACTGTTTCTTTTTCTTAGATGAGTCTTTGGTGTTAGTGATGCCATATTTTGTTCCACAACCAAGATTTCAGGGTCTGTGAATAGTTATTTAAGACCCCTTGGATAGTGACATCAATTTAGTTGGGTGCAATCAGCATTTAACAAAATGAAATAGAACAAACCGGAAAATATTAGAGTATGTTGCATGTAATCAGGGCAGTGCTGTTTATGACATTTTGTGCCACCGCTGTTTGTGTTATGTACGTAAAAGTATATGTATACGTACATATATATTAGTCTGCCCAGACTAAGACTAAGACTCAGTTCTAGTCTGAGTTCAAAGACGCCTTAGAACACAGACACTGGGAAATGTTAGAGCCAGAAAAGAACTTGGAGAGGAGCAAGGTGCATCCTTTCGCTTCACAAAGAAGGAACGGGGCTCAGAGAAGAAAGTGGCCTGTCTAAAGTCCACAGTTGGTGGAAATGAGACCAGAACACACTTTGACTGGGGCTACTTCTAGCACATCACTTTTGCTGGTTGATGTGCCTTTTCTTCCCTGAAATATCCACATGGCCCCTCTTCCTCCTCCTATAGAACTATGTTTAATGTTATGTTCTTGGTGTGGCCTCTCCTGACTGCCCTATTTACCACCCTTCCCTTCCGCAGCATTCCAGCATTCTCCCTCTCCCTTCTCTGATTTACTTTATCAGCATCTGACCCATGATTATATTGTTGTCTACCTCTCCCAGCAGAATGTAACCTTTATGAGAACAAAAATTCAAATTATTCTGTTCACTACAGGATTACCTGTATGTAGAACAGTGCCTAGGACCTGGGAGGATTACAGTGAATATATGTTACATGAATTGAATGGACAAATGGTAATATATAAGATGAATTTCTCAGTGTAAACCATAGCCAACCAAGTTGGAAAGCCACAGTCTCAAATGGAAATGTTTGTGTATGTTCTCCATAAACAATGGCTTAAGACTCAAGTAAGAAAGGGCTGTGGTGTGACATAAAATTAAGCTTCTGCATCTGGCAAGATGCTCACTTTGCTTTTCAGTGTTGCTGGCAGCTGCATGGGCTGTGTCAGGGACAGCCTGGAAGGGGTGACGTGACAGTCTCCCCCTACTCCTCAGGTGGCTGCTGTCTGCAAGGTTTCTCTGCTGCTGCTGCTGCTGCTAAGTCGCTTCAGTCGTGTCCGACTCTGTGTGACTCCATAGACGGCAGCCCACCAGGCTCCCCCGTCCCTGGGATTCTCCAGGCAAGAACACTGGAGTGGGTTGCCATTTCCTTCTCCAATGCAGGAAAGTGAAAAGTGAAAGTGAAGTCACCCAGTCGTGTCTGACTCTTCGCCACCCCATGGGCTGCAGCCCACCAGGCTCCTCCGTCCATGGGATTTTCCAGGCAAGAGTACTGGAGTGGGGTGCCATCGCCTTCTCTGGCAAGGTTTCTCTAGCCTTTGTTAAATAAAACTAGCACAGGATTTCACTTCATTGTATCTGTCTGTGTGTAATATGTATGTATATAGTGTGTGTGGGGGGGTGGGGAGGGTCCCTTCCTTTCCATCAACACAGCTGAGACAAACCAGCATATAAGTAAATATAGGTGGGACTCAGTGTTGAAGCATGGTATTTAGAGACTGAAATTCAGAAAATATAGAGATTACAAAATAATGAGTTCAGAAATTGCAGGGGATCGTATTTAATTCATTTTGTAAACCGCCCAGATCTCTCATAATGCTATTATCTAGCAGGAGCTCAGTCAACAGGCTGGCGGCAGCAGTAGCCTTGCCCTTCCACGGGAGAAAGAGCCTTGACTGGCTCCCTCTGCTCTCACAGTTCTCCTGTTTCCAGTTTCACACATGAACTCTTAACTGTGTTTGGTAATGGATGATCGGATGCCATTTTCAATGGTTTCCTTCACCATTTATATTGTAGAATCTGAGGGGATTGGTATTTGGATTATGTCTGTTGTCTTGTGCAATTACACACAACCTTCTTACCTCCTCCACACAATCCCACTAGAATTCTCTTTTTCTTTTACGCTTTGTCACCCGCTTGTCATCTTAGGGGCTGAATGCCTTTATAATAATCTCTTTTAGATGAAGAAATCATACCTGTCTCTTCTCTGAACTTTTGAAATTGGATCTTTTAGAGTCTAGTCTACTGTTTGTCGAATCTGCCTCCTCCATCCATTGACTCAGCATCATCTGGAGTTGCTGGCCAGAAATTCAGACTCAGACCTACTGACGAGGTGCCCTGCAGACCTAGAGTCAGAACCTGGCTGTGGTAGCCAGTAACATGCACATTTTTTGGAAGTGCGTATTATTTTGTCATGAGTTACTTTCCTTTTTAACAAGTAATTATCTTTTGGCTGCACTGGGTCTTCACTGCTGTGCACAGGCTTCCTCCAGGTGCAGCAAGCGGGAGCTACTCTAGTTGTGGTGCACGGGCTTCTCATCGCAGTGGCTTCTCTTGCTCTGCTGTGGAGCATAGGCATGCGGGCTTCAGTAGTTGTGGCTCCTGGGCTCTAGAGCATGGGCTCAATAACTGTGGTGCACAGAATTAGTTGCTTCGCGGCATGGGGGATCTTCCCAGGTCAGGGACTGAACCCATGTCTCCAGCATTGGCAGGCGAATTCTTAACCACAGTGCCACCAGAGAAGTCTGCAAAGGCACTTTCATAGCAAGCTCTCCCAGTGAGCTTTGGGCATGCCACTTTGCAACCCCTTGCCCTAGGCTGTATGTAATAGGATGCTGCAGCTCTCATTGTTTTCATGGTGCAAATCAGATGGTCTGTTGGACAGCACTGAGTCCAGAGTCTGGTCCTGCCTTCTTAGTGGTGGAGCTCCATTGTAGGAAAGGTAGTCCCTACTGTGCTTCTTGCAAAGCAAAGCTGCCAGCACTTGTCTGAATGCCCAGTCCTCACCACTTTTGATACATCTTAGGATCTTCCAGTTGACTTTTTTGTGGGGCCTACAGTGCCATTGCTCTAAGCACAGCCTTGCAGGTAAGTCTGCAAGCCCCAAACCCAAGCCTTACCTGGCCTTGAATCCTAGCTCTACTGCTTATGAACTGAGTTGCTTTAGGCAAGTTACTTAACCTCTCCGGGTCTCAACTTCCTGATCTGAAAATAGGGATGATAATAATAGTCTTGAGCTCAAAACACTGTTGTATAGATTAAAACAATATACATACATTAAGTGCTTAGAACTAGGTTCTGGAACAAAGTAAATGCTTAGTGTGTTGCTCCTATGATAATTATTATTATCATATTTAACAGTGGCTTCCAGATCTCTGGCAGAACAGAGGGAAAGATGTCCCTTTCCATGCTCTGAACAGCCTGTCCTGAAATGCAGTGACCTGTTAAATTGAACTGTCATTCTCCTCTGCTGAGGTGGGGGCCTTTCTTCTCCTGGATGGAGCAGGTCAGCTCAATGGCCTGGGCTGCTCCAAATGTACTCATTCCCTGGGGGCCCTCAGCCACCTCTGGTCTATGTTGGCATCATTGCATTTTTGTACTTGAAAATTTTTCCTGTCTTAAAAAAAAATTTTTTTTTTATACTCTGGGTTCTGCTTCTTCCAACTTTCCAAAGAATCTGGCTCACTATTTCCTTTTCAGCTGCTGTTCTTCGGCTCTGTTCTTAACATTTGCAGACAATAGAATGTGCTGCCTTGTTTTGATTAAATGAGTGGAGAAATTACAGATGTGAGTGGAAAACCTCATGCTGTCAGCCTGCAGAATGCTTTAAATGCCCTTTAAAACATCTGGAGAGTCACTTCAGATCGTTTTCTCCAAAGCATCATGGTGTCAGAATTAAATGAGGAGGGCTTCCTTTGCCTTGAGGATGCTGTCACAGGCATAGAAATGAATTTTTCTCTCTCATCTATTACAATAACTGCACCTTACTTTAAAGCATTGTCTAGGTTCTCTATTCAAATGTCAGAAATTGTGACTCAGAAAGAGTGGCACCTTTTTATTCAAAATGAGATTCGGGCTTTAGAACTTCATCACAGATGACACTCTAATTCTGAATGCTGCCTTATAGCAAACCCCAACTATTCCTGGGGCTTTAAAAGTATTTCTGGGGTTATAGTAGCAGTCTCAGACATTCTGCCATAGTTCCCACTCAGATCATGAAGCCAACTTGTTTTTGAATGATTTCAAAGAAGAAAGCTTAGCTTAGGTTTATAGATCCTCAGGGTCTCAAAGAGTGCCCCCACTGAATGGGGAAGTATCACATACCTTAGGATCTGGGGTCCTCCCATGTCTTTATTGAGGACACAAGATACATAAGATCCATGTCCTTGCATGCTTAGTCACTGAGTCGTGTCTGACTGTTTGCAATCCCATAGACTGTAGCCTGCCAGGCTCCTCTGTCCATGGAATTTCCCAGGCAAGGATACTGGAGTGGGTTGCTATTTCCTCCTCCATCCATGTTCTTGAGAGGATCGTAATCTCAGTGAGTGAAAACATGAAGTAATGAAAGAATAATACAAACCAGGAGACATTCCCTGTGAGCATGTGTGGTGTGCAGAAATGAGAAGTCTTGGAGAAGTTCTCTGGGGTTAGAGAAGTCAGAGAAGCTGCATGGTGGACTCAGACCTTGTGGAATCACTAACACACTCTTCTAGAAAATCTGCCCTGTGGTGGTATATCTGTAAGCAAATTTTTATCAGATGACCATGCAAACACCATCCTAAAGAAGAGGGATCCTAAAATCACCACTTTCTTCTTATAATACTTTGCTGAAATCCTTTTATATCTGAATACTTCTTCATGCATGAAGACACTGCTTCAGTGGGGGCCCTGGCAGTGGTCATGTGGATAACTGTCTCTGGTCACTGCTGGATGCTGCCATGACCCTAGTTTTGGATGTTCATCAGAACTCTCCCATATTTGTGGGACTCACATTCTCTGTAGCAAGGAATTCCTCCCTCTGATATGAGCACACCTCTTGCTTTTCAGCAGTACTGAGTTTTTATGTTTCCCTCCACTACGGCCAAGTTTGTGCCAGCTTACCATATGCAACAATAAAAAGGTGACATGCATTCAAAATAATAATGATAGCAATGGAGAACAATACATTGAATAACATTTTTGAAAAATCCATGTTTTGTAGTGATACTTAAAAAGAGAGAAAGAGAGGAGAATGAAGGGAAAAAAAACCCCTTTTTTATACAGAAGAGTGCTGGCTGATAAATGTAGAGGAGTGATACATTTAAAATTACCATTTTATAGCTCTCTATAATAACTGAATAATGAATGAATGCTGAAACCATTAGGTGAAAGGTTGTTGGCCAATGGATGGTCACATGAACTCAAAGTATCCCATGATGGTTTGCTGAATTATGACAAAGGGAGAAACATGCCCTTACAATGAAGAGGTCTGGCAGTACCTCCATAGCCAAATGGCCAAGGAGTGGCATCGCGTGACATGATGCACCTCCTGGTCTGATGCAGAGAGAGACATTTAACATCTAATCAGGACAGTATAGTTGGAGGAGTCCAGACAACTGGCCTAAGCCCTCAAAGGAATTTGTGTTTTGCAGAGCAGAGGAAGTCAGGAGGGCAGTTCTCAGGGGGTGAGGTTGGGAGGACTAAGGGACATAACAGCAAAAATGCTATGGATAATGTTTGAATTCTGAGTTTTAAAAAAAATCTGTCAAAGACGTTTTCATTTGAACACAGACTGTAAGTTGGATGATGTCATTAAATCCATGTTGATTTTCTTAGGTGTAATGGTGTTGTAGTTCCAGAGAATGTTTCTGTTTAGGGAAATACATGCTGAAGTATTTGGAAGTATCATGTCTATAAACTTCTTTTGGATGGTTTGGCAAAAGGGAAATGTGTTGTATATATTTACATATACAGGACGGCGTGGATGTGGCAAGACGATTATAGTAGGTGAAGCTAGGTAAGGTGTGCAGGGGTGTTCATGGTGCTGCTCTTTCCTTTCGTCAGTGGAAAGACAAATGAAAAGTGATTCTATTTGTCAGTTAAATTTTTCAAAATAAAAAAAAAAGTATTTAAAAAGAGATGATGAGACACGTTTTCATGATGGTGTGAAATAATCGGCTTGCTAAATATGAGCTTTTAAGTGGTGATACAGTGTGGTTGTCACAATGTGACTGAATTGAGTTTGCACGAGGAGGTATGAGTAGTCCCATTGGAAAGTTTGTCGCGGGTCTGTGACTTGGCTTAAACCAGGTGGACTTAGAGCCAGGGCTAATGCCCAGGCTTTTCTACTTGAGGGCCCAACAATCTCCTCACTGCGGCTCATCGCGGGTGCAGCCAGGGATCTTGTCCTCCTTTGCCGGGCCACCCTTCTCTGAAGGGTCTTAGAGAATTGATTGCCATGACCTTTCCTTCTCTGTGAGGAGTTCAGATGTGAATCAAGGTTGACTCCTTTTTTGAGCCTGGTATGACAAGTCATTTAGAATATTGTAAAGGTGGTACAGCCAAATCCTGCTCATTCAGGGTGGGGGGCATTTCAAGGTAGCCTCTTGAGGAGATTTAATGAAAAGCAAATGGCTTTAAAGGGACATAAGAGCATAATGCATAGTTTTAGCATTAGCCCCACTGAGCTTCTCCAGCATCAAGTGAAGTGTTTTGTTTTCATTAAAAGAGCTCACAGTTGGTAAAGATCTGGGTGGGGGGAGGGCAGGAACCCTTCCATAAAAAGCGAAATCTCAACTACAACTAATAATGAGAAGAGAAGGCTTGCCTTCATTATTTTCTAATTAGAGAGTTGAACTTTATAGCTGAGGAAATAAGGTTTTCCTCTTTGAATGTAATACCCTTTTCCAGCGGGGTGCTCCACATGATTCTTCATGTACAGAAAGGCCCATTCAGCTGAGAATAAGTGCCAAGCAAATGACTAATCACTCCCTTCCAGATGAAGGGCCAAGAGTGAGGAGGGAGATGGAGGCACAATCCCTCATGGGCTCCCTGGGCGAGATGGAGCTGCAGTCCTCGTTAACTTCAGAAGTGGGGCAATTAGGCCCTGCTGGTAGGCACTATTCTTCTTAAAATCATAACTAAAATAAGTTAATGGCCCCTAATAAAAACACTGTGCAGCTCCTGTACACTGTACAAGATGCTGAAATGTGACGTGTGAGAAGAAATCGTTGGTTTCCCCTTGGGTTTTGTGAGGCGGCCCCATCGTGTGAACTCATAGAGCCCCATGGCTTATCTCAACATTCATTTTCTTATTGGTCTTCTTCCCCATCTTCTGTTCTTCCTCCCATTCTCGTTGCACTCCTCTCCCATGGCTGTGCTTATATCTGGGAGGAGTACTTGCTACTGTTTTCCTGATTACTTTCAGATTTAGGTCAGAATCAAAGGAAGTCTTGGCTATTTGTGATCTTTGAATAAAAGCTCTTCTACTGAGTGGTTTCTTCTTAATACTTTTTTTTTCAGGGTTATTTCTAAGCTGTTAGCCCCTTAACCCTGCATTGAAAATGCTCTGCAATCCAGTGTTTCCTCCACCCCCCCATTCATCTAAATGTCTTTTCCAACTGCCAATAGATATGCCTCATCCTCTTTTCCTCCTTCCCACTGCCATGCTTTTGCTCATGTTCACTTGGAATGTTCACCCCCTTTTTCTCTGTATATGGTACCACATTAATGGTTAAGACCATGACTCTGGAGCCAAGACTGTCTGAGACTAAAGCTTGACCTGGGGTGAATTACTTAACTTCTCAGTGTCTTGGTTGCCTCATCTAAACATGGGGTGGACAGTCCCTACCTTGTAGGGTTGCAAGATTTAAATGAGTTTTTTAAAAAGTACTTTTAAACAGTGTAGGCATTTAATAGGAGAAGGCAATGGCACCCCACTCCAGTACTCTTGCCTGGAAAATCCCGTGGACGGAGGAGCCTGGTAGGCTGCAGTCCATGGGGTCGCATAGAGTCAGACATGACTGAGCGACTTCACTTTCACTTTTCACTTCCAGGTATTGGATAAGGAAATGGCAACCCACTCCAGTGTTCTTGCCTGGAGAATCCCAGGGACAGGGAAGCCTCGTGGGCTGCTGTCTGTGGGGTCGCACAGAGTTGGACACGACTGAAGTGACTTAGCAGCAGCAGCAGCAGGCACTTAATAAGTGCTATATAAATATTAGCCACTTTTATCATATTTACTCATACAGGTGCCACTGATTCTGCAAGGTCTCACTCAGGTCTGCAGCCTGACTTCTCAGCCTAAGAGAACCTCTCCAAGACTTCTCATTTCTGTGTACCACACACTCACAGTGAATGTCTACTGGCTTGTATTATTCTTTCATGTTTTCTCCCATTGAGATTGTGAGCTTCCCAAAGACATGGGTCTTATATGTCTTTTGTGTCTTCGGTAAAGACATGGAAAGACCCCAAATCCTAAGGCATGCAGTGCTCTGTAAATGCCCTGTTCCTGACAGGGGACATGATGAATGAGTAGTTCCTGATCCATAGGTGATGGTGAGTCAGAAAGGCTTTATGAACAGCTAGAAGAGCTACAGTACCTGAGGGAAGTGGAGGAGTAGAAAGACTCTAGAGAAGTTTTTCTAGGATCTAGACTCCTTTCTGATGTGTAAGAGATGCAAAGTAAGAATTTGAGTTATTTTGAAATTATTTCTGGTTGCTGCTCTGTATTCTTTTGATTGCAACACTCTTGAGTCCAGGCTGTATTGGCCACAGTTTTGTAACATGATAACTGTATGTGTAGAATTATACTTACGCACAGTAAAAGCAAAATGGCTGTCTGGGGAGGCCTTACAAATAGCTGTGAAAGAAGAGAAGTGAAAAGCAAAGGAGAAAAGGAAAGATATAAGCATCTGAACGCAGAGTTCCAAAGAATAGCAAGGAGGGATAAGAAATCCTTCCTCAGCGATCAATGCAAAGAAATAGAGGAAAACAACAGAATGGGAATGACTAGAGATCTCTTCAAGAAAATCAGAGATACCAAAGGAACATTTCATGCAAAGATGGGCTCAAGAAAAGACAGAAATGGTATGGACCTAACAGAAGCAGAAGATATTAAAAAGAGATGGCAAGAATACACAGAAGAACTGTACAAAAAAGATCTTCATGACCCAGATAATCACGATGGTGTGATCACTCACCTAGAGCCAGACATCCTGGAATGTGAAGTCAAGTGGGCCTTAGGAAGCATCACTACAAACAAAGCTAGTGGAGGTGATGGAATTCTAGTTGAGCTATTCCAAATCCTGAAAGATGATGCTGTGAAAGTGCTGCACTCAATATGCCAGCAAATGTGGAAAACTCAGCAGTGGCCACAGGATTGGAAAAGGTCAGTTTTCATTCCAATCCCAAAGAAAGGCAATGCCAAAGAATGCTCAAACTACTGCACAATTGCACTCATCTCACATACTAGTAAAGTAATGCTCAAAATTCTCCAACCCAGGTTTCAGCAATATGTGAACCGTGAACTTCCTGATGTTCAAGCTGGTTTTAGAAAAGGCAGAGGAACCAGAGATCAAATTGCCAACATCCACTGGATCATGGAAAAAGCAAGAGAGTTCCAGAAAAACACCTATTTCTGCTTTATTGACTATGCCAAAGCCTTTGACTGTGTGGATCACAATAAACTGTGGAAAATTCTGAAAGAGATGGGAATACCAGACCACCTGATCTGCCTCTTGAGAAACCTATATGCAGGTCAGGAAGCAACAGTTAGAACTGGACATGGAACAACAGACTGGTTCCAAATAGGAAAAGGAGTGTGTCAAGACTGTATATTGTCACCCTGTTTATTTAACTTATATGCAGAGTACATCATGAGAAACATTGGACTGGAAGAAACACAAGCTGGAATTAAGATTGCCGGGAGAAATATCAATAACCTCAGATATGCAGATGACACCACCCTTATGGTAGAAAGTGAAGAGGAACTAAGAAGCCTCTTGATGAAAGTGAAAGTGGAGAGTGAAAAAGTTGGCTTAAAGCTCAACATTCAGAAAACGATCATGGCATCCAGTCCAATCACTTCATGGCAAATAGATGGGGAAACAGTGGAAACAGTGTCAGACTTTAGTTTTTTGGGCTCCAAAATCACTGCAGATGATGACTGCAGCCATGAAATTAAAGATGCTTACTCCTTGGAAGGAAAATTATGACCAACCTAGATAGCATATTCAAAAGCAGAGACAGGAGAGGGACAGGGTGGGAAGATTTGGGAGAATGGCATTGAAACATGTATAATATCATATATGAAATGAGTCGCCAGTCCAGGTTCGATGCACAATACTGGATGCTTGGGGCTGGTGCACTGGGACGACCCAGAGGGATGGTATGGGGAGGGAGGAGGGAGGAGGGTTCAGGATGGGGAACACATGTATACCTGTGGCGGATTCATTTCGATATTTGGAAAAACCAATACAATATTGTAAAGTTTAAAAATAAAATAAAATTAAAAAAAAACAAAACAAAAGCAGAGACATTACTTTGCCAACAAAGGTCCATCTAGTCAAGGCTATGGTTTTTCCTGTGGTCATGTATGGATGTGAGAGTTGGACTGTGAAAAAGGCTGAGCACTGAAGAATTGATGCTTTTGAACTGTGGTGTTGGAGAAGACTCTTGAGAGTCCCTTGGACTGCAAGGAGATCCAACCAGTCCATTCTAAAGGAGATCGGCCCTGGGATTTCTTTGGAAGGAATGATGCTAAAGCTGGAACTCCAGTACTTTGGCCACCTCATGTGAAGAGGTGACTCATTGGAAAAGACTCTGATGCTGGGAGGGATTGGGGGCAAGAGGAGAAGGGGACGACAGGATGAGATGGCTGGATGGCATCACTGACTCGATGGACGTGAGTCTGAGTGAACTCCGGGAGTTGGTGATGGACAGGGAGGCCTGGCGTGCTGCGATTCATGGGGTCACAAAGAGTCAGACATGACTGAGCAACTGATCTGATCTGATCTGACAGTAAAATTACTAATCAAATGCAGTGCACCATTGATAGCAATTTCTAGAATCCATTGTATAAAAGACAATCCTCTGAGATGGTCTCTTCTCTTGTTTCACAACTAGCTCCTCATCTCTGCATCATCAGCACATGCTCTCTCTTTCTTTAAGGACATTTAAGGTTATTGATTGTCTTATCATGATCCTGCCATGGAATGTAACCGAAGCAGAATGAGTGAGAAGATGTGGATGTGGGAGCAGAATTGAACACGGGTCACCGGGCTTTGGAGATAAATGAGACATGGTGTCCAGGATTCTGCCTCTGAATGGTGGAGCCAAGGAAGGTGGTTCATGTGAAGAGGGCAGGGATCTAACGGGAAGGAAGTCAGGCAGGTGTACAGTGAAGAGAATAAGTTGGGTTATCTTAGCTCGAACTTTAATGTGATGTGAATCACTTCGAATCTATTAAAATGCAGATTCTGAGTCGGTGCGTCTGGGATGAGCCTGAGAATCTGCGTTTCTTACCAGCTCTCAGAAGACACTATAGATGCTTGTCCATGGACCATATATTTAGTAGTGAGGCCTTACGAAAGAGCATGGAAGGGATTGGCTTGTGTGCCTGGTACCCTGATGAGTGACTGCCAGATGAGAAGACATTATTTTCAAGTATGAAAGGATGTAGGGAATGGGCATAGTTGGTGTTCCTTCAGAAACAAAGTAAGCAGGTTCCAAGGAGAAGGTGAAAAATAACTGAGAGAGAGAGAGAGAGAAGGAGCAGGGTCCTTTGATCAGCTACTCTACCTACTTGAAGAATATCCTTCCAACCTCTTCTCAGTTGAAACTTGAAATTTTTGTGCTCTCTTGTTACCAGGGCAGTCACTGCTCTCCAGGCTGTCTGTTTTTAGCTTCAAAGCAGTCCATCGATGTAGTGAACAATTTCATCAGCTGGAAATTCGGTCACTGTAAATCCTCAGGGCCCATTTGATTAATTTTGAACTTAATGGGTTGGTTGGCTGTCACAGGAACAGATGACCTAGCTGCCATCCCACATGACTCCTCTCACCCTTGGCATTTTAGGTCAGAAAGAATGTCAGCAGTGAGTTAGGAACGTGATGAAAGATAAGAAAGAGCCCACCTCAAGCTAGAAGTGGGAATAGTAGGAGCTGCATGGCAGGGCCTGAATTTGCGCATTTACTTACAGCGTTATGGATTCGTTATTCATCCCTTGAAAAGCATTTCTTGGTATGGTGGTTATGTGTAAGTTATCACAAATTTCCCTTGAGGAATGAAATGAGAAATATTTACTTTCTAAATTTCAGCTGCAAATAGGAAACTCTTATGCATAGCAATCAGCCTGGTACTTACAGAATGAAATTAAATTCAGAGGAGAAGATCTTCGTAACATCTGGAAGCTTGTGGATGCCTGTATTACAGATGCTTCTGTGATTTGGGGCAGGATGGGAATGTGGGCAGAGTGAGTATAGGGGATTGTTACTAAGGAATAAAGATAAAAACAGTAGAAAGACACTATGCAGATAACTCTTTTCACTAAAATGTGGAGTTTGGCTCTCTCAGTAACACTTCTGGCTGTTGAGGATCAAAATTAAAAGCCCCTAACACTATGGGGGAAGTTGCTCCTTTTAGAGATCTAAGGGATGGGGCCAAACTCTTCTGTCTTTCTCATTTGCATTTGTATTTCCAGCTTGTCTTTTTCCTATTGCATCAATTGCAGTTTCCTATTGTATTGCGTTCCATTTCCTTTTGCTAATTAGTGTATTCTGTGTTCTTAATGATTCTAGAAAGCATCTCTCACTTTAGAACAGGTTTTAACTCAAACACTTCAGGAAGATTAATCTCCATGTGAGAAATCATATCCTCATTATTAAAAATCTCCCTTTATTTAGCTACCTTACAATTCAGGGAGTTCTTCCCTGTATTTCACTGATCATGGAACATTCTTTTGGTTTTGGAGCTACTCAAGGCTCTTCCTCTTTTCCTCCCACCTTTTACTTAGCCTTCAAAGAGGAGTGAGACTTCAGTGATAGGTTAGATTGAAGGATATTTTATTACACAAGAATGGGACTCCTTGAGAGGAGTCCAGCGTCTGGATCTTCCCAGCCGAGTTTTAAATTCACCAGTCATGGATTGTGGACAGCTGAACTGAACTGCCCAGCACTCTGGTGATGAAGAAAGGAGTCCAGGTTTCTCTTTTGGCTCTCTCTGGTTCTCCTCCCTACCTGTTACAGATCACATGGAATCCTTGTCCTCTCTGTGACTGGTGAAGGCAGTGTGGGCTTGGACTGCAGTGTGTACTGGGTTGGGGGAATATTGTATTTTAGGGGTGAAGATGCTGTTTAATAAAAGCAGTGATTCTTAGATAACAAGGGGCTGCAGTGGTCAAATTTGGTTTGGGGATTTTCTTATGTTTTTCCAATGTATTTGATACTGCAGATGCTTATGCATCCTGTAGATCCCTTGGAGGTCTGGAAAAGCAGTACACTTGAGTTAGGAATTGTCATCCAGAGTTAGAGCAGCCAAAGGGGCTATGCTCGTGGCCCAGGGCAGGGCTGCTAGAGGTGGTGGACTTTGCTTCCTCTGGGGATTTTATGAAATTTAATTCATCAGGAGGAAGAGAGAATGGACATCTATATCAGAGGGTTAAATGTTCATTTTTTTGTCTGTGAATAAATGATTACTTGATATGTGAAAAGATCCAGGGTGACTAGTTTATAGATTTGTATCCCGTTACAGGGATTCTTGTTTTGCTGGCAAGGTGATGAATCTGCTAGGCTACAGTGGTAGTCAACTTGTAATGCTAACTAGTGGGCTTAATAAGGTTTAATGGGAAATAGAAAATAATGGTTTGGTTTCTATGGCACAAGGCCTACTCAAGGCAATACTTTAAAATTCGCTGAGTGAATGAATGAACACATGAGGGAAATGAGGTCAGGAATTTTTAACCATGGATGGGGGTCAAATCAGAACTGCCTCTCCACTTTCACCTGTGCCCTGTCTATATCACCACCTCACCTTAGAGAGTCCGACTTACCCTTTTTAAAGTGTCCTGACCTCCCTGCCCTATGCCCACCATCACTTTGAAAATCATTGCAAGGGGGTGATATCCTTTTTGGAGGTTTGGGACAAAGAAAACGTCGGGAACCACTTACATGTATTCAAAAGCACCCAGCATAGTGGTTAATAGGAAGTGCTGATTAGCTTTTAATCAGAAAGCTGAAGACAGACATGCAAATAATGCTAAGTATGTGGTTTAAAAATTCTTCCCAACCTTTTAACTGTTTAAGTTTTCATCAGATGCCCACATCCCCTGCCCCTATTGCTTAAAAAGGAAAATTCCTCACAGGTATTTTAACCGAGGGAGATTTGTAAACGCTCCAGCCTCAATGTGCACCAGGTTTTTAGTGTTCTGGATCAGTCTGTAAAGAGAAATGGAAAAACAGGCAGCAGTTTAATAGATGTGCTTTATTTGGACTGCACAAGGCCGTGGTCACCAGAGGGTGCTGGCTGAAAATGGCACCAAGAAAATCAAGTGACTTTCTTGTGCTTGAGGGGTGCTCCCGAGACCCTCGGGGTAGAAACGGGACGATGAGAGCCCGCCGGCTACTGCCAGGAGTTCTGCTTTCAACATCTTGCTGAGATAAGTGTAAGCATTATAGCTGGGAGTCTGTTCCATTCTGCCTGCTCTCCTTCCTGCCCCCGAGTAATAACCAACATCCAGGGCTCCTGGCCAGCTAGATCCTGCCCAACCATGGAGCCAGCACACTGGGGGTGACGGGCAATTTCACTCTCAAGAGAAATGAATGAATTGGCTGTTTGCTCTTGGAGACAAACTGGTCATCTTCGTAGTGGCTGGCAGTCACACTGACCGGTTATTCAGATGGGCACTCAGCCTTTGGAATAGCCCAGGGCTGATGCTAGGGGCTTGCATTTGGGGGTTATTACATCCATTCTATAGATAACTGGTTGTGTGATGATGCCAGGCCTTCTAACGTCCCTGACCTAGTGCTCCCTACTGTAAAATTAGAATAATGATAGCACTTCCTCTGCCTCACAGGTTGGTAGGGAGTAACATAGCAGGTAGAGATAATGCACAAGGCAGGGCTTGGCAAAATGGAAAAGCACAGCACTGCAGTGGTATTAATGCCTTTCCTCCTAGTTCCCCAGTGACTTTGAAAAGCAGCTACATTTACTGTCTACTATGGATTCAATAAAAGGTCAGTAAATGTCTCTGGCTTTTTAAACCCAGGCAACAGCCACGGAAGGAAATGATAATTCCTCTTGTTCTGTAGAGAAAATCTAGAGTATTGGTTAGGTGGATGGACTCCGGTGTCAGCTTGGTTTAACAGGCTGGTGTTACTAGTCGTATGACCTTGGATGCATCACCTGAAGCCTGACTTCCTCATAGAGTGGGTTTTGAACGGTGAATGTGCGCGTCTGGTTCACAGTGAGCCTTCCAGTGTTGACAACAGTGGATGAAATCAGGACGCTGAATGACTGGTCTCTAATCACAGAACTGAGAAGTAGCAGAGCTTGGAGGTGAACACAGCTTTTCCAAATCCAAGTCTAGCGTGTATTCCACCTTACTATAGTTTCCCATCATGGTGTCGATTTCTGTCCTTTACATCCCTTTGATTCTTTAGAGGTGAGGGACTTTTTGTTGAAATTAACTTTACAACAACTAAGTCAAGCAGTCTTGGGCCATATAAGACATTAGGTGGGTAGGATGGAAAGAACTTCTGTTTCTTAAGACTCTTTTGGAATCTGACCACTCATCCATCCATTCATTGAACAAACATTTATTGAATACCTCCATGTACCAGGCACTGTTCTAGGTGCTGGAGATCCAGCTGTAAACAAGGCAAAGAGAGCTGTGGGGAGCTGACATTCTAGTCTCAGGGCCTTCCTTTCCTTAGAGCACTTTATTTTTCTTTCTGTATTAATAAATTGATACTTTATCTATCTATAAATTGATACTTTATCTTTACATCTATATAAAGATAGATATCTTTATCTATTAAATAAAACTGCTTTACATCATGAGCAGTTTTATTTATCTCAAGCTGCTGTGGTTCAACATTGCTTGGGAAGTCTGTTAAAATGGATGCTTGGGGCTAGTGCACTGGGACGACCCAAAGGGATGGTATGGGGAGGGAGGAGGGAGGAGGGTTCAGGATGGGGAACACATGTATACCTGTGGCGGATTCATTTTGATATTTGGCAAAACTAATACAATTATGTAAAGTTTAAAAATAAAATAAAATTAAAAAAAAAAAAGAAAAAAAAAACCTACAGATTTTCAGATTTCCAGGTCCAGGTAGGACTGGTAATGGAAATGATGTAACAGAAATGACCTTCCCCTACCCCACTCCCACCATGAAATTCTACTTCCCAGCGAAGTCCAGACTATACCTTTTGCACTTAAATACCTGTTATTTTGGATTTCCCTCTGTTTGGTGAATTAGTCTTACTTCCCTGGTTACACTGTCATCTCTTGGGGGAGATGTAAATTTTACCTCCTCTGTATTCCAGGATCATTTGACCCTTAGTTGGACATGTGTACCCACATACTTATTAATTCATTATCCTCTCTAGATGATTGCTAATTGGACCATTCATAGGGGGGGCCTTGTGGTACAGTGGAAAATACACAAGCCTTGAAAACATGGGCTGGGGTTGAATTCCAGCCCTGGCATTGTCGAAGGTGCCACTTTGGTCAAGTTACTGACCCTTCTGAGCCTCCATTCCTTCCTGTGAACAAAAGGGATAATTACCCCACTTTGCAGGGCAGCTGCAAGGATTAAATGACACAACCTAGAGGAAATAAAGGCTGAGAACGAGTGCTCAAAATATTTGTTGCTAATATCTTTTCTGCTTCCTTAACTTTGGAAACTCCTCTGCTGATGCAGCTTGTAGAAGTTCAGATTTGGGTCAAACTGGGCAGCAGTAAGAAGCCTGGTTTAGGAGTCACATGACCTGCTTTCTAGTCTTATTAACTCTGGCGCTAACTTGCTGTGTGACATCTGAAAATTGAATCAAGCTAGTCTTCTCCCATTCCCCCTTTTTTGTAAATTGGAAGAAAATGATAATTTGGAAAGGATTATTATTAAGAATCAGTTCAAAAATGTCACAACAACAAATCCAACATACACGTGTCAAACACTTTTACATGGTAGGTTTCTAAGAACCATTTACTAAATAAGTGAATATGCCCAAATAGTCCCCAGTGAACTAATTCATGATCTCTAAGTGAAAGTGAAAGTGAAGTTGCTCAGTCGTGTCCGACTCTTTGCGACCCCGTGGACTATAGCCCGCCAGGCTCCTTTGTCCATGGGATTCTCCAGGCAAGAATATTAGAGTGGGTTGCCATTTCCTTGTCCAGGGGATCTTCCCAACCCAGGGATTGAACCCGGGTCTCCTGAATTGCAGGCAGATGCTTTATCCTCTGAGCCACCAGGGAAGACTCTAAGCTCCTTTCTAAATATTCCACCACCTCAAGGACTCCATACCCTTCTTTCCAAGGTAAGAGCTACTTGGCAAGACTCCACAATGTCAATTTTAATTTCCAACTTTGTGTTGTGATGTTTCAGAATTTATACAGCTCCCAGGGAGAAGCAGTTGTCACCATGGCAACCTGCAGGACACTGCAGTGACAGAAATTGGTGCCTGCCCAGACCTAGTAATTGCTGCAGTCTTTTCCTCTTGGATTCCTAGCTATGGATGCTTGAATACAAATACTGAGTGGGCTCCAGCCAGCGAGGGTAATAGTGTACAGCAATAAACTATCTGTTAGCTGATGCTTACATTTCAGACAAATTGAGGAGGTTGTCAAAGGCATTAGCTTCTATCTTTTCCAGGGAATCACTCTGAGAGATTTCACTAGGGGAGAGAGAGAAAAAAAAAAAAAGGAAAAAGAAGCATGAAATAAATGATTGTTTCTGCATGATAATAAGTTGTATGCATGACCCAACAATGGGTGGGGGGTGTGTCCTTTTAAAAAAGAATAGGGATGCCTTAAGTTGTCCTCACATCATAACGTGCTCACACCTCCCTCTAGGAGCCCGAATGGGCACCTACAACCCAGATGCAGTTGAAATGCAAGTTTCAGTATTTCCTGTTAATGTGACCGTTTTGCTTATTTATCTGTGGACTCAGAGTTACAGATTGTTGGAAGTAGACATGTCCTCTGGGGAAATCCAGTTGGATTCCCTTGTTTTATAGCTTTGGGCATTAAAATTCTGAGAGGAGAGGCAAATAGTGCTTATAAGAAGATTCGGGATCAGGATCCAAATGTCTGGGTTCCCAACTCCATCACTCTAGTGAGGTTTTAATTTGGGTTAGGATTCCTGGTTTCTTGACTCTTTACCCCTCTCCCAAATCCTCTTCTGAGGCAGCTGCAGAGTGGTCAGCTCCTGCATGAAGTGTCCTTATTGGGTTGTGACTGTCTATTTGTATTTGACCATTTTCCTCACTTTGTTAGCAAACTAAGGACAGAGACTATGTCCTAGTCACTCCTGAATCCCTAGTGGCTTCGTATAGTCTGGCATTTAGGGTATCAATGAATGAGTAGATATGTGAATGAATTAATTTTTTTAAAAAAGAAACACAAAAGTAAAGGAACCAACTTTGCCATATATCACCCCCAAGCATGTGGGTAATGTCAATGTTACCCTAAAATCCCCATATAAGCTATCATTTGCTGCCAGCTGAGAAAAGAGTCTCAAATTCTAAGGTTAACATTCACTGAAGGTTTCAGACTTGATGAGCTTTAGCCCACAGGAAGGCTGAGTCTAAGGCAGTTAAGATCTTTTATGAAAACACAGTAGTGGATAGTTCTAGGCTGATTCATCTTATTCCTACCTAATAGTTTTGCTTATTTAACTGTGGCTGCTTTTCTCACTAGGAGGTCTTAATGCATTCAAAGTTTTCAAAACTCAACATTTAAAATTCTTGAGAGCAGAAGAGTAAAGGTTAGCCTCAGGCAAACTGACATTTCTGTAACCTGCAATGAATTTCCTATAATACGCACTAATTCTTAACAAATTATTTTTAATGTTCCTATGGACGTGAGTCTCAGTGAACTCCGGGAGTTGGTGATGGACAGGGAGGCCTGGCATGCTGCGATTCATGGGGTCACAAAGAGTCGGACACGACTGAGCGACTGATCTGATCTGATCTGATTGCTTGCTAATACCCTAAGAGCAGTCAGAGATTCCCCCGCAGAACCAGGACTGATGATGTAGCATCTTCAGAGATGCAGATCTGTTTTCAAAGCCCTGAAAATTGTTAAGATGCTCTCTGGAAGCATCTAAATGGCCTCTGAGGTCCTGTGACTCAGACTGACATTAAGGAGGATGCTGGAATACTGGACTCCATACTCCCTTTCCATATATGGGCTTTTGTGTCCTAGAAGCTGACCCACGAACATAGGATTGAAGTTACACATTGCACTGAGAGTACATTGCATTGTCAGGCTGCTTTACACTTTTGATAAATGCCTTTTATCAATATAGATACAAATACTGTATTTGTTATATACTTATTATTTAGATACAAAGATAGTCTTCTGATGCACAATAAACTTTCAACACATTTTCTTCTATGCGGCTGTTATCTAAAAATGTGACATGAGGGAACAGCCGCTCTAGCAGAGGGAGTTTTTTATGATTGGAATCTTTTTTTTTTTTTTTATTGGAGTAGTTTATCATCACCTATCAAAATGCATTCAGTTTGTTGAGACAAGGTTAATTATCTGAATTTTAATGACTCTTGAAAATCATCCCTTTTCTTCAAAGGTCCCTGGATATTATTTGTATTTTAAAGATAAAAATACTAGGATTTCCTAAACACAGTTTCTCTCCTAGAAAAATTACCACTTTTCAACTATGTGTTCTCTGAGAAAAAATTTTATTTCAATTATGAATGTCTTTTGATATGCAGTATCTTACTTACATTTTTATGACCTCATTAAGTCCTCTGAAAGCTTGAGATGGGATTACTTTGATAGGGAGATAGGTGAGTGATCTAGAAAAGAAAAAAGGAAAGCCAAGAGTTTAAGATTTAAGATTCGGTGCCTTTTAAGTTCATGAATGAAATGTGTGTGTATGTGTGTGATCGCAGAGTTCCCAATAGCTAGATTCAGGTCAAAAATTCTAACTTCTATCAATAAAGAAATGTGCCATGACTAATTCTTGGTCTTTATCAAAAAGTGTGTAATTTCGTGGTTAAGATAGTGAACCTTGGGATGCACCCAGGGTCAAATCTCCACTCTTCTACTACCTGGCTACAAGACCCTAAGCATACTATTTAGATCCTCTATTTCAGGTCCTTTGTCTATAAAATTGAAATAATAATTCCTATTTCACAGGGTCATTGTGAAAATTAATCAAGATAACCTGTATAAAGAATCGGGCTTGGTACCAAGTAAGCAGTTAACACATAGTTTTAGAGTGGACATATAGGCTTGTTGGGAGGATAGAAAAGAAGCTGTCTTGGGTAGAGTGGAGAAATGGATGGTGAAAATACAATTGAAAACCAGGCAGGTAGGAGAAGGGAAGATTCACTAACAGCATGCTCCTATTTCGCTCTATACCATCTTCCCCAGGCAGCCCATTTTAATACTATCTCAACCAGACCACTTTGCTCCTATGGTTAATCAAATGCCATTTTGATTTAATGCCATTTAATCTCATGCCATTTGAGGGAAACATCTAAAGAGACTCCTTCAGGCTCTTACTTATATCCAGAAGAACAATCTGAGTGTTCTTGAATTGAGATCAAAGTTACGCATTACAAAAAGTTGAGAAAAGAGTGACCACTCAGCGAGAGCAAAACCAGAATAGGACAACGTACGAGTGATAAAGGAGCCTGGGTTAAGATAACTCAGGAGAAAGCATCTGCAAGGCAGAGATGAAGGTTAACCAGAATTTATCAAGCACTTACACTGATTGAAGGATTTGGCCCAGGGACTGGAAGAGAGGCGGGGAGTGGACCAGGAATTTCAGGAGGGAAGTGAGTATTGAGAGTATGGAGAACAGAAGTGGAGATGCTGCCTTGCTTTTCTGTGTATGCAGCAGAGCCTGGCTTACCTGCTGGGAGAGCGCACCTCCTCCATGATGAGCAGGTAAGAATCAGTGAGATGTCTTACAGTTCCAGAAAGGACTTGCTCCTGGGACTTGTAACATGCTGTGTAAACTATGCACACCCACTTCTAACCTTATCTTATCCACTTAACAATGGTGTGAGGCAGGTATTTCCCTTCAATAGCCGAAGAAACTTGATCAGAAGAAATTCAGTAACCTGGACCAGGTGACACGACCAAGCTGACAGAGTCCAAATGTTCTTTCCACTGTGCAATATGGGCTGAAGTATATGGCTCCTAACCCCCACACTCTCTCTTCTTTTTTCCCAACTTTATTGAGGGATAATTGACAAATATAATTGTATATATTTAAAGGGTACAACATGATAATTAGATATATGCAAATTAGATATATACATACATTGTGGAATGACTACCAATATCAAGATAATGAACACATCCTGTCACCTCAACACATCGGTCACATCTCAGTTAACATGTATGTGTGAGTGTGTGTGTGTGGTAAGAGTATTCAGCTCAGCAACTTTTCAAATACACAATAGCCACCTATTCTTTTTTTTATTAATTTAATTGGAGGCTAATTACTTTACAATATTGTGGTGGTCTTTGCCATACATTGACATGAATCCACCACGGGTGTACATGTGTTCCCCATCCTGAAACCCCCTCCCACCTCCCTCCCCATCCCATCCCTCAGGGTCATCCCAGTGCACCAGCCCTGAGCACCCTGTCTCATGCATCGAACCTGGACTGGCGATCTGTTTCACATATGATAATATACATGTTTCAATGTTATTTTCTCACATCATCCCACCCTCACCTTCTCCCACAGAGTCCAAAAGACTGTTCTTTACATCTGTGTCTCTTTTGAATAGCCACCTATTCTTAACTATAGCCGCCTTGCGGTACATTAGATCCTCAGAACCTATTCTTCTTATAACTGAACGTTTGTACCCTTTGACTTGTATCTTCATTTTCCCTTGCCCGTGGTCACTGGTGACCACCATTTCTATTCTCTGTTTCTATGAAATTGTTTTTTTCCCCCTAGATTTCAGAGAGAAATAATACCATGTAGCATTTGTCTTTCTCTAGCTTATTTCACTTAGCATAATGCTTTCCAGTTTCATCCATGTTGCTGCAAATGGCAAACTTCCTTCTTGTTATGTCTGAAAAATATTCTGTTGTGTATATATATACACACACAAGGTATATATATATACACACACCATATTTTCTCTGTCCATTCATCTGTCAAATAACTTTAGGTTGTTCCTATATCTTGGCTATTATGAATAATGCTGCCAGGAATATGGGATGCAGATGTCTCCAAGAGTAGTGATTTCACTTCCTTCGGATGTATGCCAGGTCACTCACTCTTTCTCACTGAGCACAGGGAAAGGACAGGCACTGGACCCTCGCTTCTCTTGAGAAGAAGCATGTTACACTCTTGCTATTCCTCCTGCAAAGCAGCTTACCAGTAATTCCTCTCTAGGAGCTAATGCAAAGAAATTTCATTGCAGAAAAACACTTGCACTCAACAATCTCTTAGAGGTACAACCTAGAACAAGTAATCCAAACTTGGTCCTCTAATTTTATTCCTGAAGACAGTCCCACCAAGCATATCCTTCAGTACCCAAACTTATTTGACAGAACATCTGAGAAGAACAGGGACAGGACAGGGAGAAATCTTCTTATGATGGCATGTTTGCTTCCTATATTTCTTCTGGAATCATGTCTGCTTGGCTTACTGATTAAAAACACAGTTTTATTGCTCTCTGCACTGCCAAGTCAATAAATTTCCAGAAGAGAAAGCTGTATTCTACTGTACCCCATGCAACATCAATAAAACTGACAGCCAAATTCTGATTCCAGAATCTTTATTGCTGGGGATAATGCAGTGCCGAACATATTTTGGAGAGTGTTTACATAAAAGCTTCAACTGAACCCTTCAGAGCTGTTTATTCATGCAAATGCAGCTCAGAAGCTGAAGCCTCTTAGCAGGCAGCTTTCTCCTCCAAAAGGGAGCACGTGTGGCTCCCAGGAGAGCAGTTTGGCTTAGAGCTGACCCAGGGAGGACACCTGAGTGTTTGATTGATGGAGGGATGAGGGGTAAGGAGCAAGGGTTGGAGAGAAGTGAGAGAAGCTGTAGATCATCACTGGCTGCTCCCAGTGACTGTGCAACAGCCCTGGTGCAAGATGAAATTTTGTAGAGTTGATGTTGATGCTGCAGAGCAGGAAAGGCTAGTGATGAGAGTGAAAACAGAGTGCCGTCCATAAAAGAGACACCGAGTGAACAGCAGGTAGCTTTATGGATGTGGCTGGCCCCAGAAAAGAGGCCCGGGGGTCAGAGGATGGAGGGAGAGATGGGGTGAGACAGGTGCACCAAGCTTTTCACAACAGAAGTATTGGCATGAAGTGATATGGGGAAGGTGGGCCTATGAATCCCGAACTGTTTCCTCCACAGACACATTTTTATTTTAGTGACGTCATGTATTCCTTCCTGATTCATTTTCCAAGGGCAGCAGTTCCGAAGCATTCACGTGTCTGTATCCTGTATTTAAATGTTTGTTCATGTGGCCCATGATTTGTTAATAACCATCTCAATGTACTCCCTTTGGAGGCGATCCTTTTCCTGTTTGATGCTTCTGTGATTCTACCCATGAAGCCAGAAGCTCTTAGCAACGTGGACAATTGTCCCAATAACCCTGCGGTTCTACTCCTGTATACATCCCAGAGAAGTTCTCAACACTGATACTTAAGGAAACCTTCACAAAGATTTTCTTGAGGGAATGGTGAAATGTGCACACTTACCTAATGGGTCAGCAGGTAGGAGCAAGTGTGTAAAGGTACACGGAGCAGTGTGTGTGGATCTTAGAATCATGGTGTTAAGAGAAATGCCTTCATGTTGATGCATGGCAAAACCAGTACAATATTGTAAAGTAATTAACCTCTAATTAAAAGAAATAAATTTAAATTAAAAAAATAAAAAAAGAGAAATGCCTAAGAAATTAATGACATATATGCACAATACTACTTGCAGAATTAAAGTACACGCACACCAGACATTAGAAAACATATGAACATACATCAGGATGGTTGCCTATGGTGCACCTTAGTACCTGAAACTATGCTCCCCCTGCACTGGTACTTATTTTGGCCTTGATTTCTTATCCTGTACCCTGCCTGGTCTCCCCAAAGTCCATCCAGAAGGAAAGCCTCTGATCTTCCTTTCTGCCAATCGCCAGATCTTGAGCCCTGTATTTCTGCCTCTCAGAAGACACTGCTGACCTGGATAGGTTTCTAGGTACTATCTGGTTCAGCTCAGTTCAGTCACTCAGTTGTGTCTGACTCTGCAACCCCATGGACTGTAGCATGCCAGGCTTCCCTGTCCATCACCAACTCCCAGAGCTTGCTCAAATTCATGTCCATCGAGTTGGTGATGCCATCCAGCCATCTCATCCTCTGCTATCTGATTAGGATCAATATAATATCTCTCACTGCTGGGTTCTCACTTGCAAACTGAGTCCCATGGCGTAAATGCTGACCCTTTGCTGGGGCCACCCAGTGCAGCTGGGTTAATTCCTCTAGTGGATGCTGTGGTAGGCTGCCACAGTCTTCTTTTAGGACTGAGGTGCATTTTGGGAAGCGATAAAGAATCTACCTGCAATGCAGGAGACGTGGAGACATGGGTTCTATCCCTGGGTCAGGAAGACCCCTTGGAGAAGGAAATGGTGATCCACTCCTGTATTCTTGCCTGGAAAATCCCATGGACAGAGGAGCCTGGCGGACTTCAGTCCATGGGGTTGCAAAAGAGTTGGACATGACTGAGTGGCTGAGCACAGCAGCCATTCCCCCAGACATTGGGAGAGTCGGCAACTGAAGTTCTTGGCTGAGTTGCCCTTCTCGAATTCCTGTCAGCCTTAGATTGCCACTTCACTCAATATTAGGCCTTCTTTCCTGGGTATCCAGTGACTGGTCATGCCTGTACTTAGTTGTGCCTGACTCTTTGCAACCCCATGGACTATATAGCCTGGCAGGCCTCTCTGTCCATGGGATTTTTCAGGCAAGAATACTGGAGTGGGTGCCATTTCCTCCTCCAGGGGGTCTTCCTGACCCAGGGATCAAACTGGCATCTCCTGCATTTGTAGGCAGAATCTTTACCTGCTGAGCCATCGGGGAAGCCTGGATGCATAGACTAAAGGTCCAGCCCATTTGTCTTGCCTAATGTGGAACTGCTCATGAAAGCCATCCTGCTTTCAGACCTCCTTTACATCAACTCTTTCACCTGGGCCCCGACTCAATGCCCTTCCTAGCCAGCCCCAGTTGTCAAGGCACCAGCTCACCTTCTGTCAGAGCCCAACAACAGATAACAAATAGCATTCAGATGAACCTAGTCCCCTTGAAGAAGATTATCAGGTCCTCCTTAATTGTTCCTAATGTCTCTTTGAGGGATCAAGGGTGGGGCTTGGGCCCCTCTTATTTTTTTTTTCTTCTGAGTTTAATAATACAGATGACCTTGGAAGAAGCCAGTTTGTCCAGCTCACTGGTTTGTTAATGAACGTTCAACATAATGTTAGCAGGAGAGTTTCAGAATCAGGAGTTTCTTTGTCCCCCTTTAAAGAAGCCCAAGATTTAGAAATCCTTGCTTATAAAAACCTGTCCATTGGGAGACATTTGTGTTATTAAAGAGTTCTTTGTTCTACAGGAGGATCTGATGAAAGGCTCCTTTAAATAGCAAACTCCCTAGGTGAATGAAAAACACGGTTTAACTGACACACTCTCCTTTTAAAGATAGGTATTGCCTCAAACCAATTACAACTGTAGGTTCCCCCACTTCCCCCTGCATTTTAGGAGCTTGGAGTGCACAGATGCTTTCCAGGGTAGGACCACCTGCTGAAGCCCACAGGCTGAGCAGGACCAGAGGAAGACAAAAGCCAGGGAAGAAATCCCATGCTAATCTGGAGTCCTCAAAGCCTGGATGGGGTCTTGTTCACCTTGCTGGAGCCTTCACCTCTTCTGCTCAGAATGGCAGAAATGAAATGTTTTCATTCATTTCCCTCTAATTGTTTAGAAAAGCCATCTGTATTACCAATTTAAGAAAGCTACAAACATCCAGCCATTTTGCATAGCTACACACCCTGAATTTTAAAACACTGAAAAATCAGAGGAAGAGAAAAAGACATAAACCCGGGATGGTCAAAGATATGTTTGCAAATGAACTCAGAAATGGGAGCATTAAACACTGAATTGTTCAACTTTAAAAGAATGTTAATGTTTTTGTATTTATTACATAAGACCTTGTTCTACATTGAACAGAGACTTGAGAATTCCTGCGTTCTTTTCAAAGTCAGTCATTATAATAAACTTGCTTTCATCTTGGAATGAAATAAAAGTGGCTTTCCCCTTCACAAATGATTTTAAACCATTATGCTTTCAAATGCATTAATGTATTTGGTAACTTCATTACTGAGTATGTCTTCTTGTATTGGCCTCTTGTCTTTAGCATTTACCTGGAGGAAACCGAGATGTCAATGCTAACTGAAATATGAAGTCAGTATAGATGGGCATCCAATATGTTAAAGTTTTACATCAGAGAATTTGGGAATACACTTTTAAGCACTTCCTGCATTAGATTCAGTGAATCACAATAGAAAGGATTGCTTGCAAGTGGTTTGGTCCAACCCCTCACTTTAGATGAAGAGTCTTAAGTGGGGAAAAGTGAAATGACTTCCCCGAAACGGCAGGGCAGTTCAGCAGCAGACCGGGACTAGAACATGGGTTACTCTGTTCCTGGCCCAGTGCTATGTCCTACGTTAGTCAAATCACGACAGTCCTGTTCCTTAGGGGTGTGTTGATACACCCCACTACACAGTCCTCTGGTTCTTCTGCAAAAACCTTGCTTCTGTTAGAGCCACCAGCTTCTTGAGGGTATGTGCTCACAGTCTTTAACTTCAAAGTGTGAGTCACTCAGTCATGTCCGACTCTTGGTGACCCCATGGACTGTAGCCCACTAGACGCCTCTGTCCATGGAATTCTCTAGGCAAGAATACTGGAGTGGATAGCCATTCTCTTCTCCAGGGGATTGTCCCAAGCCAGGGATCAAACCTGGGTCTCCTGCACTGCAGGCAGATTCTTTACCATCTGAGCCACCAGGGAAGTCCCCTAACTTCCTGTTTTCCCATGAAGCTTTTAGAGCCTACCAGGGTGCTCTTTCTTCCTCTCCCCTGTCTTCCTCAGCACTAATGGCTACATTAAAAATAGTTTCTCTTTTTCTGCACTGTTTTTTGAGAATTCACCAGGTGTTTTGTATGAGCGTTTCCTCTGTTCACCATTGAACTCCTAGTGTCACAGCCCCTTTCTTCTTTCCCCACTGTCGTTCTCCTTGGCCATTCTTCCCCTTGGCTGCTCCGTAGTCCACATATTGGTTTCTCTTCACGCCATCCTGAGTTTCCTCTGCCTAGTAGGGCCTTTCCTGGTAACTCCCACCACGTCACTCTAATGCTCAGATTCTTCTGTCCCTCCTCTTGACCTGTCTACTTTTCTACAAATGTCTCAGCCTTGCATTCGAGGCCCCTGAAACAAAAGCTTAAACTTCCTTTGCCAGGCCTATCAGCCACACTTCCCCTCATATAACCAATACACCAAACTGGCCCTGTCCAAAAATGCAGCCGCCAGCCACATACGGGTATTGAGCACTTGAAATACATCCAGGCCAAACAGAGATACACTGTAAGTTTCAAATACACACCAGATGTCAAAGACTTGGCAAAGCAAAATAAAGCACCTCATTAATAATTTTTATATCGATCGACGTTGAGATGTATGTGGCTGAACCCCATTGACTCTGTTTTTCTCAGCTCTCTCTTAGGCCCACAGTCTTACCCCTCTCCTTTCTGCATGGCTGACCTTTAGTGCACTCAGAAGGAATGCACACAAATTGGATGAGTTTTCTGTCACCTTTTACCCTTGTCTTCATCCAAAATGAAAACTGGAAGAATGCCTCCTGCTGATGCAGATGATTAATGGTCATGAAACCCCCAAGCGGAAGGAAAAACCCCTGGTTCCCATCTGGTGTGGACCTGCTTCTCCATGGCAGTCAGGTTCTATTTTCAGCTCTGGTCCCTGTAAAGCCCCCGTACACCCTTTTCCACACCCTGCAGTATGGAGTACAACTGTGCATGTTGTCCACTTAATCCCACCTGTATATAAATTACCCTCAATAAGCTTCATAGTTGCACTTCATGAAGATGCCTGTTTTGTTTTTCAATCTCAAGTTTAGAAGACATTATTTAATATAATAATTTTGCCTTCCAACAAAAATTCAACATTGAATATTCAAAATTTCAATATTCAATTGAATATTCAAAATTCAATATTCAATTTTGCCTTCCAACAAAAATGATTTTGTACATTTGGATTAAATAAAATATTTTACCAACCTAGACAGCATATTAAAAAGCAGAGACATTACTTTGTTAACAAAGGTCCGTCTAGTCAAGGCTATGGTTTTTCCAGTAGTCATGTATGGATGTGAGAGTTGGACTATAAAGAAAGCTGAGCATCGAAGAATTGATGCTTTTGAACTGTGGTGTTGGAGAAGACTCTTGAGAGTCCCTTGGACTGCAAGGAGATCCAACCAGTCCATTCTAAAGGAGATCAGTCCTGGGTGTTCATTGGAAGGACTGATGTTGAAGCTAAAGCTCCAATACTTTGGCCACCTGATGTGAAGAGCTGACTCATTTGAAAAGACCCTGATGCTGGGAAAGATTGAGAGCAGGAGGAGAAGGGGACAACAGAGGATGAGATGGTTGGATGGCATCACCAACTCAATGGACATGGGTTTGGGTAGACTCTGGCAGTTGGTGATGGACAGGAAGGCCTGGTGTGCTTGCAGTTTATGGGATCGCAAAGAGTCAGACACGACTGAGCGACTGAATTGAACTGAAACTTTATTTCACCTTTTTAAACCTTTTAAAATGTGGCTATTAAAAATTAAAATGACATTTGTGACTAACATATTTCTACTAGACAGTGCTTCCCTAGACAAATCAGACGTTCATGTTTCCTGAATTTGCCTCATATTGTCCTGCCTTCCAGAGAAGGAGATGGCACCCCACTCCAGTACTCTTGCCTGGAAAATCCCATGGACGGAGGAGCCTGGTGGGCTGCAGTCCATGGGGTCTCGAAGAGTCAGACACAACTGAACGACTTCACTTTCATTTTTCACTTGCATGCATTGGAGAAGGAAATGGCAACCCACTCCAGTGTTCTTGCCTGGAGAATCCCAGGGACGGGGGAGCCTGGTGGGCTGCCATCTATGGAGTCACACAGAGTGGGACACGACTGAAGTGACTTAGCAGCAGCAGCAGCAGTCCTGCCTTCATTCACACTGTTTCTGCCGCCTGGCACATCCACCCTTCTCTGCTGGTTAGATTCTACCCTTGGTTAAGGTCTGTCTTGGGCGCTGTGTACTCTATGGAATGTGTCTTCATTGCCATGTGCATGTGCTTTCTCTCTGGGCGGCAGCATGGTGGGAAAGTGACAATGTAGACTCAGGAGCCAGACTGCCTGGGTGCATTTCACATGTACAGAGTGATGATGATACTAACTACTGCACAGATTTTTGAGATTCAGTAAGAAAATGTTTATGTAATATTAATACAGCATCTTTCACAAGATTAGAGCTCAATAAGTACTTTTAATTCCCAGCTGCTTGCTGTGAAGGGTTCAGGTTACCCCAGCCATGCCTCATGACAACTCTGCCTCCTTGCTGGGGATGGGGTAGGGTGGACTCAGTACTTTGGAATGGTTTCTTGTATTGTTTGTCCAACCCTTACGTCGACAAAGTGCCTGTGACTTGTCTCCAACTCTTTACTCCGCAGATTATACATAGGACAACTGAGAGAGAGGGTGGACATTCCCACTTGGCACCTTTCCGTTGAGCTCAGGTATTCCTTATAGACTGTGTCTGATAGCCTTTTAAAGAAATGATAAGGAAACGATAAAGAATAACCTTCCATTAAACATTTCAACTCTAGGGAGCCACTCTGCAGAGTTCTCATTTGCTCATTGATTCTAAAAAGTGTGGTCAGTTGCAACTCTCCCGCTGGAAAGTACAATTTGAGTGACTCTTCTTTAAGACAGCCTTTGCAAAGCACCCGAGAAGCTTGAGGAGTTTATGAATTACAATGTGAACCAAGAGTTTCAAGAAGATTCCCTGGGTGATGGATTTTCCAAATCATTTGTACAACAACTAAATTAAAAATGTAAAGCCTCAGAGAAAAATGGTCAACACATCTAAGCCCTTACTCAAGACCCATTTCTAAAGACACAAAGCAAAATAACCCAATCTCTACCCCCAAACTCGAATTCTTCTAGCAATAATATAACATGACAGGAATAACTCTGGTAAATAAAACTACATGTTGAATCTTCCCCAGGGAAGGTGTGCATTTTCTGTAATGATTTCTCAAAAATATTTCTTAGAAGCAGAGAACATTATGTTGTCAGGGCAGTCACATTGCAGCTATGCTTCGGGAGCCTCTTTCATTACAAGATTCTGTTTCCAGACACTTTTTAATTTTTTTGGTGAGCCTGTTAAAGCTGGATGCAACTGATAAACTACATGCTTTTAATTAATTTGATGGAATGGGTTTGAATTGCCTGAAATTATTGGCATGTGTACCTTCCCTTTTCACTAGCTCCTCAGATCTGGTAGACACGTTTGTGTGGTTGCCTGGTTCACAAAGGCCCCTTCTCTGGAAGCATCTCAGTGCTGCTTGCAGCAGCGTGGAAGCATCTCATTGTCTGTGCTCCAGTCTCAGCAGTGGGATGGGGCACCCTCAGATTCTCCCTCTAGGAATTTGAAACTTGTGATAGGTCTTTGGAGCTGATTCATTACAAAGGTGGAATCTAGAGAAAAGTTCCCTGACCTCTTGCTGCTAAAATGCCAAATTCTCCCTGGATCTTGCTCACATCTTTCTAGCTCCTTATTCTTCTGTTAAGTTAATCTCTTATGATTAAATCTGTCAGAATTGATTTCTGATGCCTGCAAATAAGAAAAGCCTTCATCAGAGCCACACCCACTGTTTCCAGGGGAAAGTCATCCACTCTCCATTGATGATCCATGACACAGACAGGGCACATGCCTGGTGGTCCATGAGAGAGCAGAAGGCTTTAAACAGTGATTCCCTGGTGGCCTCACTAAGCTGGTTTCAAAGGCCAAGATGGAGTCTGTGGGATAACCATGTTATCCCACTGCCCCTGCAGAGAGTGAGGCTTAAAGAACTACAGTTCAACAATCCTTTCACCAAGGTGTCTTTGTTACTCTGGCTAGAAGGGACAGAATCTTTCTCTGAAATCTCACTAGACTGTGTGTGTAACCTTCATCTGGCTTTTATCACCTTCTGCATTTCTGTCAGTTACCTGAGAATGAGTCCTCTCCCTCCTATGGCTGGAAGACTGTAAGCTTTTGGGGGGCAGGGGCTGGTCTGTGGATCCTGTGCATCGCCCTATACATGTCAGTACCTAGTTCCTGAGTGGTCAGCAAGTCTGACCTGAAGGTTTTCTGTGTGTCCAGCCGCAGGCTTAGGGAAGGGGAAAGGACCTAGAATAGGCTTGGGTGCTCTAGCTGGACAGGTAGGACTGGCCCAGTTGAATGATAGAAAACAGAGTACAATCATGTATTATGTGACGTGTTTGAGAGGCCGCTCAGCCGGTGCTGAAAAGACCAGCATATATGAGTTCCAGGCAGTAATGAGCTCTGGTGTTTCAGGATTCTAACTTATTTACCTTCCAGGCTGAGAAGACCCCGTGGGTCATTTTCTCTAATTAACACCTCACAGGAGCAAAACTATTCCATCAGGCTTCCATCAGCCTTTGCAAAGGCTGTCTTAACAGTAATAGATATTTACTGTTCAACTTCACATACAGGCTGTGGGTTTTTCAGGTCTTCTCTGCATCATCAGATTATTACAATAATCCTTTGCAGTTATGGAAAACCTTTATTTCCAAGTACTTTTGGCCCTGCTGTCTCGGTTTTCTTCACCACAGTCGACCCCACTCAGGGGTAAGAATCATGATGCCCCTTTTACAGACAGAACAGAGGTTTTCTTGCTGTCCTGAGTCCACACTGCAAATTAGAGAAAGGGGGACCTGGTGCTAGGACTCACGTCTGCCTGGTCCATGTCCTGTTGATCGATTCAGATAATTTGGGGGATGTGCTGGGCCTTACCCCATCGTACCAGGGTGTCTTCACCCCTGTGGGATCAGAAATGCTCTCTACTGCTGCTCCCGAGGTAGAATTATGAACCCGGGACTCACCTCATTTTATCAGCGTCAAGGACAAACTTAACAGCAGCAAGGGATAAAGCTTTCCTTCTGAAAGTTCAGTTTTACTTGTAGATTGGACTTTTCTGACTCTGGCTCAGGTGGCATTCAAGACTCGTGGTTCAGGGCCACCAGAGAACAGCTGTGAGTGGTGTGCCAGCATGGAGGGGGCGGCATCTCCTAGTGAGGCAGAAGCTGAGAGTAAATGAGGACCATGTGGGGAAGCAGCTAGAAGCTTCCCACTAAGTCAGGGAGCCCACCTGCCTGGTGGGTGGGATTATTTTAATTTCCTTCTTAAAAAAAAAAAAAAAAGAACTGGTGTAAAATTTGTTAAAATCTGCATTAAATGTGATTTTTTTGCACATTAAGGGGAGCTGCCAGAATGGAACACATATGCTCCCATGGAGCCAGCCCTCTTGGGTCTGGTTGGAGAGCAGCAGGGCCTCTCTCCACCACCATGACCCTGGCTTTAAAATTCCATGTGTAAGATCAAAGTTACACATGGCCAAGACACTGCCTGGTGCCGCCAACCTGGGAGATTATATTTTGGAAAGAAAGCTTTTGTGTCTCATTTTTTAAGACATGAAAAGTAGCCAAATTGAGGAGATTAGAAAGAAGGTAGAGGTGGGTGAAGGAGCAGAACTGGAGCCCTGAATTAATCTAACACACTACTTTTGAAATAAGAAAAAGGATAATGTAGAGAAAATCCAAGGAATTATTGCTCTGCAAGGGGAAGGCTGGATCCAATGCCGAAGGGATCTGTGTGTGGAGCTTTTTGGCTCCACACTTCCACTGAGATTCTGGGAGCTCTGCTGCTTGCATTTTAGTGTCCTTCTAGGGGCCATCATTCACTTTCCCCAAAAGGATGATTTCTAAACTAATAAAATCTGGCCCTTGCAAAGCTTCTCCCAGGGAGTCTGTTTATAGGCACAGCCAGGTTTAAGAATTGTCTTGAAGATAATAACTGGGAGAGCTGAGTCAGAACTGAAGTTCAAGATCAACCTCTATCTTGGGCCTTTCTTTCTGTTTTTGTGGGAGTGAGGTAGGAAGGTGGAACATGAGCTTTCAGAATTCTGAGTTGTTTTTTTTTTTGAGTCTGGTTCAGCTGCAGGTAGGGCCAAGCTGTTTTACTTGAAAGAGTTTAGTAGGCTTCCCTCTGTCCTATGGACTCTTACCTGGTGCCCTGACCCGGGAACCAATAGGTCTCAATTCACGTTGCCCTGGTGGTTGTTTTGTTTTCATGGGTCCTGGGCTGGGAATTGATTTTTTTCTAGTGAATGAGTTAAAACAAATTGACAACAAAAATTAGAACAATCTATGGGACTGTTGGGATACACGATCAATAATATAGGTAAGCTTCCAGTCTTGCTTCTCTGGATGGTCCTTTTAAAGGACAGAAAATCTGGGACCTGGATGTTGATATAATAGAAAGAACCGCCTCTGATACTCATAGCACCTCACCTTCCCATTTTCTAGGATGGAGATTTTTTTTTTTTCATTTATTCATTTTTTAAATTGGAGGATAATTGCTTTGTAGTGTTGTGTTGATTGCTGTCATACACCAATGTGGATCAGCTGTAAGTACACATATGTCTCCTCCCTCTTGAACCTTGCTGCCAGCCCCCACCCCATCCCAGCCTTCTAGGCTGTCACAGAGCGCTGGGTTGGGCCCCCTGCGTTACACAGGAACTCCCCACTGGCCATCTGTTTGCACGTGGTGATGTGTGTCTCAGTGCTGCTCTCTCCATTCGTCCCCCTTCTCCTTCCCCTGCTGTGCCCATGAGTCTGTTCTCTGTGTCTGCATCTCTATTCCTGCCTTGTACATAGGTCCACAGTACCATATTTCTAGATTCCGTATATATGCATTGATATATGATGTTTGTTTTTCTCCTTCTGACTTACTTCACTCCTCACTAGGACTGATTCAAATTTGCTCCTTTTTATGGCTGAGTAATATTCCATTGCATATATGTACCATAACTCTTTATCCATTCATCCATAGGGGGATATCTACATTGTTTCCATGTCCTAGCTATTGTAAATAGTGCTGCAATAAATATTGGGGTGCATGTGTCTTTTAAAATTATTGTTTTATCAGGGTATATGCCTAGTGGTGGGATTGCTAGATCATATGGTAGTTTTATTCCTAGTTTTTTGTTTTTTTTTTTTAACAAGTCTCTAGGATGGAGATTTTAAAGTAACAGTTAGATGCGGTACGTGCTTTCCTTTTGCACTGGTTCATTGTTCCTGTTCAGCTCAATTTGATCATCATATAGTTCAACAGACACTTTAATCACACTACCTGTGTGATTAATCACACTACTACTTTTGGAAATCCTGAGCTGAGTAAGACCCCTTCAGGTGCTTCTCACTTTAGCACAATGATTCAAAACCATGGTGGGGTAAGGTGGGGACACCCACTCCCCGCCCCAACACACACTGTCAGCAGGGGCATTTGACTAATGTCTAGAGAACTTTTGTTTGTCATCATCTGAGAGGGTAGTGCTACTGGCATTTAGCAGGTGGAGGACAGGGATGTGCCTGACACCCTGCAGTGTACCAAACAGCTGCCCACAACAAATGATTATCTGGCCCCAGAGAACAGCTGTGTTGAGGTTGAGGAAGCCTGCTGTTGCAGAGAGGTCCATGTGGAATAAACAGTTTATATGGGAGATATGCAAAAGCAGATATAAGTACAAAGTATCAGAGCAAGGGTATATGGGACAGAAGGGCCATGGGGAAAACTTGTTGGGAAGCGACTTCAAATCATGATTTTTATTTAATGCCTTTGTAATCAACTATCCAAGAATGACTCTGAAAGTTTATTAGTCGAGAACTACATATTGGGAATTTTTTTTTTTTCTTTTTGCACAACTCTGGGTAATTTAATCAAACATTCCTGATAACTTTATATTTCCCCTTACAAAAAAATTTCCCCAAAGAACCAGGGAGAGGTATAAATAGGGAAGAATACATTCAACCTTATTCTTGGCTTCTCAGCAAGGAAATCTCTAGTCCACTCTGAGCTGTGCTTTTCTTTCACCTGGACTCGCCTTTCCTTCTCTCCTTCAAGGTTTAGCCTCATAACCCTTAGTCCATGATGCTTTCCCTTGGAGATTTCCATGCATAGGGAGTGGTCTATTCCCTGAACTCCTCAGAGCCTCGCTGCCTACGCTTCTCCTGGGTGTGAGTGTGTTTCTGCCTAGACTGTGGGCTCCTCAAGGACAGGGACCACCCCCTCCATTGGTATATCCCTCTACAGCACAGAACATGCTCTGGATCTCAATTTACACTCAAGGTAGGAGAAGGAGAAAGACATTCAGGAAAGATGTTCAGAAAATTAACATCTTCCTGTGACACTGGACTGACAGATACAGCATATTTTCTCCTTCTAAAGTCTCTGGATTGTGTCTTATAATAAAGTCTAAAAGTTTAATCTCTGTTTAGTAGGCACAACATGCAAAAAATAAACTGTCATTATTATTATTAGCATTTTCTTACTAACAGATTTTTCAGAAGCTGTTTCTATATCAAGCAGACCAACCTTTCTGTTGTCATAGAGACAAAGATCTTTATATAACCATAGGCAAGGTGAGATTTTTTTTTTCTTTCTCTCCTTCTACTTGTCTGGAACTAATAAGAAAAGGAAAAGGAAAAATTTTTAATTAATTCTTTTAGATTTTTTTTTCTCCAGTTAAAATGAGTGAACACATGGGAGGCATTTTTTTTTTTTTTTGTATTATATTTTAGATTTTAAATTCTTAAGTTTTTAATAAAATACTGTTGGGCTAGAAAGATCTGAACAACAGAATGATGCCATTTTCAAAATTTGCAAGTAGTGGGCTTATTAATGATAAGCAATTATTATCTATGTTCCTTTTTTTTTTTTTTAAACCGAATAGTGGACTTCAGATGGAAGTCTTATAAGGCAGGACTGCTGCTGCTGCTGCTAAGTTGCTTCATCATGTCCGACTCTGTGCGACCCCAGAGACAGCAGCCCATCAGGCTCCCCTGTCCCTGGGATTCTCCAGGCGAGAACACTGCGGTGGGTTGCCATTTCCTTCTCCAATGCATGAAAGTGAAAAGTGAAAGGGAAGTCACTCAGTCGTGTGTGACTCTTCGCGACCCCATGGACTGCAGCCCACCAGGCTCCTCCGCCCATGGGATTTTCCAGGCAAGAGTGCTGGAGTGGGGGCCATTGCCTTCTCCAAAGGCAGGACTACCAAGGCCTGAAATGACTGAAACATAAACTAGCATCCACTGATGGACCAGTGATGAATTCTAAGGTGCTCTGTGGTTCTCACCTGTCCAACCCCCAGAACTGAGAGAGCCACCCCTCACTGCACAGAATCAAACCCTGTGGATGACTTAGTGCAAGACTGCATCCTTCTTATCCTTTCTCTCATAATTTTAATTCTCTTTTTATGAACTCCCAATAACTTGTTATTTGTGTCATTTTCTGTCTCATAATTACTGTTTACCACTTCATTCATCATTAAGAAAAGAGGATTTCAGCATGAACCCATTCACTTTTTCTTTCCTTTGCCTCAGTGTTAAATTACACCTTTATCCATCTGTCTTCTTCTCTCAGACTCAGAAGTATCCCTGTATTTTAAGAATTACCCCTTCCCCTTTAATCTGATGCCAGTGCCTTCCTCCCACTCACACTGACATTTTATACCATCATTCCTTGCATCTTCAATCAGTCCTTCTCCATAGATTCCTTCCTCTACTCCTTTTTGAAGACAACACCAGAAAAATAAAACAAAAAACTTTTCTTAATCATGTTAATTTTTCCATATGTCTCAGACTTTGAGGTTTTAATCTGATCACAACTGCCTTTTTTTTTTTTAATAAATAGATATTGTCTATGTATGTGTGTGTGTGCTGGAGTGGATGTTGGAGGAGATGGAGAAGAGAAGTTTATGGCACATAGAAGTTCTAAATATTCTTCTTGCTTTCCAGAAGATCATATCCTCCATGGAGAGCAACTGGGATTTCCCAGGTGTGCTAGTTTTAGAACCTGCCTGCCAATGTAGGAGATGCAAAAGATATGGTGTTTGATTCCTGGGCTGGGAAGATCCCTTGGAATAGGAAATGCGCAACCCACTCCAGTATTCTTGCCTGGAAAATTCCATGGACAGTGGATTCTGGTGGACTGCAGTCCACGAGGTCGCAAGAATTGGACATGACTGAGTGACTGAGCACTGGCGAGCAATACCTTGATGCTCAAACTTTAGCATCTATCAGAATCTCTCAGGGAGGTTGTTCAAATGCAGACTGCTGGACTATACCCTCGGAGTTTCTGATGTAGTAGATTGGGGCTGGGGGCTGAGAGCATGCATTTCTAACATTTTCCAGGTGATATTTATGCTGCTGGTCTGAGGAACATTGTCTTAAAGAAGCTGCTGCTAAGCTGCTAAGTCACTTGAGTCGTGTCCGACTCTGTGCGACCCCATAGACGGCAGCCCACCAGGCTCCCCCGTCCCTGGGACTCTCCAGGCAAGAACACTGGAGTGGGTTGCCATTTCCTTCTCCAGTGCATGAAACTGAAAAGTGAAAGTGAAGTTGCTCAGTCATGTCCAACCCTCAGCGACCCCATGGACTGCAGCCTTCCAAGGCTCCTCTGTTCATGGGATTTTCCAGGCAAGAGTACTGGAGTGGGGTGACATTGCCTTCTCCGCTTAAAGAAGCTACACTCCTATTAATTCTTATGCAACTCTCGTGTCATATGCATGTTTAAATCACCTTATCATGCTGAGAAACTTATCCCCTTTTGGCCTTTATAGGCTCCACCTCCATAGGGTTCTCCCTTGAAGTCATCTCTCAATTATCTGATCCTCGGGAAGCCTGGCCTTGTGAGGGTCAGAATGTGTGCTGAACTAAGGGGTTTAAAAGTCTAGGAGAAGCTGCTGCTGGGGTGTATGACAAAACAGTGCATGTGAAGGGAGGAAGGTCAAGGATTCTGTAGCATTCCCCAGGGATGGTCAGGGCTTCAGAGCCCGGGCAGTTGGCTCCTTTTGGGGAATGCGACTAGGATTAGCCGGCCCCAGCATGCTAACAGCGCTTATACTGTGCCTGCTTCCCACCTTCATCCCCAAACCCAGTCAACCTTATAAATCTTTCTGAGGGGTTCGAGGCTTCTCTAAACTGTGCTGTGGGGCAGTGAGAGAATCTGTTGAGTTTTAGTCTTTTCACTTCAGCCTACTCCAGGGAAGAGGTACTACCTTCCTGAAACCAGTGAGGGTGTGGCAGCAGGAACTGTTGAGAGAGCTCAGTGAAAAGCTGAATCTGAAAGGAGCTGGGACTTGACTCTCTCATTCCTGTCTTCCACCAGCAGGTTCTCTGTGCGTGCGTGCTCAGTCACTTCAGTCGTGTCTGACTCTTTACAGTCCTATGGTCTGTAGTCCGCTGGGCTCCTCTGTCCATGAGATTTTCCAGGCAAGAATACTGGAGAGGGTTGCCATGCCCCACTCCAGGGAATCTTCCTGAACCAGGGATCAAACCCATGACTCCTGTGTCTCCTGCGTTGCAGGTGGATTCTTTACCACTGAGCCATTAAGGAAACCCACAGGAGATTCTCTACTCAATGCCAATTTGGAAAAACTGAGAACTTTTTTTTTTTAAGGAAGGGGTAATTTTCTTACAAAAATGAGGAAATATTAACAGCAAGTTAAGACCTTTCTTGGCAACTCAGTAGCTGTGGGACCTGGGGAGGTTTTTATACGTCTTTGGGTCTCAGCCTCTTATAACCTGTATGCTAAGTAATGCGTGAGTGAGAAAGGCACAGTGTTAGTGGCACAGTCATCCATAAAAGCAAGATGGGAGGCTTGTCAGGGAAGGACAGGGGCTGGGACTTGGAAGGCAGTTTTCATGGATTTATTTATTGATTGAAACAAATTCTATCAGCATGGTCCTTACCTTCAGGGAATTGAGCTGACAAGATAATTAATGGAAACCAATTAATATAAACTCTTCAACCTTTACACTGTATCTCTCAACCACAAATATTCTCCAAAGGCCACTAACTCTTCCAGAGGAGAAGCTCAGCCCCTCATGCCCTTGAGGAGAAGTGGGCTCCTCACAGACTTCTGGGAGCCCATGGAAATGGGGTAGGGGGATCTCTCTCCTCCCCCAGCATGGAATTCCATCACACTATTGGTTAGAACAGAACCAAGCCCTCCACCAGCCTGGTGCCTTTGGTACACCTTTACAGTCCTCTTCTTTCTCTTTCCTTCTCTCTTTTATCACCTCTACCAAGATGAAATTTATATACAATACAACTCACCCATTTTAATTGTACAATGCAATGTTTTTTAGTTTGTTCAGGGAGTTGTGCAACCATGACCACATCGAATTTTAGATAATTTTCATCACCTCAAAAAGCAACAGCCGTTAGCAGTCACTGGGCCTTCACTCCAGCCGGATGGCTACTAATCTCCTTTCTCTTTATCTGGACATGTCATATAAATAGAACCATGTACCTTGTGCTACCTTTTTCCCAAATCGAAAAAGTCTGCTGACACTCTGATACACTTGTATACTTGTCTCCTCTTTACCCCATCAGTCTTTACCCCGGCTTCCTCTGCCTGCCTGCCAATGTGTCCAGCTCCCTAAGGGGTGGTGGTGTGCCAGAGCTGGGACTCAGGGCCTCTCATTGATTAGGCAACCAGATTGAAATGCAGGCACATCTGGTCAGCCAGCCAGGCTGAAACCCAAGTACATCTGAGGTTGGGGTGGAGCCGTGGTTGGTATGCTCAGAGTTGTAGGTGGCCCTGGTGGGCCAGCAGACCCCAATGAGTGACCAGGTCACCTCTGGCCATCAGGTCTGAACACCCCATTTCTAGAGGACCACAGGGTCCTCACAGGAACCCTCGCCAGCCTGGCTGGCCCAAGGCTCAAAGACTACGCAAGACTTCTCGTGTCTCATGCCCCATCCCCTTTCAGCAGTTGCAGGGAGAGGCCTTCCCATGTGGCCTGTGGGCAGCTCCACGCCCCTGGCCAAGGTCCCAACCAGGGCGAAAGAGTGGGTCTGGGGCCGCCAGGGGCTGGAGGGTGCACGGGGCCCAGGCGCGGGAGAGGGTGGCAAGGACAGCTCCCAAGCTTGGGTTTCTCATCACCCTGAGAGGTGGTGGAGTTCGACAGGCACCGCGTCTTTCTCCAAGCATCCAGGTAAAGGGGGTCAAAGAGCAGGGAGGCCAGGAGGCCGGAGGGTGCCTGGGCGGGGGCGCCGCATACTCACAGTCGGCTGAGGCCGGCCTGCGGGCCGGGGCAGCGCAGGGCGCCGTCGGGCGGGCAGCTGCAGGGCTCTGGGCAGGGCGCCGGGCGCAGCGCCCAGAGCAACGGCGCTGGCGGCGGCAGCAGCAGCAGCGCCAGCAGCAGCCTCAGCGCGAGGGACGGCCGTCCCATGGCCCGGAGCCTGAGCGCGGGCTCCTGCCGCAGGGCGGGCCGCCGCCCCAACAAGTGCGGCGGGCGCCCCTCTCCCCGCCCCCTGGCCTGCCCTCCCTCCTCCCTCGCCGCCCGCCCTGGCCCCCCTCCCCGGATGGCGCCCCGCCGCTGAGTCTCGCACTCCCTCGACTCGCGACAGTGGCCGGAGGGACTCCATCACCTCCTTTCTGCTCTGTTCCCTGGCCCATCCTGTCCGTCTGCAAGTGGCCCTAGGTACGGGAGGCAGCATGTGGAAATGGTGAATGCTTTGGATAAGGGAAGAGGACGGAGTTCTGAATTCTCCTGGCTCTGCTGTAACTGTGTGTGAAGTCCAGGGAGAACCTCTCATTTCATCCGTGAGAGGGGCACACTGATAGTCCATACCAGCTCTGTCCACCTCAGAAGCGGGAGAAGTGCCGAGCTCAGACGCTCCTCCTCCTCCTGTCTTTGATTCTCAGCCCCCAAATCCGTTCCCCTTTTCTCCCACCAACTCTCTCATCCTATAGTTAATCTGTGTCCTCCCAACATCCCCAGTAATGTCTCTGTATTTCTCTCAGTAGTAACCACTTTTCTCCTTATAGTACAGGCATTTGAGTGTGTTCTCTATCTTCACTATAGATTGTGAAGTCCAGTTTGGGTTTATTTTATATTTCTGGTTTCTACATGGTAATTCCTCAGTAAAGATTTGCTGAATGAATGAAACTGCTATAATAATGAACAGAAGCTGCCCCAGTGGGAGGCCCAGGATAGGCTAGACCCTGTGACAGGCTCTCTTCCTCACATCATGTCTAAGTTTCACCATAAGCTGGAAGGGTGTTTGCAACGAGCAAAATGATGTCCTGAGAGGTGATGTTACTTCCTTGAAGTCACACATCTCGTAAGTGGTAGAAACGTGTTTGAACTCATGTCTATCACCTACTTTATCTTGCCAATAAAGAAAATTAAGTGTATGATCTGCAAACCAAGGACTTGGAAAGGAGATGTTTTATGGTTAACTGCCACGATGTAAAATTTTCCCTATATAATTTCATCATTAGAACCCTTGACCTTTCCTCTTTCCTAGGGCTCTGTTTGGACTCTGAAACTTTGAGATTTTGAGAGCTGGGAAGATGTCTAAGACTACGGACAGGAAATAAAAGAATGGAATTCTTTCTGACTTGAAGCTAACTCTCAAGGTCAGAGTGGCTAAGTCACTAATCTGCATCTCTTGTGAGTCTCTTGCCTGAGGAAAGTAGATTAAAAAAAAAAATCGTTTGGCTTTGGCCACATTGTGCTGGATGGCATGAAAAAACAAAGCTTCTGTGTATAATATTGGGCCCCTCTCTTTTACTGCTTACCTGATCTCCTCACCCTTTCATACTACTGTATATGCTATTCATTTACCTGGAATGATTTTCTCTTCCTTTTCCATATTCTATTAGGTAAACTTCTGGCTGTCCTTCAAAATTCAGCCCAAAGTCATTTCTACCATAACACCTTCTTGAACCCAACTTAGCTGAGTAGTTGTACCCATAGCACTTGATCTTATAGCCCATGATATAACACTCTGTAAGATCCCTTGGAGAAGGGAAATGGCGACCCACTCCAACATGCTTGCCTGGGAAATCCCATGGACAGAGAACCTGGTGAACTACCGTCCATGGGGTCACAAAAGAGTCAGACATGACTTAGTGACTAAACAACAACAACGATAACACTTACTGCTTTAGTTTTGCTTCCCCCTGACTATTCATCTTAGTATTGTTAGGACATGTCATAGTTTCTAGCTCCTAGTAGGTGCTGCTCAGTATATATCTGTTGAATAACAGAATGAATAAATGAAACCCAAGCACAAATCTATAGTAGATGTTTAGTAGATAATCTGAGATGAAGTTAACAGACTTGCTTGATTAATTCTCAACCATTATGGATCTATCTGGTAAGTACAAAGTATGCTCATGTCTGGGGCTTCCCAGGAGGCACTAGTGGTAAAGAACCTGCCTGCCAACGCAGGGGTTGGAGTTCACAGTCCCAAAGACGTAAGAGATGTGGGTTTGATCCCTGGGTTGGGAAGATCCCTTGGAGGAGGGCATGGCAACCCACTCCAGTATTCTTGCCTGGGAAATCCCATGGACAGAGGAGCCTGATGGGCTACAGTCTACAGAGTCACACAGAGTCAGAATGACTGAAACGACTTAGCAAACATGAATGAACTGATGACTTTGAGATCACATTTCCTCTCTTTTAATTTGCCAGATTTTGGTAAGGGAGTTGGGGTAGCACTGGATTTTTCAAAGGTTTCCACCATATAGGCTGAATTAAGGAGAGAAGAAATGAATAACTCAAGGTGGCCAAGTGGCATTTGTTTCAAGTCTTATGTTTTATGTGGCTTTTTCTTTTTTTTTTACTTCAAAGCACATCTGTTATGTAAAATGAATGGCTGTTCCCACCCACCCCTGAAGAGTCATTTGATTCGCTGCTTGGATATCCTTGGGACTTCTTACATTCCAGTAGGAGAAGTCTTGGGCAGTCAGGATATCCTGACTGTCATCACTAGTGTGACTTGGTCTTTGGTTTCCTCATCTGTAGGAGAAGGGGTTGGAGTTCACAGTCCCAAAGTCTCTTCTAGCTTTGAAGCACAAAGATTCTGTGGTTAGCACTTATGTATTGGTGGTGGAAGGAGTTGGATTGGGTACATTGATTTCTTATTGCTTGTCTTGGATTGGAAATACAATCCTGTTTGTGAAGAGATGCAATTGTTTATTTGGAAGAAAACTCACAGCTATAACGAGTTTTCATAGAATGTTTCTATCTCTAATTAATTTCAGTTGAATCTTAATCATTGCATTAGTTTTTGCAATGTACCTATTATAACCAAATCTTGTGGAATTGTTTGCTGTAATCATGAAAGTTTGTTACAATGGAATTTACCTATCCTGTTCATTAATACGTGACCTATTTAGAGTGAATATTTTTAAATCTGAAGGACTTCTGTGTCATATAACTCTGCTCATAGTTACTTTTGTCACAGAACTTCAAAAGAGCATGACCCACAAGGATTGCTAATTATATTTTGCTGACAAACTAAAGTTCATGAAATTCATAAGAATTTTAATTCTACCTTCGAGATATAAAAATATCTGACACTACAACTCAGAAATCCTAGTAAAGCTCTCCAGAATTCTAGAACAGAACTTCTCATAATGTGGGGTTACAGAAGTACATTTGGGAAGTTTTAAAAACAAAGGTCCCTGGTACACTATCTAAAAAGATTGTGAATCGATTGGTATAGACTGGGGCCCGGAGTCTGCGTTTTAACAAGCACCTTATATAATTTTGATGCATGGAGTCCCCACAGCATAATTCGTGAAACTCCAAAATGGAAATTCTAGAATTGCTAGAGAAGACAAAGTTCAAGAATCTTTACTAAGAACTCAGGGTGAAGCCTAAGAACTGTGATGCATTGTTAAAGAAACCTGGTGTAACATGCATGCAAATAGTATTGTCTGTGTGTGAGTGCATGCGCGCAAAACTGCTCAGTTGGTTGTAATGCTGAAGATTTTTTCCTTTTAAGTAGCAATTGGTTTAAGTGTTTTCTTTTTTGGTGGAAGCGAGTAATTTTAGAAGATCATGGATGCTGTTTTTCTCCATGTCTTACTAGATTAACTCAACAGCACTTAATGTCATACTAAGACACTGGAGTTGGAAGAAGTCAGCAAAGTAGAAAAAACAAAACAAAACAAAACACCTCCGGTAGAATAGGCAAGATTTTGTGACTTTTGAACACATACCCATTAGTACTATAACTTGTACTTCTTCCTATTAAAAGCAGTGGTGTTAACCTTTTCCTCAGAAGAAAGGTGAATGTAAGGGCAGAGGAAGGAAAAAAAAATGTATAAGAAAAGAAAAAAACATAGAATGATGTCTGTGAGTGATCCACCCTTGCTACTTGAGACGAAAAACAAAACAAACAAAATTTTAAAAGGTGACCCCTGAAAGTTATACTCTGAAACTTTGTGAACCTCTTTGTTGCTTGATTAGAAATTTCATCACTGCCTGTATGGTGTGAAAACAGAGATGTGGTCAGCTGTGGGCCACCTCCAGGGTGGCCCTGGGGTTCCTGTGGGCCTTGAGATGAACTCAGAACTAGAGGCTGATGAGCACCTGGGCCCTGGTCCTAGTGACGGATCTGGAAATAGAGGGTGAAGGCTGATCTGGCACATGAGAATCCTTCTCCAAGGCTAACAGACAGACAGAGAGAGAGAGAGAGACAGTGAGAGAAGGGGGCCTTGCTTTTATGATTATGTTGCTGGAAGACTGAATAAATTGAGAACTGCTATTTTTCTTGTCTCCTGGCAAAAGCCTGTCTTTTCTGGCCGTGACTCAAGCTACAGAGAGAAAAACAGAGATGAGAGACAGATGGGGCGAGCGGACCTGAGGCTAGCACCTCCCTTGGACTTGCCAATGTAATAAGCCAACACATCCCCTCTTTTGCTTAAAAGCTAATTGAAATAGCATCTCACTCATTTGCAGTCAAAATTCCTAATCTCCACTGTCAGCCTTGCCATGACCTTTATTTGAACTGCATGCTTCCACCACCCCTTCTCAGTTGGGAAAGAAATAGGACTTTTCTCTTTTTATATCTGTCATAGGCCTCATCACAAACACCAGTGAATTTTCCCCCTTTACACTGGCAGAACTTATCACAGTGCTTCAGGGAATAAATGAGTGGAGTGAGTGAGTGAGTGAACAAATGAATGAATGATGAATGAGTGAACAAAGAGGCAGTGACCTAGAACCACATTATTATTTCTAGAGAAGCTGCATTTGGCTAAAGAATTCACATGGCATTCTTTGCATTTTAGGCAATGCCTCCTAGCAAACTGTGACCTTGGTTTAGAAATTAAATTTCAAACTTAAATACTAGCTAGAGTCTATATAAGGAAGGAGAGAAAACTTTCTGAGATAATGAAATAAATCCACAAGGAAACAGGATTTGATTTTTTAAAAGCAGATGTAGAAGTAATCAAATTGTGTACTATAGGATACTGGTTGCCTGCAATGCTCCTTGGAAATATTTAGGGGAAATGTGTTAAAGTTCAAGAAATTTGGTAAAAATTGGATTAAAAAGTTAAATAATGTTCTTTACTAGACAGTTTCTCAGAACTTTTAACATGCATTCTAAATCTCCAAGAGGGTCATAGTATATGGCCCTGTGACTGTGGAACATGTTTTGAGAATGTAGATTTGGGAAAACAGGTTGAGAACACTGATTTATTCACAAATGTTCAGGCACCTGACTTTTATGGCAAAGAATCCCTTCACTGAACTAGAAGGCAGAGCTGACATTAGGATGGATTGAGCCCACTAATGTGCGGCTTTGGTAGTGAAAGGCAAGGTTGCCTGGATCCCTCTTCTCCCTATGATGTGGATACTCAAGGTCTAGATATCAATGTATTATTTTAGGTTAAGCATCACCTTCCCCAGGCCTCTTTTAAAACTGAAAACACAGCACAGGATGAGGGCACATTGATTTGATTGCATCTTCACCTGAATTATTAATTTTCAAGACTACTTTTTTATGGAGAGTGTAGGAGATAGATGCACTTCGCTAGCAGAGAGGGAAGCGTTTGCAGAAAGCTTCTTCCCATTAGAGCTGCGTCAAAAACCTGGACTCTGATCTGCCTTCAGATGCACTTAAAACACAGAGATCAGGGCCTGGAGGGTGAAGAAAACCTCTGTTTTGCTCCGAGCTGCTTTGTGTGGAGGAGGTGGCCCTCTTCTCTCACCCCTCTGCTCACATCCTGTCCTGGGCGGGCATGGTGATGGGCTGGCAGGCGCACTGAGAGAGCGCTTCCTAGGGTGCGGCTCTCTTAGAGATGCACAGAGAGCCACCCCATCTGTCTGCCTGCTGCTGCTATCTGTCACACTGAGTTATGCTTTCTGAACATGATGTGGCATGCAGACAAACAGGAAGGCCAGTCATTACCCTCGGGTCTCCCAGGCCTTTATCCAAAGAGGAATCGCCTTCAAAGAATAGTTTGGAAATGGCCATCAGTTTTGAACTGTGCACATGGGGCCCAAGACTGGAAGAGTGGTGGTTCTGTTTTCATCAAAAGGGAATACAGCGGGAGCCGATCTGCGGAGGGTGCCTGTGAGAGAAGAGCCAGGCTGCAGACGAGCAGTGCTATTAGGATGTGAGTCTGAGGCCACATCAGGCTGGAGAGACCCAGGAGGCCACTGAACTGCACTGGTGCAGAGCAAGGAAAACACTGAAACGGGAGAGAGAAATCTGGGTGTCCTACCTCAGTGGTTGTCAGTCTCAGAATCACTTCTGAGAAGTTGCTCGAAAGGCAGATTCAGGGAACTTCTGCTTCTGTGCATTTGGCATCAGGCTAGGAAATGTGCGCTTTGAAGGTGTCTCAAGTGACTTTTTTGGGAGAAGGGACCTTGTTCTACTCTCTGAGAAACATTGCTCCAGAGTGATTAATGAAACCCTGGGAGAGATTGCTGGAAGAAAAAAGCCGTGGGCTCAGGATAGCATGGTGGGATCCCTACCAGGAAGGAGGAGGAATCAAAGGCACTCTTGGAGCCAGCTCTGCAGCAGAGAACGGATGATCCATGCAGGCGCAGAGAACAGGCGATCCATACAGGGACTGAGACAAATTATAATCAAACATAAAGGCAGAGGCTTTCTACCTTGAATTTAAAGATACCGAAAATTAAAGAAAATCCTGTGCATGACTTTACTTCTGCTAAACTAGTCAATAGAAAGGTCAGTTAAAGGAAACACCAAATGGTGGAGAAATAAGTGTAAAACAAATATACTCCTGCATTTAAAGTGGTTTAAGCCTTTTGGAAAGCAACATGGTAATTCTCATCTCAGTTCAGTTGCTCAGTTGTGTCCGACTCTTCCTCTGTCATCCCCTTCTCCTCCTGCCCTCAATCTTTCCCAGCATCAGGGTCTTTTCAAATGAGTCAGCTCTTCACATCAGGTGGCCAAAGTACAGGAATTTCAGCTTCAGCATTAGTCATTCCAATGAACATTCAGGACTGATTTCCTTTAGGATGGACTGGTTGGATTTGGATCTCCTTGCGGTCCAAGGGACTCTCAAGACTCTTCTCCAACACCACAGTTCAAAAGCATCAATTCTTCGGCACTCAGCTTTCTTTATAGTCCAACTCTCACATCCATACATGACTACTGGAAAAACCATAGCCTTGACTAGACGGACCTTTGACAAAGTGATGTCTCTGCTTTTTAATATGCTGTCTAGGTTGGTCATAACTTTCCTTCTAAGGAGTAAGCGTCTTTTAATTTCATGGTTGCAATCACCATCTGAAGTGATTTCGGAGCCCAGAAAAATAAAGTGAGCCACTGTTTTTTCCCATGAAGTGATGGGACCAGATGCCATGATCTTCGTTTTCTGAATGTTGAGCTTTAAGCCAACTTTTTCACTCTCCTCTTTCACTTTCATCAAGAGGCTCTTTAGTTCTTCACTTTCTGCCATAAGGGTGGTGTCATCTGCATATCGATCTAGGCATATGTATATGTTCCTCAATCCAGTGATCCTAGAATTGAGGATTTTCCAAGGAAATAATTGAATGGACTAAAAATGCCATGAGAATGGAGATGTTCAATATGGTCAATTCTACATTACACATTTGAAATAACCTGAATATTCAGCAATATTGCAGTGATTTAAAGAAATGATGATTCATTTAAGCAATGTTACTGTGCAGTCACAAAATACTTTGAGAGACATAGGAAAGTTAATGTGTTAAAAAGTCAGATTACAAAGTCATGTTTGAACTGTAAATCCAGTAATGTATTCCTGTTCCTTTGAGGAGAAAAGCAATTGTTATTTTCTGTCCCAATCCTACACCTGTAAGTCTGCTCAATACATATCTATTTTACATATGGTAATTTAAGTTTCCACGTTACTCTTTCCATACATCTCACCCTCTCCCCGCCTCTCCCCATGTCCATAAGTCTATTCTCTGTTTCTCCATTATTTCCCTGTAAATAAATTCTTCAGTACCATTGTTCTAGATTCCCTATATATGCGTTAGAATATGATATTTATCTTTCTCTTTCTGACCGACTTCACTCAGTATAATATGTTCTAGGTTCATCCACCTCATTAGAACTGACTCAAATGCGTTCCTTTTATGGCTGAGTAATATTCCATTGTGTATATGTACCACAACTTCTTTATCCATTCATCTGTCAATGGACATCTAGGTTGCTTCCATGTCCTAGCTATTGTAAGTAGTGCCACAATGAATAATGGGATACATGTGTCTCTTTCAATTTTGGTTTCCTCAGGGTATGTGCCTAGGAGTGGGATTGCTGTGTCATATGGTGGTTTTATTCCTAGTTTTTAAAGGAATCTCCAACTCTTGCCTCTTTATCAAGCTTAGAGTGCCACCTCCAAGCCTCCTCACTTTATATTAGCAGCTAGCTCTGCTCCTGACTTTCATCTTCCCCCAGGCCCTGCTGTGACTGGTTGTTCCAGTATCAGACCATCTCAGGTATTAACCCCCACATCAATGGTCCTTTAATGCGTTTAAGTTTTTACTTTAAAAGATTATATCAAAGTAATGTTCCTGCTAAAATTATTCAAATGGCTTTAAACAACTAATATTAAAATATAAAATACTTCCTCATATCCCTCCCCCATCCACAGCCTTTGCACTTGCTTCCTTTCTAAATAATTGCTGTGTGTTTTGTTTTATATTTTCTGTGTGCTTTAATTATCTATTGTTGTGTAACAGATTACCACAAACCAAGCAGCATAAAACAACACGTATTTGTAATTGCACACTTGCTGCGGACCAGGAGTTTGGGCCTAGCTTAGCTTATGGAGCGTGGGCAGGATTTGGGAGAGGAGATGGTGGCCTGATCTCTCTGGATTCAGATTTTTACGGGATGAAGCTGTTTTTACCCCCTCATTGCACCCCTCTTCCCGCCTTCTGCAATAAGTTGCATCTCCAAGACCCAATTGTTTCTGGATCTGCTGGTGGAATTGGCTCAATGCCTATCACCTTTCCATTCCACTGCGCTTATGGGTCACACAGCTTACATCAGCTCCTGCTCCTCCATCAGCTTGTTATCTTCCAAATATTTGCTGAAATCTTTTACTTGCAGTTATGCAATAGTCTGGTCTCCCAAGAGGCAGATTTCAAGGTGATATTAAGTGTGCAAGGGTTTTATTAGAGAACTGCCTTTTTGAGAGAATATGGGGCGGGAGTCAGAAAAGGCCAAGAGAGCATGAGACTGAGATGAGAATGAAGGAGAGGAGGGAATAAGGCTGGTTGGAGCACCCCAGACCATGGTGCAATGCAAGGGTGTTCAGCAAGGCAGGCAGGAGTCCTTGAGCCAAAGTTGGCTTTTGGAAGAGTCTGGTGTCTGCTTGGAATGGTTTTGGCTTAGTTCCTTGCCATACTCAGTCATCAGTAGGGAGCAGCCCCGGGGAAGCATGACATTGGCCCAAACTCAACTACGGGTTGTAGGTGACTTTCAGAGCCCAGCAGCAGGGCCCTTAGTCAATTACATGCCCATAAATGGAAGCCTGAGCAGTCTCATGGATGCCACAAATTATTTCTTTTCTCATTCTCTCTATCCTTTGGATGATTCCTTTTTTGGGGGAGTAGGGTGACTGTGTTTAAAAAATATTCTTATTATATTTTAGTGGCATCTAGAAAAGGAAAGGAAATGGGTCGGTGTAGTTCCATATTCATTTTCTCAATCATTTGAAATAACTTTCTCCAAAACTTAACATATTTCTATTTGAAAAAAAGTTTAAAATAAGAAGGTAAAGGTGATCAGAATTGTCACATTCAGAAAGCTGGAGAAAGATGGAGACTGAGAAAAGGCCATGTGATGTGCTGACTAGGAAGTCGCTGGTGGGTGAGCTTATTGCTGGTTCCACAGCTGTGGGGGTGAAAGTCAGCTTAACAAGACTGAGGAGTGAGTAGGTGTAGACAAGTCTGTCAAGAAGTCTGGTGGTGAAGGGGAGAGGAAGAGAGAGTTAACCCAGGGGTGAGCTAGGTAGAGGGAAAGGAGCTCCTAACAAGTTCATTAGTAGATATAAAGGGCCAGAATGGAGGCAGAGATAAAGGGTGCAGATAAGAAAAGACATTATGAACAGGATCTAAGAGGAAGCAGGGGTCAGGGATAGGATCAAGAATGGATTTGCAGGGCTTACTCAGAAAGCAGAGAGGTGGGAGCAAAGGAGGAAGGGCGGTGCAGACATAAAGAAATGTTTCGCTGGTCTATCAGTTAGGATTGCTTCTAGCTACAAGAGGCAGAAACTTGACTACTGTGGTTTTGGAAGTAGGGATTTATGTGATAGGCAGTTCAGAGCAAAGATGACAGATAGCAGTAAGAGGCTGCCAAGGGCTCAAGATCCTTTCATCTTTCTGCTTCATCTTGCTCCATGAATGAATGAATGAGCAAAATATCGGGAGATAAGTATCACATTCCTATTAAGACTTTTCTCATTTAATGTTTGACCCATAGACTGAATCGTAGTAAACATCTTTTAAGGAATAAATGCTACTCATATGGATTCTTAAAAAAAAAATTGAGGAATTTTCTCTTTCAGTGAACAACAGTGTGAGTGACCAAACTATGATGATTTGTTTAAATAATCTGGTATGCTAACAAACTGAATATCACATGACTTTTTAAAACTATGTAAATGAAGTCAGGACATGAAAAAAATCTAGATTCTGTGATGTTAAGTAAATAAAATCTTAAAATAATAGGAGTACATTGATAGCAACTATGAAAAATTATATTTGTACAATATTAAAGCAAGGAAGGATCCTTATGTCTTGATACTAGTTTAGATTTTATGGTAAAGAAGCCTGGGATTTTCCTTTTTTCTTCTCCTTTCCCCAGTTTTATTGACATATACAATTGTGTAAGTTTGAGGTGTACAGCTAAATGATTTGACTTCCGTTCATAATGAAATGATTGCCACAATAGGTTTAGTTAGCATCCATCATCTCATATAGATACAATACATAGAAAAAGCATAAAAAAAGTATTTTTTTCTTATGATGAGCACTCTTAAAATTTACTCTCATAATTACTTTCCTGTGTATCATCAGGCATCAGGTTGTACATTACATCCCTAGTGCTTATTTATCTTAGAACTGGAAGTTTGTACCTTTTGAGCACTTTTCTACAAGCTGCCCTCCACCACCCAGCTGCCTTCCACCTGCCCTTCCGGCAACTAGAAATCTGATCTCTTTTTCTGAGTTTGGTGGGTTTTTTTGTTTGTTTGTTTCCACATATGGATGAGATCATACAGTATGTCTTTCTCTGTATGACTTATTTCACTTAGTATAATGCCCTTAAGTTTCATCCATGTTGTGGAAATGGCAGGATTTCCTTGTTTTCCTATGGCTGAATAATTTTTGATTTTGTACATATATAATAAATATAAATATATAAATGTTATATATATATATATATATATATATATATATATATATGGGCTTCCTAGGTAGGTCAGTTGGTAAAGTATCCACCTGCAATGCAGGAGACCCAAGTTCAATCCCTGGTTTAGGGATTGAATGAGGAGCCTGGCAGGTTACAGTCCATGGAGTTGCAAGAGTTGAACATGACTTAGTGACTAAACCACTATCATATGTGTGTGTGTGTGTATGTATATATATATATATATATATATATATATATATATATATCACATTTTCTTTATCCATTCATCCATTGATGGACACTTAGGTTGCTTTCATGTCTTGGCTATTGTAAATAATATTGCTATGAACATGGGGGTCTAGATATCTTTTTTAAGTTAGTGTTTTCACTTCATTGGGTTATACTCCCAGAAGTAGAATTGCTGGATCATATGCTGTGCTTAGTCACTCAGCTGTGTCCAACTCTTTGCGACCATATGGACTGTAGCCTGCCAGGCACCTCTGTCCATGGGGATTCTCCAGGCAGGAATACTGGAGTGGGTTGCCAAGCCTTCTTCCAGGAGATCTTCCTAACCCAGGATCAAACCCAGGTCTTCCACATTGCAGGCAGATTCTTTACTGTCTGAGCCACCAGGGAAGCTGAGATCATATGGTAGGTCTATTTTTAATTTTTTGAGACTCCTCTGTACTGTTCTCCACAGTGGCTGTACCAGTTTACATCCCATCAACCATGCGAAAGATTTCCCTTTTCTCTACATGCTTGCCAGCATTTGTTATCTTGGCTTTTTGATGATGGCAGTTCTAATAATCGTGAAGTGATACCTCAGTATGGATTTAATTTGCATTTCCTTGGTGACTTGATGTTAAATATCTTTTTATATACCAGTTGGCCATTTGTATATCTTCTTTGGAAGCATATCTATTTAAGTTGTTTGCCCATTTTTTTTTTGCTACTGAGTTCTTGGTGTATGTGTTCTTTATATACTTTGGATATTAACCCCTTTTTAGATATATGGTTTACATATATTTTTTTCCCATTTTGTAAGTTGTCTTTTCGCTTTATTGATTGTTTCTTCTGCTGTATGGATTTTTCTTTTTGAGGATTCTGTTTATATTTCACTATAAAGTTGTTAACTTATAATTAAAAAGTTAAAGAGCCCCTGTGGAACATTCTTTAAAGCTCACCTAGAAGAAAGGCACTCTATAAATATAAACACGGTCATCAAAATATTATCACATCATAAACGTACATTAAATTCTGGTAACTAGCTAGGTTGCAATTAGAAAGCTGACTGAGTCTCTGTGGATCCTCTTGCAATGGTTAGCCTGCAGTGAGGTTTCTTGGGGCTGGGGAAGGGTGGACCCCATGGTGTCACCTATGTGATAGCTGAGGGCCTCTTTCCCAAGTATTTCTCAACCTCCCACACAGGTCTGCAATTCTTTTTTGGGAGGTGGGGAGGAGGGAGGAATGTTTTCCTTTGCAGCAGAAGAGGCTTTGAAACCTTCACACTACATATAAATGTTTATGCTTTTCTAAAGGAAACGTTTCAATATCTGTGAAGGGAAAAAGTATGCAAAAGGAGAGACTGGATTCTCTGAAATCTAACCCATTCCTGAATGTGCTGAGGTTCAATCTAGACCCCAGTTCAAATGACCTTTGGTCTGTCACTCTTTAATTCTCTCCCTCTCCTCTGACTGCTTCAAATTAACCCCCCTGCCTTTTATCAGCAACTTGAAATCATTCCAGGGAAGAAAGTATCTCTATTCTTAAACACCAGAAGAGCATGTTCTTCAATATCACTCAATCATACATTCTCTGTCTGGCAAGACTCACCCCAGAAATGCTTCCATAAGCTAAACTTCCTAATCTGAATTTCTTACCTGCAAGTTACAGCTGTTTCTTGTTGGATGCCATCAGAGGTTGAGAAGCCTTAATCATAGCCTCATAGACCTTTAGAACTCTTATCTGGAAGCTCTAATTAGGTGAGAGGTTATCTAACTTTCCTTTGCTAAGGCTGGGCTCAGACACCTAGGAACTCAGAAGCTGATGGATACTCTTTCTAGGTCTTAGTTTCTTTCTCTGAAAAACAAGAAGAACAATATTCACTGCTTTCCTCCTTGCGTGGACTTTGTAAGGACCCAGTAAGGTGAGTAATAGTACTCTGGGAAATATAAAAAAAATTCAGGATATTATTTAAATTCTTCTTACTTTCCCCTCAAATCTTTCTTTGCTATTGTTTAAGGCTTCTCTGCTCCTACAGCAGCTGACTTTGGCACTTTCTGACGTTTCTCTCAGGCGCCTTATAGCCCTCCAGCCAGCCTTCTGCTCCTGCTAGCAGCTTGAAGCTCTGTTCAATCCACAGCACTGATTATTAGGGCTGAATGGATTTCCTGGTCCACACAGATTCGACTCAGGTTAGTCCCTTCCTTTACTTCTTTTGTAGCTTGCTAAATCCCTCTAGACATATGGCTGTCACCTCTAGGGGACTCTCTTCCCTTCCACCCCTTCCCATGAGGGGACATTGACATCTGTCATTTTTGGTCGTTATTATTGGTGGAGTGGTTAATGGTTCTCCTCACCAATTCCAGCTTCTATGCTGTTTTCTCCCACATTAAGCCACTGTCTGGCACTGGCTGAGTGTCCTGCCATTCAACTCAACTCTGACACTGTCTACCCAGAGATGGTATCAGATTCCAAAGGTTAAGGACTCAGTCCTACAAGACTCCCCTCCACTTCAGATGCCAATTTCAGGCCCAGGTTGTTACCTGTGCTTCTGACCAACTGACTATAAATCAGAGGTTTCCACAACCCCTTCTTTAGGTTTGATTAATTTGCTATAGTGGCTCACAGAACTCAGGAAGCCTGTATACTCACTGGGGTTATCAGTTTATTATGAAGGATATTAAAGGATACAAATCAACAGTCAGATGAAGAGATACATAGGGTGAACAAAGGAGCTTGTCTCCTTGTGCAGTTTATGGCAGCCCACTCCAGTATTCTTGCTGGGATAATCCCATGGACAAAAGAACATGACAGGCGACAGTCCATGGGGTTGTGAAGAGTCAGACATGACTGAGGGACTGAACGTGCGCACAAGGTGGTGGTTGGAAGTATTCAAGTTCCCCAACCTGGAAGCTCTCCAAACCCTCCCTTTAGGTTTTTATGGAGCCTTCATTGCATATGCGGTGAAATTATTGGTCTTTAGCGACTGATTCAACCTCCAGCTTCTCTTGTTTCCCCAGAGGTGAAGGCGAGGACTGAAAGTTCCGACCCTCCAGTCCCATGGTTGGGTCCCCTGGTAACCAGCCCCCATCCTTAGGTTACCTGGGTGCTTTGCAGAAGTCACTTTATTAACCTAACAATAGATACTCTGGTCACTCTCATTACTTATGAAATTCTCAGGATTTTAGGAGATATGTGACAAGAAGAGTGGATGAAGATCAAATGTTTATGTCTTATGATAAATCATAATATCACACGGTGCTACTGGTATGTAGTGGTAGAGGCCAGGGATGCCACCGGACATCCTACAATGCACAGGACAGCCCCTCCTATAAAGACCTAGCTGGCCCAAAATGTCATTAATGCTGACACTGAGAAACTGGGCTACAGATTAAGCTCCATGAATGACATGGAGCTTTTATTTTAAACGGCCTTATCAAGATACAATTGATACACAGGAACATGTACATATTTAAAGTGTGCAGTTTGGTGAGTTTTGACATCAGCACATGGAAAGCTATCACAACAGAATGAACATACCCTTCCTTTGGTCACTCAGTCCTCCTCTTGCCACCTGTCCCATAACCCCATCCTCAATCAACCACTAATTTACTTTCCATTACTGCAGATTGGTTTGCCAATGCTAGAAGTTTGTATAAATGGAATCATACAACTTATGCTCTTTTTTTTTTTGGTCTGATTTCTGTCATTCAGCATTGATTATTTTGAGATTTATCCATGTTGTTGCTAAACTCCTTATTCCTGAAAAAAAACGAGATAAACTCATGGTTGAGAACAAAGGGGGTATGACCTCTAGGCTCTCAGGTCACCCTTAGATACTTCTCTGACGATTTTAGTTCCTAAATGGGATACCTCACTTAGCTGTTCTATACTTTATTGTTTTCTTTTCTTTTGTTTTTGTTTTACTTTCATAGTACTTTCCTCGTCATGATTCTCAATATGTAACCAATGAACTATTAACCCTCCAGTCTCTGGTCTAGTCTCTACTTCTTTTAATTCATGGAACCCTGTTTTCTATTTTCCCCCTCAAGAAGATCTTAAAGAGCTAAGTTATAGAATACCAATTTGAGAAATGCTGCCCTGATGTTGCTTTTTTTAAGAAAAAAAAAAAAAAAAACAAGGAAAGAAAAAGTTCTACGTGTCAGGCTTCGTGGCTGTGCAGGGCACACACAGAGAAATAAGTCTTGAGACACCATTTCCATGTGGCAGTGGTTACCTGGTTTTGCCCGCTGTGCCCTCAGAATCTTCCCTGAAGTCATATCCAGTCACGATACCAATATTTAATGATTACAGGATGAATTCTTTAAGAAGCAACTTTGTGAAGTCCGTAAAGAAATTAGTTGATGATGATTGAACTCACATGTACTTATGAGGACTACGTGTATTTTATCACACAGTTAGCTGAAGCATACTTTTATACAACACTGGCGCCTGCTTTTGGAGTAAGATTCTTGAATAAATCTTAAGTAGCATCTTTCAAGACAGTTAATGAAATCTTTATCCCTAAGAAAACGTTTCTCTTTTTGGTGTGCTCTGTCGTTTTCTTCTGCAAGCGTTTTCAGATACCCTCACCCTATAGGTTGTGGCCTGATCTTTTCTCACACAGTTGCTCTGGGGTTGATCATGTTCTTGCATTAATGCTGATATTCTTTTTCATAAGCTCTTGGTTTTTACATCTGCAGATCTTCCAAGGTTATGTAAGAGTTGTGCCATTCACGTGAGCGTCTTTTTCTCTCCTCCACACACAGTGCTTATCCCCTGGAAACCTGTTACTTGGGAAGCCTCAGTCTTCCCAAGTCTGTGAGAGGCACTAGTCATTTTGTCCGTCCAGTCTCCCTTCATTTGGTGGCAGCACTCTGCTTTTCTTTTATGGGAACTCTCCGTCCCCTCTTCGATGTGTCTGGTTAACCTATTGATCTAAGTACTCCTTGGCCCTCAACTCTCTTACCCAAGGAGTGGCAAGCGCATGACCTGGGTTAGGCCCATCTGACTCTCTCCTGGGAGTTCAGTCGGCAGTGGAAAGACTCAGAGAGGCGCCAGAGCTGAGTCATTCTTCTTTCATCTGTGAGATCCTGACTGAAATTCTTGGAACTGCCCTTTTCCTGTCCTTCTTGAGGACTGCTTGTTCAGATCTTCCTTCAGTCCTCATACATTAGCCAATAAATTATTATTTTGTCTATATTTTTCAGAGTCAGTTTCAATTGCTTACAAGCAAAGAACCTAATCGTATACAAAGTCTCTCTTCTTTCCACTCGTGGTCTTTTCTGCTGTTTGCTGCACTGTCTCAAAGTAGAAAGGACCACTGCTCCCTCCTTTCAGCAGGCAGGTTGACTTCCTAATTGTGGTCTGAGTAAGATTCTTCCATGACCATCTTGGTGACTTCATTGAAGAGACTCTAATGGTTGCCATCAGGAACAATGAGAGGAGTGGGAGAGTGAGTTCCCTAAGACTTTAATAAGCACCAGGACTGGTAGGCGGCAGGGAGAAAGCTTGGCAAGGCTTGGGCTCAGCAATGTGAGGGCTTTTGGCCCAAAATGGTGACAAGATTTTGAGAGGGGTGACTGATGAATCTAGGGAGGCTAACTTTAGGCTTCTTTTTTCACAGTGGTAGAAAAAAAAAGCTTTTCTTCTGGCTGGGCATGGAAGCAGAGAGATACCAGACTTAAAGACTTTACTGCAGGGCACAATGAGGATGTCAGCAGTGACCATGATGGGCAGGGTAATTGAGTCCCTTCCCTTGCTTTTTTGAGAAAGCCTACTGGATTCTGGGGAGGCCTGAGGATGAGTGAGACTCCAGCAATACCTGAGGTTGAAATTTTTGCAAATTTAGGAGGATGTGAACTCAAAAAAGAAATTAATTTGATTTAATGAAAATGAAGAGATCATTTTTTTGTATGTCTCTGTAGATTGAGATTCATAATGACTCTAATCCTTAAAAATTTCTTATCCATAGATTTATGAGTGTAGTCAGTGCCAAGTCTCTCCTAAACATTAGCAAGACTCTGTGGGTAAAGCAAAGACATATAGGGCTTTGCCTTAGTTGGAGAAAGAAGACTTAAATAGTTGGAGAGAGAAGACTTAAATATATATCCTTAAAGAGGTAGTTATCAGCTTCTGACAGTTTAGGGTCTACCCCTTATGCCTAAGTCAGGAAGATCCTCCGGAGAAGAGAATGGCAACCCACTCCAGTAGTCTTGCCTGGAAAACCCCATGGACAGAGGAGCCTGGCGGGCTATAGTCCATGGGGTTGTGAAGAGTCGGACATAACTGAGCAACTAAAGCAGACACTTGTGCTTAACTAGTGAATGAGTGGCCTGGTCAATAAGCACTATGAATTCACTGGCTGTGACATTAAAGGAAAGTCAGCAGAAAGAAAGAAAAAATAATGCTCTTTGTTCCAGTAAGGGTGAGTTTGCAGGATTGCTTGTTCTAGGAAAAAGAATGATTTGTTTCTGCAGCTCACCATTTCCCAGGGAACCCATGCTTTGCCAGCCTGTGGTCTCAAGGGTCCCTCCTCTGGAGATGGGTGTCAGGCCGACTAGAACAGCCTGCAGAAATCAAGCAGGTCTGCTAATGCACTTAAAGATGTTTCTGCTGTCCTTTTCCCCTGTCTTCTCAAATACATAGCACTTGTCCTGGTCAATGTCAGAGGAGCTTATGTTTCTTTTAAGCAGTAAGAGCCAGCAGGCAGGGAATTGCTTGGGGATTAGGGAAACTCAAAGTGGCTTTGTATGTCAGGGAGATGAGTCTTTTCTTCCATGCCTGTATCTAGCACACGGTTGTTTGAAAGCCTTGCTTAAAAAAACTTCAAGTTGGGACTTCCCTGGTGGTCCAGTGGTTAAGAATCCACCTTGCAATGCAGGGGACACAGGTTCGATCCATGGGTGGGAAACTAGGATCCCACATGCTGCCTACACACCATGTGGAGCAATTAAATAGAGAAATATTAAAGCCAAATAAATAAATAATTTTTAAAAAATATTAAAAAAAATCTCAAGTTATGGCCAACTTGCAGCTCTGGACATTGATGTAGGCAAGATGAAGAGATCAGATGAAGTTCTGTAGAGATCCAGGCCATGAGGTTGAGTGAATGGGGAAGGAATTGGAGGGCCGGATCTAAACAAATAGCTGGGTTTGTCCTGGGCTATTCTTGGATGAGACACAACTCCCTTTTGGAGCTTGTTTTTTAAATCTATAAAATGAGTATAAGATATAGGTAAAGCTATGATCAAAACCAACCACAAACATCTAAATATTCTACATTAACACATTCAGGGGTATCATTCACTTTGCAAAAAGGATTGTCCCCTTTATGAGAATTCACAGTAAAATAAATTTACAGGTCAGTTGCTTTTCATTTACAAGTGGAATTTGGTTTTCAAAATGTGACTGCAGTCTTAGCTTCTAATGAAAATACCAGTTGCATAAAGGGAGTTCTAAATGTCTTATTCTGTTCCTTCTTCAACCCTCCCCTAGTATTCTCTTTTTCCCATAAAAATCATGAAGATGTTTATAGGCTTAACATATGTTTAAGATCTGAGTTGAAAGATCCAAATTGATGGTAGACTCATCAGCAAAGATAAACTGAGATTCACTCTCCAGTGGTTTCTGGATTAGCAGTGGCGGGCCTGGGTTCTGGTCCAGGCTTTGCCTCTAAGCTGCTGGGTTCCTTTCGACGAGTCTTGGAATTGTTGTACCTTTGTGTCGGAATGGAATTAAGGGCCAGTTAGTCTAACCTCCTGTGAACAAAGGTGTTTCTCTACAATATTCCTGCCTGGTGAGTATCTGATCTCTCTAGTTTTAGACCTCAGTGTGTCCATCTTTATGATTAGGAGAGTTGATCTTCAGTTTGAATCAGGGCCCAGGGTGAGAATGGGAGAGATGAGAAAGCAGAGGCCAGGACTCTGAAGTCTAAATATACCAACATTACAGTCTAGCAGAGGCCAAGCCCTACCTATAGGGTATAAATAAGAACCCTTGGGGAATAAACTCCATACATTCCTTCCTTCTTTACAGGTCTGGCCAATAGTGAGGAGAAGTTCTGAGACCTTGAAGTGCTTGGAGTTTGATCTGGAACTGTGCGTAGGTACCTCAGTGATTTCAAGGAAGGTGAAGTCAGCATGTCAGTTGAGCTCTCTTCACATGTGAGCTGAGTACTAGTCCAAGATTGAGCAGACTTCTTCCTTACTTCAGGCTTTCTCTTCTTCCTTTCCCTCCATTCCCCTTCCAACTACGTTTTTTGTTTCTTTCTTTCATGGCATGCAAATTTCAAGGATGTGCAGTTGGATCTTGCTGAAATCAGCCAAGTGTTTACAGGATTTATCCTTGGAAGTGCCTAAGGTCATTGTCATGGCAATTTTGATAGCCCTGACAGAGTGCAGATGTGTCTATCCAGGGCAATCCAAGAATGCCTCCTACTCTCTCTCCAGCCTCAGTCACTGTTTGGGGAAAATGGGGCTTGCTTACCCTTTTTTGGGTTATATATTGCAAAAAAAAAAAAAAAAAAAAGAGTTCTCAAAATTTCAATTATAAAACCCCTGTAACAAAAAATTCTATCAAAAACTTCATATGGAACAAGACTCTGCAAACCTTGGATGAGTCACTAAAGGGATGGGACAAATAGGCCATTCTGCATCGCTACACTGGTTCTTCATTGTCTGTTAACAGGTTATTCACCCTCTCCAATCCCACCTCCCGTTGCTGTATTCAGATCCGGAATATGAACTCCTTAAGACTAGTTCATCTTGATGTCTCCAATTCCCAGCACTGTGCCTAGGCACTTAATAGGAATTTAATAATGTTTGCTGGATGAATGAAGAGGTGAGCATAAGATGGCAGAGGGATGTATAAGGTGACCCTGGTAGGTAGATATTGGATGAAGGTAGGAATGAGTGGTATGAAGAGACAGGGGCTTTCAGTCCAATTGCCAGGACAAAATATAGAAGGGAATGAAGCTGGTAGGGTGTACTGGGGATGCCACACCATGAATGGCAGGCCCTTAGCCAAGGCTCTTGAGCATGGAATGGAAACCATGACGATCAATGCCAAGAAAAGTAGACCTGGTGTCAAAATATGCGGAGACCTAGGGTTGGAGAGAGTTTGGAGGCCATGAGACCAGCAAGGAATGAATGTGAGTCGGTTTGAAAAAGTACAGAGTGGAGAAAGCAATGCTGGGGGAGAAAGCAGTCCTGGGGGAGCCTGAGAGAATACAGGTCCATTCATAGTGCCAGGAGCACAGCCAGGAGAGAGACTCAAATGTCGAAAGAGTTAGGCACCAGCTTAAACATGAATGTTCACAGCATCATTATTCAAAATAGCTGGCAAGTGGAAACAACCCAAATCTCCATCAACTGATGGGTGGATGAACAGACGGTGGTGTACCTATATAATGGAATATCATTTGGCAATAAAAAGGAATGACATAGAAGAACATGCTATAGCCTGAACCTTGAAAGCATTGCATTAAGTGATAGAACCAGTCAAGATATGCAAAGGTCTTATCTTGAATTATTCTATTTATATAAAATGTTCAGAATAGGCAAATCCATAGAGATAGGAAGTATGTTAGTATTTGCCAGGGCCTGAGGAAGGGAGCGGTGGGGAGTGACTGCCAATGTATACAGGGTTTCTTTTTGAGGTGATGAAAATGTTCTAAAAGTATTAACAAATAGTGATGATGGTTGTATGTGAATATACTAGAGCCCATTAAATTATACACTTTAAAAGGCTGAATTGTATGGTAGTGAATTATGTCTCAGTAGAGCTGCTATTAAAAATAAAAGAGTCAATCACTTGATCTGAGGGTTTAAGGGCTCTGGAAGAGAGGATGCAGAGAATAAGAGGTAGCCAATAGACCCTTACAGCAAGTTGTTCATGTTAGTAGCTCGTGTGTGTGAACCAACCAATTCACAAGTCTGCAAATGGCCATCCCCTTTTTTCTTCCTATCTATTCCAAATGTGGGCTGGTTCAGATGTAGCTTGGGTGGGGTCCACCTGTGTGGAGTGCTCAAGTCCCCCCAGCTCCTGCTAGCTGTACCTAAGTGAGGGAGCCCCAGGGTTCTCCTGGGCTGTTGCTCCACGTGGCTCAGAGATCTTTATAAAGCATCTCTTTCAGGTTTCACCTGCTCTTATTTTAGCCGCTCTTTCTCTAGGACTCAGTTTCTGTTGGAGGACCATTTTAAATGATAGACACAGTTTTGTTTTCAAGATGGCCCCTCCCTTAAGGAGATCCTGAAATCCACTTGTGAACCATGATACAGAATGACAGGCTTCTTTGGAAGCTACTAGTGCTGTGACCATAAATCAGCTCTCCAGAAAAAAGATTAAGTCCCAAATGGCAGAGCAAAGACTAGAGCCTCTGTCAGTCAGACTCCAAAGCAGGTGCTTTTAATCACTGGACTGTCTTGCTTCTAAAACACAAGAGTTCACAAGACCTCCAGCTGTAAGGGCTCCAGGAAGAAAATGGCCCAAGCAAAGAGGCATCTTCAGATCAGATCAGATCAGTCGCTCAGTCATGTCCGACTCTTTGCGACCCCATGAATCGCAGCACGCCAGGCTTCCCTGTCCATCACCAACTCCTGGAGTTCACTCAGACTCACGTCCATGAGTCAGTGATGCCATCCAGCCATCTCACCCTCTGTCGTCCCCTTCTCCTCTTGCCCCCAATCCCTCCCAGCATCAGAGTCTTTTCCAATGAGTCAACTCTTCGCATGAGGTGGCCAAAGTACTGGAGTTTCAGCTTTAGCATCATTCCCTCCAAAGAAATCCCAGAGCTGATCTCCTTCAGAATGGACTGGTTGGATCTCCTTGCAGTCCAAGGGACTCTCAAGAGTCTTCTCCAACACCACAGCTCAAAAGCATCAATTCTTCGGTGCTCAGCCTTCTTCACAGTCCAACTCTCACATCCATACATGACCACAGGAAAAACCATAGCCTCGACTAGATGGACCTTTGTTGGCAAAGTAATGTCTCTGCTTTTGAATATGCTATCTAGGTTGGTCATAACTTTCCTTCCAAGGAGTAAGCGTCTTTTAATCTCATGGCTGCAGTCACCATCTACAGTGATTTTGGAGCCCAAAAAAATAAAGTCTGACACTGTTTCCACTGTTTCCCCATCTATTTGCCATGAAGTGATGGGACCAGATGCCATGATCTTCGTTTTCTGAATGTTGAGCTTCAAGCCAACTTTTTCACTCTCCACTTTCACTTTCATCAAGAGGCTTTTTAGTTCCTCTTCACTTTCTGCCATAAGGGTGGTGTCATCTGCATATCTGAGGTTATTGATGTTTCTCCCGGCAACCTTGATTCCAGCTTGTGCTTCTTCCAGTCCAGCGTTTCTCATGATGTACTCTGCATGTAAGTTAAATAAACAAAGAGGCATCTTAGACTAAGATAACCAAGAAAATGGATACATTCTGAAACCTCCACTGTGGCTGATTTCAAACTACCAGTGTGACGTCAGTGAACATAGGATAGGGAAGAGAGGAGCAAGATTGGCTCTTGAGAGATGGAATGAGCCTGCACCGGGCCAGTACACCCTGGTGGCACTTTCAGCAGCTTTTCAGACACATTTAGATGGGTTTATTTAGGATATTCAGAACACAGGAAAGGTTTCCGCTTTTCCCCCCATGTCCATTTGTTTGATACTTGTGCAGGCACACTAGACAGGGATGAATTACTAATGAGGAAATGATATACAGGTTTGATGTGGACAAATTACACAGCAAACTATTGATAGAGGTGAGATTAGTTTCCAGATTCCAATGGACCCAAGTTGGTTTGCTACTCTGTCAATTTCAGAAAGCCTGTGATTATATAGGATGAATCTGTATAAATTTATAAGGGGTTTAAATGTAAACTGGTGGACTCCTTTTTGCATATTCTTTCTAGTTCCTAGTCTTCAATCTGGTGGACAAACCTAAAGTTCAGCATGCCATCATCAATCACATTTTTTTAGGTTTCCATCCTTACTTTTGCATTTTTCTTAAATTAAAAACTTTTGAAAAGTATTATCACAATCTAATATTAGAACATTTTAAATGACCTCCAGAAGAAGAAACTATATACTTTAATAGTTAATATGTGTTACCGCTCCCTCTTCACACTGCCCAGGTCCATTTCTAGGCCCTGATTTACATTCTGTTTCTGTGCATTTGCTTCTTCTGTACATTGCTGATAAGTGAAATCATATGTGGTTTGGAATCACAAATGGTCATAATATGTGGTTTTAGTGTGTCTGGCTTCTTTCATTTAGCATAATGTTTTCACGTTTCCTCCATGTCATAGCATCTGTCAGCACTTTATCCTTTTTTATTGCCAAATCACATTAGGTTGTAGGGATATGCCACATTTTGTTTATCTGTTTATGATATGATGGACATTTGGGTTGTCTCCACTTTTTGACTCTTATGAATAATCCTGCTATGAACATTTGTGTACAAGTTTTTGTATGGATGTAAGTCTTTGTTTCTCTTGCGTATATACCTAGTAGTGGATTTGCTGGTTATGTGGTTATGCTTTAACCTTTTGAGAAATTGCCAAACTCTTTTCCATCATGGTTGCACCATTGTACAGTTACACCACTAGTGTGTAAGGGCTCCAGTTTCTCCACATCCTCACCAACATTTGTTACTGTCCCTCTTTCTGATTACAGGCATCCTAGCTCATGGTAAGTGGTCTCTCATTGTGGTTTTGGTTTATATTTACTATTGATTGCTGAAGCTGAGCTCCTTTTTATGTAATTATTGGTTGTCTATCTTCTTTGGAGGAGTAGCTATTCAAATTCTTTGCCGATTTAAAAATTGGATAATTTTTTTTATTGGTAAGTTGTAAGTCTTCTGGGTAGATCAAACATGTATTGTCATATGTATTTCTTGCAAATATTTTCTCCTGTTTTCTGGGATATCTTTTCACTTTCTTGATGGTATCATTTGATGCACAAAATTTTTAACTTTGATGAACCCCAATTTATTCATGTATGTTTGTTGCTTTTGTTTTTGGTGTCTTATTTAGGATATTTAAGTATAACCCAAGGTCATGATGATTTATCCCTATATTTTCTCTTTAGAGTTTTGCACTTTTAGCTTCTACAGATAAGTTTATGATCCATTTTGTGTTCATCTTTGTTCACAGTGTAAAGTAAGGGTCCAACATTTGTGTTGTTCCAGCCCTGTGTCTTAGAAGACTATTCTGTCTCCGCTGAACTGTCTTGGCATGCTTGTGGGAAATCATTTGACCATAAATGTGATAGTTTATCTTTGGATTCTCAATTCTGTTTCATTGATCAATATATCTATCCTTGTGCCAATATTACCCTGTCTTGATTGCTTTGTAATAAGTTTTGTGGTTATTTTATCATAAAAGGATGTTGGGTTTATGTCCAATACTTTTCCTGCATCTATTGAGATGATCATGTGGTTTTTAAATACTTTATTTTATTAATATGGGTGTTAAACCAACACTGAAACTCCCTTTTCCTTTTTTTTTTTTCAGTTTATTTATTTATTTTTTAAATTTAAATTTATTTATTTTAATTGGAGGCTATGAAAAAGTTGGAAAAGCCTGGCTGCTATCTTCTGTTGCTTTTTGTGATTTTGGTTTTGAATTAGGCTCAGCCTAAAGGTGACTGTGTGTAATTATCTTCCTAAGCCTAGCCTGGGATTCAGTCCCAGGAGAAACTGGGATCTGACAGCTGTGTATCCTTTGGAGGTGTTATGGGATGAATGTTTGTGTCCCCTCCCTTATATGTTGAAATTCTAATCCCATGTATTGGGAAGGTGACCATGTCTTGAAGGTGGAGCTCTAATACTGGGTTTCAGTTCAGTTCAGTTGCTCAGTTGTGTCTGACTCTTTGCAACCCCATGAATCGCAGCACGCCAGGCCTCCCTGTCCATCACCAACTCCTGGATTTCACTCAGACTCACGTCCATCGAGTCGGTGATGCCATCCAGCCATCTCATCCTCTGTCGTCCCCTTCTCCTCCTGCCCCCAATCCCTCCCAGCATCAGGGTCTTTTCCAACGAGTCAACTCTTCGCATGAGGTGGCCAAAGTACTGGAGTTTCAGCTTTAGCATCATTCCCTCCAAAGAAATCCCAGGGCTGATCTCCTTCAGAATGGACTGGTTGGATCTCCTTGCAGTCCAAGGGACTCTCAAGAGTCTTCTCCAACACCACAGCTCAAAAGCATCAATTCTTCGGCGCTCAGCCTTCTTCACAGTCCAACTGTCACATCCATACATGACCACTGGAAAAACCATAGCCTCGACTAGATGGACCTTTGTTGGCAAAGTAATGTCTCTGCTTTTGAATATGCTATCTAGGTTGGTCATCACTTTCCTTCCAAGGAGTAAGCGTCTTTTAATCTCATGGCTGCAGTCACCATCTGCAGTAATTTTGGAGCCCCCAAAAATAAAGTCTGACACTGTTTCCACTGTTTCCCCATCTATTTGCCATGAAGTGATGGGACCAGATCTTCGTTTTCTGAATGTTGAGCTTTAAGTCAACTTTTTCACTCTCCTCTTTCACCTTCATCAAGAGGCTTTTTAGTTCCTCTTCACTTTCTGCCATAAGGGTAGTGTCATCTGCATATCTGAGGTTATTGATATTTCTCCTGGCAATCTTGATTCCAGCTTGTGCTTCTTCCAGCCCAGCGTTTCTCATGATGTACTCTGCATAGAAGTTAAATAAGCAGGGTGACAATATACAGCCTTGACATACTCCTTTCCCAATTTGGAACCAGTCTGTTGTTCCATGTCCAGTTCGAACTGTTGCTTCCTGACCTGCATACAAATTTCTCAAGAGGCAGGTCAGGTGGTCTGGTATTCCCATCTCTTTCAGAATTTTCCACAGTTTATTGTGATCCACACAGTCAAAGGCTTTGGCATAGTCAATAAAGCAGAAGTAGATGTTTTTCTGGAACTCTCTTGCTTTTTCGATGATCCAGCAGATGTTGGCAGTTTGGTCTCTGGTTCCTCTGCCTTTTCTAAAACGAGCTTGAACATCTGGAAGTTCACGGTTCACGTATAGCTAGAAGAGATAAGAAAGCCTTCCTCAGCGATCAATGCGAGGAAATAGAGGAAAACAACAGAATGGGAAAGACTAGAGATCTCTTCAAGAAAATTAGAGATACCAAGAGAACATTTCATGCAAAGATGGGCTCGATAAAGGACAGAAATGGTATGGACCTAACAGAAGCAGAAGATATTAAGAAGAGGTGGCAAGAATACACAGAAGAACTGTACAAAAAAGATCTTAAATGACCCAGATAATCACAATGGTGTGATCACTCACCTAGAGCCAGACATCCTGGAATGTGAAGTCAAGTGGGCCTTAGAAAGCATCACTATCAACAAAGCTAGTGGAGGTGATGGAATTCCAGTTGAGCTATTTCAAATTCTGAAAGATGATGCTGTGAAAGTGCTGCATGCAATATGCCAGCAAATTTGGAAAACTCAGCAGTGGCCACAGGACTGGAAAAGGTCAGTTTTCATTCCAATCCCAAAGAAAGGCAATGCCAAAGAATACTGGGTTTAGTATTATTATAAAAGAAAATCCAGAGAGCTCTCCTGCCTTTTTTTTCCTTCATTTGAAGACATAAACAGAAGTCAGACATTTTTAAACCAGGAAGTGGGCCCTCACCAAACACTGAATCTTCCGAGCCTTGATTTTGAACTTCCTAGCTTTCAGAACTAGGCTTCCAGTCAATAGTATTTTTTGTTATAGCAGCCCAAAGGGTTTAAGACAGGGAGCAGTGAGATGGATAGCTGTCTTATCCAAGGAATCAGAAGTGGAACTAAGAGGGGTAAATCCAGTGCGTGGTCAAGGGGTTAGAACTAGGAAATCATAAGTGGCCTGAGATTCATGACTGGACGTGAGTGAGCTTCACAGGCAATTGCACAGAGCTGCATTTGGGCAACGACCAGAGTGGAAAGGAGAGCAAAAAAGGAGTGGGGGACACTTGATGAAGTAAGAAGATAGGACCTGAGGCAATGTGGTTTTACAGCTTGCGTACCATCTCACCTGGGACTGATCATCCATCTAGGCTTTCAACCATTGTGGTCTCAGCGTCTCATCTAGAATAATACTGGCTTTCTTTCAACACCCTCTCCCAACCACCGGCCCTTCTGCATGGTTCTCAGCATGACTGTAGATAGGTTTAGGATGACATCCACTTTCTTGTATTAATTTAGTCCAAGGAAGCTCTTGGCCTGGGATTATTTCCTTTCTGAAGGTCTTATGCCAGGGATCTTGTGACCTAATGTGAATGTTTATGAATGAGTACAGCAGTCCAATGATTAAGAGCACCATCTTTGGAATCAGAGAGACAAACTCTGTCATTTGCTATTTAAAAAAAAATATTTGTTTTAATTGGAGGCTAATTACTTTACAATATTGTGTTGATTTTTGCCATACATTCACATGAATCAGCCATGGGTGTTGTCATTTGCTATTTACTCAATCTTTCTAAGTCTCCGTTTCCTCATCTGCCAAATGGAAATACTGAATGCCTTCCCAGGTGGTGCTAGTGGTAAAGAATCTGCTTGCCAATGCAGGAGACTTGGAAAGACATGAGTTCGATCCCTGAGTTGGGAAGATCCCCTGGAGGAGGACATGCAACCCACTCCAGTATTCTTGCCTGGAGAATCCCATGGACAGAGGACCCTGGTAGGCTACAGTCCATAGGATTGCACAGAGTTGAACATGACTGAAGCAACTTAGCACGCATGCACCTAAGTTTTTCCTGAGGTGTATATAGAGTTTGTAAACAGTGTCTGACCCTTGAGTGACCAACAGCAGATGTTGCTATAATCAATGATAATTTTGATGGCACAGATGTGCTGGCCCCTTCACTTTCTCCTAATAATTCTCTGACATAGGATCTGGTGTATTTTGGAGGGTATAGTAAGTGGCTTTTGAACCTGGAGATAAAAATGGAAAAAGAAGAAAAGAAGAGAAAAATTTATTGACAAGTGTGTGCAAACTCTTGCATTTGCATTTGATTTAGTTTCTCCACTGAAAAAAAATGCTAATGAATATGATTAAATGGCTGTGCTTAATCCTATAACTCAAGAGGGAAAAGAAATCATTAGCAAGTTGATTATTATTATTAATACTCAAGGTAATCAGGTTCATTTATAGAGGCTGATTAAAAGTGAATGCCAAATGAACATATTGGGTTTAAATTAATAAAACTTGGAGCCCCAAATATTTAAGACAGTAATCTCTGTTACCACAATAAGATTAAAGTGATTAAATTAGTGGCAATATTTGCACAGGAACATGTGTGTATTTTTTCTGTATCTCTCTAAATAAAAATGGGAGAGTGGGAATTTCCAGATCTGTTCCTTTAATAAAACCTTTTCATTTTTCTTGTTCAGTTAATAGTAGTTTCCATTCAACAACTTTGTTCCTTGGCTGACAATCACAGTTCTAACCAGGCATGATAGAAATGCCTCACTGAAAACTTTTTTGAGTCAGCTTACCATCAGTCATTCTTTATTGACTTACACTTTTACATAAGATTAAACACTCAGCACCAGCTTACACATTAGATGGCAGATCCTGGCAGGATACCGTGACTCTTGACAGGAGAATATTACCTAATTTTTGGTTATGCTGCCCTTCAGTCACTTGCTAAGACATCAAAGCACTTAGTACTGGCATATCTTGCTTTAGGAAACATGTGTTTTCCAGAAAATGAAACGTTTGCAAGTTAAATTCTATTTTAAATGTAAGGTGGCTCTCCCCATGAATTATCTAGTGTATGCTCTATAAAGAGCTGTCAGGCGTTCTCTTCTTCTTACACCTTCAGTTGCTCCCTTTGTCTTACTTCTTTTCTGCCTGGGAGGGTGCTCACATGACTCCAGTATCCAAAAATCCCTCCTTTCAGCCCCTATCAAACACCAATCAACTCTCTGTTTCTATGAGTTCAATTTTTCTTCAATTCCATGTCTGTATAGGTGAGATCATATAGTGTTTGTCTTTCTCTGTCTGACTTACTTCACTTAGCAAGATCCATTCATGTTTTTCCAATAGCAGGATTTCCTCCTTTCTATAGTTGAATAATATTTCATGTATGCGAATATATATATTTTCCCATTTTCTTTTTCCATTCATCTGTTGATGGAAACTTAGGTTGTCTCCATGACTTGGCTATTGTAAATGATGCTGCAGTGAGCATGGGGGTGCAGATATCTCTTTGAGATAGTGATTTCATCTCCTTTGGATATATACTCAGAAGTGGAATTGCCAGATCAGATGTAGTTCTGTTAATTAACTGAGGAACCTCCATGCTGTTTTCCATAATGACTGCATCAATTTACATTCCTGCCAACAGAGCACAAGGGTTCCCTTTTTTTTTTTTCATATCCCGCGGGCATTAATCTCTTGTTTTTTTGTAGTAGCCATTTGAACAGGTGTGAAATGATATCTCATTGTGCTTTTGGTTTGTGTTTTCCTGGTGATTAGTGATGTTGAGCCCCTTTTCAGGTACCTGTTGTATGTCTTCTTGGGGAAAATATCTACTCAGTTCCTCCACCCTTATTTTATTTGGATTACTTTTTTTTTTTAATTTTTGCTATGAGTTATGTGAGTTCTTTGTAAATTTTGGATATTAACCCCATATCAAATATATGATTTGCAGATATTTTCTCCCATTCAGTAGGTTAGTTTTGCATCTGTTAATTATTCCTTTGCTATGCAGAAACTTTTAGTTTGATGTCATCCTACTTATTTATTTTTGTTTTTGTTGCTTGTGCTTCTGGTATTATATCTAAATATGGCCAAGGCCAGTATCAAGGAGTCTTTCCCCTGTGTTATCTTCTTGGAGTTTTATGGTTTCAAGTCTTACATTCATTTTTATTTATTTGGAATAATTTTTGTGGGTGTTAAAGTAGGGGTCCAGGACATTATCCTTCTCAGTGTTTCCTTGCTATATACCTTTACTCAAGCATCTAATACCCTCTTACTTTTTTCATTTCTAGGCAAGTCATGTAAATACTCTCAGCCTCATCTCAGATGTATAATGAGCATTATATTAACGATCTCCTGTGTAATTGTGAAGGTTAAATATATTAGTCCTACATAAAAATATGTATAACATGTCTAGCACAGTTCTAAACATATAGTATCCACTCAATAATTGTTCCTTATTTTTTCCCCTTTTTTCTCCTTTCATAAACTCACTTTCAAAACATGGCATTAAAAAGACTGTTTAATGAGTTACCATTTTTTGTGGCATTTGCATGTCATTCTAGATAGCATAATCATTCATTCCTTTATTCCATATCAATGGATATTTTTTGAGGGGAGGCACTGTATATAATCCAGAAACTATGTTAACAGTTAAAAATTAAGCAAAAAATTAAGTTTAAAGTTGGGGGTCTGATATTCCTGAAATTTTACCTGAATTTGAACCTAAATACACAGACATGGTAAGATACTTGAGTTATCTTAGTAGTATGTTACAACTTACTTTATCGGGGTACCCTTCCTAGCTGAAAATATCACTGTCATTGAAATGCCTAACAACAGTCATCAGAGTTATAAACCTTATCATCTCTGAAGGCAAGGACGAAAAAGAGACACAGTAAAGGCAGCACACCAAACACGTCTTCCCAAATGTTGCTGTTTTGTCTTGAGAAGTCTCTGTTTTAATAGCAAGCCTATATGACAGGCGTTATTCTTTAAGGATCCTAGACCTTGTGATAAAATGATGTCGAATATCCTGTAGCGAGAGGCACTGTGATGAGTCAGAGATTTCCTTGGGGCTTCGTTAGCTGTAACAGAGATAGGACCATATGCAGAACTAGGGGAATTCTGGAGACAAGACATTGAAGGGCTGGGCTAGTGCTATAGGGGAGGGTATGGACGGTTAGAGCAGGGACACAGTCCTTCTGTGTTTCTTAGCACTTTTTAATCCAAAGACCTAAAGTAATCTCTCAACTTCACTTGCCCGTGAAGAGAGAACTGGCATAATTTATTCCTACTTGACAGGTGAGGAACTGAGAAGCACAGAGAGATTCAAGGCATCTCTTCCCTGGCTCCAGCTTTTCTGTTCCTCAGTATCCATAGTACCTTAGTATCATCTTCTGCAGCAATCACACACAAAAAAAGAAAAATCATTCCCCAGTTTTACAGGATTCCCCTCTTAGCCCTGATGTAAGAGAGGACAGTGCACTGATCCCAGTTTACAGATGAAGAAACAGAAGCTTAGAAAGCTTAAATGACTTGCCCGAGCTATCTGATTAGTCATGGCAAAGTGGGGACAAATTTCAGCCTCCTGACCGTCCATTTCCTTGACCTCTCTGCCCTTCAAAACATAGGGAGGTGGGGTTCTAGAAAGCCCCCTCAGTGTACACTGAAGCTGTACTCCCAGGACCACAGACAGAGCAGGTGAAGAAGAAAGGAGGCACTACGTATCCATCCAGTTCTGTGTCCTCTTTATCTATGGATTCTCCTTTTGGCAACTTAACCACTTTTCAGAGTCAGCACTTAGTGATGGTTGTAAAAACACAAACAATTTAGCACACAACACTCTGAACTGTAAACTCTGGTAAATAGGATCAGGGGAAGATTTAAGTAGAGGGGACAATGGCTATAAAGACTTAACAGGAATTCATTAGGCTCCAAAGATAAAGCAGATAAAAGATCCATAACCACATGCAGGAAGTGAAAGGAGAGTTCTAAATCATTAAGATGCAATGAGGTCCTGCCACAACTCATTAATCAAATCATCCTCACGGGCGCCGGGCTCAAGTGTCCAAAGGACCCCAGAGCAGGAAGGCTCCTGTGCCAGCCATTTCAGATGGGAGCAGGGACTTAATGGCAGGCATGGCTGTGTCAGAGATTTAATGCCATCTGCCCAATTCTACCGTTTCTCCTTTGATCATTTCTTTCTGTCTCCATATACTGTTATTGCTTCTTTCTCTCTCACCTTTGCTCCTTTCATTTCTCCTGCTTTCTCCCTTCCCTTCCTTTAAAAATAGAATCCCATTTCCCTGTTTTCTTTTTTCCCCACCTGCCTCTGCCTTTACCAGCTGTCCCCCCACCTTTTTTCCCTTTCTAAAACTCTTCCATCCTTCTCAGACGCTCTCACGGCTTGCCTCCCTCCTCTTCCTCATCTCCTTCTGCCCTGAATCCCCTCCCTGGAAGATTCAGTGGTTCCCTGTGTCTGCAGACTTGGGGTGGGGACGGATTCACAAGTCTCCATCTTTCTCGTTTGCTTTTCCTTCAGCACTTTTGTGTGGGAGGTCTGGGGTGATGAGGGGCAGAGTAGAACATAACCAGTGAATTGGGTCCTAAACGTTTGCTTTTATCATCAAATCAGATGTCCTCAGATTTCTCTGTAAAAACCAAACAAAAGTAGGCTCTCCGTTTTTTTGTTTTTTGTTTTTTTTTAGAAATATAAAGGGACACGACTGAAAAGAATATTAACTGTTAGGAAATGCGAGGCGCATATTTCTCACCTCACGCTAATTAGCACAGATTTTTTTCAGAAGAGAATTCTGGTGGGCTTTCCATCCTCCTATTCTCTGACCTCCCCTCAGAAGAGATATAACAGATTCTCAAAAATTGAGCAGTATTTTACTGCAGTTTTTATACAGTTTTTTTGGCAGTAATTTCTTGTAAGTGGAAACACAGAACTAAAGAACTTTGGAGCAACACCTTCTCACTTCCAATCAATCAAAAAGGAGGGCGAGTAGGTGGTGTTAAGTGACAGGGGAAACTGCTCAGAGAACAAAGTGTGTGTGTGTGTGTGTGTGTGTGAGACTGTGTCTGTTTCTGCAGCATCTTGAAAATCCATCCCAGTCTCATGAGTTCTTTAAAATTGCTGACGAGCTTGTGGGATGATGAATACCTGTGCTCCCTTCATAATAAGGCTCTGGATGAACCCTTCACACATTCAGCCACAGTAAAAAAGAAAAAAAAAAACAGTTTTCTGTACTACAGGGGGTTACGATTTGAGCTCTGTAATGATTAGTGATTTCATCCAGGTGTACTTGACCCTCTGCTCATTTTTATATATTAAATGTTAAAAAGGAAAGGGAGAAGGGAGGGCTGGTTAATTGAAATTTCAAGAACTTTCCTGTAGATAAAATTTATTGAGAAAAGGGAGGGTGCTAGACAGGGTGAAAGAGAGAGAGAGAAAGAAAATAATTATAACAGAAAGGCCCCCCAAAGTCTTTCTGATTGTCAGTAATGTTTATAAACTTTCAAGGCTGTTTGGTGTGTTGGCTCCATAGTTCATGGGTTCTCACCTCCTGCTCATGATGTATGCCCTCTTCTTGCTTTTCCTCCCCACTTACTCTCCCCACCTGCTTCTTTTCCTCCTTCTTCCATCCTCTCCTTGCTGTCTTTACTTTTCCTCCAGAAAGAAGTTGTAAAATGCCTTCCAGAGGGGCAGACTGTGTAATGTTGGCTGTTTGTCATGGAAACATACAAACGCCAAGACCTTGAATCCTGCCAGAGTGATCTAGGATCAGATCCTGCCTGGGTCAGAGGCCAAGGCTGTCCTTGAGATTTCTGGATAAGGAAAGCCAGAAGATACAAGTTCATGTGAGGTATAGGTCAGTGTCCACATTTCTTCTGTTTCACACTGTCCATGATCACGTTTGCTCTTAACAATATAAGTAAATGTGGTGAGTATAAGACGTTGAAAAGATACAGAATAATTGCAGCATTTTAAACAAATAATCTATTTATTGATTTCTGACTGTGCTGGGTCTTCATTGCTGTGCGGGCTCTTTCTGCAGTTGTGGTGAGCAGGGCTTCCTCTTTCCTGTGGTTCATGGGCTTCAGCAGGCTCAGTTCCCAGGCTCTAGAGCACAGACAGATTCAGCAGTTGAGGCGCACAGGCTCAGCTGCTCCGCAGCACGTGGGATCCTCCCAGATCGGGGATTGAACCTGTGTGTCCTGCCTTAGCAGGCAGATTTTTTACCATTGAGCCACCAGGGAAGTATTTTCCTGATGATTCCTTATTTATAAAATGATATGGTTCATGTCTCTGAGGACAGTCTGAAGAATTTTCTGTCTATTTTCTCCTATCAGACCTGGTGCAAGGAATTACTATTTCAGTAGAATAAAAAAGATTAGTTAGTTTTTGAGATGCCAAAGTTGCCTTTGTTTCCCACAAATCAATAACATCACATCTGTAAAGCACATCAAGTTGTTTGAGGTTATTTCATTTTGATTCACTATTTTAACTTAGCTAACAGCGGTGTCATCCCTGTCTCAGGCCAGGGTTCCAGAGTGTTCAGTTTTCCTCTCTCTTCAATGAAAACACAAGTATGGGGACTTCCTCTCCAGTGTTCTGTGTAGTGATGAGGGTCTCACCTCTTTTGGAGGTTTTTGTACTTTTCTAGACAGGGGCAGAAGTAATGGGCGAAGTAGATGGTGACAAGTAAGCAAAATTCACTGAATTCTGACCTCTGTTAATGCAGGGAAGATCATCTTTATTTCAGTTTTTCTCAGAGACACTCCTCTTTCCTTTTCTTGCTCTACACACTATCCCCAAGCCAATTTTCCTGCTGTTCATTCACAATTAGATTCCAATGACCCCGGAAGCCCAGAGCCCAAATCATTTAAAACTAATACTCTTTCTGTGATGGTGAGAGAATTTGCTGTTCATGCTGTCTTAGAAGATGAAGGGAGTGTTTATATTCTACCCTTTAGAAAAATAGCAACAAAAAATGCAGTCAAGTTTGCAATGAAAACAGCTCACCAAGATTTTGACCATATAGTCTACTTTTTTTCTTTAAAGAGTTCTGTGTGTTATTTTTTTAAATTGAATTTGTTGTGACATTGCTACCGTTTTATGTTTTGGTTTTTTGGCTGTGAGGCATTTGGGATCTTAGCTCCCCAACCAGGGATCAAAGCCACACCCCTGCGCTGGAAGTTGAAGTCTTAACCACTGGATGACCAGGGGAGTCCCAATCTAGTCTACTTAAAAATACTCTTTCCTCCAACTTGTTCAGTAATTGGTGATTGCATAAATGTGAATTAATTGGTGAATGCTCTTGTCAGTTGACAGATTTTATTCAGTAGGAACTTTTGAGACATATAGGATGATTTTGTTAGGCTCCCAGGAATGGAAGGGAGTCATCAATTCCTGTCTGTGATATCTCCACAAGGGCTGATTCAAACTATCTTTAACATCCTCACCGCCTGGCTGAGAGACCCCCTTCTTTCGCACGCATGGCTCTCTACCAGTTATCCTCCTCTCTCTCAGCTTTGTCAAACCCCAAATCTACATAGATTGTTTTCATTCAGCTTCTAAATATGTTCAAGTCTCCCCTGCTGCTGCTTAGTCGCTCAGTCATGTTCGACTCTGTGCGACCCCCTGGACTGTAGCACACCAGGCTCCTCGTCCATGGGATTCTCCAGGCAAGAATACTGTAGTGGTTGCCATGCCCTCTTCCAGGGGATCTTCCCAACCCAGGGATCGAACCCGGGTCTCCTGCATTGCAGGCAGATTCTTTACCACTGAGCCACCAGGGAAGCCCCAACTCTTCCCTAACCTTAAAAAAAAGCAAAGAAAATAAATGGGCTTTCCTGGTAGGTCAGATGGTAAAGAATCCACCTGCAATGCGGGAGACCTGGGTTTAATCTCGGGATTGGGAAGATCCCCTGGAGGAGGGCATGGAAACCCACTTCAGTATTCTTGCCTGGAGAATCCCATGCACAGAGGAGCCTAGCGGGCTACAGTCCATGTGGTCGCAGAGTCAGACATGTCTGAACAACTAAGCACAAGGAAATCAACCAGACATTGTCTTCCTTTATCAACCATTCAAAAGCTTTCCTTCCCTCCATAGCCAAATGTTTCCTGATAGTATTTATTTATTGTGGTAAAATATACTTAACATAAAACTTAGCATTTTAGCATTAAAATTTTTTAATTGGAAGATAATTGCTTAACAATGTCTTGTTAGTTTCTGCTGTACAACAGTGTGAATCAGTATACATATATCCCCTCCCTCCTGAGCTTCCCTCCAACCCATTTTAGTCTTTTTTAAGTGCTCAGTTAGTGGGCTTTCCAGGAGGTGCTAGTGGTAAAGAATCTGCCTGCCAATGTAGGAGATGCAAGAGATGTGGGTTCGATCCCTTTGTTGGGAAGATCCCTGGGAGAAGGAAATGGCAACCCACCCCAGTATTCTTACCTGGAAAATCCCATGGACAGAGGAATCTGGCGGGCTACAGTCCTGAAGTTGCAAAAGAGTCGGTCATGCCTGATCACACACGCACAGTGGGATTCAGTACATTTCCATTGTCATGAAACTGCTACCACCATCAATCTCTAGAACTTTTTGACTTCCCAAGCTGAAAGTCTGTACTCATTAACCGATGACTCACTATCCTCCCCCCTCCCCTAGTTCCTGGTAACCATTCTTCTACTTTTTGTCTCTAGGTCCCTGCTAAGTAGAATCATGTAATATTTTTCCTTTTATATCTAGCTATTTTACTTAGTATAATGTCTTCAAAGTTCATCAATGTTGTAGCATGTGTCAGAATTTCATTCCTTTTTAAGGTGGAATAATATTCCATTGTATGTATATATCACATTTTGTTTAGCTACTCATCTGTTGATGGATATTTGAATTGTTTCCAGCTTTGGCTATTGTGAATAATGCTGCTCTGAGGGTTGGTGTATCTGTTATCTTCTCTGCTCTCAATTCTTTTGGTATATTTCTATATGTGAAATTATTGATATAGCCAAACTTTTACCTTTGTTTGCTTTTTAAAGTACTTATTTATTTGGCTGCACCAGGTGCTGGTTGTGGGATGCAAGATCTGTAGTTGCAGTGTGCAAACTCTTAGTTGCGGGGTGTGGGATCTAGTTCCCTGACCAGGGATCTAACCTGGGCTCCCTACATTGGAAGTACAGTCTTACCCACTGGACCACCAGGGGAGTCCCTTGTTTGCTTTTTCAAGTAGTCATATATCTAGTTTTAAAAGTCAAACACTGCAGCTTATAACAAGGACAGCAGTTACCTGTCCTGTAAAAGATCCCTTTTTCAAAAACAACCACTTTAAACTCTTCTGCTATTTGTTCTGTTTGCCATATTCCTAAATTACATACTGATTTGCTAATTTTTCCACATTAGACATTATACTGATTTCCCTCTACAGAAGACAAAGACTTCACGCTCATATACCATTGTAGAAAAGTGATTGAAAAAATGGCCACATCACATTCTCTCATCTTGTATGCATACCTCTTTGCAGTGTGCCTTTGTAGCTCTTCATATCAAGAGGAAGAGTCTATCTCCTGACCCTCTGAATCTGGGCTGGCCATGGGACCTGCCTTGACTAATAGTTGTACCGGCAGTGATGCTGTGAGATTTCAGAACTAGGCCTGTAAGAAGTTTACACCTTTGTTCTCTTTGAGAACACTGCCCTGAGGCTCTTAGGTACACGAGCCTGATCTGACCTACCAGAGGGAGACAGGCTACAAGAAAACAGGCAGGTGTTTTGACCTACCATCAGAAGAGAGCCTGTACCAGCCCCCAGACATGACACTCTTTTAGTTGAGTCCCCAGATGTCTACAGTCATGTTAGTGGGGAACTGCCAATGTGAGCCCAGTCCAAATTGCTAATCTACAAACTCATAAGCAAATAAAATTGCAGTTATTTTAACTCACTAAACATTGGGGTGGTTTGCTGCACAGAAATAGCATGCGTGCGTGCTTAGTCGCTCAGCTGTGTCCAACCCTTTGTGACCCCATGGACTGACCCCATTGGCCAGTCTCCTCTGTCTATGGGATTCTCCAGGCAAGAAAACTGGAGTGGTTGCTCTTTCCTTCTCCAGAGGATTTTCCCAATCCTGGGATCGAACCCACATCTCCTGTGGCCCCTGCATTGGCAGGTGAATTTCTTTATCACTGAGTCACTTGGGGAGCCCACACAGAAATAGATATCTGATATAATCATCCATCAGTCATACATATTTCATTTCCCTGTATCTTTCTAGTATAACTTTACCATAATTTGATACTATTCACATTCATTATTTTCACAATTAATCGTTATGTTACAGTGTTCACTTCTTGAGCCAAGAGGTATGTTATAAATGCCTGTCCTTTCTCGTTCAACTTTTGGTTTGCCTATAGTTCTTTTCCTCTTAACATTTTTTAAACTCAGGTTTCATTCATCTTTTGCTAAGTTTTCCTATATCCTCCAGTGGTTTTATAAAGTGACTCTCAATCCAATTTTCCACACCATAAACCTGTCAGAAGATCTGTCAGTTTTATTTTCTTCTGGAAACCTCTGTCTCAGTGGCTTTCCCCCTTCTGCTTCAGTCTGGACCGGTTGCCCTCTAATATGGTGGCTCAGCTGCTGTCGTGGGACTTTCCCATCATACTAGAGATTCTCTTTACCTCTCTCACTCTTAGATTTCAATTATATGGCTCCCACTTCTTCCTCTTCCTTGTTTTGTTGTAACTCTTTTTTTTTCAGGAACTTATCCTCTAGAAGTTTTTTGAGAAAGCATGCTTAGGAGGTATTTTTTTAAGACCTTGCATGTAAAGAAACGTCTATCTTTATTTTTGATTCAGAGTTTGGTTGAGTAAAGAACTATAAGCTCAGCATTATTTTTTTTTTTTTCAGCATTATTTTTAATGACCATTTTGAAGACATACCTCACTATCTTCTAATTTACAATATTGCTATTGGGAGGTCTGATGCCATTCTTATTCCCAAGTCTTCATATCATTTGTTCTTTCTTCTTAGAATCCTTTGTTTATCCTTTGGATTCTGAAGCCTCTCAATTATGTCCTTGATGCAAATCTTTTTCATCATTATTTTGGGCCTTTGTGCTTTTCAGTCTGGAAACTCATTTCCTTCTAGAATGCATATCATATAGTCTTGTATTTTTTTTCTTGGACTATTTCCTCCTCTGTATTTTCTCTGTTTACTCTATTTGGAACTCCTTGCTTGGGATATTGGTCCTCTTAGATCTCGTAGTTTTCATTTATTTACCTTTTTGATTTATGTTCTATGAGTTTTGCTCTGGATTGAATGTTTATGTCTCTCCCAAATACATATGTTGAAATCCTACCCCCCAATATGATGGTGTTTATAGGTGGGAATTTGGGGAGATAATTGAGGTTAAATTAGGTCAGAAAGTGGCCCTCATGCTGGGATTAAAGCCTTTTTAAACAGAGGAGGAGACATGAGAGGTCTCTCTCTCTGTTTACCTGGGTGCACCAGGGAAGGGCCATGTTAGGACCTAATAAGAAGACAGCCATCTATAAACCAATAAGTGGACCCTCATCAGACATTGAATCTGATGGAACCTAGATCTTGAAAATCCAGAACTGTGAGAAAGAAATATTTGCTGTTTAAACCACTTAGTTTATTATAGCAACCCAAACTAAGACAAGATATTCTTAAGTTTCTTTTCCAGCCTTTTTTCTTGATTTGAATTCTAGCTGCCTGCTTGATATCAACATGTTTTTATGGGGCTTCCCTGATGGCTCAGATGGTAGAGAATCTGCCTGCACTGTGGGAGACCTGAGTTTGATCCCTGGGTTGGGAAGATCCCCTGGAGAAGGGAATGGCTACCCACTCCAACACTCTTGCCTGAAGAACTCCATGGACAGAGGAGCCTAGTGGGCTACAGTCTATGGGGACACAAAGAATCAGACATGGCTATTTTTTATATCTGCTCTCAAATTGAGCCAGTTCAGGACTGAATTCATCTTCAGCAAAACTGCATGTTTTCCATCTGTCCTCTGTCTTGGGGAATGGTGCTACCAAATGAAAGGAAATGCAATTCTCATTGACACTCTTCTTCCTCATCCCCCAATCCAAGCCCTATTTATTCTACTTCCTTCAGTTCAGTTCAGTTCAGTCGCTCAGTCGTGTCCTACTCTTTGCGACCCCATGAATCGCAGCACGCCAGGCCTCCCTGTCCATCACCAACTCCCGGAGTTCACTCAGACTCACGTCCATCCAGTCTACTTCCTTAATGAATATTAAATGTATCCGGTACTCTTTATCCCCATTACTTCTGCCTTAGCTTTGGCTGTTGCCATCTATTTCCTGCACTAGAGCAATGCCCTTTCCACTTATATCTCTGATTTCTGCTGCTGTTGCTAAGTCACTTCAGTCGTGTCTGACTCTGTGCGACCCCATAGATGGCAGCCCACCAGGCTCCCCCGTCCCTGGGATTCTCCAGGCAAGAACACTGGAGTGGGTTGCCATTTCCTTCTCCAATGCGTGAAAGTGAAAAGTGAAAGTGAAGTCGCTCAGTCATGTCCAATCCTCAGTGACCCCATGGACTGCAGCCTTCCAGGCTCCTCCGTCCATGGGATTTTCCAGGCAAGAGTACTGGAGTGGGGTGTCATTGCCTTCTCCATGAGCTCCAATTTCTGGGTGATTGCGATCTAAGATTTTCCAATCTGCAACCAAACCTTGAGATTAAACTCAAATGTTTCTGCCCCACCCTCCACTCCCCAGGTTTTTATCCTGTGTTTTTCTTATCTCTACAACTTTTCACCCTGGGTATTGTAGTTGCCTATCCCCTTGCTTGGCTTCCACTCTACACCTTGAATGACGTAAGGGCAGGGTGGTTTTTATGGACTTCCCTGGGGGTTCAGTGGTAAAAAATTCACCTGCCAATGCAGGAGACGTGAGTTTGATCCCTGGTCCAGGAAGATCCTCTGGAGGAGGAAATGGCAACCCACTCCAATATTCTTGCCTCAGAAATCACTAGCCCAAGGATGCTGGTGGGCTACAGTCCCTGGGGTCACAAAAGAGTTGGGCATAACTTAGTGACTAAATAACAATGATAGTAAGTAAGTGTAAGTGTTAGTCAGTCAGTTGTGCCCGACTCTTTGCGACCCCATGGACTGCAGCCCACCAGGCTGCTCTGTCCATGAGATTTTCCAGGCAAGGATACTGGAGTGAGTTGCCATTTCCTTCTCCAGGGAATCTTCCCAACTCAGGGATTGAACCCAGGTCTCCTGCACTGCAGGCAGATTCTTTACCGACTGAGCTATAACAGAAGCCCAAACAACAACAATAGCTTTTATTTATTTATTTTTTTATGAGCAACAGGTTCATAATAAATATTTATTACAAAAGTCTCTTCTTCCTTAGGTAGAATATTTGAGGTAGAATATCCAATGAGTCATCTTTGGATAACTCTTTCTATTAAAATATTTTCCCTCCTACTGACCTAGAATTTATCACCCTAGAATTTGTCCTTATTCACTGTAATTATATTATATAATCATAAGTCCCAGATTTTCTAGAACACGATATCTGATTTCAAATATTTACTGCCTTTATAAAGCATCACAAAGTCCTAGAAATTTTCAATTTTGCATATTCAAACTCATGCCCTAAATTGTTTCTCACACTTGAAAGTGACACAGATATCCTTTGTCATGGAATGTGTTCTGATTTTTGCTTTGGAAAGTTTGGGAACTACACAGTCTAATGACTCTTCTTGGTGCAAGAATTGTGTCCCTATTTTCTCTAGACTAGTACTTTTCAGGCTGAGTCTCATGGATGTTTTTTATGCTCATCCTTGGATCTCTATGCCTCTATTTAAAGTGTGTGGTGCCACTGGCACATCTACCTGTGTTCAGTTCAGTTCAGTCGCTCAGTCGTGTCCCACTCTTTGCAACCCTGTGAATTGCAGCATGCCAGGCCTTCCTGTCCTATCACTAACTCCGGGAGTTCACCCAAACCCATGTCCATCGAATCGGTGATGCCATCCAGCCATCTCATCTTCTGTTGTCCCCTTCTCCTCCTGCTCTCAATCTTTCCCAGCATCAGGGTCTTTTCGAATGAGTCAGCTCTTCACATGAGGTGGCCAAAGTATTGGAGTTTCAGCTTCACATCAGTCCTTCCAATGAACACCCAGGACTGATCTCCTTTAGGATGGACTGGTTGGATCTCCTTGCAGTCCAAGGGACTCTGAGGAGTCTTCTCCAACACCACAGTTCAAAAGCATCAATTCTTCAGCACTCAGCTTTCTTCAAAGTCCAACTCTCACATCCATACATGACCACTGGAAAAACCATAGCCTTGACTAGACGGACCTTTGTTGACAAAGTAATGTCTCTGTTTTTAATGCGTAGACTGGATCAGACACTCCCCTCCCTGTCTCTGGACACTGACTTGCTTTTGGCACAACCCAGTTTGCTTTTGCTCTCTCTTGGGGTAGTCACATTGTATGTGTGACTCCTAGTTTTTGCCTTTAGTTATTAAGCTATATCTTCTACATGTTATACTTAAAAGTTACATTTATTTCTGTAGAAAAAATATATGGTTATGTTGGGGTCACCATACAGTTTTGTGTTTTACTCTGGATTCCAGTCCTGGCACCCATGTATTCTCTGGTTGTCTCAGACTTGTGGCATCAGAACGATACTGGTTTGAGTTGTTGGCCTGTAAAGTATGACCGGAACTTTAAAGGATATTTGTTTAGTTAGAATTCTCCTTGTAGGTGGTTTTTCCTGTGATGCCATTTGCCTTGTGAATACCTGTTTATGTGTTGAAATTCACCCAGTATTGTTTTTCATAGCAGGAACTTGGAGTCAAAAAAGCGTCTTCTGAGCTAACACATAATTAAGGAATATAGTTTCTCTAAGAAGTAATTTTCTTTCATGATAGAATGACAGGATATAATCTTATTCAAATACGTATTCAAATATTTGCTTATTCTTTTTGTGCCACATGCACACTTGCAGATCTATCTTAGTAATAAGACAACTAGTTAGACATCCTTTTTCTCTATTTCTAATCTGAATATTAAAAAAAATAGATTTTTATGTCCTCAAGGGCAGAGATAATATTTTATACTTCTCTAACAGTCTATACCCATAAAAACTTTCCCCAATAATCAAACAGTTTCCTCTTTCCTATGTCTATACCCTCCCTCGTCCTAGCCATCTTTCTAGAATGTCTCCTCGCAACATACTCTCATGGGCTAAGATTTCTATCATTTTTCATAGCTTAACTTAAATTTCATATCCTTTCAGAAACCTTTCTCCAGATTCAATTGAGTACCAGTGTCTCTGTACCTTGAATATAGGATTTATATATGTTAGTATTTTTTTCTTTTAACTGGATTGGAAACTCCCTGAAGGTGGGGACCATATCTTCTCTTTCTGTGGGTTTCCTTGTTCATCTCTGTGGGCTTCCCTGGTAGCTCAGCTGGTAAAGAATCAGCCTGCAATGCAGGAGACCCCAGTTCAATTCCTGGGTCGGGAAGATCTGCTGGAGAAGGGATAGGCTACCCTCTCCAGTATTCTTGGGCTTTCCTGGTGGCTCAGCTGATAAAGAATCAGCCTGCAATGCAGGAGACCCCGGTTCAATCTCTGGGTTGGGAAGATCCCCTGGAGAAGGGAAAGGCTACCAACTCCAGGATTCTGGCCTAGAGAATTCCATGGACTGTATAGTCCATGGGGCTGCAAAGAGTTGAACACGACTGAGCAACTTCCACTTTTCACTTACAGGGACATCATATACATCTAGTTGAATTGAAATTTTGCAAAATCTAAGGAAGGGAATGATTTCTAGAAAAGCTGGGATCATTCTTTTTCTTTAAAAATACACCGATGAGAAAGAATAGACTTTTTGAAATTGCTGGAGCAATGCTTTTCAGTGCTGCTGCTGTTCCTCACAAAAGCATTGTAAATCTAATTTGAGTATTTGTCATGACAGGAATTTTCATATCCTTCTAGGGCATCATCAGACAGGAGAAGGACCATGGAGGAGAGGCTGTGGTGGACAGCCCCGCACGGGGCAAGGAGGGAACCTGCAGTTTCCAGGACCTGGTAGAGCACAGTGGGCATCTCTCTTTAGTGTCAACTCAAGGACACATGATTTCATTTTTTTATGTTTTATTACTGTTTTTTTTTTTTTTTTTTTCTTTTTGCCAGGAAAAAATGGGAGAAGCCTTGACTATTTTAGGAGAGATTTATCAGTTTTTAGTTGAGATCAACTATTTGTTTTCAAGGTAATAGCACATATTTCTACCACTCTCATCCTTCCCAGCTAATCTGGGAGGTCAGTGCTAAAGGATTAGGTTTGCCTCTCTTGGAAGAAAAAAAAAAGGCCCTCGGTACAGTCAGCTGAAGCAGGTCATTTCCCCTCCCAAAACACTGCTTAAGCAATGGGACCATTCAGTTTTTTTCAGTGGATGTTTGACATTTATCAAATTCCTAAACTGTGCTATGCATCTGAACTTCCTGTCTGCTATCAGTGACTTGTGCATTTTTAACACTTGCCAGATACATTTTGGTAATTATGTAGTGAAGAATTAAATTTCCCCAAAGAGAAGTCTCGTGTTTGTCCCTGCTCGTAACTCTTGAAATCTCCAAAATGACAAGAGAGTCTTTGCTCTTCGTGGGGGCCCCTTAGAGCACACCAGATCATGGTTTACGTTAATGCAGAGACTTAGGTGGGTCCTCAAGCAGTTTGTGCTAACAGGATAACTCAGGGTGGCTTTTGGCCACACCAAAAGACCAAGCATGTGATTGGATGGTTGGGGTGGTGAATTTCTCTGATTGGCAATACTCTGGGTAAACTGCCACAGATCAATGCTGGGAGGGTAATGCATATAAGGATGGTAGAAACTTTGTGTTTAGAACCTTCTCAGACCTCATACAATGCCTGTCTTCCTTTCAGTTCAGTTCAGTTCAGTTCAGTCACTCAGTTGTGTCCGACTCTTTGCGACCCCATGAATTGCAGCATGCCAGGCCTCCCTGTCCATCACCAACTCCCGGAGTTTACTCAGACTCACGTCCATCGAGTCGCTGGTGCCATCCAGCCATCTCATCCTCTGTCGTCCCCTTCTCCTCCTGCCCCCAATCCCTCCCAGCATCAGAGTCTTTTCCAATGAGTCAACTCTTCGCATGAGATGGCCAAAGTATTGGAGTTTCAGCTTTAGCATCATTCCTTCCAAAGAAATCCCAGGGCTGATCTCCTTCAGAATGGACTGGTTGGATCTCCTTGCAGTCCAAGGGACTCTCAAGAGTCTTCTCCAACACCATAGTTCAAAAGCATCAATTCTTTGGCGCTCAGCTTTCTTCACAGTCCAACTGTCACATCCATACATGACCACTGGAAAAACCATAGCCTTTAGCTGGTTCTAATATGATCCTTCTGCTATACTAAAACCATAAGCATAGCACCTTCCTGAATTCTGTGAGTCATTCTAGCAGATTATCAAACCTGAGAATTGCTATGGAAATCCTTGAAATTTTAGTCAGCTGGTATGAAGTGAGGTTGGCCCTGGGGACTTCAAACTTGTGACTGGTGTCTGAAGCGAGAGCAGTCTTGTGAGGACTGTATTCTCAAAATGTGCACTTTGTCTCACTCATTGTAGTAGTCTGCTGAGAAACAGAAAATGAAAGGACAACAGAAAAGAAAAAAGAAAACAAAATTAGTTATATCAAACAATAACAGGTTACTGAAAAAAAGTGTTTTCTTTGTTTTTTTAATCCTCTTTCTCCTAAAACAAAGTTAGAGGAAGACAGGAATGTATTTTTGTTCTGTGTTTCGTCTGTTGGATCTTAGAATTTTTGAAAGAATGCCCTTATTTTTCTAGGAGAAGGGAAGTATACTACACCCTTTACGTATTTAGGGGCAGAGATGTGGGAGTTCTGGGTGGGTGAAGATGGGGGTGGTAGGGAAATAATTCCCCCTTGGAGTTAAATGGGCTTCTCTTTTATGCAAATGGAGATGCCCTGGGCACCATAGACTCAAGGACTAGCCTGTACTCCTAGTACTGACAGTGTTAGTGTATCTAGTACATTAACAATGACCCTTCATGACACCTATCTCGTCCCAGGGGGGGCCTTCATCTTTTCTGGTCTGCACAGAATAACCATAATGGTACATATTGTCATAACCCCAGTAGTCATGTCACAGTAAAAGGAGGCATTTTCCTATTTCTTTCTCTCCTCTGGCTTCCTTGAGCTTTGCATTCAAGATGCCTTCGCTCCTGCTGTTCAAAATCTTTCTTCTTATTCCTCCACTCACATACGAACCTAAACACTTTTTTCAATAAGCTGCCTATTGATAAAGAACTGATAAGCTAAATTGTCAGAAGGTGCTCCTGACTAAAAACAGCTCAGTGGGTAGTTCAACTTTGGAGTAACAGTGCTTTCAACCCAAATGAGCCAAGCTTGAAAGGTGGCTTTCAGTCACTGTTGCAGAACACTGGGAAGATATTTTGGGCCAAAAAAGATCTCCATGGTTCCACTGAAATCATACATGGAAGTAACAGGTTATTTCAGTCATGCCTGCATGATGCCCGTCTCATGGTTGGCTGCTTGGGCTGTAATAGAGTGAGGAGAGAGTGAGGGAAGGTCAGTTCCTGCTACAAAGCGTCATGTTCCTCCATTACTGAGCTTCTTTTTAGGGGGCTGCCTGTGGTGGAGGGGAGGGAGCAGTAGGTAATGCTTTGCTACAGTTTGCTAGGAGGTATTCAGAGCTTTAGGGTATGCATGACAATTCTTCTTAGGGCATAAATATTTTCTTAAATATTTAGGGGAAAATTGTAGTATAATTATTTATTGAAACATTTATGTTTTGTTTTGGAGGCAGTTGTAGGATTAGAAACAGTGAGAACTATTTGTATATTTTTCTGAATTTGGAGAAGGTCATTGTGTTTCCTTTTTGTGGTATTAATAACATCTTGAAGATAATCTATTGAGTTGGATAATCTATTGGTCATTTGGAATGAACTTTTTGGCCAACCCAATATTTTCTGGTTTTTTTTTTTCCTTCAAAACCTGGAACTCTGAAATTATGCTAAAGTTACGGGTGTGTGTGTGTATGGGGGGCTGGAAGGGTGGAAGTGGTGAGAGAGGGGAAAATCCCGGAACCTGGGAAGAGAGGGAGAGGTATGAGGGGGCCCAAATGGGAGCTTACAGACCTGCAGAAGGGCTCCAACTTTGGCAAAAATCCCAGCAGGGGCCAGGCTGAGGCTTAGCAGAGAAAGTGTGGAGCTTCCCGATGTCCTAACTCCACGGGTCACGCATAGCTGGACAATGGATTGATTAATGGTGAACAGTACAAGCCAGCAACTAGAGGCTTTCCCAAATATTCTGTCATAAACACCCAGGACTTTGATAAGACCCTAGAGGAGTTGATGTGGGTAGAGATTTATAGGCCTGAATAAGGTTATTTCCTACCAATCTGGCAGGGGAAAGAGGAGAAGGAGGCCTGCATTCAATTTAACTTTATAGAAAAAATTTTTGGTAATTGTTGAAAAATTGTATATTATCATCTATCATTATGTAACAAATTACTGCAAGTTTTAGCATGTTAGTACAGTCAACCCAATGCTCAGCTGGGCACTTCTGGCTCGGGGTGTCTCTTGAGGCTACAGTCGAGGTATCAGCTCTGGGAGAAGTCATCTCAGGGCCTGAGAGGGGAGAGCTGGTCCTCAGTAGGCTCATGTAGCTGTAGGCAGGCCTCCGGTCTCCTGTGGGTGTTGGCTGGGGATGCTGCATTCTTGCCCTGTGGTCCCTTGCACAGGGCTGTGTTCACAGGAGGGCAACTGATTCCCTCAGAGCAAAGAGGGAGAGAAAAAGAGAGAGAGAGAGACAGAGAGAGAGAGGGAGGGAGGAAAGGAAACTGGGAAAAGGAAAAGACAAGATAAGATGGGGGAGAGAGAAAGAAATAGATCCTAGACAGAAGTATAGTGTTTCCAAAGTCCAGTCTCAGAAATGACAGTCCACGGCTTTCTCCAGTTTTATTAATTAGAAGTGAGTCCACAGACTTATCGTTTCAGCCTTTTATAGAGTTCATGAGGTTCTCACGGCAAGTATACTGGGGTGGCTTGCCATTCCCTCCTCCAGTGGATCACGTTTTGTCAGAACTCCCTGCTATGACCTGTCTGTCTTGGGTGGCCCTACATGACATGGCTCACATCTTCATTGAGTTATGCAAGCTTCTTCATCATGACAAGGCAGTGATCCATGAAGGGACGATTGCTGGACAGCATCACCGATGCAATGAACATGAACTTGGACAAACTCCGAGAGATGGTAAGGGACAGGGAGACCTGGTGTGCTGCAGTCCATGGGGTTGCAAAGAGTCGGACATGACTGGGCGACTGAGCAACAACTGCAGACTTAGAGAACAAACTTATGGTTACCAGGGGAAAAGGTGAAGCGAAGGGATAGTTAGGGAATTTGAAATCGACCTGTACACACTGCTGTATTTAAAATGGATACCAACAAGGACCTACTGTATAAGACAGGGAACTCTGCTCAGTGTTATATGGCAGGCTGGATGGGAGTGGGGTTTGGGAGAGAATGGGTACATGTGTATGTATGGCTGAGTTTCTCTGCTGTGCATTTGAAACTATCACATCATTAATAGGCTATGTGTGTGTGTGTGTATTTAGTCACTTAGTCCTGTCCAACTCTTTGTGACCCCATGAACCATGTAGCCCACCAGTCACTTCTGTCAGTGGAATTCTCCAGGCAAGAATACATGGGAAGGTTGCCATTCCCTTCTCTAGGAGATCTTCCCGACCCAGGGATTGAACCCAGCTCTCCCACATTGCAGTGGATTCCTTACTGCTGAGCCACCAGTGGCACAGAAGTGACATGGGTAAGTTGGAGTGACGCTAGGAGATAGAATAGAAAATGGACTGAATTTAAACTAACGTGCACAACAAACGCTCTTTATACCAAAGACTGGTGGTGGACATAGGGGTGGGCAGGGCACAGTGTTGGAAGGACCTATCTAGTATTGGGGAAAACATGAAGAGAAGGGGAGACCTGGCTGTATCTGGAATTGTCAGGGTGGAGGTGGACAATTTCAGGTACATTTGGTTGTTTGTCCACCAACACAGGCAGGGCTCTGAAGAGGGAAGAGGAGAGCTGTATTTGGCATCTGACTAGATTGGAGAGCAGGTGTCTGTGCAGTGTGGGACCTGGCTTTTCCATCATTGTCTTGTTCCTCATCTTCAGTGTGTTTTTGGGGTGTCTCTTTCCTGCATAGCTTTGCAGTGGGTGGCAATGGAGAAGCCAAGAGCCAGTAGTGACCTCGAAGAACACAGGCCTCCTTCCAGGTTTCCTGGGGCACCCATTCAGCCTTCCTTACTCACCTTTGAACTAAATTAAGTTGGTTAAACCAGAGAAAGGGAAATCCTTTTCTTTTCCTAGAAGGGATCATCTCTGGGGGCAACAGGTTAATTGTCTGGTTGAAAACCAAACAGTTTCTTCTTCAGAGAAATGATGTTTAATCAAGGATCTCAAAGAAATAACCAGCTGTTTTATTTATTTATTTTAGTTAGATAAAATTTTATTTTTTTAAAATTTATTTATTTTAATTGGAAGCTAATTACTTGACAATATTGTAGTGGTTTTTGCCATACATTGACATGAATCAGCCATGGGTGTACATGTGTTCCCCATCCTGAACCCCACTCCCACTTCCCTCCCCATACCATCCCTCAGGGTCATCCCAGTGCACTGGCCCTGAGCACCCTGTCTCATGCATCAAACCTGGACTGGAAACCAGCTGTTTTAAACTAATTGAATGTAATTCGCTACGTACTGTAAGGAGTTCCAAGGTGCACACTTATTTTTAGGGTCCCAAGGAATCAGGAACTTGTTTGAAGCTTGACATTGAAGGTAGATCTAGGGTTCTCTGAGGTGATGGGCACAGAGACCAAATTAAAGGCTTTCTGACCTTGGAATTTGTGTGATTTTTAAGGGGAGGAAAACTGTCTTCATTTTATTCCCAGGCTGGCTCGTCAGACCTTAGATGTCACAGTTTGGGGATTTAATGAGTTGGCAATTTCAAGCTAACTTTTAAGTTAATCTTTGCTCTTACAGGTATGCTCTTATAGGCTTGTCCTTCCTTCCTGATCCAGAGCCAGTAGTGTGAGATCTGAGTCCTAATTTTCTAACCTTCCTGGGACCAGTACTGGGCTCTGAAATGGGTGCCCAATGCTGGACCACCAAGGCAGCAGTTGGGTGAAGGCTGAGGTTAGCAAAACCAGTTTTGCCTCATCAAAATTCAGACGTTGTAATCTTGTGTCTCTGTTTGCCCCCCCAAACTTTTTAGGTATATACTTCATTCTTTTCTTACCTCATGGTAAAAAATTGGTCTTTAGATAATTGTAAAAGAAGATAAAAATATGCATTAATATTTATTTATCTATCTCAGTTCAGTTCAGTCACTCAGTCATGTCCGACTCTTTGCAACCCCATGAACCACAGCATGCCAGGCCTCCCTGTCCTTCACCAACTCCCGGAGTCTACCCAAACCCATGTCCATTGTGTCGGTGATGCCATCCAACCATCTCATCCTCTGTCGTCCCCTTCTCCTCCTGCCTTCAATCTTTCCCAGCATCAGGGTCTTTTCAAATGAGTCAGCTCTTTGAATCAGGTGGCCAAAGTATTGGAGTTTCAGCTTCAACATCAGTCCTTCCAATGAATACTCAGGACTGATTTCCTGTAGGATGGACTGGTTGGATCTCCTTGCAGTCCAAGGGACTCTCAAGAATCTTCTCCAATACCTACATATTTACTTATTCACTTATTTAAAGCAATTGTTCTTATGTTAATGTGAACTTTTAGGTGGACCCCAGTCTCTGGGCCAAGACTTCTCTTTGAGAACATGTTGCTGATTAGAATTCTGTGTTTCTTTCTTGTATAAACCAGTCCCCCCAGTGTATCAGCTCTGATTCTAATTTTACGTTTTTTAAAAAATGGAGTGAAAGTTATATTCAAAGTAGAGTATATGCTTACAAAGTAGATTCTTAAAATTTTACCATTTCTTCCACCTCCAGTCTTTTGCAGTTGTCTCATTCATATCTAACTCAATAACAGTTTGTATTAGCAAATTATGTTTGAGATTTTTTAAAAACATCCTGCTTTGGTTTTTATAGAAAGAACTCTTTTTTTATACTCATATTTTATCAGTATGTACAATATTTCATTGAATTAGATACTTAAAATTAACACATAAATGTTACATTTAAAAGTTACATGTTAAGATGCTTAAATGGTACATGAACACAGTAAATGCCAAAATACTTTTGGAAACCGTTTACTCTTGGAAAGTATAAAACTCAGTTGGTGGGAAGAAATAGTGTATTACTTATTATTTGCTAGCTTTGAGCTCAGAGTGTTGTATATTTTAAAGGGAATAGAAGGTTATCAAAAAGCTTTCTGTAAAGGGCCACATGGTAAATTTTCGGGCTTTGCAGATCATATAATTTCTGTATCTGTGAACTCAGCTCTGCCATTGTAGCATAAAAGCAGCCATAGACAATGTGTAAATGAATTGGTATAGAAATGTTTTAATAAAACTTCATTTATAAAAACAAGCAGTGGATGGGATTTGGCCTGAAGGCCGTAGTTTGCCAACTCCTTGTCTAGAATATCAATAAATTGGCAATTTAAGAGACTTTCTCTCATTATGATTCAATCCACCAGATGTCTATTGAGTGCCAACTATGTACTCAGTCTTTCATATGTAGTCAAGATAAGAATGTGACTTTTTCTTTAAGCTTTATTTTACATTGGAGTATAGCCAATTAACAATGTTGTGATAGTTTCAGATGGACAGTACAGGGACTCACCATACAGGTACATGTATCCATTCTTCTCCAATCTCCCCTTCCATCCAGGCTGCCACATAACATTGAGCAGAGTTCCCTATGCTATGCAATATGTACTTGTTGGTTATTCATTTTAAATATATTAATAACAGTGTGTACATGTTGATCTTAAACTCCCTAACTATCCCTTCTCCCCATCCTTCCCGCTAGCAACCATAAGTTCTTTCTCTGAGTCTGTGTAAGTCTGTTTCTATTTTGTAAATACATTTATTTATATCATTTCATTTTAGAGTCTGCATATAAGGGATGTCATATGATTTTTCTTCTTCTCCTTTTCTTACTTCACTCAATATGCCAACTTCTAGGTCCATCTGTGATTCTGTAAATGGCATTATTTCATTCTTTTTGATGGCAGTGTAGTATTCCATTGTATATATGTAAGGAATATATAGGAATTTTTCCAACCTATAATATAATCCATACCTTGGTGCTTACTCATCTGTGGGCTAGAGTACTTTCCATGCATTTCTTCACCTGGCAAATTTCTGCCTCTCTTTCAAAGTGAAAGTGAAGTTGCTCAGTCATGTCTGACTCTTTGTGACCCCATGGACTGACTGTAGCCTACCAGGCTCCTCCGTCCATGGGATTTTCCAGGCAAGAATACTGGAGTGGGTTGCCATTTCCTTCTCCAGGGGATCTTCCTGACCCAGGGATTGGACCCGGGTCTCCCGTGTTGTAGGCAGACACTTTACCATCTGAGCCACCACAACTTATAAGCACATCTCAAAAATCACCTCTGTAGGAGAACATCTCCAGGGCTCATATGGCCCTGCTTCAGGTTGACGAGGGATCACAGTGCACTCCTCTATCACAGAGCTTAGCATGCCACATTGTAAAAAATGGTTTCCATCTCTCTCTTTCCTTCTAAGCTGTGACCTTTTGAAGGCCAAGGCTCAGTCATGTCCATAATTGTTTAGTACACAGCAGGTGTTTTCTATAAACGTTTGTTGAATGAATGACAAAATCAGTCTGGCAAAGCATGAAATTGACTATTCAAGTAGCCTTCGCTATCATTTATGTGTATGTATTTTGACCTTGTAACTTTTTCTCTCTTTGTATTTATTGCTAAGAAAGTGGATGGAGGGGGCAGGTGTTCTTAACAACATTTCTCATAGAAACTTAAATTTATTTATTATTTATATACATTAAAAAATAAAAGCAATATGTGTTTGAAGATTTTAAGGTCAAATTGTACTAGAAGATTTCGGAGACTCTGTTATGCGTTTCTACACAGCCTTCTCAACCCCTTTCTCCTTTGCTTGCTTGCATCACCGAGGATGAAAACCCAGACCTTCCCTTTACTGGCCTCTGTCAGCTGAGGGTGCCCATGTGACCCAGTTCTGGCCAATGAAATGTAAGAACAACTCTGCAGGGCTCTTCCAGGAAAGATTTCCCCTTTTGAACTGTGGTAGAAACTGGGAGTCATTTACTGTCTTGTTCTTCCCTTTTTAGAACCTCCCCTCCTCCGCCGCGCCCCCACCCCCGCCCCCTTTTGCTGTGCATGTGGCTAGGAGGAATAAATTCTATACTCTGTAGCCTCCCCAGTAGCTACTGGTAACTTTGTGTGTAAATTCTGGCCAACAGTCTAAAGCAGAAGTGTTTTGTGGCTACTTTCAGGAAATTTCCCTAAAAGAAACCTCTCCTGTGCTGCCCTTTTATTTGTAACTTCCTCCTTCCCACTGGCTGAAATTTTGACATAATGGCTGGGAGCAACATCTAGAACCATGAGGTGGCCTTGGGAATAGGGGCTGTGTCTAGAGGAGCAACGAGAGAAACAGAGCCTTGTTCTTTGAGGAGATAATGAGCAGAGCCCTCACAGCAGCCCTGGACTACCTACTTCTACTCTTACGTGAAGCAGTTTTCTGCTGGTTCTAGTCACTCTTTGTGTCTCTGTTACATGAGGACGGCTTTCTTCCTTCATCATTGACTGCTCAGCTCTCCACGTCCTGTCTGAAAACATGATGCTCAGAGCTCTGGCAGCCATTCTGTGACCCTGAGTTTTCAAAGGTGAAAAGTAGCACACTGAGGATGACAAAACCCTGGGGCCATCTACTTCTGCATATATTTAAAATAAACAACAAATATCCTATGTGATAAGCCACTATTAGTTTAGTTTCCTGCTGCTGGTAGCCAAAAGCATCTTCATTAATTTAGTTAAACGAAAGCAATAGTCCTTTGCCTCTTGCCTGCTCATCCTTATTCTACCTCTTACAGGAAGCCACTTTCACCACTTAGCTCTTTTCCTCTGCCATTCTTCTAAATACCTAAAATCAAATTTTGAGGATTTTGTTCTCTTAAATCACTTCCTTTACACACTTCCCTAATGTCTCTTCTTCTATCTCCATTTAGCTATCTCACTATTTTTGTTCATCATGACTTTGTCAATATCACTCACAGCTGAGTCACAGTGTTCCAAAATTCCATTTCTTTGGCAACTTCTTTTCCTGGCATTGTTAATTGACTTGCTTTTTCATTTGCTTCATTTTTTATGTGTCTATCAATAATTCATTCCCATATATGGAATATGGGAATTAATATGGACCCCATATATTCCACTGGAGCGGTAAAACTCTTTTTGTTCCATTTAAACACATGAAGTAATAATTCCTTTCTCTAGAAATCATCTCCCCTGGAGCCTTCCATTTGACTCCTGCATGTGGGTGCATTGTTATTTCTGATTGCTGCACAGTTTGCTGTCTCCAGTGCCATCCTGGTTTTCTCTTGGCCTCCTTCCTGTGCTGGAGTCTCTGCTCCTGGACTCTTGTTGTTTGGCTACTATACATCTTCCTGAAGCTTTCTAAGAAAGAATATTTTTTTTAAAAGAATCTATGATGCTAAAGCTGAAACTCCAGTACTTTGGCCACCTCATGCGAAGAGTTGACTCATTGGAAAAGACTTGGATGCTGGGAGGGATTGGGGGCAAGAGGAGAAGGGGATGACAGAGGATGAGATGGCTGGATGGCATCACTGACTTGATGGACGTGAGTCTGGGTGAACTCTGGGAGTTAGTGATGGACAGGGAGGCCTGGCGTGCTGCAATTCATGGGGTTGCAAACAGTCGGACACAACTGAGCGACTGATCTGATCTGATGTGTCTGAAAATACCTTTACTTGACCTTCTCACTTGGTTCGTAGTTAGGCTGGCATAGGATTCTTGGCTGGAGATTATTTTTCCTCAGAATTTTGTAGTCATTGCTTTATCATCTTCTAATTTCTTCTGTTTCTGAAAATTGGATATGATTTGTCTTACTCGGTTTTGTTTTGCTTTTTGTTTCCTTTCCTGGGTACTTTTAGCATTTTCCCTAATTCCCATTGTTCTGAAATTTCATGAGGATAGTTTGTGTATTTTTTTGTTTATTGTATGGAATATTTGCTAGATTCTTTTAATCTGGAAAATTTTTAAATATAGGTATTTTTCGTTCCAGTAAGTTCTTTGTGTTATGTCGTTGACCATTTTCTCTCTACTGAACTTCTTATGCTTGATTTCTGGAACTTCCAGTCTGATGTTGTATCTTCTGGATTGGTCCTTTATTTTCTCATTTCTCTCCTATTTTCCATTTCTTTCTCTTTTTGCTTTAATGTAATGTGTTTTTTCAACTTTGTTTTCTAGTCAACAGAATTTAAAAAATTCTTTCTCTACCTTCAGTGGAATTTTTTTTTTTATTAATGAATGCCTTATTTGTATCCTTTTATTAGCTTTGATTATCTTCTTTGAAAGTGAAATGAAAGTGTTAGTCACTCAGTTTTATCCGACTCTTTGCAACCCCATGAACTGTAGTCAGGCTTCTCCATCCATGGGATTTTCCAGGCAAGAATACTGGGTTGCCATTTCCTTCTCTAATACTGGAGTGGGTGGCCATGCCCTCCTCCAGGGGATCTTCCCAACCCAGGGATCAAACCCAGGTCTCCCTCATCACAGATGGATTCTTTACCATTTTAGCCACCAAGGAAGCCAATTATCTTCTTTATTAGTTAGTTATCAATTAAGTACAGAATAAAAAAAAATCATATATAAATACAATGTGAAACAACACACATACATGCATTAACACACACAGAACCATGAAGGAAATAAAGGATAAATCACTCTTTTGACTCCACTTTTCCAGTGCTCTCCCAGGCTTTTTCTAGGCACTATATGAATACTTGTATCTTCAAAATAAGGCTTTTGGAGTGTTTAAATTTTTCTTTTGTTCCTTGTTTTGTCTCTTTTCTTTTGAATTCTTTTTATTTTGTTCCAATATCTCTACTTTTTGTGTGAGATTTCTCGCAAATGGCTTTCCATTTTATTTAAGATGGAAGTGCTAAAAAGACGATTGAAAGACTCACACGAGAGAACAGGGATTGTACCAAGTGACGGCTAATCACATGGGGACTTACCTGTTTCACTGGAGGACCCCTAAATACCACCATCTGTAGTCCTTTGTTCTTGGGTTGGTCAGCTTCTGTAGAGCAGTTCTCTGTATTTTCTGCCTGGAGGTATAAGCTTGGCAGCCAGAGTTCGGGAATTGGGAGTAGGGTGATATCTTACCATTGAAGATGCTAGTTTCTACTTGCGTGTGTGCGTGCTAAGTTGCTTCAATCGTGTCTGACTCTGTGACACTATGGATTGTAGCCCGCCAGACTCCTCTGTCCATGGAATTCGCCAGGTAAAAATACTGGAGTGGATTGCAGTGCCCTCCTCCAGGGAATCTTCCTGACCCAGGGATCAAAGCTGTGTCTCCCGCATTGGCAGGCGGGTTTTTTACCACTAATGCCACCTGAAAAGCCAGGTTTCTACTTAATCTCCCTTTTTTTGTACGATTTTGTGTGTGGTGGTGTGATTTTTGCTTTTTCTCATTTAACAGATTTGCTGAAGTATAATGGACATAACTTTTTGCATTTAGTGCAATGACTCACCTCATCCTCTCTTGGGCAAGCCTTTCCTTTCTTCTGCCCTGGAGAAGGAGTCTTCAGAGGCTCCTAATGATTCTAAGTCAGGTTTTCTAGGGTCTGCAGCACAAAACTGCATGCCTTTTAGTTTAGGTCTCAGCTTCTCTGGTCTGCTAAGTCACTTACCACTGCATTCTAGCATCCACTTCGCCCATCTAGCATCCACGGTTTAAGCATTGTCCTCATTTTAATTGGACTTGAGGAAAAGTGGAGTAAAATGCAAATGTCCAATCTGTCACATCTAACCAGAAGCCCTCCCAGTTGGGCTAACTGGTTTTACTAACATTAATATCATCTGTTCGCACTGCTCAAATGTGGGTCCTTGAACTGTCTGGAGGTTAGAGGTCAAGAGTAAAGGATATACGTACATATGTGCTTGTTTGTGTCTCTTTCTGTGTATGTGTGAGGCTATGTATGAGATGTATATGTACATGTGTATGAAAATGAGTACAAGTGTGTTAGCCAAGGAACTGTAAGTAGGCTTGAGGTAGTGAGTGAAAAATTAGAAGCATGGGGAGTAAAACATGGAAGAGGGGGAACCTGCAAGTTTTGGAGTGATATTATGTCTCAGTGGAATATTTCCTTCCTTTTCTTAACCTGGCTCTTCAGCTCATCTCTTTGTCAAAGTGTGACATTCAGCATCATTTCCCTCCCCAGTGCCTTTAAAGCTCTCTCTACCCTTCCCTGTGTTCCTCTGGATTATCTTGTAATTTTCTGCTTGCCCGAATTTCCACTTTACTCTTACCTTCCATTTTGTGCTCTCTACTTATGCCCCCTCCATGCACAGAATATGAAAGTACAAAGTGTCTTCTTTTTTACATGCATTTGATATCTCACTTAATTTCCATATTACCTTATGAGGCAGGTCTAGTTTGTTCTACGTGGTAGATGAAGAAACCAGTGCCTGGAGACATGTGGTCTCTTTCCTAGAGTCACACATATAATAAGGAGCAGAGCTGTGATTCGATTTTGGCTGCTCTGGTTTTAAAGTCCATGCTTAATCAAAACCACAACGAGGTACCATCTCACACCATTTAGAATGGCTGCTATCAAAAAGTCTACAAACAATAAATGCTGGAGAGGGTGTGGAGAAAAGGGAACCCTCTTATACTGTTGGTGGGAATGCAAACTAGTACAGCCACTATGGAGAACAGTGTGGAGATTCCTTAAAAAACTGGAAATAGAACTGCCCTATGACCCAGCAATCCCACTGCTGGGCATACACACTGAGGAAACCAGAATTGAAAGAGACACATGTACCCCAATGTTCATCACAGCACTGTTTACAATAGCCAGGACATGGAAGCAACCTAGATGTCCATCAGCAGATGAATGGATAAGAAAGCTGTGGTACATATACACAATGGAGTATTACTCAGCTATTAAAAAGAATGCATTTGAATCAGTTCTAATGAGGTGGGTGAAACTGGAGCCTATTACACAGAGTGAAGTAAGTCAGAAAGAAAAACACTAATACAGTATATTAACTCATACATATGGAATTTAGAAAGATGGTAATGATAACCCTGTATGCAAGACAGCAAAAGAGGCACAGATGTAAAGAACAGTCTTTTGGACTCTGTGGGAGAAGGCGAGGATGGGATGATTTGGGAGAATAGCATTGAAACATGTATATTACCATATGTGAAAGAGACCGCCAGTCCAGGTTTGATGCATGATACAGGGTGCTCAGGGCTGGTGCACTGGGATGACCCTGAGGGATGGGATGGGGAGGGAGGTGGGAGGGGGGTTCAGGATGGGGAACACAGGTACACCCATGGCTGATTCATGTCAATGTATGGCAAAAACCACTACAATATTGTAAAGTAATTAGCCTCCAATTAAAATAAATAAATTAATTTAAAAATAAAGTCCATGCTTTTACCAATACATTGGATTGCCTCAGTATATCTAATTTAATGAATATCCATTCATAATTCTACATGAAAATTTTTATATATAAGGAGGATGCATTAAAGTCAGTTTATAAACACATTGGCATTTGATTGTATAAGGTACAATACAGATTCTTGCTGAGGTTAGAGTATAGCTGTTAAGAAGAAAGGCATCTTCTTTACCTTCAAAGAACTTGTTGTTCAGTCACTCAGTCATGTTCGACTCTTTGTGACCCCATAGACTGCAGCACACCAGGCTTCCCTGTCCTTCACCATCTGCCAGAGCTTGCTCAAACTCATGTCCATTGAGTCAGTGATGCTATCCAACCATCTCGTGTTCTGTCGTCCCTTTCTCCTGCCTTCAATCTTTCCCAGCATTCGGGTCTTTTCTAACGAGTCGGCTGTTCACATCAGGTGGCCAAAGTATTGGAGCTTCAGCTTCAGCATCAGTCCTTCCAATGAATATTCAGGACTGATTTCCTTTAGGATTGACTGGTTTGATCTCCTTGCAATCCAAGGGACTCTCAAGAGTCTTTTCCAACACCACAGTTTGAAAGCATCAATTCTTTGATAAGGTGCTCAGCCTTCTTTATGGTCCAACTCTCACATCCATACATGACTACTGTAAAAACCATAGCTTTGATTATATGGACCTTTGTTGGTAAAGTGATGTCTCTGCTTTTTAATATGCTGTATCGGTTTGTCATAGCTTTTCTTCCAAGGAGCAAGTATTTTATAATTTCATGGCTGCAGTCACCATCTTCAGTGATTTTGAAGCCCAAGAAAATAAAGTCTGTCACTTTTTCTATTGTTTCCACATCCATTTGCATGAAGTGATGGGACTGGTTACCATCAGCTTAGTTTTTTGAATGCTGAGTTTTAGGCCAGCTTTTTCACTCTCCTCTTTTACTTTCATCAAAAGGCTCTTTAATTCCTCTTTGTTTTCTGCCATAAGGGTGGTGTCATTTGCATATCTGAGGTTATTGATATTTCTCCTAGCAATCTTGATTCAAACTTGGGCTTCATCCAGCCTGGCATTTCTCATGATGTACTCTGCATATAAGTTAAATAAGCAGGGTGACAATATACAGCCTTGACATACTCCTTTCCCAATTTGGAACCAGTCTGTTGTTCCATGTCCAGTTCTAAATATTGCTTCTTGACCTGCATACAGGTTTCTCAGGAGGCAGGTCAGGTGGTCTGGTATTCCCATCTCTTTAAGAATTTTCCAGTTTGTTATGATCCACAGAATCATCAGCCAAACCTTTTCTGGCTTCAAAGGTGTGAGGATAAAGATAGATAATGGATATAAAGGTTTTACTACAATCTTATGACAAATAATGCAGGTATCATTATTTATAATGTTAAGCATAAGGAACATGAGGACCTTGGTGTTAAGATGCTTGCACAAGTTCACATGACTAGAATCTAGTCTTCTGAAGGGCAGCCCAGGGCTTTCCCTTTTCTCATTAACATTCTTTTCAGTCTTATGTAATTTTCGAAGATGCTGCAGCCCTCTTATGAGGTGGGTAGGGTAGGGAATATCTCCATTTTATGGATGGAGAAACTAATGTGAAGAGATGTGTTCAAGGATGCTTTTAGTAAATGCTCTTTTAGGGTGTACATGAATGGAGTCCCTAAATTCTGAGCAGTTTGGGCCCATAGTATGGGAGGAGAGGTATGCATCTCTAGGAAGGAAAAAAACCCAACATTTATTGTGCTTTTGTTGTATGCCAGACAGCCGGAGACTGTAGCAAGGATTATATATAATCTTGTGAAATCCTCTAATTATTACTGTGCGTTTAGTAATTTTATGTTCTTTGCGCAGAATCTTAGAGAGGCTGTGAAACTTTCCCATCATCACACAGACCATCCAGCTATCATTAAATGGGTCCATTTCATACAATACCAGACAAAGTTGATATTTGATCCCAGGACCATATTATTTTAGAGCCCATGGGTGTATGTGTTGTTAAGCTTTTCCTCAGTGTCTGCAACTAATCATTGAAATATCTGTGGCTTCTTAGAGCTGAAACCAAAGATAAGCGTCTGCAACCATTTCACAGAGATTGCTCTCATTTAAAGAGCCCACTCATGTACGTTAGGTACTGTTCTGGGAAAAGGATAAATCATGTGTTTGAGGAGATGTTCCTTCAGTGGCTACTTTAATAAAGGCTTTTATGTTTTCCTTCATTCTGAGCCCATAGACAATATTTTTAATTACCCTGCTTATTTCCCTGAGTTATAAAAGTCATGCTATAAAAGTTATAAATGTTAAAAATTTTATTCATCTGCTAAAATCTCTGCCTCAGAGTATATTCTGTTGGTTTGGATTTACACAGAAGTGTTATAAATAAATGATTTAAATAGAAAATGTGTTTGATATGGAATTTCAATAGTTGAGAGACCCACAAAGCTTGCCAGATGTTTGTGTGAGGAGCTAGCAGTTCAGGTGGGTGAGGATTTATTGCTTCCTGGAGAGTCATATGAGCTGATGGGGAGTCATGAAGTGAAAAAAAGACCCTCATCTGTATTGGGGAAGGAGTGTGGTGGCACTGACTTCATAATTAGGAAAAAGCTAAATGTGAGGATACACCAACACACAAGTCTCCTGTTTTAGAATATCCTTTTATTTTAAGGATAATGACTTTTTTCTTTTGCTTATGATGTTATTTTTTTTTTTTTTTCAGGGAATTCAAGCTTTGGGTTTTGAAGGTGATCTCAGGGGAAGTTCTATAGACACGAGTTTAGAGTTTGTGAATTGTAAGCCCATTTGTGGAAGCACATACTGGCTGTTATCATAGATGAAGTGAGTGCCTTGTCGCTCACATCCAAGGGCCGCTTGAGCCATTCAACCCTCTCAGGACCAGTGACTCTTGGTGAGATCCAGGTGGAAATGAGTTCTGCTCCCTTATTGTACGTCACAAAGCCATTGAAACACATTCCCAAATTACTGTATTAGAAACACTTTTCAGTGGGCTCATTTTCTTGTTTCTTCTGCCTAAAGAAAATATATGTATATTATTCTAAATTTTCTAATTGTGCTGAAATGAGAGGTGGTACTGAATTGGCCCAAGTGTTTTGTTTCTTATTTTCCTCTTTAGAGCACACCAGGCACATTTTGAAGACATGCATTAATTGATAGTTTGCCTAAGAATTGGTTTGGCACTTAGAGGAATACAAAAGAAGTGAAAATCTCCTGGATTAGGGTGACAATGATTAGGTGAATATCCTCCAATAATCAGAGGGGAACACAAGGCCTAAGTACCATGTACACTCATATTTGTAGTTAACAGGGGCTCAAAAGTTATTGTTTCTTGGGTAATTGAGAGGAGACGATGATCTAGAGGCATGAAATAAGCATGTTTATCTTCTAATAAAGAGGTTATAATAAATAAAGAGGTTGTAATAAAGAGGTTTAGGGAGGACGCAGGCTTTAATCTGGATATTGGAAGATCAGCTGCAGTTAAGTGGATAAGAGGTAAGTCCTGCCAACCAGGGAGGAACATTGAACAATATGAAGAGGTGAGCAGTGGCTTGATTCATGAGGGGGTGAGTGAGAAGATCTATATGAATCAGTCAGAGTGTGATATTTGGGAGAAATGAAGAATGATTTTTTAAAAACTGTACATCCCTGCTTCTCTCCCTTTAAATCACCCTGTCCCTCGTTAGTCACTGTTATCTTCTGTCCTTTGGCATGCCTAGGCTGTGGGGCTTCATCTCTTCTATAAGTGGCAGGGAGCTTATTTAGAAAGGAACAATATATAAGTATAGGAAGTGACTTTGGATCCTATACGGTGTGTGGGTGCTAATGGAGAGAGGAAATATTGAGTCCCTAAACCCAGCACCAAACATTGGGTAGCTCATGTCAGCATTTTCTTACCATGAATTTCCTCCTTGCAGTCTTGTGTTGTATTTCAAACTTACGCAAAGAGGTTTTTAGCAGCATAACAGGGATGCTTAGTTACCACTTTATTGGGGAGTAAATTAGACGGTTATAAAGTTAAATAAAACCCAGAAAGTTCCTACTGCGTTTTCTTAAAATCCTTTGTCAAAACAAATAGCCTTGAAATGAACATAAAAATTTAAATGGCATTGACTCTAATGAAACAACAAGGAGCCTAATGAAGTTGAAGTACTGTGAGAGTTCTGGGAAAACGAGGCTGCTTTTATCTTATTGGAATGTTTATGTCCTTGCACGTCTCCTAATCACACTGTGGTAACGTCATTCCCAGAAAGTGCTTTAGGGAAGATTGCTAATAAAAAACAAAAATGATACGACTGCAAATTAAGAGTTCCTCAAGTAGTCAGACAATCAGTTGTCTGAGATAGGGCACTAGCCTGGAAGAATGTGATTGGCGATGGCGCCCATCTTATTTTGGGTTTTGTGGATATTTGGCGCCATCGATAAAGGGTTTTTCAACAGTCATGGGGACGGCCCCTCAAACTCTACACATGTTGGGGATTCCAGTCTCTACCATTCTCTTGGGAGCCAGCTTTCTCTTCACTGTCCCTTATTTTCACAAACGACTCTGTGCTCTTCCAGACATCCAGGCTTGAGGCTTGAAGTCATCCTTGGTTCCTTTCTCTCTCCTCCCACATCTCAAAGTTACTAAATTTTATCTCTCAAATGCTCCAGAATCCCTCTCATTCATTCCCTGGCTACAGCTACCAGCTCAACTCACTTTCTTGATTCTCTTCAGTCACTGGCCTTGGTGTTTCTCTGACTTCAGGCTCACCAGCTCCCACCTTCATCCTACCCCCTAGATTAATCATCCTCAGTCCCACATCATGATGTCATTTACCTAAGCACCTGTTTTTGTAGTTTAATCACTAAGTTGCTGACTTTTTGTGACCCCCATGAACTGTAGCCCCCAGGCTCCTCTGTCCATGGGATTTCCAAGGCAAGAGTACTGGAGTGGGTTGCTATTTCCTTCTCCAGGGGATATTTCTGATCCAGGGATTGAACCCACATCTCCTGCATTGGCAGGCAGATTCTTTATTGCTGAGCCATGAGGGAAACCCTCACCTGAGCACAACCCATAACACAATCCTGATAGTTAAGGCCCTTTACCAACCAGTTTAACCTGCGTTCCCAGCTCCGTCTCTTGACATTGCCCCAGACGGGCTTGGGACCACTGCCATCACAAGGTGGACACTGATCATTTTCCACTTAAATGTGGCTTGTTCATTCCCTCACTACTTTTTTCACTTACTTGTCCTCTTCTTTAGGATGTTGCTTTTCTTCCTCACTACTCATGCAATTTCTTGCAAGGTAATGGCTTGTAACTTTTTTAGTCACCCCTTTGAGAATCTGATGAAAGCTATCTTTTATCCCAGGAAAATGCATATCCAAAGGGTTCATTGACTCTTGAAGCTCGATTTATGTACCCATTAAGAGAACACTGACCTTAAATTAAGAATTGTTGTTCAAGGTAAAGTTAAAAATCCTCAGTCCTCCAGAAAGCCTTCCTAAATCACTCGGGCTAAGGATGAGAATTCCCTGACCCCCTCTTTTCTCACTTGAATTCCACTGAAGTTATCTCTTCCATTCATTTGATACTTACTGAAGACCTCTGTGTATTATTTGTTTTCTTTCTTCGCATGAGCTCTGTTTCCCCCTGTAAACTAAAAGCTCCTTGAAGGCAAGGCCCTGCCACATACCTCTTGGAATTGTATATAAATCAGTGCATGTTGCTTTTGTTGGTCCAAGAATACAATCAGGCATATACAGGAGTTCAAAGGGGCAGTGTTTTCTTCTTCCATTTTGGTTGGTTGCTGTGGTACATTTTCTGGAAGGGCCTCTGTTATACCCAAGTCATCCAGAACCTGATGACTGTGAAGGCCTCTTGATCCGTAACTTGATTGGAATGGTTACCAGAGTAGCCACTGGCCTGAGATCTCTGGTTTAGAAGGAGTGAAGGAAACTGGCCGTGCTTGATATTTAAGGGCATTTTGGGGTACAGTAAAGTATTGGCACTTACTATGAGATCTTGGCAAAATTGTGAAGATGATGAATGCATCCTTGATATACTTTCAAGACTCCGTCTTCCCTGACATCTTGTTCCTCAGGTATCTCCTCTCCCAACCTAAATCTGTACTCAGGAAAATATTTGCTGTAAATTATTTAGTCTTTAGTCTGAATAGTAGGCTTTCTATTCTTTATTTCAGAATTATTTACAAAGTCTTTCTTTTAACTATTGTGCCAGTGGTAAAGGACCTGCCTGCCAAAGCAAGAGACAGAGGAGACTCGAGTTTGATCCCTGGGTTGGGAAGATCCCCTGAAGGAGGGCACGGCAACCTCCTCCAGTGTTCTTGCCTAGAGAATCCCATGAACAGAGGAGCCTGGTGGGCTATAGTCCATAGGGTCTCAAAGAGTTGGACATGACTGAAGCAATTTAGCACACATGCACACAGTTCTAACTATGGCATGAAAAACTTAGTTTTCTAGTAAAGATAAATCTAGGGATCTGATAATATGCAAGGAATTTTGGGGGCCAATGACTCATACTTAAATCAAGCCATATAATTAACATCTATTCCATCCTTTTCTCATTACCCCCACAATGTACACACACACACACACACACACACACTCATGCTCTCATGACCGGAACTGGCTTCTGTTTAATCAATTATACAGTCTTAATAACACTGATCGTTCATTGAGGAAATCCTCATTATCCAAGTCCCCCAAATAATCTGAGCCATACTGCTTCACCACACCTCATTATGTTTTCCAGTAGAGAAGGAGTATGCACTAGAAGGGAAGGTGATAAGAAGTTGGATGAGCCAGGTATAGAGTAAGTATGAGTAGGTATAGAAATAGCACGTAGGAGTGTCTGAGTTACAAAGCGCAACAGCAGCACAGGCTACGTAGGCCTGAGCCAGCACAGAGGCCAGAGAGCCATCCCTCAAACTTGTCCAGGTCACGGAGCCCTCGGACAGGTTGGTGCTCTGGACTTCTATCATGTTGTTTATGGAGCACCATAAAATGTTGATATGTTTTCCCCTAGCAGGCAAACAAGGAAACCTTGCCTATATTATATGTATGCAATAAAAGCTGAGTAACAAAAGCACATTTCCACCAATATAAAACAAAGCACAGCACCTCTGTGGCAGGGGGAGGGGGAGGTTGGTGTCTCACCTGCTGATACAGAGACCAAAGGTCTTCAAATAACAGGTATGATGCCTGCATCCTCACGGAGCAGTGAACGTCGGGCAAAGTCAGTGGTCATGGCCAACTGCAGACAAAGGGCCCTGTCTTGGTTTTTGTAAAACCACATAAGCCTCTTGGTTCTAATTCAATCAAGGGAAGGTTGAGTAACTGCGAGTAGATTTATTGCCCACCAGTTGGGACTGAAAAAGATTTAGTTCGATTCAGAACAATAAGGAAATGGGATGTTACTCACACCCATATGCCATGAAGCAATTCATGTCACTATAGGTTTTTGGTCCTTGTTTCACAGTTGGAACTATTCTTTCTCAACAAGAGTAAAGTCAAGTCCTGAATCTAAGAATTTAAACTTTTCAGATTGCCTTGGTAAAGCCTTGAGTTTAAGAATTCCTCTCATTACCGTCTCGGAATCCGGCTTAAGTGTACACCCTGCTGTTAAGCTTCTGGTGATCACGTAAGCTGCCCTCTGTCTGGGTGTACTAACTAGCACATGGGAATAGATCCCAGAGGCTAGAAGATGAGGAAGAAACAATTATGCCAGACTTTTCCTGTGAACTGGGGAAAAACTGTCCTAGATCAAGTTCAGGCAAGAAATACCTGTGTTCAACTATCATTCAAGGTTGAGATCTATAATATGGAGCAGTAATTCTCAAACGTTACTCTACTGTGCATTACCCAGAGAATTTGCTAAAATGCAGATTCTGACTCACTGCTTCTGGGGGTTGGTTCCTGAGAGTCAGCATTTCTCAGAGGATGAGATGCTGTCGGCCCCTAGACCACACTTTGGGTAATAGTTGTCTTAAATATTGTTCTATGTCTGCCTCAGACTTGATCTTTGACCTTTAAGATTTATTTTACCTTTCTGGATCTCAGCTTCCTTAACTGTAAAAGAAGAGAATTGGGTTGAATCCTGAGAAGAACATTTTATATATTTTTCTACCAAGCATGGACTGCCCCTTCCTAACAGCACTTTGATTTTCTTCTGGGGAATTTGCTTCCCTCCTTTGTGTGCAGTGATGGTAGGTGGGCAAGTTTGGGGACTTTCCATTTCATCGTGGCAGCTGAGGCAGACTCTCCTGTCTCAGTTTCCACGAACTTCTTCTTATAGGCAGGGTACACCTAAGCTTGATTGGTTGTTTCTCTCCTGGAATTTTGACTCTTGAGCAGAGTGAACCAAATAGAAAGAAGCTGTTGACACTCATCATTCCAGCTGCATGGCTGCAAAACCATCTGGAGCCTCCTTGTACCTATCTGCTCCATGCTTTGTTGCCTAATTCTACCTTCAATCATGTGAGCAGCCCCATGGCTTTTTAGAATATGCTGTTTTTACTTGTTACCTAAAGTCCATTTCTGTTGCTTGCAACCAGACAGAGTATAGTTCTCTAAGCTTCTTCTGACTCAAGCATTGTAGGACTCAAGCCTTGAGCAGCCTGTTGATGAGTCTGATCACTGTTTTCTGAAAGGAAACAGAAAGGCATAAGAGTATTTTCCCAAAGGAAGATCAATTCCTTTGAAGTCTTGGGCATGGGTTTGGGTAGGGGTTATTGGTTCCAGAGACAGCTGTTGATTACTTTCCAGCAAGTTGGTAAGTGGAGGTAATCAGGTTGTTTTCCTTTAGCATCAGATTGGTACTCAGATGCCTCCTGGTGCTTCAGAAGCAAGTAGCAAGACTCTGTAGGACGCTTCTTTGTTCTATTTAAACTTGGAAATAGCAGGAAAGGTTGCTGTTTTGCTTGCTTTGACCCTACTCATCCTCATCAGTGTATGGAATTTTCTGAGAGGCTTCAGAGTTTCCTGTCTGAAATTGAGAATAGCAGCTAAAAGTAGGCAGAGAAGATTCTGGAGAGTAAGACCCATTGCTAAATAGTAACAGAACTTATAGCCTAGTCACCTTAAGTTGTAGTTTGAAGAATGAAGAAACCTGACACCTCACTCTCATTACAAAGTTATAACATATACACATGTCCCCCCTTCCTAACTCACAACAGAGCAGCCAGCAGCTCGTTGGTTAATTTCAGTCTTTCTCTTCCTGGTCTAGGGCTGCAGTACTGTAACGATTTCCTGTTGTCTGTCAGAGCCTAGTAGGAATGAATTTGTAGTTCATAAGTTCATTCTTCACCTTTCTTATCCCCACCCTATACAGGGATTTTTAAAAGGCCAGTAAAGGACACCCTTCTATTCTCAAACAGTTCTGAGGAGTCTGAAAGATGAAGATCACATGCCTGCTTTATTGATAAAACCATGTTGAAGGTATACAGCTTAGACCACTGGTCAGTTAACTCTGCAGAGCTTCACTTCTGGTCCTAGTCTGGCTGAAGGGCCCTGCCAACAAGGGGCAGTGCCTGCTGGGCTAAGCTACCTGGGAGAAGAGCAGAATGTGTGTGTCACGTGCAATACAAGGCAGAGAGCAGTCAGTGTGATTTGGGGCTGAATTACGTTAGGGTTTTCTGTTTTGTCGTTTTCAGTGACAGAAGAAATCATTTTTCTCTTTTTCAATCATCTTTGCAGTGTGAAATCGACCTGTTTGCCTTCTAGACTGTTTCTTCCTACTTCCATTAGCTTTAATCTCCCTTGCTGTCCCTCCGCATTTAGGGTCCTAACAGCACAAAAAGTATCTACCCTGAATGTAATGTTACTGGAATTCTTGATCACAATGAAACATGGCCTGTCTGAATACCAAGTCCTTATCAGCCATTTACTTTGTGTAATAGGGCAGTCTGCCAAGGAAGCACCGTGTTCTGTCCAGCTGGTATTCACTTGGCAGGGGAGGGGAGAGAAGGGGGAACCCTCTTTTCAGATGCAGTTCTGCTCAGGCTCTTTGGTTTTCATAAGAGAATGTCTCTTATGAAAGAGACATATGGAGAGGATGTTCCCATTCAACAGATTATTAAAGGATACAGATATTTCCTGGGATAGCTGTACTCCAGGTCCATTCTGGAGACCATAACTTTGAACTCTGTTGTTCAGTTCTTATTGAAAGCTCAACTGTAAGAAATAAAACTCTTAGAGGATTGTTGGAAGGTTTTCAATTCCTCCAGTAGCCCAAAATTTATCTCCAGATCAAGCCAGACCATCAAAGAAATATGTACTTGGAACACATTTTTTTTTTTTTTTTGGTCTCTCATAAACTGCTTTTATTGAGCTGGACTTTGGAGTGAGTCAGTGAGGATGCTGTAAGGAGAAGCCATATGAAAGTTTCCTGTTGTACTTATTGAAGGAGTTTTCAACTGTATTACATCATGACCCTTATGAGGATCATTAGGTTTTTTTTTTCCAGATCTAAATACGAGGAAAATCTACTGTTCTCCTCTAAGTTTGGCTGCTGTGACACTTAGGAGTAAACTTGGAACATTTAACCTTTGTATATGACATTCTGACATCCATGCTTTTATATTTTCAATTTGCTTATAGTTTCTAACACTATTTTACCCTTGTTTTGTCTTTGTTCTCTCTCTTTATCTACTTTCTTTCTTTACCAAATTGTCTTCTGTTTTGTAAGCTGATTCAAGCTCTCTTAATGGGAATGAGAATGTCAGTAAATGAGTTAATTAAAAAGTAAATGTGGATCCTTCACAGAGGAGAATGTTCTTACCACTTGCCCACACAGTAATTTTGTGCCTTGTTATCTGTCACCTCCGGCCTGTGGTGAAGCTTATTTTGTTTTCTCTTCTACTTAGGCCACCCTCCTGTCCACCCAGGTCATCTCATGGTGTCCAGTTACATCTCGAGGTCTGATTCCAATTCTGTGCCACAAGCCCATAGGTTCTATCATTCAAGACCTTCAATTCGGAGTCTGAGTTTTCCCTGCAGACTTGTGTCTCCCCATTTATCTCTGAGGTAGTGAATGGTGTCACCATCCCTGAAGATACCCTATCAAAGAACTGGGAGATACTCTAGACTTGTCCCTTCTTCAGTTCCTTTGCATCTAGTTCATCCACAGATCTGACTGACTTCTCCCTCTTGGATGTATTGCTAATTCTTTTACTCTTCTCTACTTCCACAACTAGTTCAGCTCTTGTCATTTCTAGCTTAGGCTATAGTTCTGCACAGAACCACTCTCAGCCCATTCTCTACACAGCTTCTAAAATTTATTTCTGAAATACAAACCTCAGCTGATAAAGAACCTTCAATAGAACCCTGTTCTAAAGGGATAGAGTTCAAACTTCTATATACTGCATGAAAATGCTGCCATATGTTGTGAACAGAATGATAGTCTACCACTCCAATCTTATGTCCTGCCACAGCTCTTTTCATCATCTTTATATTGGATGATTATGGATGATTCCCTGGGCTTTCTTTTTAAGGGATAACTTCCTGGTGCAAGCTCAAAATAAGAGCTAGCTTGGCTGCTCACTCATGATGGTACTGAGGGATAAGTAACCTCCCCCACTGCCTATCTGGGTGCTCATGATTCCCTGGAAGAGTTAATAGCTTAATTCTTCATTAACCATTACTATTTTGTGCTAAAGTGAATCAGTTAGATCCAGTAAGCACTTATGTAAAGAGTGTGACATAAAAATTGAATAAACAGGTTGGTGGTTGCCAGAGGCAGGAGGTTGGGTGGAGGAAATGGGTGAATGTGATCAAAAACTACAACAAAAGAAAAAGGTGAGGGACAGACATTAAGTTCATCTGGATGCAAGAAGAGGGGAAGGGAAATTCTGGCTGTGGGGTTCTGGGCAACTCTGTCATGTCCCTGGAGTGAGGTTGCCTTGGGAGCAGGATGAGGGCATGGAATGGAAGGAGGTCACCTATATAAGAAGCAAAGATGACCATGCGTTGTGCCACAGTTTTTCCAAAGATGAGAATGGATTCTGACACTTTCACTATATCCTAGAATAAAATTAGTTATTTGATGAAATAATTCTGTTTGTAAGGACTAGGTTGTGTGAGGTTGGGAGTGGGGCAGCGTGTGATGAAGAGAGCCTTGGCTAGTCACCATCAGCCTTTCATCAGGGATAGTGGGATGGGGGAAGCCACACCTCTATGCAGAAGGCTGTCATTTTAATGTGACTCAACAAGCATTTGTGGGATATCTTACTAGGCCTTGGAGGGGTATTTGTTGTCAAGGTGATAGAAAGTCCTCTCTCTTTAAAAGTAGGGTATGTCAACATAATGTGCTAAATTTAAAAAAACATCATTTTGAATTCATGAACTCAAATAGAAGTATCTTTTCCAGTTTTGTCACTTCCAAAAGTGGCCCAGCTGCAGAAGCAAGCCTTTTGGCCACTACTGACTCTCATATACACTCTTAGGTTCCCAAATATTGGCCCCTTGCTGCTGCTGCTAAGTGACTTCAGTTGTGTCCAACTCTGTGAGACCCCAGAGATGGCAGCCCACCAGGCTCCCCCATCCCTGGGATTCTCAAGGCAAGAACACTGGAGTGGGTTGCCATTCCTTCTCCAATGCATGAAAGTGAAAAGTGAAAGTGAGGTTGCTCAGTCGTATCCGACTCTTAGCGGCCCTATGGACTGCAGCCTACCAGGCTCCTCCATCCATGGGATTTTCCAGGCAAGAGTACTGGAGTGGGGTGCCATTGCCTTCTCTGATATTGGCCCCCAGTAGGAGCCAAAACTTCATGGAGGGGAAATGATTCCATGTCTTGGCACAGGAAAATTCAAGAATATTCTGTGCTTGCTTGGAAAAAAGTTTCTTCAAGGATGTCAGGTGGCTCTAAAAGGAAACAGGTTATAGAACACAGTTGTAACAATATGAGGATCAAATGCTGCTGCTGCTGATGCTGCTGCTACTAAGTGACTTCAGTTGTGTCCGACCCTGTGCAACCCCATAGACAGCAGCCCACCAGGCTCCCCCATCCCTGGGATTCTCAAGGCAAGAACACTGGAGTGAGTTGCCATTTCCTTCTCCAATGCTTGAAAGTGAAAAGTGAAAGTGAAGTTGTTCAGTTGTATCCGACTCTTAGCGACCCCATGAACTGCAACCTACCAGGCTCCTCCATCCATGGGATTTTCCAGGCAAGAGTACTGGAGTGGTTGCCATTGCCTTCTCCAGAGGATCAAATGGTAGGGGGGAGGGGTTAATATATATGAATATTTTGTTTCTTTTATTGTATTTAATCTGTTCTTACAGCATCTTAGAGCTATTGTTAAAAATGCATTCCTAAATAATCTAGGGAAAAATAGTAGAAACCATTAAGAACAGGACAAATTGGTTGTATCCATTGTCTCAAATAAAAATGACATGGAGGGCCCAATATTTAATTGGCACAATGATAAGTCACAGTAACCAAGTTGAGAGAGAGGTTAATATTGTGTGGGCAAGGTTTTCAATTGTGCAGATGTACTAAGGAGTGGAGGTAATTGCACAGACTCAGTCTCTCATCTCCTAGGAAACAAGACACTTGGATGGCCTTACTGATCATAGTAATAGAGTAATTCAGAATGTAATCTTTTCTAATAATACTAACGAGCCAGGTTACTGTAGTGCAATGATGGACAAAGGTTCATGCTAACCAAGTGAAACTTGACTGCAGTACGTTGTTTCGATGGGACATATTAAAACCTGTGTGAAAAGTGTGAACTTAAGAGCCTTATTGACATAATAAAGGAAGTTTAATTCCTAAAATTGCTTAACCAAACCCCAGGTCAGATAAAAACCCCCGAACCCAAACAGAAGACAACAAAACAAACCACTACATTACTCCCCACCTCAAAAAAAAAATAAATAAATAAAAATAAAAAATTCCCAAAGGATCAGGTATATAAAACTTGCAAACTCAGTTGACTAGTCTGAGATTTTTTTGAGAGGGAGAAGAGTGGACTTGATATAATTACTTACTGCAACCCTTGGAAGATATAGAATTTAAGCTAAAGTTATTAACACTTAAAGTAGTTTTAAATTTAATAGCAAATTCTGTAATACCTATGGTAATTTGTGATAGTTTTATCTACTTCTAATATGTTTAAAGAATTTGTGAGAATGTGACATATCAGTTTTGTGACTTTAATTAAATGTTTAGGAGAGTTTGAGAAAAAAGTTTATATTCAATATTTGAATGTTGAGGAAAATCCAATTTATTATATCATAGGCATTGATTTCTTATTTGTGTAACTGAGCTATGAATTTTGAGGACTCTTGAGTCCTTTATATTTAAAGGAATGTTAATTATTTTATAGATTTATAGATGGTATATATTGGGCATGAAACAATAGTTGAAGTAAAAATTCCTCTTCAGAAACAAAAATCAGGAAATAATCTTTTCTTCTTTTCTTTTTTTTTTTTTTACTTTTATTTGCATTTATTTTTTGCGGCATTTATTCCCGGGCCATGTTTTTGTTTCTTCAGTTTCTTCTGGGATATCTTTTTCTTCTGTGCAACCTCCTCTTCTGGTTTAGGAACAATCTGTTCTTTTTCAGTAAGGATCATCTCAGTGTGGCAGGGAGAGCTCATGTAGGGGTTGATCCGACTGTGAGCTCTGTAAGTCCTGCGCCGCATCTTGGGGGCTTTGTTCACTTGGATGTGCTCAATGACCAGAGAATCTACATCTAAGCCCTTAAGTTCAGCATTACTCTCTGCATTTTTGAGCATGCGTAGTAAAAATTCAGCACTCTTTTTGGGCCACTGACCCTGCGTCCAGCCCCACTGTTTGGCCTGTGCACACCTACCAACTCCACCGTTGTAACGACGGAATGGCACACATTGCTGCTTCTTTTTTTTTTCTTAAAAATTTTATTATTATTATTATTATTATTTTTTTGCATTGATTGATTTTATTTTTAAACTTTACATAATTGTATTAGTTTTGCCAAATATCAAAATGAGTGACATCTTTCAGATACTTGGTGGCTTTTCGGATATGCATACCCTTTATGGCCTGGGCAGTTTCACGAGTGTTCTTAAAGTGAACACGAAGATTTGAATCTCTTGATTTGCATGATTTTGTGGGGTTTTCTGGGTCAAGTGAATAGTGCACCATTTTTAGGGGTCACCTCAGGCCGCTTACCGGAAAAGCTAATCTTTTTTTCTTGACACTGTAGGACATGGTTACTGTTCTCAAGTTTCTCTCAAATTTATTATGGGCTGTAAGAGTAGCCTACAAGTAACTATTTAGAGTTTACTTGTGATGACAAAACAGAGTTCAAGGCTTGAGACCGGTGTGAAAGACATGGATACAAGGTAAAACTGTGCTGAATGCTTTTTGAGGCAACTGGAACTCTGGCTGTAGAAGGCTCAGTTTGTACAAAGTAGATACCTGCAACCCTGGGGGTTGGTTGAGACCCCCAGGTGAGTGAGGACACGGACACTAGAGAGATTACGAGATATGACTAAGTCTCCAGCTTCTTGGGGCAGAGACGAGGCCCTTTTCACTCTGCCAGCACTGCCTACATCTGTGCTGGGGCACATGGGGCCGTATATGACATAGACATAGCTAAGCAGACAATACACGAGATTAACAATACTAAGTATAGAGATAACATAGCGACAGTAATATATTCCGTCACGAGAAGCTACGAGTTAAATTGGGCAGATGAAACGAACTTATCAAGAAGAAAAATGTCATTGTGAAAATAAAGTTCTAATGTGTATGGGGAAGAAGGTAGAAAAAGGAGAGTATTTCTGCTCTTTCAAATTACTAAAAAAAAAAAAAAAGACAAAAAAGGGACAAAGAGTAGCAGCAGACAGTTCATAAAACAAGATATCCAAATGGGCGACAGACATATAAAAAGGTGTTCAGTCCCAGTAATTATCATGGGAGTAAAAAATAAAACTAGTTATAATTTATCATTTATGAGATGGATACATATTTAAAAGATCATGATATTCACTGTGGGCAAAGATGGGAGGAAACTGGTGTCTCATACAGTGCTGGTTGATGTGGGCTATGGTGAAGACTGTTAGGGGACTTATTTCTTAGTATCTTTCAAAATGTATGTATTTTTTTATTTTTAAAAAATATTCGTGTATTTATTTCAGTTGGCTGCATTGGGTCTTAACTGCAGCACCTGGGTCCTTGTTACAGCATGCCTGGTCTTTCGTTGCCGTGCACTGGCTCTTTTCGAGGTGCTCAGGCTTCTCTCTAGATGTGGTCCTTGGTCTCAGTAGTTGCGACGTGTAGGCTTAGTTGCACCATAGCGTGTGGGATCTCAGTTCCCAGACCAGGGGTCGAACCTGTGTCTCTGCGTTGGAGGGTGGATTTTTCATCACTGAACCACCAGGGAAGTCCCTCAAAATTTAAATTGTGTTCACGGTTGGCCCAGAATTCTAATTCTAACAATTCTGAAGCAGTCCTTGTTCATGTCTACCAAGATGTTGTTCCCAGGATGTTTAGTGCCATATTATCTTATAGTTGGGAAAAGCTACATTGCTCAAAGTTTTCTTAAGAGATTAAATAAAATAAGGTATATCCGCTCTGTGGGCTATCATGTGACAATTAAAATTAAAAGTCAAAAGTATCTCCAAGTACAGACATAGGCAGATAACTGAGGAATCTTGTTAAGTGACAAAGGCATTAAAATTATATATAATGATCCCATTAATTAAGCAACCAATTATGTTACTGTATATTTATGCATGTATGCTAAGTTGCTTCAATCATGTCCAACTTTTTGTGACCCTATGGACTGTAGCGCACCAGGCTCCTCTGTCCATGGAATTCTCCAGGAAAGAATACTGGAGTGGGTTGCCATGCCCTTCTCCAGGGAATCTTCTTGACCCAGGAATCAAACCTGGGTCTCTTGCATTGCAGGTAGATCTTTACCAGGGAAGCATATGTTTATATATGATTGAAATTACATACATAAAAAATTTGAAGGAAATCCTTAGTTATTATCAGTGGTTATCTTTGGAAAGAAGAATGTGTTTGGAGGTGGGGGCATTTAAGAGACAATGTTATGTTTTATATTATGTATTTATATCTGTGTTTATAAGTCTATCTATTTCAATGCCCATCAATGTCTTGATCTGTATTGGTTCAGACTTCGAGTTTATTTAATACTCATCTAATATGAATTACCTTTTTTAAAAAAACTAAAACATTTCTAAAGTCCTAACCCTCCAGTCCAGTTCTGGTTCCATTGTAAGAAAATGATCATTCAGAGTAGAGTGAAATAAATGACATAAATAGGCTTGAAAGGAACAAATGGCTGCTTCTTGGCCTTGGTTCCTTACCTCCTGGCTCATTTTGCACTACAAGGTGTGGAGGTAGAGAGTATCCTGCTACACCTATGTGTGCATACTCGACCTCTCCCCACCTTCTACAGTTAGAGTACTCCTGCGATTATAACTCTGTGATGCCAATTTAAAACTTTTTTTTTCCCCAATGCCTAGTTTTCTTGTGCTTGGCAGACATCCCCAGAGCTGCCCCAGGGCACTTGCTTGCTCTCTCCAGGTGAAACAGTGGTTTGTCCTCCGCTCTGCTTTGTACTTGCTTAGTGGAACTACAAAGACGATCTGGCTTCATGCTGGAGCCAGGCCTGCAGACTGGGAACTAAAGCCTGTTCTTCATTTACCAAATAGAACAGTTCTGCTCAGGGGATCTGTTGTGGCTGTTGGCCTTTTTTGCCAATGGAAAAAAGATGAGTAGTTCGCTTTGAATGCTCGCAGTACCCTGCATTAGCTCCTGTTAATCAGAGACTGGCATTGGCATGGCACCTGTGCCTCTTGGGATGCGAGTCACAGCTCCCACATAGCAAAGCTGTTCAATAGAGGAGCCTGAAAGGACCAGCCACCAGGTGCTGGGGACCGTCCCCACCGTTTCCATTGATTATTCATTTATTCAGCAAACATTGTCTTTCTCTACTCCGGTCTGCCCGTGAAATTCATCACCGGGCACATAGCAAAGCTCACCATTTCTGTGATTTTCTCACACTGCCCTCTCCCTGGCCTGTTTTGATTTATTGTTTTTGGTTTTCTTTCATCTTTCCTGGCTCTCTGCTCCTATGGTCCTACATCCTTGTTCCTGGTAGTGGTTCTTCTTGGACCAGTTGCTCTGAGAGTCACAATTAACTTGCCCTTATTCAATGGATTATGATTTGTCTGTGATTCTTTGGCTTTGTCTTGGCCCATAGACACAAAACAGGCTTGGCTAACTCTTTAGGATTTTCTAGGCAGTGGAAGGAAACAGATGGACTCTGTGGTCAGGCATTGTGCTGGGGGCTAGGTTGTGGGTGGGAGCAGTTAGGGCTCTAAATTTTCTTTCATTCATTCATAAGACAGAAATTTTTTTTAAATTATATGAAATATACAGTCTGTCAGACTTTGAGAATTGCTTAAAAACATATGTAAAGAGGAGAAAAGTATTGGGCTAGGAATAGGGGTAGCAATTTAATAGGGATTTAGAGAAGGCCTCACTCACTGGGTAGTCAGCCTTGTGAATTGCTTGGGAGGAAGGTATGTAGACAAAGGGAAGATCAGGAACGATGGCTCTGAGGTGGGAGCTGGCCTGGAAGGTTGGAGAAGAGCGAGAGGGGCAGGGGAGAAGCGCGAGGGGAGGAGGGGGCTGTTCCTGAAGCTCAGTGCTGTTATACATGGCTAGAATGGGCTGTGCTCTTCGGTCCCTCATCAGGAAGCCAGCCCTCACATCCAGGGAGCTGCAGAGACAGGCACTGCTGGTGGGGAGCCTCGTGGAGAGAGGTGAATACCCACTCAGTGCCCTACTGTGGACCATCTCATTCGAGGTGATGACAAGGCTGAGCGGGAACAGCCTGAGGGGGAAGGTGGTAGTTGGGAAGTGGGAGGAGTTTTCCAGGAAGAGGGACCAGCGTGGGCAAGAACTCAGATGTGTGCCACCACGGCGTCTTTGGAGAATGGAGAGTACTTAGCTGTGGCTCAAGACAGCAGGGCAAGATTGGAGAGGCAGGAAGGAAGTGAAGAGGAGACTGGTGAGGCAGGGGATGTTAGCTCAGAAGGGCCTTATTTGATACAATAATGTGGTTAGATTTAACCCTGCAGCCATGGAAAACCATGGGAGATTTTTAGATAGGGGGTTGTAACATTGTTGTGAAAATAAAAATAATTTTCACTCTTATGTCTTGAGTTTTCATGTCATCTGATGGTAGGAAGGCTCAGGATCTAGGGAAAGAATGATTGGGACTGAGTTCTTCTTTCTCACATAATCCTAACTTTCCCAATTTGTGAAGTGGGAGTATTAATCTGCTTTACCTATCAGGCTTCTATGAAGAATAAATAAGATAATGTACACAGAAGAGCACTGCAGTCTGCAAGCACCCCTTAATCACCATAAATCAAAATGGCATGGACAGAGCCAGCGAAATGAGTGGGCAGCATGCTCAAGTGGAAAAATGCATGGTTCTAGAGTCGTTCATCAGTTGGAGTCTTCGCTTCACTACATATTGACCTTGTGATCTTGGACCACATGCTAGACCAAGAGCCTCTGTTTTCCCATCAGCAAAATGGGTTCATTTTTACTTCCCAGGCTTGGTGTGTGGACTGGAAACAGTGTGTAGACTAGAAACAGTGTGTATGAAATGCCTAGCCCTGTGCATGGTCCAGAGAGGAAGCTCACTATCTGACAGCTTTATTTTTCTGAGAGTGATCCTGGTGAACGCATATTCGGATGGATACTTAACACTAGCCCTACCACGGGCAAGTTACTGTGCCTAGTGCTGTTAGACAGCTCTACTGGTGCTGGTAGGAGGTGTCATCTGAATCTGAGCTGCTTCTTTTGTAGTGAGGACCTTTACCTTGCCTGGACCTGTTTGTGCCCATGGCATGCTGTCTGTCTGTGGTTGAAGGCATGATTGGCACATGTGAAAGAAGTGTAGCTGAAGATGGCAGAGGAGTAGGTGGACGTGGAGTACCTCTCTCCACAGATGCACCAGGAATACATCTTCAGATGCAGAAGATCTTGCAGAACACTAGCTGAGACCAGGCAGGAGTCCCTGGCCCCTGGAAAGGAATATATAGATCCACACACAACTCAGGAGGACAAAGGAGGGGAGGGAAAAAGAAGAGAGTGAGCGGGATTGGACCTGCATGGTGGGGGTCAGATCCCCACAATGGGGCAATTGTTTGGGGAACCATATGAGGAAGTGTAGCTGATGGGCCCCCAGAAGTACCATCTCAGGGCTGACTTGATGTCAATGCTAGGCTCTGTCCAGCTAATCTGACTGGCTTCCGCCTGACTTTCGGCCATTGATTTGGACAGGACCAAGGGAAAGGGGAGCTGGACAATGGGTTTATAGATCTAGTTCATAAGTTTCCACTACTGAGGGGGAAAAGGTAGATTGTTTTCTTAACCTAGGAGAACAGTCATCCGCGTTGATTGAATTCTTCGAATTATTTCTTGTTTCCCTGCCCTGTTTAGTCTCAGAGCATGTGGCTTCATGTGTAAGAGAGAGAAAAAGAGGAAAATGACTGTTAGGCTGAAATTTCTCATTTGGCAGGTGCTCAGCCATTTTCTCTGGATTTGACAGGATATGAGCTATCATTTAACTTGCCTCCTGATACTGCCCCTGGGCAAGACTGATTTGAATCAGACCCCAGTGCGATCATTATCTTGGCTGAAAATTCGCACCTACAGTTCTTCCTGTAGATTGTTCAGTTGCCACCACAGTGGACTCTGAGAAAAACGATCAGCAAACAGTGCACTTGCCAAACCGAAACTGGCCTCACTGCTGTTGCCAACAGGGCTGCCTCGATTCGGCCTTTTAACAGTTCTCCATGGTCCTTAGTCATTCATTCATTCAATAAATAATTAACCGCCTAACATGGTACAAATGCAAATAGTATAATCTATGATATTTCCTTCAGGGAACTTACAGTTTAGTAGAGAAGATCGGATGTGCACAAATAACTAGGCTCTAATATAGGAGCACAGAAGTGGATGACAAATAGTAAGAGTTGAATTTGAGAGCAGGGGAAGATAATTTATTGTCAGGAATTACTTCATGGAGTGGGTGGGATGGTTTGGGTGGTAGGTTGAAGGAGTGGTGTATACAGCAATTGAAATGAGGGGGAGTAGGTGAGTATTCCAAGCTTGAATGGTGGGAGAAATAAGAATGTTGTGTTCTGTAATGGCTTTTTGAATTGAATTGAAATAAGTATCATCTGGAGTAATGTAATACAACAGCTTGAAACTTTTAAAGAGGCTGCATAGAGGGAGACCAGTTAGGAAGCTAGTATAATAATCAAGGTGAGAGAAAAAGGTTATTTAGATGAAATTTTAGTCTTTCTGGTCTCAGCTTCCACATATGTTCCCTTCCTAAAAGATCTGTGTCCTTCAGTTTTGGAAAAAAGATACTATTGAAGGCAGTAACTTAGAACACCTTCCCTCATCTCATCCATGGCATGGCTGTCCTTTCAGTTATGACTCTGCTCCATTTTCAGCTGTGATACTTAGGGTCATAGATCTACAGAAGGAAGGAACTGGGGCTTGGGATCCTGTAGCCCCCTGATTTACAGATGTGGAAACCAAGGTTTAGGAAGAAAAGAACTGGCTTGCCTAAGACCTGACAGGTGGCCAGCAGTGAGACTGAAATTGGGTGTCCTGATTCTGAGTCCAGTGGTCTTCCTAGATCACCCCGCCCATGTGACAGAGACAGGTTAGCTGCACACCAAACTCCTTTTGTTCAAACTAGCCTACATTTTCCACTTGCTCTTGCAGTCAGGTGTGACTGTGTGTCTGAGCTCTGGTCAGGGGAATATGGGTGGAAGTATGAATCCTCACTCTTAGGCCTGATCCATGTAAATTTCCTTGCTTGAACCTCAACCTCTTCACTCATTTCCTAACAAGATATCCAGGGCAACCTTGAAAGCAGTGTTTGAAAATGGAAGATCCTCCATTAACCTGGAACCTTGAATGACTCCTTGGAACAGACACTCCTCCCATCCATAATTATAAATTCTATTGTTTTAAGCCACTGAGATTTATGGATTTATTGGTTAATGTAACTAATATTAGGTAATTGCATCTTGCCACCATAAACCTAGAGAGTGGGACTTCAGTAAGACTACTGAAGAGCTTAACATATTTTTCCTGAAGTTGGTTGGCACCATGACTTGGAGTTGGACTTTGCTATGAATCTTGTCCTAGAAATCTAGAGGATATGACTCTGGTACCAAAACAGGATGAATGGATTGGGATTAACCTGCACTCTCAGAATTTGTCAGGGCAAAAGGAATATGGACTAGACATTGGTCATGCAACAGAGAAAATCTGCCTGGAGCTTTTTTTTAAAAAAATTGAAGTATAATTGATTTACAATACTATGTGAGTTTTGGGTATGTTACACAATGATTCAAAAAATTTTTAGATTACACTCCATTTATTATAAAAATTGGCTTTATTTCCTGTGCTATACACTATATTCCTATAACTTATATATATAATGCATAGTAGTTTGTGCCTCTTAATTCCCTACCCCTGTCTTTCCCTTCCCCACTTCTTTTTCCCAACAGGTAATCACTAGTTTATTCTCTGTATCTGTGAGTCTGTATCTGTTTTGTTACATTCATTTGTTCACTTCATTTTTTAGATTCCACATTTAAGTGATAACATACAATAAATGTCTTTGTCTAGCTTCTTTCAATAAGCATAATACCCTCCAGGTCTATTCATGTTGTTGCAGAGGTTATTGATTGATCACAAGTGCATGAGTTTATTTCTAGGCTCTCTGTTGTGTTCCATTGATCTGTCTGTTTTTGTCCCAGTACCATACTGTTTTGGTTACTGTAGCTTTGTAGTATAGTCTGAAATCAGGGAGCATGGTGCCTCTAGCTCTGTTCTTCTTTCTCAAGATTGCTTTGGCTATTCAGGGTGTTTTGTGTTTCCATACAAATTTTATAATTATTTGTTCTTAGTTCTGTGAAAAATGCCTTTGGTATTTTGAAAGGAGTTGCAATGAATTTATAGATTGCTTTGAGTAATACAGTCATTTTGACAATATTGATTGTTTAAATCCATGAACATGGTATATTTTTCATCTATTTGTGTTGTCTTCAGTTTCTTTTAGTGTCTTACAGTTTTCTGAATACAAGTCTTTCACCTTCTTGTTAGATTTATCCCTACATGTTTTATTGTTTTAGATGCAATGGTAAATGGTATTTCTTTCTTAATTTATCTTTCTGATATCTAGTTGCTAGTATGTAAAAACACAACATATTTCTGTATATTAATTCTGTATCCTACAACTTTAACTCACTGATGAGCTCTAGTAGTTTTCTTATGGCATTTTTAGGATTTTCTACATATAGCATCATGTCATCTGCAAACAGTGACAGTCTTACTTCTTCCTTTCTGATTTAGATTCATTTTATTTCTTTTTTCTTGTCTGATTGTTGTGCCTAAGATTTCCAATACTATGCTAAATAATAATGGCAAGATTATGAACCAGAACAAGAATGAACGAGATTCTTATCTTATTCCTGATCTTAGAGGAAATGCTTTAAGCTTTTCAATGTTGAGTATAGTGTTAGCTATGGACTTATCATACGTGTCTTTTATTATGTTTCACTGAGATGTTTTCCACTTGAAGAGAGTTTTTATCGTAAATGGATGTGGAATTTTGTCAAAAGCTTTTTCTGCATCTACTGAGATAATCATATGGTTATTATTCTTCAATTTTTTTAATGTAGTTTATTACACTGATTGATTTGAGGATATTGAACCATCCTTGCATCCCTGGGATAGATCCCATTTGATTATGGTATATGTTCCCAGGGTCAGGAAGATCTGGAGAAGGAAATGACAACCCAGTCCAATCTTATTGCCTGGGAAATCTGATGGTCATAGGAGCTTGGCAGGCTACAGTCCATGAGGTTGCAAAGAGTTGAACATAACAACTAAACCACAGCAACAATGATCCTTTTAATGTATCGTTAAATTTGGTTTGCTAGTACTTTATTGAGGATATGTACATCTATGTGCATTAGTGATATTGGCACGTACTTTTCTTTTTTGTGTGATATCTTTGTTTGGTTTTGCTATCAGGGTGATATATTGGTCTCAGAATGAACTTGTAAAGTTCCTTCATCTGAAATTTTTTTCCCAATAGTTTGAGAAGGATAGGTGTTAAGTCTTTGCTAAATGTTTGGTAAAATTTACCTGTGTAGACATCTGATCCTAGACTTTTGTTTGCTGGGAGGTTTTTTTTTTTTTTTTTTTCCCTTATTGATTCAATTTCATTACTGGTAATGGGTCTGTTCATATTTTCTATTTCTTCCTGGTTCACTCTTGGGAAATTGTACATATCTAGGAATTTGTTCCTTTCTTCTAGGTTGGTCATTTTATTGGTGTGTAGTTGTTTGTGTTAATCTTTTATGACCCTTTCTATTTCTAAAGTGTCAGTTGTAATTTCTCCTTTTTCATTTCTGATTTTATTGACTTAGGGCGTCTCTATTTTTTTCTGGATAAGTCTATATAAAGGCTTATCAATTTTATTTTTCTTTTCAAAGAACTAGCTCTTAGTTTTACTGATCTTTAAAAAAATTTTTTTAAGTTTATTTCATTTATTTCTGCTCTGATCTTTATGATTTATTTCCTTTTATGAACTCTGAGTTTTGTTTGTTCTTTTTCTAGCTTCTTTAGGTGTAAGTTTAAGTTGTTCATTTGCAATTTTTCTTGTTTCTTGAGGTAGACTTTTATTATGGTAAACTTCCCTCTCAGAACTACCTTTGCTGCATCCCGTGGATTTTAGATCATTATGTTTTCATTTTTGTCTGCAGGTGCTTTTAAAATTTATTTATTTAATTTTGGTGATACATACCTGGAGCTATTTTGACTCCTGTTTTAGTAGACTGCAGAGCAAGGAGACACTAACGATGGAGAGGGTATCTGGGTAGCAGAGTCAACCAGAAACCGAGGTAGAGGGAGAAGAAGCAACAGAAGAATAACTAATGACATTGCCCCCATGATCAGAGTTGCAGTTTGGGGGATCTCAGCTGGGGAATCTCCAAGGAACCCAGACGTCACAATAATCAGATTTAAGCATTAGCTTAGCAAGAACAAGACATCACCTTAAGATCATACCAGTCAAGTAAGAACCTCATGAATCCTTTCCCATTCTCTCTCCTTTATGTTCCTACTCCAGAGAGGGAACAGGAGATGAAGCCAACAATATGCCCTTTCTCTAAAGCAGGAGGTCTACCATACTGTGGGTTTCTAGTTGGTGAAGAAGTGGAAAGGAGTCTTAACTATGAAGGAAGATAGACATATGGATTAATAGACTAGAGTATAAATTCTACTTTCTCAATTGAGACTGTATTTTTTACTGAAAGTGACCAAATTACATCTTAAAAGGATTAAAAAAATCTGGGGGCCTGCCAGAGAAAGGGAAAAAAACTCTGATGATAATCACTTTAGGAGTAGAGGGAATCAAAGAATAAAGGTGATTCATTCATCAAGTGGTGCTTGTTCAAGGTGATACCAATGGTTCTAAGCACTATGATAAGTTCTTGGATGGTAGTAAGGTCTTGGATACTAAGAGAGCGTATGGGAGGAACATCAAACCCAGACCTGCTGAAAATGATACCAAAAGTGAAAGCTAAAGGAAGAAACAAGCTGTGAGGTGGAGGAGTATCCCAGATAGATAGAACAATAAGCAAGCTGGAACAAGAAGAGAAAGACACTGAAAAGTGACTGGAACATAAGAATTGGGGTGGTGCAGAAACTGGGTTAGGAAGCCACATGGTGGTAATCATTTAGAGAAATTTGGATCAACCTAAGGCATTCTGGAGAAGGAAACAGCAACCCATTCCACTATTCTTGCCTGGAGAATCCCGTGGACAGAGGAGCCTGGTGGGCTACAGTCCATGAGGTCGCAAAGAGTCAGACATGACTGAGTAACTAAACAACAACAAAGGTATTCTGGGAACCCTTGGAAGTTTTTTTAAACAGAGGAGTGATATTAGATTTGTGTTTTAGAAAATTCACTCTGTCCAGTGTGTCCAGGGGAGGATCTTGCCACAACCTTCTGAAACTTACTGTGTGGAAATCCTTCCCTCAGTTTCCAAACTTTAGCTACGTAGATCTACTTTCAGTTCTGCAAACACACCAGGCTCTATCATACTTCAAGTCTTTTGCACATGCCCTTCCCTCTGCCTGGAACACTTTTCCTCCATTTCATGGCATTTACTCATTTGGATGGTCTATTTTAAATATCATTCCCTTTGTAAAAAGTCTTCACTATCTACTCTATCTGTATTAGTTTTCTCTTGCTGCTATAAAAAATCAACACAAAGTTGAGTTTAAGCAATGCAGATTTACTATCTTACTGCTCTCGAGTCAGAAATCCAAAATCAAAATTTGGCAAGGCTGAATTTCTTCTGCAGAATGTGCTTCCTTTCTGTTCCCAACTTCTGTAGGTCATTTGAAGACCTCTTCCTCCATATTCAAAGCTGGAAACAATGGATAATGTCCTTTCCACACTGCCATCTTTTTGGTTATATAATGCTCTCTTCCACCTTTAAAGATCCTTGTAATTGCATTGGGCCCACTGAAGTAATCCAGAATCATCTTTCCATTTTAGAATAATCTGATTAGCAATGTTAATCCCAACTGCAATCTTAATGCCCCTTAGGATTATAACCTAGTGCTTTTACAGGTTCTAGTATTAAAACAGAATTTTGGGGGGGCTATATTCTGCCTACTATGCTATTTAAAGTAGGTCTCATTGATAGTCCTTGTTCAGTTCTTGTTTGCTTTCATGGCACTAATCACAAATTTGAATTTACTTATTTGTTTGTTTTCTTTTTCTTTCTCTCATCAGATGTATTCTCTCTTAGGGCAGGAAATATCTGTTTTTATTGCATTTGTGTGCTTGACAGATAGTTGATACTCAGTAAACATTGATTGAATGAATTGACAAATGAGTGAAGAGCTGTTGACAGAATGGATTGTGGAATTTAAGTTGGAAGGGAATCAAAGTGAAACACTGAAGAGGTTATGGAACCCCAGGCATCAGTGAAGTAGCTAAGGAAAGAAGGTGAATGATGGGAGGCTGTGAACAGGTGAAAAACACTAAGAGCAATTTTAATATCTAGGGAAGTTATTCTGAACTATCTTTGGGAAAAATTATGATTAGATGGTTATATAGCATCACCGACTCAATGGACATGAATTTGAGCAAATTCCAGGAGATGGGGAAGGACAGGGAAGCCTGGCATGCTGCAGTCCATGGGGTTGCAAAAAATCGGACAGGACTTAGCGACTGAACACACACACACACACACACACACACATATACTCATGTGTATGGTGTCTCTTAAAAATAAAAAGTATAGGTTCCTTTTCAAGGAAAATACATAACAAACATAAAAATTTACATCCTTTTTAGGAGACCTACAACTATCCACAAATCTTTGGTGATCAAGAGGGTGACTCGGAGGTCAGGAAATGATATGAGGAGGGCAGAGAGTTATAGAGGTTAATGGCATGACTTTAAAGGACATTTCCTCCCAATATTTCTTTATGACACCTTGAAGTGAAATGAAGTGAAGTGTTAGTCACTCAGTTGTGTCTGATTCTTTGTGAGACCATGGGCTGTAGTCAGCCAGGTTCCTCTGTCCATGGGATTCTCTAGGCAAGAATGCTGGAGTGGGTTGCCATTTCCTTCACCAGGGGATCTTCCCAACCCAGGGATTGAACCCAGGTCTCCTGCATTGCAGGCAGATTCTTTACTGCCTGAGCCACCAGGGAAGCTCACTTTAATTGGTGCCAAAATTAGTACCAGCAAGAGGGTTGCAAGCAGAAGACGTATGGGTCACTTGGTATTGGTTATTGGCCAACAAAAGGCAAGAGAAAATGAGACTTCCTCCTTCTCTATTTTAGGATGGCAACTATAAATCATACTATTAAATAATAAAAGAGCTACTTAAGTTATCAACACAAGTTCTCTTGGGACTACATGTCTTTGAGGATGAAGCTGTGGGGGAATGGATAAGATAGCTGGTGTCATAGACTTCTGCAAGGGGGATGGTAAATATTAAATCTGGGGCCAGGGGCTTTTTCTGACAGATTTTCTGACAAGTTCATATTTGACAATTCTTACCACAAAGCAGAGAATTAAATCTGCAGCATTTATTCAATCACGATGAAAGGATCTTCTGTTGTTGTAACTCTACAGGGTTGGGAATGTTGAAAATGAAACACAGAGATAGGCAGTTGCTGGATTACAATATCATTTAGATTAACATCTTTGGCACTGCTCTGGCTACTTAGAACATTGTTTGGGGAGGGATGGAATCTAGACAACTGACAGGGGACCTCCAACAGGATCATGGGCATTTGGAGAATTTAATCTCCATGATGCCCTAGCACACACCCCACCACTGCTTTCCTATGGGAGAAAAATGGCAATTCCCACTCAGTCTCAGTGGCCACAATCACTGGTTATCCTTGAATATCCTTCTCCCCTTTCCTCTAGATAGCTAGAACTCCTGATTATCTTGCAAGGCCCATGGCTGACCAGAGTAAATATTCCATTTCCTGGCTCCCTCATAGCTCAGTGGGACTGGGTGATGAAATTCTGGCAAGTGGGATGTGAGTGACTAGTGCACCTTTTAGGAGGGAATGTTCTCCTTTCTCCTTAGTATAATTTGGACATATTGGCTTGGATAGCATCAACCTGTTTGATCACCAGGAGCCTATTGGACATGAGGGAGCATTATGATATCTGTGATAGCAGCCATGGAATGCCTTTCTAGCCCTGTGCTACCTACCTGGACTTACTCATGAGAAATATGTATTTGTCTCTTGCTTAAGATATTGTTAAGTTTTATTATTCTCATCTGCCTACTTCTCTCTCATCCTTCATAGTTGTTCACCCAGTGAGCAGGGAAGATCTAATTGTATGTAATAACCTACTTTCTGAGTTTTGGTCCTTGTTCCTGGGAACCTGGCTTCTGCTGGTTTAGAGGTCTTGGTAAGCAAATGCAAGATTCTTTCACTGGGGCAGGAATGGGTCCGCTGAATTAGAAGTTGAGACAGACCATGTTAGGCTCCTCATACTATTTGAGAAGGGGAAAAGTGGTGATGGAATTTACTGGAGTGATTCACCTTGATTGTCAAGAAATCAGGTGCCTACTACCAAAAGAAAATGAATACAATCTAAGGAAGCCCTTATTGTGCTGTGTCATGTGGTCAAATTCAACATATAGTTGCTCTGTTGCTCTATTGGAGAGACCATCAAGGGCCAAGATCCCTTAGAAGAGTCACTTCTCCTGTGACTCTTCAGCTGGTTGAAGAGTCATGACAGAGCTTCAGCTGGTTCTCTCAGAAGTTCTGGTCAAAGATCAGAGAAACATGAAGCAGATATTAGAGGTGGTGATGAGCACGAACACCAGCTGTAGTTTTATGGTCAGCTGGGGAGGTGAACTTACAGCCTCTACTTGCATCTTCTTGCTTACTGCACTGTATGTGTATATGAAGACTTTCTTTTATTTTCTCTTTTCCTCAGATTATTTGGGATTGTTTATAATTTAAACTAGAAGTGTAGACAAAGAGCTACAGTCATTATGGAACTTTCCAGGAGCTCTGAACCTAGAGAAATGTATGTGCATGTGTCTGTGTTTGTGTCCCGGGAAGCTACCAAGCTGTGGACCAAGGCAGCAGTTTATTTTCACCTGCCTATTGTAGTATCTGAATCCCCCTTCCCATCTCTTCTGCTAACAGTTGCTGTATCCCTGACACGGTTCCAGGCTGGGCCTCCAAACAGTATCTCACATCCTGTTTCCAGGAATAAGTTGGGTCAATTGCATTCTTTCTCCTGGAATTTCTTTTTTTTAAATTTATTTTTAATTGGAGGATAATTGATTTACAATATTGTGTTGATTTCTAACATACATCAATGTGAATCAGCCATAGGCATACATATATCCCTTCCCTCTTAAATCTGCCTCTTGCCTCCCACCCCACCCCACCCTTGTAGGTTGTCACAGAGCCCAGGGTTTGAGCTCCCTGCATCATACAGCAAATTCCTACTGGGCCTATCTATTTTACACATGGTAGTGTATATATTTCAATGCTACTCTCTCTATTCATCCCACCCTCTCCTTCCTGGACTGTGTCTACAAGTCTGTTCTCTGTGTCTGCATCTCTGTTGTTGCCCTGCAAATAGGTTCGTCAGTACCATCTTTCACATATATATGTGTTAATTTACAATATTTGCTTTTCTCTTTCTGACATACTTTACTCTGTATAATAGGCTCTAGGTTCATCCACCTCAATAGAACTGACTCAAATGGTTGAATAATGTCCCATTGTATGACAAATCTGTATGCAGGTCAGGAAGCAACAGTTAGAACTGGACATGGAACAACAGACTGGTTCCAAATAGGAAAAGGAGTATGTCAAGTCTGTATATTGTCACCCTGCTTATTTAACTTATATGCAGAGTACATCATGAGAAACGCTGGGCTGGAAGAAACACAAGCTGGAATCAAGATTGCAGGGAGAAATATCAATAACCTCAGATATGCAGATGACACCACCCTTATGGCAGAAAGTGAAGAGGAACTAAAAAGCCTCTTGATGAAAGTGAAAGTGGAGAGTGAAAAAGTTGGCTTAAAGCTCAACATTCAGAAAATGAAGATCATGGCATCTGGTCCCATCACTTCATGGGAAATAGATGGGGAAACAGTGGAAACAGTGTCAGACTTTATTTTTGGGGGGCTCCAAAATCACTGCAGATGGTGACTGCAGCCATGAAATTAAAAGACGCTTACTCCTTGGGAGAAAAGTTATGACCAACCTAGATAGCATATTCAAAAGCAGAGATATTATTTTACCAACAAAGGTCCGTCCAGTCAAAGCTATGGTTTTTCCTGTGGTCATGTATGGATGTGAGAGTTGAACTGTGAAGAAGGCTGAGCGCCAAAGAATTGATGCTTTTGAACTGTGGTATTGGAGAAGACTCTTGAGAGTCCCTTGGACTGCAAGGAGATCCAGCCAGTCCATTCTGAAGGAGATCAGCCCTGGGATTTCTTTGGAAGGAATGATGCTGAAGCTGAAACTCCAGTACTTTGGCCACCTCATGCGAAGAGTTGACTCATTGGAAAAGACTCTGATGCTGGGAGGGACTGGGGGCAGGAGGAGAAGGGGACGACAGAGGATGAGATGGCTGGATGGCATCACTGACTTGATGGACGTGAGTCTGAGTGAACTCCGGGAGTTGGTGATGGACAGGGAGGCCTGGCGAGCTGCGATTCATGGGGTCACAAAGGGTCGGACACGACTGAGCGAATGAACTGAGCTGATATATATGTACCACAACTTCTTTCTCCACTCATCTGTCAATGGATATCTATGTTGCTTTCTCTTGGAACTGCTAATCTTGAGCCAAGGTACAGGAGGATGGAAGGTTGTCAGTGCAGAATCACCTCATGATAATACCCTTGAGTGAAAGTCTGTTAAGTTTTATGCTTAGGATTTCCAACACTTCTTTGGTTTGTGTCTTCCCTACACCTGAAAGTTCAGTTCTTTCTGAAATTTTGTGAGTGATCTCAGACTTTTTCCAATTTTCTATTTACATTAACCACAGTCATAATCTCTTGCTTGCAACCAAAGAACATGAACGTAGGATCCATAAATTCAGAAGTAAACATGGGCTTCACACCTATCGTGTGAAGTTCAGTTGTACCCCCTTCACAGAAAAGAGAAGACGCAAGACTGTCTAAGGCAATCCAGAGAATTGGGAGAGCCAGCACTGGAGTCAGATTATTTGACTCTGTGTTGAATATTCTTTGAACTTGTCTATGTCAGGCTCAATCTGCTTCCTATAATAAAGCTAAAAACAGTTCTTTTCTTCAAAGGAAAGTGAGTGTAAACATGAAGGCTCAGGTTATGAAACAAGGGAAAATGTGAAGTACTTTTGCCCATATTGGGCTTGGAAGCCAACAAGCAAAAACAGAACAAATTGTCCCCAAAGTTCACAACATAAAATAAGACAAATCCTGAAAATTAAGTTGACAAGCATATAGAGCAGTGTATTTTTTTTAATTAAACTGATAAAGATCCCCAGTTTCACATAAGTCAACGAAAAACAACAAACTTACAGTGCTCAAAGGAAGGAAATTTATGAGTTGCTGAAAGGAGAACGTAAAAAAGAAAAAAAATTAATGAAATAATCCATGCTTTGTTGACCTCCTTTCCTTAGGATAGGTGACAGGTTGGGGGAAAGGAAGCAAAGAGGAAGAGAGATAGCAGCTTCCACAAGTTAATTTCTAGGGTTGTCCTTCATGGAGGGTACATCAGGCAGAAACAATGACTGCCTTCTTCCACCTTGGGAATAAAAGGAGCATAAAATTAAAATAAAGATTAAAAGCAGCCTTGATTCTTGGGAGATCCTCTCAAAGGAGTCTCTTTACGGCCCTGTTGATACATTGTACAAGATAGATGTGCTCCTGTCATTTCATACAGAATTAATTTTTACAAATTCAAACCATTTAAAAAGTTTTATTTCATTATAATGGCTTAATTTCTAGTAGATGGATGCAAAATATGCATGCCTCCTGCGCTCACACAGTCATTGGCAATCAGTCATGGCACTGTTTCCCAGTGAGCTAGTTAAGGATCAGAATTCTTCCCAACACAGCTTCCAGGGAACCATCCCAGCCAGCCAGAGTATGCCCACAAGGGAAAATCTATTTGACATCTCTGGCCTAGTTACAAGGGTAGGTTTCTGAGGCAGGTGGATGAGGACTAACAGCAGCATTGTGTCCTGTGCATGCTTGGGCAAAGAACTGAACTGCTCTGAGCCCCATTGCTAAGAATTGAAGTATATGTTGTCTTAAAGTTCAAAGAAATACATGTACACCTGGGTCATATTTTGAGCTGTTGATTTATGTCTTTTCCTGCCAAGATTTCACTTTCTAACTCCCTGTCTACCACCCACTGAAGCACAGGGCAGTGTCTAAGAGGAGCTAAGTGGTCAGAAAGGAAGGAGAAGTAGCCTTCAGAAACACGCCAGCTTTTGTTTTTACAAATGGAAGTTTATCAGAGAATATAGAGGTTCCAGAGGAATTAGAAGGGAGAACAGGCATTGTGGAAGAAACAAAGTCGTTAGAAAAAGTAACAGGAAGGAAGGCTTTCCTCTGATTAAAAGGAGATTCTCCAGGTTTATTGAGAGACTCTGCATGTATTTGGGCCGGTCCTACTTCCTAGCAGGACCCCAGAAAATAGTGGCCACGCGTACATGAGATTTGTTGGGGTTCTGTGTCTCAGCAGAGGGGCTCGGGCCCCAGCTGATGTGCCTCCAAGGAGCCACTGGATCTGAAAGGCCATGACAGCTGGATTAGGGGATATTCCTGAGGGAACATGTGTGCAGAGTGATTCAGGCTAGAGGGCCCTTGGACTGTGTACCATGGTACCTTGTCACCTAGTGTTAATGTTGTGGCCTTTTGGGTTTGCAAACCCCAGTGATGACTGAGGTTAAGTTTCCTGTCATCCTGGTAGGATAAGAGCTCAAAATAAAAAATAAATTGTTGCTGTTGTTCAGTCACTAAGTCATTTCTAACTCTTCATGACCCCTTGGCCTGCAGCATGCCAGACTCCCCTGTTCTTGGCTATCTCCAAGGTGCAATATTTCTTACACCCTTGAATCTGAACTGAGATTCATACCTGTTACCTCTGTATACCACCTAGAGCAGTGCCAGGTCCACAGTGAACACCTTAAACCACTGTTGTTATTAGGAAAGGTATTAAAGAAATCCTTTTGGAAAAGTGAAGAATTCATTTACACTGTGTATGTCCATGGAGAAGGCAATGGCACCCCACTCCAGTACTCTTGCCTGGAAAATCCCATGGACAGGGAACCTGGTAGGCTGCAGTTCATGGGGTTGCTAAGAGTCGGACACGACTGAGCGACTTCGCTTTCACTTTTTACTTTCATGCATTGGAGAAGGAAATGGCAACCCACTCCAGTGTTCTTGCCTGGAGAATCCCAGGGACGGGAAGCCTGGTGGGCTGCTGCCTATGGGGTCTCACAGAGTCGGACATGACTGAAGTGACTTAGCAGTAGCAGTGTATATCCATCCCAGTAAAACCACATTTTTCTCTTCATTGGATTATTCTCAACTTTTCCATGCCCCTAGTCCAGACCTCGTCACTCCCTTCCCTGCTGTATTCTGTGCCCCAGAAGGCTGACCCATATGGGCTGCCTGCTCCAGGCTCACTTGCTGGTGGGCATCTGGTTGGGTCTGAGTAGAGGGATACACCAGCAGGAGCTGGGAGTGTGGGAGAGAAAGTTGGAGCTTTCTTACCAGTTCTTTCTCTGCTAGGCATCAAGGGTCTGGACATGGCTGCAACCCTGGGCGACCACAGGTCTCCTGGTGGTCCCTTCTTTGTGAGTGTGTGCTAAGTCACTTCAGTGATGTCCAACTCATTCTGACCATATGGACTGTAGTCTGCCAGGCTCCTTTGTCCATGGGATTCTCCAGGAAAGAATACTGAAGTGGGTTGCCATGCCCTCCTCCAGGGGATCTTCCCAACCCAAGGATCAAACCCACAGCTCTTATGTCTCCTGCATTGGCAGGCGGGTTCTTTCCCACTAGGCCATCTGGAAAACCTGGTCCCTTCTTCACCAGACTACAATCACACTACTTTTTCCTTTACTCCTTTAGGCCTCGAGGTGGGAATGGCTTCCTCCTCCTGTTGTTAATTTCTGGGACCTCAAAACTCCTAGTCAGTTCTCTAGCCCTTCCTTTCCTCCCAGGGCAATCTTTTCTTTATCTTTATTTGAAGCATCTGAGTAGAATTGTTTCCTGCTAGGACCTTGACTGATAACATAAGCAAGATTATTCTTTGGGTTGTTTTCCCCTTGGTGGGGATGGTTATAGTGACCTGGTCACTTTGTGCAACTCAGATTCTATTCGGACCCACAGTTTCTATCAGTCAGTGTGAAGGCTGATTGGGTCAGTCAGTGGCTGGCGCCATGGAGCTGTGCTCAGTGAAAGATTAGGAAGATGTGGTCAGTGCCTTCAAAGGTGTTGGCATCGCTGACCTGAGTTCAAGTTTCATTTCTACTTAGGATTTACTTGCACTCGGGTAATTTAAATAACCTCTGTAAGTAATCATTTCTTTGTGTGCAATGTGTGCTTGATATGAGCAATCACCACCTAGGGATTGCTCATATCCCTGTGCTGAGAGTAAATGAGATGACGAAAGTGCTCAGCAGACATGGATCAGCTCTGAGTGTGTGAATGTGGTCAGAAGGATTGCTCTTCGGCATCAGCAATTAGTTTTTGTAAAGTCAACTCATTGTTTTAGCTTCAGGGTTCTGATCAGTTCCAGTAATGTAGCTTCTCTGGCAAAGTCTTTGTTGCTGCTGCTGCTAAGTCACTTCAGTTGTGTCCGACCCTTAGCGACCCCATGGACTGCAGCCTACCAGGCTCCTCCATCCATGGGATTTTCCGGGCAAGAGCACTGGAGTGGGGTGCCATTGCCTCCTCCGGGCAAAGTCTTTACTGTGCAGCAGTAGGACTCTTGGCAGTGATTGTCATCCCTGGCTGCACATTGGAATAATCTGGGGAGCTATAGCAAATACTTCTGCCTGGGGCCCACCTCTAAAGACTCTAGTTTTGTTCACTTGGAGTAATCCAGGCATCTAGATTTTTCAAAACTTCCCAAATGAGTCCAACTGCAGCCAGAATGAAGAACTTCTGGTCAGGACATTACACTGCCTCTCCAAGTTTGGGAATGAAGGTCTCAGGTACAGGCATCTAGGGACCCATCAGTGGGGAGAGCCCGACATGAGCACCTACAGGGGAGCAGGTATTTTGCTTACTTTGTCCTTTAATCCCATCAACAATCTCATGGCTTCCATTCCCACAGTGAAGATGAAGAAATAGACTCAGAGATTAACATTCCCAGTGTCCCATTTCTGGTAAATGGCAGAGCTGGGGTTAGAAACAGCTGACTCCATGGCTACATTCTTTCAGAACTTTTGGACATTGCTTTAGAGTTAATTCTTTCTTATTTGTTTCAGGATTTATTATTTAAAAAATTTTTTTGTAAACCAGATGGCCAGAAAAAAATTAATTATATGCTCAAATTCTCCTGTGACTGGATTGGTTCATGATTTTAAAATAGTCCAACTTCATTTCAAATAAGCCACTCTGTCCTTCTTCTTTTCTTCTGGGATTTTATCAAAGACCTCCCTTTTGATCAGATGTCACATATGCACTGCATAATGTGTATGTTTGAAAATAAGTTTCTCTCATTGAAAAACACATTGTGAGACTTCCTTTTTTGTTCTGGTGTAGCCAGGGCCTTCCAAATACTTATCATCTCTGGGCTCCAGTTTCCCATTCAGCAAGTTTAGGGGAATGAAGTAAATGATTTCTAAGGTCTTTCCTGGTGTTTATTCCCTACGCTGCTCGCTGACTATACCTCTGAGACAGAAGTTGCCTGATTGGCTGCTAAGCACCAGCTGTTCTGTGTGGAGTGCAGGAGCCTATGGTAGAGAGAATGCACACGGTGCCCTGGTGGGAAGCCCTTTCTGGCCTGAGTACAGTCTCTATCCACTGATGGAGGCTGTGGATACCTATAGTCACTCTGCCAGGCTCATGTCTCAAAATTAGCCTCTTCTTTAGGGGTTCAGTGTCTGTGAAAGGGGATCATTTCAGGAACAGAGGCTGAGCTGAGCTGGGAGGGTGACTGGGTTTATGGAACAAAGTTGGGCTTGGTAGAGAACTAGGGCTTCCCTTACCTGTATAGGATCCCCATTCATTCATCCATCCATATCTTTCCCAAGACAGAGGTGGGCCAATGGAAATCAAAATCCAGGCTTCATATATCTTTTTTTTCTCCCTGGATACTCTGGCAAAGACCAGGTTATGACCCAAGCATCCTTTTGAATTGAGATAGCATTTGGCAGCAAATCTTTTATAAATGATGGCATTGACATTATATCTCTGTTTCAGTAATTTACTCCCCACAGTAATTTTGACTTAGTTTGTTCTACACAGAGGGTTATTTTAATCATCGTTTCAGTTTTATTGATGAGGGCTCTTGGAAAAAATGATTAGAGGATTAGTTTAAAATTATCCCCAGCAAATTTAAAACAATAACAGGGATATGAATACAGACTAAAACAAATCAAGATGTTTGTTTTAGATGTATCATAGATGTATCAAAGGCTATTGTTTGATAAATTGTGGACATAATGGCAGCATTAATGGCAAGGCTTGGATCCACCTTCTTTTAGTCAACTTGTCCCTGATGTTGATCCTGTCTCTCCCCTCTTCCTGCCCTTTAGTGATGCTCACTTTGCATTTGTGCCTCTTTTCCTTCCTTTCTGAGCCATGTTTGGGCCATCCGATCTCTCCAGTCCAAAGAACCCTTTTCATTCCCTCCTGTCCCTGGAAGCTTTCATTAGAACCAATGTGGCTACCTTCAAGGGACAGGTTGGTATCATCTGCTTATTATTTTAGGAAGGATTCTATTGGTTTCCCAGGATACTAATAATTATCCTGAGGAAGAAAGTGTGGGGGGTGTATGAAAAAATTTCTTCAGGGAATGTTGAGTTAAAGGTAAAAATGTTTATTTGTTCTCTGCAAGACTTTGATATCAGAGTCTTTAGTACACTATTGAGCTTAGTGAGTCTTCCAATGGAAAGTCATGGTGTACAGCTTTCTCCAGAGTCCCATGGTTTACCTCTAGTAAGGGGGATGTGCAATGTAAGGAGACATGGGAGAATAAGGGAAATGTGAATCTCTACACAATTAGAGCAGTTACACTAAGTGTGTATCTCCAGCCTCATGGAGATGGGGACGTATTCTAAGACTGGGATGCTCCAGGGGGGCTCCAAATTGCTCAGTTCATGGACTCTGGTGTCTTCTCATCCATGGGACCCACATATTTGCTGGAATATACTCCTCTCTACTACAATTACCAATTCTCTCTATGTAGTTCCAGATTCATGAGAAAGATTTTCCCAAACCAGCTATTGACTTCTTTCCCTGGTTGGGTGGAATTTTGTGTCAAGCCCTGCCACAGGCCACTAAAATGAATGTGAGTGCACTGCCCTGTGGGCTCCAGTGCTGTCAGGGGTCACCTCTGAGCAAAGTCAGCTTTAGCACCACTTCCCCAGCGCAGAGTTGAGCAGCTTAAGCTGGGAGAGGCAGTCTCGTGAGTAGTGATATATCCAAGATAGTCCACTCTGGAGCACTGTGAGCATACCCCCTGCCTTTCCCTCTCTAGTCATTTCCAAAGCTACCACTTTTTCCAAACCTTTGCATTCATCATCTCTTGTGATATACACAAAAACTCTGGGAAATAGGTATTATCATATTGACTCACAGACAAGATGTTGAGCCTCACCAAAATGTCAGCAAAAGTAAGCCTAAAGTCAAACCTTTAGTAAATGGCAAAATCAAAATTCAACCATAGTTCTGTATGTTTCCCAGATATGTTCACCTTCAGCACTGTTATATGGCTTCTGTCAGGCACACACTTAACCCGGAGAACCAACCAGAGTCACTGCCGCCCAGTGATGCCACCCCTGGGCCTGCAGATCAGACTGCCTGGACTCTGCCTCAGCCAAAGTAGAGTGTGATCTTTCAAGTTGGCAGCTGCGAAGCCATCTCACCTGCATGTGGGAGGGAGCACAAGTCATGACGAAGAGGGCATGGAGAGCCTCTGTTGTCCCAGAGCCTCGTAGTGAAGGTGTTGATTGCCAAGCACTTGCATGAGTGGGTATCTGGATGGTTCTTGCAAATGTGCAGCCAGGTGGCATGCTCAAACACCCCTTTTTCTGCTAAGGCAAGAAATCACTGTCTAGGTTTGAAGGAAGGGCAGGTGAGTTACACTGTAGATTCTGTGGTCCATGAGTGCTTCACTTGGAGCACCCTGTCAGGAGGTCAGCTCAGTCAAGTGCATCCCTGCTTCTTTACTTCCATATGGTCTCGACTGACTCTCTGGGAAGACACGCTGCCAGAGAAAACCCGGCTGCCCACAGTGGCTCTCTTTTAAAAAACAAAGTCAACCAACCCAGAGCTTAAGCTTTTAACAGCAGATTTTCTATTAGTTTAGGTTTAGCGAAGTTGGACAATGTGGTCATATAAGTAGGTTTAAATTTATGGAGGAACTTCCAAACTCTGTTATGAGTGAAACTGTCTTATGTGTCCTGAACTGCCTATTCCTGGTTTCTGAATGTGATGGGATGTTCAGTGGGGGAGGTAGGAGAATTAACATCAATGGCCAATAAGCACAGGGTTGGGCCAGGAAAACTGACCAAGCAGTGGGAGTTAGCACCACAGGCCAGGGGATTCCAGGCATTCTTACCACTGCCCATCTAGTCTGGCTGGGGTCAGAGTCCAGGTAGTCTAATGCCTGTGACCAGTGATTCTGGTTGATTCTCTGGGTTAAGTACATGCCTGATAGAAGCCATATAACAGAGCTGAAGGTGAACACCTTTGGGAAACAGGCAGAACTGTGGTTGAATTTTGATTTTTGCTATCTACTAGATGTTTGACCTCAGGCTTACTTTTGCTGAAATTTCAGTGAGACTCAATATTCTTGTCTGTGAGTCAATATAATACCTATTTCCCAGAGTTTTTGTGTATATTACAAGGGATGATGTATGCAAAGGTTTGGAAAAATACCTGACACCTCAGTAAATATCTCTGTCTCTCTTTGAATCAGAGAATAAGTGGATTTTCTTTTACTTAATAAAACCGGTGGACTTACCCTGGCACATACATCTCCCCTCATTGCTGCCTCATTCCTCGTTCTCTTTTATTAAGCAGGGAAAAAACCCTGATTTTCTGAAGGTGATGGAGAAGCCTTTGAATCAAAAAGCTCAAATCCCACCTGGTGTGTTTCACCCTTCCTTTTAGGTTCTTATAAAATTATTATTGCTGGCACCACCCTGCCAGCCTCAGGAGTGTACTCTCCTCTCCATCCCCTGACTTTAAATTACTTATACCAAGCGTGGATATACTCATTACTCCTCTCTGAAGTCTGACTTAGATATGACCTGAGCAGATATTCTATGAGAAGCCATCTTTCCCAAGAGACTAAGAATCCCATCTCTTGTTTCTCTTCTCTGCTAAAGCAGCTGACATTTTCAAGCACTACTAAATGTTAAAGAACAAGTAGAAATTGCTTACATACTTCATATTTATGATTCTGCCCCAAAGTCCTTTATGCACAAGTCATTCAGGCCCTGTCCTGTGCTTTTTCCTGATAATCTATACTCTAGGAGTGCATGTTGGGGGGTGGATGTGGGTACAGGGGGCTGGGGATAGTAAGGGAGGGGAGGGTTGGCACAGCTTTGCAGGCCTGAGCTCCTCATTCCCAGACCCTTGTTTCTCTTCACTAAGAGGTGACAGCAACGCCTTCCTCCAACAGGGAACCCAGCCACCTCACCACCTTGTAGGTCCCCTGAGGGTCCAGACTTCCGGTTTAAGAGCCAGTCTGACACACCCCCAACTAGTTAAAGCCAAGAGTGACTTAGCCTGCAGGTTACTCCCACCTGCAGAGGGAAAGCCCTTTCTTTGTAAGATCTGACCACATAGCGGTCAAAGCATCCACGTGATGATGTTACCCCACACAGCTTCTGATGTCTCTCCCAGGATCTCTCATGCACCTGACAAAGGACAATGGACAGGAAGTCCAGTGTGGAGTCCAGGACGCAGAGAGGCTGGCAGGGTTAGGGCAGGAGGTCAAGGGCTTCCCTGTGGGAAAGCTGAGGCTGAAAGGGACCTTCATAGGCCATCCCAGAGTGCAGGTGGGGATGGTGGCAGCCGATGTTCATGTAGGTGTGTAGGGACTAAAAATGATCACCTCCAAGTTAGAGGCCAGCAGTGTGGGAGCCCAGACCATACCTGGACCCCACTGGATGGTGGGGGAGGGGCTTATATAGGATCAACAAGTCTGGCTTTTAGGGGCATGGGCCTTGGCAGGGCTGACCTTGAATCGGCAGAAGCAAAGCTTGTTGAAGGCAGCTGGGGAAGGTGTGCTGGGGTAATGATGGGGATCTCTCTCTTGGTCTTGCTCCCAGCACACAGGTTCAGCCTTTTCCCTTGTTTTAGCCTCTTCTCTCTCTTCCTTAGATGCACAAGCATCCCCTGGGTGCCTGTTAAGATTGCAGTTTCCTGGGACTCATCCCCAGTGATTCAGTTTGTCTGGGCTGGGGGCCCAGTTACCTGAAATTTTAACAGCCACACAGGCTGCTTCTAAAACAGGGGTCTATGGATTCCACTTGACAAATGTTACCTTTGATGACTACATAAAATCTAGCACTGGGTTTTATTTACCTTATCTGAAGTGGTATGAAGACAATCTGTTCTGAAGAATGTCCACACACCACTGATAACTGTTGACTGAACTTGAACTTGTTGTTGACTTTCTGACTACATCCTGGGCATTAGCCAGGAGATAAAACTAATGTAACACAAAGCTGTAATTTCAGCTTACCAGACACATACATGTATAGGCATATAGTTCACAGCTCTGTTCTTATCTGTGTGTATACATGGAGTTCATTTATCTGACTCTAAGTGGCAGGATTGCCATTCAGGAATTAAAACCCATTTCTACAAATTGCTGGGAGCTGCTGCTGCTCCTGATTATGGACCCAGTGAACAAACAGAAATGCTAATGTTCCTCTGTTGTTATTGCTACAATCTGATGTTTCCCCCTGAAAACTCTAAAAGCCTTTGCAATGTTTTTATCTAATGAGGATGTGAATCACAAATGTTTCCCAAGTAATAAGATAATTTCTCTGCAAGACCTCAGAGTTTAACTCTTTCTTTTCTTGTGTGTGGAGCAGAAGAAATGTTTGAGGAGGCTCAGTCTCTGTGTGTGTGGAGGGTAGCATCTAGTGTCTTTCCTTGGGATGCTTGCTGAGGATGATTCTGGAAGGTCAGAGCTCTTTCAGTGGAGGGCTGTGCTGCTGCTGCAACTGGATGTGGTGGTGCTTCTGGCTGGTCGAGCTGATCCTAGGTTAGCCTCAGGCTGAGTTCTGTATGATTTTATTTTTGGGTTCTCTGTCGTTAGGTTTGGAGATCATTTATTATGTGGTTGGAGGAGACCAGCACTGCATACTCATTCAGTCGGAGTCCTGATATCTGGGATGTTTTCCTGTCTGTCACTAATCGGCGGAGCAACTCTAGACAAGACACTGACTCTCTTAATCTTTGGTTTTCTCGTCTGTGAGCTAGGGACGGTACTTGTCTTACCTTCACATTCTTTGAGTGGGCCAAAGGAAACTGGGTGGGGAAGTTCTGTGGGAAATATACACCTATCCAAGTCTGAATAGTACTATTATTTTAGGCTTGATTTTTATACAAAGCCATGATGGGAAAATACATCATGGTCTTTATATCAATATCCGCCTTTCAGAAATCCACTTCGAAATCAACATTATTGTTATAAAGTTTTAAAAAGACAACCCAGCAGAATATTGAGTCTTCTCTCCTCTTCCTGACAATGACTTTTTTTTCTTATTTTTCAAAATTACGTGATGACTAGGAATCTTTCATCAGGGGAACTCAATGCATGCAGGACCCTATTTACCTGTGCTTCCACAAATGGTCAATCCCATCAAAGCACGTTGCAGAATTATAGCTCCTGAGACACCAGTGGTTCCCATGGTGATGGCAGAAGGTAGGAACTTCCTGTGGTGCCGCCAGAATTGTCACTGGTCATCTGAGATGTCCAGTATCGGGGGTACTTACAGCCGGAACCATGAAGCCATGAAACTGGGTGAGAGGTGGTTCTGCACAGACCCCCTAGACAGCTTACAAACGTCTGTGACTTAGCATTTACTAAGAGTCACCATTTTTCTGTTCTACAAACAGGGTTCACATTGGTGACTCAATCAAAATCAAAACTTGTTAGCACATTGAATGTGAAATCACCTAGGAAAGTTTGAAGTGGGAGACAAATATAAGATGTCATTTTGATATTTCTAAGAGTCTTATTTCTAAGATACTATTTTTGATATTTTTACATCTCTGAACTCTTCTTTCTTTAAAAAAAATTGTTTATTGAGATATAACATGTATTCCATAAACAGCACACATCTTAAGTTGCATGTAAACTCATTAATTCTTAAAATTTCACATTCTTAAAAAAAGCCTGCTGTACCTTATGTGCTTTACCAAGAAGGTGTTATTGCAGTGGGCTATGTTTTAAGATCAGATTCATCCAGGCATTCAAGCTGATAAAATAATATTATGGGGCCAGAAGTGGCTCCTTATATATGTCTTTCCAGTCATGTGTGTTTCAATGCATTTACATATGCATAAATAATTTGAGCACATAGATGGCAGAACAAGATATTAGTTCTGTAGGAATGTGAGTGTGTAGGGGGAGGTGTGTGTGTATGTGCATGTGTCTAATTAAGATTCTTTTGGCTACAAGGAGCAGAGCAGGGAAGAAAAAGGATAAGGCCAGGTACCTGGGCCTCGTCTGGAATGGAAAACAGCACAGGCTTGGGTACCAGGTTCCTCCCCACTGTGGGCTGCGTTCACCTCCCTCTGTGTGACTGTTCTACCTCATCTTTGTCACTTGGTCCTCTATTTCTTACTCATAGTTTCTTCTTCCTCTTAACTATGTGATTTGCGCATGGCTTCAGCATGCTCTGGCCCCACTCTACATTAAGCCATTTTTCTTTTTTTTTTAGTTTTGGCTCCTACTAGTGATGGAACAGTCTTTCCCACGTTTCTTAGTTTAAATTATAGAGACAGAGTGTATTCTGCTGCTGACCAGCCTGCTGTTTGGTTGTTTGGGGCTCTAGAGTTCACTTCTGGCCCCATACGCTGTGGCCAGGGAGGGTGGGGAAGGCACTTGTGGGAAAAAACATGGCTCCCTATGTCTTTGCCTTGAGCAGAGACAATTAGTGGTATGTCCTGAATGTTAAGGAAGGAAGGGAGGGAGAGAGGGAAGAAAGAAGAGGGAAGGAGGAGAGACGGAAGGAGGATGGGATGGAGGTGTAAAGTTAGGAAAGCTTTTCACAGGAAATGAAGTTTGTGTGGACCTTAACGAGGAATAGGGACAGACTGGTAATGAGGATGAGAAAGGGCATTTTAGTCTTAAGACTAGTCTTATTCAAAAGTAGGTTTGCTGGATGCTATACTCAATATGAGTCAACAGTGTGAAGTGACTGCTAAGAAAGTGAATGCCATTTAGGTGGTATTAATGGCTGCGCTTTGCTGGAGCAGCCATGAAGAGATACCCCACACCCAAGGTAAGAGAAACCCAAGTAAGATGGTAGGTGATGCAAGAGGGCATCAGAGGGCAAACACACTGAAACCATACTCACAGAAAACTAGTCAATCTAATCATACTAGGACCACAGCCTTGTCTAACTCAATGAAACTAAGCCATGCCTATGGGGCAACCCAAGATGGGTGGGTCATGGTGAAGAGATCTGACAGAATGTGGTCCACTGGAGAAGGGAATGGCAAACCAATTCAGTATTCTTGCCTTGAGAACCCCATGAACAGTATGAAAAGGCAAAATGATAGGATACTGAAAGAGGAACTCCCCAGGTCAGTAGGTGCCCAATATGCTACTGGAGATCAGTGGAGAAATAACTCCAGAAAGAATGAAGGGATGGAGCCAAAGCAAAAACAATACCCAGCTGTGGATGTGACTGGTGATAGAAGCAAGGTCCGATGCTGTAAAGAGCAATATTGCATAGGAACCTGGAATGTCAGGTCCATGAATCAAGGCAAATTGGAAGTGGTCAAATAAGAGATGGCAAGAGTGAATGTCGACATTCTAGGAATCAGCGAACTAAAATGGACTAGAATGGATGAATTTAACTCAGATGACCATTATATCTACTACTGCAGGCAGGAATCCCTTAGAAGAAATGGAGTAGCCATCATGGTCAACAAAAAAGTCCGAAATGCAGTACTTGGATGCAATCTCAAAAACAACAGAATGATCTCTGTTCATTTCCAAGGCAAACCATTCAATATCACAGTAATCCAAGTCTATGCCCCAACCAGTAATGCTGAAGAAGCTGAAGTTGAACAGTTCTATGAAGCCCTACAAGACCTTTTAGAACTAACACCCAAAAAAGATGTCCTTTTCATTATAGGGGACTGGAATGCAAAAGTAGGAAGTCAAGAAACACCTGGAGTAACAGGCAAATTTGGCCTTGGAATACGGAATGAAGCAGGGCAAAGACTAATAGAGTTTTGCCAAGAAAATTCACTGGTCATAACAAACATCCTCTTCCAACAACACAAGAGAAGACTCTATACATGGATATCACCAGATGGTCAACACCGAACTCAGATTGATTCTATTCTTTGCAGCCAAAGATGGAGAAGCTCTATACAGTCAGCAAAAACAAGACCAGGAGCTGACTGTGGCTCAGACCATGAACTCCTTATTGCCAAATTCAGACTTAAATTGAATAAAATAGGGAAAACTACTAGACCATTCAGGTATGACCTAAATCAAATCCCTTATGATTATACAGTGGAAGTGAGAAATAGATTTAAGGGCCTAGATCTGATAGATAGAGTGCCTGATGAACTATGGAATGAGGTTCGTGACATTGTACAGGAGACAGGGATCAAGACCATTCCCATGGAAAAGAAATGCAAAAAAGCAAAATGGCTGTCTGGGGAGGCCTTACAAATAGCTGTGAAAAGAAGAGAAGCGAAAAGCAAAGGAGAAAAGGAAAGATATAAACATCTGAATGCAGAGTTCCAAAGAATAGCAAGAAGAGATAAGAAAGCCTGCTTCAGCGATCAATGCAAAGAAATAGAGGAAAACAATAGAATGGGAAAGACTAGAGATCTCTTCAAAAAAATCAGAGATACCAAAGGAACATTTCATGCAAAGATGGGCTCAATAAAGGACAGAAATGGTATGGACCTAACAGAAGCAGAAGATAGTAAAAAGAGGTGGCAAGAATACACAGAAGAACTGTACAAAAAAGATCTTCACGACCCAGATAATCACAATGGTGTGATCACTGACCTAGAGGCAGACATCCTGGAATGTGAAGTCAAGTGGGCCTTAGAAAGCATCACTATGAACAAAGCTAGTGGAGGTGATGGAATTCCAGTTGAGCTATTCCAAATCCTGAAAGATGATGCTGTGAAAGTGCTACACTCAATATGCCAGCAAATTTGGAAAACTCAGCAGTGGCCACAGGACTGGAAAAGGTCAGTTTTCATTCCAATCCTAAAGAAAGGCAATGTCAAAGAATGCTCAAACTATCGCACAATTGCACTCATCTCACATACTAGTAAAGTAATTCTCAAAATTCTCCAAGCCAGACTTCAGCAATATGTGAACTGTGAAATTCCAGATGTTCAAGCTGGTTTTAGAAAAGGCAGAGGAACCAGAGATCAAATTGCCAGCATCTGCTGGATCATTGAAAAATCAAGAGAGTTCCAGAAAAACATCTATTTCTGCTTTATTGACTATGCCAAAGCCTTTGACTGCGTGCATCACAATAAACTGTGGAAAATTCTGAAAGAGATGGGAATACCAGACCACCTGATCTGCCTCTTGAGAAATTTATATGCAGGTCAGGAAGCAACAGTTAGAACTGGACATGGAACAACAGACTGGTTCCAAATAGGAAAAGGAGTACGTCAAGGCTGTGTATTGTCACCCCGTTTATTTAACTTCTATGCAGAGTACATCATGAGAAACGCTGGACTGGAAGAATCACAAGCTGGAATCAAGATTGCTGGGAGAAATATCAATAACCTCAGATATGCAGATGACAGCACCCTTATGGCAGAAAGTGAAGAGGAACTCAAAAGCCTCTTGACGAAAGTGAAAGTGGAGAGTGAAAAAGTTGGCTTAAAGCTCAACATTCAGAAAATGAAGATCATGGCGTCCGGTCCCATCACTTTGTGGGAAATAGATGGGGAAACAGTGGAAACAGTGTCAGACTTTATTTTTGGGGGGCTCCAAAATCACTGCAGATGGTGACTGCAGCCATGAAATTAAAAGACGCTTACTCCTTGGAAGGAAAGTTATGGCCAACCTAGATAGCATATTCAAAAGCAGAGATATTACTTTGCCAACAAAGGTCCGTCCAGTCAAGGCTATGGTTTTTCCTGTGGTCATGTATGGATGTGAGAGTTGGATTGTGAAGAAGGCTGAGCGCCAAAGAATTGATGCTTTTGAACTGTGGTGTTGGAGAAGACTCTTGAGAGTCCCTTGGACTGCAAGGAGATCCAACCAGTCCATTCTGAAGGAGATCAGCCCTGGGATTTCTTTGGAAGGAATGATGCTAAAGCTGAAACTCCAGTACTTTGGCCACCTCATGCGAAGAGTTGACTCATTGGAGAAGACTCTGATGCTGGGAGGGATTGGGGGCAGGAGGAGAAGGGGATGACACAGGATGAGATGGCTGTATGGCATCACTAACTGGATGGACGTGAGTCCGAGTGAACTCCAGGATTTGGTGATGGACAGGGAGGCCTGGCGTGCTGCAGTTCATGGGGTCGCAAAGAGTCGGACACGACTGAGTGACTGAACTGAACTGAACTGAACTGAGCACCCCCTGGGAAGGCTGGGAAGTTTATCTTTTAGATAAACTTAAAGAGCCACTTTTTATGTATATATCCTAGATTCTGCTGCTGCTGCTAAGTCGTTTCAGTTGTGTCCAACTCTGTGGGATCCCATAGACGGCAGCCCGCCAGGCTCCCCCATCCCTGGGGTTCTCCAGGCAAGAACACTGGAGTGGGTTGCAATTTCCTTCTCCAGTGCAGGAAAGTGAAAAGTGAAAGTGAAGTCACTCAGTCATGTCCAACTCTTCGAAACCCCATGGACTGCAGCCTACCGGGCTCCTCCACCCATGAGATTTTCCAGGCAAGAGTACTGGAGTGGGGTGCCATTGCCTTCTCCGATGTCCTAGATGAGGAGACAGAAAAATCATGAGACTAGTGAAAGGCAGAATGGACACCAAAATTCAGTATACACTAACACCCAGCCTAGGGCATTTCATCTACCTTTCAGGGGCTCTAAGTTCTAGGAAGTTACAACCCTCAAGTTCTAAGGAAGGGGAGCATTAGAGGCCATATCATTTTGCTTCAATACTCCTCAAATGTTAACTCACTATTTATGGTTTTCTGTATCACCAATATGGCAACTATACCCAGCTCCTAACCCATTCACATAGCAATAAGACACACTGGTTTCTATTGGGTTGTTCAAAAAGTTAATTTGGGTTTTTCTGTAAGATGTTAGGCAAAACTCAAACAAGCTTTTTGGCCAACCCAACAGAATGGAAAAGGAGCAGATTTCCTTTGAGGCTTTTTGGGTGCTCTCTGGACAACCATTCTTCCAAACTCATTTGAAAAAAACTAGGGATCTACAAATTTGGGGCATTCCTATTATCTTTGGACCTCTGTAATGAATTTTTCAAATGATAAAAATATTATGTATCTAAAAGTTTGGATGTAAATTAAATATATATAAAATATCTGGAAAATTAGTCAAACTCTACTTCCAACAACTATTAATATGATTCAGTGTTATTCATGCAGTGTTATCTCTGAATTTCCTTTTCTAGAATTCAAATCACTCTTTTTGAGCCTGCCAGCTTCTATTTCACATGCTTTAAGTTGAAACCAGCACCTCTCTCCTTCCATTTCTCAATCTCCCTAGGTAATTTTTGAGTCACAACTACTTGTTTTAAAGTATGAAGGAAATTTATTTTAACTCTGTGAACCCCCAAAAGATGTTTCATTTAAAAATAAAATACGTTATTACTATCTAATAAGGAAAAAGAGTGTTATTAACAATTTATAGGAATACAAAGTGAAAAGAAAGTGAACGAGTTAGTCACTCAGTTGTGTCCAACTCTTTCGACTCCATAGACTGTAGCCTCCAGGCTCCTCTGTCCACGGAATTCTCCAGGCAAGAATACTGGAGTGGGTAGCCATTCCCTTCTTCAAGGGATCTTCCCAACCCAGGGATCAAAACCAAGTCTCCTGCACTGCAGACAGATTCTTTACTGTCTGAGCCACAGGGAAGCCCCAGGAATACCAAACACCCATTCAACTATGAATGTCTTAAAATATTCTGTGTGTAGCAAAACTTTTTGACAAAGTAGAACAAGGACTCTAAAGAGGCATTGCATTTTCAAGTCTCTAATTACAAGATATAGTTACTTAATTATACATTATTGGTACCTGATTAAAAAGATCTGCACTAATTTTGTAATTGTGTTTAATTACACTAATTAAGCCAATAATCAACCCACAAAAAAATACAAAAACTTTTGTATGAAGAAAATCATTAGTAAATTGGATTATACACAGCAAGAAACAGCCTTTAGAAGCAAAGCTAGGGCTCCCCTGGTGGTTCAGTGGTTAAGAATCCACCTTGCAATTCACGGGACACTGGTTCGATGCCTGATCCATGAAGATCCCACATGCCATAGGACAACTAGGCCCCTTTGCCACAACTACTGAGCCTATGCTCTAGAGCCCGTGAGCCACAACTACTGAAGCCCACGTGCCTGGAGCCTGTGCTCTGCAACAAGAGAAACCACCGCAATGAGAAGCCCGTGCACCTCAACTGAACAGCAGCCCCTAGTCTCCAAAACTAGAGAAAGCCCCTGCACAGTCACAAAGACCCGGTGCAACCAATACGTGAAGTCGCTCAGTCGTGTCCGACTCTGTGACCCCGTGGACTGGAGCCCGCCAGGCTCCTCTGTCCATGGGATTTTCCAGGCAAGAATACTGGAGTGAGTTGCCATTGCCCTCTCCAGGGGATCTTCCCAACCCAGGGATCAAATCCAGGTCTCCTGTATTGCAGGCAGATGCTTTAACCTCTGAGCCACCAATAAATAAATACTAAAAAAATAAATAAATAAAAGCAAAGCCATTTCTCACACTTGTCCCACCCACAACCTCTCAATCTGTAACTACTACCCCAAAATATGACTCTTCCAGTGTAGACTTAGTTATGGGTTGAGAGAAACAGTGACTTAAAACAAGGGAAGGAAACTTTAAGATCTACTTCTACTCTGGGTCTTTACGATTAGGGGAAACAGCCCCTGCAAAGCTATCCAATTTCTCTAAGTGAAAAAATTTATGAATGGCATAAACGGACCCAGAATCCAGTTTTCTAAGTTTCTAGCTTAATGTCCTTTCCCTTCACTAAGCCTTCATGCAGGAAGCCATAGATTCCTCAGGTCTGATTTTGATGTCTCTGAGACCAGAGCAATTGAAGACATGACTCTGAACACATCATTTCCAAGCTACTGCTTTTCCCATTTAACTCAGAGTTATCCATCTGAGACTGGATTGGGCAACCCAAATTCCAAATAGCAAGACCTTAAATAGTCAGGAATTTTTATTTCCTTCCCATAGCATAAGTCCATGGGAAATAGATGAAAGTGCCACAAAATCTCAGAGAAGGCAATAGCAACCCACTCCAGCACTCTTCCCTGGAAAATCCCATGGATGGAGGAGCCTGGTAGGCTGCAGTCCATGGGGTCACTAAGAGTTGGGCACGACTGAGCGACTTCACTTTCACTTTTCACTTTCACTCATTGGAGAAGGAAATGGCGACCCACTCCAGTGTTCTTGCCTGGAGAATCCCAGGGACAGAGGAGCCTAGTGGGCTGCCGTCTATGGGGTCGCACAGAATTGGACATGACTGAAGCGACTTAGCATCAGCAGTAGCAGCCACAAAACCTATGCAGTCTCAGGCACTTCTAGCTTTCTGCTCTGCCATTCTTCAGATATGAACCTTGTCCTCTTTCTCTTAGAATAGCTGTTGGATCTCTATCCATCATGTCTGCATTCCAGGTGGCAAGAAGCAGTCAAAGGGAAAGAAAGAAGTGGTGGTGCTCATATTGGGGAGCTTTCCCAGAAGACTTCAGCCTACTTCTCATGAGCCAGAACTTTGACACATGGATACCACTAGCTGCAAACTCGGCTAGTAAATGAGATCCTTTAACTGAGTACATGCCACTGAGCACTAACCAAGGTTCTATAGGAAGAGAGTATAAATACTACTAGGAAGCCAACAGTGTCTGCCACATTCGGTCAGTCTGTCCTTACAGGTGTTACATATAAAGAAAGGAAATAAAGATAACAAGATGTCAGTCTGGTATAATAGAAAGGATACTATGTTAGGAATCAGGGAAGCAGGCCTCCATTTCTTCCCCTAAAAAATAAGAGGCCTAGACAAAAACAGTAAAGTCTAAACTTTTTTAGCAATAGAATCTACCTTTCAAAGGTGCTCTTATGTAGAAACCGTAACTATAAAACAGGTCAGAGCAAAGGGCTTCTCTCTTGGTGAAGCTGGGTGAGGAAGCACAGAGGTGGTCTGTGGTAGACTCTGCTGTGTGCTCCCAAAAACCTCTTTAAAGCAGAACTTGTTGGGTACTGGAGCTGAGGGCAACAGACAGCTTTCAGTTGCAGAGAGACCCCTCAGGGGGCCCAGCCGTCTTGACCCAACTCAGGACGACTGTGATGGACCATTCTAGCTCCAGACTCCCGCTCAGTTGATTGGCGCTGTTGTTGGGTCACATCACAGCAGACAGCTCCCGCTGCCCACTCCTACTTGCCCACTCCTATGAAAAAGGAAAGTAGAGACCTGGGACCAATTCCAAGGCTGCTCCTTAATTAACATCCTCCACTTCAAACTCTGGGTTAGCTTTCTGGGAAACCCAGCCACTACAAAGAGGTCAGCAGCCTGTCCTTCAGTCTCCCTCTCCACCCACTCGCAACAGCTCCTGCCTGGGCTAAACCATAGGGCTTCCCTGGTGGCTCAGACTATAAAGAATCTGCCCACAATGCAGGAGACCCAGGTTCAATCCCTGGATCAGGAAGATCCCCTGGAGAAGGGAATGGCAACCCACTCCAGTATTCTTGCCTGGAGAATTCCATAGACAGAGGAGCCTGGCTGGCTGCAGTCTATGGGGTCATAAAGATTCGGGCATGACTGAGCAACTAACACACTCGCACGTGCATGCGTGCATGCGCACGCACGCACACGCGCGCACACACACACACACGCTAAACCATAGCACTCCATGGAACTCAGCATGAAAACCATTTCTTTGATTCCTCCAAAAGTTCAAATGCAACATCTAACAGGGGAAAGACTGGCGCGCTGAAGAAGTACAGGGAGAGCTAGACACTGAGATGGCCAATTTGGGAGGGCTTCCTGGGAAAGGTGAATTAGAGCAAAGAAATGGGGGAGCAAGAAAAATCAAGTCGTACCTGGGCGGCAAAACCACACATGGAAGGATGGTGATTCTTACTGCCCAGCATCTACAGTGTACTTGAGTGTGTATGGGATAGTTTAACACACAGTTGTCAACTTCTCAAATTAGGAAGAGATAACACAGTGGCCATTGCCCGTTTGTTTTTTATTTGACCACCCAGTGTTCAAAAACTTTCCTGTTGAGGGGAATTCTCTTCTCTGGGACTTTTGGGAGACCCTATAGAGGCTGAAAAAGCAGACATTCTTTCTCCCTGCCTTCACCAGCTTGGACCTAACGTAGGGTTCAGAGGCAGCAATCAGATACACCTTCCTGGCCCTCTGAATCTGTAAGTAGTGACTCACAGACACAGAGGCAGTTGACAGTCACCCAGGGGTAGCAATGAGTACTACCCTCAAGAGAAGGCAGTTAAAACAGGGGCATCCTCACCAGAGTGCTCCTGGTTGTGACCTTGGCCGGGATCTCTGCTTCATGGCCCTTCCCAGTTTCTGCCATTTTTCCAAATGATTCCAGGAGCTGCCTGCATCCTCTCATACACGTTTTTCTGCATCCATCAGTCAAAGTCTATTGTTTTTAGCAGAGAACTCTAACACATACAGGTAAGTTTTAAGTCCCCATTTTACAGATGAGGACAGTTAGACCCAGGAAGACACATTTTCACGAGGCCCCACAACCAGCATGAGGCCAGAGAGGGACTAACACTAATGCTTTATCCATGAAGCTCAGTTTTCAGAATTACCAGTAAGTAATATCAGACATGACTGAAGCGACTTAGCATGCACACACAGTGTCTTATGAATAGTCTGTACAACTGACGCTTCTCTGATTTTTATTCTAAAAACAAACTTTTTTGAATGTAGATTCTGTTATCAGATTTAAACAATATCCAACTCTATTAAAAATGGATATTGTCAGGCATATATGTAATCTGATTTCTCTGTTAATTAGCAGCCTGTTTTCTCTCAGACACTTGTCAAGTCTCTAGAGAGGGCTTCTCCAGGAAGGAGAGAGTTCTTGAGAAGTCTCTGCAATAATTACAGTGCGTCGTGCATATTCATGGCCTGGCTTCCTTTTTTGGAGCGGCCGATAAGAAGAGTGCAGCTGGAAATCTCTCCCCTGATCAGCCAGAGGAAGTCACTGTCTGGGATTCCTTGTCTTTGTGGTATGTCTTGGGCTGGGCATTGAACCTAGCCCTTCTAAGAAATAAGGTCCCTTGTTCCCATCCTCAGTCAAGAGGAAATGCAGTTCACAGCTTAAGGTTGAGATGGTGCAGAGGGTTACCCCAATGGCCACTTTCCAGGTATTGTTGAGCGGAAGGAGTCCTTTGGATCATAGAATCTCAAGGACAAAATGAACTTTAAAAATCACCTTGAGAATTACATCTAACCTTTCCCAACTTGACTCCACCTCTACTAACAACCTGCCCAGCTGGCTCTGAGTAGTGCTGGAAATGCACCTGATCCCACCTTCACAAAGCTCCAGCCACCAGAAAGTTCTTTTTTATTTTGATTCCAAATTTGTCTCCCCAGTTTTCATCCAATGGGCTCAAAACAATCATTATGTTTTTCACATGAATATTAACTCTCATCCCATATTCCATGCCTCTTTGAATATTAGTAGAATCATTCCCCCCATCTCTACCTAAAGACTTCCAGTCTGTCCTTAAAACTCAGCTGGAGGCCTTCCAGGAATCGAGTGACCCTGTCACCACAAGCATCATTGCCAGGCTGTGCTCCCAGCATTCCCTGTACACACACTCTTCACAGTGCATATCGGGCTGCAGCCCCGACTAGACTATGAGCTCCTTAAGGGATGGGTCTGTTATTACAGGGATCCTCAGCATATAGCCATATGAATACATACATGTCAAATAAATAATTTTTTAAAGAATGAACAATAAGGGTCACCCCTGGGACTTCTTTAGGTTTCTTCTTTCCCATGTATAGTGTTGAATTTTCTCACTGCCCCAGGCATCCTCTACCAGCGCCAGACGAGTTTCCCAGTTCCCAGCTACAAGGAGTTAGATCAGTCAACTGCCCCAGCTGCTGCCTTAGAAATCGACCTCCACGTTTGCACTAAGGCCACACTCCCCCAGGCTGCTCCCAGCCGATGATTAAGTGCATGCAGGATCCTGGAAAAACACAGGATGCTCAGATGTCTGACTTGGACTGGAGGAGTCCCTGAGGCCCTTGCCAATCTTTCCTTAGCCTGCACAACAGTCTGGAATGCTTCCACACAACCTTTCTCCCCTCTCTTCTGAAACTGGGGTAAGACTTTTATTGTGGTCTGACAGCTTGCCCAGCCTACCCTGGCTCTCTCCCTACAAAGCTCCTAAGGAATTTCCCTTCATAAAACTGTTATATGTTTAAACTCACGTTGGCATCTAGTTCTCGAACGTCCCAAATTAATACATTCATACAGTTCTACATATGCATCTCTCATCTATACCTAATAGCTCTGTAGTCAGGACAGCACCACACAATCATCTCCTTCTTCATTCTAGGAAGTTTGCTTCCATTCAATTCAGTTCAGTCATTCAGTTGTGTCCGACTCTTTGCGACCCCATGAATCTCAGCACGCCAGGCCTCCCTGTCCATCACCAACTCCCAGAGTTCACTCAGACTCACGTCCATCCAGTCAGTGATGCCATCCAGCCATCTCATCCTCTGTCGTCCCCTTCTCCTCCTGCCCCCAATCCCTCCCAGCATCAGAGTCTTTTCCAATGAGTCAACTCTTCCCATGAGGTGGCCAAAGGACTGGAGTTTCAGCTTTAGCATCCTTCCTTCCAAAGAAATCCCAGGGCTGATCTCCTTCAGAATGGACTGGTTGGCTCTCCTTGCAGTCCAAGGGACTCTCAAGAGTCTTCTCCAACACCACAGTTCAAAAGATTCAATTCTTCAGCGCTCAGCCTTCTTCACAGTCCAACTCTCACATCCATACATGACATTGCTGCTGCTGCTGCTGCTAAGTTGCTTCAGTCATGTCCGACTCTGTTGCGACCCCATAGATGGCAGCCCACCAGGCTCCCCCATCCCTGGGATTCTCCAGGCAAGAACACTGGAGTGGGATGCCATTTCCTTCTCCACTGCATGAAAGTGAAAAGTGAAAGTGAAGTCGCTCAGTTGTGTTTGACTCTTAGCAACCCCATGGACTGCAGCCTACCAGGCTCCGCCATCCATGGGATTTTCCAGGCAAGAGTACCGGAGTGGGTTGCATTTGCCTTCTCCATACATGACATTCAGATCAGATCAGTCGCTCAGTCATGTCCGACTCTTTGCAATCCCACAAATTGCAGCGCACCAGGCCTTCCTGTCCATCACCAAATCCCGGAGTTCACTCGGACTCACGTCCATCCAGTCAGTGATGCCATCCAGCCATCTCATCCTGTGTCATCCCCTTCTCCTCCTGCCCCCAACCCCTCCCAGCATCAGAGTCTTCTCCAATGAGTCAACTCTTCGCATGAGGTGGCCAAAGTACTGGAGTTTCAGCTTTAGCATCATTCCTTCCAAAGAAATCCCAGGGCTGATCTCCTTCAGAATGGACTGGTTGGATCTCCTTGCAGTCCAAGGAACTCTCAAGAGTCTTCTCCAACACCACAGTTCAAAAGCATCAATTCTTTGGCGCTCAGCCTTCTTCACAGTCCAACTCTCACATCCATACATGACCACAGGAAAAACCATAGCCTTGACTAAACGAACCTTTGTTGGCAAAGTAATGTCTCTGCTTTTGAATATGCTATCTAGGTTGGTCATAACTTTCCTTCCAAGGAGTAAGCGTCTTTTAATTTCATGGCTGCAGTCACCATCTGCAGTGATTTTGGAGCCCCCCAAAAATAAAGTCTGACACTGTTTCCACTGTTTCCCCATCTATTTCCCATGAAATGATAGGACTGGATGCCATGATCTTCATTTTCTGAATGTTGAGCTTTAAGCCAACTTTTTCACTCTCCACTTTCACTTTCATCAAGAGGCTTTTTAGTTCCTCTTCACTTTCTGCCATAAGGGTGGTATCATCTGTATATCTGAGGTTATTGATATTTCTCCCTGCAATCTTGATTCCAGCTTGTGCTTCTTCCAGTCCAGCATTTCTCATGATGTACTCTGCATAGAAGTTAAATAAGCAGGGTGACAATATACGGCCTCGACGTACTCCTTTTCCTATTTGGAACCAGTCTGTTGTTCCATGTCCAGTTCTAAGTGTTGCTTCCTGACCTGCATACAGATTTCTCAAGAGGCAGGTCAGGTGGTCTGGTATTCCCATCTCTTTCAGAATTTTCCACAGTTTATTGTGATCCACACAGTCAAAGGCTTTGGCGTAGTCAATAAAGCAGAAGTAGATGTTTTTCTGGAACTCTCTTGCTTTTTCGATGATCCAGCGGATGTTGGCAATTTGATCTGTGGTTCTTCTGCCTTTTCTAAAACCAGCTTGAACATCAGGAAGTTCACGGATCACATATTGCTGAAGCCTGGCTTGGAGAATTTTGTGCATTACTTTACTAGTATGTGAGATGAGTGCAATTGTGTAGTAGTTTGAGCATTTTTTGGCATTGCCTTTCTTTGGGATTGGAATGAAAACTGACCTTTTCATGAAAACTGACCTTTTCCCGTCCTGTGGCCACTGCTGAGTTTTCCAAATTTGCTGGCACATTTTCACAGCATCATCTTTCAGGATTTGAAATAGCTCAACTGGAATTCCATCACCTCCACTAGCTTTGTTTGTAGTGATGCTTTCTAAGGCCCACTTGACTTCACATTCCAATCTTCCTGCCAGTGCTGGAGATGCAAGAGACGTGGGTTTGATCCCTGAGTCAGGAAGCTCTCCTGGAGAAGGAAATAGAACCCACTCCAGTATTCTTTACCAGATAAAACTGCAGCCTGGCTCCACACCAGCGATCCAGGATTCTTACCCATTTAAAATTTGAGAATAGGTTGAGATCGTTTTGTCCCTAAGGCCTTTAATCATGGGCTCAAACAAACCTTGTGCCCACCAGGACCCAGAGACCCCACAGAGACTGAGCCAGAACTGTGTTTGAGTGTCTCCTGAGGAGGTATATGTCAGCAGTGCCCTGCTTCAGGGGCAGGGGCTCTGGATGCAGAAGACCTGGGTATGACATAAGCCCTCTTGGAGGAGATTGCCATTAGCCCCACTGCAGAGCCACCAGAACGTACATAGGACTGGGGAAACAGACCCTTGGAGGGCACAAACAAAAGCTTGTGCACAGCAGGACCCAGCAGAAAGGAGCAGTGACCCCACAAGACTTGTCCATGAGTGTCCAGGAGTCTCTGGCACAGGCATGGGTTGGCTGTGGCCTGCTGCAGGGCTGGGGGCACTGAGTGTAGCAGTGTGTGCATGGGACCTTTTGAACGAGGTCACCATTATCTTCATTACCTCCACCATAGTTTGGTCTCAGGTCAAACAACAGGGAGGGAACACAGCCCTGCCCATCAACAGAAAATTGGATTAAAGATTTACTGAGCATGGCCCCACCCATCAGAACAAGACCCAGTTTCCCCCTCAGTCAGTCTCTCCCATCAGGAAGCTTCCATAAGCCTCTTATCCTTCTCCATCAGAGGGCAGACAGACTGAAAACCACAGTCACAGAAACTAAACAATCTGATCACATGGACCACAGCATTGCTTAACTCAATGAAACTATGAGCCATGCCATGTAGGGCCACCCAAGATGGATGGGGTCATGGTGGAGAGTTCTGACAAAGATGGTCAGAGAGGGAACATGGTCAAACATGGTCCCTTCACTGGAGAAGGGAATGGCAAGCTACTTCAGTATTCTTGTCTTGAGAACCCCATGAACAGTATGAAAAGGCAAAAAGATAGGACACTGAAAGATGAACTCCCCACACATTCAAATGTGTTAAAAAGAACACATTTGAATCAGTTCTAATGAAGTGGATGAAACTGAAGCCTATTATATACAGTGAAGTAAGTCAGAAAGAAAAACACCAATACAGTATATTAACAGATATATATGGAATTTAGAAAGATGGTAACGATGACCCTATATGCAAGACAGCAAAAGAGACACGTGTGTAAAGAACAGATTTTTGGACTCCATGGGAGAAGAAGAGGGTGGGATGACTTGAGAGAATAGCATTGAAACATGTATATTATCATATGTGAAATAGATCAACAGTCCAGATTCAATGCATGAGACAGGGTGCTCAGGGCTGGTGCACTGGGATGACCCTGAGGGATGGGATGGGGAGGGATGTGGGAAGGGGTTTCAGGATGGGGGACACATGTACACCCAATGGCTGATTCATGTCAATGTATGGCAAAAACCACTACAATATTGGAAAGTAATTAGCTGCCAATTAAAATAAATAAATTATTTGAAAAAAAGGGGAAAAAAAAAGAAAGCCTTCCTCAGTGATCAATGCAAAGAAATAGAGGAAAACAATAGAATGGAAAAGATTAGAAATCTCTTCAGGAAAATTAGAGATACCAAGGGAACATTTCATGCAAAGATGGGCACAATAAATGACAGAAATCGTATGGACCTAACAGAAGCAGAGGAGATTAAGAAGAAGTGGGTAGAATACACAGAACTGTACAAAAAAGATCTTCATGACCCAGATAACCACGATGGTGTGATCACTCACCTAGAGCCAGACATCCTGGAATGTGAAGTCAAACGGGCCTTAGGTAGCATCACTATGAACAAAGCTAATGGCGGGTATAGAATTCCAGTTGAGCTATTTCAAATCCTAAAACATGGTGCTGTGAAAGTGCTGCCCTCAATATGCCAGCAAATTTGGAAAACTCAGCAGTGGCCACAGGACTGGAAAGGTCTGTTTTCATTCCAATCCCAAAGAAAGGCAATGCCAAAGAATGCTCAAACTACCGCACAATTGCACTCATCTCACATGCTAGTAAAGTAATGCACAAAATTCTCCAGGCCAGGCTTCAATAGTACATGAACCATGAACTTCCAGATGTTCAAGCTGGATTTAGAAAAGGCAGAGGAACCAGAGATCAAATGGCCAAAATCCACTGGATTATTGAGAAAACAGGAGAGTTCCAGAAAAACATCTACTTCTGCTTTATTGACTACACCAAAGCCTTTGACTGTGTGAATCACAACAAACTGTGGAAAATTCTTAAAGAGATAGGAATACCAGACCACCTGACCTGCCTCTTGAGAAATCTGTATGCAGGTCAAGAAGCAACAGTTAGAACTGGACATGGAAGAACAGACTAGTTCCAAATCGGGAAAGGAGTACATCAAGGCTGTATGTCGTCACCTGCTTATTTAACTTAAATGCAGAGTACATCATGAGAAATGTTGGGCTGGAAGCAGCACGAGCTGAAATCAAGATTGCCGGGAGAATATCAATAACCTCAGATATGCAGATGACACCATCCTTATGGCAGAAAGCAAAGAAGAACTAAAGACCCTCTTGATGAAAGTGAAAGAGGAGAGTGAAAAAATTGGCTTAAAATTCAACATTCAGAAAACGAAGATCATGGCATCCAGGCCCATCACTTCATGGCAAATAGATGGGGAAACAATGGAAACAGTGAGGCATTTTATTTTGGGGGGCTCAAAAATCACTGCAGATGGTGACTACAGCCATGAAATTAAAAGACACTTGCTCCTTGAAAAAAAAGCTATGACCAACCTCAACAGCATATTGAAAAGCAGAGACATCACTTTGCCAACAAAGTTGCATCTAGCCAAAGCTATGGGTTTTCCAGTAGTTATGTATGGATGTGAGAGTTGGACTATAAAAAAAGCTGAGTGCTGAAGATTTGATGCTTCTGAACTGTGGTGTTGGAAAAGACTCTTGAGAGTCCCTTGGACTACAAGGAGATGCAACCAGTCCATTCTAAAGGAAGTCAGTCCTGAATATTCATTGGAAGGACTGATGCTGAGGCTGAAACTCCAATGCTTTGGCCACCTGATATGAAGAACTGATTCATTGGAAAAGACCCTGATGCTGTGAAAGACTGAAGGTAGGAGAAGGGGATGACAGGCTGAGATGGTTGGATGGTACCACCGACTCTGTGGACATGAGTTTTAGTAAGCTCTGGGAGTTGGTGATGGACAGGGCAGTCTGGCCTGCTGCAGCCCCTGGGGTTGCAAAGAGGCAGACATGACTGAGTGACTGAATGGAACTGAACCAGTATTCTTGCCTGGAAATTCACATGGACAGAGGACCCTGGCTAACTACAGTCCATGTGGCTGCAAGTAGTCGGACATGACTGAGCACACATACACGTAGTTTATCTAGTTGTCAGGGTCAAATGGACAATGGGTATCAGTTCAGTTCAGTTCAGTTGCTCATCGTGTCCAACTCTTTGCGACCCCATGAATTGCAGCACGCCAGGCCTCCCTGTCCATCACCATCTCCCGGAGTTCACTCAAACTTATATCCATCGAGTCAGTGAGGCCTTCCAGCCATCTCATCCTCTGTCGTCCCCTTCTCCTCCTGCCCCCAATCCCTCCCAGCATCAGAGTCTTTTCCAGTGAGTCAACTCTTTGCATCAGGTGGCCAAAGTGCTGGGGTTTCAGCTTCAGCATCATTCCTTCCAAAGAAATCCCAGGGCTGATCTCCTTCAGAATGGACTGGTTGGATCTCCTTGCAGTCCAAGGGACTCTCAAGAGTCTTCTCCAACACCACACTTCAAAAGCATCAGTTCTTGGGCGCTCAGCCTTCTTCACAGTCCAACTCTCACATCCATACATGACCACTGGAAAAACCATAGCCTTGACTAAATGGACCTTTGTTGGCAAAGTAATGTCTCTGCTTTTGAATATGCTATCTAGGTTGGTCATAACTTTCCTTCCAAGGAGTAAGCGTCTTTTAATTTCATGGCTGCAGTCACCATCTGCAGCAATTTTGGAGCCCAAAAAAATAAAGTCTGACACTGTTTCCACTGTTTCCCCATCTATTTCCCATGAAGTGATGGGACCGGATGCCATGATCTTCGTTTTCTGAATGTTGAGCTTTAAGCCAACTTTTTCACTCTCCACTTTCACTTTCATCAAGAGGCTTTTTAGTTCCTCTTCACTTTCTGCCATAAGGGTGGTATCAACTGCATATCTGAGGTTATTGATATTTCTCCCAGCAATCTTGATTCCAGCTTGTGCTTCTTCCAGTCCAGCATTTCTCATGATGTACTCTGCATAGAAGTTAAATAAGCAGAGTGACAATATACAGCCTTGACGTACTCCTTTTCCTATTTGGAACCAGTCTGTTGTTCCATGTCCAGTTCTAAGTGTTGCTTCCTGACCTGCATACAGATTTCTCAAGAGGCAGGTCAGGTGGTCTGGTATTCCCATCTCTTTCAGAATTTTCCACAGTTTATTGTGATCCACACAGTCAAAGGCTTTGACATAGTCAATAAAGCAGAAATAGATGTTTTTCTGGAACTCTCTTGCTTTTTCCATGATCCAGCAGATGTTGGCAATTTGATCTGTGGTTCCTCTGCCTTTTCTAAAACCAGCTTGAACATCAGGAAGTTCACGGATCACATATTGCTGAAGCCTGGCTTGGAGAATTTTGTGCATTACTTTACTAGTGTGTGAGATGAGTGCAATTGTGCAGTAGTTTGAGCATTTTTTGGCGTTGCCTTTCTTTAGGATTGGAATGAAAACTGACCTTTTCCAGTCCTGTGGCCACTGCTGAGTTTTCCACATTTGCTGGCATATTGAGTGCAGCACTTTCACAGCATCATCTTTCAGGATTTGGAATAGCTCAACTGGACTTCCATCACCTCCACTAGCTTTGTTCGTAGTGATGCTTTCTAAGGCCCACTTGACTTCACATTCCAGGATGTCTGGCCCTAGGTGAGTGATCACACCATCATGATTATCTTGGTCATGAAGATCTTTTTTGTACAGTTCTTCTGTGTATTCTTGCCACCTCTTCTTAATATCTTCTGCTTCTGTTAGGTCCATACCATTTCTGTCCTTTATCGAGCCCATCTTTGCATGAAATGTTCCCTTGGTATCTCTAATTTTCTTGAAGAGATCTCTAATCTTTCCCATTCTGTTGTTTTCCTCTATTTCTTTGCATTGATCGCTGAGGAAGGCATTCTTATCTCTTCTTACTATTCTTTGGAATTCTGCATCAGATGCTTATATCTTTCCTTTTCGCCTTTGCTTTTTGCTTGCCTTCTTTTCATAGCTATTTGTAAGGCCTCCTCAGACAGCCATTTTGCTTTTTTGTATTTCTCTTCCATGGGTATGGTCTTGATCCCTGTTGCCTGTACAATGTTATGAACCTCTGTCCATAGTTCATCAGGCACTCTATCTATCAGATCTAGTCCCTTATATCTATTTCTCACTTCCACTATATAATCATAAGGGATTTGATTTAGGTCATACCTGAATGGTCTAGTGGTTTTCCCTATTTTCTTCAATTTAAGTCTGAATTTGGCAATAAGGAGTTCATGATCTGAACCACAGTCAGCCCCCAGTCTTGTTTTTGCTGACTGTATAGAGCGTCTCCATCTTTGGCTGCAAAGAATAGAATCAGTCTGATTTCGGTGTTGACCATCTGGTGATGTCCATGTGTAGAGTCTTCTCTTGTGTTGTTGGAAGAGGGTGTTTACTATGACCAGTGCATTCTCTTGGCAAAATTCTATTAGCTTTTGCCTTGCTTCATTCCGTATTCCAAGGCCAAATTTGCCTGTTACTCCAGGTGTTTCTTGACTTCCTACTTTCGCATTCCAGTCCCCTATAATGAAAAGGACATCTTTTTTGGGTGTTAGTTTTAAAAGGTCTTGTAGGTCTTCATAGAACCATTCAACTTCAGCTTCTTCAGCATTACTGGTTGGGGCATAGACTTGGATTACTGTGATATTGAATGGTTTGCCTTGAAAACAAACAGAGATCATTCTGTCGTTTTTGAGATTGCATCCAATACTGCATTTTGGACTCTTTTGTTGACCATGATGGCCACTCCATTTCTTCTGAGGGATTCCTGCCCACAGTAGTAGATATAATGGTCATCTGAGTTAAATTCACCCATTCCAGTCCATTTCAGTTCGCTGATTCCTAGAATGTCGACATTCACTCTTGCCATCTCTTGTTTGACCACTTCCAATTTGCCTTGATTCATGGACCTAACATTCCAGGTTCCTATGCAATATTGCTCTTTACAGCATCGGACCTTGCTTGTATCACCAGTCACATCCACAACTGGGTATTGTTTTTGCTTTGGCTCTATCCCTTCATTCTTTCTGGAGTTATTTCTCCACTGATCTCCAGTAGCATATTGGGCACCTACCGACCTGGGGAGTTCCTCTTTCAGTATCCTATCATTTTGCCTTTTCATACTGTTCATGGGGTTCTCAAGGCAAGAATACTGAATTGGTTTGCCATTCCCTTCTCCAGTGGACCACATTCTGTCAGACCTCTCCACCATGACCTGCCCGTCTTATGTGGCCCCACAGGGCATGGCTTAGTTTCATTGAGTTAGACAAGGCTGTGGTCCTAGTGTGATTAGATTGACTAGTTTTCTGTGAGTATGGTTTCAGTGTGTCTGCCCTCTGATGCCCTCTTGCAACACCTACCATCTTACTTGGGTTTCTCTTACCTTGGATGTGAGGTGTCTCTTCACGGCTGCTGCAGCAAAGTACAGCCACTGCTGTTTACCTTGGACGAGGGGTATCTCCTCACCGCCGCCTCTCCTGACCTTGAACGTGCAGTAGCTCCTCTCGGTCCTCGTGCACCCGCGCAGCCACTGCTCCTTGGACCTGGGGTAGCTCCTGGGCAATGGACAATGGGTATAGAAAACACAAAACACAGGTATAGCATATATCTTTGCATTAGGTTTTATTTCCTATTATCATTTAGGGGTATGGGCGATTTCGGGGATGTCCTTCCATTTTATTCGTGTAGGTCACTACTTACTCCTCTTATTTATATAGGTGCAGCTTTTTAAAGCTGGCAGGGTTCTTTAACACCCTCAACTGAGGCCTCAAACTGAGGCTCTGAGAAATCAAGTGATTTGCATAAAGTTCAAAGTTGGCTAGTAATTGAGCCATTTTTAGAATGCAATTCTTTTTCAAGTGCCCTTTCCAATCACTCTTATTACTTATGGCTGGTGTTGTCCTTGGGTACTGGTGGGAGTTGGGATATTATCTGTCTCATAGATATATCTCTAGAAGTAGAACAGACCCTTGTCATGTTGACATTTTCCCTAGAAGAGATATGGATGTTGATGTTTCTCAGTACCTTTTTTCTGAAAGATAGGAGGAGGCAAGAATTGAATTTGGTGAACTAGGAAACCGTTTCTCAGGTGGATTATGAAAATTTGGGATGAAGAGGAGAAGCAGGGGGTGAATTGACTCTGCCTTATGCTGTGTGTAGGGGTTGTAGTCTGGGGACTTGAGAATAGAGGAGTGAGATCACTATAGCAGTGGAAGAGATGCTGGATATCAAGGAGCTTTTTGTTCTATAATGAGGTAGTTCTGTGGCTTTAGGTAGAGCAGGTTAGTGGAAGATCCAGAACTACGGTGTATAAGTTCTCTGGCTATCATGTTCTTGTAACATAAGTTGATATATGCTTTTTTATGCAGTGGTTACCATTTGCCAACTCTTAACTGAGATGGTTGAGCTTGTCAATCTGCTTCAGGACTTTCTCTTACTATTTGTGGAAAGAGTGCTTTTCCCTTAGGATTTGATAAAAGGATTGATTCATTTTGGATGACTGAACCCACTCTGTGGAATGGATATATGATTTACAGAGGATTTAACTTAAATATAGCTTGTAGGCAGAACTACAACCATGATACAGTGTGATTTTTATTGCCTTATCTCTGCTTACTAAGAAATGGAAAAAATTTGAGACATTTCTAATTTCTATGCAGTTTCTCTTTTTTCAACACTTTAATTTTTAATTTCTTGTCTGTGCTACCCTGCAGTTTGTACTCCATACTAAACTGCCTTAGAAGGTTTTTTTTTAATTGAATGATGGACTTTAATATCAATTAAGGAGGCTATTCAGTGTCTTTATATACAGTTATTCAAGTTCAGACTGGATTTCTAAATGGACCACTTCTCTGAAGCTCTAGCTACCTTATTTCCCATTCCTAATATCATGTGAAAACTTATAATTCACACTTTAAACAATGCCTGCCACTTCCCTGATATTGGGAAAGCCTGTTGGGTTTTGTGTCCCTTCACAGGGCTGAACTACTCAGATTTGTGCTGTGGCAACAGGTTTGTGCATGCCACATGCTAAGTCGCTTCAGTTGTATCTGACTCTTTGCAACCCTATGGGCTGTAGCCTCTCAGGAATCTCTGTCCATGGGATTCTCCAGGCAAGAATGCTGGAATGGATTGCTGTGTTTACTGACCCTAAATTTTGTTGAGTAGGTGAGAACAGTGGCCAGAAAGTTTAATCACTATCTGTAGAAGTATGTCAAGCTATATGAAATTCTTTTATCATCTGGTTTTGATGAACAAGACATCATATATTTTGTCTATCCTGGATCAACAGCATTTAATTATTTTAATTATTTATTTAATAATTAAGTTAAATTATTAATCCATTTATTTATTTTAATTCCACTGTATGAAGTAAAAAACTGTGAAGGGCTAGAGATTTTATTCTACCATCCTGCCATTGCCTGTTGTGTGTACTTGTGTGCATGGTGTATATGTGTGTGTGTAGTACCAGAAAACAGAAGACCTCTAGGTCAGACACAAAGACAGTTTCTTATGTACAGAAAAACCTGCAACTTCTTAGCTCTAGTTCTCTAAGCCCCAGTCTGCACATGGTGATATGGTGAGGGACCAATATTGGGTGGGACAAAAAATTCGTTTGAGTTGTTCCATCCCATCTTATGGAAAAACCCAAATGAACTTGTTAGCCAGCCCAATAGTAACTGTGCATGTGATAGGATGTATTATAGGAGAGGAACTCCACAATATGGAAGCTCTGATCCTATATCTGGCCTCTGACAACTTGTCCATCCTGCACTTCCAAGAAAGACCTTTCTTCAGCTTCTTTAGACCTTTATTTGTTGTTGTTGTTCAGTTGCTAAGTTGTGTCTGACTTTTTGTGGTCCCCATGGACTGCAAGATGCCAGGCCTCCATGTCCTTCAGAGATAGTGTCCTTCCACTATCTCCTGGAGTTTGCTCCAACTCCTGTCCATTGAGTCAGTGATGCCATCCAACCATCTCACCCTCTGCTTCCCTCTTCTCCTGCTCTCGATCTTCCCCAGCATCAGGGTCTTTTCCAGTAAGTTGCCTCTTCACATCGGGTGGCCAAAGTTTTGGATCTTCAGCTTTAGCATCAGTCCTTTCAATGAATATTCAGGGTTGATTTCCTTTATTATTGACTGGTTTGATCTCATTGCTGTCCAACGGACTCTTGAAGAGTCTTCTCCAGCACCACAATTCAAAAGCATCAATTCTTCAGCACTCAACCTTCTTTATGGTCTAACTCTCACATCCGAACATGAGTACTGGAAAAACCATGTTTAAGTGAAAGTGTTAGTCACTCAGTTGTGTCTGTCTCTTTGCAACCCTATAGCCTGTAGCCCACCAGGCTCCTCTATCCATGGGATTCTCCAGGCAAGAATACTGGAGTGGGTTGCCATTTCCTTCTTCAGGGGATCTTCCTGACCCAGGGATCGAACCCATGCCTCCCAAATTGTAGGCAGATTCATTACCATCTGAGCCACCAGGGAAAACTAGCATTGACTATCTGGACCTTTGTTGGCAAAGTTATGTCTCTGCTTTTTAATATGCTGTTGATGGTTTTCATAGCTTTTCTTCCAAGGAGCAAGCATCTTTCATGGCTTCAGTCATCGTCTGCAGTGATTTTGGAGACCAAGAAAATAAAACCTGTTACTATTTGCATTTTTTCACCATCTATTTGCTATGAAGTGATGGGACTGGATGACATGATCTTTGCTTTTTGAATGTTGAGTTTTAGGCCAGCTTTTTCACTCTCCTCTTTCACCTTCATCAAGAGGTTCTGTAGTTCCTCTTCACTTCTGCCATTAGAGTGGTATCTACATATATGAGGTTGTTGATATTTCTCCCAGCAATCTTGATTCCAGCTTGGGATTCATGCAGCTCAGCATTTCGCATGATGTATTCTGAATATAAGATAAATAAACAGGGTGACAATACATAACCTTGATGTACTCCTCTTCCAATTTTGAACCAGTCCATTGTTCCATGTTCAGTTCTAATTGTGGCTTCTTGACCTGCATGCAGGTTTCTCAGAAGACAGGTAAAGTGGTCTAGTATTCCCATCTCTAAGAATTTTCCACAGTTTGTTGTGATCCACACAGTCAGAGGCTTTAGTGTAGTCAATGAAGCAGAAGTAGATGTTTTCCTGGAATTTCCTGGCTTTCCTTATGATTTATCAGATGTTGGCAATTTGATCTCTGGTTCCTCTCATTTTTCTAAATCCAGCTTGTACACATCCAAGTTCTTGGTTTACATACTGTTGAAGCCTAGCTTGAAGAATTTTGATCATTGCTTTGCTAGTGTGTGAAATGAGTACAATTGTACAGTAGTTTGAACATTCTTTGGCATTGCCTTTCTTGGGGATTAGAATGAAAACTGACCTTTTTCCTGTCCTGTGGCTACTTTGAGTATCCCCAATTTGATGACATATTGAGTGCAGCACTCTAACAACATCATCTTTTTCGGATTTTAAATAGCTCAGGTGAAATTCCATCACCCCTACTAACCTTGTTTGTTATGACGCTTCCTAAGGCCCACTTGACCTCAAACTCCAGGACATCCAGCTCTAGGTGAGTAATCACACCATCATGGTTATCCAGGTCATTAAGAACTTTTAATACAGTTCTTCTGTGTAATCTTGCCACCTCTTCTTAATCTCCTCTGCTTCTGTTAGGTCCTTGCCATATCTGTCCTTTGTTGTGCCCATGTTTTCAAACTTTATTTAGCAAGGCAATCTTCTCCAGGCTGGAAAGAAGACATCTGTACCATTCCTACCCTGGAATATCTCTGGGGAGGGGTTTTTAAGCTTTACTATATTGGACAGGAAATAAATCCTTCCTTTTATCTGGAGAGATGCACTGTCTCTAGTTTCCAAAGTTGTTTGCTATTCAAACATTCTGGAAGAGACAGTTTGAGATGTGCATAAACATCAGACTCATGGAAAATTACCTCTTCATATATGTAGACAAAATCTTTCCCATAAACAGAGTAATCAGAAAACAAACGCACATTAATGATTGAGGCTCCTGGTGAACTATAGAATAAAATTTAAGCTTCTGAGCTTGGCATTCAAGGCCTTTCTCTGCCTTCTACAACTCCCCCTCTCCAATCCTCTTCTTGGACATAACTGTCTTCTCGGTGCTGGCTTTTCCTTTCTACATAGTCTTCTCGTGGCCTTCATTCTCACTTTCCCCTGCTTTGGGAGTACCTTCCCTCATTTCCTTTCTGTCTTTATTAATTCCTTCCCATAATTCAAGAGCTAGTTTATCAAGGTGCATCACCAGTCAGGCTTCTTTCCAGTTGTAGGATAGGCACATCTTCCTATCTGAGCTAATCCTAAACCTGGCATTCATTGTAACAGAAGGAAGAGTGTGACCTGATTTTTTTTGCAAGAAGATTATCACCTCCAGAGCTCACCTATTTTAAGGTCAGAATTCAGTTGGGGACAAAGTGGATCACACTGGTCTGTGGCCTGGTTAGCCCAGTACCCATATCCCAGTCTTTCAGAGGCCCCTTATATTAAAAGCAGTTTGCTGAGAAAGCCAAGGTGGGATTGTCTTCTGATCCCCTAAATTTAGGATTAAAATGTGCCCCCAGCCTCTTCAGCTATGTCCCACTTCCAGCTCCAATCAGCCTTCTAGAGAAGGGCTTCTCAAAGCTTAACATGCATGAGAAATACCTGAGGAACCTTATTTAGTAGGTCTTGGGAAGGACCTGGGAATTTGTATTTCTAAAAGGCTCTCAAGTTATACTGATGCTGGCCCATGGATCATGCTTAAAGAGGAAATGTTTTAGATAAATTTTAGTGATCAGAGTATGTGTGCACATTCATGTGAATCTCTGGAGATGCTATTTACCTAGAAAAAGAATATAGAGAAGAGACTGATATTTCTGAGCATATTATATCAGAGGCAGGATTTTTTTTTTTTTTCTTTTCTGCCTTACAGCTAAGGAAACTAAAAGGATTTATCTTTCTAGAAGAGATTAATCTTTCTGATAATAAGCAAAAGAGCTAGACTTCACACTCATTCCTTCTCATTCCAAATCCTGAGTTTGTCCACCACACTAAGGTCAGTATATTTCAGATCTGTTGGCTGATAAGTGGAAATAACACCCTGGAAGGCCACAGGCCCTGAATAACCATTCGGTGCTCTCAGTCGAGGTGTGCTGTGAAGCAGGCAGGCGGGGTGTGTGGTCAGTTGGGGTCCAGTTGACCATAAACCTTTGAAATATAAAGTACTTTGTATACAAAAGCATGTTGGAAAGGTCACAGAGTTCTTCACTTGCTTTGTAACTTTCTCTGAATTATCTGCTGCTGCTGTTGCTGCTAAGTCGCTTCAGTCGTGTCCGACTCTATGAGACCCCATAGACGGCAGCCCACCAGGCTCCCCCATCCCTGGGATTCTCCAGGAAAGAATACTGGAGTGGGTTGCCATTTCCTTCTCCAATGCATGAAAGTGAAAAGTGAAAGTGAACTTGCTCAGTTATATCCAACTCCTAGTGACCTCATGGACTGCAGCCTACCAGGCTCCTCCATCCATGGGATTTTCCAGGCAAGAGTACTGGAGTGGGCTGCCATTGCCTTCTCTGTCTGAACTATCTAGACCGTGTGAAAGAAAGAAACAAAGTGAAGTCGCTCAGTTGCGTCCGACTCTTCGCGACCCCATGGACTGTAGCCCACCAGGCTCTTCCGTCGGTGGGATTTTCCAGGGAAGAGTACTGGAGTGGGTTGCCATTTCCTTCTCCAAGGGATCTTCCTGACCCAGGGATTGAACCCTGGCCTCCTGCATTGCAGGCAGACACTTTACCTTCTGAGCCATCAGAGAAGCCCTAGACTGTGTAATCCTCTTTAATTTCCCAAACCTAAAGCTTTAATTAAATTTAATTACTATTTTATTAATTGAAGTATAGTTGATTTACAATGTTATGTTAATTACTGCTATACAGCAAGGTGATTCAGTGTGTGTGTGTGGCCCATATATGTGTATATGGGCTTCCCTGGTGGCTCAGATGGTAAAGAATGTCTGCAATACAGGAGACCCAAGTTTGATCCTTGCGTCTGGAAGATCCCCTGGAGAAGGGAATGACTGTCCACTCCAGTGTTCTTGCCTGGAGAACTACATGGACTGGTGAGTCTGGTGGGCTACAGGCTACAATTCCATGGGGTTGCAAAGAGTTGATATAAAAAAAATACATATATTTTATATTCTTTTCCATTATGGTTTATCACTGATATTGAATACAGTTCCCTGTGCTACACAGTAGGACCTTGTTGTTTATCAATTCTATATGTAAAAGCTTGTATCTGTTAACCCCAACCTCCCACTCCACCCCTGCCCCAAAGCCCTCCCTGCTGGTAATCACAGTCTGTTCTCTGTATCTGTGATTCTGTATCTTTTCCGTAGGTAGATCCGTTTGTGTCATATCTGAGATTCCACATGTAGGTGTGGAATACGTATGTCTTTTTATGGTATGTCTTTTTCTTTCTGACTTATTTGCACAGTATGATAATCTCTCATTGTATCCCTGTTATTGCAAATGGCATTATTTTGTTCTTTTTTATGACTGAGCAGTATTCTAATGTATATATATATCACATCTTCTTTATCCCTTCATCTGTTATCTCCATGTCTTGGCTATTGTGAATAGTGCTGCTATGAACATAGGGGTGCGTGTATCTTTGTGAATTGTGGTTTTGTCCAATGTATGCCCACTAAGTGAACGCCGGGAGTTGGTGATGGACAGGGAGGCCTGGTGTGCTGCGATTCATGGGGTCACAGAGTCGGACACGATTGAGCGACTGATCTGATCTCATCTGATGCCCACTAATAGGATTGCTGCAGAACCTAATAGCTTTTAACATTTTTTCCCTAATATTTATTTATTGCTCTCCTGTTTGGGTTATTTTGCTTTTCATCACATGGCATATATAGCTGGGAAGTGAATACCAGGAAGTAACCTCATGGGACTGGGCAGAGGTGCTGGTGTTCCCCTGACCTCCTCACCCTCCCCTCCCTGCCCCAGCCCTACCTTCTCCAACTATTCCTGAGGTCTTTGTGTGGTCTTGAGGGTAAAGTCTGGCCCATAAGCCGTGGACAGTGTTGTTTCAACCCTCATTTTCTGGTATTCCCTTCACATAACAGGGGGCCCTTAAAAGTACAGGACTCCTGGGCCATTAGTCCCAGGAAGGCCCCGTAGGAACAAGTGAGCTCGGTGACTCTCAGACTTAGCAATATGTCACAGTCACTTGGGGAACTTTAGAAAAATACTGATTCCCAGCCTCACTCGGCTCTAGTGATTCTAAATCTCTATAGATTGGGATCCCATTCTCTGTCTGCCAATCCAGCTGCCAATGCAGGAGACACAGGAGATGCAGGAAGATCCCATAGGGGAGGAAATGGCAACCCACTCCAGTATTCTTCCTGGGAAATCCCATGGACAGAGAAGCCTGGTAGGCTACAGTCCATGCAGTCACAAGAGTTGGACATGACTTTGTGTTTTTAGAAGAGCTCCTGGTAGTACTGATACATCTGGCTCCTTGACCAGTCTTCAGGACCTTTATGTGTACAAGAGGAAAGCCCTCATGCCAGGTTAGGAGTCAAGGTTGGTCCCTATCACCACTTAATCCTGGGCCCTCAGGCAGAGTCTTTTCCCCTGCCCTCGGCCTCTGTTTTCACATCTATAATATGAGGGGTCGTGGTAGGTAATTAATTTGGCTCCTTATTGGTTTAAGTTCCAAAGACTCCAATAGGGTTGCTGTGGCCCTTGAGAAGGCTCAGAGTGGCCTCAGAATCGCAGTCACCAAAGGCCCTCTGCAGTGGCTCCTTGTTCAGCCTTGCTCGTTTCCCTCTTCAGGTAGAAGTCAGTTTTTCCCCTCCAGAGAGCCATAGGATAAGCCACGGCTGTTGTTCATACTACTTCCAGAGCTCACCTCCCTCCCCACCAGTCATGTGAAGATACTAGATATTGTCATTTGTGGAGTGAGTAATATTTTAACTGGTTTAGTTCAATTTTGCCTAAACTCACTCAGCACCATGATGTGTCTAGCATGCTGCAAGAGTTTATGAGCTACATTTCCCATAGATGAGTGGTGTTCCATCTGGCTGTGGCAACATGATGTCAATATGCTGAACTCAATAGGGATTCCAGGTGGGGTGGTAGGTGTTTGGGGATGGGAAGATGGGAATGGACTGAGAAGTTGGGAAGGTTTCATAGAAGAGCTGGTGCAGTTTTAACTGAGATTCCCGGCATAGGCAGAAGTCCCACACGGGCAGAGATTGAAGAAGGAAGAGGAGGCTAACATAGGACCAGTCATCCTGGACACATATCCTGGCCTATTTCTAGAACAGGCAGGAGACTAACTGGAAAGAACACATACTGAAAAGTGCAGGATGAAGCTGGGGTGGTAAACTGACACACGAAGAGTTCAGACACTGTCCTGTGGCAACAGGGAGCCATGGTAGGCTTTTGAAAGAGGTAGGGGTCTGATCAAAGCATTGTTCTGGGAAGACACTTGGGGTGAAGGTAGACGTAATGGTATAGAGAAGAGAGAAAGCCATGGTAGCATAAGTCAAGGAGTGAATCCGTGGTGGTGGCTGCTGCCCTGTGAGCCTAATTCTGGGGCTGCTTGGGTCTTCAGCCTGAGGAAACCCTTCACCTGGGGTTGGATTCCCCTGGTGCAGTATGACCTCAGTCAGTTCAGCGGACATTTACTTAAATACTTATTTGTTTGCAGCATTCAGTTAGGTTCTATAGAGAATATGATGATAGTCAGGATAGGGACCCTCTTTTCAAGATTGTAATCTGGTAAATAGCTGTGTTCCTGGCTTCTAGGCCCTGGTCGCACACCAGTGAGGTTCAGGAGCTGTCTATCCTGCATCGGTTCCTGTGTCCATTCTCTGAGCATCTTATTGTGCACTGCTGCTGCTAAGTCGCTTCAGTCATGTCCAACTCTGTGAGACCCTATAGATGGCAGCCCACCAGGCTCCTCCGTCCATAGGATTCTCCAGGCAAGAGTACTAGAGTGGGTTGCCATTGCCTTGTCTGTATTGTGCACTGCTGCTGCCGCCACCAAGTCGCTTCAGTTGTGTCCGACTCTGTGCGACCCCATAGATGGCAGCCCACTAGGCTCCTCTGTCCCTGGGATTCTCCAGGCAAGAATACTGGAGTGGGTTGCCATTTCCTTCTCCAATGCAGGAAAGTGAAAAGTGAAAGTGAAGTCACTGAGTCGTGTCCAACTCTAATGACCCCATGGACTGCAGCCTAACAGGCTCCTCCGTCCCTTTTTTCCAGGCAAGAGTACTGGAGTGGGCTGCACTAGGAACTATCAAAGGCACTAACGAGAATTCAGCTCACTCAGTTTTCTCCCTGTTCCCATGGACCTCGGAGTCTATATGGAGAAAGCTCTGGACTTGGGATGACAAAATTAGCAATCGCCTGCTGAATGGTGAGATCGCCACTCTAAGCTTGGTCTTTGAGTGAGGGGTTTTTATAAAGGAGGAACAAAGAAGCTGGGATTAATCACCTTCATGTGTCAGAATGCCTGTGGTTTATAAGTTTCTGGTCTGGTGACCCATGATCTAGGGGGTCTGTTAGCTCATCCTACCCTGGAGAAACAATCTGAGTCTGTGTGTTAACATAGCATAATGTCATAATATAGCATATATTATATAGCTTATAATATAGCATAATAAGCATAATGTTATTGACAGTACCAATTTTAGTCCTCTGATTATTATTCAGTTAAAACAGGATTGAGGTCAGAGGTAACAAGGAAGGGAATAAAATTTTGGATAGAAAGGTTAATCATAAACTCAGCAGGGGAACTTGGTTTCAGGGGGACTCATTTTCACCTTCTTGGAGACAATGAGATGTTGTCGAGCAAGGAGAGAGGATGTGCTGAGAACAGCACAGTCTGATAGCAATATGATATGAACCACAAATGTCATTGTAAGTTTTTGAGTAGTCACATGAAAAAGGTAAAAAGAACTAGGTGAAATTCATTTTGATGTATTTCTTTAACCTAATACAGCCAAACTATTATCTCAACGTGTAAAGCAGTATAGAAATGATTAATGAGGTATTTTACATTCTTTGTTTTTTTCCTGTACAGAATCTTTGATGTTCTTAGAGGTGATGCTCACCTGGCTTTGGACCAGCCGCATTTCAAGTGCTCAGTAGCCACATGTAGTGGACATTGCACTGTTACTGCTGGCAGGTAGCGAAGTATGAGCAGAGAATGGGACCAGGGGCCAGGTGGTAGGAAATCAGGCATCTTATAAACAGCAGGCTCCATGGACAGCCAAAGGAAAGCAGAAACCTCCAGATGACAGGAAACTACACATTTTGCATAAGTGTCTGGGTAGCAGACAAAGAAAGGTGGGGAAAGACAGGAATCGCCTGTCTCCAAATGTAACCTATTGCTCATTATGCTCTCAGTACAATAAAATCAGCCTTACAGATGAGAAATACTCTTTTTGCACCGACACCATGACACTTCTGATCTAAGTTAAATAAGGACAAAAGTCCCTCCTCCTCTCGGGAAAATCAGGGAAGACGACCCCCAAACTCCTCCTTTCTCAGTGAATGTTCCACCCCTTTATTTGTATGCCCCTCATAACTGGGTTGCCGGAGAAACCCAGGGTGGCAGCTCCTCACCTGTCTGCCCGCTCTCCCTGAGATTGTATCCTTGCTTAGATAAACTCTCACTTTACTTTCTTAACCTCTCTGCTTCATCTCCAGTTTCTTTTGTGAGGAAGTTGGTGTTCAGTCACTTAAGTTGTGTCTGACTGTCTGTGACCCCAAGGACTACAGCATGCCAGACCTCCCTATCCTTCACTGTCTCCCGGAGTTTGCTCAAATTATGTCCACTGAGTCAGTGATGCCATCCAATCATCTCATCCTCTGCCTTCCCCTTCTCCTTTTGCCTTCGATCTTTCTTCAGTGAGTCAGCTCTTAATATCGGGTGACCAAAGTATTGGAGCTTCAGCTTTAGCATCAGTCCAGTGAATATTCAGGGTTGATTTCCTTTAGGACTGACTGGTTTTATCTCCTTGCAGTCAAGAACCTTAAATTCACAGGGAGCAACAGGAGGATGGGTAGACAATTCCATGTAGCTGTGTTAGCCCTAAATGTATGGGTCTCAGTGCAGCTGCTTAGGAGGGAAAAGCCCTGGGCCCAAGGAAGCAGGCGCACTATGGGGAAATGAGGAATAAAATAAGTTAAGTTCCAGGGACTTAAAAGACTTGGCGCAGGGAGGTGCCCACGTTTTCTGATTCAACAAATGAATTCTAAATGGCTCTGGGAGAAAAGAGGCCCTGAATAGGAGCTGCATTTTCAGAGAAATGAGAATTCTTAAAGCTGTCTGAATAGGAAATAAGGTTATCATTATGCCTTATCATTAGAAGAGAGAAGAATATTAAAAGGACTCAGTTCAGCTTGAATAAAAAAGATAAATTTCAAGTAAACTGGCATACAGTTTATCCATGACTGGATTTGCTGTAATAAAGTCAGCCAGGGAATAAGCTGGGTGATTTACAGGGAGCCTGCTTCTGTAAAATTTACAAACTGCTGTGATAAAATGTCACCTTTTATGATGCATTCCACCCGGGCTGCATATATAAAGGGCACTTCGATGGAAAGAGTTGCAAAAACAAAGCCATGGCCTGGCTCCCCAGCTGCCTTTGTCTGCCTTTCCAGCAGAATTGGGAATTTATGGAAAGATGACCCAGCCACTCGCCTTTTACGGTTGTGGATTGCAAACTGCCAGTGAAATGGCATCATTTCCTTGAGTTTTATTTTGCAACCTCAGGGACTGCTTTCAATAATTTTGACTAGGAAAGCTTGGGGTAGGGTGGGGAAAGCTGGGATGAGGGAGAAAAGACCCTCGATTCCAATGGTTTCCAATCTAGTGGGGAAAGCAAGCTTGCCCCCACAGTGATTTCACACAAACGTGGCAGGTATGGATGTTTAATACAATCCATGTCATAATCCTTTACTTTTCTAGATCAAAATTTATCTGCTCTGAGTCTCTGCCTGCCTGTTTGGTGAAATTAAATCTCAGTCATTATTGGGGTTCCCTCCCTACTCTTGAGATCATAGATGAGTCCTGGGCTTACATAGTACCCCAAACCAGGGAGGATCAGATCCTTGGACCATGGTTTGCCCATCTTCACCTTTGTCCTTTTGCCTTCACAGTGGCCCTGTCAAGAGTGATCCTGTCCCTCTGCTGGTATCCCAGTCCTGATGCCCTGGGACAGTCACAGAGATAAGCCCCTGGTACCTCCCCCAGTGACTCCAGCCATCTACCCAGTACCCCCAAACCCATTGCCTAGCCCCACCCACCCAGGCCACTGCCTCTGACTGAGGCCCTGGCATCTCACCTTGCCACCTGTCTCAGAGGAAACTTCACTCACCTCAAGCTGGTGGCTTGTTTCGCTTCCCTGTTAGTGTTCAAATCCATGCCTCCTTTTCAGCAGCCCCAGCTGTCTTCCTCAGTGGGTTTGAAAGATAAATTCTGTGTGTCTGTGTGCATGTATGTGCATGTATGCATGTAAAGATGAACTTGGATCTTGAAAAAAAAGCAATGTTGGCTCCTTTGTGCAGTTGGGGATGGAGGGAAAGCAATGTTCAGACCAGTTACTTTCTTTTTTTAATTGGACTATAATTGCTTTGCAATGTTCTGTTAGTTTCTGCTGTACAGTGAAGTGAATCAGCTGTAAGTACACATGTATCTCCTCCCTCTTGGACCTCCCTCCCCACCGCCCCCTCCACCCCCACCCCATCCCTCCTATCTAGGTCATCACAGAGTACCAAGCTGAGTTTTCTGTACTTTATAGCAGGTTCTCACTAGCTATCTATTTGACACATGGTAGTTTGATCATTTGTGTGGCTGTATCAGGTAGACAAGGATCTGTGCTCTAATGAGGCTAGAAGTGAAGTGTCTGGGGATATCAAAGGTGAGAGAGATTGCTCTGAACTTGGAGGTACCGGGGGTGGGGGCGCTCCAAGGAAGAGGTGAGATCTGATCAGGCTGTGAAGGACAAGATAAGCTTGCTCTGTAGGCAAGGTTGATCCAGGCAAGGGTAATTCAGGCTTAAGCTGGGCCTGCGGTTGGGGGGATGGGCCAGGAAGAGAACATTTGGTTTGTGTTTGGGGGAGGTGGGAGGCTGGGGAGGAAGAAGTTGGGGCTAGGCTTTGGATACAAGGAAGAGGGGTGGTGGCTGCTGTGTGGGGTGCTAAGCAGTGTGAAATATGATGTAATGTGGCTATATCAAGCACTTAAGCTTGTCCTTGGCAGTTCTCAAGTAGTAGAAATAATTTAGCTTATGAAACTGGGTATGTGGGTGGCACTGAAAACAAGAATACATTCCTGAGACTCTGTCCATTAGATACCAGTAAAAAATTCAAGCTGTCATAACCCAGCAGTCACTTGGATAACTTTATTCAAAGTGGGCTCTTTTCTGTTAACTTACCCAGCACCTAGCTCTCTACTGCCCCGAGGGCCTGGGGCAGCAGGTGGCACTGAGATCCCTCCCAGTACCCCAATCCCTGGCCACTCCCGTCACTCCTTATTCTCTGTTGTGCAGATACTGGTGTCCGGCTCCTGCCCATTAGACTTGGCAATCCTGGGATGGGGAGGGCCAGTTTCTCAGGAGGCAGAGGCTCCTGGGGTTGCAATGGCCAGAGAGGTTGGCCCCAACCCATCCTTCCTTCCATCTTTCCTTCCAAAGAGACAGGCTTTCTGGAGAGAGAACTCCGGGGTATGGAAAAACCACAAACTACCACCAGTAGCCAGCTGGGAACAGACACAAATAAGCAATCCCTTTAGAGGCAAGGAGAATTGAGTTCACTCAGTCCAGGGATAGGATCAGGTAAGTGGTTCAGAATCTAAGCTTAACCAACAACAGCATACTGAACTCCTTGGTTACATGCTGCTTTTTACATATGGTGCTGGGTCGACATGGGGATTGACCACCAGGCTCCTCTGTCCATGGAATTCTCCAGGCAAGAATATTGGAGTGGGTTGCCATTCCCTTCTCCAGGGGATCTTCCCGATCCAGGGATCAGACACGGGTCTCCTGCATTTCAGGCTGATTATTTACCACCTGAGCCCCCAGGGAAGCATCCTGAACTCCTTGGTTACATGCTGCTTGGTGTATATGGAAGTGGTGGACACGGGGATTTGCAGGGACTGTAGAGCTAGTTTGCTAAAGAGGGAATGGAGCTGGCTGCTTTGGACGTCAGCTTCCCCTGAGATCCGAACCCTCTTAGCTAGAGAAAAAGAAACATCAGCTTCCTTGTTCTATTCTTCCTCCGTTAGCAGGGGCCAGCGGTTGTGGTAAGAGAGTAGCCTGGACAGCGGGGTAGGGTCCCAAATCCAAACTGTTGGGCAACCCCACTGTGGCTTGGTTCTCTGTCTCCCCAGTCATCAGGTTTCAGGAACTGTCCCTTAAGGATCTGTCACTTGCAGAAGATGTATCTCCCAAATTAAGAGTTTAACTAGATTTTATTCTGGGAATTGAGCAAGAATTGGCAATATTTTACCTTATAAAACTGTAGCTTAATGAAAGCATAAGACAATAGGCCTGGAAGAGGGTTTTTACTATCCTGAGATGAGAGTTTCTATGGGTGTTCTGACAGATTTACTGTTGTTTTAACTTAATAAGCTCTTTCTGTTTTGGCGTTGTTATTGTTTCCGTGGTTATAGGACACTCTATATTGTTTTATTATGTCATCTCTCCCCCTCGGTTTTATGGTGGCATTTTTCTCTTTGCTTAGCTGGTAAATATACACGTTTCTTCTGATCTTCCCAACTCTTCCAGGCACATGAAGAAACAGCAGTTCGTCAGGACATGGGGTGGAATTTGCCCCAACCCATCCTTCCTTTCTTCCTTTGGGCTCATAAGGGCAGGTTCCTCTTGAAGTCAGTACCCTGGTCCTAAATTGTTTTCATTTCTTCCCTCCAGCCATCTGAATAAAATAATGTTTATAAAGTCTTAGGCTTATAAAGCATTTTTAGCTTTAAAATCTGTTGTCTGGTGTAACCTCTGTGAGTGCCTGTGTGGCGGACCCTATGGAGGATGGGGATGTATTACTGTCTCCATTTTACGCATTGGGAAATGCACTTCTCAGACAATAAATAGGATGCTGAGGATTACTTAGCAAGTCGAGCCTGGACCAGAACTCAGGTTTCCTGGCCAGTAATCAAGGCACTTTCCAGGCTCGAAGGACTGGGTGGAGGCAGAGGGATCAAAGTGGTAACCTGTTGGCCATGGAATACTCCATCATTGTTCCATTACCCACTTAACAGATGATACCGAGCCTTAGGCTTCTCCCCGACCCCGCCACCCCCCTCCTCCGCCCCCTCCCCCGCCCCCCCGCCCTCCGCCACCTCTTCTTATGGCCCAAGGGAGAACAAGAGAGAAGTTGTTGCTGGGAAGGAAATGCAAATTTAAATCTATCACCTTCACTGGCACTGGCAGAGCCCATGACATGAGATGGACAAGGTGGTCAGCGTTATGTAGGGGAGATATAATGTTCACTAGCTGGAGGGAAGGTCAAATTGAGTAGGGAAAGAATGGAAGAGAACCAACACCCGTGCCAGAGATCTTGTCTCAGTTAATTCTTTTAACAATCCTGTAAGATAGGCAAGTCTCGACTTCAAAAGAGAAATCTGGACAAAAAGAGTCAGGGACTAACGTGGAGATCAAGCACCCAAGCAGGTGACAGTACCAGATTCACATTTTTCTCTAAAGTCCAGAGTCTTGGGCCCCTGTCCACTTGTCCATCTCTATTTCTATCTATTTTCCTCCTTAGTACCCAGGAGGGACTCTCATTTGAGTCCCCTTTCTCTCCCAGGACTAGGTGTTTAACATTTAGTAGCATCTGATTAGAGTAAAATTATCCTTAAGAGATAAAGGGACAAGAACCCTTAAACTTTTTGTCTATATTTGAATTTTAAAGAAGATTAAGCAAATTATTCTCTTGGATCAGTCTCTGTTTGGAAGATCATGTAGGGTGGGAAAAAGTGAAAGACTGTTCCTGGAGCCTCTGGCAGTCAATCAGGATGAAGCTAATGTCCTCTTCCATCAACATCCATCAGCTTCGGGCTCCTCAGATATAAAGCATAGATCTTTTCTAGTTCTTACACTCTATATCTCTGTTATGAATTCATCAAAGCTGGCCCATCTGGGCCTGGGACCTGTGCTCCATTCAGGAAGGGCACACACCGAGCCTATGATGCTCATCTAGCTTTTTGTTTGTTGCATTGGGTCCCTTACTCAGTTTGCTTCCTCCTTCTGGTTACTTAGTCTCTAAGTCGTGTCTGACTCTTTTGTGACCCCATGGACTGTAGCCCACCAGGCTCCTCTGTCCATGGGATTTCCCAGGCAAGAATCCTGGAGTGGGTTACCATTTCCTTCTCCAGGGGATCTTCCCAACTCAGGGATCAAACCCACGTCTCCTGCATTGGCAGGCGGATTCTTTACCACTGAGCCACCAGGGAAGCCCCCTCCTTGCGGATAGCCTCAACTACAACCCTAAGATTATTTCATGCCCAAAGTGGTTTTCCCTCCTTCTTAAGTCTGAAGATTTCTGAGATTTGAGTTTCAGAATGATAGGGAGAGAGCACTTTTCCTAGAGACTGGATATTCCCCTTAATCTGAAAAGATCCCTTTTACCTCTCTAGTTTACTGAGGCTTTGCACAGGGTCAACTTTCTTTTCTCTCTTCCTTTTTGGTCCTCCTGTTCATTTTTTTAAAGTTTTCTCTCTTTCTTTCTTTCTTTTTTGTTTAATAAGGACCATTTTAAAAGTATTTATTGAATTTTTTTTTCTTTTTACAATATTGCTTCTGTTTTATGTTTTGGTTCTTTGGCTGAGAGGCATATGGGATCTTAACTCCCCAACCAGGGATCACACCCATATCTCCTGCATTGGAAGGTGAAGTCTTAACCACTGGACTATCAGGAAAGTCCCTGTTCTTCTTTTTTCAAGTTCTTTCATAAGGTTTTTGTTGAGAACTTTCCTTTGGGACCCCTATGGGAGGGAATGTTAAGGCAGATGGATCACAGAGGTCATCCTGGGAACCAATGTGATATTCTTAGGGTCCACACCTTGCCTGGTTCAGAAGTGCCAGAACTGCTAACTTGGGGTTAAACTTCTGGATTTCTTATATTCCAGGAGACTATTTTTACTATTATTATCAGTACTTTTTTTTTTCCTGCTCTATCAGCATGAACTTTCCTAGCTCTAGGTGACTATCTGATTTATCACCAATATTTTAATTTTCGCCAATTCTGCTATTTCTCTGAGCTTCAAGTCAGCATCCCAAGTCTCAGCATCATAATTCTGAGTATAGATGTGGGGCATGGGCCCAGGCTCTGATATGGCTGGTTACAACTCACAGTAATTATTCTGTGAGTGCAGAATTGAATTTGCATTAAACATCAGCCTCCAAGGCCAAGTCCAAGACAGGTTTTGGGCAATGATTATGGATTCCTGACAATAAGGTGCTGCCAAAAATTGTTCGAGGAGGGGACAGACATAGTCAACACATTACTTTATGAAGTATTTACAGAGATACTGAGATCCTTCAGGTCAGTGACTGTGTTTTATTCGTCTTTAAATCCCTAGTGCAGAGCTCAGCATTGAGAGTACAGAGGCATGAATACTTTGAGTAGGATTAATGAATAAATGAATGAATAAATATGTGCATGGCACTGATTGTAGAGAGGTGAAATCAGAGGCTGGGAACATTTTCAAAAGGCCTTTGTCATCATAAGATAAAATGACATGGTGATTGATCACATGTGGAGGGAAGGAAATAATAAAAACTGATTTGAAGTTTATTACTACAACTTTGGAGAATGGAGACTTATGTCTTTAGAAACAGAAGAGATAAGGCAGTTGGAGAAGAGTTGTCAGCATCATGTTGAAGTGATGTGGGGATGTCCAGATGAACACACAGAGCAGGCAGCTAGGGAGAGGATGGGAGATCAGGACAGAGGACAGGGCTTGGGGTGGAGTTGCTAGAGTTCTTTTCTAGTAGGTAGTACTTTACATGGGATAAAATTAGGTATCTAAGGGAGAACGTGCAGAGAGGATAGAAGAATAGCTGATGCATGTGATGATGGAAAACTATTAAGTCCTTATATGGGGCTAATGAAGTGAACTGTTAGTCACTCAGTAGTGTCCGACTCTTTGTGACCCTATGGACCGTATGTGAAACTCGCTCAGTCATGTTTGACTCTGTGACTCCATGGACTGTAGCCTGCCAGGCTCCTCTGTCCATGGAATTCTCTAGGCAAGAATACTGGAGTGGGTTGCTATTTCCTTTTCCAGGGGATCTTCCCGACCTAGGGATTGAACCCAGGTCTCCTGCGTTGCAGGCAGACTCTTTACCATCTGAGTCACCAGGGAAGTCCTATGGACTCTATGGGTTAGTATAAATATGCTTCAGTGACATAGAAAACTAAATTAGTTATGGTACCATTTCCAGTGCTCTACACCAATTCCTAATGAGCACTGTTTAAAAGTACTTCTGTCTGCAAACAAAGAATGAATATATGTGGCATAGAGATCCACCCATTCCATCCATTCATTGATCCGTCCATGTCTGTTTACCTCCCCATCCATCCATTTCTCTGTCCTTCCATTTACTTATGCACCCACCCATCCACCTATAATCTCCCACATTTATGGAATGATTTTCTAGGATAGGCTAAGAAACAGAGACTTTTAAACACTGCTGATAAATCTTAACACCCAGCCACATTTTCCCTGAATCTGCCCACATGGTGTGCAATAGTACTAACTCCTCACCATGTCTCCCTCCTTTTCTTTCTGCTCCAGATAATACAAAAATGTGGCACCCCTAAACTGCAGTGACCTTGTGGAAAATTCCCCTTCTGTAACCACTTCTCCTTGTTGAGCCTTCTTTTTATCAGCTCAGTGTAGCTCCTATCCAAGCCTGCTCTCCTTAGATGATACCTTGGTTTCCAATCCAACCCCCCCAACAAAATAAAACTCAGGACAAAGTCGGTAACCCCAGAGTTCCATTCTCTGGTGATCCTTGCAGCTAGTCATCTGTATATGAGTTGGTTGGAGGGGTTCCTATTTTGTAGAAGGAACTTAGAGTGAGATGCCTTATCTTGAAGGGCTAATAGCAACTGTGCTGGCTCATGGGGAGATAGTTTGAGTAGGGGAGTCTTCCCAGAGCCCCTTCAGCTGCTCTGTGAGAGAGCAGACTTATGTCTTTGCATAAGTCATAGTGGTTAACAGCATGGACTTTGGCATTGAACGGGCTTGATTTGAATCTGGCTTTGTTGCTTCTCATCTGTGTGACCTTAGATACCTTCTTTTACTTCTCTAAGTCTTCTTTTCTGCATTACCAAAATGCTGATGGTGCCTGTATTATAGGGTTGATGTGAGAGTTACACAGACCAGTAATATAGGTATTTATCTGTGGATGCTTCGTATGTACCAGGAAGCAGTCTAAGTGACCTCTATGGGAACTGTATCATTTAATTCCCTACAATAACTAGATTATTCCCAATTTGTAGCTGAGGCTCGGAGAGGCTATGTAACTTGCCCAAGGTCACATAGTTAGCAAGTGGCAGAGTTGAGCATGACTCTGACAGTAAGATTCTGTGGCCATGCTTTTACCCAGTTCACTGTACTGCCTCGTAGATCATGAGGGTTCAGGGTATGGTGGGAAAGTTAGATAACTGAGATCTAGGCTTGGCTGTGCTGCTCAATGGCCATGTAAGTTTGAGGTAAGTCAATTTTCCTTTCTGGGTCACACTTTTTCCATCTGTAAAGGGTACCATCATATCACGTAGGTTTTCCTCCTTGAGCTTTTATGAGGATGAAACAAGATAATGAATGAGAAGGTATTAGAAGCAATATTTGAGCTCTTGGAATGAGTCCTGTTGCAGGTTTCTGGTTTCAGCATAGTTTAGCTTGATCGTGTGGGCCTCAGGATACAGAGAAGTGCCTTTTAGTTTCCAGCTATCAGAGATTGAACCCCATGGAAGGTAGGACCAGTGAAGAGCTTCTTAAGTTTCCTTTGGAATAAAGAAAAGTCTGTGTTTTAACAGGCTACATTAGTTACTAGTGTAATACTGGTGGCCGTAAGAAACAAAACCCCCAAGTATCGGTAGCTTAAAACACACTGGAGGTTCCTCGCTCATTAAAAATCAAATGCACGTCAAATACATACACGTGTTTATTGTCAGTGGGTGGGTTTTCTCCTTAGTGTTGAGAGACCCAGGTTTCTTCCATCGTGTGGCTTCACCATCCCCGTAGTGCAGTGGTTCTCAATCCTCGTTTCCTATGCAGCTTTAACAAGGGTTCTTGGTTCCCACCCGCTCCCCCCGCCAGAGATACCGATTTAATTGGTTTCTGGTGTGGTCCTCCGTTGGTTTTTGTGTTTTTTTTTAAGTGTCAGGTGATTCTAATGTGTAGCTAAGTTTGGGCACGCCTGCACGTCATGGCGTCCTCTCCTTTTAACCATAAGCAGGAGAAAGAAACGGAGAAGACAGTGCATTTACTTCTTAAAACCGTCAGTCCGTGTGTGGTGGACATCGCTCCTGCTTACATTCTGTCGGCAAGAGCAGCTTTCTGGCCACTCTGGGTGCAAGGTAGGCTGTGAGATATGGCCCCAGGTCGGGTTGTTTCTCAGCCATGGCTGTGTACTGTAGAAGGGGAGCATTTGGGTCGGTTATTTATCTACGTCCCAGGCATCAACAGATCAACTTCCCCAGATGTTGCGAGACCTAACCTGTGGCACAGAAGCTTAGAGGTGTCCTCAATTCAAAGAGGCTTTCCTCGGGGTTGGGGGAGGAACGGGCGTCACCTAATTGTCTTAGGTTTGGGAGCTGTGGTCACCTACATTCCTGTCTATAGCCTGGTATTAGAGAATAGTTTCTTGTTGTAAAAGAGCACAGATTTTTCAGGCAGGCGAATTTGGTTAAAATCCTCATTTATTGTTAGTAAACTTGTGATTTGGGGCATGTTAATTAACATCTATAGCCTTCACTCTTTCAAAATGTAAAATGTATATAATTATACCTGAGTTGAAAGGTTTTATAATAATAATACAAAACTGCCTACCTTGCCTTAAATAAGAAGTCTGTTATGGTGCTGAAAATGACAGGCATTGAGCAGGGGAGGGATCCTTGTAGAATTTTCTCTCCTTGCAGAAGGGAGAAGGGTGAGACTTCTTGCAGTGGCAGGGAACCAGGGGTTGAGGAGAGAGGCTGAGTTTTGCCACTAGGCTGAGAGGCAGCCTTGGGGCCACACTTGGCCTGTTAGGTTGGAATAATGGGACTGGATTACCCCAACAGACAAGACCCCCCCACACACTAGAAAGTGACTCCTCTGCTCAGTCCAAGGGCCAGCAGCCACATCTTCCCTTGCATCTCCTCAGTGCCCACCCCTGCAGTAAGAAGGAGACCTAACTTCGAGAGCCCTAAGCAGTTTGGGGGAGAGACTCTCATCCCGAGAAACAGGAAGGCTGCAGCAGTGCCTGGGCTCATCAGAAGCCTGGCTGGAGTCTTCCTGCTGGGGTTGCTACAGCTGTGCCTGGGGCTGTTGATAAGGAAGATGGGGAGATAGCGGGACGCCTTCCTGTTAGTGCCAGTGAAGAGCCAGCTGGTGCAGATAACAGCCTGTCAGCTCCTAGCCTGGAGTGTGACAAGACTGGCTTTGTGTGACTCTAATTAATTCTGCATGTCTCTGGTTGGTAGTGGGGATGGGGAGGACTACGAAACTGACAAGGATAGTTTTGGGGGGCTTTTCCATTTCCTTTCTGCATGACTTTTTCCTTTTCAGCTACGTGGCCTTTGGGGATTCCCCTACACCCCATTCCTTTCAGGGTTGACCTGGATGAGGTGGGGCTGAGGTTTTCCCAGGTTCTCCAGGGGTGATTTTCTCCTAGGATCCCAAGACAGTAAAGGTGAAGCAGCTCCTGCTGAGGGTGGTGGGGGCGGGGGAGGGTGGCACTGTCTGACTTATGCCCCTGGGTCTGCTCCACCCTAGGCAGATGGCAGCAGGACTACAACATTATCAATGCCTGTGGGGAAAACCCCTGCTTCCCTTATATTTTCTCTTATGGGGTTCTTAAGCCCTCATCTTTTTGTTTCTCCTGGTATGCAAGTCTGAAGATAGAGCTTCTGTGATCCTTCATACAAATGGCTGAAAATGACATCAGGCACCTAGTGTGTGCAACGCGCTGAGCCTGACCCATTTTCTAGCGATGGTCCAAGCTTCCCAGCAGACGTTCAGGGTATCTATTTTTATCCATTTTTACTGATGAGACGAGAGTCCCAGAGGAGCTAAAGAATGTGCCCAGGGTCATGGAGCTTGTTAAAAGGTGCTGGACTGTCTGATTTCAAAGCTGCCTCCTCTCTGCTCTGCTCTCCAGCTGGTTTTCTAAAACACCTTTGTAGATGAACAATAAGTTATATAATAGATGGAATGCTATTTTATGAGGCAAAATTTTGCAGTCTTGAATCCAAACATATCGTTCTCTATCTTCTTGAAAAAAATTATGGTTCTGTAGCAGGAGGTAGAAAATTAAACCCTAAGGTCCCAACTGGCCGCCTGTGTCTCCTTGGCCTAAGACTGCTTTTCCCTGGTGACACCCCGTTATTCTGGTACAATCTACAGCAAGCCTGCTCCCGTTTTCTGCTGCACTCTGACAAACCAGTATTAAGCTTCACTTTTTTTGTTTCTTAAACCATGTACTCAGCCTAGATGATGGGATTTGGTGGGTGTGTGAGCCGTCTGAGATAGAAGGATCACAAGTTCTGGAGGGCATGTGTATTTTTTTAAAAAAAGCATAGTCAGTGTTAAAATTACTTGGTTTTAGTCATGATACTTGTGATAATGTTAAATAATAGTCATATGTTAAAATGTTGAGAAATATAAAAAGTCACAATGATGTGTGAATGTTGAACATAAAATGCCTGACCTTTCTCAGAATATTTAATTCAAACATGTGGCTATGACAAGTGATGAGATTTCTGCAGTGAGGCAGGCTGATGAGAGAGACGAGGGGTGGGAAGTTTTAGGAGCAGAAGGGTTTCTGGGAGGTACCCCCAAATCATATCCTACAGAAGCTAAGGATGGGTTTGAGAACAGTTTGGGGGGATTAAAGTCCTCTGTCCCCCTCTTGACTGCAGGTGGTAACTGTCTCCATGAATGCTCTTCAGAAAGCTGCCTTCAGGTGGTGTGTTTGTGGTGGGGATATGGGGATAATGAAGGACAAATGCGCCTGTTTGAAATGGAGAGGAGAACCCACTGGACCGTTTTGTTCTGGTCGTTAGGGAGCATCTGATTGTGGGTGTATTCCCAGTGTGCCGATTTCTAGCCAATATGTGGAAGAAACAGGACTTGTGTGGGAAAGAGAACACCACATCACCCACATTCAGATGTGACTAGGTGGGGAGCTCTTAGCCCCTGAAGGACTGTTCTGGGAAGCTCCCTGGCTTTTATGCTCATCCTTAGGCAATACTTCCCTGGTGGCTCAGACGGTAAAGCGTCTGCCTGCAATGCGGGAAACCCAGGTTCAATCCCTGGGTCGGGGAGATCTCCTAGAGAAGGAAATGGCAACCCACTCCAGTATTCTGGCCTGGAAAATCCCATGAACGGAGGAGCCTGGTGGTCCGAGGGGTTGCAAAGAGTTCGGACACGACTGAGCGACTTCGCTTTCACTTTCAGGCAATACAGTCCCATGGACTCTATCAGTTACACAAGTCAGCTCAGGAATCAGAATATCCACTCCAAAATATTTATTAAATCTTGACTGGACCACCACGAGCAGTTCTCCTGCCCCACCTCCACAGCTTGGACCTGTCTCCAGAAGTCCTCATATAGAAAGAGGACCTTGCCTTGTGCTTTTCCTCTGCTCCCCCTCTGTCTGTTGCTGTTTTGATGTCCCAGGGATTAGTGTGAGACAGGGGAGGGGATAGCTGGTTTTCATTAGCTGGATGCCTGCAGTCTTCCCCGGCCAGGAAGGTTAGGTTAAAGAAGCCTTTCAAGTGTTGAGTACTTTAGGTAAGCTCTTCCAGGTTTCCCTGCTGGGCCCTTTCCCTGTCCTGCTAGTACAGGCATTCCCTTGGGATTCCTTCCTAAGCTCCTGGACACTGTATGTACCTCCAACCTCTTTCAGTTGAGGTCTCCCAAACCTTACAAACCCACCTCTTGCTGCCCATGATGACTGCGTACCAGGTTTTTTTTTTTTTTTTTTTTTTTTGGTGGGTGGCGCACTTGTGGCTCACAGAGTGCAGGGAGCTCCCACATTCCTCGGGAGTACAGGCTCATCCTAAAGCAGCTGCCCTTCACAGCTCCTATCGAGCAGTTTTAGTTGTCAGGGAGGACCGGATTGCAGGTGTATTCCCAGTGTGTTGATCCGTAGTCAGTGTGTAGAGGAAACAGGACTTGTGTGGGAGAGAGAAGATAGCATCACCTTCTTGACTTCTACATTTCCTGGGCAGGAATCAGGCCTCAGTCTACAGTCCTTGTGATCTTCCTAGAAGTAAGGCCCGCACCAGTCTTTAGCAACCCCCAGTGGCAGAAATCACACTTCAGAGCATCCCAAGTGGTTGCCTTGGGGCCCTTGTCTAGATGAAAGGTTAGAGGCCACACATCCCTATCCCTGAACAGAGCAGGATGGGGTCAGGAGTCACAGCTCACAACCCTTCTCTCCAAGGAAATCTCTCTTCCAGCTTCTCTTAAAATCCTTCTCTAACTCAGTTTTGTATCCTTGATCTGGTTATGTGGTCCACACATCACAAACTAGGCTTTCCTTCATTCCTGTAAATTGCTTGCCTTATGAGTGTTTGCTTGGGAGTTCTGTGTACCACTTCCTTTGATATCCTGATATCCATGGCCCTGCTTTCAAAACTGCAACAGTATATCCCAATATCTAATATCCCGTGCATGATCCCTCTGAATCTGGCAGTCATTCTTCAAATAGTCTGCTTTGTTGAGTGGAGACACAGGAGATTTGACAGCAGTTGATCTGAGGGGACCCACTCTACCAGCCACAAAGCAGTGGGGTTTGGAGGTGACATCCATAGTCCAAAAGGGCACACGTGAGCAGGGGATATAAGTGGGTGGAGGAAAGGGCACCTGATGTTTCCTGTGGTGATAGAATCTTTTGGCTAAGGCGTTGTCCACGTGAGAACTGCAGTCTCCTAGGGATGGGTATAACCCTTGGATCAGCATCAGCTCATGAGCCTAGTCACAGGCACGTGGCCCTCCAGGAGCAGGAAGGGGCTCCCTGGGATGTTACTGCTTTGACTCACTAGAGAACCTCCAAAGCATGTCCTCCATCATGGCATTGACTTGGGCTTTTCTCAGCTCCTTGTGCGTTACATCACTGTGTCCTGTTGAAGTCCAATATAAAAATGGGCCAAATTCATGCAGCTCTTGGGGGCAGGGCCCCAGGATGAGTGCAGGCTGCCTGACTCCTGGGGCTGGCAAATCCCAGTGGATGTGTCCCTTGCCAACAAGTGCCTTCTGCATTGCAGACATGTCACCTTGTGAGAGCTCCACTCTGAGCGAGGACCTCAGGGCAGAGCTCTGAGGAGACACCTTTAGAACTGCCATGCTCTGGTGGTCTCTTGGCTCCTTGCAGTGGAAATCAGCACCACATAGGGGTTAGGAACTCTGTCCCTGGGGTGAGGTGACCTTGGTTTGCATCTCTATTTAAATTGCAAATTGTATAATGTTGAGCAGGTGGTTTTTTCCTGGCCTTGGTTTTCCCATTTGTAACAGGGGAGTAATAGCAATGAGATTAATTGAGAAAAATCCTTGTAAGCCACATGGCATACAACTTTAACAATTCCTCTTGTGAAATTACATTGTGGTAAACCTCCAGACAGATAGTAGCTGGTACTCAGAAATATTCAACTCCTTATGAACTCACTATGTTATTGGCCTCATGTCTATACGCCTTTTTGCCCCTTCCCTCTTCATGTCTGTTTCTACTTTGGCACAAAGAACTATTGCCAGATGAGTTATTTGAAAACATTTTAAATAATCTGAACTCTCAAATAATTAAAGTGCCCTATATTTTATTCACCAAAATGAACCAGCAAAAACAGCAACAAGCCTTCTTGTCACTGCTCCCTTAACCTCATCCCAAATACACACACACACACACACACACACACACACACACAACACTCTACAGGCAACCCAAGTAGTGGGAGAATCTTTCTTGGGGACAGACCTTGAAGTTGTTAACCAACCATAGGATTAATAATATCCATGCTCCCATGGTTTTAGCACAATGTCATGCTGTCTTGTTCCATTGGAGTGCAGGTGGTTCTATCTTGGGATTGTGCTTCCCTAAAAGCAGCCTGGATTAGTGAGCAAGGGACAGTGAGAACGAGCCCCACTAAACCAGGAAGTCCTGTCTGGAACCATATTTGAGTCCTTATCTTTCCTGCGCCTGCACTCCCAGCCCCATGTACCATCTTAATTTTTGTAGTTGCAGTTTGCTGCTCCAGTAGAAAAAAGCCAGAATGTTCACAAATTGCCTCATAAAAGAAGCTCCATTTAGAAAATCTTATTCACTAAGGATTTATTAGCTCTTCACACTCCAGAAGGCTGGAGTTTTATCTTGACTTAGAGTTAGTTGTTCACCCAAACCAGCTGAATAATTCTCACCCTGGAGACTAGAAGGCAGTTGGAGGCAAAAGCTTTTCAGCTGCCAGCAACTTCCCCTTTGTTTGTGGTCTTTGGGTGTGTGTGTTGTGGGGGAGGGTCCTCTTTCCCCAGGGTGCAGCCCCCCAGGTGTGCCACCACATACAGACTAGACAAGAAAGCCGTAAGCTTTGATTACTTAAATAGATGGCAGGGGTAGTGATGGAGCAGACATTTCTACAAATTCATTGTCCAAGATGGTTAACAGTAAAATATACAGGTAGTGTAAGCTCTATATGTGGTCAGAGGCAGAGTAGAACAGTGAAGAAATGTCCCACTTGAAGAGTTAAATATCAGTAGGAGGCAAGCTTGTCAAGGTCATGTCAAAAGTCCAGTAGAGTACCTTTGAGCTGAATGGCATAATGAGTAAGAGCCAGGTGTTCAGAGAAGTATTGGTCAGGGTACAAGGGTTGGTCAGGGAATGCTCCATGGAAAGCAGAATTTTAACTGGGCCTGCAAGCATGAGTTTTATTTCGGCAACGAGGAAGGGAAAATGCTTCAAGGGAGAACAATTAAAAAGACCAGTCTTTGCCTTGGAATTCAGGCAAGATTTGTCTTGAGAGAACTGGTACAGTTTCAGAACCTACCATTTTCAGCCATACATGCCCAAACCAAGTATTTGGGAACACAAGGAAAAGAATAATTATCAGAAAGCTATCTCTTTCTTCTACTTTCTACCTCCCCCTGCTCCCCTCCCCCAAAGGCTTAAGAACTGAGTAACTAATGCAGGTCCAAGGGAAAATAAAAGTTGGAAGTTATTTCATGCTGGAAATACTCCCAAGGAATTAGGCAAGAAAAAGCAATAAGAGGAATCACAAATTGGAAAGGAAGAAGTAAAGTTTTCACTATTTGCAAATGATATGTGTAGAAAAACCGGAAGACTCCATGAAAAACCTCTTAGAATAAACAAATTTAGTAAAGTTGCAGGATGCAGAATCAATGAACAAAAATATGTTGCATTTCTATGCACTATCAGAGAAGCTAAAACAATTCTGTTTACAATTGCATCAGAAAGAAAAAAATACCTGGGAATAAATTTAACCAAGAAAGTGAAAGACTTGTATGTTGAAAACTATAAGACATTAATGAAAGAAATTGAAGATACATATAAATGGAAAAATATTCCATGGTCGTATATTGGAAGAATTGATTTTTAAAAATGCCCATGCCACCCAAAGCAATCTACATATTCAATGCAATCCCTATCGCAATTCCTATGGCACTTTTCACAGAAATAGAACAAACCTAAAATTTGTATGGAATCATAAAAGACCCTGAATAGCCAAAGCAGACTTGAGAAAGAAGAACAAAGCTGGAGTCATCACACTCCCTGATTTTAAAGTATGCTACAAAGCTATAGTAATTAACACAGTATGGTACTGGCATGAAAACAGACACTCAGATCAGTGGAACAGAAGAGAGACCCCAGAAATAAACTCACTCATATATGGCCAATTTCTGACAAAGGATATACAATGGGGAAATACATAATGGGGAAAGGGATACACAGTGGGGGAAAGAACAGCCTCTTCAATATATGATGTTGGGAAAATTGGACAGATGCAAAGAATAAAACTGGGCCACTATATTAGACCATAAACAAAAATTAACTCAAAATGGATTAAAGACTTGAACGTAAGACCTGAGACTGTAAAACTCCCAGAACACAGGTGATAAGCTCCTTGGCATAGTATGCTGGGGGTGTACTGTGTTAGGCACTCTCAGCCATTGTATCCTTCTATCATCACAGCTCTGGTGAGATATTCTATTCTATTTTATGTTTGGGGAAATACTCAGAAAGATCTGGTAACTTGCTTGTAGTCACAGAGCTACTGAGTAGTGGAGGAAGGATTCACACCCACTCCTTAGGCCATAATAAATCCTACCAACCATTTATGTAGAAACCTTGCTTTTCAATATTGTTCATATCAGAGGTTTTGTTGTTGTATTTTCGGTGGATCTTCTGTTGAGGACCTGAAATTAAACCATCTGAGGACAGGCACTAGCTTGGTTGAATGTGAAGGATCAGTCTGTGCCATCCAATATTTAGTAAACATTTTCTACTGATGGGAGGATGAGCTGTGATAATGCATATACAGTGCCTTGCACATAAGAATTCAATAACTGTTATCATGACGATAATGATGATGGTAATGAAGATGATTAAACAGTCTCTGCCCAAAAGGATTTCCTCTGACAGACTATTGATTTCTGCAAAAGAATTGGCCTAATAGGATAGAGATTGTCATCCCCACATCATTAATTACAAAGCGTTTGTCAACTGAGATGAGGAAGCAGGCTCCAAAGCCTGGAGCTTAACCTCTTGTGGCACTGCCTCCTTGCAGGCCTCCAGGGCTCCAGGTCTCCTGTCCTGTCTAATAGAGGACATGGTACATTTTGTTTTGCTTTTTTGAGTCAATGAGAAACATTAGAGCCCTCCCTCCTCTAAGAGTTGATGAGTGATCTTGCAGATATTTTCCTTTAAGAATATTCCCAGCCTCTTCTGCTGGGTGACAAGTATCCTCTTAACTAGTAATGCTAAGCTCTCCTTTTGCATATCCAACCCATCTTCCCTTGACCTTCTGAGCCCTCTATCCCCTTTGTGATGCATAGCATACTATACAAGGTGAAGACTTTCATCTGGACCTGAGGGAAGGAAAGGGACACCATCTTTAGACCTTGACTTCCATACAAGAATACCAGATGGGGAATTAATTGCCAAATAAATTGTTGCTGTAGGACTTTAGAGGAGAAGCAAGATTTAACTCTGGCCTGGGGTGGTCAGGTAGGCCTCTTGGAGAACATGGTAGGGCCTGAACTGGTCCTTCAGGTCATTAAGGCCAGACTGCTTGGCACTGAATCCCAGTTCTACTACTTACTACCTGTGTGACCTTGGTAGGATTTTTTTTAGTCGTTCTGTGCCTCAGCTTCCTCATTTATAAACTGGGGATAATAATGGTACTTGCCCCATGTGATTGTTGTGAGGATTAAATGAGTTGGCAAATCTCAAGTGCTGAGAACAGTGCTTAGCATCTAGGAAGAGTTCAATAAATATTTTTAATAGCTATTTTTACTGAAGACTGGGAGATAGTCTGAGAGAAGCCAGATATCAGAAGCCGAAGAGAGAATTCAGGTCAAATTTATATTCCCTCCAAGCCAAGGCAGGAGGCCTGACTCATTCCGTTTCACTGGTGACACAGCTGGGGACAAAATGTTTATCGTGTGTCTTCCCTGAAGGTATAAGTGGCTCTTTGGGTAGCTGCAATGTGGAAAACAGTTTTCTGAAGAGCTTAATTTGCTCTTTGGGAATACATTTGGACCTAGGGAAATGCTGGCCCTGAGGGGGAACTCTCTTGTTTCTTTTAGAAAACATAGCCTGTTAGAAATTCAGAAGACTTGCCTGCTCAGCTTCACTAACAGCCAGGTCTGAGCACAGCTGTTGGTTTACATCTGACTTCTAGGGAAGACCTGGGTCTAACCTGATTTTCCATCTGTTCTGAGGCAATATCTGGATTCTTTTCAATAGCGGATAGGCATTTATTGATCATCTTCAGCGTGCCACAGTGACAGACAAGTAAGGAGGCAATTACATTGTAGTGTGACAGATGCTCTCACAGGGAAGTGAAGGGTAGCATGGGAACAAGTCCAGTCTAGTTCAGGATGATGGAAGAAGGGACACGTAAATTAAGCCCCAGAGGAGGAGGAGGGATTAACCTAGAGCTGCAGGGTTGGGGGGAGGAGCAGCTGGTGTACTGGCCTGCTGACACGGCTAAGGTGAATATTGTGTGCATGTGAGCCCAGGTGTGTGTGTGTGTGTGTGAGAGAGAGAGAGAGAGAGAGTGTGAGTGAGAGGGGGAAGAAAGATGAGGAAAGTTTGGGATAGTGAAGAGAGAGCTCATCTGGATTAAGAAAAGGAATCCCATTTTTGCAATATATTACTGGCTGACTTTGAGTAAATCACCTCAGCTGTATGGAACTTAATCTCTTCATCTATGAAATGAAAATGCTATTATAAATTTGGCCTATTTCCTAAGGCTATTTCATAATAATAGATATGAAAAGACTTAAACACACAGTATTATATACTTTTAGGAAATTATCATTATTACATGATTTCATTTTGTAAGGCTGACAGTACTTCTCTCATAAATCCATGGCACTGGGGATACGTGAGAGTGAGTAATTAGGCATCACCATCATGGACAATATCTTCAATGCTCCCAGTGCCATTATTAGAATCAGAGAAGTGGAGCTTCTGGTTATGGTGATGGATCATGGTAGTTTATTAGCAGACAGAGTAAATGGTCACCTCTGCTGTCCGTTCATGCTGTCCCATGGCCATCCTCCATCTACATATGCCCGATAGGTGGTGACTGATACGATATACAGAAAAGATGGAGATTCTGTCTTCCAGTTCCAGTTACAGAACATGAATTCTTGTTACTACTTTCCTGTTACTGGTTTATAGAGATTACTTGGTCGGATGGCTCAGCTGATGGTGGGAATATTGTAGATGGTGAAACTATGTGATGTAGGAGGGGGGCTTCTCACTCAACAGAGAGGTGAAGGGGGGGACTTCAGAGTCAGGCTCTAGGCATTGGGGATGAGGATGGTAATTTGGTCAGGTAAGACAAATAGTTTTCCATCCCAATCCTAGTTTTAGGTCACCGTGTGCCTTCAGAAGGTTACTTTCCTTCTTGAGGCCTCAGGTTCTTTATAAGCTGGTGATAATAAGGGTACCAATTTCATACAGTTATTGTAAGAATCATTAAAAAGTAAAATCATGACATCCAAATATAAAATGAACATGTGTCGAAGACTGTACATAACTTGTTAATTTAAAAGGGAAGCAGTACGATGATACCACTGGCTTAAAGGAGAATTCAAAGAATCATACATAATATAGGCAATAAAGATTGCTGAGATGAATTTAAAAATAGGTGCAAACTGAGTTTATCCAGAAGGCAGTAATCAGTTGTATTCCACTGGGCACATTTCATTTGCATTTCAACTGACAAATTTATTTGCATTGTTATCAGTTTTAACATCTCACAGAGTTGTAGAATAGCTAAAAGAAAATCATAACCCAGCTCATGCCCAGTTTTCTATTGAAAAAAATCCACTGATGTTTTTGGTCCATTTCAAAGTCTTTTTCACATTTAATTAAATAGAAGCAATGCGTATAGAATGCTTGGCAAAGACTAAGTGCTCAATAAATGCTAGCTATTATAAAAGTCACTGAAATTAATAGTAATAATAAAAATCTTTTGCACTGCTGGCAGCATTATAGCCCTGAAATGAAGCTTTGGTCATGATACATCCTTCTCAAAAACTTGGAGTGACTCGTCATTGTCTCTGAAATAAATTCTATGCTTAGCTGGACATTTAAGGTTCTCTGATCTGTCCCCATCCAAACTTGCCAATTCATTTCCTGCACCTAACTCCCTGCAAGATGTGTCCTGGTGCCTGGAATTTCACTTTAGGGATCAAGCTTTGTGGACACTGAAGCCTTTGGGGTCTCTAAGCACTCCCTCTGAAAATGTCAATGCCACCAAGGGAGGGTTTTGTCTGGAGATGATCTGGCAGCATCACGGTTGTCCAATTGGTAAGTGTATTAGCCTGCTCAGGCTGCTATAACAAAATACCATAAGCAGGGTGACTTAGACAACAGATATTTACCTTCTCACAGTTCAGGAGGTTAGGAGCCCATGATTATCACTCAGTTGCCAGTTGATTTGATTTCTGGTGAGAGCTCCCTTGAGGCTTGCAGACAGCTGTCCTCACCTGGCCTTTCCTCTGTGCATATGGAGGGAAAGACAGATCTCGATTGCTCTTCCTCCTCTTCCAGGGACACTCGTCCTATTGGATCAGGGCACAACCCTCATGGCCTTTCTAAACTTTCGTTACCTCCCTAAATGCCATATCTCCAAATATGGTCACACTGGGGGTTAGGGCTTTAGCCTATGGATTTTAGGGTTAGAATTCAGTCCATAACAGCAAGATACAAGGAAACAAAGTGACCAAAAGTGGAGATAGGGAAGTCTGGCTTCATCATTACGTCACAAACCTGTTCCGCTGAGTTTTCCTTGTGGTAAAACCAGCTCTCACCTGGATGACTCTGCACCTGGCTCCCATAGCTTAGCTAGGGAACATGGTGAGTGGGCTGGTTTCTTTCTTGCCTCCAGTGGGTGTCTCACTTAACCTAAAAACCTAGATCTGACTAGGTCTGGCTGAGATTTTCACTGGGAGAGAAATACCCAGCAATGTTACCAGGGTCAGTTTACAGGTTCTTAAGATTGTATATTGTTTGCTTTTCTTGGCAGCTAAAACATAAGATTTTCTTTGTTCACACTTTTTTTTTTGGTCCAGCCATGTTTGTTTCAAAGAGATCTTTCTTTCATACCACTTTTTATACACATTATAGGTAATAATTTGGCTTAATCACAATAATCTAGCCTATTTTTATGCTAATAAGTGAACAAAATTACTATATAAAACTATATACATATGTGTGTGTGTAAATATATGGTTTTTGGATAGCCAAGCACCTGAGATTCAAAAACTAATGAAGTTTTTGGTCTTGGGAAAAATATTATTTTTCAAAGTGTGCTGTTTGTCAGACTTACTAAGACTTGCAGGAAGATACTCAGGTAATTTAAGGAAAAATTTTAGGGTAGGCACTATCATATGAAATTGTTTGCTGAATGAATGCATATCACTTCCTATTACTTAATTGGCTTAATTGGAAGCCAAGTGGGATGAGAGTGTTAACTAGTGTGTACATTAATTGAGGCAGTGAGACATAGTGCAGAAGGAAAAAAGAAAGATGACATGCTAGATTTGAAGCCTAACAGAGGTCAGGGCTTATCACTTACCAGCTCTGCTGCTGCTGCTAAGTCGCTTCAGTCGTGTCCGACTCTGTGCGACCCCATAGACGGCAGCCCACCAGGCTCCTCCGTCCCTGGGATCCTCCAGGCAAGAACACTGGAGTGGGGTGCCATTTCCTTCTCCAATGCATGAAAGTGAAAAGTGAAAGTGAAGTCGCTCAGTCATGTCTGACTCTCAGCAACCCCATAGACTGCAGCCTACCAGGCTCCTCCATCCATGGGATTTTCCAGGCAAGAGTACTGGAGTGGGGTGCCATTACTAGCTCTGATATTGGGTAAATCCCTTAGTTTTCTAGGCCACAGTTCTCTTATCTATAAAATGAATGTTGGTAACATCTAAGATTCAGTATTAGGGTAGTTTTAGCTGCTGTAACAAGCTCCACCATTCTAGTGGCATAGCACGATAGAAATAAAGATACTTTAAAAGGTAAAAATACTTTTGACTGAATTTTTACCTTGATATCATCTTTAAAAATTGAAGTGTAACAAGCATGTTGAAAAATGCTACTTCAAAAGATTGTAGCTCAAGTAAGTTATTAAAAGTAAGCATTCATGTAGCCAGTATCCCAGGAATACCTTTTATATTTGCCCCTGACCACTCCCCTCTCTGAATTCCTTAAAGCAACCACTGTTCTAATACCTTAAATTAATTTTGCTTGTTTTTTTATAAATAGAATCATGTGTATTTATATTTTTGTATTTGACTAAGGAAGATTCAAGTATGAGATTCATATATGTTGTTGCATGTAGCTGTAATTCACTGATTTTGACATTGTGTGAATACATCAAAATGCATCCATTGTTTGGCTATTATGAGTAATACTGCTATAAACATTCTTGTACATTCTTTAAAAATTCTATTGAAGTATAATTGATTTACAATATTAGTTTCACATATACAACTTAGTGACTCAATATATTTATAGATTACACTCTATTTAAAGATATTACAAAATAATGTAATATATTTCCCTGTCCTCTACAATATAGCCTTGTTGTTAATTTATTTTATACATTGTAGTTTGTGTCTCATAATTCCCTAACCTTAGCTTGCCCCTATTCTATCCCTCTCCCCACAGGTTACCACTAGCTCCTTCTCTGTATCTGTGAGTCTGCTTCTTTTTTATTACATACACTTATTTGTTTCATTTTTTATATTCCACACATGAGTGATAAGATTATTTCTTTTTTTTTTTAATTTCACTTAGCATAATACCCTATAGGTCCATCCATATTGTTGCAGACGGCAGAATTTCATTTTTTCCATAGGTAATATTGCATTGGATATATTTATACACTGTTATCTTCTTTATCCACTCATGTTTTGATAGAAACTTAGACTGATTCCATATCTTGGCTATTGTAAATAAGGCTGCTTTGAACATTGGGGTGTAAAAACTAGTGTTTTCATTTTCAGTGGCTAATACCTAGGAGTAGAATTGCAGAATCATATGGTAGTTCTATTTTTAGTTTTTTGAGGAACCTCCATACTGTTTTCCATTGTGGCTGCTCCTACTTATATTTACACCAACAGTGTAGTTTTCTTCACATTCTTACCAGCATTTGTAGACTTTTGATGATAGCCTTTTTGAGAGGTGTGAGTTGATATCTCATTGTGGTTTTGATTTGCATTTCTCTAATAATTTGCACTGTTGAGCATTTTTCCCTATGCCTGTTGGCCAATTAGATTTTTAAAAAAATATTGAGTTGTATGAGCTGTTTACAAATATGGATGTTAACCCCTTATTGGCCATATCATTTGCAAACATTTTCTTCCATTAAGTAGATTGTCTTTTTGTTTTGTTGATGGCTTCCTTTGATGTGCAAAAGTATTTATGTTTAATTAGGTCCCGTTTGTTTTTTTTTTTTTTGCTTTTGTTTCTTTAGCCTTAGGAGACAGAGCCCCAAAAAATAATGCCGTGATTTATGTCAGAGTGTTCTGCCTATGTTCTTTTCTCGAAATTTTATGGTTTCAGGTCTTAACATTTAGGTCTTTAATGCATTTTGAGTTTCCTCTTGTGTATGGTGTGAAAAAATGTTCTAATTTCATTCTTTTACATATAGCTGTCCAGTTTTCTCAGCACCACTTATTAAAGAGACTGTCTTTTCTCTGTTGTATATTCTTGCCTCTTTTGTTGAAGACTACTTCACTGTGATTGTGTGGGTTTTTTTCTTGGCTCTTTATTCTGTACCACTGATCTTTGTGTCTGTTTTCTTCCCCCCCAGTACCATGATGTTCTGATTACTTTGTAGTATAGTCTGAAGTCAGAGTGTATACCTTCAGCTTTGTTCTTTTTTTTTTTTGTCAAGATTGCTTTGGCAACATAGGGTCTCTTGTGTTTCCATATAAGTTTTAGGAGTATTTATTCTACTCCTTTGAAAAATGTCATGGGTATTTTGATAGTGATTGCATTAGATCTGTAGATTGCTTTGGGTAGTATGGTCATTTTAACAATATTAATTCTTTTAATCCAAGAACATGAATATCTTTCCATTCCTTTGTATCATCCTCAATTTCCTACTTAAATAATCAGTCATATTTACTTTATTATGTTAAGTCTTTTATAACCTTATTTTTTTCCCCGTATTTATCATGGACTGAGACTAGAGTATCCTAAGGCTGATGTGTCTGTTCTCTACTTCTGTTTGAATATCCTGGAGAATTTGTTTTATGAGTATTACTCTAGAGTTCATATATGTTCATACTGCTTTATCTTTTTTGAGATTTTCACCCTTTGGCATTATAAAATATCCTTCTTTGCTTTGTTAAATACTTTTTTTTTTTTGCCTTAATCCAACTTTGTATAATGTTCAGATCTTTTTAAAAAACAATTTTATATGCTCTTGGGGAGGAAGAGGGAGAAGGAAATGGCAACCCACTCTAGTATTCTTGCCTAGAAAATCCTGTGGACAGAGGAGCCTGGTGAGCTGCCGTCTATGGGGTCACACAGTCAGACATGACTGAAGCAACTTAGCATGCATGCATGCATTGGAGAAGGAAATGGCAACCCACTCCAATATTCTTGCCTGGAGAATCCCAGGGACAGAGGAGCCTGGTGGGCTACCGTCTGTGGGGTCGCACAGAGTTGGACACAACTGAAGTGACTTAGCAGCAGCAGGGGAGGAATAAACTTTCCTTTACCCTTCTAGGTTCTTCTGGCTGCTCTAAGAGTGAGATTTACATAAGACAAATTAATAGGAGATCAAACAAGAGTTTAATAACATATACGCAGACTCAGTTTAATAACATAAACAGGGACTCAGAGAACCTGAGTATCTTGCCGGTGTAACCAAAGCCTTCCCCTTAAATACCATCCTCAGCTAAAGGAAAAAGTGAGTGTTGAGAGTAGGGAGAGTCAGTTATTCCAGGTTACAAGAGAAGCACAATGAACAAGGGACAGGGTCTATGCAGGTGTAAGTCATTGCTGTCTCCATTGGTAAGAGTTTCTAGAGGTTCTGTCAAGCTCTTCTTACTACCCTAGGTGGGGAAGATCCCCTGGAGAAGGGAATGGCAGCCCACTCCAGTATTCTTGCCTGGAGAATTCCATGGATAGAGGAACCTGGCAGGCTACAGTTCATGGGGTCACAGAGAGTTGGATATTATTGAGTGACTAACACTTTCCGTTTTCTTCTTAGTGCAGCCAAGGAGACACCCCTGAAAATGGAGACTTTCCTTAAAAATGTAAATGTTTCTTACAAAAGTATAACTTCTGCTTGGTTTTCAGAGTTCTTCCCATGTTTGCTATTTCTTAGAAGATGAGCAGCTTTAAATATTATACCAATGACACATTTTGGGGGCAAAGTTTGCTCTCCTGCAATGCATTTGCCTAGTATGTGTGTGTTAGTCACTCAGTCGTGTTCTACTCTTTGTGACCCCGTAGACTGCAGCCCGCCAGGCTCCTCTGTCCATGGGATTCTCCAGGCAAGAATACTGGAATGGGTAGCCATTCCCTTCTCCAGGAGATCTTATTGACCCAGGGATCGAACCCAGATCTCCCACATTTCAGGCAGATTCTTACTGTCTGAGACACCAGGGAAGCCCCAATATATAATGCCTCTATATTCAAATAAACTTGAACTATGTGTTGTGATCCAATCTGAATGTATTTTTCTCTAAAAATATAATTTTCACCTGTTCACATTTATTGATAGGATAAATATAAAATACCTCCACTGTCTATTCTTTATATAGGAGCCATTAATTTTCTGATGGCCAATGGGTAGAATTAATGTATTATCTTTTCCTTTTTTCTCCTGCTCCACCTCCTGATACTATTTACATTTATGTTGTCTTTTATTGTTTGTACTGTTCTGTACAATTTGGTCTTTGTCACTTTAAAAAAATTTATTTAATTGGAGGCTAATTACTTTACAATATTGTGGTGGTTTTTTCCATACATTGACATGAATCAGCCATGGGTGTACATGTGTCCCCCATCCTGAACCCCTCTCCCACCCCCTTCCCCATCCCTCTGGGTTGTCCTAATGTACTGGCTTTGAGTGCCCTGTTTCATGCATTGAACTTGGACTGGTGATCTATTTCACATATGGTAATATATATGTTTCAGTGCTGTTCTCCCAAACCATCCCACCTGCGCCTTGTCCCACAGAGTCCAAAAATCTGTTCTTTACATCTGTATCTCTTTTGCTGTCTTGCATATAGAGTTGTCATTACCATCTTTCTAAATTCCATATATATGTGTTAATATACTGTGTTGGTGCTTTTCTTTCTGACTTACTTCACTCTGTGTAATAGGCTCTAGTTTCATCCACCTCATTAGAACTGACTCAAATGTGTTCTTTTTAATAGCTGAGGAATAGTCCATTGTGTATATGTACCACAGCTTTCTTATCCATTCATCGGCTGATGGACATCTAGGTTGCGTCCATGTCCTAGCTATTGTAAACAGTGCTGCAATGACCACTGGGGTACACGCTTCTCTTTCAGTTCTGGTTTCCTCAGTGTGTGTGCCCAGCAGTGGGATTGCTGGGTTGTATGGCCGTTCTATTTCCAGTTTTTTAAGGAATCTCCACACTGTTCTCCATAGTGGCTATACTAGTTTGCATTCCTTTCCTTTATTCTCAGCAGAATAATTATATCAATATCTACCTAACTCGCATCTTCTTTCTTCCTCCTTCTATCAGTTTTTGTTACAATTCCACATTGTCAGGACATATAAGATTTACCTTTTGTTCTGTTAACAGTATACTCACATTTGTCTTAGCGATGCATTTAAACAGAGGAAACTGCTATTCACCAGTCCTTTGCCATCATTTTTTCAGTAAGCTCTTGGTTGGATAAAGTTTAGCTTCTACTAAATTCCTTAAAAAAGGCTTATGCAAATTATGCTACTTGTTTTATTTAAATGTAAATCACAATTTTATTTAAACTTAAAGATCTTTGAGTGTCTCTCTTTTTTTTTTTTTTAAGGATTTCATAGGTGTTACACCACTCTTATTTTTTTTTTTGCACCCCCACCTCCCCCAACAACTGAACTTGCTGTGAAAAGATCCAAGGCCAAACTGTTTTTCCATTTGAATTTTGTGACTCTTTTTGTCTAGCCACCCTAAAGGGTCCTTCTTCATCTTTGATATTGGTGCTGAAAATTCAGCCTCTTGCATCAGTGCCAAACTGAATCTTAGAGACAGAATTTTGGGTGAAGTAGAAAAGAATAGGTTTATTGCTTTGCCGGACAAAGAGGGACACAGCAGGCTCTTGCCTTCCAGATTGTGTGTCCCAACACAGGAGGATTTGGTAAAGAGTTTTATAGTAATTGTTCAAGAGTGGGGTTGCTGATAAGATTAGTGTATGTGCAGGGCCGGCACTCTTTTAATCTAGTCTCAGGTAATCTCTTGATGAGTTTCTCTGATTCCTTTAATCTGGCCTCAGAATAGGGGTCTTCTCTGGAATGAAGAATGCTAATTCCATTTGTTGGGGGTCTTGGTTCTATAAAGAGCTCAAAGACATTGTTATCCCTTGAGGCAGAACCAGGACCCTGCCCTAAGGCTACACTCTTGATTCTTGGCTGCTCCTCCCTTTCTCTGCATCCCCTCTCTTCCCTGGATCAGCAGCTATTTGAACCTGATCTTTGGAATTCACTGAAGGTCATGGAGGCTGGACAGAAAGACACCTATGCCTAGGAGTCCCGGGAGACCTGGTCGGTTTTTAAAAGTGAAATATTTATTAGGATATGTCTTAGTATTCACCATTCAGCATCACTTATCTCTAATGTATGGTGTACCTCTCAATAGGTAGATTCAGGTTTTAAAAAAATTATACAACAAGCAAAGGCTATTTATTCAGAGTTTGCTATACAAGGAAGTCAATAAATGTCTATTGTGTTTGACAAAAACTCAAAGTAGGCAGAGGAGTGGGGAAGCTTTATGGTGAAAAAAGGGTAGACTTCAGGTATGCTCCCTGATTGGAGGAAGGTTTGGGCATGGGGAAACTTTAGGTAGTTTAACTATAAGTGGGGTGACCTATGTGACTAGGGGAGCATTTTTGGTTTTCTCTGATTATTTCTAATTGGAAGCATGGGCAAAATTAAGGAAGTTGGCAGTATTGATCAGGTCCTGGCCATTTTGGGCTACTTGTTAAGAGGAAAATTGTTTAGTATCCTGGGCTGCAGAGAGTAAATCATAGTTGTTTTCTTATATGTGTCTGCTAAGACACTTTAGTTGTGTCCAACTCTGTGTGACCCCATAGACGGCAGCCCACCAGACTCCCCCGTCCCTGGGATTCTCCAGGCAAGAATACTGGAGTGGGTTGCCATTTTCTTCCCCAGTGCATGAAAGTGAAAATTCAAAGTGAAGTCGCTCAGTTGTGTCCAACTCCTAGCAACCCCATGGACTGCAGTCTTCCAGGCTCCTCCATCCATGGGATTTTCCAGGCAAGAGTACTGGAGTGGGGTGCCACTGCCTTCTCCGATATGTGTCTGAATATTGTTTATTTGTATATTCAGTCTCTAAATTTTTATTTTTTCCATTATTTACATTTTATTTCTTGCCATTATAATTATGCATACTCTGGCTATTCTTTAGATCAGTCATCTTCTCTCAAGTCCTTTTAAGCTTCTACTTTTCCTGTCTCTCTTTTCTGTCTCATATGGTTCCCTGGTGTTCCTTATGATTTTGCCTTTCTTTCTGTGATTGCTTTATTTCTATTTGTTCTACTTCATTCCCAAATACTGCCAGTCCATACTTAATCTCTCTTTCTTGGGCTGTGCATTCCCTGAGCTCTTGCATCTGTGCTTTGTACTCCCGTTTACTAGAACAATTGCTTTATTAGGTGTTTTAGATTTCTATCACAGTTTTCATTTTCTCCACGGCAACACTGTTCTTCATTGCCATTTGCTTTTCTTGGTTTTGTTCTTCATTTTAAAATTTTCTTATATTATCTTTGGGTAAATCCTATGCTTTTAAAAAAATATTCAACTTTAAACAAGACAAGTTATTCTTGATCTGCTGCTGCTGCTAAGTCGCTTCAGTCGTGTCTGACTCTGTGCGACCCCATAGACGGCAGCCCATCAGGCTCCCCTGTCCCTGGGGTTCTCCAGGCAAGAACACTGGAGTGGGTTGCCATTTCTGTCTCCAATGCATGAAAGTGAAAAGTGAAAGTGAAGTCGCTCAGTCGTGCCGGACTCTCAGCGACCCCATGGACTGCAGCCCACCAGGCTCCTCCGTCCATGGGATTTTCCAGGCAAGAGTACTGGAGTGGGGTGCCTGCTGCTGCTGCTAAGTCGCTTCAGTCGTGTCCAACTCTGTGCGACCCCATAGATGGCAGCCCACCAGGCTCTGCCGTCCCTGGGATTCTCCAGGCAAGAACACTGGAGTGGGTTGCCATTTCCTTCTCCAGTGGGGTGCCTAATAAGTGTTATATAGGGAGTTGGCAAGGCTAGTTAGATTTTAGATTAAATTTTTTTTTTCTTTTTGGGTGGTCCACGATTTTGTGTGTGTTCATAAAGATGTTACTTCTCTTCACCCGATGAAGACGGTCAGCTTTGTTGCTCTTTATTATTTATTTTCTATTATTTTAAATGTATGTCTCTCTTCTCTGATGCCATAGACATAGATGGAAAACATGACATTTATGTCAGCCTCCTCTGTTTCTAGGCTCTCACTGGCGCACCCCCAGTTTGTGTAATATATCCCTGCCCTTCTTATTACAAAGTAACATTTCCATCACACTGCATACCCCTCACAGTGAACCTTTCACCTTCAAGAAGTGTATGTTGCCTTATACTTCAGAGAAGCCGTGGCTGAGTCTTCCTTTCCAGAATCTTTTTTTCTCCTGTTCCTTCCTATATGGCCCCTTCTCAATTACAATTGTTGTTTAAAACTCTTGAATTTTTTGGATGGGCGTAAGGGTGGGGAACTGAGGTTTTAGCGATCTACCAGTTATTGAAAATGGACTTTGTCTTTTTCTTTTTCTTCTTGCCACTTTTTGGATGATTTTGTATTGTTTTTTAGGAAAAGAAGAGGGAAATGTTTGTTTGCCACCAGGTTGAAATCATTTCAAGGTTGCCCCATAAGAGACAAAGGGAAGGATGGCATCTGGCTGAGACTGGGAATATCCAAGAAGGGAGCCTGACACTCATGTGGCCTGATCAGTCTGTTACTCTGATCTGTTTCCCCTACTTGAGCTGGAATTTAAATTACTGCACGGTATTAGTCGCTCAGTCATGTCCAGTTCTTTGTGACCCCGTGAACTGGGGCTTGCCAGGCTCTTCTGTCCATGAGATTCTCCAGGCAAGAATACTGGAGCGGGTTGCCATTACCTTCTCCACATTGCACAGTAGTCCTCATTTAAAAAAAAAAAAAAAAAGCCTAAATTATAAGATACAATAATTGGGCCTCTGGTGTCTGCCTTTTGGGGAAAAAAAGTAGGTATCTTCTTTATCTTTTTACTATCAAATGGTGGAAGATAGACTGCAGATCAGTGTTTGAGTTAGTATTTTGGGGAGAAATTGGGAAATAAAGTTTAGACTTTGGTCTTAATTGGTAACATATGATGGAGAAAATATTAAAAAAAATTTTTTTCTCTTTAAGTCAACTTTTCTTACAAAATCATTCCAGATCTGGTCTCAGAAGAAGATGAAAAGACAGGAATCTATGGGATGTAATTTTGAGAGGAGTCTCCTGGAAAGAACCACCCCCTCACTCTCCTCCCTCTAGATATGTCAGCCAGAGGCTTTTCTTCCCAAGGACAGCCACGAATCCCTCCTAGCCTGCCGCTTCCAGTCCTCTTCCAGATTTCCATGGGAAAGGCAAGGTACTAAGGATGCATTCTAACCAGTTGTTATTTAGTCATTCCGTCTTGTCCAACTCTCTTGCAACCCTGTGGACAATAGCCTGTCAGGTTTCTCTGTCCATGGGATTTCCCAGGCAAGAAGAATGAGTTACCATTTCCTTTTCCAGGGAATCTTCCTGAGCCAGGGACTGAACCCATGTCTCCTGCATTGCCAGGTGAATTCTTTACCACTGAGCCACCAGGGAAGCCTTGCTCTTAACCAGTACTGAGCTGTTAGCTATTCTCATTTGATTCATTAAAAACCAAAATTGAGCAGAGTTAATTTGAAGATCTAATTGGTTTTATTCAATGATTTGTGAGTAAGACAGCATTCATCTAGCAACTAAAAGGGTGCTTGTACAAAAGCTGTTGTACAAAATGGGAGGTTTTATAGGAAGAAAAGAAAAGACCCTGATGCTGGGAAAGATTGAGGGCAGGAGGAGAAGGGGACTACAGAGGATAAGGTGGTTGGATGGCATCACCGACTCAATGGACATGAGTTTGAGTAAACTCCGGGAGTTGATGATGGGCAAGGAGGCCTGGCATGCTACAGTCCTTGAGGTCGTAAAAAGTCAACCACGACTGAGTGACTGAACTGAATAGGAAGAAGGATGAACTGGGGGAGCTATTAGCAAAAGAAAAGGGAATTATTTTTAGGCCAGGGCATCTTCTTTTTGGGGGGAAAGGTTATGGTTCAGGTTTTATTATGCAGATTGCCTCTTCTTCCTCTGAGGGAGATGGAGAAGGCCCATGTGATTACTCCCAAACTGGTTGATTAAGTTTGCATTTCTGGGGAGGGTTGAAACTACAGTTAGTTTAGGTATTAAATCTAGGTTTGATATCATAAGTTTTTAACATAACTGACACTGTTTTGGGCCTGTGGTTTTTCTCTTTTACAATTTTCATAGCAGTCCTTTGAACAAAACCTCCCTGAGAATTTTCTGACTCTCCCCCACAATGTGACAACTGTTGGATCCAAGGACTGGCTGCCCCCAAATATGCCTCGATGGCATACTGATTATTTTCAATTAAAGTTTCTTAGGAAATAACAAATACAAGAGAGACACTTTGACCCTCCTCTCTATCTCCCTGAAAATAGGAAATCTCCCATGTGAAAGGTACCTTCCATGTACCAGGAGGTAGGAGGAGACCTTTATCACCAGAGACGGAGAACTAGGAAATAAGAAACCTGTATTTAAACAAACAAAACAAAACAAACCTTCTTTGATTTACCATTCCAAACCCAAACTTTGATTAAATTCTTTACTAATTAAGAGTCCAAAACCCGAGTTTGTTTGTCCAGTCAATTCCTCACGATTTTGTTTCCTTGTATGGGGGAACAAAACTTACTACCCCCAAATGTGTCTCTTTAGCATGCAGATTCTTTTGAGCTGAAACCAGTCAAGACCCCAAAGACTGAGGATGAAACTGTGACCTTCCCTCTAATTGCCTTACTTTGCAACCCCATGGACTATAGCCTGCCAGGCTCCTCTGTCCATGGGGATTCTCCAAGCAAGTATATTGGAATGGATTGTCGTGCCCTCCTCCAGGGGATCTTCCCAACCCAGAGATCGAACCCAGCTCTCCCACATTGCAGGCAGATTCTTTACCATCTAAACCACTAAAGAAGCCCCAAAGAATTTAGACAGAGGGCCTATTCTTAGAATAGAGTTGTCACCAGTGGTGCCTGTAAAGCATATGGGCTAAGTGTGGTGAACTCGGCAGAGCCTAGAGATCAAGAGTCCATTGTGTGCCCCATTGTCTCTTCAGGGGCCAGCAAATGTTTATCAAACATTTGCTTTTCCGTCTCCATGTGAATTGCCTTCCTCTGCCTTGAAGTCCCAAACCAGTATCCCCAACATCCTCTTTGTCTTTAGCTGAACATGGTATTTCAGGTAAGGGTTTTGGCCATTGTGGTGAGTCTCTACCATGTATATTTGCTTTGCAAACTCTATAAGCTAGCAGTTATTGTATTGCTATTCTTTGGCTCCAAAGCAAATCTTTTGGGGGGCATGTGTGCTTGCTCAGTAGCTCAGTCATGTCTGACTATTTTGTGACCCTGTGGATTGTAGCCTGCCAGGCTCCTCTGTCCATGGGATTCTGCAGGCAAGAATACTGGAGTGGGTTGCCATTTCCCCTTCCAGGGGATATTCCCCAGTTCAGTCAGTCAGTTCAGTCGCTCAGTCATGTCCGACTCTTTGCGACCCCATGAACTGCAGCACACCAGGCCTCCCTGTCCATCACCAACTCCCGGAGTTCACTCAAACTCATGTCCATCGAGTCAGTGATGCCATCCAGCCATCTCATCCTCTGTCATCCCCTTGTCCTCCTGCCCCCAATCCCTCCCAGCATCAGAGTCTTTTCCAATGAGTCAACTCTTCGCATGAGGTGGCCAAAGTACTGGAGCTTTAGCATCAGTCCTTCCAAAGAACACCCAGGACTGATCTCCTTTAGAATGGACTGGTTGGTTCTCCTTGCAGTCCATGGGACTCTCAAGAGTCTTCTCCAACACCACAGTTCAAAAGCATCAATTCTCTGGTGCTCAGCTTTCTTCACAGTACAGCTCTCACATCCATACATGACCACTGGAAAAACCATAGCCTTGACTAGACAGGCCTTTGTTGGAAAAGTAATGTTTCTGCTTTTCAATATGCTGTCTAGGTTGGTCATAACTTTCTTTCCAAGGAGTAAGTGTCTTTTAATTTCATGGCTGCAATCACCATCTGCAGTGATTTTGGAGCCCAAAATAATAAAGTCTGACACTGTTTCCACTGTTTCCCCATCTATTTCCCATGAAGTGATGGGACCAGATGCCATGATCGTAGTTTTCTGAATGTTGAGTTTTAAGCCAACTTTTTCACTCTCCATTTTCACTTTCATCAAGAGGCTTTTTAGTTCCTCTTCACTTTCTGCCATAAGAGTGGTATCATCTGCATATCTGAGGTTATTGATATTTCTCCCGGCAATCTTGATTCCAGCTTGTGCTTCTTCCAGTCCAGCATTTCTCATGATGTACTCTGCATATAAGTTAAATACGCAGGGTGACAATATACAGCCTTGACATACTCCTTTTCCTATTTGGAACCAGTCTGTTGTTCCATGTCCAGTTCGAACTGTTGCTTCCTGACCTCCATATAGGTTTCTCAAGAGGCAGATCAGGTGGTCTGGTATTCCCATCTCTTTCAGAATTTTCCACAGTTTATTGTGATCCACACAAAGGCTTTGACATAGTCAATAAAGCAGAAATAGATGTTTTTCTGGAGCTCTCTTGCTTTTTCGATGATCTAGCGGATGTTGGCAATTTGATCTCTGCTTTCTTTGCCTTTTCTAAAACCAGCTCGAACATCAGGAATTTCACAGTTCACGTATTGCTGAAGCCTGGCTTGGAGAATTTTGAGCATTACTTTACTAGCGTGTGAGATGAGTGCAATTGTGTGGTAGTTTGAGCATTCTTTGGCATTGCCTTTCTTTGGGATTGGAATAAAAACTGACCTTTTCCAGTCCTGTGGCCACTGCTGAGTTTTCCAAATTTGCTGGCATATGGAGTGCAGCACTTTCACAGCATCATCTTTCAGGATTTGGAATAGCTCAACTGGAATTCCATCACCTCCACTAGCTTTGTTTGTAGTGATGCTTTCTAAGGCCCACTTGACTTCACATTCCAGAATGTCTGCCTCTAGGTCAGTGATCACACCATCGTGATTATCTTGGTCATGAAGATCTTTTTTGTACAGTTCTTCTGTGTATTCTTGCCACCTCTTCTTAATATCTTCTGCTTCTGTTAGGTCCATACCATTTCTGTCCTTTATCAAGCCCATCTTCACATGAAATATTTCCTTGGTATCTCTAATTTTCTTGAAGAGATCTCTAGTCTTTCCCATTCTGTTGTTTTCCTCTATTTCTTTGCATTGATCGCTGAAGGAGGCTTTCTTATCTCTTCTTGCTATTCTTTGGAACTGTGCATTCATATGCTTATATCTTTCCTTTTCTCCTTTGCTTTTCACTTCTCTTCTTTTCACAGTTATTTGTAAGGTGTCCTCAGACAGCCATTTTGCTTTTTTGCATTTCTTTTCCATGGGGATGGTCTTGATCCCTGTCTCCTGTAGAATGTCATGAACCTCCATCCGTAGTTCTCAGGCACTCTATCTATCAGATCTAGGCCCTTAAATCTATTTCTCACTTCCACTGTGTAATCATAAGGGATTTGATTTCGGTCATACCTGAATGGTCTAGTGGTTTTCCCTGCTGCTGCTAAGTCACTTCAGTTGTGTCTGACTCTGTGCAACCCCAGAGACAGAAGCCCAACAGGCTCCCCTGTCCTTGGGATTTTCCAGGCAAGAACACTGGAGTGGGTTGCCATTTCCTTCACCAATGAATTAAAGTAAAAAATGAAAGGGAAGTCATTCACTCATGTCTGACTCTTAGCGACCCCATGGACTACATACAGCCTATCAGGCTCCTCCATCCATGGGGATTTTCCAGGCAAGAGTACTGGAGTGGGGTGCTATTGCCTTCTCTGGTGGTTTTCCCTACTTTCTTCAATTTAGGTCTAATTTGGCAATAAGGAGTTCATGATCTGAGCCACAGTCAGCTCCTGGTCTTGTTTTTGCTGACTGTTTAGAGCTTCTCCATCTTTGGCTGCAAAGAATAGAATCAATCTGATTTCAGTGTTGACCATCTGGTGATGTCCATGTGTAGAGTCTTCTCTTGTCCTGTTGGAAGAGGGTGTTTGCTATGACCAGTGCATTTTCTTGGCAAAACTCTATTAGCCTTTGCCCTGCTTCATTCCATATTCCAAGGCCAAATTTGCCTGTTACTCCAGGTGTTTCTTGACTTCCTACTTTTGCATTCCAGTCCCCTATAATGAAAAGGACATCTTTTTTGGGTGTTGGTTCTAAAAGGTCTTGTAGATCTTCATAGAACCGTTCAACTTCAGCTTCTTCAGCATTACTGGTCAGGGCATAGACTTGGATTACTGTGATATTGAATGGTTTGTCTTGGAAACAAACAGAGATCATTCTGTTGTTTTTGAGATTGCATCCAATACTGCATTTCAGACTCTTTTGTTGACCATGATGGCTACTCTATTTCTTCTAAGGGATTCCTGCCTGCAGTAGTAGATATAATGGTCATCTGAGTTAAATTCACCCATTCCAGTCCATTTTAGTTTGCTGATTCCTAGAATGTCAACATTTACTCTTGCCATCTCTTGTTTGACCACTTATAATTTGCCTTGATTCATGGACCTGACATTCCAGGTTCCTATGCAATATTGCTCTTTACAGCATTGGACCTTGCTTCTATCACCAGTCACATCCACAGCTGAGTATTGTTTTTGCTTTGGCTCCATCCCTTCATTCTTTCTGGAGTTATTTCTCCACTGATCTCCAGTAGCATATTGGGCACCTACTGACCTGGGGAGTTCCTCTTTCAGTATCCTATCATTTTGCCTTTTCATACTGCTCATGCAGTTCTCAAGGCAAGAATACTGAAGTGGTTTACCATTCTTTTCTCCAGTGGACCACATTCTGTCAGACAGGAGACACAGGAGACTCAGTTTTGATCCCTGGATCTTCCCCAACCAGGGTTCAAAACTGAGTCTCCTGTGTATCTTACATTGCAAGCAGTTTCTTTACCTTTAAGCCACCAGGGAAGCCCTCTTCCATATATACATGTCATTAAACTTTTTTCCGAGTTTCTCCATTAATGTGTCTCATGTCAATTTAATTTTTATATTAGCCAGAAGAATTAAAAGGATAGAGAAAAATTTCTTCCTCTCCAACATTTGTCTACAGAAATGTGAAAGCTGTCTGGCTTGACTACTTCTTTAGTTCAGTTCAGTTGCTCAGTCGTGTCTGACTCTTTGTGACTCCATGCACTGCAGCATGCCAGGATTCCCTGTCTGTCACCGACTTCCAGAGCTTGCTCAAACTCATGTCCATCACGTCAGTGATGCCATCCAACCATCTCATCCTCTCTCGTCCCCTTCTCTTCCTGCCTTCAATCTTTCCTAGCATCAGGGTCTTTTCAAATGAGTCAGTCCTTCGCATCAGGTGGCCAAAGTATTGGAGTTTTAGCTTCAGCACCAGTCCTTCCAATGAATAGTCAGGACTGATCTCCTTTAGGATGGACTGGTTGGATCTCCTTGCAGTCCAAGGGACTCTCAAGAATCTTCTCCAACACCACAGTTCAAAAGCATCAATTCTTCAGTGTTCAGCTTTCTTTATAGTCCAAATCTCATATCCACACATGACTACTGGAAAAACCATAGCTTTAACTAGATGGGCCTTTGTTGGCAAAGTAATGTCTGCTTTTTAATATGTTGTCTAGTTTGGTCATAGCTTTTCTGCCAAGGAGCAAGCATCTTTTAATTTCATGGCTGCAGTCGCCATCCGCAGTGATTTTGGAGCCCAAGAAAATAGTCTCTCACTGTTTCTGTTGTTTCCCATCTGTTTGCCATGAAGTGCTGGGACCAGAAGCCATGATCTTAGTTTTCTGAATGTTGAGTTTTAAGCCAACCTTTTCACTTTCATCAAGACATTCCCTTCGCCAGGCCTGAGCTTTTAAGCACAACTCTCCTCTGCTATGGAGAAGGCAATGGCACCCTACTCCAGTACTCTTGCCTGGAAAATCCCATGGACGGAGGAGCCTGGTGGGCTGCAGTCCATGGGGTCGCTAGGAGTCGGACACAACTGAGCGACTTTACTTTCAATTTTCCTTTCATGCATTGGAGAAGGAAATGGCAACCCACTCCAGTGTTCTTGCCTGGAGAATCCCAGGGACGGGGGAGCCTGGTGGGCTGCCATCTCTGGGGTCTCACAGAGTTGGACATGACTAAAGCGACTTAGCAGCAGCAGCTCCTCTGTTAAAGTGATTGGTCGGAGCTGAGGACTTTAATTAGGTCTCAAAGGGTAGGACATCATTGTGCCTATAAAGGTCAGAATTTAGTCTTTACCTTTTTTTTTAATGGGCTAAGCAATTTCTTTTATTCCCAGTTGACATGTCTGAGCATCTCTGCTGTAATGTTTAGAATTGGGTAGGAAAGAGTAAATAGGAGGCTCTATTCTGACCTTGAAACTCGATCCAGCCTTTAATCAGAGCTGTACCATACAGTGCACTAGTGCAGCTAGGAATAAAATGGCGCAGAGACTTTCATTCTGCTTTGACTCTTAGTGAATGTCTCCCTAGAACTTTGCTGGGAGGGGAGAGGGATAATTAACAAGGGCAAGATTAAGTCATTCTTTGGTCCTTGGCTGCAATATCATAATAAGACTTGACACTCTCACCTTAACCTCTCAAAAAGTAACCTCATTGGGATGTTGTAAACACCAGGGACAAAAAATATCCCATAGAGATGGGGAAAAGAGCCCACCAGGTAGTAAAGAAGAAGCCATTCTGAGACATGGGACAGTGGACTAGAGAGCCTTTGAGCCAAATGAATGTGTGTGAAGATGTGGGTGAAGAGAGGTTAGTGGCAGCAGAGAATGATCTTGTGAAAACATAAATCTGATGGCATAATTATCTTCCTTGCAGTCCTGCAGTGCTCCCCCCACCCACCACTGTTTGCTTGGAGGATGAAATCTAATCTCTCTAGTTTAATCTTTATCATGGCACATCTCCACCTTCTTCAAGGAACACTGACCTTTAATTCCTTAAATGAATCAAATCCTGTGTTGATTGAAGGGCTTGGCATCATACCAGATGTTCCCTCTTAGAAAGTTGATCCACCTGGGCATAGCTTCTTATTGATTAGGTCCCCACTTAAATTGTCACTTCAGGGAAATGATGTACATTTAACCCACAAAACTCAGGTGTGAGACAAATGTGAGTTTATTTTTCTATAGCTCAACTATCTTATGCTAAAATACTTTCTGTCTAATGGCAGAAAAAGCTGCAATCTTGCTAACCCATTAAACCCAATCAGTTTCAAGATTTTTATCTAATTCCAGACTTAAGTTTCATCACTTCAATTATTTTCTTCCTGTCGGGTCTCCAGGGGGCTGCTTGCAGGTTGTAGGGTTGCTTGTAATTGTCAAGGCATTTGGGAGGGCCTCAAGTCCTGGGTCTCTAGCCACATAGTATCTGTTTTTGTGACAACTTTTTGACTCATCTCTGGTCATAGGGTCTACACCTCTGGCTTCTGTCAAGACATACCATCTTGCCTGGCCAAGGAGGTAGTCATTATCAAGAAAGAACCAAACCATGAACTTACAGCATCCACGGCAGGACAGTCCATGACCCAACCTCTGCTAACACATAGCTTTTCCTAGTCACAAGACATCCACGGGCACACTGACTTTCTCCCTTACACCTAGCCACTGGGGGAACAAGTAAATGTGTAAATTGACTCTTTAATTATCCTCATTTTGAAGAATTGACTTGGATTTATCTGATATTCTGACTCCGTTAAGGTTTTGCTATTAATACCTACGTCTAGGTTTTTAGAACTCAGGAAGCCTTTTTTCTTCTCAAGAAGCCCAAACACTAATGAACATGTTTATTTTTTAAATCAGTTTCTCTGATAGCAGATTTAAAAATCTGTCCTAAAACTCAAAAACTGCTAATAGACTATGTCTTTGTATTCTTGCCATAAAAATTCTGTTCCTTTTTTTTAAAAAAAGTATTGAATACAGTGATTCCCCTGTATACACACCTTCAGGTTGTGAACTTTCAAAGATGCCCACACGCCCCAGTATGCCAGCTGTTGTACTGTTCTTCTGTACTTTTCAAGGTATTGTACTGTAAGACTAAAAATATTTCCTTTATTTTTTTGTGTTTGTTTTCTGTGTTTTATTTGTGTAAAATGAACCTATTATAGTAAACCTATTATAGTACAGTACTATACAGCCAGTTGTTTAGTTGGGTACGTCGGCTAACTGTTGGATTTATGAACAAATTAGACTTAGGAATGTGCTTTCAGAATGGAACTCATTTATATGTAGGGGACTTACTGTACCTCTGATTGTGTAGGGGAGAGTCAAAACGAGGAATTGTGGCAAGTTGAGGGAGGTACTTTGTTCAAGAAATAATTCATCACAGAAGCCTTCTTTAACGTCAGGACCAGATCAGGCCCCACCGTTACAGACCAAAATTACGTGCTGATATAGACTTGTGTCTATATCATTGCAAGGTCCATGTCCCCACCAAACTCTGAGCTTCTAGAGAGAACTCGATCTACATCTGTCTTGCTCACTACCAAAGCCCGAGCTTAAAGCACAGGACTTGGCAGACAGTAAGTGTGCTACAAATTCTCATTAAATTATTGAATAATTTGGGGAAAGAGAAGAGGTTAATATGGCCACAGGAGGGTTCTGGTATCCGGGGACACAGTGGGAACTGAATGGACCGATGTGGGGAACGGCTGCTAGTTCCTCATGTTTGGACCAGTGATGCTATGGAACTCATTGGTATCAGAATTTTTGTGCTCTGCATGAATTTCAGGCAGACATCAAGTTCACCTGGGAACTCATTCTGGGTAGAGTAGTAATGTGACTGTAATGAAGGACAACGGAGGAAAACCCCTCATGTGCATGTAGGTAGCACTTTTCGCAACCAGCTGCCTCACCTGATTGATCCCTGCTGTCCCTCCCCATCCCCAAACACAGGCTGGGTGTAGTTCTGGCCCACCTCAGAGGGAGCTCTGTGTTGCCATGGCAAGGACAGGGCTCCGTGAAGTTCTGTGCTTGTATGCACTGCACTGGGGTTAGAGGGTCCCTGTAGAATTAGCAGGCTTGCTTGAAGAAAACAAATAAGTTAAAAATAAGCTGGTAATTCAGTTTCTCCTTTTATCAGGTTGTCAGGAAATTTGTGTGTGTTATATGTGTTTTTCTAATTTGAAAAGCATATCTGAATCTTTCTTGTTAGAATTGATTATTTTGGGACTTTAAAAGCAATACATTCAATCAGGGAGCAAAACTGTAGAAAATCCTGTTTTGAAAGCAGATGGTGTATTTCTTCCTCATTGGTAAGAAATACTGACACATTATTCCCACTCATTTGCTGGGGAATCCTGGCACACTACCAGCGCTCCAGAAAGAGAGACGATGTCATTAGGGTCATTGTGTCAATTTCTCTTCTCCAGAGAGGGGCACAAGAGGAAAATGTAAGCAAGGCTTAGCCATATCTCTGCATGACCCAAGCTCTAGAAGTTGGCGGTCTATCGTCAGCTTTGGAGCTTGACATAAAACCTTTGTAAGATAGATTCAGAAACCAGTGACCTGACTTTCTTATTTTATAGATGAGGAAACTGAGGCCTAGAGAAGTAAATTGACTTGCTCTAGGTGACAGTTAATTAGTCACCTTGGTATGATGTGATGGCTTAAACCACAGCTTCTCAGACTTACATTTTCATATGGGGATCATGTGAAAAAGCAGATTCAATTCAGGAGGTCAGAGTCATGGCCTGAGAATCTGTATTCTCAGATGCTTCAGGTGACATTGATGGTCCTGTTTCCTGGGCAACACTGATTTCTTAGAAAATAATTTTGTTTATTTATTGGCTGTGCTGGGTTTTCTTCACTGCTTTGTTGGCTTTTCTCTAGTTGCAGTGTGCAGTCTTCTCATTATGGTGGCTTCTCTTGTTGCAGAAGACAGGTTCTAGGCTCACAGACTTCAGTAGTTACCACACGTGGGCTCAGTAGTTATGGCTCTTGGGCTCCAGAGCACAGGCTCAACAGCTGTGGCACATGGGTTTAGTTGCTCTTTGGCATGTGGGATTGTCCTGGATCAGTGATCAAACCTGTTTCTTGCTTTGGCAGGCAGATTCTTTACCACTGGGCCACCAGGGAAGCTATGGGCAACGCTGATTTATTAGGGAGCTGAGTACCCCCTTCAGGGGGGATACTGCGTTAAGGCATGGAAAACGGCTCAGGAGCACTCGCCCGGCAGGGGCTGTCCTGGAAGGCAGGCTGAGGTCAGTTCACCAAATAGGGGATGCCCTGTAAAGTGAGGTTTATGGTGCTCTGACTTTCAGATGATGTTTATTTCCTTCATCATTGACTTTGTCACTGTTTTCTTGCTTCTCCCATAAGACAGGGGCTTGGAAAGATGGGATACTTGTCAATTAAGAGAAAATTATGGAAAAAGATACTAGGTATCCTAAGCAATTTCAGATGTTGTTTTTGGCATCCCCATCTGGATTATCTGATCGTATAATGGTCTACTCCTGTTTTCTGTGAACTGTTTTTTTTGTGTTTTGTTGTTTAAATCTCTGTAAATCATAGAATTCTAAATATAGCACAAATGGTTCTTATCTGTAGAAATGCAAATGAAAAGTGTCCCATGGAATGCAGTTGATTATCGCCATGTGGATACTGACCACATCTCTCTGTGATTTTATTTCAGCGTTCCTGATTGTCTGTGTTTGTATGTTCTGAGTTCTCCTTTGAACTGATTATAACAGTGGGCTACTTTCATCATTACTTAATGAATTAAATAAAATGTATGACCCATGTTCATTTTATATTTATCAAGAGTTATGATTTTAACCCTTAAAAGTTATTTTTCTTTCAAAATCACTTGGATTATTTGATTAAAGATCTTTTCCCCAAGAGGTAAGACTGGATCTACTCTTGAATATGTGAATTTAGGATCTTAATTTTCAATATTTAGAGGACACTTAGGGTCACAGCATCCTTAAAAGATCCTAAGTTATTGGTGAGGCAGCTAAAGCTCCAGGAAGCAGAGACTTCCCCAGGTACACATAGCTAGGATGTAGCAGAGCCAGGAATTTCCCTAATTCCCTTTTCCTGTTATTTATTGCCTTTCAGTTTTTTGTATATTCTAATGACCAGGTCTTCACCATTGCCCCAGTGAACTGGTCAAAGATAGGAGGAGAATGGGCATGTGGGAGGGGACCTGTTAGAACTGGCCTTCTTTGCTTATTTGATGGACCCTTCTGAAAAGGGGTCAAGAAAAACATGAAGGTTTGTGTCTTCTACTATGACCGTGAAAAATCCGTCTTTTCATGGTGGCTCATGAAAGTCTGTCTTTTCAGTCTGCTCAACTGCAGATGAGCATGGCTGTGGTGACAGTGATGGCAATGACTGAAATTCTTGGAGTGTTGGAATGAGCACATGCTTTGGCGTCAGACTGAGTTTGGATTTTCTGTCATTTACAAAATTGCCCTACCTTTGACAGAGTTCGTTAACCTCCCTGGAGTTGTTGTTGGTTTGTTTTTAATCTGTGAAAATGGGATAGCAAAATTTCATAGACTTGTAAGGAATTCATGAGATACCATGAGAACCGCAGTGTAGTTTCTGGTCAGTGTTCACCAAACGTTATTATTTTCTCTAGTTTTTCTATTACCTTTGCCATAAAATGTATTCATTTACACTGAACTCTGTTTACCCCGAAGACAGTTAACTGTTCAGTCGCATTTTACTGAACACTTTCTATGAATCCAGCCTTGTGGCAAGATGGTAGAGTGCCTAGAAGTATAAACATGGCTACCTTTGTTTTTGAATGCATGGTCTAATTAAGGAAAGGGTGGTAACAGACCTAGAACAAGTAGAGACATAAGAGTAGACAAGTACAGTGCAATAAGAGTTTGGAGAAGCAGGGCATCAGAGAGGGTTGGGAAAGGTGACTGTATGCACAGCTGGAACAAATGCAAGAAACTGGGAAAATGTGGAGAAGGAATTGACGATCCAGCAAGGATGGGGTGGTGGGGAACAGGAGAGCACAGATGGGGAAGACAGGCCCGTGCTGGCTGAAGAGGACCTTGGGTGCCAAGCTAAGAATTTAGGGCTCACTATAGTAGCTGACCGCCCATCTGTGGGGGTTTGGAGCAGAGTGATAAGAGATGTGCTGTGTGGGTCTGGGTATTACTTTCTGGAGCTGCTTCTGTGGTGTCTGTCGTTGCTGTTGAGCACCCTGCGTCTTTCCTGGAGGTCAGAGATGTTGCATGCTACTCTCCTACTGTCTTGGGGAAGTCTCTGAGGCCTGGGGAGGAAGAAGCTATCATGGGAAGAGATGACAATTGAAATGTCCCATGGAGGCAGCTCCTCCAGACCTCGCACTCCAGGTTTCTCTCTCCAAGTGTCTGCGCTTCTGATTACTTTGAACAGGAAGATGTTAGCTGTAATTTTTCATCATAAATCCGTTTAATTACCTTTATTTTTTGCCCTCTGCAACCCCACTTTAATGAAAAGGTAAAATTTTGACTGCTAAAAAATTGAGTTTTCCTACTGTAGTCATTATTTTTCATTACCATTGTCATTTCTAGGCAAGCCTCTTGATAATAGAATTGCATATGAGCTCTTTATGAGGAGTTTGACAAACTTCCATTCAAAACCAAGGCAATTTCAATGGCTCAGGGACCGGATGCCAGGAGCGTTGGGTGAAAGGTATGGGGCAACTTTTCTTTTTATGAGCGCAGAACTGCCGCGGGCTAGTGTCAGTGCAGTCATGGGTACAGCAGGCAAACCACCAGGGCTGCGTAAACATATTCATCAGCAAGTGGAGTGGAAGGTATTGAGCCTAAAGCAAGGGGAGATAGGAAACATATACATGAACCACCTGGGAGATGAGATACGAGGCCATTTATGGAGATGAGATGCGGAACGCAACTGATAAATGATGTTGATGGCAGCAAAGTCAGGGCAGCTACCAGCCCCTAGAGGGACCAACATGATAATGACAAATTAACAGATAGCTTTACTGAGTATTTTACATACATTATTTCATTTTTATCCTCATAACAGCCCTGAAAAATGACGTTGGTAATCTGATTATGGGGGTAATATAGGATTAAAATCCTGGTCTTTCTGAGGCCAGAGGCTGAGCTCGCCCCAGCATTGCACTGCTTCTCTTGGAAGATGCTACCAAGGAGAAGGGCTTGAGATGAAGCTGTTTTTACCTTAGAATTCAGATGGCTCCCAAGGAATGCTGGTTTGTACTTGCCAATTTGCATGGGAGACCAAGGAGCACCTGGGAGAGAACTTCTTGGGAGGGGCAGAGGGGAAATGAAGAGGGGATGCGTTGGGTCTCATCAGCCAGGGTCAGAGTCTTCCAACTGAAAGGGAATGCTGATTTTGGAGATAGATAGTGGCAGGCACTCAGGCCATCTTCTGGTCCAGTCCCCATGGAATGATAGCTGGATGTTAGGAGGCATACAGGGCTAAAAATAAAGGCTGGGTGAATTGTGTCATTAAGACCACCATACACCGTTAGAGGAAAAGGCATCTTCTCTTGAGGCTTCTTCTGTAGCTCAGTTGGTAAAGAATCTGCCTACAACGCAGGAGACCCATGTTCGATTCCTGGGTAAGGAAGATCCCCTGGAGAAGGAAATGACAACCCACTCCAGTGTTCTTACCTGGAGAATCCCATGGACAGAGGAGCCTGGCAGGCTACATTTCATGGGGTTGCAGAAGTCAGACAGGACTTAGCGACTAAACCACCATGACCATCCTCTCTTAGGGACTTCTTTAGCAAAATACACAGGGAGTGGAGCTCTTCTATGCTTTTTTGGATAACATGGTGGGACTGCAGAATATTTACGGTACTGTTGAATTATGCCATGATGAGTGACAGCTCTTTTTGCATCTGGATTGGTCAGTGTGACATAGAAATCAGGCAAATGCCAGCAGAAAGAGGACTTAGATAGGCACCAGCATGGACAGCAGGAACGTTGTCAATGTGGAAATGTTGGGCCTTGTCAGGGAAAATTGAGAACAACTTTGAAATGGAAAAAGAAAAAATAATTACAGGGTCCTTTCAGTGGTAGCTCAGATGGTAAAGCGTCTGCCTACAATGTGGGAGACCTGGGTTCAATCCCTGGGTTAGGAAGATCTCCTGGAGAAGGAAATGGCAACCCACTCCAGGATTCTTGCCTGGAAAATCCCATGGACAGAGGAGCCTGGTAGGCTACAGTCCATGGGGTTGCAAAGAGTCGGACACGACTGAGCAACTTCACGTCACTTCGGTGGATTACTAGGTGTTGTATAGTGCCCCCTTCTGGATTATCTGATCTTCCTGGGGTTTGCATCTTTCATTGTCTTCAAACTTGCATTGTGTTAGCGTTCTTTATTGTGTCTATATGTGTCTACTTTTGAGTCTCCTTTGAACTTGTTGCAATATTTTATTGGTTCCCTCATTAATAAGTAAATAAAAATTTCATACATGTATGTATTCTGTTTATATGACAGTAATGCTTTTTACCTCAAATTGTCTCTTAATAACTTATTTCAAATGTTTAGCAAACATACCCACATGTCACTCATGATGGAGCAAACTTATTCATAAACCAAAGTCCAGCCTTTTCTGCATCTGTTCCGCTAAAAGTTGAGAGGGGAGCCCGGTTTGGCTTTGCTGGTTCAATTTCTTCTCTGTCTTTTGAGAAACAATGTTCTGCCCCTGCTGAAAAAAGTCGTATAGACTTTTGTGATGTGGTTGGGTGGAAGGTACAGTGTTGAGGGAAACAAGAGGCTTGGGATGAAGCTGGAGGAAGAGGTTTTTTTGGTCTGTTTTGTTTTATGAAGGGTTTGGATTAGAGAGCTACTCTATGGACTGCAGGTCCATGGTGGATGGGGAAGGAAAGGAAGTCCATGACATGTATCCCTATTCACAGTATTTTGATAAACACAAGCAGAGTTATTTTAAAATATATTTTGGTTACCTGGACTGTGTCTTTTTAAATGTGACTTCTCTCTGAGGAGTCCCATGGGTTGGTCAACAAACTTGTTGTTGGCCATGATCACACTTGGGATGACATGTCCACAGGGCATTTTAGTATAAAGAGGTATTTTTAATCTGAAAAAAAAAGAGGCTGGTTCCCACTCAAGAGTTATAGTGTGAAGTCTCAGCAAAATCTAGAAAACAAAACGCTATTTTTTTTTTAGTATTCTATTCATAATTTCCGATTTTCCTCTCATTTCTGATAGTGATCCTGTTTAATGCAATGTAATAGCAAATTCTGAATATTTGCTTGAAGTCTATCTAATTGCTGATTTTATTGGCCACGCCTTACTTGCTATGAATAAGAACAGTTTTATCCTTTTCTAGGGCTAGCCAAGAATAAGTAACCAGGGCCAATATATTTTTCTCATGTCTTCCAGCTTTGCAGAAAATATACCCTCTATAACTAAATGGAAATGTTTCTAAGAGAGGCAGGATGAGTGAGCCAGTGTCCTTAGGTCACGTCTCCATCTGAGCCCCACGCTCTATGCCTCCCTTCTTGACTGCACACTGTGACCACACATTAGACTGTTGGTAAATAATGAAGCAAGAAGAGACCCTGATGATGGATCAGAGGAAGCTCAGGTGGGACCTGATAGTTGAGACCATCTTGAGCTATCACATGTGGCATTCCTATTGTGACACAGATCCTTCTGTTATAATGAATTATGTGAACTTAGGAAACCATATCCCTAGACCTCCATTTCCTTATCTGTAAAATGAAAGGGCTAGACTAGATTTCTGAACTATTTTTGAACTTTAAATGTTCTAAGAGTCCATGGATTTCAGGCATCAACAGTAGGTGATGAAGATCTCCTGTTCATCTCCTCCTTAAACCACAGCCTACTGCAATTCTGACTCTGGTTTGGAATTCTCTGTTTACTAGAGAATCAAATTAACTGGAGTGAGCAGTTCACTTTTTTTTTCCTCTGAATATTTTCACTAGTTAAGATTTATATGTAAAGGACAGCCAACTGCCCAAATCTGTCCTGGGCCCTTAATAGAAATGTGAGTGTGCACAAAGGCAGGACATTTTAAGACCAGTAGAGTCTAGTGGAATGATGGCAAGTGGTGAGGCCAGCCATTGGTACCACATTGCTCACCTTTCCATTTATTCTGGGGCAGCTTGGGAACACTTCAGAACCAAGATAAAAGAACAAGTAGGCATCAGGCACCTGAACTGCCTGATGGAGATGCCACAGAAGGCAAACAAGGGTGTTAAAAGCAAAATACCTGACCTGCTGAGGGATGGAATTAGCTGGACGCAATGATCCGGACATTACTCGGTACAAATGTCCTATCTCAGTCTTTTCAGGCCATGTCTACCTGCCTAAAACTGGGGCAAGTCCAGATCTCTGTCAACTTGGACAGAATGTCACAACTTCTTTTCCTCAGCCCTGTGGTGGTCACTGAAAAGTATCACACGGGTATTGAGATGTGCAAATATTGTTTGAAAACTAACACTTATTTTCTGGTGATAAAAGAATTGTCTTTCTTTCATCATGGTTCCATCAAACGCCAACTCACAAAAGGGCTTAGGTTTCCAAGCACACTCACATCATCCCCCACCCCAGTAATAAGAGGTTATAGTCTCTTCCATTGTGATGGTAACAGAACATTTTAGAACTTCAGCTCCCCCCTGGCTTCTCCACCTGCGCTGTGTTTGCTGGGGGAGAGAGTCTGCATCTGACCCTTTGCCCATTTTCTAAAATTAAATTCCCCTTACATTTGCTCCAAATAATTTAGATGAAGGGTCAAAATCCTGTGCTAACTGGTCAATTGTAGTCAAGTTTCTCTCTGGTTTTGCCTGGAGGCTCTTTTAAACCACTTTCTGGTATAATCTGGGGGTTTGCAGCTTTATTCGGTTCAGACTTTCAGAAACACTTACCTCTCCTTTCAGTCTTCTTTCTTCCCTTCGTTTCTGGCACTGGCAGGCCCTGCCCTTAATCTGGTTTGCCACTCATCATTCTGCCAGTCTACCCCTCCAGAACACACTTGCACAGTCTCCAGGCCCCTGGGGACGTGGCATAGATTCCTTTTGCAGCGGAAAGCGGGTAGGTGGGGAATACAGGGAGATGGCCACTGTCTTTGTCTCTTCAGGCTCCTTTTTTCCTCCAAATCCTTCCAGTGACTAGAGAGACCACACAATTTACCAATGTAGACCCTTTTTGACTGCATCTGTTGATCATGAGTTTTTGACAGTTGGTCCTGGACAGCAGGAGTGAGCCAGAGTCTGCCCATGGATGGGGATGGGTGACAGACACCAGCGGACGAGCCTACTTTGAGTCTAGGTCTTTGTATGTGCCCCAGGGCTGTCCAGAATGTTCTTCTCGTACCTTTGCCCCATTAGCTCTTGTTCACTCATTCTTCAGGTTTTGGTCTTGATAATGACATCATTAAGGAAGACTTCCCTGACTCCCCAGGGCTGGGTCAGATGCCCTGCCTCTAAAGCTTCCCCTTCTCCATCAGAGTCATCATGACATCTTGTCATTTCCTGTTTAAGAACTCTCCATCTCCCTCATGAGTATGTACCTGGGGCTCAGGTGCTAAGCAGTCTTTGCATTGTTTCTGTAGCATGACCCCTTGCTTGGTGACTGCATCAGTAAATATTTATTGAAGGCTACACTGATTTCTTCTCCTCCCACCCAGTTCTGGGGCCTGGGGTCTTTAGTGTCATCTGTGGTATTCGGCTGTATTTAGATTAGTATTGACTTCTCATATCAATGCTCCCCGTCCCCTGATTTTCCTCCTTGCCCTTTACATATCCATCAAGCATCAAGAGCAGAGTCATCATAACTCTTCTCGCCCTGATGCTCTCCAGCTCTCATTGTGCCCTGTGCTGGAAGCTTAACTTCTCTTCCCACACTTTGCGACCCCATAGATGGCAGCCCACCAGGCTCCGCCGTCCCCAGGATTCTCCAGGCAAGAACACTGGAGTGGGTTGCCATTGCCTTCTCCAATGCATGAAAGTGAAAAGTGAAAGTGAAGCCGCTGAGTCCTGTCCGACTCTGAGCGACCCCATGGACTGTAGCCTACCAGGCTCCTCCGTCCATGGGATTTCCCATGCAAGAGTACTGGAGTGGGGTGCCATTGCCTTCTCCATTTGTATCTTAAGCCAGCACCTAAGATGAGCAAGTGGCTCCTTGGGGTGAAAGTGTACGCCAAGAACAAGCATATCTGCTGTCCATGGCTTTGGAATAAGAGAAATGGGAGCCCAGGTCTTGCGAGCTTGGAAAATCTCTGGTTCTATTTTGAGTTGTTGAAGAATTCCTTTTAGCAGGCATGCATGCATGTGTGTTTGTAAGTCCTTACCTGCTGCTCTGCCTCTGAAATCTAGTCCTTTCCATGGCAGTAGGCTTGAAGCAAGTTTGCTGCTGGGATGGTTTCTATTGCTAGTAGTACATTTCTTTTGAATTTTCAGGCATTCTGGATTTGAGCAGTGGGCAACGGTGTGTGTTGTTCTTGGGCAACGAGAGTCCCAGACCTAGGGAATGGGAACCTGTTTCACCCAGGTGTTCTTCAAAGATGAGGCTAGATTGGGATGATCCTCTTCTACAGGAATTTAACTTTTTTCTTGTGTTGTCCATTTTGGTCCCAATTTCTTCCTTAATTGTCCTTTCTGTGTTTTGGCCGATTTTGCTGTTGGCACCCTTTTCCTGCCTCAGTTCACAGCCACAGATGAATCTCTGTTTCCCGCTGGCTTATCTGAGCTTCTTTGCCACCTCATATGCTTTAGCTCCAAAAGCTGCAGGCCAGCCACCGGTGTGCTGGAGCTGGCTGGGCCTGGCCCCCAAGAGAGAACCTCGTGCATCTCTTCCCACTTCTGCATTTGGTAGTGTGAGGTCCACTCAACGGGAGTATTTACAGCATGGAGATCGTTGAAGTTGGCAAAGTTATAAATCAAAAGATGTGTGTGTAGGCACATGCGCGTGTGTGCATGCACACGTATTCACATGCACCTGCCTTGTTATTAAACATTTACCAGCACTCCACTGGCTAAGGCATCAACATTCTAGCCCTGCGCTGTCCAATATGATAGTCGCTATCCATCTATGGCTGTTTACATTTAAATTAAAATTAAATAAAAATCAGAATTCAACTCCCCGCTCTCCCTAGCCACATTTTGAATGTTCCATCGTAACATGCATCCAGTAGCTTATGTATAGGTTAGTGTAGATATAGAACATTTCTACCACCACAGAAAGTTCTATCATATGACCCCAACTTCCTGTTCTATTCCCTTTGGACATTTGGTGTCATAGTTCGGTCTAAGGGATTGGCGTTAGGATCAGGTATTTGTAGTCCCCGTGGTACCCACCAGTAGCTTCAGCTAGAATCTGTACACTAAATCGGTCAACTCTTTTCTGTAAAGGCCATATGGTTGCCGTTGCAGCTGTTCAACTCAAGCTGCTATAGCACAAAAGCACCGATAGACCAAACAGGAAAAACCAAGTGAGTCTATGTTCCAATACAACTTCATTTACAAAAACAGACAATTGGCCAGGGTTGGGCCACAGGCCACAGTTTGCCAGTGCCCCATCTATTTAGCCATCTAGTTTTATGGAACTTACACATATATGTGGAAAATCCAATATGGGTACATTTTAGAATTTCCAAATTCACTCTATTTTTAAAACTGCAGTATGCAAAATTTCAAAAAGACATGAAAGTAAAAAGAATAGTGAGTCCCCATGTGCCTGTCATCCAGTTTCAACAATTATCCGTACAAAGCAAATCTTATCTTGAAGACTCTCCTCATGTATTCTTTTTAATGTTTAAGAAGATTATATGTCAAAATGCAAACCCATTTCAAAAATCAGTTGATACAAAGAGATTTTTTAATTGATAAAAACAAAACTTCAAATATTTTCAAAAGCAATCTCATCTTCAGCTGTTTGATAATCAGGAATGATTCTTGGGAAGCAGACATCCAATCTCAGACACTCAAAGTGTCCCTGTGGGTAGCCCTCCCCACCTTGGTGGGGTGAGAGAGAATTACAGATTGGTTTGGAGGATTAAACATAAAACAGGCTACATGGGGAAGAATGCCTCTGTTTCTGGGTATTCTCACAGCTGTAATAAGCTGAGTCCTTGTTACCAGGGAGTGACACAGGCAGGTTACAAGGCTGGCATGAACTCAGCAGCTGTTAAAAATGTAGACCCCTCCTCCTCCCCTCTCTCCCGCCTTTCTCTTCTCTTCCCCTTCCCTTCCCCACTTCTGAGATGTCTCAAGGCCAGGTTTTCTTTCAGTGAAAAGAATCATAGAATCAAAATTGGAATGGAATAGGGCCTTCATGAGCATAAAATTAAACTCTTAACAGTTCCAAGTGATGAAGAGCGCTCAGAGAGGTGAAGTGGTTTGCTCAGGGTCACACAGCTAGATTGTGATGGCAGGGACTAGGGCTGACTCTCTGGATTCCTAGTTGAGAACAGTCAAAAAAAAAAAAAAATGCAGAGGAGAGGGGCTTTGTGCCAAATCACCACTGTTTCTTTCTCCGGTTGGAGTTCCATTCACTTGGGACCTCTTTTGGTTTTAGCTATTAATTGTTTTCTGGTTAAGGCAGTGGCTGGTGACTGATGATATTACCTCTAAACTTGTGTTACAATAGTAGAGGCTTGGGCATTAAAGCGTTGCCCTGATGCTAAGGAACCAGTGGGGCTTTTCACAGGCTCTTTCTGTCCTACTAGCTCAAACCAAGCTCTGTGGGGAACCTACACCTTCTCTCCCTCACATACACACACAGATGCTGTTTTGTTGACACAAACTTCTTCCAACTGTGGGATAAGCTTCCTAATAGATGATTTTAATAATTGCACCCCAACTGATCCATTCCCTGGTCACACTCAAACTTCAACCCGAGCAGCTCCCTCTTTCTCTGAACTTCCATTTCTTCAGAGAAGTAATCAGTGACTCGACCAGCAAACCTGATGAGCGAGCTGTCCCTAGCATCCTACCCTGTTAAAATGTTAAGCAGATTATGTCACTTCTCTGCGTAAAACCCATCAAAGGCTTTCCATTTCCAGTGGAATGAATGCGGAACTCCTTACCCTGTGTCTGCCGGCCCTGCCCATTTCTCCATTCTTCTCTCTTATAGGCTCCTGGTTGCAATGGCGCCTTTCAGTCCCAGGAACTGAAAACTTGTCTTATCTCGGGGATTTTACACACACCTTCCTTTGCCTTGACTTTTTAACTGATTAGTGTCTTACATTTCAGCTCAAGTGTCACTTCCTCAGAATAGCTGTCTGTAGCAGATTCTAAATCAAGCTGCTTTTGTTGGGCTACTAACACATTCTTGTCTGTGTTTTTGCTGATGTAATATTTTTCTCTCCACCTAGACATTCAGCTCCATGAAGACCAAGACCACAATTCATCACTAAATACCTAAGCCTACCATCATGTCTGGCACGTGAAGTGCATCCAGTAAATATTGGCTAAATATATTTTTCTAATTGTTTCATATCTATCTATCCATCTCGATCTATTTCTAATTTTTCCTCCCTCCCAATCATCTTGAAAACCCTTGGGGACCAAGATTTCTACTTCTCCTGTTTCTACCATAGCACCCAGTACAGGGTCCAGTCAGTAGCTGTTCACCGGAAGCAGAGTTTTCAATACATAGAGAAGGAACACTGAAGATTCACAGCTTCATGAGAGGCTATTTCTTTAATTTTGCAGTTTTCTTATATAAGATATAATGTGGTTTTTAAAAATAGACTATTTTTTAGAGCAGCTACATCACAACAAAATTGAGCAGAAAATACAGACTTTTCTCATATACCGCCTGACTCTGGATGCACATAGCCTTTCATATCATCACCATCTCCCATCAGAGAGGTACACTTGTTACAATGGAGGAACCTACACTGACACATCATTATCACTCAGAGTCTGTAGTCTGTGTTAGGGTTCCTTCTTGGCGCTACACTTTCCATGGGTTTTGGCTAATGTTGAATGACACCTATCCACGGTTATATTATCAACAAGATAGTCTCACTGCCCTAAAAATCCTCTCTGCTCTGCCTGGTCATTGCTCTCTACCCCATGAGCTCCTGAAAACCACTAATTTTATTGATTCCATGGTTTTGAATTTTCCAGAACATCATATAGTTGGGATCAAACAGTATGTAGCCTTATCAGATTGGCTTCTTTCAATTAGTTGCATTTGTTTCTTAATACAGGTGTTTTTTTTGTTTTTTTTTTTTTTAAAGCTAGGATAGTATTTAACTCAACATGTGTTTCCTGGTCGCTGCCCCTCTAGATGAAAAAGTGATCCATGGTTTCTTAGGTTGGAAAGCCTGTGTACCCTCTCCTCCATAGGGAGGGTCAAGTTCACATTGCATTATTAGCATTGTTAACCCACTGTTTGCTTCAGAGACTTTTCCAGTGAGAGCTATTAATTCTTTGCCATGGGATGTGGTCCATGAAAACCTTTTGGAACCCAGTCACTTATCTTACTCCCTCTTCTCCTGTTTGGGTTCCTTCTCAGAGACCATGGCTCATAATATTATCTTTAACTCTTCCAGTGGAAATAGTATCAGAAAGCACTTCATAAAGCAAGATTTTAGCAGTGCCACATGTTCTGTGTCTACCTGTTGCTGTCATAACAACAAAAACAGCCAAACACTAGATAACACAAACTAGCAGTCAAAGTTTCTTTTAATAGAATCATGGTCGCCTTGGGAAACCTGGGCGCACTGATGGTATGTTAATTTAAGGTCATGGAGGAAATGTGAAATGACGAAAGGCGGGCAGTGGCTGAAGGTTTCTATCTATATAGCATGGTCAGAGTCATCTGAGTGCATGTCAGACAAAGTAACATCAGAGACTGGCTAACATCTGCCAATTTTGTGCAAATATGACAATGTGTAAGCTTCCCAGGTGGCTCAGTGGTAAAGAATCTGCCTGCCGCCGCAGGAGCCGCAGGAGCCGCAGGAGACATGCATTCAGTCCCTGGGTCGGGAAGATCCCCTGGAGGGAGGAACGGCAGTCCACTCCAGTATTCTTGTCTGGAGAATTCCATGGACAGAGAAGCCTGGCGGGCTGCAGTCTATGGAGTCATGAAGAGCTGGACACGACAGCGGCTGATCACGCAAACATGACAATATATTGATATTTCTGTTCAAGTTTGATAACTGGTTTACTCCCTCTCTGTTATCTAAAGTCGAGACTCTTGTGTCAGGTACTGGCAGTTGCCCCAGTGGATGTTCTCTGAGTACATAATTTTTCTTCTCCCTGTAATACTCTTCTCCATCTCAGCTGAGAAACATTCATTTCTCAAGATCCAACCTAAGTGTCCTTTTTCTTTTTTGGTGAAGCTTTGCTTGACTCCTGATAGTCCTCTTACCATTTGAGTTTCTATTATAACTCTTCCTTCTCACTGTTTCACATAAACTCGTCATGCTAAACTGTGAATTTCATTTTTTATATAATTTTTTAAATTAACTTTTTATTTTGGGGTATATATAATTGGGATATAGCCAATCAACAAACAATGTTGTGATTTAAATTGTGAATTTCTTGAGGATAGTTACATTGTCATGCTTCTCTACCCCAGAAACCAGTCCTATTGTCTTGTACAGAGTAAGCATCATATAATAAATGTTTGTTAAGTGAAAGAAGGAATAAATGAATAAGTCAATCACTCAAGTAATATAAGGCCTTAAAAATCAGTAATTAGTACTGAGGATATAAACAAACACAAATCTTGTTGATTGCTTTTTAGGCTTAGGAAGCATCAGTTTGATGGGCTAATACCTTTTAGTGAGGACAATAAACATAATTTAGACTCTCAGGTTTCCAACTAAATAAAACAGGCACACACTGCTAATTTTGCCTCCCAGTAACAAAAGTTGTTCATTTCATACTTTTTGCTATGGCAAAGCACGTGTACAACTTTTTGCCTAATTAACTCTCAGAAGTTGTTTCTTAATTTATGAAAATGATTTTAAAGTTAAGCAAAAGTTTAAGGTTTAGGGAGACAATTTAGACTTTTGCTTTTCCTCTTTTTTTTTTTTTTCCATCAGCTATGCAAAACTTTGAATTTCTCTGAGTTTTATTACAGGTCACAGATAAAAAGAGCAGAATAAGAAACGAAGGGTTCAAGATGATGATAGAGATCTTGTTTTCTTGAATCAAGGAGACAAGGATGAGAATGTTGAAGCCTTTTTTTTTTTTTTTCCGTGCCTTTCTTCATTCCTCATATTTGTTTGTTTTCTCTTTCTCAACAATAACAAACAAAACCCATCAAAGCAAGGCTGCTGTCTCATTTGGTCCCTGCTGTATTTCCAGTGCCTGGTAAATGCCTGGGATGTGATAGGTTCTCAGAAAATATACATAGGAATAATGTTGAAAGAGTGTGGTCAGAGTGGAAGAGAATGAGGGCCTGAATCAAAATAGTGGTCTTGGGGAAAGAGGGGAGAGAGGGCTAATGAGAGATCAATGCAGATACAGATCTGACGGTCCCTGGAGATGGTTAGGTGAGAGCACATTGGGAAAAGGAGTTCAAGGAGAGGTAAAGTGTGGAGCCTAATGGGTTGAAATGACGAACAAAGGGAAGTAGAATTTGGAAGGGAAGTTGCTAATCTTTGATTTATGCGTGTTAAGTTTGACATTTCAGTGGGGAGATAATCAGTAGGGAGTTAAAAACGTGACACTAGAGCTTAGATGAAAAATCAGGAACGGAGATACTGATATTAGTTGAAGCCACAAATGTGATGGATTATTAAAATAAAGTAAAAAGAATGAAGAGCGTCACAAGCTAGATCTTTGGGGGATATATCCACAACTTTGGACCCATGGCAGGGAGGACTAAAACTAGAGGCATGATCAGAGGGGTAAGCATATCATCAAGAAAGTGTAAGGTCAAGGAAGTAAAGACAGAGAGCTTGAGGAAGAGCACTTGGTCAGGGGTGCTAAAGGCTGCAAGGAAGCTCATGTTCAGGACTGGAAGAAAGACAGCAGAATTCGGCGTTTAAAAATACTTGTTTAATAGGAAGACAACGGAATCTATGGAATGGTGCATGTTGTGCAAAAGCGGGTTTGCTGGAGGACTGTTCAGTCCTTATCTAACATTGCTTGTGTTAGTTTTTCAGCCTATAGTATGTGTGCAGAAAGTATTTGCTATTTGAGAGTATAATCAGAATTTGTGTTTTTTTTAGAAGTGGTTGGTTTTGCTTAGGAATGTTTGCTCAGTTCTCAGGAAGTTGCTGAGATGGTAGAGGTCCTTCAGTGAAGTAGAGTCTAGCACTTACCCCGAGTGTGGTCATGTACAATGATCTGCCATGTGGTTCGTATCTAGTCTTCTCTTGATGTCTCTTTGCATGTCAAGCTCTAGAGCTGCTAAAGACTGTCCACTGATGGGGTAGATCATCACCTACATATGAGTCTAAGATCCCCAAGTCTTAATTTAAAAATTACTTTATGTTTTATATAGTGAGAAATTCCTTATTTCCTCTGTAAATTACTTCTGTGTGTTTGATGGAAATACCAGTGGGGGTGAGGGGTGGGCAGAAGGGGCCTAAAGATCAGCTAAGATGCTCTGTGTAGTATGTAGTTAGCAGCTCTCACCACTAGATGATGACCTTGCACTGGCCTGGTGATAGCCTGTTAACAAAGGGTGGCAGAAACTCAACAGTCTGGGGTTGAAACCCACCACAGTGAGAAAGAGAAGCTTTTTTCTTTTTGATGTTGTGAAATAAAGAGGTTGATGAGATTTGAAATAATAAAAAGTTCAGGAATAAATACCAGTGTCCTCCCAACTCTTTGCACAGGCTGTTATGCAGAGAGGACACTTGAGTATCTGGTTAAAAACCTACATACAATGTCAGGCAATGGGGAGAAGACTATCTTAAGAAGTACAAAAACTGCATTATGGTTCACCTTGCCACTTGCTTGTGGTATATTTGATAAGTCATTTAATTTCTAGGAGCTTCAGTTGCGTCATCTGAAAACGAGAGACGATAATACCTACCTTGTCAGAGGCTGGGCCAGTTTCTCCAAAGACCTTCTCTTGCCTTGTCACTGAAGGGAAAAGAGGTTTAGTGTATCTTTGCAAGGAGAGGAAAGAAGGGACTAAATTGGTCATTGTCTAATTTTTTCCATTTTTAGCTTTCATTTTTTTGGTGAGGTGGATAGTCTTAGTTATTTCTCTCATTAAGAGAAGCATATGTATGAGTTCTGGCTACAGGTTGGGAATAATACAGAAGGAACTAAAGCCAAAAGTTGAGAGGGGAAATTGTTCTGTAATGGTGTTGTGTGTGTGTGCGTTTGCATGTTGGTCTACTTAGGTCTAGAACCAGAGGAGGAGAAATCAGGAACGTTCACTACTGCTGGGAATTATATTATTATTGACCTGTGATTATGATCTTGTGTCCCTGTTTTGCAGTAGAGGGTCTTGGAAGTCTTTTGATATTCAACATGCTAAAGGTTTATTTTCAATCTCACCATTAATATAATTCATAATGACAGCCTTTTTATTTCATGCTTATTCAAAGGGTTTTGTATGAGGAACCCTTTTTACCATTTATCCAGAAGTGATTTGGTTTTTAAATTAATACTGTTTCATTCAGTTCAGCTCAGTTCAGTCGCTCAGTCGTGTCCGACTCTTTGTGTCCCCATAAATTGCAGCACTCCAGGCCTCCCTGTCCATCACCAACTCCTGGAGTTCACTCAAACTCACGTCCATCGAGTCAGTGATGCCATCCAGCCATCTCATCCTCTGTCGTCCCCTACTCCTTCTGCCCCCAATCCCTCCCAGCATCAGGGTCTTTTCCAATGAGTCAACTCTTCGCATGAGGTGGCCAAAGTACTGGAGTTTCAGCTTCAGCATCATTCCTTCCAAAGAAATCCCAGGGCTGATCTCCCTCAGAATGGACTGGTTGGATCTCCTTGAAGTCCAAGGGACTCTCAAGAGTCTTCTCCAACACCACAGTTCAAAAGCATCAATTCTTCGGCGTTCAGCTTTCCTCACAGTCCAACTCTCACATCCATACGTGACCATTGGAAAAACCATAGCCTTGTCTAGATGGACCTTTGTTGGCAAAGTAATGTCTCTGCTTTTGAATATGCTATCTAGGTTGGTCATAACTTTCCTTCCAAGGAGTAAGCGTCTTTTAATTTCATGGCTGCAGTCACCATCTGCAGTGATTTTGGAGCCCCCAAAAATAAAGTCTGACACTGTTTCCACTGTTTCCCCATCTATTTCCCATGAAGTGATGGGACCAGATGCCATGATCTTAGTTTTCTGAATGTTGAGTTTTAAGCCAACTTTTTCACTCTCCTCTTTCACTTTCATCAAGAGGCTCTTTAGTTCTTCTTTGCTTTCTGCCACGAGGGTGGTGTCATCTGCATATCTGAGGTTATTGATATTTCTCCCGGCAATCTTGATTCCAGCTGTGCTTCATCCAGCCCAGTGTTTCTCATGATGTACTCTGCATACAAGTTAAATAAGCAGGCTGACAATATACAGCCTTGACATACTCTTTTTCCTATTTGTAACCACTCTGTTGTTCCATGTCCAGTTCTAACTGTTGCTTCCTGACCTGCATATAGGTTTCTCAAGAGAGGAGAAATTAATGTCTCTAGCAGGGCAAATTCGCAGGAGGCTCAAGTCACATCCACTTTTCTCAGTTTTCCATGGGATCCTGTGCAGATACTGAGTTGACTTTGGCAGAGAAAAGGAGCTTCTGTCTTCTATAATTCAGAATTTCTGTAACTAGCCATGCGGAGTGTCTTGCGCAATCTTGGAGTAACTAGCGTTTCCCCAGAATTCATTGAAGAAACCAGATTGTAGCCTTTCTTATATGAGAACCCATGAAACCCTGAAGGACTTTTTGTCCCAGCCATTGTTCATACCTTTTCACTGGAACAGAATAAATAAAATTGTAACAGATGAATATTTGATACCAGAGAGGGAAAGGGAGGGAGAGCTATGAAAGTTTGAAAAGATAAGTTAAAAGTAAAAGTGAATTAAATGAGGGTATAGACTATGCCTGTGGGATAGATTTCTGTGACTGTGTATTTGTTCCTCTCAGTAGTTATTGCCTTTGAGCAATTGTTGAAAGTAGTCAAAAGTTCTCTCTCTAGTGTAACTATTGAGCTTTGATTAAATTAAATTGATTGTAAAGTTCTCTCTTTTGTGTGAAGATGGTCAGGAAAGCTGTGCAGCCTGAGCTGGGAGCTGGCATGTAATCTAGTTCTGTACTTGGTCATCAATGCCTTTCTCTTAGTATTTTTAAAAAAATCTCTCTTGACCGAATTTTTATTGTATAACCGTAATATTCCTGGAGTCCCACATGGCTCAGTATTTGCATGATGTTGGCTTTCTTCTCTGAACCCAATGATGGAGATGTCACAGGAAAAACGGATTGATGGATCTCAACCATTTTCATTAACGAATGCAAAAACTGTAAGGACCCTAGGGAGATGAATGTATTTGGTTGCCAGACTGGAGAGGAGGAAGGCCAGGGATATCTGAGGGATTGCCTCAGTGGGCTAGGCAATTATACAGGAGACTGCTTCTGAGAATGTGCCTGGTGATGAGATGTTCCCAAGAGGTTAGGGGAATGCCTGGTTGGTGGTGGTGATGGCCAGGAAATGACTGATTTCAGATTACAATCTTTGAAACATCTTTCCCTGAAGACCACCTTCTTCTAACTCACTTGGAAAACAGGCAAAGCCTAAGGTTTTACATCTCTCCCAAGTATTAGAAAGACACTTGATGGTCCTAAAGGAATAAAAGATGAGCTTACAAGGAAAAATGGTGAGGCATGTGAGGACTAAAGGTTCTATGAAGAAATTTAACAAGATAAACTAGAGGGAATAGAATGAACAATAATTTAAAAACTAAGCATAGTAATTATCCTTAGAGATAAAGGAGACTATTGAAAAAATAAAGCAAGAAGCAGTTAGAAAGAGGAGCCAATGGGAAATATTAGGTACCTAAATATAATTGTTGGAATAAAGAACTCAGTGGATGGGCTGCATGTGGGAATGGATATAGCCAAAGAACGTTTTAGTAGGCTGAAATTTTGGACTAAGTTTTCTCAGAAGGTGTTGGAAAAGGATGAAGAGGTGGCAGTTTGAGAGAGATGAAGGATTGAAGTAGAAGTAGAAATTCGCTTCTACAGGATCACAGAAGAAAAGATCCTGAGCTGACCAGACACAGCATGCAAAAGAGGAGAGGTGACCTCACGTGGAAACATTCCACAGTGACAGTCAAGGATATAAAGAAAAAGAGAAAACTCTAAAAGCTTCCAAAGACAGAAAAGCACATTAACCCCAAAGGAGCAAAAAAATCAGATTATAATCATACTTTATATGATCATATTTATAGGCTCTGTATGAATATATGTATAATCAGCAGCTCTGCCAGACATGGGAGAGCAGTGAATTAATATCTTCAAAGTATTGAAGAAAAGGCAGTAATACTAGAATTTTATAATGAGCAAAATTACTATTTAAATGTGAGGTTGGAATACAGATATTTTGGGGCATACAGTATCTCATAGTAATTACTACCAAGGTTCACACTGGAAGAAGTGAAGGATGTACTCCAGCTAGAAGTGAAGTGAATCTGGGAGGAAGCAGTTAAATCCAGGGAGAAAGGTAAATAAGTAATGAACAACACAGAACGCACATCATTTTGAGTGAAAAAGATTACTTAAAAAAATAGCTTAAAAATTACTTAAAAAAAATGAAACCGGGCCACAAAGGATTTATCATTAAATTCTAAACAATCAACTTCATTCAGACAAGTTCTGGAACTATGAAGAAACAGTTTAGAAATAATTAAAAAGCAACTGTGTGTTTATTGGCGATTTAAAAAAAAAATGGTGCAGTGGACATTTTTGTGCATAAGGATGAGACTTTCCCTTGGAGCATATTCCTAGAAGTCAAAATTCAAAGTATCATGATGTGTGCATCTTTACTTAAGACAGCCAAGTGGATTTCTAAAAGTCCATGAATCCGTACCTATGAACCAAAGCCAGAATGACATTGGAATTGCATTGCATTTATACAGTCTTTTAGGGGGAGGGGGATAATACTTTATAATATTAAATGTTCATATTGGTGAACATTATTTTACCTTCACTTAGGGCTATTCTCAATAAGTTTTATAATATTCTTTGTGAAAGTCTTACTTTTTTTCTTATATTTCCTCCTACTCTTTATAGGTTCCATTGCTACCATGAGGCTCTGTTTTCCTCCTCTACTATGTTTTCTGATTGTCACTAAAGGAACACAATGAGACCTCTTTGGTGGATTATAAAAAAAAATGAAGTATAGTTTATACATGATAAAATGCACAGATCTTAAGTGTTCAGCTTGGTAGGTGTGATAATTGTTTGCATCTGTATAACCACCCACACAAATCATAGACTAAATCCATCATCATAGAATGTTCCTTGTCCCAGTCAAGGCCCCAGCCCCAAGACGATCACTGTAGACTTCTGTCACCACATGTTAGTTTGGCCTGTTCTTAAGCTTTATATGTGGACTTCCCTGGTGGCTCAGAGGTTAAAGCATCTGCCTGCAATGTGGGAGACCTGGGTTCGATCCCTGGGTTGGGAAGATCCCCTGGAGAAGGAAATGGCTACCCACTCCAGTATTCTTGCTTGGAAAATCCCATGGATAGAGGAGCCTGGTGGGCTACAGTCCACGGGGTAGCAAAGAGTCGAATATGACTGAGCAACTTCACTAAGCTTTATATAAATGGAATCACACAATATTCACACCTTTGTGTCTGCCTTCACTCACTTCACATAATGTTTTAGAGGTTTATCAGTATGCAGTATATATCAGTAATTTATTCATTTTTATTGCTGAGTAACATGTCACTGTTTAAACCAAAATTTATCCATTCACCTTTTGATGGACATTTGGGCTTGAAAATGTTTTTGGTTTTATGAATAAGGCTGCTATGTACGTATCTTTTTTTGGATGGAATTGTTGGGACATATGGTAGATGTGTTTGTCATTCTCTTATATGTTAGATTATCTTTTCATTGTTTGTAAGATTTTTTAAAAAATGTATTCTGTTTCCAGTTTTTTAAGGAATCTCCACACTGTTCTCCATAGTGGCTGTACTAGTTTGCATTCCCACCAACAGTGTAAGAGGGTTCCCTTTTCTCCACACCCTCTCCAGCATTTATTATTTGTAGACTTTTGGATCACAGCCATTCTGACTGGTGTGAAATGGTACCTCATAGTGGTTTTGATTTGCATTTCTCTGATAATGAGTGATGTTGAGCATCTTTTCATGTGTTTGTTAGCCATCTGTATGTCTTCTTTGGAGAAATGTCTATTTAGTTCTTTGGCCCATTTTTTGATTGGGTCATTTATTTTTCTGGAGTTGAGCTGTAGGAGTTGCTTGTATATTTTTGAGATTAGTTGTTTGTCCGTTGCTTCATTTGCTATTATTTTCTCCCATTCTGAAGGCTGTCTTTTCACCTTGCTAATAGTTTCCTTTGATGTGCAGAAGCTTTTAAGGTTAATTAGGTCCCATTTGTTTATTTTTGCTTTTATTTCCAATATTCTGGGAGGTGGGTCATAGAGGATCCTGCTCTGATGTATGTCAGAGAGTGTTTTGCCTATGTTCTCCTCTAGGAGTTTTATAGTTTCTGGTCTTACGTTTAGATCTTTAATCCATTTTGAGTTTATTTTTGTGTATGGTGTTAGAAAGTGTTCTAGTTTCATTCTTTTACAAGTGGTTGACCAGATTTCCCAGCACCACTTGTTAAAGAGATTGTCTTTAATCCCTTGTATATTTTTGCCTCCTTAAAAAACTGGAAATAGAACTGCCTTATGATCCAGCAATCCCACTGCTGGGCATACACACTGAGGAAACCAGAAGGGAAAGAGACACGTGTACCCCAATGTTCATCGCAGCACTGTTTATAATAGCCAGGACATAGAAGCAACCTAGATGTCCATCAGCAGATGAATGGATAAGAAAGCTGTGGTACATATACACAATGGAGTATTACTCAGCCATTAAAAAGAATACATTTGAATCAGTTCTAATGAGGTGGATGAAACTGGAGCCTATTATACAGAGTGAAGTAAGCCAGAAGGAAAAACACCAATACAGTATACTAACTCATATATATGGAATTTAGAAAGATGGTAACAATAACCCTGTGTACGAGACAGCAAAAGAGACACTGATATATAGAACAGTCTTATGGACTCTGTGGGAGAGGGAGAGGGTGGGAAGATTTGGGAGAATGGCATTGAAACATGTAAAATATCATGTATGAAACGAGTTGCCAGTCCAGGTTTGATGCACAATACTGGATGCTTGGGGCTAGTGCACTGGGAGGACCCAGAGGGATGGTATGGGGAGGGAGGAGGGAGGAGGGTTCAGGATGGGGAACACATGTATACCTGTGGTGGATTCATTTTGATATTTGGCAAAACTAATACAATTATGTAAAGTTTAAAAATAAAATAAAATTAAAAAAAATGTATTCTGGATATGAATCCTTTGTCAGATAAATGTTTTGAGAATATTTTGTTTCTCAGCCTTTGGCTCACATTTTAATTTTCTTAATGTGTCTTTGAGCATAAATAATTTTTATCAAATCCAGATTATCATTTTTTAATGTTTAGGGCCTCCCTGATAGCTCAATTGGTGAAGAATCTGCCTGCAATACAAGAGATCCTGGTTTGATTCCTGGGTTGGGAAGATCCACTGGAGAAGGGAAAGGCTACCCACTCTGGTATTCTGGCCTGGAGAATTCCATGGAGTACTTTTAGAATTCTAAGAAATCTTGGCTGACTGTAAGATCATGAAGATAATTTTCTATGCTTCATCTAACAGTTTTATAGTTTTAGCTTTTACAAGCTAAAAGTTGTATTTCCATTTTTATTTTGTTGTGTTTTTATTAAGTGATTATCCTTGCATCCATTCTTAACTAATTTTTTTTTCTCCATCTAAAGTTATTTTATCCCTTTCTTTATCTAAGACATAGGCCTTAGTACTCTATACAGTGTGAACATCTTGGTATTGATTTTTAAGGAATGAAAAAACAATTGTTCTTAGGAGAGTCAATAGTTGATGACACTGACTCATACATGGTGTTTCTGTGCTTACCACTGCTTCTTGTACCCACTATTTCCCCGTGGATTTACTTTTCCTCATAGATTTGCAATGAACAGCTCTCACAGTCATTGTAGTTGGGAAAGCCTGCTTTGTCCTCATACTTGAGCAGTGTTAGCAGAACGAGTACGGAGTTGTATGTTTCAAAACTACAGCCAAGTTTTACTAGGAACTGATTTCTGTTTGATAACCATGCATTCCTGGCTGGTCCTTTGTGACTGACTCTCCTATGCTGGGCCTTGACCATCCTCTGGGCTATGTCCTGGTGATGGAGTAGTCTGAGTCATGTGACATGGATTGGGTTGTCTTTCAACTCTCTTTCATATCCTTTCAGCTATTTCTTCTCCTCCAGGATACCTTGAGTTTGCTTATCTCACTGAGGATGTATGAAGGTCTTGAGCTTGGTTAATTCAGTCTCTCAAAGTTCTCATGCTGCCCATCTGGTTGCCCAGTAGGCTCTCACTTCACCTGGGTCCATCCTGTCTCCCTGGCATCCTCTCTCCCTCTATCAGACAAGCCCTTGTGAGCCCCATTCTCTAAGAGGAAAGCAGTAAGAGGCAGCAGGAACTCAGCTAATTGAATTACTCTGCATCAGACACCTTTCCTGAGAAGCTCCTGCACTTCAACTGGATCTATATTCATGATGTTCAGGAAGTTTTCAACATTGTTTCACACATTTTGGCAGATATATTCTTTGCAGAAATAGGCTATTCCCCCCTATTTACAGTTGCAGAAATTGAGAATCCTAGTGATTTCCTTAAGGTCACAAAACCAGAGAAAAGGTTAAATTTCAAACTAGGTCTTTGGACATGTTCTTTGCTCTTACACCATAAAGCATCTGATTGAAAGGGTGGGGATCTCACATAGTGCAGGACACTGGTGGGGATGAGACTCTGGATTTGGTTGGAGAGGGAGTGGTGGTGAATGAACTTCAATTTCCTTCAAATTACATCATGTGGGGGCCTCTCCTGCCTACACATGCAACCTGCCGTTCATACTCTCCTAAGTATGCATAACCAGCAAAGCATACACTAATAATTAATTTCCTTATGATCCTTCCTCTTTGGTCATGCATGGTATAGGCACAGATCTCCTTTTTATTCTGTTGATGGTGAGAAGAGTTTTATGAATTCTGCAAGATCTTAGGAAAAGAGTCATTGGCAACGTTAAGTTTTGCAAACATCTTCTAGACTTGAAGTTAGTTTTTGAATGTGTGGAACAAAAGTGGACTGTCACACGAACTGTAGTGATACACTAAAGGGATGGAAGGGGGTCATGGGAAGAGCTGTGCTTTGCGACCAAACAGATCTATCATCCTGTCTCAGAAAACATCCATCCCCTTCCTGTCCTTCTCTCTCTCTCTCTCTTTTTTTTTTTTTTTTGCTTAGTTTAGCTAAACATTTGTCAATTTTCAGAGAAGCAACTCTTAGTCTTGGTAATCTTTTCTATTATTTACTATTCTGTCTTTCACTTATCTGCTCTGATCTTTATTTCCTCCCTTCTGCTAACTTTGGGCTAGTTCTTGTTTTCAGTTCCTGGAGGTATAAGGTTAGGTTGTTTGAGAGTTTTCTTTTTTTTTTAATGTAGGCATTTATCACCATAAACTTCCCTCTTGTAACTGCTTTTGCTGCATCTCACAAGTTTTTGAATGTTGAATTTCCATTTTCATTTGTCTCAAGATATTTATTTCTCTTTGATTTCTTCTTTAATCCATTAGATGTTCAGGAGGGTTTTTATCTTCAATGTATTTGTGGGTTTTCCAGGTTTTCTCATGTTATTGACTTCCAATTTCAAAGAATTGTGGTCAGCAAATATTTTGGATAAAATTCTTCCCTTAAATTTGTTGAAATTTCTTTTTGTGGCCTAGTATATAATCTATCCTAAATAGCATTCCATTTGTGCTTGAGAAAAATGTGTATTCTGCTACTGCTGGATGGCATGTTCTGTATATGTTAGGTTTATTTTGTCTAAAGTGTTCAAATCCACTGTTTCCTTATTGATTCTCTGTCTGCATGATCTATCCATTGTTGGCAGTTGAGTATTAGAGACCCCCAGTGTTCTTGTACTGCTGTTTATTTCTCCTTTAAGTTCTGTTAGTATTTGCTTTATATATTTTGGTCCTATGGTGCTGGGTACATAAATATTTACAGTTGTTATATTTTCTTGATGGAATGACCCCTTTATCATTACACAATGGCCTTTTTTGTCTCTTTTGATAATTTTTAGTCTAAAGTCTATTTTGTTTTCTGTGACTTTCTTTTTTAAAATTTATTTTTAATTAGAGCATAAAAAAGGAATGCATTTGAATTAGTTCTAATGAGATAGATGAACCTAGAGCCAATTATAAAAAGGGAAGTAAGTCAGAAAAAGAAAAATATTGTATATTAACACACATATATATGGAATCTAGAAAGATGGTACTGATAAACCTGCTTGCAGAATAGCGGTGGAGAGGCAGATATTTTGTCTATGACTTTTGTTTGGAGAATTTAATACATTTCTATTTAAACTTATTATTGATAGGTAAGGGTGTTCATTGGAAGGACTGATGCTGAGGCTGAAACTCCAGTACTTTGGCCACCTCATGTGAAGAACTGACTCATTGGAAAAGACTCTGATGCTGGGAGGGATTGGGGGCAGGAGGAGAAGGGGACAACAGAGGATGAGATGGCTGGATGGCATCACCAACTCGATGCACATGAGTTGGGTGAACTCTGGGAGTTGGTGATGGACAGGGAGGCCTGGTGTGCTGTGATTCATGGGGTTGCTAAGAGTCGGACACAACCGAGTGACTGAACTGAACTGAACTGAACTGAAGGACTTACTAGGGCTTCCCTGCTATCTTAGCTGGTAAAGAATCTGCCTGTAATGCAGGAGACCCCAGTTCGATTCTTGGCTGGGACGATCCCCTGGAGAAGGGATAGACTACCCATTCCAGTATTCACGGGCTTCCCTGGTGGCTCAAATGGTAAAGAATCCACCTGTGACACGGCAGACCTGGGTTTGATCCCTGGGTTGTGAAGATCCCCTGGAGGAGGGCATGGCAACTCATTCCACCAATCTTGCCTGGAGAATCCCATGGACAGAGGAGCCTGGTGGGCTATGGTCCATAGGATCACAGAGAGTCGGACATGAGTGAAGCGACTTGGCAAGCACACATACTTTGATTTCTTTCTCAATCTGTTTTATATCTACTGCAAGTTTTTCTTTTGTGGTTGCAATGAGGCTTACATAAATATCTTATATTTGTAACTTGCTCTTTTAAGATGATAACAACTTAATCTTTTTTAGCATGTAGAAACATGGGTTTGAGTTGTGAGGGTCTACTTATATGCAGATATATTTCAATAGTAGTAGATATTACGGTGCTATGAGGTCTGTGGTTGGCTGAATCTGCAGATGTAGAGGAATTGTAGATATGGAGGGATGACTATAAGTTTTATGTTGATTAAACCCTGTGTTGTTCAAGGATCAACTATACTTCTCCCCCTCACACTTTAGGTTATTGATATTATACCTCACAATTTTTTATATTGTGTGTCCAATGTGTAGTTATTAATTTTAATATATTTATTTTTTAACTTTTAGATTAATTGTAGGTGATTTATGCATCACCATCACAATATTAGGAAAATGACTTTGACTATATATTTACCATTACCAGAGTTTTACACATGCAATCATGCGTTTTTATGATGTTAATTAACATCTTTTTATGTCTTCTTGAAGAATGTCTTTTAGCATTTCTTGTAAGGCAAGTCTAGTAATGAGCTCCCACATGGATTGGAATTTTATGTTCCCTTGTCTGTTTTCTGAGCTACTCTGTGTAGGGAAAGGAAGACATTCTACTCATTTTTGTAATCCTACTGCTTAGCACATTGAGTGCTTCCTAGTAGGTGCTTGATCAATGTGAAAGTGAAAACTGCTCAACTGTGTCCAACTTCTTGCGATCCTATGGACTGTAGCCTGCTAGGCTCCTCTGTCCGTGGAATTCTCCAGGCCAGAATACTGAAGTAGGTAGCCGTTCCTTTCTCCAGGGGATCTTCCCAACCCAGGAATCAAACCGGGGTCTCCTGCATTGCAGGTGGATTCTTTACCAGCTGATCTACCAGGGAAGCCCTTAATCAGTATATGTCGAATTAAAAAAAAATGATGTTTGAGCCAAGTTTTTACAGATGAGGTGGGTATATCAGGCAGAAGATACAAGGAGGATCTTCTAGCAAGAGCATAACATGCGTAAATCATGGCAGCCTGAAGGACGAGGCCAGTTTCAGGAAGAAATTTGAGAAAGGTAGTAGATGGTGAGGGAGTCTGGGAGCAGACTTCTGAGGGGGAAGACTTCAGAGGGATGGAGGCTGTTTCTGGAAATTAAGAGGTCAGACTTGTGGCCACATGTGGCTAAAGTTAATGACGGTGTAAGGCACTGCAAGTAAGTAAGTTAAAGCATTATGAAGCTGAGATCCAACCTGGGGGATCCATAAAGGTGTTGAAGTCACCAGAAAGGTACAAGACGGGGAAGAATATGGAGACAGAATAAGGTATCCTGAGTTTTGATGAATGTGGTGAAGTTCTCTGAAGGGCAGAGTAGGGTCAGTATGGATGTGGGTCCCAGTGAAGGTGACAATACTGACTCGCCAGCTATGAAGAACTAAGACAATTTTTAAGTCTTATCAGTTGAGCAGCCCCTGGAAAACTCTGTTCTCAAAGGTGCGATCAGAAGTATGCTGTGGAATGATGGTTGATTCTCCTCTCTCAAATCTACCTCCCTCTTACCTCCTAACTGAATCTGGCTTTACCTGGGGACTGCTCAGTGGGGACGTGGCGTGTTGAGGGGAACCTGCTCTTCCCCCTAGGTTGGTTTGTCTCAGTATCAGCATCAGTGCTCCTCTGGCTGCCCTGGTCTGTTCTCATAGGCCACAGAGTGACTGTAGGCAAGGGAGCAGTAAGGATGCTGAAAACCTTCCTTCCCTTTGCCATGCTTCATGCTATATCCCATTCCTTCATTACTATGTGAATGCTGTTGTGATGGCAGTTTGTGTGTTAAAGAATTTCTATATTAAAATACTTTGTCTAAAAATAAAAAATATCTTAGGGAGGGAAAAAAAAGTCTTGGAAACCGTGAGTAGTTTTCTCAGTAGTAGGGAAGGGGGCGCATCAGTCCATCTCCATTTCTTCATGCATTCCCGTCATTAACATCTGTGGTAATCGGTTCACAGTGCCCATGGAAGTATTGACTCATAGTTACTCTCTTCTCCGCCCATCCTGATTCCATCTGGTGTGGGACCACCTGCATCTGTCAGCTCTGTCCACACCCCAGAACAGTGATCCTCAGGCCTCGTGGTATGCCCTAGGAGTGTGGTTCACCATAGGGAGGACAAAGTAGACCCGGATTATTTGGGCAGGAGATCTGGGGGCCCCAAGTATCAGCACATTCAGTGCAGGCTTGGGTGGTCATGTCCCCTTGGCCTTGTGGACTCCTAGCCCCCCTGGCTGTGCTGGAGCATGGCTAGAGCAGGGCCGCTGCACTGTGGCAAGCTGATTACCGCAGATGTTACTTACCACAGACCTGGCCGAGGTCTCTGGGCACTTCTGCCTTCATGTTGCTTTGTTAAGTGATTGATTGTGGCAGAGAAAAGGGCCCAGGCCATGCCATGTCCTCTTCAAACAATGGGCTCTTTCAGGGATGAACAAAAATACACTTCAAATTTATTCCCTTCTTGAGGAAATAATTTAGAGTTTTCAAACTCCTCAACTACCTCAACCCACAGCCGAGTTTGGCCTGTGATTAGTTACACATCCTGGGTGAGTGTACACTTCAAGGACTTCAGTTAGTTTCCCTCTTGGCTTTTGCTGAGCTCAGCTGCCTGCCAGTTAGGGGGACACTGTGCCTGGGATTAGGAGGAGAAATGTTACAGGGAATTAGCCAAAAAAAAAAAAAAAAATTCCTGCTCACCTGCATGCTTGACTTTGCTTTGTGATTCTGTTTTCTCTGTTGATTGAACTAAATCCATGCCATCAAGGCTCCACTGTGACCAAACACCAGCTGTGAGAGAACATGGTCAGCTCCTGATCTAGTCTTGCTGCTGGAAGTGTCTGATTTAGGCCACTGCCCTTTGTTCATGCTGAGAGTGGTGTTTCCAGTATCTCTGTGTGTTATCGCTCAGTTGTGTCCGACTCTCTGTGACCTGTGGACTGTAGCCATCCAGGCTCTTCTGTCCATGAAATTCTCCAGGCAAGAATACTGGAGTGGGTTGCCACGCCCTCTTCCAGGGGATCTTCTGGACTCAGGGATTGAACCTGTGTCTCCTGCATTGCAGGCGGATTCTTTACCACTGAGCCAAAGGGAAGCCAATATCTCTACTTCTATAACTAGGAAGGGGACAACAGGAGCTTGAATTCTAGTCTTACTCTGCCTTCCCTTAGCTGTATGACTCTAGATGGGCCACATTCTGTACTTCAGAATGGTGATTTCTTCTTTTATAACAAAAGAACCCTTCCTACCTCACAGAAATGTTTTGAGGATCTAATGAGCCAATGAAAGTCAATGTCTTCTAGAATGTGTAAAGCCCATTGAAATTTCAGAGATTATTATCTCTATGGTGTGAGCCATTTATCATCTTCTTTACAAAGTGACAACTCTGTAGGAGAGCAGCTTTGCTGTAGAGAGGGTGGAGAGAATGGTGGGGGTGGGGAGGATGTAAAGTGGAGGCTGGGGAAACTGGAAGGGTGGGGGCTGAGGAGAATGAGGTGGAGCAAGCTGTTAGAGGTAATGAAAAGTGGCTGAATTCAGGATCTCCTAGTGTTTAACGCTAGGCCAGGCCATCAACACACAATGACTCAATTAATAGTTACTACAACCTTCCCAATATTTTTCTGCCACTTCACCTATTCAGAAGTAAAGCTATAACAGTAACCCAGCCACCTGTATTTTTTGTCCTTGTTCCTCTCTCCCACCCCCTTTTTCTCTGCTCCAGCCATACAGACCTTATTTTTCTAGAACACAACAAACTTAGCCTAGCCTAAGGGCTTTTGTACTTGTTCTTTCCTCTGCCCAAACCAACCTTCCCTCAATATCCACATGTCTCACTTTCCACTTCCCTTCTGTTTTTCGTCTAAAGTCATCTTTTTAGGGAGGCCTTTAATTATTCCCTGACAGTTTATATTACATCCTGCTTCCCTGCTTTGTGCTTTGTTATGGGAACCTACCAGTGTCCAGCACTCCATATATTTTACTTATTTAACTTGTGTGTCTTCTGCTCCCTTTACTAGAATGTAAATTCCCTGAAGGTAGAATTTTCACTGGATTATCTACTGCTGTTTTTCCAGTGACTGGAGTAGTGCTTGGGTTACACTGGTTCAGTTGCTCAGTCGTGTAAGACTTTTTGTGACCCCATGGACTGCAGCATGCCAGGCTTCCCTGTCTATTACCAACTCCCAGAACCTACTCAGACTCATGTCCATAGCACTGGTGATGCCATCCAACCATCTTATCCTCTGTCGTCCCCTTCTCCTCCTGCCTTCAATCTTTCCCAGCATCAGGGTCCTTTCCAATGAGTCATTTCTCATCAGGTGGCCAAAGAATTGGACTTTCAGCTTCAGCATAGTCCTTCCAATGAATATTCAGGACTGATTTCCTTTAGGATAGACTGGTTGGATCTCCTTGCAGTCCAAGGGACTCTCAAGAGTCTTCTCCAACAGCACAGTGTTGAGTGGGTTACACTAGGCACTCAATAAATATTCGTTAAATGAGAGAATGAATGAGTGGAAAACAGAACTCTGTGGGCTTCTTCAGAGTGAGTTTTTGATTTCTAGAGGTAGCCACCAGTGATAAAATTTATCCCAACACCAAATATTTACATAATCCCAAATGCTTCACCATTATGCCTTTGGATTAGACTCCCTTCCACAAGTAAATTGGCTCTTGAATTTTGATCTAAAGCTGTTCACTGAAATACATAGAAAACTAAGCTGCCTGAAGCACGCCAGACATCCTAGGAAAGAGGATTAACACAGCAGCCCGACTGACCCACATCCAATGTTCTGTTAGCTTATGTTGGATGGGGGTCTTCCAGGGCTGTTTCCTGAGGAAGCACTACCCTGGCCTGTGATACTGGGAGCCTGGACTGGAAGCTGCTCATGCTGTATGTGGAATAGATGGAGAGGAGAGTTTTGTCAGGGTTTCTGTAGGGATGCGGCCTGTGAAAGGTTTCCATCTCCATAGACAGAGGCAATTTATTCTTACTGGCATTTTTCAGGTTTGCTTGCTTCACCTCCTTCTTTCTCTTCCTCCCCCTCGCCCCCACCTAAAGGGAAACAGAAACATATAACAATTTGCTAGATTGATTTTTGGGAGACCGGAACCCTGTGGTACAGCTTCTGCTGTTTATGAAACAACTTAAAACCTTCTCTACCCAAGCCTCTTCTTTATGCACCTCATTAATACCTGGAAGTTTAAAGGACCCTAGCTAATGATACGTGGGGGGGAAATTGCCCGAGAATTCTCTAAATGCAGAGCCAAGAATGCTCTTTGCATCTTATTATGTGGAAACTATCACTAAAAATGAGATGACTTTTATGATATTCTCTCTTTGTATCTGTCTCGAAAGAAGATATCAAAATTCAAGGAATCCTGTGTTGTAAAGTAAACAGAAGAAAAGGAAGCAAGAGCACACAGATGACACTCTGAAAAACTTTGGGATTTAGTGCCTTTTTGAGACTTTCCTATCCCAGAACAGAACACTCAGGGGCTGTGGGTACTGCTATTGGAGAGAAGACCTGGGCTCCTGGAAAGGACTGAACTGTCTTTATATTGACATCTGAAGTGAAGAGGCTTTGAAGACCTTCAGAAATATTTTCCCATTACTCATCCTTTAAACTGGATCTTGGGAATGCAGATGTACATTGTACATGGAGCCCTGGGAAGTCTAAACATCATGGAATGAAGGGTGGACCTTTCTACTGTGATCTAAGACTGAGGCCATTCTGTGTTCTGAGTTGAAGTCTTTGCAATGAGTTGAAAGTGTTTTAAGCCTGAGATGGGCAAGTACTAGAGTCCAGGCCTGGCTCCTCTCCACAGTACTCTTTTGTTTAACTTGTCCTGCCCTGTCCTCTTTCTCCTCCTCCTCACATCTCCATTCTTCCTATCCAAGTGTGTGTGTGTTTGTTTTCTCTTTTTTTTCCATACTCTCTTTCTCCTTTTCCTTTTCTTGGGGAATGTCTGACTCGAGCAGTTGCTTTCAGATCTAAGAAACTTCTAAAGTTTGTTCCAGGGAAAAGTAGAAGAGACTAACTTGGGGAGAGGAGCTGGATGAGGTGGAGAGAGAGAGAGGGGAGGGGTGACGACACAGGATGTGAGTTGTTAGGTGCCATATGTGTCCTGACCTTGAGCCTCACGGTCTTCATCCCATGGGAGAGGATTTGAATCGACTCAGGGTGAGGATGAGATTGCCAGTGTCCCTCCCACTGCAGCTCCCCGTCTGCCTCTGTGACTGGGAGAGCCATCCTTCCAACCTAGAGGCTCAATGTGGCAGAGCTTCATTTTCACACCTCCCTTACAGGCAGGACAGTAATCTTCCAAACATTTGCTGATGGTCTTTGGGGAGAAATTTTCTCCCCTTGAAAATGCAATGCATGAAGGAAAGACCTCTCTTTGTTTCTGGGTTCATTCCTGCCTACCTGTGGTGTCTGGAACTGCTGCAGCAGCCTTGCTACCATGAGGAAGGCATGGTGGAACACTCCAAGTATGGTGGGGCAAAGACACAGAAAGGTCCTGTGTCCTTGAGACCACTGAGCTGCTCACCCAAGTTTGGAGCATCTTATATAATTGGCCTTCATATTTAAGGCATTTTTTTTACTTGGAGTTTCTGCTATTTGCAGCTGAAAGAAAGCATTTTGATGAGAACAAGCAAGCATGACCTCCTGGTTGGGCTTTATTTTGTGCTGACTGTTAGTTTCTTTAGTGTCATATATTAAACAGATAAAGTTTTCTATATATTTGTCCTCTTTCTCTACTGCTGTCTTCTGTCTCTATTTGGATTACTATCCAGAATCAGAAACTTCATTCTTTGCTTGTTTCTATAAATTTTCCTATTAAAATGAAATTCTTCATAAGCCCAAAATTTACAGCTCTCACACCAGAATTAAAAAAAAAAAAAAATCAGTTTCAGTGATCTTTTTCTGCTTTCTAATGGGTGCTAAAAGATACTGGCCTAAATAAGGCAGAGTATCACTTCTGGTAAGATCTGTTATATTTTGCTGATGCAAGCGTGAGAGGGGTCTTTCCTCTTGTTTTATCCCTCCCTCTGTGTATCTTTTCCAGAAACGAGGTCTGAAGGGTATTTTGTATTTAATGAGTGGTGACTTGTAGTGAAATACAGTTTCTGGTGCCATCAGCCCTCTTTGCATTGTTGCTTCTGTGTGTGGCAAGATAAAAATTGTTTATTAATCTGTAAAGCCAGCTCATCATTTCACTCTGTTCCCTAAGAGCTTCTGGATTTACTCATTTGGTCTCTTTGTTCTGACCCCTCCAAGGAGGATCCTATATTATCTGTCAGCTTCTTAGGATTCAGTGAAGGAGGATCTGGAGGAAAGGAGGGTTGAGGCAGAAGGTGATAAGAGAGGCTGGCCAGGATGGGACTGAAGGAGGTTATGGTGGATTAAAGCTTGAGGAAAGGTATATGGGAACAGGTCTGGGTTCAGGTTAGGGGGCTGGGAGGTATGCATGCAGGGCTGGCATTCACCCGGTTTGTATTAGGATGGCCCAATTGATTGCTCACCACCAGGGTTCCTTCTGAGATCAGTCCCTGGGCTGTGCCAGTTGTTAGTATTTTGAATATCACCTCTGGAGATATGGGTACTTTAAGAAATCCTTGGGAGACACTGGCCCTCTTTATGGTATTCAAGATTATGAATAGAAATTTTAGAAAAAGAGCAACTTGGGATAACATTTTGATATTTCTTTTGGTTGTGTTTCTTTTTCTTTTTCTGTTCCTTTTCCTTCTTCCTCCCTCTTTGCCTTCCCCTCTTCCCCCCTTTCCCTGGGTCACCATGCATCCTGAAGCACCATTCTGGAAGATGCAGACTCGAGGTGTTACCTGTATAATCACTGTTTAGAAGGGAGAGTAACTGATACACTGAATTCATTTTTTTTTTTTTAATTCAAATACAGGAAATAGAGAAAGTGTTTTCCTCTTAGGATTTGTCTAAAGGGTTTCAAAATGCTTGATGTAGTTGCCTATAAATATATTTGCTGGTTTAAGGAAAGTCTTATCTCTTACCAGGAAGTGTATGACAGAGTAACTGAATGAAAGCCTTCTGAGGTTCTCTTGGTATATGTTTATCTTTGAATATATTCTTGACTCTCAGAACCACTATCTGTTAAATCATTGTGTCATCAACAGCTATGCTGTGAAATAATTAATACTGTATCCTATTTTTAATTTAGATGCTACTTGCTTTTTAGTCCAAATTCAGAAATACATCCCCTCTGGTGACAAACAATGAAGAAAAATGATTGCAGATGGAGTTAGGAGAGCCCAACAGTGTGGCAGTGGAGTCCTAGGGGGGAAAATACTAATGAAAATGCTTTATTTTCACATAACTCTGGAGCCATGCTCTCCAATAGAAATACAATTCTATTGGAAATAGAATGGAAATGGAATAGAAAACGATTCACTTAGGTAATTTTAAATATTCTAGCAGCCACATTAACAAATGTAAAAAGAAATAGGTGAGATTAATTTTTAAATGTATTTTTCTCAGGCTGTCCAAAATAATACTTGTTCCAAGATGTAATCATTATCAAAATTAATGAGATATTGTAATTCTTTTTGCACTAAATATTTGAAACCCATTGTGTCTTTTACTCATAGCATGTCTCAGTTCAGGCTATTTGGATTTCAAATACTCGATGGCTACATGTGGCTAAAGGCTACTGCACTGACCTGCTCAGTTCGAGACTATTTCTATGGATACGTATTCCATTTTTCACTCAATGTTCATAATACATCAGGGGATGCCAGGTCACATATGCACAGATGATTGGTTTTTCTTCAGTTCAGTTCAGTCACTCAGTCGTGTCCGACTCTTTGTGACCTCATGAATTGCAGCACACCAGGCCTCCCCATCCATCACCAACTCCCAGAGTTCACTCTAACTCATGTCCATCAAGTCGGTGATGCCATCCTGCCATCTTATCTGTCGTCCCCTTCTCCTCCTGCCCCCAATCCCTCCCAGCATCAGAGTCTTTTCCAATGAGTCAACTCTTCACATGAGGTGGCCAAAGTACTGGAGTTTCAGCTTTAGCATCATTCCTTCCAAAGAAATCCAAGGGCTGATCTCCTTCAGAATGGATTGGTTGGATCTCCTTGCAGTCCAAGGGACTCTCAAGAGTCCTCTCCAACACCACAGTTCAAAAGCATCAATTCTTCGGCACTCAGCTTTCTTCACAGTCCAACTCTCACATCCATACATGACCACTGGAAAAACCATAGCCTTGACTAGATGCACCTTTGTTGGCAAAGTAATATCTCTGGTTTTTCTTCAGCTCTTGTTAATTCATTTGGGACCAACTTTTGAAATGTTTGCCATGGCCTAAGAGAAGGAAGGATTGGCTTTGACATGGAACAAGGATACTCTCAGAGTAGACTTGGAGCTTTGTGGGCTGGTTGTGGGGATTTGTGGTTATTTATTCTCCAAGCCAGGCTTCAGCAATATGTGAACCGTGAACTTCCAGATGTTCAAGCTGGTTTTAGAAAAGGCAGAGGAACCAGAGATCAAATTGCCAACATCTGCTGGATCATGAAAAGAGCAAGAGAGTTCCAGAAAAGCATCTATTTCTGCTTTATTGACTATGCTAAAGCCTTTGACTGTGTGGATCACAATAAACTGTGGAAAATTCTGAAAGAGATGGGAATACCAGACCACCTGATCTGCCTCTTGAGAAATTTGTATGCAGGTCAGGAAGCAACAGTTAGAACTGGACATGGAACAACAGACTGGTTCCAAATAGGAAAAGGAGTACGTCAAGGCTGTATATTGTCACCCTGCTTATTTAACTTCTATGCAGAGTGCATCATGAGAGGCGCTGGACTGGAAGAAACACAGGCTGGAATCTAGATTGCCAGGAAAAATATTAATAACCTCAGATATGCAGATGACACCACCCTTATGGCAGAAAGTGAAGAGAAACTAAAAAGCCTCTTGATGAAAGTGAAAGTGGAGAGTGAAAAAGTTGGCTTAAAGCTCAACATTCAGAAAACTAAGATCATGGCATCCGGTCCCATCACTTCATGGAAAATAGATGGGGAAACAGTGGAAACAGTGTCAGACTTTATTTTGGGGGGCTCCAAAATCACTGCAGATGGTGACTGCAGCCATGAAATTAAAAGACGCTTACTCCTTGGAAGGAAAGTTATGACCAACCTAGATAGCATATTCAAAAGCAGAGACATTACTTTGCCAACAAAGGTGCGTCTAGTCAAGGCTATGGATTTTCCCTGTGATAATGTATGGTTGTGAGAGTTGGACTGTGAAGAAAGCTGAGCACTGAAGAATTGATACTTTTGAACTGTGGTGTTGGAGAAGACTCTTGAGAGTCCCTTGGACTGCAAGGAGATCCAACCAGTCCATTCTGAAGGAGATCAGCCCTGGGATTTCTTTGGAAGGAATGATGCTAAAGCTGAAACTCCAGTACTTTGGCCACCTCATGTGAAGAGTTGACTCATTGGAAAAGACTCTGATGCTGGGAGGGATTGGGGGCAGAAGGAGAAGGGGACGACAGAGGATGAGATGGCTGGATTGCATCACTGACTTGATGGATGTGAGTCTGGGTGAACTCCACGAGTTGGTGATGGACAGGGAGGCCTGGCGTGCTTCGATTCATGGGGTCACAAAGAGTTGGACACGACTGAGCGACTGAATTGAACTGAACTGATGAGATCCATCTAGTCAAAGCTATGATTTTTCCACTAGTCATGCATGGATGTGAGAGTTGGAGTATAAAAAAGCTGACCACTGAAGAATTGATGCTTTCCAACTGTGGTGTTGGAGAAGACTCCTGAGAGTCCCTTGGACTGCAAGGAGATCCAACCAGTCAATCTTAAAGGAGATCAGTCCTGAATATTTATTGGAAGGACTGATGCTGAGGCTGAAACTCTAGTACTGTGGCCACCTGATACGAAGAACTGACTCATTGGAAAAGACCCTGACGGTGAGAAAGATTGAAGGCAGGAGGAGAAGGGGACAACAGAGGATGAGATGGTTGGATGGCATCACCGATGTGATGGACGTGAATTTGAGTCGGCTCTGGGAGTTGGTGATGAACAGAGAGGCCTGGTGTGCTGCAGCCCGTGGGGTTGCAAAAATTTGGACACGACTGAGCAACTGAACTGAGCTGATGATCAGATCATCTAAATGGGGTCATTTGTGAAAGCAGGCAGGGGAAGTGTAGTTATTTATTAGGAATAATATGTGATGGAATGAGTTCTAGATCCCGGTCAGGAGAACTAGGTGCAACTTCAGGCATTGATCTGGGAGGAGAGAAGTGAACTTGTTCATCAAGCCTGTTATAACAATAGGTACCTTAAACCCACTTTCTTTTCTAATTGTTATAATCAGCCCAATAGTTAGATACTATTACCAACTCCCATTGCAGAGGAAGACACTGAGATAGGGAGAAGTCCTACCTTATTGTGGAGTAAGAATGAAATCTCAGCTCCAATTCCAAAGCTGCTGTGTTCTTAACAATATAATCCATAGGCACGCCATATGGGTTGTATACTTCAGTCAGGGTTTGACTGAAGAAGCAGAAGCAGTCATGTACATATATATGTATATATATACGTATATATATGGCAGGGATTTGTTACAGGGATTTGACTTACACAATTGTGGAGGTTGGTAAAGTGGGCTATGTAAGAATTGTCTCTACCTCTGATGCTAGTCTATAGGGCAGGCAGTCATAAAGGGAAGATCACAAGCATGCTTGAAGCCATAAGTGCAAGACAGACTCCACAAGGTCAAACTAAAATCTATTTCTGTTCTTGTTGCTTCTGACCTTGGTGATAAAACTGTTCTGCTGAAGATGGGGGTTCTTCAACATGGAGCTAAACACATATACTTGACTTAAGAGGCAGAGAACCCGAGGAAGGTTCCAGGGTATGGTGGACCCATTGCATACTCACAGCAGTGAGCTGAATCAACAGATGAGCAACAAAGCGTGAGTGACAAAATGGCTGCAGCTTCCCTTCCATCCTCCTGTTTTCAGGAAAATCTTTCATGTGGCCTACCTTCATGGGAAATATTTAAGAAAAGGGAATTCTGGGAAATGTAGTTCAGCCTACTCAGGTTGACATATTTCAAAGGATCACATAGATATTCAGTAAATATTCATCGAGGGAATGAGTGAGTGAATAAATATTGCACTGCCTCTCTTGCAAGTTCTCTGGGAGTCAGAACATTTAATTTTGGCTTTGCTTCTTATAAGTTGAGCGATTTTGAACAAGTCACTTAACCCTTCGAGTTTTGGGTTCCTCATCTATAAAACTCCAAGCATAATTCCTGTTGTGCCTGTTTAATAGGACTTTTATAGGAATCAGTTGAGATGATCTGAACAAGAGCACTTTGAACGCTATAAAGTATAGAACAAATGTGATGTAGTACTACATTATTTTAATTATTAATGTTGTTATGAAGTCTTCAGTTTCCTAATGAATCACATGAAGTTAATAGTTTCTGACCAATTTACCTTATGGATGTGCCAGGGAGATTAAATTAGATGAAGTATGTGGAAGTGCTCTGTCAGCTCTTCCATGGCATATTCTTCAAAGGCAAGACTTATCTGTCATTCAACACTCAGAAACATTTGTACATTGTGTTTTAGTTCTTGGCTAAATGTCTTAGGGGGATAAGGGTGTAATTGGAACCATTAGTAACCCTGGGAGCTGGGGGGCAGTGGCCATTCCTTGGATGAAAGTTGTGGGCAGTGGATGAGCTTTCTGACCTATAGGTCTGGGCTTGCACTTCATAGCAGCCAAACTTGCTCAGCAGAATGAAGAAATCCCTGCGGAAGTTCTTGGTGAAGATGGCATAGAGGAAGGGGTTGGCACAGGAGTTGATGGGGTAGAACAGGACCAGGAGGATCTTTGACTTGGACACAGTGATGAGGGGCACCTTGAGGGAGGCAGAGATGGCAAAGAAGGAGATGGGTGCCATGCAGAGGAAGTCGGTGAAGATGAGCATGGCCATGCGCTTGGCTATCTTGGTGTCACTAGAAGAGGATGTGATGTTGGGGTTCCTCACCGTGAGGTAGATGTGAGTGTAGCAGCCACAGATGACCACAAAGGCCAGGACATTGAGCACAAGGAGGGACATGACATAGAGTTGTGACAAGGGGCTGTCAATGTCCATGGGCAGGCAGATGCTCACCTTCATGTAGCTGCTGATGCCAAAGATGGGAAAGAGGGCAACTGCAAAAGCAAAGATCCAGCCCACCAGCATGATGCTGGCAGCATGGCGGAGCTGCACTTTGCATTCGAGCTGCATGGCATGGGTGATGGTATGCCATCTTTCCAGCGTGATGGCGGTCAGAGTGTAGACTGAGAGCTCACTGGCAAAGACAGTGAAAAAGCCGGCAGCATCACAGCCTGCTCCAGTTTGCCAGTCGATGGCATAGTTGTGGTACTGGCTTTTGGTGTGGACATCAACTGAGGCTATGAGCAGCAGGTAGATTCCAATGCAGAGATCGGCAAAGGCCAGATTGCACATGAGGAACCGGGGGACTGTGAGTTTATACTGGCTGGTGATCAGGATCACCAGCACTAGGATGTTCCCAGTGATGGCCAGGATGCTAATAAACCATATCAAGACTCTGAGAATATCATCCCCCATGATATCTTCACATGGATTAAATGCGTCTGGCTCAGGGGAGCAAGTCACATCAACCACTTCATTGCATAAGTCATAGTCAAATTCACTGTACATCACGTCAAATCCTTTGGCATAGCTGGGCTCATCATCTTCTGCCAAAGAGACTCTCTGACCCCTAGCCTGAGTCATGTCATCAACTTCTTGCCTTAAAATAGATTTGTTGCAAATTGGATGAAGGTCAGAGCTAGAAAAATACAAAAAGGAACAGAGTCAACATGTTGGATCCAGAATGGCAAATATATCACTGTGTTTACACAGGGTAGAGAATGGGATTTCTTCTTGAGACTTTTTTCTTCTAACAGTCTGTCTGCCCTTGAGACTAAGCTCAAGGGTTAATGCTTCTTACTGTAAATGAACAGAACAACTTGTGTGTATATTCCTAGAGTTGGATGGCCCACTCGGGAAACCATCTGGCCACAAACTGAATGTGGGGAGGAAGGCGCCTGGGACTAGCTAAGTCTTACTGTTAAGTGCAGATAATTTACAGACTTGATATCAACTCCATCCTCTCCCTTCCCCATCTCTATTCAGCCCTCCCTTCATATGCCTGAGTAGTATACATTCCATTTTCTCTACACTAAACCCCAGTCCAAGAAGCTCTGGACTGTTTCTCTGACTCAAGTGGGAGATTGTCTGCATAGTTTGGAAGATCAGAGTATTTAGTTTGTTCGCAGCCAACTCTGACCCAGCTGTTTGGTACTTGTGCTACTAGGAGGTCTGCTAACTTGCCTGAAATGTTACTGAGGGGTGTATTCTTTATTATTTCACTCCTCAAGGGCCACAGTAAGCCTCAGGCATTGTCTGCAAGGTAAGCCTGGCTCTCTCATTTTCAGCAGTTTGCTAGTGAGATCCCAAAAGGATCTCAGCCTGATAATGCAGGTTGTGAGGGATTGTAACTCATGCCCTAGGGAGCTGGATCTTTTCAGGGTCACTTTTTCTGTCTTAGTTTCTCCTCTTTGAACCCCAAAATACAAGAGGCCTTGCCAACAGAATATAGGCACTTCCAGAAGGGACTTGAATGAAAACCAGATAACAAATATTCTTTCCAGACAAGTGGCTAGTACATGTAGAGATGGGGGTAGTAGTTCTGAATAGTTCTGAAGCTAAGTCTTAAGGAATGGGTATGTTTCACACTGGGTCTTCTTTTGAATGGAAACATACACACACACCCTGTTCATTTCCTCCCTCCCTGAGGGACAAGCTCACAGCAATGTTGAGTGACTGCATTTGTCTCAAGCCTTAACAAAACCTCAGAAGTGAGTGGGGAGGTGAGTGTTATAACTCCTCAAAGACTGCCCTCCTGTCCCCAACCATAAGAAGGAGAGAGTAGGTGGGGTGTGGAAGAGGTAAAGATTCCATTAGGTGCTGAACGATGGGGGCTGGTCAAGTCTGCAGTGGACACGGACTGGACTGAACTTTCCCCATGACCCTCTAGGAGAAGGGGCTGTTAGTGAGAACCCATTCCTCCCTTCTCTCCCTTCCAGAAAGTGAATTGAATTGCTAGGAAGTCATTTTTCCCTTGGGCCTACAGACTCTTTTTTTTTTCCCCCTGGAGACTGTGTCATTTTGTTTTGTTTTGTTTTAGAGACTGATAGAGCCTCTTACTTACATCAGTCATAGTTGAAACCAAGGAGGTTAAACAGTTAATAACATATATGGAATTGAAAATGTGCACAAAATCTTTTGGTTTAGCCAGAGATCTTGCAAAAAAAAAAGTAAGGCAAGCTCAGAGACTGGCAAAGAGGGAACAAGAGAATCACTGTGTTTTTCCAGTCATTGGATCGGCTGCAGCCCAGTTCTAAGAACAGGAAGTAAGTAACCTGGCACTTGCAGACTGTGATTCGATTCACTGGAATGGATCTAACTAACCATCTAGACACAGCCTTCACTTCCTGGGGCTTATGTTGACTGCTGTGATGATGTTTTTTGTTAATACTGCTACTGGTATATGTTAAGTATTGATGCTTTCCTTTCCTGAAACGGAAGTCACCTAAATGAGTGGGGAAATGGTAAACAATGTATGTCTATGGGAGAAGACTAGAAAGAAAAATGGAAGCCAGGGAAATAAAGTCTTGCCTCTGCAATGCCTCAGCAAATCCTAAGTATTATAAGAAATTGACAATTCAGTTTGGGGTGGAGTTAAAAAGTGGTACTCCTGGACCCCAATAAATCAATGTACAGTTACTTGGGAAGTGCATGGCAGAGTGGCCCAGAGTCTGAGCTTTGAAGATAGACAGACCAGAGAGTTTGAGTCCGACTGGCGTCGGTCAAGTTGTTTACAGTCTCTGAGCCTCAGTTTCTGCCTTTGTAAGAAGAGAATAGTGCTGTTACTTTTGTGAAACTTAAATGAGATAAAGGTGCAAAGTTTTAATATGCCTGGCAGTGAGTACTAGCAGGTATCAGCAATATGAAGACAGAGGATGGTGGTTACGTACTGAGTTCATATTGGGGTCATGCCCTATGTGGGTACTTAATGAATATGCCAAGTGCATCAGTTTAAAATCTAGCTGGAAAGAAAGCACCTGAATATAAGAAATAACAAAACAAGGACAAAATAACAATGTTAGCTGAGTATAGAACTATGACAAGGACATAACCGGTTCAATGACAAATGAGGGAGGGGAGTGGATTGTAAAATTTTTCCATGAGAGTTCAGAAGGGCCATCAGCCAAAATCTCACAGTCACAGGGCCTAAGATTTATACTTCGGGCATTATTTCCAAGTGAAGATTGGAGGGGCAGTTTCATCATGCAACTTTACACTCAAATTTCATTACCTAACCGTGCTACACCTACTATGGTATGGCATGAAGTGACACAATTAAAACACAAATCCTGTGTTTATTATCTTCTGAATAGCATAACCATATTGTTGTGGGTTTGTGAATTTGCTAAATAGAAAGACCAAACATCATTGTGATTTCTGTGTTCTGTCTTGGCATGTCTTCTTTGAAGAGCTGTGGCCCTCTCCTTTGCCACACCTGAGAAGCCCCAATGTAATTTAAAATAGGGACCTAGAGAAAGTGAGAGCCCAGTGGTCCAGAGGGACAAGAAAACCCTTCAAACCATGGTACAATGTAAGACAGACCTGGAGATTTCCAGTTGGGTGATCCCTGAGGCTACATCTATACTACCAGGGGGTGGTGAGACCAGAGGAGTCTGGGCAACTGAGTAAGAGAATATATTCCTATGGTGTTGGGTACTGACAGCACGTGATGTGCAGCTCCTTCAGTGGTCTTAACATCCTTTGAGATTTCTCCTGGTGGGTATTTAGTTCCAGGATTTTGGCAGTGAAATACCAATTTCACTGACCTGGCTGTGGATATCTCTTTCTGGACTATAAAAGAGGCAGGCCTTCTGCTTCAGCCCAAGCTCTTAAAAATTCTAGTCCTTAAGAAGAAATTCCCTAGCTCTTGAGCTAACTTGTGGGGAGTGTCTGATTCTGGGGAGTTCCCTAATGATGTGTGCAAATTCTCAAGAGTAGCCCCTTTTCTGCAGACCCTTTACGTGGGTCTGAGTGTGGACTGCTGCCTCTTCAATACTTTTAAAACATTTTAGGGTGTATATTATTTGGTTGTTTTGTTTTTAGAGTAGGGTATATGTCTGCATGTTAAGGTTGAATAATAGAAGTGGCTACGTTAAGCAGTAAAACAGTATCACAGAAGCTGTGTTCATGCTGGGCTACTGTGAAAGAGTAGGAACCAGGCATCATCTGACTGAGTGCAACTGCATGGTATGGATTGTGTCAGTGAGCTCAGGAGAGGCAGAAACTTGGAGAATCCCTGATACCCAATAGATTATATCTCCGATTGTTGTTGTTTAGTCACTAAATTGTGTCCTGCTCTTTTGCAACCTCATGGACTGTAGCCTGCCATAGGATTTCCCATGCAAGAATATTGGAGTGGATTTCCATTTCCTTCTCCAGGGGATCTTCCTGACCCAGGGATTGAACCTGCTTCTGCTATTTGGCAGGTGGATTTTTTTTTTTTTAACCACCAAACCACCTGGGAAGTACCTGTATCCCTGGTGGATCCTTTAAATATCTGGAACATGTAAACTTCGAAGTTTTCCCTTTACACAACCTCAACTTTTTAGCCACCCCCTAGAACTTGGCTTTATCAGGATTACCCTCTTTAACCTGGGATTCCTGGAACCTGACCAGCCTTGAAAGCCAAAGTGAACAGACGTCATAATCTTTGTTCTCCCTGTGAGGTGCTAAGCTCCAAAGATGAATTAGGGAGGTTTAGCATGGTGGAGGAGGAAATGGCAACCCACTCCAGTATTCTTGCCTAGAGAATCCCGTGGACAGAGGAGCCTGGTGGGCTGCTGTCCATAGGGTCACACAGAGTCGGACACAACTGAAGTGACTTAGCATGCATGCATGCATTGGAGAAGGAAATGGCAACCCACTCCAGTATTCTTGCCTGGAGAATCCCAGGGACAGAGGAGCCTGGTGGGCTGCTGTCTATGGGGTTGCACAGGGTCAGACACGACTGAAGTGACTTAGCAGCAGCAGCATTTAATATTTGGTAGGTAGCCTACCATGTGGGTAGCTCTCTCCTGTGAACCCATTTTCAAAAAAAACACTAAGGCTTTGACCTAGAACTTGCCTAAGGGATTTCATCATGGATGCAGAAGTTGTGGACCAAGTACTCCATTGGAGAAATGCCCAAACAGGGCTCAAGGGCTGGACAGAGAAAACTCACGTTTGCCGCCTCCAGTTTGCAAAGGCACAGCAGTGGCTGGGGTAGGTGAGGCTGGCCTCCACGAGTGTGACAAATTTTTCCAGACTGGGAAGCTTTTTTAAGCGGTAAGTTGACTTGGCCCGCAGCTTCTTAAGATTTTCTAAGCCATAGCTAGGCAGGGAACGGATCCTGGTTCTTGAAATATCTCTACAAGGAGAAGAGGCAAGCATACCTGATTACCGTGAGTCCAAATGTTTCTGCTGTGTTAGCAGTCAAAATAGCAGTCATAGTAGACCTATTTTTACATGAGGGAGGAGGGAGACTCTTGTTCATCCAACACACCTCAGTCACATAAATATTTGTCTAAAGGGACATTTGGCCCTTGTGTTCATGGTAGGAGGATATGGATAACAGGCTGCTCTGTATCCTGGATGTACTAGCACCCTGATCTGGGGCTTAACTGTAGCCCTTTCCCCTTTCACAGTGTCTGTTTAGAATAGACACTCAGTAAATCACATAGGATCAAGGAAGTGAGACCACTTCCTCCCCACCATAAAACCAGATGTAAAAATATATTTCTTGAGCTGGGGTGGAATCTGTGGCCACATTTTAGAAAAGGATGCAAAGAGAACACACTATAAGAGGAAGGAGTATGAGGTGGGCAACAGAGGTACCCTCAGCCCAAAGTCAAAGTGTCAACGGGGAGTGGTGGCAATGACTGTGGTATCCATGGACAGACTTGTCTGTGTGTGTACCCTGCCCCGCTACCTGTTAGACTGGTGACCTTGGTCAAGTTGCCTCACTTCTCCATGTGTCAGTTCCCTCGGTTGTAAAACAGGAATGGTAATAATCATACCTACCTCAGAGGGTGTTTGTGAGAATTAAACAAGCAAAAGTACATAGAAAACCTCCTGACCAACAGACAGCACTTGACAGGCAGCTGTCGTCAGAAAACATCACACACATGCAAGTTGTTCTTGCTTTGTTGGTGACCCAAGGTCTAAAATGTAAATGAACATTTTAACCAGGTTCCTGTCCCTGGAGGGCTCCAGGGTCCCATCCTCGCTGGCAGCGGCACCAGTGACATGGGCAACTTTCTGGCAGCACTGTAGGCAGCTTCAACCTTCAAAACAACTGTGACCAGCTGGTAGGTGCAAGGAGATTTAAATGGTACCAGCTTAGACTTTGGGGGTCAGTGGGCTGGCCATGAATGAGTGCTTCTGAAGGGGGTGGTAGTGATGACCAGATGGACTCATTTCAAGCATCCTTGGGTATACTTGGTAAAGGAGAATCTTCTAATGTCTGCATTTCCTCTAAGTCGAACCAGTAGGCACTCAGAGAAATGAAACTTCGGGGTGTGAATATATATCTGCTACCCCAGATGTTCTCCCAGTCTGGTGAAAATTACTTTCTCAAGGTTTTGTTTTCATAGGGTCATTTATTCTTTTGCTCAAAAATTTATAATGCTTCCCATTGTCCAGTAAAACCCACTCGTAACAGCTGCCCTGTTTGTCTCTTTCTTTTCCAAGCAAACTTCTTATACTAGATGTCCATACTTGATGTCACTATTTTCTCATTTCCTAATCCAACTCAGTTTCTTCCCAACCCCTAGAGAAGCAGTACTCATTAAGGTCACATCTTAGTTCTAACCTTCTTGATTTCTCAATTACATTTCACGCGTAAAACGTGTCTCCATTTTTCTTGGCATCACATTCTTTTAAATTTCTTCTGACATCTACTTTGGCTTATTTCTGATTTTGTTTTTTCTCCTCTATCTATCGGAGTTCCTCTAAACTCAGGCCCCTTTCTGACTGTACATAATCTTCCCAGGTGATCTTACTACTTTGATTTCAGATACCAAATATATGCTGATGGCTTCTCTGTATATACACCAGTTTAGATGCTAGTTCTGAACCCCAAATCCAGATAATCCATTGTCCATCAGATCCCACCCTTTTGATGACTTGCAAGTATCAAAACTGAATTTACCATCTTTGTTTTAAGTATGTTCCTCCTTTTGTTTTCCTTATTTCAGCAAATGACTCCTCCATTTCCCTGTGCTGTTCAGGCTAGAAACCTGGCAGTTACCCTTGACTCCTCCTTCTCCCTCTCTTGGACTCAATTTCTTGTTTTTGCAAGCCTAGCTTTTACATTTGTTTCAAGTTGGTTCACTTTTCTTGGCCACAACTTTAGTCTAAGTCACCATAGTGTTCTTGCCTGGAGAATCCCAGGGATGGGGGAGCCTGGTGGGCTGCCATCTATGGGGTCGCACAGAGTCAGACATGACTGAAGCGACTTAGCAGCAGCAGAGAGACAACAGTCTCAATAACTGTTCTTCTTGTGATCGTTGTATTAAGGTTCTCCAGAGAAACAGAACTGATAGGATATATAGAGATATATAAGAGGATATTTATTATGGAATTTGACTCGCATGATTTTGGAGACTGAGAAGTCTCATGATATACCATCTGCAAGCTGGAGAACCAGGAAAGTTTGTGGTATAATTCAGTCAGAGACAAAAGCCTGAGGATCAAGGAGGCCACTGGTTTAAGTCCCAGAGTTGGAAGACCCAAGAACCAGGAGTTCTGATGTCCAATGCCAGAAGATGGATATTTCAGCTCAAGAAAGGAAACACACTTGCATTTTTGTTCTATGAGGGCCCTCAACTGATTAGATGATGCCCACCCACACTGGGGAGGGTGAATCTTCTTTACTCAGTCTATTGAATCCAGTGCTAATGTCTTATGAAAGCACTCTCACAGATGCGCTCAAGAATAATATTTTACTAGCTATCTGGGCATCTCATGGCCCAGTCAAGTAGATTTTAGTTAATTTACTTAATTAAAATTATTAATTTAACTTAATTAATGATTTTAATTAATCATCCTGGCCATCTAGCTCTAATGCGATTGTTACACTGCAAACTGGGTGATAGTTTAGAAGTCCCAATTAGATTGTGATTTTCTGCTTGTAACTAGTCCGTGATTCTCCATTGCACTTCCAGTGAGGTACAAAGCACTGAATATGATGTGCTGGTCTTTGCCTGATCTCGCTCACTTCCATTTTGTGCTGTGTTCCACTCTGTCTTGCAGGAGAGACGACCTCTAAAGTCCCCATTTCCCAGGCGCCACCGTGTCACTCAGCCTTCAGTTGTGTTGCACACCTGGCACCAGTGGGGTTGGCAGGTGGGAGGAAGGGTGAAGCGCGGGCATTTCTCACCCCTCCTCTGCCTCAGGCAGCGGCTCCTCTGTGACTCCAGCTCCGTCACGCAGATCTGTGGAGGACCCAGCAGCTACCAGCCATCCCAGTTCTGTGCTTCAATTAGATCACATCCTCACTTGCCCTTACAGCCTAGGATTAGTAGCAATTCTCTACCATTGCTAATCCCTGGACTGCTAATTCCCTGCTTGATACTAAGGGAAATTTACATTTTCAGAGTTAATAATTATCTTGATGTAATACCTCTGTGTATTTTACTTAGTTCCCCTCCTTGTTAGATACCCAACAGATCAAATTTGTCAATGCTATTGTTCAAATACTTCAGAGTGCTTGCTGACTTTTGCTTGCTCGTTCCATCACTCCTGTTTCCATATTATCTCTATTTGGATGTCTAATAGGCAGATGAAGCTTTAGATATTAAACATTGAGCTCCCGATCTTGCCCCAAACCTTCTCTACTTGCAGCCTTTCCTGTTGTTCATGCAAAAACTTGGAAGTCAGCCTTGACTCTTCTTTCTCTCATACCCTGTATACCCACCCTCAGCAAAATAACTTGGCGTTACCTTCCACAACTGCTTCTCACAACATTCATTGCTATCACCACAGGAGAAACGTTCTTGGTGTTCCAAGGTCTCTTTTCTAGTTCTTGCCTGTGTATTCTAATTTTGTGGAGCTGGGGGTCCCTGGAATTAAGAGTCTGATCCATGAACCTTGGTCCCTGTGGTGAGTCTTCACTCTCTGATGCTGAAAGACCCAGCTGTCCTAGCCTGCTCAACACTTAGCCTTTCTATTGCTACAGAGATTCTCAACTTTCTTTTCTGCCCTAAAAAAATTCTCTCCAGTTTCTCTCTTCAGGCAATTGCTTCTCTGACCAGTTCTGCTACTGACACTCAAATTCTGGTCCCTGGGACCAAGTTTTTATTTTGCCTGGTGCATGGGCTCTTATTTTTTCCCTCAAATATGGAAGGGAGCAAAGATTGCCTGTTTTGTCTAAAATAGTTCAAGGCTTCCTACGGGGACTGAGATGAATGCATAAACAAAGTCCTTCAGGAGTAATTTAAACCAGGGGGATTATTTATTACTTACCATTAACATTTTTAATATTTCTAAAATCAAGTGATACAAAACAGAAGACCCTCTTTCTTAGTTATGGCTTCACCTCTTAATTTTAGAATATACAAAAACCACATTAATGAAGATTTCCCCAAATAAATTTTTATATTGCATGCAATGCCATCATATTTTCTCACTGACTCTGTAAGTTGATTAAAGATGACTGCAATTTCTTCCTGCTCTTCCACAGAGGGTCTATTCGCCCTTCCCTTGAATCCTGGTGGTGTCTTTGGACTACAGTAGAGTATGATGAAAGTGTTACTCTGCCAGTTCTGGACCTTTCTCCTAAGAGCACTGATAGCTTCTAAATCTTACAGAGCCCTAAGCTGCCATGCAAGAACTCTGAATGCCCTGCTAGTGCCATGCCGGAAAAAGTCTTAGCCAGGTACAGAGGGTCTGGAGGATAAGACGCCGTGTGTGTATGTGTGTCTCTGTGTGTAGAGAGGTACCAAGGAGAACCAGATACTTGAGTGAAGAGGACAACTTGCAGTACATCCCCCAGACCCAGCCACCTGAGCTGACATCACGTGGATCAGAGATGAGACAAGCTACCCAAACTTCTGAAACAAGACCATGGACAAAATGGAACAATTGCTTTAAACCACTGAGTTTAAGGATAGCTTTTATGTAGAAATGCAGAACTCAAACAGATTCGCGTTGACTCCCATCATCTCCATCCCTTTTAACAGCTGTAGAAGCATTTTTCCTTGAAAGCCATTAAGAGTGCAAATAGCAGTATAGTCTATACCTTTCTGCCTCTCTCACTTACCATCTTTTTCTTTGTATACTAGCTCTTTGTATTTGCATTTCCCCTCTCTTGTAGGGCAGAGGACTCCTTGCATTCTCAGCAGTGCCTTCTACATAGTAAGCTCCCAGAAAACTGTTGCTTTGTTCAAAGACAGGCTAAGGAGTGGCCCTGATGGAGGACTAGGAAAGGAAATAGATTGCCCCAGCCAGCTGTGATGTCTTGTGACCTCGTGTACTTACAAAGTTCTGGTACCTTGTATTGTCTCTTCTATCGTTTCATACTGTTCAACTTTCACGTGTATTTGTTTTGTCTCCTCAGCTAGATTTTAGATGCTCTGAGAACAAGAATTACTAAGATACTTTCACGTTCTACCTGGCATTTGGCACAGGGCTGGGGTCAAGAAATCTACTCAGTGGAGAGTTGTCTGATTAGCAGAGATGCCTCAGCATTACTAGAAGGTGAGACGTTGAAGGAAGTCTTACAGGAGAGCAATTCTAAAGGGAGAAGTGTGCAAGGCAAACCGAGAGAGGAAATCTGGATTTAAAAGGAGCTCAGCTTAACGGTGCTTCCGTGGCAGGCAATTATTTGTGACTGAGAGTGTCAAAGGAACCGAGGAAGGGAGCATCCTTGTGCAAAGTTTACAAGGAGATAGACACAGATTAAAGAATCAGTAGAATAATGTGCTGAATGGATTGACCTGTGTGTGGTTCAGTGACTAGGAGTTGAATGGGGAGGTCTGCTTGGGAAGCATTGGTGCCTGTCTCTCTGTTCAGTGTTCTGGAGCTAGCTTATATTGTGGACGGCTCATCGCAGCTGCAAAATACGTGAGTTGCTGTCATTTGCACTAGGCGGCTCCACTTGTGGAAGACTGTGGTATCTTGTCAGTATCTCAGGATCCAGATCTGCTGGTGGATGTTGAAAGGAGAGAGTGGTTGGTAGGAGAGAGATGCAGAGTCACTTAGAGTTTGGTAAAGCCAATTCTTTAGCAGAAATGATTCCTGGGTAGTAAAAGTGTTCGTAGAAGTGTTTATTTCAAGCATACTGGACACTTGCTAAAGCAATCAAACTAGGAAACTATCATAAGACTTCCTTATTTTGGACTGACAGAAAAATGTTTCTCTGGTACCTCCACAGATTAAGAAAAATCTATAAACATTTATATCAGTAGGGACAAAGAGGATAAGTAGATACTGTTCGTCTTGGAGTGAGACTTAAATTGCAAATATTCCCACTTTTGCTCTGTTCCGCTAACATAAATACACAGACATACAGAGTCTAATCACTGACAGTTCCTTCCACGTGGCCTGGAAATCTAACATTGTATTTTAATTCCTTTGTAAAAGCATATTCCACTCTTAGGATGCAAATATCCTCAGGGGAATAGCAAAACAAGGCATTATTAGTTATTCACATCTTCATGGAAGTGGGTTTGTTGTGACTATGGGCTAAGGGTAGGCTTGGAGAGAGGCCAGAACACAAAGTAAAGCAGCGAGGGGTGTTCAGAGGGTGATTCTGAGCAACCATATTTTGAGTAATTAAGGGAACCTCAGAATGGGATTTGATCTCTGAGCCTTGAAAGCCAGGTGGAAGAGTTTAGAGTTTCTTTGAGCAGAAGAATGACTTATTGAACGCTGTGATTTTATTAGATTAGTCTTGAGAGCCTTAAACAGGGCACACAATAGGTGTTCATTCATTATTAAGTGACTGGAAGGAGAAAGGATTGAAGATAGGAAGGGGATGGGATGGCTGTTACACAGGTGGACAGGAGGTGAGAGCTTACCTCCTCACACTGTCGCCTCATCTGTCAAGTCACTGCATCACATGGCAAAGATTTATTGGGTGTCTGCTCTGTTACTAAAACTTCCTGTGAATTTCTGCAGAGATTATAGTTCTGCCCAGTAGCTTTTGTCCCTCTACCAGAATGAGATAACTTGGGGCTGGTACTGTTTGTTTTTGAGTCTCTCTATCCATCACATCCATCCAAAGATGGGCACAATAAAGGACAGAAATGGCAAAGACCTAATAGAAGCAGAAGAGATCAAGAAGAGATGGAAAGAATACACAGAAGAACTGCACAAAAAATGTCTTAATGACCTGGACCATCATGACAGTGTAGTCTCTCACTCAGAGCCGGACATTCTGGAGTGTGAAGTCAAGTGGGCCTTAGGAATCACTGCTGCCAATAAAGCTTGTGGAGGCGATGGACTTCCAGCAGAGCGCTGTAAAAGTGCTGCACTCAATTTGTTAATTTGGAAAACCCAGCAGTGGCCACAGGACTGGAGAAGATCAATCCTCATCCCAATTCCCAAGAAGTACAGTACTAAAGAATGTTCAAACCACTGGACAATTGCACTCATCTCCCATTCTAGTAAGGTTATTCTCAAAATTCTCCAAGATAAACTTTACATTACATAAACTGAGAACTTCCGGATGTTCCAGCTGGGTCTAGAAAAGGCAGAGGAACCAGAGATCAAATTGCCAACATTTGCTGGATCACAGAGAAGGCAAGAGAATTTCAGAAAAACATCTACCTCTGTTTCATTGACTATAATAAAGCCTTTGTGTGGATCCTAACAAACTGTGGGAAACTCTTAAACCAGGCCATCTTGCCTGTCTCCTGAGAAACCTGTATGTGAGTCAAGAAGCAACAGTTAGAACCCTGAATGGAACAACTGACTGGCTCAGGATTTAAAAAGGAGTACGACAAGGCTATTTATTGTCACCCTGTTTATTTAACTTATACTCAGAGCACATCATGCAAAATGCCAGGTTGTATGAGTTACAAGCCGGCATCAAGATTGCTGGGAGAAATATCAACAACCTCAGATATGTGGATGACACCACTCTAATGGCAGAAAGCAAAGAGGAACTAGAGAGCCTCTTAATGAGAGTGAAGGAAGGGAGTGAAAAAGCCGGCTTTAAACTCAATATTAAAAAAGCAAAGATCATGGCGTCCAGTCCCATCACTTCATGGCAAATAGAAGAGTAAAGGTGGAAGGGTAAAAGGTAGATTTCCTCTTTTTGGGCTCTAAAATTACTGCGAATAGTGACTGCAGCCATGAAATTGGAAGACAGTTGCTTCTTGGCAGGAAAGTTATGACAAACCTAGACAGTGTGTTAAAAGGAAAGACATAACTTTGCTGACAAAGGTCTGTATAGACAAGGCTACGGTCTTTCCAGTTGTCATGTATGGATGTGAGAGCTAGACAGTAAAGAAGACAGAGTGCCGAAGAACTGATGCTTTCTGATTGTGGTGCTGGAGAAGACTCTTGAGAGTCCCTTGGAAAGCAAGGAGATCAAACCAGTCAATCTTAAAGAAAATCAACCCTGAATACTCTTTGGAAGAATTGATGCTGAAGCTGAAGCTCCAATACTTTGGCCACCTGATGCGAAGAACTGACTCATCAGAAAAGACCCTGATGCTGGGAAAGACAGAAGGCAGGAGGAGAAGGGGACGGCAGAGGATGAGATGGTTGTATGGCATCACCGACTCAATGGACCTGAGTTTGAGCAAGTTGGTGTTGGACAAGGAAGTTGGTGATGGACAGAGAAGCCTGGCATGCTGCAGTCCATGGGGTCATGAAGAGTAGGACATGACTTGGTGACTGAAAAGCAGTGAACGTCCCTCACATCTAGCAGAGTACCAGACACACATTGAATAGATGCTCAATCAACACCTACCAAATACATGACATGTAAGCCCTGCTATATTCAGTGAATGAGTGAGGATGTCTGCTTTATTACTGACTGTTCTTAGAGCTGGTGGGCTGGACAGAAGGGGTAATAATGGGCAGGTGTTTTTAATCCTTGTCTTTCAAGCTGGTCTCATGATGGCAGCCTTTCTTTATAAGGTCCCACTTTGGTTAACATTTCAACCCATGTGCTTTCTGGAAGTGACTGCTTTTGAAAGCTGAAATCCTGAAAAGTAGTCCCAACAGGAGACATCATAAGACAATGGCTGACAGGACTTAGCAATCCTGAACTGTTTCAACATTGTTAGCATTCTTGATTTTGAGCTACAAAGCAGAAAGGGAAACGGCAGTCAGTAATATGATGCTGAGTCAGGAGAGGCAGGCATTAAATTGTGTTCTGTGCCCTGTTTAATAAAGTGCATTATAGCCAGTGCCACAAATTTGATTTGAACAATTTCTATTTTTCCCAGCAAAGATGTTATTACAGGTCAATCATTTCCATAAGTGAGAGCACATTTCTGGTGTATACTACACTGACAGATGGCTAGAAGACCTCTCTTTCATGATCCCAGGTGGAATAAAAAGGCAATTTACTATCTATAGGACTGTGGGTATACTGGTAATGGAAGAGAATCATTCTTATACAAATAACTCAGTGTTTGAATCTGAACTATCAAATGAATCTGAGCTATAGCCAAATCAATTTGATAAACCATCAGAATATGATTGTACTGGCTCCAGCCTGCAAAAGCAATGCATTAAATTTTCCCCACAGGAAACGGTTTCCCAAGGAAACAGCAATTGCTTGATTGCTTAAAAAAAAAAAGAAAACTTGAGTGAGTTCAGAATATAAGGTGAAAACTCAGATGGCTGCTGACGTTCAAGGTCAAGACTCATGAGGGGGAAATCGGGATGCTAGACTGCTCTTGGAAACTCAATGGAGCTTGTCTGTGTGCCCTTGGCTTTCTCTACATCTCTTTCTCTTTGCAATGGAGCATCTCATACTTGCACCCTCAGGTGTTCAGGGACTCCCTGCTTTTCACTCAGCTAAAATTTTTGCCTTCAGGAAAGGAGTTATGATTGGTTTGGGTGCCCTCCCCTTGACTCCCTTAGAATCCCTCGCATATATGTACTGGGGCAAAGCACTGAGCCTCCTGGGAGGAAGATACACCACTGTTGGCTCTTGGAGGAGATATGGAGACTGGGCCAAGCTTCCCAACTCCCAGCCCTGGTTCAGGGGCCGTGATTCTTGGTGCGCTTTCTGGACCAGCAACATCAGCTTCACCTTCAAGTTATTAGAGATGCAGGTTCTCAGGCCCACCCCTGACCTATTAAATCAAACCTACTGGGAGTGGGATTAGCCATCTAGAGTTTTACAAGCATGCTGTGTGATTCTGATGCATGGTCAAATTTAGAACTATAGCTTAAGGCCATTTGAGGACCACTTGCCACTGAGGTGGCTCATTGCTGAGTTCTGCTCTGGGATTTGCCCTCACCTGACTTACCCAAGACTTGACATCTCCCCTGGGCCTGCCTGCACTCAGTGACTGTTGATGAAGAGGATCGGCCCCTTGCATTAATTCAGTCAACTCTGAAGGGCCATTCTAACTCCAGAGCTCCCCCTAGAATCAGCTGAAGCTTCTGTTGCAAGTGCATTGGAGTTCAACTTTCCTCTTAGCCTGATTCTGCTTCCATCAAGTACTCCCTACAGGCTCCAAGAGCACTCTCCAGAAAGCCTTCTGCATGCAAATACCCACATCACAGTCTCATGTTCAGTGAGAGGAATCTGACCCAAGCAACAGTCACAGCCCTAGCCTGAGCTGCATCTACGGTGGGCTGAGTGGTCTACACACACTTCTCCTACCCATGAACCCACAGCACCAGCATGGGCTTGTACTCTGCACACACACTAAACAAAAAGCCTTCAGGCCAGGGTTTTCCTGGGATTGGCACATAAGGCTGAAATAAAGGATAGACTAGGTCCTAAAGCCCCAGGTGAGCAGCCACAGAGGCTGGGAAGACATCTAGAGAGGTTAGTCTAGACAGACTAACCTGAAAGCCCCAGAAAAGGAGGCTCGATGTTAAGCTGACCAACCTTCTTGCCCCTAAGGGGAGAAGAAGGAGGCGATCAGCAGTTAGAGACTGGGATGTAGGCCAGGATCTTACACACATATCCTCATGCATTGAAATGAAAAGATGTAGAAATGTATTACCCCTCTCTACCTTTTTGCGTGCTTGCTAAGTCGTTTCAGTCGTATCCAACTCTGAGAGACCCACCATGGGCCATAGTCCACCAGGCTCCTCTGTCCATGGGATTCTCCAGCCAAGAATACTGGAATGGGTTGCCATGCCCTTCTCCAGGGGATCTTCCTGACCCAGGGATCAAACCTGTGTCTCTTATGTCTCCTGCATTGGCAGATGGGTTCTTAATGACTAGTGCCATGTGGGAAGCCCCTCTACCTTTTTAAGTCATGGCAAATGCTTCCTAATTCCTTTGGATTTTCTGTAAATTTTACTCACTGTTTCTGTGGTGAAAGTGTAGAAAATGGGCCTGTAACTTGAAGACTCTGCAAAACTGCTGGTGATGATATTATCCCTCTTCTTGCTGGCATTCATGGCAGGGCTGATTGGGGGTCTGTGTTGGTGTTTTCCACTGGAGACCCTGGTCAGACATCCTGTGCAGTGCCTCAGCCTGGGACCTACTGTCAACATCAAGGGACGTTCTTCTATGCTTTTACTAGTGTTCTTGGGCTGGGGGCAGGGTCTTGTGTTTATAGTTTTTTTCCCCCCATTTTAGTTCACAGTAAATTGAGGGTCCCTTTTAGATGTTCAGTTGGACCTATTGAAGTACTTTAGGTGACAAGGTATGGGGGGAATGCATAGGATATGAGGCAGGAGGCCTAGTTTCTGGTCCAGGCTCTGCCACTTAGTGCAGCAGTGTGAGTGTTGGCAGGTTACTTCCCATTTCTGGCTCTGGTGTCCCCAGCTGGGTGATGAGCTGGACGAGATCCTGTCCAGCTTGAATGTTCTCAGTAGCAGACAGTAGTTAAGCTGCTGCGATGTCAGAGCGTACCTGGTGCAGGTCACACGTGGAAACCTACCATCACAGACATGTTCTGCCATGAAAGATAGGGGTGCTGGTTTAGGCACGTTCAAAGCCTTTAGGACTGTTCACTAAGTGAAATTAACACACTGTTGTTCTCCTGGTCGAAGACATCAAATACACTCTGTTTGTCTCCCAGGTACTCTAAGAATAAGAAACATTGACTAAGCATTGCAAGCTATAAGTGTGTTAGTCACTCAGTCATGTCTGACTCTTGGCGATCCCATGCACTGCCGCCTCCCAGGCTCCTCTGTTCATGGGATTCTCCAGGCAAGAATACTGGAGTGGGTTGCCATGCCCTCCTCCGGAGATCTTCCTGACCTAGGGATCGAACCCACATCTCCTGCATTGCAGGCAGATTCTTTACCAACTGAGCCACCAGGGAGGCCCTACTGGTTCTAAAGACTTTGTGTATTAAAGCACAGGGACTGTATGCCTGGCACTCCCCATTTGTTACTCGCAGGTCCTACTTGACACTTCATAGCATACATGATAGTTCAATATATTAAGTTGCATATTTAGTTCTGTTATCTGACTCTCCTTTATAAGAATATAAGCTTTCTGTGAGGAAGAACTTCTGTTCCTTGCACTATATACAGTGCATAGCATAGGGCTGGTGCTTAAAAATCTATCTGTTCAATGAGTGAATATATGTATATTCACTCTCTCTCTCTCTATATATATATGTATATACACATACACTTACATATATATTATTAAGCTTCAAACAGTATTAGGACATGGATATTATTGTTCCTGTCATTGTTTTAGGTGAGGAAACTGAGGTTTAGAGACGTGAGAGAACTGGTTTTAAACCTAGGTAGTCTTCTCTGGCATCTCTGCTTTAATCATGCAAACATCCCTTCTTTCGTACATGTTGCCTCTCTGAAACCAGGCATTCTGGAATGATCTTTGAACTTATTCAAAGAGACAGAGTCCCATATAAAAGTTACAACAGATCCTTTATCATCGTTAATAATCATTAATAGAATTTCTGCTCCGCCACACAGGATCTCGTTCTAGAGGTGCACGGGTTCCAACCTGAAGGAGAATGCAGCTGCCCCCTGGTGTCTGTGGGGAATTGGTTCCAGGATCCATTGCAGACACCACAATCCATAGATGCTCAAGTCCCATGGCCTTGCCTTTCTTATCCATAGTTCTGCATCAAGGATTCAACCAACTGCAGACAGTACATATTTATTGAAAAATATCCATATGTAAGTAGACTCATGCAGTTCAAACCTGTGTTGTTCAAGGGTGAACTGGAAAGCTTTTTGGTGAAAATGAAAGTGATGTTGATAGATGGTAGGTAGGTAAGTAAATAACCTATGTACTGACTGCCAAGTAAGAGGTACAAGCTAGTGGCTCGTAAGTGCCTGAACTGACCTCAGAATGCAACAGTCATTCTGCAAACCTTTACATCTGTTCACATGTTTATCTGTTCCTTTGCTTACTATTTCTTCTTGTATCTGACTCCTTCCTCTGGATACCTTTCTTCTTCCTGCAGTACATTTGTCCATAGATGTAGTGGGTCTTGCTTAGAGCCTGGGGAAATACATTTTAAAGAAGCTCTTGCAGATCTGGGCCCTTCAGCCATGAAGGCTATGAGAGTTGCAGGAGGAGGAATTTACTGTTAGCAGAGATTGTCAATGAAGAGTGGGGGTTGGAGTGACCCATGTGAAAGGGAAGAGCAGGGGCAAATAAAAACAGAGGAAAGTCACTCCTGGTGGTAGAAATGAAGACGAGCAAGCAACAATAGAAGGAGAGGTGCTGATACAGTGGCATGAGGCACTGGAGGCATCCTAAGAGGTCTGGAATTGAGGCAAAGAGGATCCAAACATAAATGTGTGTATTTCTCACTGGTTTGAACAAAACTCCTGGACCCTGAGGGTGAAGATGAAGAAATGTGCTTTTCCTTTCAGGGAAAGGATGTATAGCAGAGTGGTTAAGAGCGCTCTTAGGAGTCAGACCAGCTTGGTGTTACATCTGCGCTCTAAAATTTCTGTGACCTTGGGTGAATTGACCCGTGCAGGGAAGCCAGTTTTCCCTTCTCTAAAATGGGACCAAATAGCTCCTACCACAGAGGTTATTATAAGGATTAAATTAGAAAATGCCTCTTACATTTTTGAAACACACTCTGGGACTTGGTAAGTGCTCATTAAGTAGTTGTTGTTGTTACTGTATTGATATTTAGAGTGTAGATCAGCCCTAAATTGTCCTATACACCTTTGCAGATGACGCAGATAAAATTTGATCTTAATTGCCAGCCCTGTCCTGTAAGCGTCCCTGAATGGGAGAAAGTTGACTGCTAACTTACAGACACTGATCTCTTGGACAAACTTGACTGCTAACTTACAGATGCTGATCTCTTTCACTTGGAAGCGAGGGAGGCTACTCACAGAATGACCGGTCCAGAGGCTCCCTGGAAAACATCATTAGGCAGTTCTTCCAAATTACTGTTATCACTTAGATTCCTGGGGATGGAGTTGAGAAAAGAAGGAGGGAAACACAGAGCCACATAAACATCACTGTTAAAAGAGCCATTTCCCTCTAAATGGCCTGGAAGAATAGTCGGGGCTACTTACAGCTCATCGAGTTGGGTTCCATTGAATGCACAGTTGTGTATTTCTTGAATCCCATTCTTACTCAGCCATCTGAAATAAAAGACCCATTAAAAAACCAATAATGTCAGATGCAAACAGTACATGAGTTTCATAATTGGAAGCACTGGGGCAAGGTCAGACAGCACAGGTTAGTGGCATAAATAAAATACCACCCTAAGACTCAGGGAGCAGGGTGGAAGGGAGACTGATTTATCACTGTATAACCTTTTGTAATGCTGGAAGTTTGCATTATGTGCATGTATTACTTATTCAGAGAAATCAATGAAATTTAATTTTGAGAAGGCACACTTAGGCATAGCAGCCTGGATTCCATAAGGTCTTTGCACATATCATTTGTGTGTAGAAATGATGCCATGGGAGGAGCAGACAAAGATCTTTCCCATCCTGAAGGACAGAGATCATACTGTTATTGAACAAGTGTCTGTTAGACAGAGAAAGAACATATTGTATCCCCTTTATCTATTGCCTTAAGCCTCTCATTCATGCTCATTCACAGCAGCGGGCCTGGCTGTCATCAAAAAGTGATCTAATTAAACTGTCAGACAACCTGAACATCTCCCATGACCCATAAAGGACCTGGCTATTGGAGGTTTGTGGAGGTGGCTCTGGGTTAAGCCAGAAAGGAAGAGAAATCAATTATAGAGGCTGTGGGCTGTGGCAGGGTGAGATGGTGTGAGCAGGCGAGGAAGGAGGCTCTGGGGGAGGTGGGACGGGATGGGGAATCGTCATCCAAATTCTGCAAAGAAGGTCAGTGAGCAGGTTTGCCTGGACAGGGGAGCCCAAGGGCACCTTGGGCTGACAGATCTGCACTGCTGTGCTCCTGTATGGTCTGAAAACAAAAACAGAAACCCAAGTATGGGAGAGCTTAGCCCAGGGAGCCTGGGATCACTTGTTCTCGATTTGCCATCAGGTCCTCGTCCTTGTCAACTCGGTGGGTTTGCAAATAGCACTGTTCCCAAAGCTGACCCAGGGACACTCCCATGTGTCCAGGATGTTGAGAGTTTTTGTTGCTGCAGTGAGGAGCCCAACAAGCTTAAAATCAAAGAAGGACACTGTGTGTGTTTTTCTTCCCCCTGAAAGCTAGTTAGCTGAAAATCCACACAGGAGCAATGCAGGTCTTTCAGAACATTAGCAACAAACTGGTGGATTCTGATGGCCAAGAAGTAGCTGTGCACCCCCAGTCCTGCCTGCCCCACACCTTCCCAAGTGTACCCAGCACATCCAGCCTTCCTGACTGATTTGCCAGCCAATTGGCTGGGGGTGACAGTGCTGAAGCAGCTGTCCCTAACTGGTGGGAGGTGGATCCTAGGGGCTCTGGACCAGACAAAGGAGTCAACAAGCTTTTTCTACGAGGGGCCCAGTAATATATTTTAGGTTTTGTGGTCCAATAGGCAAAATGAGAATATTACATAAGTACTTTGTATTAGTCACTCAGTTGTGTCCGACCCTGTGACCCCATGGGCTGCAGTCCACCAGGCTCCTCTGTCCATGGGATTCTCCAGGCAAGAATACTGGAGTGGGTAGCCGTATGCTCCTCCAGGGATCTTCCAACCCTGGAATTGAACCCACATTGTCCTTTCCTGCATTGCAGGCGGATTCTTTACCATCTGAGCCACCAAGAAAGTCACCAGGTACTTTATATGGGTAATTAAAAAACAATTTCCATGAGATTTTTATTGACCAAAGTTACCAAAGTATAATAGTAATAATTAAGTACAATTTTTTTGGTAATATAGGTCTACTATTGAAAATAATGGATTTTTTTTTCTTTTATTTGGAGTACTATTTTGCTTCATTTAGGTTCAGCATTCATGTTCCTTATCATCAAAATCTTGATTTATAGAAACAAGTCCTAGATCAAGGACTAGATTTGGCCTGTGGGCTGTAATTGGCTGACCCTTAATCCAGCAAAAGTGGTGAGGAAATCCATGTGACTGCCACTTATCTTTTTTTATAGGCTAGATAATTAATACTTTTTTCATGAATAGAAATAGATGTGGCTATGTAAAATGCAGACTAAGATAATTATTGTATTCAAAGTAGCCCTTTTTCTTTACAGATTTTCTTAATCAATAGAGGAGGTAGCATTTTTTGATGTCAATAATGGATTATCACACAATAAACAAATTATGTCCAGAATTCCTGCCCAGGGGGTTATGTTAGGCAGTAGAACTCTCAAACTATTACCAGAAAAGCTGGTAATTGTCAAATACATGCCTAGTCTCTTAAGAGAGGTAGTGCTGGTTTTAAAACCTCATCATGATGGTGATGACAAACATGGCAGAACATCAGCTAAGGAATAACTGAATCATGGTTTTCCTTAGTCTTTTTTTTTTTTTTTTTGATCTTTTCCCCAGTATGTTCAGTCATTGAAGGCTCAGAAAGCTCCAGAAGCAGAGTCTGTCCTCTTTCTAAAGAATGAAGGTGTGGGAGGACCTGGCCCATGAAAGCTCACTGAGGGGCAGGAAGACGGAAGCCAGTTGAGGAAGGGAGGAAACGCATGTGGAGTAAGGCCGTAGCTAGGTACTTCCCTGTTCAGACTTTCTGGTTGCGTGGTCAGTGGAGAGGTGGGGAAGGACTCCAGGGCCTCCTTGTGGTGGGCTTTTACTCTTCATTTCCCCCTGAGCCGCTAGCCAAGTGTCTGATAATCCTTCATTGTTGGACTATTTTAAAAATATATTTACTTATATGTATGTAGAAAAGGGGTTTAGGATTTTGAAAGATGCAAAGAGAGCTTTTGCCATCATCAGAGCTACTTTGCCAGGTTTTTTTTCCCCCGAGTACCCTTGGGTGTCCCTAGAGGCAGAAAGTGTCCCTATAGCCAGAAGTAGGGCCCAGACAAAGAACAACTGAAGACTTAAACTGTGGAGTGTGGACCTTCTGATTCTGTTATATATGGATTAAGGGCCATCCGAGGTTAAGGGGAAAAAAAAGAAAAAAAAAAACTTCTCTCACAAATGTGAATTGGTCCTTTGGAGACATGTCTGAGAAGTGTTGATTCTTACAAAAACTGTCCTCACTAGGAAAGTAGGTTCTCAGTTCTGGGGATCCACATAGTATCCATGGACAGGAGTCAGTGAAGAACAGCTATGATCTCTATTTTTTATTTTTTGTAGTCTCAGGTTTCTGAGATGGTGTCTCAAGTTCTTATTTCCTTAAGTTCTTTTCCTCCACTTGGGAAGAGTTAAGACTAGGTAGGTCAGGAGAGCTTGCTTTCTGTCTGATGTTCTGGACAAAAAGGATGCACGCTGCTGCTGCTGCTAAGTCGCTTCAGTCGTGTCTGACTCTGTGCGACCGCATAGATGGCAGCCCACGAGGCTCCCCCGTCCCTGGGATTCTCCAGGCAAGAACACTGGAGTGGGTTGCCAGTTCCTTCTCCGATGCATGAACGTGAAGAGTGAAAGTTAAGTCTCTCAGTTGTGTCTGACTCTTAGCGACCCCATGGACTGCAGCCCACCAGGCTCCTGCGTCCATGGGATTTTCCAGGCAAGAGTACTGGAGTGGGATGCCATTGCCTTCTCCGAAAGGATGCATATCAGTGCACAAAACTGTGAGAATGTTATTAGTACACACCAGTTTTTAAAAAGTGAGATAATTGACATCTGACATTATGTTAATTTCAGGTTCCCACTTATATGTTTTCTATAAAAATACTCAGTTCCCTGGTGGTCTGGTGGTTAGGACTTGATGCTTTCATTGCCCATGGCCCAGGTTCAGGCCCTGATTGGGGAACTGAGATCCCACAGGCCTCAGTGCAGCCAAAAAAATAAAAAGAACTGTATTACTAAACTTGCCACATGAACTCATTTTGAATACATATATTTGAATCACAATATTTAAAAATGACATGTATGTTCAGAGCAACATTTAACACAGCGCAAGCATCCAGGTAGTTCTGATTCCATTGATCACTAAGCTCCTCCCTCCATTATGCCAGCCAAGAATCCCTTTGCTGTAATATAGTAGGCCAGTGGTCCTCAGACGCTCACCATTTTCCAGAGGTTCCCTTTTACCTTTTTGTTTTAACCTTCGTGGCTTTGGAGATTCTGTTTCCTCTGCTCCTCCTTTGCCAATGCTGTGGCTAAATTCCACTCATCTTTTAAAGCCTTCCTTCTCTCACTTAACTCTTCCTTCAACTCTCATGTCAAATTGTATTATTCCTCTTCTATGCTTAGAACAATTACTTTTATTTTACACATATTTCCTGCTGCTTATTTCTTTTGCTCTCTTGTTCTCTCATGGTTCTCACACCTCATCAACTCATTCCAACACACACACACACACACACACACATTTCAAATATCATGAACAATATTCAGCGGAAGGATTAGGTATTATCTACAATTTTGTCCTACTGCTGTGTGCTCTGAATCCATGCCTTTGATTTTATATTTTCCTTCATACATCCTATTTCTCTGCTAGTCCCTTTCAAATTTTTCTGTTGGTTCTCTGTAATAAAGTTTTTGGGCTCCCCTTGTGGCTCAGCTGGTGAAGGATCCGCCTGTAATGAGGGAAACCTGGGCTTGATCCTGGGTTAGGGAGAGCCCCTGGAGAAAGGAAAGGCTACCCACTACAGTATTCTGGCCTGGAGAATTCCATGGACTCTATAGTCCATGGGGTTGCGAAGAGTCAGACACACCTGAGTGATTTTCACCATAATAAATTTACATCAAATACTGTGTTTAGCTTTATTCTAAAAGACTGATGCTGGGAGGGATTGGGGGCAAGAGGAGAAGGGGACGACAGAGGATGAGATGGCTGGATGGCCTCATTGACTCGATGGACGTGAGTCTCAGTGAACTCTGGGAGTTGGTGATGGACAGGGAGGCCTGGCGTGCTGCGATTCATGGGGTGGCAAAGAGTTGGACACGACTGAGCGACTGATCTGATCTGCCTATTTCCCTCTGTTCCCTCCCCATCTCTCTTGTTGTTGTTTTTGTTTGTTTTTCATATAGATGGGTCTCTGGATCATATTACTGCTTTGACAAGAACCAACATTCTTTCTGGAGTAGAACTTGTTTTTTGTACATACCGCATATTGAAACACACAGTATATTTTAAAGAACCACAGCAATTTGTGAAATGTAAAGAGAAAATACTTTTCTTACATGTGTAATTGCAATTACCAGTCCCCCAAATGTTATTCTGTTCATTTAACTTTCAAGGATCCCATAAGCACTTGGGTAGCCTGAGTGCCCTATTGGGGAGTGGCCATCTTGGGGAGTGGATAAACTGCTACATAGGCTACTGGCACAGATGATTAGAAGATAGTTCATTAACAATGTAGAGTACATTTACAAACTTTCCCCAAAATCATAGAGAGTAACTCAAGCTCATTAAAAAACGTGATTGTCCTAAGCAAATGTGAAGTCATCTTATATGCCCAGTGTGTGGCTGAACAGGAGCTGCTTGGCATGGTTATGAGGGAATATCCATGTCTTCCTGATTCAGACTCCTCCTCGGTCTTTTTCTTTGGGCAACAAAAGCCTTTCTAGGCAATAACTAACTTTATTGATGCATGAGTTATTCTGTCCCTCAGAACAGATGTTGCATCACAGGAGACCATCATTCAAAGAGCAATTTTAAACACTTGAATCGCACCACAGAATCATAAATTATTAACATGGCTCCATGCTGTGATTTGGAAATGTAAAGTTGGGAAGAGAGAGAAAAACACAGAACGAGAGAGAAATTGGAATGGAGAAATGCCAAAGTTATACCCCACTGCCCGGCCCTGCAAAAAAAGGAACATACCATTATGACAAAGAAAGCATTACATGAAAAGCCAAATGTTACTCCATTGGATTTTTTTTCTTTACTTACACAGTCATACTTTCAAAACTTAGCCCCATGAAAGAATTTCTTTCAACTGTGTGGATGTTTATATTATCTTGAATATCTCTGGAACAAAGTACAGACAGATTAGATGTTTATACCAGCTCTATCCTGTGTCACCTCCCCACATGTAGTCTACTTGGCACGGTGTAGTCTTTAACTGAGGTAATGCTTGAATAGTTATTGTTCTGAAGAATGAGGAGCTCAACGTTTGGGAAATTGATGACATCTAATTTATCTCTAGTATATCAGTTCTTCTTAAAAGTGCAATTGCAGACATGCAGTCTGTTACATCTCTGAAAGTTTTCTAGGCTAATTCAACTGTGTGAGGTTCTAACGTACTCCTTTATTATCCTTGCCTCCACAGTTGGTACCTGCTCAATATGACAAAGTCACTTAAGCTGACCTTTCATTTCTACCAAACCTCTCCATTCACCTTAGTCGGGCCTTCATCTTCCTCCATTTCAATCTACTTCTTGAAGCTAGTTTTCTTCCTCTGACCTCTTTTGAGTCACAGAAAAGTGTGATCATTGGTTTTCCTCTTCCTGACTAAAAGGCTGAAGAAAATCTCATTTTTCTGTTTGCACCTCATCCTCTGAAGCTTCCCTGTCGAGTCTGATCTAACATTTAAATGTAAAAGGAGTAAACTCTCTGGGACAATTTGAGGAACTAGAGGGGATTCTCTGTTTTTCTCTCTCTCTCCCTCGCTCCTTCCTTCCCTTTGCTCACTACATCCCTTTCCTACCTCTTTCTTTTGCATCTGTCCAGATTCTTACAATTTCACTATTGAAAATAAACTTGCTATTATATGTTGCCTTTTCTGTTGGTCTTTCAAAATAGATACCTTGGGAAAAGGTAAATACATTGTCATTAACACTTCAGTCAAGTGATTTCTTTATGCCTAGGGCAGCCTGGGCATTCTGGAAGGAGGAGGGGAGGCTGGTGGAAGACAAGGGGAGTTACAGGAGGGAGGCGTGAAAAGCCCTCAACAGTGAAGGAAGGAGAGACTTCCTGATGTGCTGCAAGCTGGCTCTGTTGACAGCTGTCTGACTGAGGAGCCTGCTGACTCAGCCTGCTGACTAAGTTGAGATTAGCTGGTCTTTAGGTAAAGCTGGGATGCTTGCTGTTTACCTTCCTACCCCTGCTCACCCAGAGCAACACGTTTGGAGAATGTAGACTACACAATGCTTTTTACAGGCCCAGAGGCTGTTGCGCAGAACAGCTATGAGTAAAGAGTTGGTGACCGCTCTTCAAACTTACAGTAAAACCTTTTGGAGAGACTGAATCTTGTGAACAGCTGGCAAGTGCTTAATACCTGTGTTGGATATTAACCTAGAGAGAGACAAAATAAGAGTGAGTGAAAAATGAAGCTGGCTGTTTTAACAATTGCCACCGTCTAGGCTTTCCAAATACAAAATATCCATATTAAGCTTTCAGGAAAACTACCAGAAAATCCCATAATACATGTGAATCATGCTTATATTTTCTATTTTAAGGCTCTAATCAGGGTTTAGGAAGCTGCTGATACCTTAGAGAAAAGAAACTTATACTCAGACACAAAGATGGACACAATGCACACTTTTGCTAAAGAAGAAGAAATCAACATAATCCCAAAAGTAATTTGCAACTGGACAACAGAATTTACCTAAATGATCCCCTACTTCCAACCTCTACATACTCTGAAGAATTGCCTCTTCTCCTCTCCAAATGATTCTGTCGCTATTAGGGCGTGAATTCCATACCCTTTGACCTCAGAGGATGCATGTGGGCCCATCAAACTCTCTCCTGGGAAGAAGTTGGAAGTTGGTTAGAGCAGAGTCTACTGATGCCATCATGCTCATGAGATAGTCCCTACATTTCTAGAGCTGAGATTTCCAGAGCTATATTGGATCCTTCCCAAGGCTTTCATGTCTTGGCCTGGGTTCCCCTGGAAGCCAAGCCTGAGACAAAGACTGCCTTATAGATAGTATATTTGATAATGTGACTTCAGTGAGTTGGGACAGGGGAAATGAAACAGAGATGGGGGAAAGATAATCAATATGAGTTGAGTTGGCCAGCACTACTTGTGACTGGTCTTTAATGCAAAGGACTTGACGTAGGAAATTTTCAAAATGGGTATCAAAACTGTTGCTCTGAATGAGGAAGAAAGGGAAGCATTTATTCACAGACTACTATTTCCTGTTGGTTGACGGCTTCCCCATGATGTTAACTCTCCACTCTGACTTGTACACTTGTGGGTGCTCAGAGACTTCCCTCTGGGCATCTCTTACATTGGTGTAGAAGCTGCCCTGGGACTAGAAATGAGAGGAACACAAGGTCAGAGTAGGTGTTGTCCAGCTGAAATTAAGCCGGTTGAAATTTGAGTGGAACTGGCTTCCACAGAAGTGGTAAAGAAGATTTTCAATTGACAATGAGAGTTGTCTGGCATACCATTTTTCAGCATTTCTCAGGCTCCTGTGAGATACCTAAAATCCTCCCAGTACCTCCCCACTCCCATTTCCATTTTCTCTGTGTGTCTTACCTACAGTTGGTCTTTTTGCTGGCAAGCTAAAGAACCTGCACCAGTACTCTCATCATTGTGAAAGAGCATGTGTGTCTGGGGTTTATGATTCTAGAGTAGACTTTGGTGTCCTGCTCTTTGCTTCTGTATTCAGAGAGCCCATAAATTCTGCCTAGGGATTCTCTGTAATGGTTCTCAGATGTTTTGCTCCTGTTTGGTTCTCAGTGATCCACACAGAGCACATCTTCATCAGTTCTTCTTTTGATTATTTTGACAGCCCTTGAGATGGTCTCCCTTTGTTTTTCACTTGTGGAAAATGGCTGTTACCATGGTTTTATTAAGACTTCATTGTGTTATTTACTTTAAAAATTTTTTCCCACTGAAATGTAAACTGTTTCGTGTGGAGACCTGAGTTAACACAAGCATATACAGCTGTCTATCAGCCAGCACACTCAAGATAAAACCCAGCGCCACCAGCCTTCAGATTACTCTGTTGCCCCTTTGTACAATAGTCACCTCCCCTTTTACTTCCTATTCCTACCAACCACTGATCAGTTTCTATTTATATAATTTTGCCTTTTCAAAAATGTCATATCAGTGCAACCATACATTATGGAACTTCTTTCATACAGTATAAGGCATTTGAGATTCTTCCGTGTTGCTGTATGTATCGGTAGTTCACTGTTCTTTATTGCTGGTTAGTCTTCCTTTGAATGGGTATATCATCATTTGTTCATTCATCGGTAAAAGAACTCCTAAGTTGTTTCTAGCTTTTGTGATTATAAAAAAATACTGCTTTAAACATTTGTGTATTATGTGTGTGCGTGTTTGAGTGAGAGAGACCAAGACTGACAGAGGGAGAGAAACAGAGACCATTTCTACTTTTCTTGGGTAAATGTCTATGAGTGGGATTGCTAGGTCGATGGTGAGTGTGTGTCTAACTGTATTAGAAACTGCCAGAGTGTTTCGCAAAGTGGCTGTACCATTTTGTATTCCAGCTAGCAATATATGAGAATTCTAGCAGCTCTGTGTCCTTTGGTTTTTTAAAAAGATATATTCTTTGAATATAAAAATAATATATATTTATTGTGAGACTTATGGAAACATCTACAGAGGACAGTAAAAATCACCTCTAGATTCACTACCCAGAGATAGCTTCTGTTAACATTTGGAGTTTGAAATTTCTAACCCAAACAAATAGCTTTCATGATTGCTCTCCATCACCTCTGAGATGCTACTCAGAGAAATACCAACAGAAACATTGCCATAACTAAATATCTGCTAGCTTGACACACTCTTATTCTACATTTGTTATTTAATCATATCCAGCTTTCCACTATTTTTAGATCACTTCCCATGGGTCTATGGAATATTCTTTTAATGAGACATCAAAGCAAAGACCACACTTCATATTCTTTGACAATCTACACTACTACGTGCAGATTGGGAATACAGGATGTGCTCATAAAATACTAGGCTAATTGGTTGATGTTTCTAAAACATTTCTTGCTTCTGTCACCAGAATTTATTAAAACCCTTATTCCGTTAATTTATTTGTCAGGTATCACGGCTACTTGGAGTAATTCATCTTAAACAGGGAAAGGGAGGTCTGGAGGCCAGGAATCAGGAGGATGGACATGTTAAGAACTTGACACAAGCCATTTCATCTTTCGAGATTGGAAAGGACACAGAGTGTGTGAACATCAAGGTAGACATTATATCAGACACTGCTCTACCCTGCTTCACATTCTTTTGTTCCTTCTTTTACTCTAGTGGTTACCATAGCAGCCAGCTACATACAGATTTAACTTAGCAGACACTGGCCTCAGTTATACTGGGTCTCTCTCATTTTCTACCCTAGGCTCCTCTACCATCTCTGAGTGGGACACTTGTAAGAATCTGCTCAACTATTTTGAGGCAGGGGGCAGATTGGGAAGTACGAGGAAGTTACCATCTCATAGGACAACTTTTCTAGTGGTGAACTCTTTCATCCCTTGGGTGAACAATTCTGAATATACTCTAAAGGACACCTTAGATGGACTCTAGCATAATTACACCTTGATTTCCTGGTGGCAGTCAGCTGATCAGATATTTCTGAGTTAGCTTCCCTTGTTCCTTCTTTTCTTCTTCTTAGCCGTCTAACCCCTCTCCTCCAGTTTGAATGTAAAGGAAACTGCTAATTTGTTGAGTCCTTGTTCAGACATAGTTTGGATCACCTAAACTAAGAGAGTGGAGAAGGCAATGGCACCCCACTCCAGTACTTTTGCCTAGAAGATCCCATGGATGGAGGAGCCTGGTAGGCTGCAGTCCATGGGGTCGCTAAGAGTCGGACACGACTGAGCGACTTCACTTTCACTTTTCACTTTCATGCATCGGAGAAGGAAGTGGCAACCCACTCCAGTGTTCTTGCCTGGAGAATCCCAGGGATGGGATGCTGGGTTGGCTGCCGTCTATGGGGTCACACAGAGTCGGACACGACTGAAGCGACGCAGCAGCAGACTAAGAGAGATACTAGCTTGTGCCAAGTTTCACATTTTCAGGGACTCCCTGACGGTTATCATCTGTCTTTACTCCAAATTTGTCTCCAGTTGGAGCCCAGCTTTGCTTCTCTTCCTTCTTTTACAGTAAAGTTTCTAGAAAGGGTTGTCTATGAATGCTGTCTTCATTTTCTATGTTCTATTCCTCTTCAACTTGTTGAGGATGCTCCAATTTGTTTTCATGCTATATCTCTCCCCTGAATCCACTTTTTTTCATGCCTCATGTCTACTAACCCATAAACAATAAATCTAATGGTCACTTTAAATTCTCATTTTTTTTTATGCCTTTCAGAATTCAGTGTTCTCTGCCAAGTCTCTCTCTTTTATTAGTTTCTGTCCAATTGAACTTTTCTATTATTCCACATCTTTGTTACTCCCTTTGAACTTTTTTTGTTGTTGATGCCCCCTCTATCTGTGGGCTTTCCTGGTGGCTCAGATGATAAACAATCAGCCTGCAATGAGGGAGACCTGGGTTCAATCCCTGGGTTGGGAAGATCCCCTGGAGAAGGTCATGGCAACCCACTCCAGTATTCTTGCCTGCAGAACCTGCCATGGACAGAGTAGCTTGGTGGGCTACAGTCCAAGAGGTTGCAAAGAGTCAGACATGACAGAGCACTAAGTACATGGCATACTGCCTCTATCTGTACTCTGAGCCTTCTGCCCCTTTTCTCTTATTTTGCTGGGAAGGTCTCATTTCCCATGGCTTCAAATAGTGTTGATATGATGACCACTCCTAGATTTATAGTTGACTTCTGACCTCTCCAGTCTGTCCCTAAAGTTTACTTCATATATCCTGTTCTGGATGTCTTTTTGGCATAGTGAACTAAACTAGTTCCCCCACTATTACCTTCACAAAACTGCTGTTTCTCAGTTCTTCCTCATAAATAGCATTCCCATCTATCAGTTGTTAGGAATGTGACAGTAAACTTGGCTTCTTCACCCTTATCGCCCAGAATTCAGTCCATCTCAAAGTCCTCTTAGATTCCATTTCCAAAATATTTCTTGATTCCATATAATTTCTTCCATCTCTGTCAACACCATTCTAGAACAAACCGCCATCATCTTTCAAGATTTCTGTCATAGTCTACTGCTTTCCAGACGTTTAATCCTGTCCTTTTCAAACCCATTCTCCATTCAGCACAGAGCATTCATTTTAAAAATGTAAATCAGATGGCATTAGTTCTCTGCTTTTCTTTAGTTATTTCCCATAGTAAAATTTCTACTCTTACTGCCTATCTTGCACCTTCATCTGATGTCATTTCCCCAATTCACTTCAGCACCACTGCTTTCCTTCAATTTTTCAGATACACTAAGTTCCTCCCTGTTTCTAGGCATTTGCTTATTATGCTCTATCTGGAAGGCTTACCATCCACGCCTTACCTGGCCAACCTCAACTCATCCTTCAGGGTTCAGTTACAAATGTCATTTTCTGAGAGAAGAGCTCCCTGATTGCCAAGCTAACTTAAGGTTTTTGATTTTTCCCAGTATAATCATATTCTTTTTAGCAATTTTCCCTTACTACTGCTCAGCAAAATTCTCAACTGTATATGATTTTGTGTTTATGTTCTATTCAATGTCTGTGTCTTCAACCAGATTGAACATCTTCAATATTCTTCTGATGACAGAAATCATGTTTTTTCCTGGAAACTCGATGTTGACACAGTGGATGACACATGTCATGTGCTTGTGTATGTACCAGGCCAGGCAATGTGTTATGTGTTGTTAGAGATGAATACACAAAAGGAATCACTCACTAGCTATGTTTCATACCTAATGGATTTAATATTAGGTTAAATTGTCCATTACCTAATGTATAACAACCTGGCTGTCTCTTAGTAAATGAGTAAGAATTTTATATAATTGAAGGAGAAAAAGGTTTCTTATTATCAACAAGAAGAGTGCAAGTACATTATTTAATATCAAAAATATGCACTCCCAAAGTCACTATACTTACGGGACATCTATAAATGTCTGTAGATGCACATTGAAAGCTTTGGTCTTTAAAGAAAACACACAGCAAAAACGGCCAAGATTATTCCAGTAGTTTTGAGTTTTAGACACTTAAAAAGATCTAGTGACTATCTAGTGAGATGGATTATTGATGATAACTCTATAGCTGAAACTCTTCATAACCCCAAGATAACTCAGGAAATGGAGTTTGGATGAACACTTACTTTTCAATTCATTTTTCCCCTTTGATCAATAAATTCATGTCTGATGGAGCCTGGAAGTGGGTAATCAGCTTGGAGCTCTATGTCTCAATGGGTTTGGTTTGGTCAAATGACTGTTTGCTGTGAAATTATTTTGATTCACTCAACCGCAGTTAATCCTCACAAACAGGTAAAGGCCTGAGGGTAAAATGCCAGCAAATTTAAGTTCTGCAAATGGATCTTCTAAAGCAAGGTAACTGCTCATAGTCGTCCCTTCTCAACAGCCGGCTTTACATTCTGAACTGCTGTTAACATCTTTCATGCCTGACTGTCCCCAGTATTGATTACAGTGATGAAAATGGATCCTGTGTTGCCAGGATGAACTTGGTGAGGTCCCTTCAGTTGATGGGAGCCAATTCCACTATGTCATACCATCTCACTAAATAATATATTTGCTTCCAAGAACAATTGACCCCACAGCTCTAAGGCTCATTGTCCTGAACATCGTTAGTGCTTTCATAAACCTTCAACAGTGCTGGTGTGTGTTTTTTCTTAAACTTTCAGTGTTTTGGGCTCACTTGTCTTGCTTTGGGCTAGACATCTTCCTTCCATACAATGTCCATCCTATCCAAAAGAGGATGCCAAAGACCATACCCTTGTTTTCAGGGAATGCACAAGTGAATTGAGGAGTTAAGGTTAGTATAGAGGAAATACTCAGATGGGTCTAGTGCTAAGATGTATGTTGTTGTTAGTGAGTGTCTTAAGACTCAGGGAAGGGGAGAGCAATGTGAGATGGATTACTCATGGAGGAGCTCTTGCAGGAAGGAGAGGAAATCAGATTTTACGACAGTATAGAGTTTATTGGCCTGAACTAGGGAAATGAGTGTGTATAGCTTAAACCACAAGAGGGGTTTGAGAGATGGGGCACAGAGGAGAATGGAATGGAAAGGGAAGGGAAAGAGGAGGCAGTATCTCAACAACTTTTAAAACTAGGTAGAGAAGCATGCAGAGAAGGCAATTGTGCCCCACTCCAGTACTCTTGCCTGGAAAATTCCATGGATGGAGGAGCCTGGAAGACTGCAGTCCATGGGGTCGCTGAGGGTCGGACATGACTGAGCGACTTCACTTTCACTTTTCACTTTCATGCATTGGAGAAGGAAATGGCAACCCACTCCAGTGTTCTTGCCTGGAGAATCCCAGGGATGGGGGAGCCTGGTGAGCTGCCGTCTATGGGGTCGCACAGAGTCGTACATGACTGAAGCGACTTAGCAGCAGCAGTACATAATCCACTGAACTGAAAAATGTCAGGAGAACAAGACATCACTCTTCATCACACGTGCTAGCCAAGAATGCAATTTTTTCTATTCTACCCAAAATCCACCGTGGCAGGGAATGATCAATTCTGAGACTGTGTGAAACAGTTTTCTTTTAGTTTGTGAACTGAGGCAGAAGCAGAGTTTATACCATGGCCTTAATGGCCTCTTGAAGTATTTTAAAGAAAGCTGAGCACTGAAGAATTGATGCTTTTGAACTGTGGTGTTGGAGAAGACTCTTGAGAGTCCCTTGGACTGCAGGGAGATCCAACCAGTCCATCCTAAAGGAGATCAGTCCTAAATGTTCATTGGAAGGACTGATGCTGAAGCTGAAACTCCAATACTTTGGCCACCTGATGCGAAGAGCTGACTCATTGGAAGAGACCCTGATGCTGGGAAAGATTGAGGGCAGGAGAAGAAGGGAATGACAGAGGACGAGATGGTTGAATGGCATCACTGACTCAAAGGAGATGGGTTTGGGTGGACTCCAGAAGTTGGTGATGGACAGGGAGGCCTGGCGTGCTGCAGTCCATGGGGTTGCATAGAGTCGGACATGACTGAGCGACTGAACTGACTTGAGATATTTTAGGCAAATTTGATATAAAAATGGGATGCTGTTAGTTGTGTGTCTAGGTTAGGGGTTTATTATTTTTGCCAAAACACATTTCCCAGAAGCCAAGATCAAGGGTTTGAACTTGACCTCCTTTTCTCATCTTTTGATTGGTTTATCATGATATATTTGTTTGCACCTAATTTAAGACTGTTTCTTCCTTATTGATTTTTACATTGTAAAGTGCATTTTTCTGTCTCTTAGATAAAATGTACTTCTTCCTCCTGACCACTCTGGGAGAAGTTAGTTATCCACTGATTCATAAGAAGGAGAGGAGTATACTATAGTTAATTAATAAAAGAGAAGACTCCTTACCTTTTCAGGCTCACTGATACTAAGATTTCTATTAAATGTAGGTAGTTATTGACTGAGAGTTTGTGTCTCTATATACACCATTAGAAAAGATGCTAACATGTACTTTCCAAATCATTAAATAAAGACTTGATTAAGTATAGAATCGCATACATTTGGAGTTAGGTGGGAGTGTGTGTAATCAGCTGTTGTTCAATGAAAAAGGCATTAGACTTAAGACTAGGAACCCTGGATTTAAGCGCTTTCTCTCTCACAAGCTGGATGGTGTTAAGCAGTTCATTTACCTTTTCAGAGCCTCAGTTTCTCCTTCTGTAAAATGATCTTGTATACGCCATTTACCTGAGACAGTAGGAGAGCCTGTTTTCTTGCCTCTCCAGTCTCATACTTTTAAAGTTAGAAATATTTAACTCCTATTCAGCTCAAACTGGCCTTGGTCTCCATGGAAACCAGACTCTGTAGCAATCGGTGGGAATTTAATAAGCCCCAAAGCAGGGTTCTGAAGATCTCAGCCTTATTAGCCTGGCTGCAGATTCTGTGTGTGTGTGTGTGTGTTAGGATTTATTTATCATTGATTTTTTGGCTGTGCTGGTCTTTGTTGCTGTGTGAGGGCTTTCTCTAGTTGCAGCGGGTGGGGGCTGCTCTCTAGTTGCAGCGTGCAGGCTTCTCATTGTGGTGACTTCCCTTCTTATAGAGGATGGGCTCTGGGTGCACACGATTCAGTAGTTTTGGCTCCTGGGCTCTAGAACGCTGGCTCAGCAGTTGTGGTCCATGGGCTTAGTTGCTCCATGAAGTGGAATCTTCCTGTACCCAGCACCGGCAGGTGGATTCTTAACCACTAGACCACTAGGGAAGGCCAGATTCTGTTTTTTTTTTTTTTAATTTATTTATTTTTGGCTGTGCTGAGTTTCCATTGCTTTGCATGGGCTTTCTCTAGCTGCAGTGAGCAAGGGCTACTGTCTGCTTTGGTGCCCGGGTTTCTCACTGCAGTGGCTTCTCTCGTTGTGCAGCCCAGGCTCTAGGGTGTGGTTTTCAGTAGTTGTGGCACATAGGCTCGGTAGTTGCAATGTATGGGCTTAGTTGCTCCTTGGCATGTGAAATCTTTCCAGACCAGGGATTGAACCTGTGTCCCCTGCAATGCCAGGTGGATTCTTATCCACTGTACTACCAGGGAGGTCCTGGATTCTGTTTTGACCTAATATTCTGGCTTAGTAATCAGGCTCTGGTCCTATTCTCAGATGGGAAGTGTAGCATAGCATCAAACTAGTAGCTCTGATGCTAGAGGTGCACATGTGCTAAGTAACTTCAGTTGTGTCCAACTCCTTGTGACCCCCATGGACTGTAACCCCTCAGCTCCTCTGTCCATTGGATTCTTCAGGCAAGAATACTGGAGACTGGAGTGGGTTGCCATGCCCTCCTGCAGGTAATCATCCCAACTCAGAGATCAAACCTGCTAGAGGATCTGGATTTAAGTACTGACTGTACTGCTTTTTAAGATGTATGGCCTTAAGGAGTTAGTTGAAGCCTACAGGACTCAAATCTTTTATCTTTCACCCAGGGAAATAAGATTATTCAAAATGAAGCCTTAGCACTGTGTCCAGACACTGTTATTGATCATGTATGCTATGCATGGTAAGTTGCTTCAGTCACGTCTGACTCTTTGTGACATCATGGACTGTAGCACTCCAAGCTCCTCTGTCCTTGGGGATTCTCCAGGCAAGAATACTGGAGTGGGTTGCCATGTCCCCCTCCAGGGGATCTTCCTGACCTAGGGATTGAACCCGCGTCTCTTATGTCTTCTGCATTAGAAGGTGGATTCTTTATCACTAGCACCACCTGGGAAGTCCATTGATGATGGTCCAGACTTATATTCCTTTGCCCTCACTGAGAACTTGTCTGATTTCCTGGTTTCCCTAGAACCTGAGCCATGACTTGCTTTCCTCTAGTTCTCTTGGGCACTGAGATGCTGTTTCTGTGTCTGGGTCTCTGTTCTGCTTGTGGGACCTCTATGATGCCTGGGCAGGGTTGTCTGTTAACTTTTGCCTAAGGCTCCGTGTGCCCTGTCGCAACCACTGGAAGCCACAGCGGAACTTCCCAGATTCCTCCTGCCCCTTTTCTCTAGTTTCCTCCTGCTTCTTTTGACAAACCTGCCTGGATTAACCTTCTTGCCTATCTGATTCTGTTCAGTCTTTGGGTCTTGGTTGTTGGTCATCTCAATGGAAATTACTGCAAAGCCTTGAAAAAATTGAAGATGACTTACCAATTAAAAAAAAAATACAAGTGATCCAAATTTGTTGTCTTCTTCTGTGATGACAAATGACTATAAGAAATAATGCTACAGAGTGGATATTTTAAAATTCAACACATTTATCTCTTTAAGGGAAAGGTGATGTGTTAATGAGGAGGAATACAATGGCATTTCAAAGGAAAGAATTTGGGGGGAAAATGGAAATTTATTGCTGAAAGTGATGCATGGTTTCATTTATAAAAACTCAGTGCATATTTTAAAAACAAGGATATGCAACTTTCTGACGCTAAAGCTTTTCACTGGGTTTTGAACCCTTTGATTAGAAACATAAAAATGCAACATCTTTCAGGTAGTTTGTAAGAATGTCTGATTGACATTAGGGAAGAAGATTGACTAGCTGAATTTCATAAAAATGTTTGCATGAAAGAAATGGATTGAACGTGAAGCCTGGATGACTCAGGGAGTGTAGCCATAGGCTTGTCTTCCATTGGAGCTACTTGTTTCAGTGAAGTTTTGTTCTCATCTTTGACAGCCATTAAAATCTAGTACTGATATGACCCATGAATTGCTTTTCCGAATGTTAAACTAAGGATTAAAAAATAATAAAGTGCGGGGGGAACACGATGGTGGAGGAGTAGGTAGACTTGGAGTACATCTCTCCCCACGGATACATCAGGAATATACCTTCAGACACAGAAGTGTGTGCAGAGTACCAGCTGAGAGTGGACAGGAGTACCTGACCAGCGGAAAATAATATATAGAACCATGCAAAACTCAGTAGGACGAAGGAACTAGGGGGAAAAATAGGAATGTTAGTAAGACTGGACTTGCCCTCACCTGGTGGAGGAACTGAAGCAGGGGTCTGATCCCCACCATAGGGGCAATATCTGAGTCAGAGGAGAAACATTTAAGGCTGAGAGTGAAACAGCTGATCTGTGGCAGCCTAAATGGAATGAGAATCAGACAGTCCTTGCCAGAGCCATACATGCCCCAGACAGGAATGCTGGTCCCCTGGAAAGTGCAGCGACTGGGAGCTGGAGTTCAGGGATTGTAGAGCAATCATAGGGTGATGGGTGTTGGTGATTGAGGAGAGAGGAATCAAGGGGATGTGAGGGAGGAGATCGTGGTGGGAAATGCCTGTGGAGGAAAGCCAGGCAGCCATGGAAGCAAGGTGATACTGCTGAGTCACATGTAGGGGGTGGAGCCATCACCATAGCCTCTCTCTCCTCACATGCCAGCATCGCAGCTGAACGTTAGAGAGGCTGGCCCATCAAACACCTGACACCCTGAACTACAGAGGAGGACCCCACCCAGGGTGCTCCTTTAAGTGCCTGATGTGCCAATCTACAGAGTAGGACCCCAGCCGAGGGGAGCTCTATGTGCCTGACACACTGAACAACAGAAAAGTCCTCCAGGCAAGGAAGTCCTCTAAGTGCCGCAACAGGCGGAGAGGCCTTCTGATCACCAGCTACAAGATTGAAAAAAGATTCTGATAGGAGCATAACTCCTGCAGCGGAGGCCCTCCGTATCCCTGCACACTAGGCACCGCCAGGGTCCCTGGAAGCCAGCCAGCTGCACCACCTTCACACTCAGCTCTCACTGGGGCAGAGCTGCCTCAGGCCAAAAAAAGAAAAAGTCTTGTGTCTATGTGCACAGGGTTGCTTCAGTTATGTCTGACTCTTTGTGAGCCTGTAGACTGTGGCCTGCCAGGCTTCTCTGTCAGGGAGAGGGGATCTCCAGCAAGAATACCGGAGCGTATTGGCCAATACTGGTTGCCCTTCCCTTCTAGAGCACTGTATTTCCTGCTGCCCTAGCCGCCAACTCCTCTGAGTACCTGGTGCTGCCAGAACCCCTGCGACCCAAACAGCTGCAGCACCTCCACACCTGGCCCTCACAGGGGCAAACCCAGGTCCTTCAGGGCAGCCTCAGGAGCAAACCCCAGTGGACAACCCTCATGTAGAGGTGGAAATAAAACCACAATCAAAACCCAGGGGCAGTGTGGCTAAGGAAGAAGACCCAAAACCTTCCCACCAGCTGTACAAGCTGAAGATAAATCCACACAATTGACTAGGCAGTCTCTGTGTCTATGGAATATATACAAGGTTGTTGAGAGCTCCCACAAAAGAAAATGCTCTAGTTATGATAGCTGTGGACATTAGAGGCAAGAACACACAGGTGTAGGGCCAGATTAGAATCTGAGCTGCCCCCACAGCGGGTCCAGAGATCAGTACAGTTGTGGAGGGCATCCTAGGGAGGTGAGGTGGACTGTGTGACTCCCAGTGAGGGAAAGGACTGACAGCAGTGACTCAAGAAAAAAATTAGTATTCTTTTGTTTTCACTTGTTCTGCAGATTCTTTTGGAGTTTTTTTTTTTTTCCTCCCGGCACCTCCTCCCCCACCCCCTGTTCTGTTGTAATTGTCGATTTTATTGGTACTATGAAATCCAATTAAGCTTTTGAGCTTTTTTTCCCCTTTTTCCTCAGTCACATTTTTTATTGTTGTTATAAACCTCTGCCTCTATGTTGGGATTTTGCAGTGCTGAGGAGTTTTTCTTTTTTTTTTTAAATTTTTAATTTGTTTAATCTATTATTATTTTCTTTACATTTATTCCTTTCTTTGCTTTTCCTACTGTTCTTTCCCCCTTGCAGTTAATCTTTAATATATATAAATATTCTTTATCTACCTCTATGTAACTTTGCATATCTATTCTGTCTTTCCTTTCCTCTCAAAATGTTTGTTAGTTTTATTTTCATTGTATTATTCCCCAATTGGCACCTTTCCTTAGTTTTGTTTTCCAGTTTGTGCTTTAGTTAGTTTTGTTCTGGTAGATATAATTTTTGATTTCCTTTGTTCACTGGATCAATCTCTTGTACTTTATTTTTGTTGGACTGTTTTGATTTTGCTTATGGGTGTATTTGTATATGTGTATATTCAGTCACAGCTTTTTTTGTCGTTATAAACCTCTGCCTCTATGCTGGGCTTTTGCAATTCTGTGGAGTTTTCCTTTTTTTTTTTCTTTTTTATTTCTTCCTTTTTTTTCCTTTCCTCTTCTTAATAATTTTAATTTTTAAAAACCTATTATATTTTTCTACATTTATTCCTTTTTTTGCCTTTCCTACTGTTCTTTTCTCCTTGCAGTTAATCTTTAATATATATATATAAATCTTCTTCATCTACTTCTATTTAACTTTGCATATCTAGTCTTTCTTTTCTTTCTTTCCTTTCCTCTCAACTTATTAATTAGTTTTGTTTTCATTGCTTTATTCCCCAGTTGGTATCTTGTTTTAGTTTTGTTTGCCAGTTTGTGTTTTAGTTAGTTTTGTTCTTAACTAGTAAATATAATTTTTGATTTCCTATGTTCACCAGGTCAATCTACTGTACTTAATTTTTGTTAGACTGTTTTAACTTTGCCCATGGGTATATATGTGTATATTCCATTTTTTAAATTATTATTTGCCTGATTCTGTAACTGCCATTAGTCTGGGGTTCATCTTTGGTTTCTCAATTTTTGGATATTTGTTTTAATCTCACTTAATGCCATAAGAGACCACTTGTGGAATCTTTGTTCCAGACCAGAGATCAAACCCTGAGCCTTTGGAGTGGATGCACTGACTCCAAGACCATAGACTGCCAGAGAACTAACCCTAGGGAGTATCAAATAGTGAGAACTCACACAAAGGAAACCACTTGAATATAAGACCCAGCATCACCCAACCACCAGAGGCACCTTGTGCAGGATGCCTCATCTAAACAACAAACAAAACAAAAATACAAAGCCAGTCGTCAGCAGACAGGATTACCACCTCACTCAGACTTCCCTGGTGGCTCAGACGGTGAAGCATCTGCCTAAAATGCAGGAGATCCGGGTTTGATTCCTGGGTTGGGAAGATCCCCTGGAGAAGGAAATGGCAACCCACTCCAGTACTCTTGCCTGGAAAATCCCATGGACAGAGTCCACAGGGTTGTAAAGAGTCAGACATGACTGAGTGATGACTTCACTCTTCACTTTCAGCCTTGCCCATCAGAGGAAAAACAAACAAAAACTCAGCACAAATCTCACCCTAAACAAAGCCCACACAAACCACTTGACCAACCTTATGAGGGCAGAAACCAAAAGTAAGAATGAATTCAACTTTCTTCAAGGAAAAAATTCAACTTCCCTTGAAGCCTGGGAAAAGGAGACCTCAAACATAATAAGTTAAAAAAAAAAAAAAAAGGCAGAGAAATACTACACAAATGAAGGCACAAACTAGAAACACAGAAGTGCAAATAAATGAAAAGGAAATAGGCAAACTATCTGAAAAAGAATTCAGAATAATGATAGTAAAGATGATCAAAAACCTTGAAAACAAAATGGAGAAAATGAAAGAATAATTAACAAAGACCTAGAAGAATTAAAGAATAAACATACAGAGACAAACAACACAATTACTGAAATTAAAAATACTCTAGAGGGAATCAATAGCAGAACATTTGAAGCAGAAGGATGAATCAGTGAGCTAGAAGATAAAATGGTGGAAATAACTTCTGAAGAGCACAATAAAGTAAAAAGAATGAAAAGAACTGAGGATAGTCTCAGAGACCTCTGGGACAATATCAAACACACCAATATTAGAATTATAGGGTCCCAGAATAAGAAGAGAAAAAGAAAGAGTATGAAAAAAATTTTGAAGAGATTATAATTGAAAATTTCCCCAACATGGAAAAGGAAATAGTCAATCAAATTCAAGAGGCACAAAGAGTTCCATAAAGGATAAATTCAACAAGAAACATGCCAAGACACATAATAATCAAACTAGTAAAGACTAAACACAAAGAATATTAAAAGCAGCAAGGGGGAAGCAACAAGTAATATACAAACCACATATGCTTAATAGCTGATCTTTCAGCAGAAACTCTACAGTTCAGAAGGGAATGGCAGGATATATTTAAAGTACTGAAAGGGAAAAATCTACAACCAAGATTACTGTACCTGGCAAGGATCTCATTCAAAAGTGATGGAGAAATAAAAAGCTTTTCAGACAAGCAAAAGTTAAGATAATTCAGTACCACCAAACCAGTTTCACAACAAATGTTAAAGGGACTTATATAGTCAAGAAATACAAAAGAAGAAAAAAATATCTACAAAATCAACCCCAAACCACTAAGAAAAATGTCAATAGGAACAGATATATCAATAATTACTTTAAATGTAAATGGATTAAATGGTCCAACCAAAAGACACAGACTGGCTGAATGGATACAAAAACAAGAACCATATATGTGCTGTCTACAAGAACCCCCACTTCAGACCTAAAGACACATATAGACTGAAAGCGAGAGGATGGAAAAATATATTCCATGCAAGTGAGAAGCAAAAGAAAGCTGGAGTAGCAATCCTTATATCAGACAAAATAGAACTTAAAGAATATTACAAGAGATAAGGAAGGACACTGCATAATGATCAAGGGATCAATCCAAGAGGAAGACATAACAATTGTAAATATCTATGCACCCAACATAGCACCTCAATACATAAGACAAACACTAACAGACAGAAAAGAAGAAATTGACAGTAACACAATAATAGTAGGAGACTTTAACACCCCACTCACACCAATGGACAGGTCATCAAAACAGAAAAGTAATAAACACAAATCTTAAATGATATATTAGATGAGATGGATCTCATTGATATTTTCAGGACATTCCATCCAAATGCAGAAGAATACACCTTCTTCTCAAGTGCACATGAAACATTCTCCAGGATAGACCACATCTTGGGTCACAAATCAAACCTCAGTACATTTAAGAGAATTGAAGTCATATCAAGCATCTTTGACCACAATGCTATGAGACTAGATATCAATTACAAGAAAAAAACTGTAAGAAACACGAACACATGGAGATTAAACAACACGTTTCTAAATAACCAACAGGTTACTGAAGAAATCAAAAGGGAAATAAAAAAATTTCTAGGAACAAATGACAGTGAAAACATGACAACTCAAAACCTATTGGATGCAGCAAAAGTAGTTCTAAGAGGAAAGTTTATAGCAATACAGTCCTACCTCAAGAAACAAGAAAAACATCAAATAGACAACCTGACTTTACACCTAAAACAACTGGAAAAAGAAGAACAAAAGAACCCCCCAAGATTAGTAGAAGGAAAGAAATTATAAAGATCCAAGCAGAAATAATGAAAAAGCAATGGAAGAAACAATAGTAAAGATTAATAAAAATAAAAGCTGGTTCTTTGAGAAGATAAACAAAATTGACAAAACTTGAGCCAGACTCATCAGGAAAAAAAGAGAGAAGAATCAAATCAACAAATAAGAAATGAAAAAGGAGAGGTTACAACAGACAATGCAGAAATACAAAGGATTATAAGACAGTATTATGAACAACTATATGGCTATAAAATAGATAACCTGGAAGAAATGGACAGATTCTTAGAAAAATTCAGTTCCAAGACTGAACCAGGAAGAAATAGAAATTATGAACAACCCAATCACCAGCACTGAAATCAAAGTTGTCATCAAAAAATTGCCCCCAAAACAAAAGCCCAGGACCAGATGGCTTCACAGGAGAATTCTATCAAACATTTAGAGAAGAGCTAATGCCTATCCTTCTAAAACTCTCAAATAATTTCAGAGGAAGGAACACTTCCATACTCATTCTACGAGGCCACCATCACCGTGATACCAAAACCAGACAAAGACAACACAAAAAAAGAAAACCACAGGCCAATATCATTGATGAACATAGATAAAAAAATCCTCAACAAAGTTTAGCAAACAGAATTCAATAACACATCAAAAAGCTCATATACCATGATCAAGTTTGGTTTATTCCAGGGATGCAAGGATTTTTTAATATAGGCAAATCAATCAGTGTGATAGACCATATTAACAAACTGAAAGATAAAAACCATATGATAATCTCAATAGATGCAGAAAAAGCTTTTGACAAAATTAAGCACCCATTTATGATTAAAACTTCAAAAAATGGGCATAGAAGGAACCTACCTCAACATAGTAAAGGCCATATATGATAAGCCTACGACAAACATTATTCTCAGTGGTGAAAACCTCAAAGCATTCCACTTAATATCAGGAATAAAACAAGGGTGTCTACTTTCACCATTGTTTTTCAACATAGTTCTGGAAGTCCTAGCTATAGCATTCAGAGAAGAAAAAGAAAGAAAAGGAATCAAATTGGAAAAGAAGTAAAGCTCTCACTGTTTGCAGATGACATGATATTGTACACAGAAAACCCTAAAGATAATATCAGAAAATTACTAGAGCTAATCAGTGAATTTAGCAAAGTTGCAGGGTACAAAATCAATACACAGAAATCACTTGCATTTCCACATACTAACAATGAAAAATCAGAAAGAGAAGTTAAGAAATCAATCATTTCTTCACCATTCTTCACCTTCACCATTGCAACAAACAGAATTAAATATCTAGGAATACACTTATTTAAGGATACAAAAGAACTGTACATGGAAAATTAAAAGACACTAATGAAAGAAATAAAAGATGACATAAACAAATGTAGAGATATTCCATGTTCCTGGGGAGGAGGAGTCAATATTGTGAAAGTGACTATACTACCAAATGCAACCTACAGATTCAATGTGATCCCTATCAAATTACCAATGGCATATTTCACAGAACTAGAACAAAATTTTTCACAATTCATATGGAAACACAAAAGACCCCGAATAGCCAAAGCAGTCTTGAGAAAGAAAAATGGAGCTGGAGAAATCAAGCTCCTTGACTTCAGGTTATACTACAAATCTACAGTCATCAAGACAGTATGGTACTGGCACAGAAACTGAAATATAGACCAACAGAACAAGGATAAAAAGCTCAGAAATAAACCCATGCACCTATGGTTACCTTATTTTTGACAAAGGAGGCAAGAATATATAATGGAGCAAAGACAGCCTCTTCAATAAATGGTCCTGGGGAAACTGGACAGCTACATGTAAAAGAATGAAATTAGAATACTTCCTAACACCATACACGAAGATAAACTCAAAATGGATTAAAGACCTAAATGTAAGACCAGAAACTATAAAACTCTTAGAGGAAAACGTAGGCAGAACACTTGACATAAATCAAGGCAAGATCCTCTATGACCCACCTCCTAGAGTAATGGAAATAAAAACCAAAGTAAACAAGGACCTGATTAAACTTAAATGCACAGCAAAGGAAGCTACAAGCAAGATGAAGACAACCTTCAGAATGGGAGAAAATAATAGCAAATGAAACAACTGACAAAGGGTTAATTTCCAAAATATACAAGCAGCTCATACAACTCAATGCCAGAAAAACAAACAACCCAATAAAAAAGTGGGAAAAAGACCTAAACAGACATTTCTCTAAAGAAGGCATACAGATGGCTAACAAACCATGAAAAGATGCTCAACATCGCTCATTATTAGAGAAATGCAAATCAAAACTACAATGAGATATCACCTCACACTGATCAGAATGGCCCTCATCAAAAAGCCTACAAACAATAAATGCTGGAGAGGGTGTGGAGAAAAGGGAATGCTCTTGTGCTGATGGTGGGAATGTGAATTGATACAGCCACTATGGAAGATGGTATGGAGATTCCTTAAAAAACTAGGAATAAAAGCACCATATGACCCAGCAGTCCCACTCCTAGGCATATACCCTGAGGTAACCAGGGTTGAAAAATACACATGTATCCCATTGTTTATTGCAACCCTATTTACAGTAGCTAGAACATAGAAGCAACCTAGATGTCCATCAACAGATGAATGGATAAAGAAGTTGTTATACATATGCACAATGGAATATTACTCAGCCATAAAAAGTAATGCATTTGAGTCAGTTCTAATGAGGTGGATGAACCTAGAACCTATTTTACAGAGTGAAGTAAGTCAGAAAGATAAATATCATATTTTAACATATATACATGGAATCTAGAAAAATGGTACTGAGGAATTTATTTACAGGGCAGCAATGGAGAAACAGACATAGAGAATAGACTTATGGACATGGGGAGAGGGGAGAAGGCGAGATGTATGGAAAGAGTAACATGGAAACTTACATTACCATATGTAAAATACATACCAATTGGAATTTGCTGTATGTGTTAGGAAACTCAAACAGGGGTTCGGTGTCAAACTAGAGGGGTGGGATGGGGAGGAAGATGGGAGCTAGGTTCAAAAAGGAGGGGATATATGTATACCTGTGACTGATTCATGTTGAGGTTTGACAGAAAATAGCAAAATTCTGTAATGCAATTACCCTTCAATAAAATTAACTAAAAAATAATGAAGTGCGTCCTATGATACTGCTTCCTCTAAAATATTGTTATTATATTTAGTGAGATCAAAATAGGCTTTTTTAAAATTTTTATTTTATTTTTAAACTTTACAATATTGTATTAGTTTTGCCAAATATCAAAATGAATCCGCCACAGGTATACCCGCATTCCCCATCCTGAACCCTCCTCCCTCCTCCCTCCCCTCCCCTCCCTCTGGGTTGTCCCAGTGCACCAGCCCCAAGCATCCAATACCGTGCATCGAACCTGGACTGGCGACTCGTTTCATACATGATATTATACATGTTTCAATGCTATTCTCCCAAATCTCCCCACCCTCTCCCTCTCCCACAGAGTCCATAAGACTGATCTATACATTGGTGTCTCTTTTGCTGTCTTGTACACAGGGTTATTGTTACCATCTTTCTAAATTCCATATATATGCATTAGTATACTGTATTGGTGTTTTTCTTTCTGGCTTACTTCACTCTGTATAATAGGTTCCAGTTTCATCCATCTCATTAGAACTGATTCAAATGTATTCTTTTTTAATGGCTGAGTAATAATCCATTGTGTATATGTACCACAGCTTTCTTATCCATTCATCTGCTGATGGGCATCTAGGTTGCTTCCATGTTCTGGCTATTATAAACAGTGCTGCGATGAACATTGGGGTACACGTGTCTCTTTCCCTTCTGGTTTCCTCAGTGTGTATGCCCAGCAGTGGGATTGCTGGATCATAAGGCAGTTCTATTTCCAGTTTTTTAAGGAATCTCCACACTGTTCTCCATAGTGGCTGTACTAGTTTGCATTCCCACCAACAGTGTAAGAGAGTTCCCTTTTCTCCACACCCTCTCCAGCATTTATTGCTTGTAGACTTTTGGATCGCAGCCATTCTGACTGGCATGAAATGGTACCTCATAGTGGTTTTGATTTGCATTTCTCTGATAATGAGTGATGTTGAGCATCTTTTCATGTGTTTGTTAGCCATCTGTATGTCTTCTTTGGAGAAATGTCTATTTAGTTCTTTGGCCCATTTTTTGATTGGGTCATTTATTTTTCTGGAGTTGAGCTGTAGGAGTTGCTTGTATATTTTTGAGATTAGTTGTTTGTCAGTTGCTTCATTTGCTATTATTTTCTCCCATTCTGAAGGCTGCCTTTTCACCTTGCTAATAGTTTCCTTAGTTGTGCAGAAGCTTTTAGGTTTAATTAGGTCCCATTTGTTTATTTTTGCTTTTATTTCCAATATTCTGGGAGGTGGGTCATAGGCTTATTGTACCATGTAAAATGGTATATATTAAGGCAGGGTGTATATGTAAAAGCACATTTTTTATTCATCTTTATTTCATACTTTAAAATATCATTTGTGTGTATATTTTGTAATATAACCATACATTAATACTATAATTGTATATAGATCTATAAGTAAACTTATTTGGGGACATAGGGTTTTTTGGTTTTTATTTTTTGCTGGTGGGGTGAGGAATTCAAGACCATATTGTCCACTACATAAGATATTTTGCTTGGGAAGAGAAGATTGTGTTTCTGAAGAGCTGCCAGGTGGAAATAATAATAAATTTGTGATGTGCTGCTTAGGAAGGTAGATATAGGACTAATAATAATAATGGTCAACATTTATTGAACACTTCCTATGTACTAGGTACCACACCAAGCACTTAACATTGATTATTTTATTTATTCCTCTCCTCTACCTTATGAGACAGGTAACATTACCATCCTCATATCAGAGTGGAGGAGGCAGAGATGAGAGGTTCAGGCACTTTCACAAAGCCACACATAAGAGAGGGCAGAGCTGGAGGTCGAACCCACATCTTTCTGACTCTAATGTTTGTGCTCCTACCATGATCAGGCTGATTCTCATCCATTCTCATAAGGACTGATTCTCATTCATTATGACAGTTGCCCAATAGAAGGATTAATTGTACTGGGAAGCACCTGGTTCCCTACCTCTGGAAATGTCTGTGTGCCTGGGATTCTTCATGAGGGGTGTGATATTGTTATTTATTATAAGAAATGTGTATTTGGTCTCTGTTCCCCTTCCTGGCACAGAATTTCTGCGTGGGGAGTGTGGTGTGCTTGGAGAGGGCACGGAAGCTCAGAATCCTTTCCCCATACCTCACTCTCTGCATATCTTCCTTTTGGCTGTTCCTACATTGTATCCTTAATATAATAAGCTAGTTACCGAGTAAGCAAAATGTTTCCCTGAGTTCAGTGAGCTGCTCTAGCAAAGTAACCAAACTCAAGGAAGGGTTATTAGAACCTCCATTCTATAGCTGGTTGGTCAGGAGCACAGGTGACAACCTGGATTTGCAATTGGTGTTTTATGGGGGCAGTTGTATAGGACCAAACCATAGATCATTGGGATCTGATGCTGTGTCCAGGCAGACACTGTCAAAATTGAGTTGAATTGTAGAGCACCCAACTGATGTCTGAGAATTGCTTGGATGTGTGAGGAGAAACTCCGCACTTTGGAACTGGGTATAGAGCTGGAAAGGGGAGCTGAACTCTGCGGCCCCTAAGATGCTTTTCAACTTGGAAACTTTGAGGATTTCTCCAAAAATGCTATTTTTAAACGTTGTAAGTGCTTTGCTTACAATTGAAAGGCTACAATCACCAAATAAGTCTAGGAAATGCTGGCTTAATAAGGCTAAGCATTTCTTTCCTACAGGGATCTCAGAGCCTTAACCACAATATTATTCATTATAAATGCCCAAGAGCAGGAAGTAGAGTGCTGGCTTTCCCCAAACACATTGACCTTGGATTCCTCCTTTATTGTAGAGTATCTCCTAAGTTTGGTGTTGCCTAGTTCAACCACTGAAGCCCTGCTAGAAGCTAGAGTATCGACACTGATTCTCTGAAAATGCTGTCACCCTGTAGGATGTGGTTGACAAACTCTCTCCGAGCGTTCTATTAGTCAGCCTCCTCTACTCCTCTGCTGCTGCTAAGTTGCTTCAGTCGTGTCCGACTCTGTGTGACCCCATAGACGGCAGCCCCCCAGGCTCCCCCGTCCCTGGGATTCTCCAGGCAAGAACACAGGAGTGGGTTGCCATTTCCTTCTCCAATGCAGGAAAGTGAAAAGTGAAAGTGAAGTCGCTCTGTCGTGTCCGACTCTTCACGACCCCATGGACTGCGGCCCACCAGGCTCCTCCGTCCATGGGGTTTTCCAGGCAAGAGTACTGGAGTGGGGTGCCATCGCCTTCTCTGCCTCTACTCCTCTACCATGATATAAATCACAACGTTTACGGAGTCACATTGCTGAAAGGGCACACTGTGTCCAGTGAACTTTGATGGAGTTTCTACTTGCGTCTTCAGGCATTTCCAGATGGGCCCCTTCAGAGTACCACCTAAAGAGTGAAGGCGAGAGACTGAATAACTCCCCTGCAGCTTCACAGAGCCCATCAGTCACAGGATAAGATTCCTACTCCCCCTAGCCCAGCAATTAACCTCTCTACACACCATGTCTGGGTAGGAAGAAATCATGTTCTCATGACAAAAATGAATCAAAGGAAGACTAAACTGAAGATAAATATTTGACAACATAGGCTGAATTAGAAATAAAAAGTTTGTGATGGGCTACAGAGCAGCTGTCAATGTGATGTTATTTGTCCTTTCAATTTGGAGCACATATGATGCCTTCATGGCTAGAGCAGGTCTCAGCATAACAAGACGTCAGAGGTGGACTTTTCCTGAGATGCTGAGGTGTGAGATATGCTATATGCCAAGTTTCTAGAAGCTAGTTAACACAGCTCTTAACCTCTCATGCACAGTGGGCATGAGAATGGTGCAGGAGCCTTGGGAGAAGGGTTCCTCCAGACAGCCATGAATCTGCCCTTCCCAGCCCCTCACCATGTGGCAGGGTGGGAGCTGTTTGTTGTGTCACTTAGGTTGAGAGGAGGACTTTCAGAAGACCACGTGGCAACTTTCATCACTGTCTCCTCCTGCTTGGGGAACAGAGTGACCGGTGTCTGACTTGGGCCCAGGCTAGAGGCTGCAATAGACCAGAGGCCAGGTGTTTGGGAAATAACTGAAGTACTAAGAACTGGTTATATAAGTCACATCTCTAACCCAGACTTCTGGGAAGAAAAGACTGGAAAATAGGCCTGCCTTATGTTCATGTAGCACATGTGACTGACACAGGTCTTTCATATTCTCTCCTTTGACTTTGGGGCTTCCCTGGTGGCTCAGACAGTAAAAGATCTGCCTGCAATGCAGGAGACTTGGGTTTGATCCCTGGGTTGGGAAGACCTCTGGAGAAGGAAATGGCTATCCATTCTAGTATTCTTGCCTGGAAAAGTACATGGAGAGAGGAGAATGGCGGGATACAGTCCATGACCTCACAAAGACTTGGACATGACTGGGCAACTGACACCTGCTCTTCGTTTGACTTCACTGTGAATTTCTTAGATGAACATAATTATGGTTCCATCTTACAGACAAGGGAGGCAGTGCTCACAGAGGGTCAGTGGATCACCCAGATTTCTAAGCTTGAACCAGAATCATAGTTAATGCTTACCAATTCCCTTATCACATGGCATGTGTGTGAGCTCAGTCATGTCTGACTCTTCACTACCCCATGGACTGTAGCCTTCTAGGCTCCTCTGTCCATGGGATTTTCCACATGCAGGCATTATAAAGGCCTTGCCTGTACAGAGTCATTTATTTCTGCCCATAGCTCCACGAAGAAGATGCCATAATTGGCTCCATTTTCGAGATAATGAAATTGAGGCTTAGAGTTTCAGTTAACTTTCCTTCTAGCAAATGGAAAAAAATGGGACCTGAAACTGGACTCTCAGGCTTCCATGCTCTTGGTAATCTTTGTCCCATGATACCTCATTGGTTACATAAGGACTTTGAAAACCTAAAGCTCTCTCCAAGTTAGTAGATTCACTACTAACAGAGTGTTGCCAAGAGGTAATCTTTGGGGGCCTTCTTGGGTGCCAGTGTACAAATAACTTTCATCAAAGTACCAATTTGCAGCAAGCAGTTACTTTTAAATTACATAGGGGAGTCGCAAAAGAGTTAATATTTTAAACAGTTTGCACACCCTTCCCCACAACTCATTTCTAGCATTAATTATTTAGAAAGCTATTTCTTAGGTACACTTAAACTTAGCCCGTGTAGATGATCACAAGTTCCAAATGGCAAACAGTAATCCGGTGTCACTCTTGCGCTCAGAACACTGGGTATATTGACATTGTCTTCACCCATACTCTGCACCTTTCCAGTCATGACATGCTGGAAAGGGGGATGAATGGGGATGGAGTCAGACACTGCTGGACCCAGTTCTTAGTGCTGCCAGCTACAGAACCTCTGTGTTTCAAATTCCTCCTTTGTAAATTGGGGAAAATACATGCCTCACTGTTTTGAAAGATGGGAAGATGACCTGTGAGACCAAAATACTTAGTTTAGGGTCTGCCATCTAGTAGATGGACAATTAGTATCAGTGTTCTTCTCTCCTGCTCCAAGTTCAGTTCAGTCACTCAGTCGCGTCCAACTCTTTGAGACCCTGTGGATTGTAGCATGCCAGGCCTCTCTGTCCATCACCAACTCCTGGAGTTTACTCAAACTCATGTCCATTGAGTCAGTGATGCCATCCAACCATCTCATCCTCTGTGGTCCCCTTCTCCTCCCGCTGTCAATCTTTTCCAGCATCAAGGTCTTTTCAAATGAATCAGTCCTTCGCATCAGGTGGTCAAAGTATTGGAGTTTCAGCTTCAACATCAGTCCTTCCAACGAATATTCAGGACTGATTTCCTTTAGGATGGACTGGTTAAATCTCCTTGCAGTCCAAGGAACTCTCAAGAGTCTCCTCCAACACCACAGTTCAAAAGCATCAATTCTTTGGCACTCAGCTTTCTTTATAGTCCAACTCTCACATCCATACATGACTACTGGAAAAACTATAGCTTTGATTAGATGGACCTTTGTTGGCAAAGTAATGTCTCTGGTTTTTAATATGCTGTCTCGGTTGGTCATAATTTTTCTTCCAAGGAGCAAGTGTCTTTTAATTTCATGGCTGCAGTCACCATCTGCAGTGATTTTGGAGCCCCCAAACATAAATGTCACTGCTTCCATTGTTTCCCCATCTATTTGCCATGAAGTGATGAGACCAGATGCCATGGTCTTAGTTTTCTGAATGTTGAGTTTTAAGCCAACTTTTTCACTCTCCTCTTTCACTTTCATCAAGAAGCTCTTTAGTTCTTCTTTGCTTTCTGCCACGAGGGTGGTGTCATCTGCGTATCTGAGGTTATTGATATTTCTCCCGGCAATCTTGATTCCAGCTTGTGCTTCATCCAGCCCAGTGTTTCTCATGATGTATTCTGCATACAAGTTAAATAAGCAGGCTGACAATATACAGCCTTGACATACTCCTTTCCCTATTTGGAGCCAGTCTGTTGTTCCATATCCAGTTCTAACTGTTGCTTCCTGACCTGCATATAGGTTTCTCAGGAGGCAGGTCAGGTGGTCTGATATTTCCATCTCTTTTAGAATTTTCCACAGTTTGTTGTGATCTACACAGTCAAAGGCTTTTGTATAGTCAATAAAGCAGAAATAGATGTTTTTCTGGAGCTCTCTTGCTTTTTTGATGGTCTAATGGATGTTGGCAATTTGATCTCTGGTTCCTCTGGCCTTTCTAGATTCAGTTTGAACATCTGGAAGTTCATGGTTTATGTATTGTTGAAGCCTGGCTTGGAGAATTTTGAGCATTACTTTGCTAGCATGTGAGATGAGTACAATTGTGTGGTAGTTTGAGCATTCTTTGGCATTGCCTTTCTTTGGGATTGGAATGAAAACTGACCTTTCCCAGTCCTGAGGCCACTGCTGAGTTTTCCAAATTTGCTGGCATATTGAGTGCAGCATTTTCAGAGCATCATCTTTTAGGATTTGAAATAGCTCAACTGTAATTCCATCACCTCCACTAGTTTTGTTCATAGTGATGCTTCCTACGGCCCACTTGAGTTCGCATTCCAGGATGTGGCTCTACATGAGTGAACACACCATCATGATTATCTGGGTCATAAAGATCTTTTTTTGCATAGTTCTTCTGTGTATTCTTGTCACCTCTTCTTAATATCTTCTGCTTCTGTTAGGTCCATACCATTTCTATGCCCATTTTTGCATGAAATGTTCCCTTGGTATCTCTAATTTTCTTGAAGAGATCCCTAGTCTTTCCCATTCTGTTGTTTTCCTCTATTTCTTTGCATCGATCACTGAGGAAGGCTTTCTTATTTCTCCTTGCTCTTCTTTGGAACTCTGCATTCCAATGAGTATCTTTCCTTTTCTCCTTTGTCTTTCGCTTTTATTCTTTTCACAGCTATTTGTAAGTCCTCCTCAGACAAACATCTTGCCTTTTTGCATTTCTTTTTCTTGGGGATGGTCTTGATCCCTGTCTCCTATACAATGTCATGAACCTCTGTCCATAATTCTTCAGGTACTCTATCGGATCTAATCTCTTTATCTGTCACTTCCACTGTCTAATCATAAGAGATTTGATTTAGGTCATACCTGAATGGTCTAGTGGTTTTCCCTACTTTCTTCAATTTAAGTCTGAATTTGGCAATAAGGATTTCATTATCTGAGCCACAGTCAGCTCCCAGTCTTGTTTTTGCTGACTGTATAGAGCTTCTCCATCTTTGGCTGCAAAGAATATAATTAGTCTGATTTTGGTGTTGACCGTCTGGTGATGTCCATGTGTAGAGTCTTCTCTTATGTTGTTGGAAGAGGGTGTTTGCTATGACCAGTGCGTTCTCTTGGCAAAACTCTATTAGCCTTTGCCCTGCTTCATTCTGTACTCCAAGGCCAAATTTGCCTGTTACCTCAGGTATCCCTTGAGTTCCTACTTTTGCATTCCAGTCCCCTGTAATGAAAAAGACATCTTTTTGGGGTGTTCTAGATGGTCTTGTAGGTCTTCAAAGAACCAAGATCCTTTGTTAATCCTGTTTTGTGAGTTTGAGTGATTCAGTCAGCATCTCTGAACCTCAATTTCCTATCTGTAAAGTGGAACCATCAGTAAATGTGTCAGAAGGCTTTTGTAAGACTGTGTCAGTGGATCTGAAGTGAAAATGCTTTCTAATTTGTGATCCCTGTGTCCCGCCCACCGCGCGCCCCCCGTGCTGCCAGCAGTGATCTGTCCAGTTAGCGGTGCTCGCACTGTTTGCTCTTTCAGACTTTCAAGGCAACTCTGCACCTTGTCTCATCTTCCCCCTTCCTTTCTCTCCTTACAGCCTTTTGAAGGAGATGGGCTGTCCTTTTCCTCTCTGTTTTACATGAGGCTCTGAAAGGTCTTGTTACTTGCTTACACAAATAGGACCATGGCTGAAGACTGGGCGTGCAGCTCTCCTGTGGAGAGAAGAGATTTTCCTTTGTGTATTGCTGAGTGAATCTGTGCCTGGGTGGCTCCTTGACCAGAGAGAGCATAGTGGGTGAGCTTTGTGAGGGAGGCCTCCTAATTTCTTCCCTGGCACATCTCCCAAACACCCTGCTCCCTCTTCTCAGCACTTCTATCTTTGTGTACCAAACTGGTGGAGGAGGAGCTCACTCCCTGTTGAACTAGACATTATTTGCAGGTTGTTTGCTGTGGGTGAGCTGATGATTAAACTGCAGCAGAACACTTTCGTAATGTCTGCTGAAAATGAAAATATTCTTCCTTAAAGCGTCTGTCAGTGCAGTGTTCACACTCTGCAAGGCCCCAAGATATTTCTCTAAAAACAGCAGTTGCTTCTCTTCTACTACCCAGACAGATTCAAACCCAGGCCCACATTTTCATCAAGGACCTACTGTGTGTGGACCCTGCCCTCTGTGGAGATAAGCTGCACACAGTCATTCTGAATTAGAGCTCAACTGAATCAGTGATGACCTCTCCTGCAACGTATTGCTCCCTGGTCTTGAACCAGCTGATCTGGCTGGCTGAGGTGCCCCGGGAATGCATTTCTCCTATAGCCATGCCCACAGGAAGACAATATCTTCCCAGATGGACAAGCCAAGGGTTTGGGAGCAGCAGAGCCATCAGGCCTGTGTTCGTAGCTCACAGCCTAAGAGCACACACTGTGAAAGCCAAAGAGGATGAGATGAATGAGGGCAGCAAGAACATATGGGTCCCTCAACAAGCATTACAGAGTGAGCTGGGAACCAGGTGTGTGAGAACTGGATCACAGCCAGGATTCTCTAAAAGGACAACTAAGTAGCTGAGCGCCTTGTTTTTGGTGCCATTCACTGGATTACAGCCATGAAGACAACCTAGTCCCCATCCTGGAGGAGCACAGAGTCAGGTCACCAGAGTAGACTGCATGGTGCCCTCCCTCTTTCATTATCCTGCCTGCCCCTGTTGTCCACAGTAGAGCCCAGCCTCCTCTGACCCATCTCTGCTTCCCTGGGACTGCCTCATCTCTGCAGAGAAGGTAGCCGGCAGTTCTTGTGTTAGCTCCAACACCTTAACATGTGGCCTCTCCTGGGGATAACTGTAAATCTACAATGGTCTGGAAGGACCAAGATAGCCTTTAAACCTCCCAACATTGAGGCTGCAATGGTGGAAGAAGAGGCAGCAGTTTATTTTCCACAGAAATGGGGCTTCACTTGATGCTATTCAGATTCTCACTGGCTAAGCTGTCCCTCTTTCTGTCTGTGCCTGGGGCCAGCCCTCCTCCCAGGCTAGCTCCAATGGCTGCTGGATGCTGTTTGCCTCTTAAGCCTGACCCCACATCCAGTGCCTCTCAGGCTCCTCTGAGGCCAGCTGGGCTCATTTGTGAGGGGCCGAAGTGACAGGGCTCATTCTGCAATTCTTCTTTAGCTTAAGAAGTTGAGTTTTCTGTACTTAAGACTAATTTACAACTGGTTTATGTTTTTGATGCATCTGAAGGACCTCAGCATTTAGAAGGTCTCTTTGAATCTTGGTGAAGAGGAGCCTGATCTGGGAAACAAGAGTGGTCTGCAGGAGGCTGGATTTTCCTATCTTTTAGAGGGGGTTTCTCCTTCCATACAGGACCCTTTGTGTTGGTCTGAATATGCTGAACTCAGGACAGATAGTGATGCTGGGATCTCCAGATTCTTGAAGTCACAGTTATACACCAAGCACTTGAGGAAAGGAAGAGGTCTTGGAGGACATAAAACTAATTTCCCTCTTTCATATGCTTTCATATTCTTGAAGCATATTTTATTATTTACATTTTGCAGATGAGGAAACTGGAACTTGAAAAGTTCAGTCCATCACTGTGGGGGTGGGGGGAAGTAGGGGTAATACTCGCCATGAGGAAAGGGGTCAGGGCTGACTTCACGCAGCTCATCTGGGACCTGTTTCTCTCTGAACCCCCTCTGGACTTGTCTTCACATCTGATTTCTGATGATGGCAGAGACAGGTCTTATTTCAAAATTAATGAGGTGAGGAAATACCTACCTCATAAGAAAGTATATCCTGTGAAAATGTAATCCAGAGACTGCAAGTGGATGGAATAGATGGTTAGTTATGTGCTATTTGAGTAGATCCTGTTGGAATTTCCCTCTCAGAAGCCCCCATGGCCAAGAATCTATCATGATTGATTCTTGGGTTTCACATTGCCTTTTCTAGGCTCCTTTTTAAAAAATATGCCACCTCCTTTGGAAAGAATAATATCAAGATCTGAACATACTGATGTGAATTGATAGATGCCATGACTGTCATGATGGAGAAGTTCTGGACTTCTTGCAGGAGAGATTACTGAGCAGGTCAGAGGAAGGAAGAGGGGAGGTGAGCATGAAAACATCACCATCATTACAATTGCGCCCTGAGACGAGAGGAGGTTCTTGCTTTCCTGGGGCTGATGTGCCCAGGCTGAAATCTCATCCTGAACCTCAGTGGTCCACGAGGAAAATCTTGCTGTCTTTCCCTGGAGTTGACAATATCAGGCAAAGTGGCTCTGCTAGACAGATTACTGATAAAAGAAACAACTGTAGAATTTCCATTGTGCCCAAATATCCCTGTAGTCATGACAACATCCTTAGAGACTTACAGCACTGACAGATGGGGAGATGGCTAGTTTCTTCCCAATAATCACAGCTACCACGTAAGATGAATTCTGGCCTGGCTGAATTCTTGAGGGGTGCTGACTGCAGGGTGATTCTGTGTGGGGGGTCACTGAGGAAAGGGAGGCTTTGAGGGTTACTAGAAGTGAGTGGGCAAAAATCACTAGTCACTTGGGTCCTTGTCTGACCTGGAGGGAAATAATATGGTGGTGGTTCTGTTTTAGAAATGTGTCCCCTGTCCCCCACTGAACCAAGACTTTCTATTCATCCAGGGGCCATTATTACTGTACCCCTGGATTATGGCCACTGGCCCTGAGCAGTTCTCCCTTGAGTATATATCTATACCCTGCTCCCCATCAAGCTACAGTCCAAATCATTGTCAACCTGTCATTCTACTGAAGAAGCTCTTCTTTAAAAAATTGTAGTTGATTTATGTTATGTTAGCTTCAGGTGTATACAGCAAAGTGACTCAATTGTACACACACACACACACACACACACACACATTCTTCTTTTCCTAATGTATAGATTATTACAAAATATTGAGTATAGTCCTCTGTGTTATACAGTTGGTCCTTGTTGGTAAGACTGTCTTGTAACTTATCCTTCTACTACTCTGTTGAAGCTTAAGCTCTTTGCCTTAATTTAGTTCTCCAATCTTCCAGAGCCAGTCCATCTTCATGTAGTCAAACTCCTCAGCATATGCCTTCTTTTTAGCTGAGACTCAGTATCTCCCCATCCTCTGCCTACTCCATGATGCTTTTTTGTTCTATGGGTTTGATCCCCTCTTTCTTTCACAGAAAATTCATTCTTTCTTGTCTTTCTAAATTTTATTCATTCTCCAAGTTGCAGCTAAATTCTACCCACCTCCCAAGAAGCTTTTCTTTACTAGCCCAGCCAAGGCATTGGATCAGTCCTCTTGTCTATGGCCAGTGCCACACAGCTTGGCAGATGTGTTATTCTCAGGGCTTAATGAATGAAAATAGCCTTTTCTTCCTCAAAGGCTGAGACTTTGTGTTGAGAGCTGTCCATTGATGTCGCCTGGATCTCTCCCAAGTCACCCTCTTTATCCTTTCTAGACCACCCTTGCTAAACCAAAACTCTGCTTTCTCTGCTTTTCTTCACCTCACTGTTACCACCTGACATCCAGCATTGTCTCTTCAATTAGAATATAAGCTCCATAAGGGCAGAGGCATCATCTGTATTGTCATCTTTTTTATGCCCAAGAAGTAGCCACAACAAAGCCTAGGATATAATAAGGCCTCAGTAAATGATTGTTGAAGGGTTGACTGAATGAATGAGTTCTCACTGACTGGCTAATTCACATTCAAATTGCTGGACGAGAAATGGGAAGGCCCTGATCCTTTCCACTGTGCCGGAACTTTGAAAAATTAACCCTGACACGGCTCTTTTCCCACCACCACAGAGAACTAAACATTGCTGAACATCAAAATTGTCAGAATAGCCCAGTCCACAGGGACATTGCACATTCCTGTCAGAAGAGCTCTGTACCCAGGGAGGACAGGCAAGGTCAGCTGAATTCTGTCAAATGCTTGTATTTGTACTGCTCTCCTTGGATTGTTGTGAGGTTCAAATGCAATGAAGTATGATAAAAAGAGCTAAATTATAAATCAACATAAAAACAGGAAACATTATCCAAGCAGTTTGTGGTTGGGGATGGCATGGTATTGTGGGCCAAAAATTCCATGAACAGGGGAGTCTGGAGGGCTACAGGCCATGCGGTCACAAAGAGTCAGGCGTTACTGAGTGTGCTTGTGCATGCGTGTGCACACACACATACACACGCAGTGTTGGGAATTAACAAAGAAGGGGTTAAGATCACGAAGGATTATTTAATTTTTCTTGTTCAGAGGGAACTTTCTGGATTTGTCAGGAGTTAGGTGAGAAGGATGCCTTTTTCCTTTGAGAAACACAAATGGTATGTTTTCATGTTTGAACGCTGGTCAGTGGATTCTGTCTATAAGAAGCAGTTAAAGATGCCTTCCAAACCTTAGAAATATTGAAAGAGAAAAACAATATAACCACCAGCAACACATCATCATCATCATCATCATCAACAAATTAATCCTTGCAAGACTCTCAGAGATAGGTATTCTTTTTTTTTTTTTTTAAAGGAGAAGAGAGAACTGAGGTACGTAGAGGTGGAGTCCCTTACACAGACTCCCTTAGCTAGTCAATGACAGGGTCAGGAATTTAATAAGAATTGCTACTGTTTACTGAGAAGGCTGAGCACCTAAGAATTGATGTTTTCCAACTGTGGTGCTGGAGAAGACTCTCGAGAGTCCCTTGGATAGCCAGGAGATCAAACAAGTCAACCCTAAGGGAAATCAACCCTGAATATTCATTGGAAGGACTGATACTGAAGCTGAAACTCCAATACTTTGACCACCTGATGTGAAGAGCCAGCTCTTTGGAAAAGACTGTGATGCTAGGAAAGACTGAGGGCAGGAGGAGAAGGGGCAACAGAGGATAAGATGGTTGGATGGCATCATCGTCTCAATGGACAGACTTCGAGCAAACTCCAGGAGATAGTGAAGGACGGGGAAGCCTGGTGTGCTGCACTCCATGGGGGTCAGTCACAACTGAGTAACTGAACAGCAACATACTGAGAATTTTCTAAATGTCGGTCATTCTTCTCAGTACTTCATTCAATACGATGCTAGGAGACAGGCAACGTTATCCCTCATTTACAGAAAGGAAAACAGACCTAGGGTTGTTAAGCTGATTACCCAAGGCCACACAACTAAGAAGGGCAGGAGCCGAGACCTGAGCCCAAGCAGGGGGCCCTGGAGCCTCTGCTTCCCCACTACTCTGTGCCACTCTTGGGTCCCTGGTCTCTGTTGCAATGTCCAGCAAATGGCTTAACTTTTATAGTCCAAGAAGCTACTTTCATCACTCCTACCAAAACAAATGAAAGAGAGGAAAGCAGAAAAGAGGGAGAGAGACTTAGGGGAGGGGTGGGGAAGAAACATCTGGAATCGCTAAGGTGAGTTGCAGTGAAGACTCTGCTGGAATCATCTTTGGCTGGAGGAAGCAGATGGCATAGCTGCCCTTAACAGCCTCCTAAGAAGCTCTAACAGGTCCCCATGTGAAAGGAAGATGGCTGTCAGTTGCGGGTGGAGGCCCACCCAGCTGTGTAAAAGGTTTGTTAAGATGAAATTATGGTTTACTGAGTAGCAAAGAGCAACAACCAGCTGCCTGAGAATTATGCCGACAGGATGCAAAGGCAAGAGAATATTGTGTAAACCTTATTTACAGATCAATAGATAATCTTTCATACACAAAAGGTCAGCTCCATGAAGGCAGAGCAGTAAAGAAAGAAATATTGCTCGTAAATACAATATTGACTTGAAAAAATCCACCCAGATGAATCCTTTGATATATACTCTTCTAGTCAAACTACATTTCTTTATTCATGAATTTTTTTCTTCCCCTAACCATTTCAGGTTCCGTAGTGAAGTATAAAGGGAGTAATGAAGAAGACTGATTTCTAGTTATTTTGAATTCTGTGCCATCAAATGATCGGTATAAAGTGGAATCAAGTTTAAGAATTTCAGAGCAACATTTCTAAGTGTGTGTATGCAGCATTTAGTGTTCTGAAGTCAAATGACAACTCGCCCCTACTCTTGGTAGTTTCCTGCTTTGCTGACTGTGTTGATAAACATTTATCCTGGCTTAAGGAAATAAACAACTACTCCATCCTGCTGGTCCTCTCTGGATCCCTTCATCCATTTTATGTTTCTTTTTTGCCTTGAAGCAAGTAGTTCATCATTCCCCAAAATACCTGAAATCATTGCCACCCACCCCTACTTGGCTGCTGGATTGCAAAGCTATTCAGGACCACTGCCCAGACACAAATAAGTGTGGGAGAAGAGGGGAACTTGACTGGGCTTTGTTTCCATGACATAAGTAGGTTAGAGGACCACCTCTAAATTTGGGTGATTCCTCTCAGCAATTTAAAAAATATTTTCAAAGGACCACAGTCTGAAAAGCCTGAATGATGCTTTGCTGGTAGTGTTTTTGGAATGCAGAGCTGCTCTAGTTCTCAGGATCACCTTGGGCTGCAACCGGGAGCAATGTGCAGCTGAGAAAAGTCTGCCCTGGGCAATAAGTCCAAAGGCTTGAGAGGGACAGCTGTTCATTCCAACTTCCTGATGGGGATCAGCATGGCAGTGGTTGTGAAAGAACTTTATACTCTGAGGAATTATGTGAGTATATATACTTTTCAGAGCCATCCAGGAGGATCATTTGACAGTGACACAATTCCTCTAAACTAAGTACAAGTTCTTTTCTTTTTCCAGTTAGAAAGCATGTTTTAGATACTCTGAGAATGATAACCTCCTCTCATGAACAGATGTGGCTGGAATCGGTCACCTCCAGTTTTGTCTGGACTTGACAGGGTAGTCGGGTAAGACTGAGGATTACTTAACACCTCAAAGTGAGAAAGGGATACAAAGAGGAGCCTGGACTTAATGACAGACGGCAGAGGTTTCAGCTCTTCCAGAGTCAAAGTCAGAGCTTCATCCTCTCTGTTCTGCCAGAGTTCCCCCTTCAGTCTAGGGCCATGCCTTCCACACATACACACTCCTAAGTTCCTCTCTTGCCCTTACTCCCTAGAAACAGGGCTGAGGGTTTCTTGCTAATAAGAATGAATGGCGCTGGCCACAAAGTACAGGTTAATATTAAACGCTGGAGCTCTTAACTTTGCAATGACTCCCCATCCCTTGGATTTTCCCAGTTCCCCATTCGCAGACCTGCTATTATCATCATGGGCTGTGACATGTGTGTGTATGAGAGGGTTGTTTCTTCCTGAATCTCTGCTCTGCAGGGTGCTTCTCATGAGCCACATGTGACAGTCTGTGAACAGGGGTGTCCCTTTGCATATCCCACCACTCCCTGGTGGCTCAGAGGTTAAAGCGTCTGTCTGGAATGTGGGAGACCCGGGTTCGATCCCTGGGTCTGGAAGATCCAGGGAAGATCCCCTGGAGAAGGAAATGGCAACCCACTCCAGTACTCTTGCCTGGAGAATCCAATGGAGGGAGGAGCCTGGTAGGCTACTGTCCATGGGGTCGCAAAGAGTCGGACATGACTGAGCGAGTTCACTTTCACTTTCACTTTGCATATCCCAGCTCTCTTTTGTTCTGCTGTATTGAAGGCTCTGTGGCCACCCCTATTCCACTCAGAATTTTTCTAAGAGGAAGGAGAGAGGAGAAAGGGAGGGATAGAAATTGGGAGGGAGAGAAAAAAAGAAGGAATGAAGGAAACCACCTGGGTAATAGGCACTAATAATTTTATATTTATATAGTTATTTATGGTTTATATGCTAAAAACAATTTGTAAAATATTTTTACAGGCATAATCTTATTTAGTTTTTATAACCACCCAATTTATAGATAAACTGAGGTTTAGAGAAGGTAAAGTTTATCTAGCTAATAAATAACAGCATCCTATCTGGAACCCAGTCCTTCTGATGTCATGTATAGTTTTGTTTTTTTTTTTCTTTTCTATACTGCTCCATTAAATGTAAAGGCATGTCCCAAAGTTCTTTTTTGTTGAATCCATGCTAAGCACCCTAGGTGAAAGCTGAAGGTCTTAGTAATCACCATAACTCTCTATTAAACCCTTACTGGACTTTTTTTGAGGTTAGACTTATAGACTTTGGTTGGCCAGAAATAACCATCCTACAAATACCTAGTACATTTATTAATGTTTTTGTAGTTAACAGTATATTTTCATACATGAACCTCACTTGAAAGTCCTATAAGCTATGCACATCTCAGAGGTCTAGTGATTGGCCCAAGAATGAATGGTGGAGTCAGGATGAGGCTCTAGATTTTTTTTATCCTAAGGCCTATGCCTTAGGATTTCCTCCACTGTGGCGTACCTAACCTGTGTTAGATTCTGCAGAGTATAGCAAAGTCCATTTAAAGAGCCAGGACTCCTGAGTTGCTCATAGCACTGACCTCTCAGCATGACTGAATACATAACTTGTGAGGTGTAGGGATCTCTGTTCAAAACTGTTAAAGCATTTCAAGATGGTGACAGCAGAGTATTAAACCTGGAATGAGGCCCTCTGAGTGTGGGACCCTTTTGAGCATGGAGCCCTGTTAGAATGCCAGTGAAGGTGGTCCTGCCTGACATGACTCAGGAGTGGAAGACTTTGTTTCTTTCTCAGATTGTTTCTGGGGCTCCTATCAGAGAGCCGAAATCCCAGGTCATATGGACTTTGTTCTGTTAAATCTTTTATTCCCTCCATCAGAGAGCTAAGCCACAATGTTCCTTATTATATTAATTGCTAACTCCAGTTCTCATAGATCAACAGTTAGGGACAGTCAAGATATCACTAGTAGCTAATGTTTATTAAACATTTATTATGTCACAGGCACCGTGCAAAACATTTTATGCGCTTTGAATTGATTGCAAGTGTAAGTGTTAGTCACTCAGTCATGTCCGAGTCTTGCTTGACTGTAGTCTTCCAGGCTCCTCTGTCCATGAAATTATCTGGGAAAGAATACTTGAGTGATTCCCATCTTTATCCTTCCCTGTATCACTACACCTTGTCTTGGTGACTTTGCAGCTTTCCACATCAATTAGTGGATTCTATTTCTCCACCTCTTAAATCTGGGTTGGTCCCAAGAATGATAAAATGCAACAGAGGAAATGGTGTGTAAATTCAGGGTTTAAGTCTCAAGAGGCTTACAAGCTTACTCTTTCTTTTGGAACCCCAGGTCTGCTGTGAGAACAAGCCTGTGTGAGTTGGCTAGAAATGAATACCACTTGTTGGAGAGCTGTCATCCCAAACCGAGACTATCCAGGGCAGCCAGCACCCACTTCACCTGCCAGCTAAGTTCAGATACATGAGTGAGCTAAGCTGAGGTCAGGCCAACAGAGTCCAGCTCGGCCGATGGATTTCACTGATCAACTCACAAATAGGTAAGAAATGATACATCATTTTTGCTTACAAACTGTCTTTTGGAGGTAAGTAAGTATGCATTCTTATTAAATTAATAGATAACAGACACACATCCATTATTATTTCCAAGGAAACAAGCTTTGAGAGGTTATATTCATGCCTGTGATCAGTAGTTAATAAATGGTTCTGTAAAGTGTGACTCTATAGGTCAAGTTCTTATCTGTTATTTTGCAGGGTCCCATTGTAGCACTCAGGGTTCTGTCAAGCCCTTAGCTAATTTGAAAGCTGAGTGGAAGAAGCAATGTTTTTGCAGATAGAGTCAGGCCCAAGGGATGGAGCTCAAACACCAAGAATCTCTCTGCTGATAAAAATACCATGTCTATTATTAACCAAAACTTTAATATAAAACATTGTAATCCATCAAAGGAAAAAATGCTTACACGCAGAACAGGAGAGATGATGCCTTTGAGGTCAAGGTCACAAGCTAAATGCTAGCAGAAATTTTGGCTGTATCTCATTAACACTAAATTATGACTGAGTTCTGCAAGAGGTCTGTGTGACAATCCCATTAATGCAAATGGCATTCCTTATGATGTCTGCTTTTGTAAATGAAAATCAAATGCAATTATGTCAGTGGAATTTACTCATTAAGCTAAACTAAAACCCACCAGCAAGTGTCTCCTCACTTCCTTTTCTGCCCCACATCTTTGATTACAAGCCGTTGCTCCCCAAATGGATATTTTGCTAAAATACGAGTACACAATTTGATGATAGAAGGGGCACCAGAATACAGAAGTTCTTACAGATATCGGAGGTTGGGAAGGTTCTGGAAGGCATCAGCGTCGATGTATAGCAGGTTGTTGGCCTTTTCAATTCTACTGTGAAAGAGAAAAGAACGTGCACATGACCTTACTGGTAAGGAGTGCTATGGTATTTTTCATTATTATGCGAAGAGTATGTTAATCAGTTATTCACCCTTTGTCCATCCATCATTTCCACAAAGATTGAGCATGCATGTGGTGTCTTTTACTATACTAAACTGTGCAAACAAAATATTAACCCTGTCTTATATAACGGTCATCACTGAAGTCTTCCTGGAATCTATTCATCAGAGACAAACAAAGCACAGCTGGGTGAGTCATTTCACCCTGAACTCAGTTGAGTGTTTAACCAGTAAGGATCTCCCAGGGTCTGAGGAAGGCAGGGATGAGGCTAATGGGGGAAATGATGTTTTTTTTCTGACTGGGAGATGAGAGAAGGGGATGGACAGCAACAAAGAGGGTGAAGAGTCAAAGGAGATTGGAGAAAAGTAAAGTGAAAGGTCAAAGGAAAATGAAGATTAGGGGATAAGCAGTGAACATCTCTGGCTTTCACAATGCAGTCCCGGCAGACAGCAGCTGGCAAAGTGCCAGTGAGTCCCTCATGCTGGAATGGAGGCTGCTCTCTCACAGCTCATGGGAAGTGATGGCTTCTGCCCTGGGCTGACCTGCGCCACGTCCTGATCAATAGTCTGGAGGTGGGCATGTTCACATTTGGATTCCGACAGAGAGAGGCTGCCCTTTCCTCATCTGGCGGGATCAATGTATATTTGCAGAGATGCTCTGTGTTAATTACTTCCTCCCTATTTCATTAGCTTTAATGTTGCAGTAACCTGTAGCTACGCAGATCCAAGTACCAGGTAATTAATCATTTTAAATACAGGCAGTGTTACATGGAGGTGAGCACTCTCCATGTGGGGGAGAGATGAAAGAGCCATCCCATGAGCTCCACTGCCCGTTGAGCTGCACAGAGGGACATCTACTTGACCTTGCGCAGAGGGCTGGCTGCCCTTTGGTTCGCTTCTCTGATACTCTCTGTGGGTTCTGAGACCCTGGTCAGATCTCTCTTCCCAGCTAGGGTAAGGAGAGGCCAAGCAGAGAGAGAGGGAAGGCATCAGTTGCAGAGGCTTAATGACAGTGAAGAAGAATGAGAGTGGGAGGTAGAAAAGGAAAGGGAGGGCAGAGTCTGTCATAATGGACAGACTGTCATTCCTAAACAAATTCATATATATGTATGTATGCGTATATGAATTATGCATATGTGTATATATGCTTGGCAAATGCTAAGAAGTTTTTAAAAAGATACAAAAGAGTCAAGGGATTTATGTTCAAGTCCTTAGCCTGCTGTGGATTTGGCTGGGTGACTAGACGAGCTTCACAACTTCTCTCTGTCTTTCATTCCTCATCTGTAAAATTAGGAAAGTGGTTCAGTGGCTTTCCTAACTGTGTTCTCTGAGAATTTTGTAAGATATTCGTCAGTGCTTCACAGAGGAACCTTTGCATTGACACTAGTTGAGAAACTCTTAATACAATATCCTTCTTGGAGATTCCAAGTGCATATGTGGATATTACAGACTCTGAGTTTTCCTACAGTAGGTGAGTCTGTCTAACTTATTTGACCATAGAATCTTTTTCCTTTTTTGTAATGATAATTTTCTGTTTAATGATACACAGAATACACTTTGGAAAAATTTGGACCTGTCTCCAAAGTCTCATCTGGCTTTGATAATTTATAGTAACTTTAGACTGGTATGCAACAGAGGTGTATCTGTGTGAGTACTGGCATGTATATAAAACTAGAATGTCAACAAGAGAAAATACATTTGGTTGGAGTAGTAAAGAAGCCAAGGATTGTTATGATAACTTACTGGTATGCCAGTTTATGTGTTAGATCTACATAACATTTATCATCTCATTTGTTCATCACAGTGATCCTATGAGGCATGCAATCTTATTATTCCCACTTTACAGAAAGAAAGCTAAGTCTTAGCATGATTTTGCATCTTGACCAAGGTTCCATGGTGAGTATGTGGCATAGGCTAGCAGTCAAACTAAGACTGCCCATCTTCAACTACATCATGAGGAATTTATTTTGGGCTTTGACTGTGGAACAAATTTGAATGAGAGGATGAGCTGGAAGTATTAATATGTGCAGTCACAGAGCTAGGTTCTTGAGTTTACTATGCAAAAAAACCCTGAGAAGGAAGAAGCAGAATAAGACTAAGCTCTGAACTGGTACCTGAGTCACCAGGCAGATACATGGCAGCACCTATTGGACTGACTTTGACAGCCTAAAATGAAACTCTAGGAGTCTGAGGACAGAGCAAAGCCAGGGCCTCCCAGGAATATAAGTGAACTTTAAGGCTACTACCAAAAGCAGGCATGAGCAAAACCCCATAGAGTCTTGCTTACATTTCATGTAGTTTGGGCAGGTTGGAGAACACGTTTGCCTCTATCACTTCCAAGACATCATTCTGTGAGATCTCTCTGCAAAGAAAGAAATATAATTCAAGTCAGTTCAGCTACAGTCCATAATGGATTTAGGGCTCAGCCTGGAGCCTTGTGCCTGTAGTGATTCATGAGACACACAGAACTCTACTCCTGCTTGCAAAGAAGTCAGCTGTAATAATAAGGCGAAGCTAACATAAGATGCTAATACTTATAGAACAATGAGAGAATGAACCCAAAGCAGTGAGTCTGGTCAGAAATTATTCAGTCTATAGGTGTAGTCACAGAGGCCCAGAGAGGGAAAGAGACTTGATTAAAAGTATTTAGGGAATATACAGGGTGAAAAAAAACTTTAAATAGACCAGGATTAGCGAACTTCTTCTAGAGGACCATGTAGTAAAATTTTTATTTTTTGGCTTTATGAATCATTTGGTCTCTGTTGCAACTACTCAGTTGATACTGTTGCATAAAAATAGGCATAGATATCATGTAAATGAATGATCATGCCTGTGTTTCAGTAAAACTTTATCCATAAAAACAGATGGCTCCATCAGCAGATGAATGGATAAGAAAGCTGTGGTACATATATACAATGGAGTATTACTCAGCCATTAAAAAGAATACATTTGAATCAGTTCTAATGAGGTGGATGAAACTGGAGCCTATTATACAGAGTGAAGTAAGCCAGAAGGAAAAACATAAATACAGTATACTAACGCATATATATGGAATTTAGAAAGATGGTAACGATAACCCTGTATACGAGACAGCAAAAGAGACACTGATGTATAGAACAGTCTTATGGACTCTGTGGGAGAGGGAGAGGGTGGGAAGATTTGGGAGAATGGCATTGAAACATGTGAAATGTCATGTATGAAACGAGATGCCAGTCCAGGTTCAGTGCACGATGCTGGATGCTTGGGGCTGGTGCGCTGGGACGGCCCAGGGGGATGGTATGGGGAGGGGGGAGGGAGGAGGGTTCAGGATGGGGAGCACGTGTATACCTGAAATTAAAAAAAAAAAAAATTAAAAAATTAAAAAAATTTAAAAAAAAAAGGAACCACCCCCCCCAAAAAAAAAAAAAAAAAGAAAGTAATAATAATGTAAATAAAATATTAAGCTAGAAAAAAAAAAAAAAACAGATGGCAAGCTGGGTTTGGTGTCATGGGCGATAGTTTGGTGACCCCACCCTAGACCATGGAGGCAAGTTCTCTCTGCTGTGCCGCTTTAGAAAACGAGAACCTCGAGTTAGTCTCTTTTAAATACACATCCATGCTGTTACCCAAGTGGAGATTGTTATTGCAAGACCTTTGACATTACTGTTGCTTGGCCCAAAATACCCTGGAAAGATCCTTCAGGTCCCAGCCTGTTTGCTCCTGGAGTAATTGGAAGGGAGTGGACGATGAAGTCCACTCTGCAGAAGCCCAGAGCTTATGAGGAGAGAAGGGCAAGAAGGGCGACTTAATCAGTTAATGTTTATAAAGTGGCTCAAAGATGAAACATGCTATTATTAGGCCTCCTGAGGAAGACTCTCATGCAGTTTTAATGTGGCAGCTGAGAGAGTTTCAGAAAATCTCATAGGTGGTGTGCATTCAAATTGGCTCAGGCAAGGCGCTGTCTGCTGGCCTGAGATTTTGCTGAGAAGCTCTAGAAACGCTCTTGATCAAGGGAAAGGCCTGTCGGGGGAGGGGAAGTATGACTGCGAGCACAGGGGCTGGCGACATGGAGGGGGACCAGGGGGTGGGTGGGGAGCTGTCAGTTTAGTGGTGGCAGGATCCTTTCTCTCACTCCCCCATTAGCAAGGAGACATTTTGTGAGAGAAGTTCAGTTCAGGTGCTCAGTCATGTCTGACTGTTTGAGATCCTATGGACTGCAGCATGCCAGACTTCCGTGTCCATCACCAACTCCCAGAACTTGCTCAAACTCATGTCCATCGAGTTGGTGGTGCCATCCAACCATCTCATCCACTGTTGTCCCCTTCTCCTCCTGTCTTCAATCTTTCCCAGCATTAGGGTCTTTTCCAAGGAGTCAGTTCTTTGCATCAGGAGGCCAAAGTACTGGAGTTTCAGCCTCAGCATCAGTCCTTCCAATGAACATTCAGGACTGATTTCCCTTAGGATGGACTAGTTTGATCTCCTTGCAGTCCAAGGGACTCTCAAAAGTTTTCTTCAACACCATAGTTCAAAAGCATCAATTCTTCAGTGCTCAGCTTTCTTTATAGTTCAACTCTCACATCCATACATGACTACTGGAAAGACCATAGCTTTGACTAGACAGACCTTTGTTGGCAAACTAATATCTCTGCTTTTTAATATGCTGTCTAGGTTGGTCATAGCTTTCTTCCAAGGAGCAAGTGTCTTTTTTTTTTTTTTTTGTAGTAAAATTAATAAACTTTATTGAGAGGACTTTGTGAGTTCTATTTTAATTTCTTGTCCTAAAGATTTTTATTTATATATATATTAATTTAATTTTATTTAACTTTATAATATTGTATTGGCTTTGCCATATATCAAAATGAATCCGCCACAGGTATACATGTGTTCCCCATCCTGAACCCTCCTCCCTCCTCCCTCCCCATACCATCCCTCTGGGTCGTCCCAGTGCACCAGCCCCAAGCATCCAGTATCATGCATCGAACCTGGACTGGCAAGTGTCTTTTAATTTCATGGCTGCAGTCACTGTCTGCAGTGATTTTGGAGCACAAGAAAATATAGTCTGTCACTGTTTCCATTGTTTATCCATCTATTTGCCATGAAGTGATGGGACTGGATGCCATGATCTTTGTTTTTTGAATGTTAAGTTTTAATCCAGCTTTTCCATTCTCCTCTTTCACTTAAATCCTGAGGCTCTTTAGTTCTTCTTCGCTTTTTGCCATAAGAGTGTTATCATCTGCATATCTGAGGTTATTGATATCTCTCCCTGCAGTCTTGATTCCAGCTTGTGCTTCATCCACTTGGCATTTCACATGATGTACTCTGCATATAAGTTAAATAAGCAGGATGATAATATACAGCCTTGACGTACTTCTTTCCCTGTTTGGAACCAGTCTGTTGTTCCATGTCCAGTTCTAACTGTTGCTTCTTGACCTACATACAGATTTCTCAGGAGGCATGTCAGGGGGTCTGGTATTCCTGTCTCTTGAAGAATTTTCCAGAGTTTGTTGTGATCTATACAGTCAAAGGCTTTGGCATAATCAATAAAGCAGTAGATGTTTTTCTGGTATTCTCTTGCTTTTTTGTTGACCCAGTAGATGTTGGCAATTTAATCTCTGTTTCCCCTGCCTTTTCTACATCCAGCTTGAACATCTGAAAGTTCCTGGTTCACATGCTGTTGAAGGCTGGTTTGGAGAATTTTGAGCATTACTTTGCTAGCGTGTGAGATGAGTGCAATTGTGCAGTAGTTTGAGCATTCCTTGGCATTGCCTGTCTTTGGGATTGGAATAAAAACTGATCTTTTCCAGTCCTGTGGCCACTGCTGAGTTTTCCAAATTTGCTGGCATATTGAGTGCAGCACTTTCACAGCAGCATCTTTTAGGATTTGAAATAGCTCAACTGGAATTCCATCACTTCCACTAGCTTTGTTCAGAGTGATGGTTCCTAAGGCCCACTGGAGTTTGCATTCCAGGATGTCTGGTTCTAGGTGTGATCACGCCATCGTGGTTATCTGGGTCATGAAGATCTTTTTTGTATAGTTCTTCTGTATATTCTTCCCACCTCTTCTTTATATCTTCTGCTTCTGTTAGGTCCATTTCTGTTCTTTATTGTGCCCATCTTTGCATGAAATGTTCCCTTTGTATCTCTAATTTTCTTGAAGAGATCTCTAGTCTTTCCCATTCTATTGCTTTCCTCTATTTCTTTGTATTGATCACAGAAGAAGCCTTTATCTCTCCTCGCTATTCTTTGGAACTCTGCATTGAAATGGGTATATCTTTCCTTTTCTCCTTTGCCTTTAGCATCTCTTCTTTTCACAGCTATTTGTAAGGCCTCCCCAGACAGCCATTTTGCCCTTTTGCACTTCTTTTTTCTTGGGAATGGTCTTGATCCCTGCCTTCTGTACAATGTCATGAACCTCCTTTCATAATTCTTCAGGCACTCTGTCTCTCAGATCTAATCCCTTGAATCTATTTGTCAGTTCTACCGTGTAATTGTAAGGGATTTGATTTAGGTCATACCTGAATGGTTTAGTGGTTTTCCTTACTTTCTACAATTTAAGTCTAAATTTGGCAAAAAGGAGTTCTGATCTGAGCCTCAGTCAGTTCCTGGTCTTGTTTTTGCTGACTGTATAGAGCTTCTCCATTTTTGGCTGCAAAGAACATAATCAATCTAATTTCAGTATTGACCATCTGGTGGTGTCTACGTGTAGAGTCTTTTATGTTTTTGAGACAAGGGCACCTCTAATACTATTGTAGCTTCCTTCATGATTCATTTGGTAAATTTAACTGCCTTCATAGTTTTCACAGTTGAACATAAATAAGGGTGGTGTGTGCGTGCATGTTTTAAGAGGATGTGCTGGCCATTGGGTGTTTATTTGCTTCTCTGCCCTTACAGTGGGAAGAGTGCTGGGTGGTATAGGAATGAGAGGAGTAGGAAAGGAGTGAGTGAATTGAAAGTCGCTCACTTGTGTCTGACTCTTTGTAACCCCATGGACTATACAGTCCATGGAATTCTCCAGGCCAGAATACTGGAGTGGGTAGCCATTCCCTTCTCCAGGGGATCTTCCCAACCCAAGGATTGAACCCAGGGTCTCCCACATTGCAGATGGATTCTTTACCAGCTGAGCCACCAGGGAAGCCCAAGAATACTGGAGTGGGTAGCCTATCCCTTCTCCAGGGGATCTTCCTTACCCAGGACTCGAACTGGTGTCTCCTGCATGGTAGGCAGATTCTTTACCAGCTGAGCTATGAGGGAAGCCCACAGGAAAGGAGTGGGAGACTTCAAAAAAGGGGACATTTTTTGAAGACTTTAAGGAGTCCAGTGAAAGAGCTGCACAGGTAGAAAATATGCATGGAGGGAAGCACTGGATGACAGAGAGGGTTTAAATGCAAATGAGCCCGTATCATGCAAAAGCTATAGTATTTCCAGGTTCACATGCCATCCCCTTGTAGTATCTCAGCCTAATACTGCCTAGAAGATAGATATTTCTCCTTTCCTGAATTCATGTACTGAATTCATCCCATACACATTCTCTTATGTGGATTTTTTTTGCCAAAGAAAACTAAAAATTATTAAAACAAATGAGCCAGGAAACATTTCTAAATTAATTATTTCAGAAGGTAGTTCATATTTTATGGCTTCAGCTTCAGAGGCAGGAGAAGGTGTTAGGCTTGGAAGGTGGTAGAGAGAGCCTTTGGCTGGAGGAGGTCTGGAGGGAGGTCAGCAGCATACAGTAGTGAGAAAATGCCTTACTGGGAGATTGAGGGCTCTTGCTCCATTTCAAACCAGTTCTGCCTCTAGTTATTTCTGTTACCATTGACTAGGTATCTACTATCTACCAGCCCTGTACATGCATTCTCCTCAATCCCTTTAGCATGCCTGTGAAGCTGGTATTTTAATCTCCATGTTAATAAACAGCCCTATCTGTATGCACAACAGCTCTGGCTGACTGCAGGGCTGGAACACTTTCTTCTACATGCCTTGCCTTCCAAGCCATGTTAGGTCTAATATTTCCACTTCTATATATTTACTCAAGGGAAAGGAAAATTCATGCCCTCCCAAAGACTTGTGCACAGATACTCATAGCAGCTTAATTGGATAAACTGGAACATATTCATACAATGGGATATTATTCATCCATAAAGTGGAACAAACTGCTGTTCCAACATAGTTGAATCTTTAAAAAAAATTATGCTGAGTGAAAGAATGCAGACTATTTATATGAGGGTCTAGAAGAAGAAAAACTAATCTACAGTGATAAAAATCAGAGTAATTGTCACTTGGGGCCTGGGATGGAGTTTGCTAATGGGAGAGGCAGCAAGTACTTTCTGGGATGATGGAAATGTTCTCTTTCAAGATTGGGGAAGTGGTAACATAAGTTTATCTAACTTTGAACTTTAGATTTAAAGTGAATGCATGTATTTTAGTGTATATGAAACATACCTTAATACAGTTGTATAGCAATACTTTTTATTCAGAGGAAGGAGAGTAAATTCTATTCTGTTTATGTCTTGAGAACTCTGAATTGAGAGAGCTATTGGAAAAATGTTGTCTGGTCTGAAAGTGGTTCTGAAAGTTCTATCAAATCCTAGTGCAATCCTGGAGATTATAGATAAGGTTCCTTCCCCTCTTGACTGTCTCCCCTGCAGCTCCCCAACCCTTCACTGAAATCTATGAAGTGAATAGCTGAACTAGGTCAAAGAATCAGAGTTTCTCAACTCTGACTGCACTCTAGAACCTTCTGGTGGATTTAAAAAAAAATTCCAAAGCCTGAGTTCATATCTGAGAATTGGATTTATTTAGTCTGGGGTGAGACTCTGGCATTATTTTTTTTCCCTTGTTCTTTAATTCTCCAAACAATGGTGGTTCCTATGTGCATAAAGGATTGAAAACTATTGGTCCAGATGATATTAAGTTCCTGTTTAGACCTGTGCTTTCCATCTTACAGAAGGTTTGCTTCAGGAGCAAGGGCCAATTTTCCTTGTTCTGCTAGGACAACAAATTGGAGAAATAAAGTTCTTGGAGCACAAAAGGAAATAAAAATTAGATAAAATAGTAGTAAGAGAAACCTGGAGATAGAACCTGGAAGTGGGAGTAAAATATAAGAGGTATTATTGAATAGTTAGTTTTGATTTTTCATAAGAAAATTTAATCAGAAGGTCAACATTTCAAATGTTCAATGTGTAACATGGGATATTGTGGAAAATATGTAAAAGCATCTTATATTTTATTGTTATTCAGTTGCTCAGTCATGTTCAACTCTTTGCAACCCCATGGACTGCAGCACAGCAGGCTTCCCTCTCCTTCACTATCTCCTGGAGTTTGCTTAAACCCATGTCCATCGAGTTAGTGATGCCATCCAACTATCTCACCCTCTGTCACTCTCTTCTCCTTCTGCCTTGAGTCTTGCCCTGTATCAGGGTCTTTTCCAGTGAGTCAGCTCTTTTCATCGGGTGGCCAAAGTATTGGAGCTTCAGCTTCAGTATCCGTCTGGGGCTCATTGACGTGTGGATGCAGAAGAAGATGTGAGAGTTCATCTCTCTTCTATTGAGCAAGATGCTGAAATGTTTTGGAAATATGTAAAAAAAAAACCTGGTACTCTTCCATCTAACATTTTTTAAATATTATTTTGCATAACACATGTTATTTATATGAATATGTAGACATGTATTACTTTTAAAAAATAGACTGACAGAATATTTCCCAGTTTTAATTTCTAGAATGACAAATGATAAAAAATTGGGGAACTATCCAATGTAGGCTGAGTTCTGTCCTTCTTGGGTGAGGGGTCTTGATTCTGTGGAAAGCTCGTTTCCAGAGCTGAGACTCTTCTCATCTTCCCAGGCAATGAGTGGTTCTCATGATTCACATAGAAATCACCTGGGGATCTTGTTAAAATGCAGATTCTCTATGGGAAGATCTTGAGAGGGTCCAAGGTTCTGCCTTTCTAATACCTCAGGTGATGGGTATGTTGCTGATCTTGAGACCACATTTCGATTGCAAGGTTCTTCTGAAGAATGGTAGTAACGTCCTACCAGGCCTTTCTTCCCAACGTACACAGAGGTGGATATGAAAAGCATGATAGAGGAGGAGTGAAGTTCTTGATTTAAAAAATCTTTTATCTTCTGGAAACCCCTCCCTTACTCTCTTATTTTTTTTTGAACTTTACAAATTGTATTAGTTTTGCCAAATATCAAAATGAATCCGCCACAGGTATACATGTGTTCCCCATCCTGAACCCTCCTCCCTCCTCCCTCCCCATACTCTCCCTTACTCTCTTATTGAAGTTTTCCTGTTCTCTAGATTGTCACAAGAATTCTTTCTCAGTTAAAGCACTGGCTACTTTGTTTTGTTATTGCTAATTTTTTGGTGATGGGGTGGTGGTCATTGCCTAATTCCCCAACCTGACTTTGAGTTCCTAGATGGTGTTTTATCCATTTATCTTTGTATCTCCAGCACCAAGTGCTAAGTTGAAGCATGATAAGTACTCAATAGATGTTTAGTGGGAGGATGTGTAGATGGAAGAAAAATAGTCCTTAGGTTCAGAAACGGTATCTGCAAAACTGTAAAGGAGATGAAGCTTGTCTTCTGTAGTCTTTCACCCCCCTTCAAGCAAGCCCAGCTTGTCTATGAGCTAGATTTTTGTCCCAGGAATTTTTCTACAATTAATACATAGCGTGGAAGGGACACATGCATGGATTTGATCTGCTGTGCTAATAGCGTCTGGATGCCCCTATGCGTCACAGAGTTTCCCAGTTCCTCTCTGGCTCACAGGTGAAGTCATTGAATTGACCAAACACCCATAGAGCTGAAAACAGGAGAGATGACTGGTGTAACTGTAGGAGTTCTTAAAGCATTTGATTGAATGTTAGGTCTCTTTTGTGCACAGAATTCTATGTTTCTTTGAAGGAAGGGGAGATGTGCTTGAATGAGGTGCTGGAGGTTATCAGGACATTCTCTCTGGAGTTTCAGAGTGAGAATTAGATTCTCCAGGTTTTCATTCCTCTGGCCAGCAAAAGGGTTAGTATTCATTTAAGTACACGTATGGGGATGAGATATCAGTAGGATGGACTTAGGAGTGAATGAGCATGTAGCACTCAGCTAGATCTGCATAAAATTTTAGTCTTGGACTGATATTCATTTGTCCACCATTTCACTCGACACTCCTTTTCCAATTGCTGGTTTCACTAGGCAAAAAGTTGCTATAGGTTTGTAGGATAGGGAAAAACTGAAGAAATTTAAAGAACATCTATGAATTGGAGAACAGAGTGTAATAAGAAATCAAACACTCATTGTCTTTGCTTTCTTTTTGATATAGGAGATAGTCTGCACCTAGGTTTCCCCTGTCTTTTCCTTCCTCCTCTGACCTTCCATAGAGTATTTTCTTTTAATAAATCCAAACTACCTCTCCATAACCAGACATTCAATTACATTAAAATATTTTTAATACCAATGAGTCAAATTTCTTTTTTTTTTTCTATTTAATAACCTCAAATGTTGACTGTTTCTCTCCTGAGTCCCCCCGTGGGACCCCTCACGCGCACTGTCATAGCCCTCAGAAATTGCACTGGGTTTGCATTCTGTCTTGTCTCCTTCACCAGACAAAGAACTCCTGGAGGACTGTGACATTGCCTTTCTTCTTGGTATTTCTGCTTCTAGCCAAGTGTTTGCTGAATGACTGAATTATCTTTGAAAGAGTATAAAAGATTTTCTCCGTTTGGTCTTGCACAATAAAGCTGTGTTCTTGAAAACCTGCAGGAAACGGAGTATTTGCAAATCAGAATGTGTATTAGCACAGGAAAAAAGCATCTGGTGTCCCAGAGCCTAGGAGTGAATCTTTAGAAGAGTGAAGAAGTAATTCAACGAATGTTCAACAAATTTTGATCAAGCAGCTTTTGTATTTCAGGCATTAGGTCTGTCTTGGGCTCTAACAGTGAATAAATTGGGTCCTGGTTTTTATCAATCATCTTTAACTCAGGGAGTCTAGTATTCTAGGCCTGCCTTAGATAGCTGGTTGTTATCTTTATTTGGTGGGCTATATAGCAGTTCCTAGAAAAGAGAAAATAGATTGTTGGTATGTTGCATTTGAATATAACTACAGATATTAATATACTTTCATATATAATGTATAATTATATATGTATTATATATTAAGAATTATATATATGATTATATATTATATATACACACAGGTATATATTCCTACTTTATGTCTTGTCTATTCCGTTAATTCTTCTAGAAATGTGCCATATGACTTAAGTAAATACATAATGTTCAGGTGAAAATTCCTGTCAAAATGCATCTGAGAAAATGTCATAAAAGTGAAAGTGTTACTCATTCAGTCATGTCTGACTCTTTACGACCCAATGAAATATAGCCTGCCAGGCTCCTCTGTCCATGGAATTCTCCAGGCAAGAATAGTGGACTAGGTAGCCATTCTCTTCTCCAGGGGGTCTTCCCAACCCAGGAATCAAACCTGGGTCTCCTGCAGTGCAGGCAGATTCTTTACTATCTGAGGCACAAGGGAAGCAGAAAATGTCATACATCTCTCTAAATATATACTCCTGCCCTCATTTAGAATTCCCATGAGATCAGGTCTGGTGACTTTGCATTAGAAACCTGAGGTCAAATTCTGCCTCTGTTTCTTACTAGCTGTATAACTGTGGGCAAGTTAGAGTCTCCATGAGTTTCAATTTCCTTATCTGCAAAATGGGAATAATTGATACCACACAGGGATGTCAGAGGCATTAAATAAGATGGTATGTGTGAAAGCACAATGTTCCTTGTGGGGTATACTTCAAGTATCAATGTAAAGGCTGCCATCTCTTTATGGTATTTAGGACTGGACTCTTCTGCAGCTGGGAGATACTGGGCTAGCCAACCACTGACTGGAAAAAATAGTGCTAGCAAGTGTCCTTAACTTGCTTAACACTTCTCTTAACCCCACCTATAGATCATTTAAATTCTTAAGCCAGACTATGACATTATCCCAAACATCATTCTGAGGCTTACCCACAGTGAGATCCTCTATCTGGTCTGTTGTCCAACAAAGGAGACTAGGCACAGCATGTGGATACCCCAACAAGGATGTCTGCATCACTGAAGTCATAATCTGAAAAGGATGCTGATCCCTTCGAGACAGGGTCAGTACCGAGGGGGCCATGTTGTCAGGGCGAGCCAACAGGTGCCTCTCCTCTCCACAGGTGGCAGCTGGTAGGTGCCTTCCTTTCTCCACATGTCCCGCCTGCTTCCTTCTCCCTGGGCAAAGTGCATCTTTGCTAAAGGTGCTCTAAGGATATCCCCAAATGAGACAGAAATAAAGGCACCCTCAGTGACTCGATCTAATTCAGACGTCTGAATTCAACTCCCTCACTTTTAAATACATCAACAACAAACTTATGTTCATTGTTAGTTTTGTCTTAATTTAAAATGTTAAGTAATAATCTATATGTTGGAATATTTCCCTTGCTTTCCTCAGCAGATGAAGAAAGGAACTAAAAATCACAGACATAATAACTGATGTTTCAGTTCAGTTCAGTTGCTCAGTCATGTCCGACTCTTTGCAACCCCATGGACTGCAGCACACCCGACCTCCCTGTCCATCACCAACTCCCAGAGTTTACTCAGACTAATGTCCATTGAGTCAGTGATGACACCCAACCATCTCATGCTCTGTCGTCCCCTTCTCCTCCCGCCTTCAGTCTTTCCCAGCATCAGGGCCTTTTCCAATGAGTCAGTTCTTTGCATCAGGTGGCCAAAGTATTGGAGTTTCAGCTTCAACATCAGTCATCCCAATGAGTATTCAGGACTGATTTCCCTTAGGATGTACTGGTTGGATCTTCTTGCAGTCCAAGGGACTCTTAAGAGTCTTCTCCAATGCCACAGTTCAAAAGCATCAATTGTTCAGCATTCAGCTTTCTTTATAGTCAAACCCTCACATCCATACATGACCACTGGAAAAACCATAGCTTTGACTAGACAGACCTTTGTTGGTTACTGATGTTTCTTGGCAACTGTTGTTTACTATGCATTTATACTGTGCCAAGCAATTTTTCAGTGCTTTACATTTATTAAATTGTTTAATCCTCACAACCCTATGAGTTAAGTGCCATCCTCGATCCCTATACAGAATGCGAGAATGAGGTATACAGAAGTTAGATAATTTCCCCAGTGCTGCCCAGCCAGTGAGAGAAATTGACCTGGGGTGTGAACCTACCACTCATGGGGCCTCAAAAAGATGGCAGAAGTCAGATAGGCCATACCTCCAGTGACTCAGAGAACTGTTTCCACTTCAGAAGATTCTGTTGTTATTGTTTTAATTTCAAATAGAGTAGAAAATTTTGGCACAGCAAAATGAAAAACCTGAATACTACCCCCTTCCTCCATACTGTACGGTACTTAGTGCTGACAAGGCAACATATAAGTCAACATGAAAATTCACCTTCCACAGATAAAGCAAAGTCCCAAGCAGTGACTCATAGGAAAAGCACTTTTTAAGGGTATTCTCTACAAGAGGGTAAAGCATGTAAGACATTAAAAAGCAGTGCCCCGGTCTTCTAAGAATCTGCAGTTTAGTTGAGTAGAAGCAACGTGCATGAGCAGTTGGGAGTGCAAAGTCAGGAGAAGCAGAGTTACGTAAGAGAGGAAGGACAAATGTCCAGCATGGAGAAGGGTAAACGGTGGCATTCAACACATTTGATTGCCCCCCATATACTATATTTTTCTCTCACATCCTTGCTAAATGTCAGCATTTCTCCAGCTGTTAGGATCCTTCAAGATTTCCCTATTAGAACCTCTCTGCTGATGCCTCACTTGTCATCAGAACAAGTTTCCCTCTTAGACCAGAGCCCTATGTCTACCAACTGCCAAAGCCATGTTCAACCACATATTCCACACACCCGGGACGAACAACTAGTCTGGCGGGCTCATTACTTTCCTCTTCTAACTCTCTCCTGCCCCATTACAACCCTAGACAGCAGCTCCACTTCCATCCCTGTTGGCCCGTTGGACCAACCCAAACTTTAAATCTTAGAGTCATCTCTGACTCCTCTTCAACATGTAACAGATTCTAAATCCTCCCAATTACTTTTGTTTTAGTATTTCTTGCAAACATCTCTTCATTTCTCACCATCGTTATTGTGATTATGGCTCCATGCAATTTCCACTGGACCAGCAGTTCTTAACAGTCATGTGATGACTTGGGATTTGGGTCTGATGTGGGTCACGAGTCATCTCTTTCAAACAAATTAAATGTCCCAATGATTTACTAAAAAATCTGGAGCAGATTCAAGGATATATAACTCTGCCTGGATACAGGAATGTCATCAGTATTTGTACTTGGGAGCCATGAGTAGGAGTGTAATTTGGAAAGGTAAATAGAGTTAAAAGTAGGTAATAAAAAGTGAAGAAGGGAGAAAGAACAAGAGGTTAAGGGAAGGAGATTTTCTGGAGATAGATCAGAGTTAGGAGTTAGAAAAGGTAGATCATTTCTGTATGCCTGTCAGAAATTATTTAAACAGGAATTCTTTAAGTTCCAAGTGATGGGAGATAAGAGGTCGGGAAGGTAATAAGGGAAGGGCATTGATTGGGTCACTTGGCTTCAGTGTGGGCTGCCAGCTGTAGCAGAGGCCAAAGAAAGGGGGACGGGGAGATTGGAGGGGCCTCTGATCCACAAGGCAGGTAAACTGTCTGTAGGTTAGGGAGCCCGGCGAGTCTGAGCTGTGTAACTCAAGACTGCAGGAATACTGATGCTGGTGATAATTAACCTTTATTAGACAGTTATTGTGAGGCAGGCATAGAACTATTAATAAATGCTGTACACGGGCAATCTCACTAAGAGCCTTGTCTTCTTAGGGCCCTGCGCACTTGTGTCTGTCTTAGTTCATATGCCTGTGTGAGTGGTGCATGAACCTGGAAGCCAGTCAGGCCTGGCTTCAAATGCTAGCTTCATCATTGCCTGGCTAGTTGTGTGACCTTAGACAGGTCAGCTAACTTGCATGGTATTTATTTCAATGGGAGTAATAATAACTACCTTTTAGGGTTTTATGAAAATTATGGATCTGATCTATGGCACAGAAGGGATTTCTAGCTGCCCACCAGAATCTGTTTGCCCCCTCTGTTTTCTGGGAGCACAACTCAACCATGTTTCCTGGCAATCTTGCTGTTAGGTATAGACTTGCAGGGAGAAGGTTCTCCCCAGGAATATGAGTAGAAGTGACATGTGCTGTAGCCCCTCATGTGCTCCTCTGTGCTCTATCTCCCTCCCACCTCCTGGCTGGAGGTGCCAGGGCAACCTTGGGAGCCAGGATTGAAAATGAAGAAGCTGGTGGCACCCTGTGTTCTAAATCAAGAGCGGAGAAGCACCACGGGGACTACTACATGAAAAAGAAATGCGTTCGTAAGGTCCCTGATATTCAGGAGTTCATTGTGATCAAACCACTCTGATACCGACAGTGGGATTCTAGCATCCTGCATCCTACCTAGTATTTATTCATCAAATGCTCCTCCCATCGGGACAGGTATGAACTTTGCATCTACCATCTGCTGATAAATGGGTGTCTGCAGTAAGTGTTGAGTACCTTTTTGTTGGTTGGCTAAGGAGGAGTCATGAGGAATATTGCTTGGCCAAATTGGGAGAAAACAACAACAACAAAATCCCTCCTCAAAACTAGGTCTGTATGTGACCTCGTTTAGCCAGAGACTTCTGTTCCTTGGTGACACCATATTTACTACCTGTGATTGAGTTGCTTGGCCTCTTGCAGTGAGCACACCAGCTGGCTGCTCCTTATTGAATTATTGGGCCCTTGGTTTTTTTCTCTCTTTTTCATTTATTTCATGGGAACAAAAAAACACCCTAGCATCCTAGAAAGAGCAACTTTCTAACAATGGGGACTACTAAATCCATTAGCACACAGACTCTGCAGGGGTGTTCGGGTTAAGCAATTTGAGCCCCCAGCTCTGTCATCTCCACCAACGCGGAGGCAAAATCTCTCATGTGGGCCAAAGGGAGTCCTTCATCACTTTGGCAAATTGCCCGAGTGCTCCGAGATCCTTTTCCTCTGTAAGACGTGGCTAAGGCCCTCTGTCCCTCAGTACATTTTACACCCGATCCTTTGTAGTTGTCTGGGCTATTGAAGATCATATGAATAATGTATGTCACACAGGAGGGAAAAAAGCACAGTGTTATGCAAAGGTCATGTTGCTTACCGTTATTTTTATTACTTCACTGGAGTTGGGAGACCTTGGTTCTAGTCCTGACTTTGGCACTAATTAACCACTTTCCTTGAGTCAAATCAGTTACCTTCTCTGGGCCTTTGTTCCTCATCTATAAAACAACACAGTTGATCCAGATGATCTCGTGGGTCCCTTCTAGCCTGAGAATTCAGTGGTTTTAATTATTTCTGTGATTCTGTTATTAAAAGGCAGCCAGCCACATCCTTGGCAGGCCTCTGAGATAGCCAGCTTCCATGTCTAACAAGCTGGGATAAAGGCAAGGGCTCCATGAAGCATCTTGATTATGGTACTGCACTTGTTCCCTTAAGAGCAGGTCCTGGGCAGGTGCAGGAGGGTAACCCCCAATGGCCATCCTTCCTGAGTCCTGCACAGGTGAGGAAGTGCCCTCACCTGAGCCATCCTTCTCCTGGAGACAGTGTTTGTTTTATGGTCAGCTTAAAGAAGGCTTCATTGATCTTTCTATAAGCCAGTGTTGATTTCTTCCTTGTTATACTTCCCAAGCCTCTTTATCAAAGAAACAGAAGGGGGTGTGTGTGTGTGTGGGTGTGTGGGTGGGTGGGTGTGTGTGGAGAGGCAGTTACTGCAGGCTTTTCTGTTCACTCTGTCACCCAGCAGCCCCTCAAAAGCTTCCTGAATTACTTTCTCTGGGCTCTAGGGTAACTTTTTGTTATCCTTGCCACACCTGTAATGTAACCCACCCTTCTTCAACTGGCTTTCATCCTCTTCCCAGCCTCTGTTTTCACTCTTCAATTCATAATTACTCTCTCTTTTATGCCCTCCATTTTCCACCTCATTAACTCTTATTCCTGGCACAAAAGTGCCTCGCTTATGGGCTGCAGTGAAGGAACTACAAGGAACTCACATTTGGCCACTTCTGAATTTGAGTTGCTTTCATTGTCTTGTTTTCCTCTTTGGAATGGCTTGAGTCTAGTGCCTTCATAAACAACCCTCATGCAAAGCTGTTATCCATTCTGCCCTTTGCTACCTTCTCTGAATTTCTTTGAATTTAGAAATTCAGGGGCTTATTTTCACCAACTTTGTATTTAATTGATTTTACATCCATTTCTGAGCAGTAGATTTCTCCGTCCCATCCAAAATGGTAGTCAAAGGCCTTACTCCAGGGCCTTCTTTGCCTCATGTTGGTCCTGAAAGTATCTTTATTTTTACAGTGAAGAGACCTATGCAGTCAATAAAAAGAAAGAAAGTTTTTAAAAAGTGCTTCATATTTTATGAAACTTTGCCAGTGCCTGAAAAATATGTCATCATTCTAGAAAGTGAGGAGGAAGGTGGATTCTTTCCCAAGATGAGTGTTTGGTTCAGCTGGTTAAGGCCACTCTAGATGTTGGGAACCAGTAGCCTAGTTCAGTATATGTCCAAGCCTCTTCTGTACCTTGGAAACCTTTGTTTAAGCAAAAGCTTAGAGAAGAGCAAAACAATAAGGGAATTGTTCCCATTAAAGATGGCTATGTGGGGCAGAAGAAGGCAAGCCACATCTCCTTCCTCGCTTCAGCAGCTCCGGAGGGGCCCTTCATTCTCCTACACGTGTGTCATTTAATTGTGAAATATGCATTGGTCCTATGCCAAGGTAATTTCAGATAACGCAGATCCTGTTAGGAAGACATCTTTCAAGAAAAGTTTTTTGTTTTGTTTTGGCAATGGCACTGAAATGAGAATTTCAAGGTATTAGCCAAAGAAGGAAACACCATCTGTAGTTATCTTAAAAATTTATTTTCCTACACACACGGGCTTCCCTCAAAGCTCAGTCGGTAAAGAATCTCCTGCAGTGCAGGAGACCTGAGTTCAATACCTGGGTTGGGAAGATCCCCTGGAGAAGAGAATGGCAACCTATTCCAGCATTCTTGCCTGGAGAATCCCGTGGACAGAGGAGCCTGGTGGGCTATAATCCATGGGGTCGCAAGAGTTGGGCACGACTGAGTGGCTAAACTACCACCATCACACACATGTGTCATCTCTCCCTTTTCTCAAACAGATAAAATAAACAAGGCACAAGAAGCTATAATTACATGGTTAATTAATAACTGGTTGTCTAGGTTAAGATGCTCTTCACCTCTGATGATGAGTATATTTTCATTCATTTACTCAAATTCCATTATAAGGGTCTCTTGCTGGAGCTGTAGAAACAATGTAAAGACTGAGTCCCAGGAGAGGGGGTATCTGTTATGAGCCAGACCTCATAGAGTTAGCAGGCTTTGCAGGTGGAGCTATTGATAAAGAAACCCCTGGCAATGCAGGAGATGTAAAAGACATGGGTTTGACCCCTGGGTTGGGAAGATCCCCTGGAGGAGTGCATGGCAACCCACTCTAGTATTCTTGCCTGGAGAATCCCATGAACAGAGGAGCCTGGTAGGCTACGGTCCATAGGGTTGTAAAGAGTCTGACGCTACTAAAGGGACTTAGCACGCATGCATAGAGCTAGCATTGTAGACCCATTCGAGCAGTGTGAAGCTAGCAAAGTTACCTAACCTCTCCAAGTTTCAGTTCCCTCATATCTGAAATGGGGACAATGGTATTTATCTCCCAAAACTTTGTGTGGATTAAATATTAAATAATTACATGTTAAATATTTAAAGCTTTAGTAAGTGTTAAGAGAAATGGTATTTATTCTCATCATTTTTATTTTTCCCTCGAGTCTCATCTAGTGACTAAGATGCCTTAGGGTCAAGGACTTGGTTATGTCTGTAGTTTGTCACCTGTTCCTCCACCAGGTGCGCCAGGAATGTGTGCAGGCACGGATGACATTTGCAGCGTTTGAAGTCCTTTAGTGATGATCCATGATGAAGGATTAAGCACAGAAAGGTTAGGTGATTCACCTCAGGCCACACAGCAAGTTAAAGAGAAATGAAACCTGGGCTTGCCAACTCCTGTGCTGATGTTCTTTTAAGCACAGTGCAGTATCCTGGATCTCGCACCTAATTTTAAATTATGAGCAACTACCTCCTCTGGCTTCTAGGATACCTTTCCCTTTTTTCCCCCCTAAAAAATATAAGTATTTAGAAGAAAAGAAAAACACTCTGACCAAATATGCCTGTAGTAGAAATTCTGGTACCAATTTAATACATCAAATCCAGATTTAGATTTAAGAATTCATTTGAATATATTTATTTCACAATTTGTGTATCTAATTATGTTTTCCTCTGTCACCAACCACAAGCCATTTCCCTCTATTTAGGATCATTGTGTCTTTAAATGTAAGACATAAGACACAGGAATTACCATAGCAACTTGCTTTCCAATTAGACTGCAATTGCTGACAATCAATACGATTAGACAAGGTCAGTGACAGAGTAAGCCCCACAGTGTTTAAAGAGAGCTGGGGAAGTACAGGGACCATGAGGAAATGAGAAAACGATTGGAAAAATCTCTCCCCAGTGTTGAGTATGAGCTCTTTATTCCTTGCTGCTTGTATAACCTAAGATGTCTCACAGAAGCCACAGTTTCAAACCTGCCAACAAGAGCTGGAGGGATGGAGGCTGAGAGATGTTTAGCTGTTTTAGTTATCTTTTCTTCTGGTCCCCAAACACTTAACAAAACTAAAGATGGAAAATTACCAACTTGAAAGTGAGGATAAGCAGTAGCTGAAAAGTGAAAGTTGTTCAGTCGTGTCCGACTCTTTGCAACCCCCATGGACTATATAGTCCATGGAATTGTCCAGGCCAGAATACTGGAGTGCATAGCTGGTCCCTTCTTCAGGGTATCTTCCCAACCCAGAGATCGAACACAGGTCTCCCACATTTTAGGTGGATTCTTTAGAAGCTGAGCCACTAGGGAAGCCCAAACAGTAGCTGAAGTGGGAGTTAATGAAGAGGCAAACCAGAGCAGCTGTTTTCAGCCCAGAGAGGGAACCAGGGTGTTTGAGAGGAAATAGGGTTGTCCACAGCCAGATTTGCCTGGAGGGGGCTGTGGTGATCTGGGGAGGCTCCAGCATCATAAAAGTGTCACTGGCCTTGAACCTGGCATCATCTAAGCCCCTTTTCATGGCTTCCTCTCCTCCCTCCCTGTACTAGTGTCTGCTTTAAAGAAGAAAAACTCATTACATTTTAGTAAGGAGTATAGTTTAAGTAGAAAAGTCATTATGACCATTAGGCAGATAGTAGAAGCAGATAGTAGAAATACTTCTGGCACCTTTCTGGAGCTCCTCTAATTCACATCTGTGTCCTACCATGAATTCATAGCAGGCTGGCTTAAAATATGAGCATTAGGTCCTTACCCACTTGATGAAACGAGGTGATTGTTCTAGTGACAGAATCACAGACACTTCTCAGACATAAAACATCACCACAGAAAGCAAATGCAAACCCACACACCCCAGGAGTATTTGTGTGGAGGAGACCAGACCCAGCTTCAGGAGGGCTTACATGTTTGCCTTCTAGCAGGAGAGACAAGTGTAACAGACTTCTGGCCTGATCCTCCCCATCTCCCTCGCCCTTCCAAAGATATTCTCAGCCTACAGATTGAGTGGAAGGAAGCCAGTTGTAACCTGGGAAGGATGAAACCTGGAGCCCTTGGAAGGTGGTGAGGTTAAGCCTTGGGTTATCAGAGTATCTCCTGACCCCTGAGAAGATCCTGCATGGTTAAGGGAAGGCAACCTGTTAACCCTGTGGTTACCACTCCCCCCTCTCTCCTCTAGCAGAGAGTCTCTGAGGCACTTAAGAGCGAGGTGGTAGGTGCAGGACTCACGGCTGGTGGCTAAGTTTTAGTTTTCCACTTGCCCATCAGTTGTGTGACCTGCGAACAGGCTCTTTAGTCTCCAAGTCTCATGTGTAAAGTGAATAAACACTTCTAACTACTTCATGCAGTCAAAATCAAAATTAAGTGATGTCTGTGAAAGCATTTGGCAAACTATAAAGCATTAAACACAAGAACACATCTTTGGAACAATTACAGTGATCACTATCAGGGCTGTTGTGACTGTTATCTTGCTTTGAGGGGACCCCCCACTCCCTACCCCATTCTGTACTCCTTTCCCTCCTTCCCATTATGCTTTTCCTCCAGACACTGGTTTTTGAGATAAAACCCATAACTCAGAACAAGCTCGATAAATTCACTCTAAGAACCATTAGTGTAGCCCTAGCATTTCTCTCCTCCAGAGAAACAGATAGAGAGGTTAGATAGAGGGTGACATTTAAAACATAAAATGCTGTTGGGAAATAGAGTTTAGGCATTAGGGATAAATCGGAGAAAGTGTTTTATTTAAAAATTCTACTTTGTGGGAATGGCCTCTTCCAGTGTCCCTCACAAAATGCTGCAGATGCTGCTGCTGCTTCTAATGACACAGACTCCCCACTGTCATATTTGACATGTGTATCTTTAAACATCAATGCTGGTCTTTATAGGCTTTACACTTTATACAAAATGTTGCTCTTGTAGAACATGGGATGACTATGTAAAGACAAACTTTATTCCTATGTACTGCTGGAAAGACAAGTCACAAATTGCAAGAGAAGGGAGAGGACAGGAATCCTAACAACGTCTGAGGAGGTCCCTGTGTGCAGCTTTCCCCTTTTGGCATAGTTTTCTCAAGTGCTTTGCTGGATTTCACACTGCTTTCCATTGTCAAAGGGTCTTTACCAGTGATGGAAGGGAACAAGGACAGTGAACATTTTATATACATGAATGCGTGCCCATCTGAGGAGCAAAGCTGGGGAGTATTAGCTCTTTGTCAGTATCCTCTCTGCTTTTTGGATCAGAAAACTACATTGTGAAACCTATATTAGTTTTAATCACCCTTCATTACACCTCTGCCAAGTGGCATTTCAGAATGTGAATCTACCCTGACTCCTAGTCTTCTTTCAAAACTTATCTGCCTGTGAGTTTATCATATGATGGAATTTTAGAACTACAGAATAAACCCTAATTAGAGGATCCAAGAGATCATTTATTTCCAACTTTCTTAGAAATCTAGGACCCCAAGAGGATGGCTGTTTCCTAGCTGCTCAAGACTTGCATGCGTGCTGGTAGTTTATATTTCTAGTCATCAGTTTTGCATTTTCATGAAGGACTGCAGTCTTTAAACTATGAGCAAGATGAGAGTTCCAAGCACACTGGCAGGCTAGTAGGAGAGATTTGAGAAAGCATGTTCTGCTTGAGGTGAATATCACCAGCAAGCTCAAGCATATAGCTTTTATTTTATCTTATTTTTTGTGCAATTTATTTTTATCTTTTTACATTATTTTTTATTGGAGTATAGTTGCTTCACAATGTCATGTTAGTTTCTGCTGTACAACAAAGTGCATCAGCTCTATGGATACATATATCCCCTCTTTTTGGGATTTCCTTTCCATTTGGGTATCACAGAGCGCTGAGTAGGGTTCCTGAGCTATGCAGTAGGTTCTGTTTAGTTATCTATTTTATACGTAGTACCGGCAGTGTGTATATGTCAATCCCAATCTCCCAATTCATCCCAGCTCCGCCTTTCCCCCTTTAGTGTCCTTATGTTTGCTTTTTACATCTGTGTCTATTTCTGTTTTGCAAATAAGATCATCAATACCACTTTTCTAGATTTCACGTATATGTGTTAATATATGATATCCGACATTCTCTTCCTGACTTATTTTACTCTGTATGAGTTATTTCACTCTTATTCACGCTCTAGGTCCATCCATGTCTCTACTAATGACCCAATTTCTTATGGCTGAGTAATATTTCATTCCTTACGTGTACCACATCTTTGTTATCCATTCCTCTATTGATAGCCATGTAAGGTTGCTTCTATGTCCTGGCTACTGTAAATAGTGCTGCAGAGAACACTGCGGTGCATCTTTTGAATTATGATTTTCTCTGGGTATATCCCAGTAGTTCTATTTTTAGTTTTCTAAGGAACCTCCATACTGTTTTCCATAGCATGTAGCTTTCATTTTAAAGGTTGAGCAACACTTATTTCTCTTGTATTCTCTTTCTCCATTATCCATAATAAATTTGTGGACAGGTAGTTATAGATACTACATATGCTAGATTTTGGACTGCAAGGAGATCCAACCAGTCCATTCTGAAGGAGATCAGCCCTGGGATTTCTTTGGAAGGAATGATGCTAAAGCTGAAACTCTGGTACTTTGGCCACTTCCTGCGAAGAGTTGACTCATTGGAAAAGACTCTGATGCTGGGAGGGATTGGGGGCAGGAGGAGAAGGGGACGACAGAGGATGAGATGGCTGGATGGCATCACTGACTCGATGGACGTGAGTCTGAGTGAACTCCGGGAGTTGGTGATGGACAGGGAGGCCTGGTGTGCTGCGATTCATGGGGTCACAAAGAGTCGGACACGACTGAGCGACTGAACTGAACTGAATAGAAAGGTTAATATATGTTACCATGTGTTTTAGATTATCAACATCTTTAACCATGGTATTTATACTATATGGAGGAGCAAGAAGGTTAATTATTGTTCACATTACCTACCAGAACCACTTCCAGAAATTGTCATGAGGGAAACTGTGCTTGATAACTTACTGCTTAAGAAAATTATTTTCTTTTCCTCTGAAGCTCTAAAATTTATTACCACCAAGAAGAGATTTGTTATCTTTGATGACTGTTTCATCATCTTCAGTCATCTTTATGTTGATTGTTTTCTGTGTGTTCACTCTCTACCCTTCACTTAAACACTGTACCATTTTGAAGCTTTGAGTGTCCCCCAAAGATTTCTTCAGAAAGACTTGTGTAGAGTCTCTTCCTAAGTATTCTTGCATCCAGCCATCAGTTCAACATTATTTTACTTTGATACTTCAGCTTCTCAAAACACCTGGTTAAACATTGGAATTTCAGATACTATTATGATTTGGGGAGTTTAAAATATGATTCTTACTTGTGCTTGTCCCAAAACACAAAGGCCTCATAACTATAACCACTTGGAATGAGTGGGAAAGGAAAACTGGAGCAGGCTTGGTACTGGGGAAGGGCAGTAGCAACTTGAAAGTCATGATTAGAAGGGGAGCAACGATTTGCCAAAAATGCTTCTGTCCAATCTCTGGGTCAACTTCTTTTAAGTGGTGCCCTTATGTAAACTGGTAAAGTCAATTTAATGCCCTGTGCTAGACAGGGTAAGGGCTAGAAGTCAGTGATTGTTCTTGACCTACTTTTCTACTAACTAGCTATTGGCCTGTTGACTACTAACTTAAAATAGGGTATGTGTATTCCTGTGATTTATGTGAAGATGATAATACCTATTTCATCACTTTTCTAGTATAATGTGAGAATCAGCTTAACAACACGTGCTGAATGGCTAAATCAAAGATAGGTAGGAAAGAGCTTTGAAAAGTTATCTATATTTTTGAAAGGCAAAGTATATAACTAATGTAGGCATAATGATAACCAGCTAGGAGTTGCTATGGTAACATGAATTGCCCAGTCTGTGACTGGACTCACTCAAGTATCATTCTTAGATCTATTATTGCAACCCCAACTTCTCATTCCACAGTTTTCAGATGTTGTTTTATTTGTTTTAGATTCTCAGCTGTTCTCACATGTGAATGATAAGATTTAGTGTGTTCAGTTTCTGTTGCTAAATACATTCTTTCATGTTTGGATATTGTTTATATGCAGGTTTTGACCTCACAACTGTGTGTGTGTGTGTGGGTGTGGGTGTGTGAGAGAGAGAGAGAAAAGTTGCCTTTGATGTCCTCAGCAGCCTGTATCTACAACTTCTCCTCCTTCCTCAAGACGCTCAGCACCATCAGGCAGCCCTAGTTTGTCAAGGCAGAAGGTAATCTAAACTGTATTTTCCACTAAGATGTTGGTTCCCTCCTTCTGACATCTTCCTATATTCGGAGGAGAGCCAGAGGAAGGTGATTTATTACAACAAAGCATGAAACGGTGATGTTGGGAGTCCCGGCTGCTAATGGAAGTCTGGGCTGAGGGCCTCTCTATGTACAGACACATAGAAATACTGGGTAAAGGTCAAACAGCCAATTAAGAAACTATGTAAGTAATACCATCCTCAACCCGGTCAGAATGGTGAAGCCAAAGAACAAAGGAAAAATTCTAATTAGGTTAATGGCTGGTCTTGGAGTTTCAAAACCCACTGGGAAGATGAGCCCAAATTGCAGATTTGTCTTTATCTGAGAGGAGTCAGAATGAACCTACCTGCGTAAAATCAAGAGTCAGAAAGACTGTAGATTAGTCAAGTGGAGGACTCTAGAATTCTACCTAGTGACTATGGAAAAGCTCAAGGAAGCAGCCTGAGTAGAAATAGTCAACTGCAAGTATTTATAATACTAAGTCAGTGGCACAAAATTACATTGAATGAAAATTTACAGTGACTTCAAGCGAAAAAAAAACACTTAAAAATTATCCCAAACTGGAGAAAACAAGACTGCTCAACAGGAGCAAATGAGAAACTGTTAAGATAGTTCTATCCTAGAGCATGAAACTTGAACTGACCGTACTTCATCCTTCCCAAGGTGGGTGGGCCGAGAGTATATGTTACAAATCATAAAAAGAAATACCACATGAGAGAAAATAGTTATACCTCCTTGACTGAGGATTAGAATAAGACTGAAAGAGATTTAAAACTAACTATTTTTAAATGTTCAAAGAGATAAAGGAAGGTGTAGAAATCACAAGATAAAAGAGGACAGTGTGAAAAAGGATAGATGTGTGAAAAGAATTAATGAGAAATACTGATTTAAGAAAAAACAGGGAATCAAAAACGTTATTGGATTTCATAATGGACTAGATATAATAAAAACAAAATAAATGAATTAGAAAGTAGATATGGCAAATCACTTACAATACAACAGCAAAAGAAGTTCCAATACAGAGCTAATAGCAGATCCAGGAGAGAAGAGGGTAGAAATACTAATAAAAACTTTTCTATATTTGAAGAAAGACTGCCTTAGTTTGAGGAAACCACTAAGCCACAAGCATAAAAATAAAAACAAATCTATACTTACTAGTGAAAGTATAGACAAAGGAAAAGAAAATCTTAAAACCTATCAGAGAGGAAAGATAGAGTACCAAAAATTAGACAAACAGCAGCCTTCACACAAGCAACAATAGATACTGGAAGATAATAGAGTTACTTGCCGAGAGTAAAAATTCTGGTCAACTCAGGTTTATAACTTTATGTAAACTACTATTAACGGGTCAAGAGGGAGCATAGGTGACATTTTCAGATACACTAAGACTGAAGAGAGCTTAATACTCATACATGGACAATTTGATTTTGTTTTTCACAATTGAAATAGGACATTTTTATGATTAAAGCAGTACAGGCTTGTTGTGGAAAAAACAAACAGTGGATAAAATTATAAAGAACAATTATATTATGAAGAATAGTTTTTTTATCAACAAGAAGAAAATTGACCCAGAAGAAACAAGTGGAGTTTAAGAGCAAAATCCATGGCAAAATGATAGTAATATTGATCAAGTATTCAATTAAAAGTGGCACTAATTTGGGGCTATTTGAAAACAAGATGGAACTAAAGTGCTGTATAGAAATGATGTGGAGAATTGCAAGGGGGAAACCAGAATTAAAGCACTCCAATGCTGTGTTATTCAGGTCGAACAAAGTGATGCTAATTAATTTGGGGGTTTGATAAATATGTTTTAAAAATGATAAGTTGTCTGTAAAATAGAACATATAACTTCTAGAATAGTAGAGAGGAAAAAGAAGAGACCAAAGAAATTGTTAGGGTGACATTTCAAGCACTAACAGGAAAGGTTTTATTATTGGATGTGTACACAGTGCATGGGGCTTCCCTGGTGGCTCAACGGTAAAGAATCTGCCTACCATGCAGGAGCCACAGTAGACGTGGGTTCGATTCCTGGGTCACGAGATCCTCTGGAGGAGGGCACAGCAACCTACTCGTCTTCTTGCCTGGAGAATCCCATGGACAGAGGAGCCTGATGGGGTATGGTCCATAGGGTCGCAAAGAGTTGGACACAACTAAAATGACTTAGCATGGCACGGAATATATGTGCACATGTGCTGGATGCCAAAGGTCATTGTATAGCTGACAAATCTAGTTCCAGGAAGCCCTGTACATATCCTAATTGTAAATCTAAAGCAAAGTGTTAACAAAGCCATAAGCTCAGAATGGTAATTTTTCCTTGGTACTCTGGTGTAGAAAATACAATTGTACATGTTGCTGCAGCCAACTGATTCTTTATCTCTGAGAAACCAGGCTGCAGGTGCTTTTAGGGGCCATTTTACATCCTTGTTTTCTGGTCAATTTTTGAGGGAGTCCAGAGTCCTTTTTTCTTATGTTGCCAGGCTTGTTTCCTGGAGACCTGATGTCTTTTACATTAATTTCCATCTAATGATATTCACCATCCACTCACCACCATGTTATAGAGATAACATATCCCTTTTAGGGAGATTTCTATCTACAGTGCTTTCCAACCTCAGCTTTCATGGAGGAGGGCACAGGGCAACACACACACACACACACACACACACACACACACACACACACACACACAAATGGTCTGTTTTCTCATCTTTCCAAAATGATTAACATAAAAAGGACTGTTCTTGCATATATGACTCTTCAGTATTTTTTCCTGCATTCTGCACAGCTTTTTAATCAAACTAGTGCTGACATGTTCCCTGTAGCTCCTACTTTTTTTCAAGCTGAGCTCTTCCGTTTATCATAGTCATAAATGAGTTCTGATTTTCCTGAATTAGGGATTTTTACCCTTGTCTTTTAAGACTTTAACATCCATCATTTTCCTCTAAAACATACTGTCAACATACAATTCCATGAAAAAAGTTAGAAAAGAACATTCATAGTGTCACATTTTAATTTAAAAAAAATGTGTATCACCAGAGAAAAAAATGTGAAAGGCTTCTTCTCACTAAAATATTAACTGTAGATATATTATTATAAAATTATGTGGATTTATCATTCTTTCTGCAGTGTTTTTTTCTATAGCATGTATTACTTTTATAATCATAAAAAAAAATCCTATCTTAATTGTAAAAACCAAAACCATTGCCATCAGGGACAGAATTCCTGGTTCCACAACCTATGGGTTGCTAGAGGCAGGCAGGCAGTATGTAAGCAAGCACTACCCATGTTGTGGTTTGGGAGCTACTTGAAAAAATATGTTATTGCCTACTTTTATTTCCTGTTCAGTGGCTGTTAGGTTCATTATAGGAATAATGTCACAGAAGTACTACAGAGGTGGCCACAAACATACTATGGCATGGAAAATCAATGTGGAATTTGAGTATCTTGTGAGCCACTCACAAGATAGAGACCAGGGGGTAAGTCTTAAGGGAGGCACTCCTGATCCTGCTTTATTGCTGTTGATCAGTCACTCAGTTGTGTCCGACTCTTTGTGACTCCATGGACTGCAGCACACCAGGTTCCCTGTCCTTCACCATCTCCTGGAACTTGCTCAAACTCATGTTCATTGAGTCAGTGATGCCATCCAACCATCTCATCCTCTGTAGCCCCCTTCTCCTCCTGCCCTCAATCTTTCCCAGTATCAGGGTCTTTTCCAATGAGTCATCTCTTTGCATCAGGTGGCCAAAATATTGGAACTTCCACTTTAGCATCAGTCCTTGCAATAAATATTCAGGATTTATTTCCTTCCCCTGCTCTAATTTTCCTGCACCCCCCACTACTCAGAGGTTAGCATCTCTATGTGTTACTCGATCTTTTAAAAAATGGTTTATTGTCCATTTTCTGTCTCTTGCTCAAAAAATCTAAAATCCATGCTGGCAGTGGTCTTGCCTTAGTCAGTGTTGTCTCTCTAGTGTCCAGCACATAGTAGGTGCTCAGCAAATACATGTGGAAGGGAGGAATACATGCTAAATGGTTATGCATATGGAAGGAAGCATAGTAACCCTGAAGGTAGGGGAACAGCATGAATAGAGATGAGAAGACAAGAAAAGGAACAGCATGGAGATGGGGCCATGAGGAGCCTGACTTGGTCGGTACGGAAGGTCCTTGGAGGCAAGAGGTAGCTATGTTGGATGGTTGGGGTGGGGTGAAGTTATTAAAGGGACTTGAAAATAAAACAGGAGAGAATGAAAATTAGGAGTGGGCATACTCAGGGCATGTTCTGAGTGCAATGCAGGATTTTCTAATATGACAGTAATTCGGGGCTCTGGCATTGATCCAGAGGAAATAGTCTCTCTCTGATTTCCTATAAAGGGAAAGTGGACACTGGTACAAAATCTGGAATAGGAATGGGCGAGATGGTTTCTTTTATTGTCTGTCTGTGATAATATTACCCGAGTCAAACATTCAGGGTTTAAAGGCTTTGCGTTTGGAATCATTTTCAATTCAAACGACCTGACAATGCAAGATAGCTATACTCATAGAGAAAGAGAACACTTAGGGAGATACAGACCTTTTTCTTTAGGCTTCTCTGAAACTCTAATTAAATGAAATGGATCTGTGCCTCATGCTTAGCTCTGATTTTTTTCATCCAGTGCATTTGAGAGGCACATTGTGAATATGTATTTGAACATTTTGGTGGTGCTCATTTGTGATGAGTATAGATAGAAATGGAATTCACTCAGTATAAAATGTTTACATGCTACAGTGAGCACGCCTCTGCTCTTTCTGAAAAGAGACAGCACGCCTTTTTGCTTAGTCCAGCTTCTGAGGGTGACATGTCAGGGAGCTTTTCCTGTCATGCAGAAATCCTGAGTTGTACTAGAAAATGGAAATTGCAATTAGAATGGGCAGAACTGAGATCCTGTCTCCTTTCCAGAAATGTGCATATCTCTTATAAGATATCCAAGCTGCATGAAGAATTATTTCTGTCCTCATGTTATCTTCAATTTATGGCCCTAGCAGATTTTATTTTAACAAATATTCCTAGATTATTCTAAAGAAGACTCAAAATAGGGGTTGCTGGGAAACAATGCAATGGAATAGTCTAGAATTGAAAGGGAATCTGGTCTTCTTGGTGGCTCAGATGGTAAAGAATCTGTCTGCAATATGGGAGACCTGGGTTCAATCTCTGGGTCGGGAAAATCCTCTGGAAAAGAGAGTGGCTACCTACTCCAGTATTCTTGCCTGGAGAACTCCATGGACAGAGGAGCCTGACAGCCTACAGTCCATAGTGTCTCAAAGAGTCAGACACAATTGAGTAATTAACACTTTTACATTTTCACTGGTCTGAGGAGTTTTAGAGAAGGAAATGGATTGTTTCCTTGAAACTACCCCCTCGATATGCTTGCCTGAAGGGAAGGGAATAAATTCTCTCAGCTCAATAGGAAGCTTCTTCCTGTCTCGTCATCAAACATTTATTTACCTTTGAGAAGTTAAGAGCAAGAAGTGATGCAATGCTCATGACTTACAGCACCTTCACTATCTTCCTCCATATACAGAGCAGTTCATTTTGGAAATGTTTCCAGAGATACAGGCAAGGCAAGTGCACATTCTTCTAAATCCTATTTTATACGATAAAATCTAGAGCTGATGCTTTTGAAACTTTACCTTCCCAGAGTTTGCCCAGTGACTTGGTTCTGGGCATTTAAGCTATGGCTTAAAGGTGAACATCTATTTTTGTGTTTAAGAATTGTTTGGAGTGAGAATCAGGACAGATTAGATGTTGACATGGGAGTGAAGAGATTTTGAATGCCAAAGAAGGTATGATAGAACAGGAGCAGAGAAACACCGAACCTGAAAATAGGGTGGTCAGAGCAGTGTGGTAAGTGTGCAGGGGAGGCTCTGGCAATGTGACCAAGGATGGTTGTCAAAATTCATCAGTGCTTTTGATAAAGAGCTGAAAAATTTTATCCTCTATATCAGATGGCTACAGAACCCACATATGTGTTTGTTGAAGCATCTTCTGAAGTTTTTCAAAGATATGGTTTTGCTTTTAAGTCATACATTAGTGAATGTTGAAACAGCAATTTCTTTTTTTAAATAAAAGCTCTAAATGTGGCATATTAAGTTCTAAAGAACCAAATGTATTTCTAGGAGTGTTCAACCCTAAACTCCTGGAGTAAGCACAGGAGTAGGTTTGGACTAAAAAGACAGAGTTAATGGGGAAGGAAGTGGCTTATTTAGTTCAGTCAAATCCTACCATTTGCATTGTTCACATAGAGGATTGCCAAGAGGTAGGGACTAGCTATATAGCATTATGTCACCCCTGAACTCACTGATCAGCAGAGCCTGCTTTTTGTTTTGATGCTGACAACAGTTTATGGAAAAAGAAAGCAGAATGTAGCAGACCTTAGAGCATTTTAAAAAGTACACCAAGACCTTCTCTTATTTATGTATTGGAGAAAACTAGGCTTGGGAGTAGTGAGCATTCAGTTGGCTTTCTCCAGAAGAGATCAGGAAAACTCTTGTGTTTGGGCAGGAGCAGAATATTTCTCTTTCTGACCTCCTTGCTGCCCAAGTTTAGAGAGCACTGAGGAATTTTAGCGATAGCCTAAGAGACAACTCTATATGGAGAGCTGACTGGCAACAGTTCTGTCAAATCAATGAGACTAAAAAGTTTCAGATATAATTTGAGTCTGTCTGTTGTACACTGAAGGGTTTCTGTGGTGTCTCAGTGGTAAAGAAGCCACTTACAATGCAGGAGATGTTGGTTTGATCCCCCGGTCGGAAAGATCCCCTGGAGAAGGAAATGGCTACCCGCTCCAGTACTCTTGCCTGGGAAATCCCTTAAGCAGAGGAGCCTGGCAGGCCTGCAATCCATGGGTGTCACAAAAAGAGTCAGGCACAACTGACCAACTAAACAACATTGTCCACCAACCATTACACTGTCTGGATATTGATGAACAAGCTTCCAGCATCCTGACTACAGAATCACAGGTGGGGCATTAAAAGAGTCAATGTTCTGGTGAATTCAGATACAGTTTCCCAGTGCATGGAGCTTCTTTCCTTCTACTCCTGTTCAAACTTTCCAAGCTCAGTGGGAGTCCATTGTTCATAATGTGATCAAAAGGTAAGGACTGTGGGAGCCTGCTGATCTCCTTAGGGAGACCTCAGATCCCCATTATGACTTGGAATTTGTTTCATTAATATCTGCCACACTGAACACTTTGCACTTTCCCCTTTGATTATGGAACCCCAACAGTCTTCACAAAACTTTTTCTGGGTTCTCTTCACTACCAAGAAATGGATCTAAATGCCACTTCTTCGAACTGCCTTCAGCACCCAAGATTTGGACAGCAACATGGAGGTTGCTTCTGTTCTGTTTTGTAACCTCTGTTTCACATGAATTCCTCTTATTTCTCTAACTACATCACAACTTTCTTGGAACCTAGAACCAAATCCTATCTTCTCTTTCAGCTTCTAATTCATAAAACTGACTGAGAGATGAATGGATAGATAGGTTGATAAGAGGAGCTTAGGAACTTCTAAGAATGAATCTCAGCTTGTGAAGTGTTCTCTCTGATTGCACAAAGTCATAAGCAGGTAGGGAGATTCACATTTCCAGTTGGTGAGGATCACCTATTCTGTTTATTACCTTTCCCTTCAGAAACCTCACCCTCCCACCTTTCCTCATTCCTTTTATACACCACACTTAAAATTGGAGGCATAACCTTGTTCAAGAATGTGCAAAGCAGGAACATGGTAATGAACTCTTGTTGCTACTATAAACTTGATGAATGGCTTGTGGAGGAAGGGCATTAAATAGCACTCTCAGTCCAGTGATTAGCTCTGCAGCAATCCTCCCTTGGAGCTCATGCAGATCAGCATCCCTTTCATTCTGCTCTAGGTTTCCTGTGAGCTTCATTGATTGTGCCTGAAATTTTTCTGGGTCTTGGCTGGGAGGGTTTCCTAGGTGGTGCTAGTGGTAAAGAACCAGGCTGCCAATTCAGGAGACATAAGAGACATGGGTTCGATCACTGGGTTGGAAAGATCCCCTGGAGGAGGGCATGGCAACCCACTCCAGTATTCTTGCCTGGAGAATTCCCATGGATAGAGGAGCCTGGCGGGCTACAGTCCATAGGGTCAAAAAGAGTTGGACACAATTGAAGTGACTTAGCACAGCTGGCTGGAAGGGTAAGGAACAAAGAAGGTCTCTTTGTTTCTTTCCAGCATTCGCACCACCTCCCTGCATCTCTCTTTCCTCAACCCATCTCACTACGGCTCTCGATGCATTTGATCTGGATGCAACATGTGCTGCCTTGACCTGCACTTCCTCCTTGACCTTTGTCTACTTCAGACTGCAGGGACAGAATCGCCTATATTCAGTCTCCTACTTTTTGCCTGAGATACAGATATCCTGTCACAAGAAAGACTGCTGAGGCCGAATTTGCCCAGATGAGCCATAAAATGGGTTTGCTCCTGAAATAGTTGTAAGTGAATGGCAATTTTCAGTGCCCAGTTTTGTTTCCAGAGCACCAATAGAGGGGCTTTCAGAGGCTGAGACAGTGTTTTCCTAAGTGAATGCTGCTGCTCTTTAGCTGCTAACTTGAGACCAGTCTCCTTTGTCCATGTCATCTCTTCTCCAGGGGATCTTCCCAACCAGGGATTGAACCCAAGTCTCCTGCTTGGCAAGTGGATTCTTTACTACTGAGCCACGTGGGAAGCCCTTATCTAAGTGACTAGTTTTACTGAGAAAAAAGGAGGACTATTTTTACTATAAATGTGATCTGACAATGACAAAGAGAATAAGAAAATCTTTCCCCTTGATCTATCATTTGGTTAAAACAAGCAAGCACATGTTTACGCACTTGGTCTGCACTTTTCTTTGTCTCATATGTACTTTATGGAACCTGTTCACCACACTTGAACAGGGGCTGTGGGCCATTTCTCTCGAATCCTCCACCATACAGCTCCTTACCCAGGACTAGTATTTTTTAGATCATATTGTTCCTTCTGGACCGTGGACCAGCAGTGTTGGCGTCACCTGGAAGCTGGTTAACACTGCAGAATCCCAGGTCCCACCCAGATCTCCTTAGTCAGACTCTGTGAGTTAGTTATTTCCCCAGGTGATTTGAATGCACATTGAGATTTGAGATACCCCGATATAGGAGACACTTAGTAGAAACTCATAAGATGCTCATGCATGTAACTAAAAGAAAAAATCCTCCCTTGCAGAGATGAAATTCTATATGTTGACTAAGAAGTTGTAGTTGAATCTATGTGTTACTAGAATGTTAATTCCAAGGAGAGGCAAAAGGGGAGTAGGCAAAAACAGGAAGAAGAAAGGCCAATAAATACAGCTGACTTAGGAAATTTTGGTTAATAACTGATGTTTTGATGCAATAGTGTGGACCAGTTTTTACTAATGGACACAACCTATTGCAGTGTTTCCTCTTTGGCATGGAAAAGGCTGGCTTGGATTGTCATTTCTTGGATCAGACATCCATCTACTCCTAGGACATCTTTTTCTTCCCCCACTGCTAAGCGCTCAAGACTGAGTAGAAACTATGAGAAGTGCTGAGTACTTGAATATGAAGTTTATGTACTTGGCAGAAATACAAGGGCTACTTGTTTCTTCTGACTTGGACAATCTATTATTATCCTGTATTGATATGACTGTAAAAATCTCAAGATGTAATTTCTCTTTAGTAAATGAGAGACAGCATTGCAGAAAGCAAAGCATTATATGGAAAAATGCACTGCCTGTGGATTCTGAGAAGCCCACCTCCATCACTTCATAGATGTTGATCCCTAACCAGTCACCAAACTTCTCTGACTTCCATTTTCTCACCCATGCAATGGGCTCAAATTCTTGCCCCAGCTGACTCTGAAAGGTGGGTGTGTGAGATTAAATGAGCTGATAGGTATGAGGTAGGAAGCAAGTGACTCCTACAGCAAGATTAGCACCCTCCTGTATCATTTATTCCCTGGACTACTTTCTTTGCATTCATAGATATTACAGAATAATAGATTACTGTGTGGGCACTGGAGTCAGAAAGCCTGGTTTCCAGTCCTGGCCCTACCACTCCTTTAGAGTGTGACATTGAGCAAGTCACATAACCCCATTTGACTTCAGTCTCTTCACTATAAAACTTGGACGATGAGGTTATGATAATTAAGTACGATAATGCATGTAAAGTGGCTTATCTCAGTTTCTGCCAAAATAATCACTCAGCAAATGACAGCCAATGGTTGCTGTTCCCCTTGAGAACTCCTTGAGAGCAGAGACTTGGTATCTTCATCTTATTGCTCAGAACACCTAGCAGTGGTTGGCACATAAGCCTCATCAAATCATTCCTCATCTAATTAATATATTTTGTGACTCGAGAAGCATTGGTGGAATTCTTGACTGATGGGTAGATAATGCTTCTCTGAGTTTACCTGGTCTCTCTCTGAGTAGCTCACAAATAGAACAGAGCAAACGCAGCAGCACATACAGCAGTCAGAGGCGGCGGCCCTGGCTTGAAGAAGTATATTAGCTCTACAAGCCTCATCCTCACAGGTGCTCAGGGAGTGATGGAAGCCATAATCATTTACTCAGTGAACCCTGATCAATCACTTGATGGATTAGCTGGTGTCATCCATCTGGCTGCACTTATCTTGAGGACTTGACTGAAATCTATAAATCTCTTCTTCTTAAAAAACTCCAACCAGTAATTTTTGATTTGGCCTCATTTCCTTGAAGTTAGTTTAGAACTTACCCTTTTTTGCAAGATTTTTTTGTGGGGGGTGGGGTTATGGGTCTTGGTGCTGTAGTAAGCAACCATCCTTTCTCCCCCAAAGTGATCATCTGCTTTACTAAAAGAAAAGTCACATCTTAAGTGTCTTACCTGATTGGAGTGAGAAGTTATATGAAGAAATGCAGGGAAGGATATATAAGGGAAAGTATAAGGGGGTATGAGGTTTCCTGGTGGCTCAGTGGTAAAGAATCCACCTGCAATGAAGGAGGCGCAGGAGCTGCAGGTTCAGTTCCTGGGTTGAGACGTTGCCCTGAAGGAGGGCATGGCAACCCACTCCAGTATTCTTGTCTGAAGAATCCCACAGACAGAGAAACCTGGAAGGCTGCAGTCCATAGGGTCACAAAGAGTCAGACATGACAGAAGTGACTTAGCACATAAGGGGGTACATTGTAAACAAAGACGTGAAGACTGGAACCCCAATTTTTAACATTCAGTAAAGGAAGAGCAAAGCCAAACACACACCAGTCCGAGTTGTCCACGTGGGCTGTCAGACAGTGAGGGGGCCCGTCCTTGGGAGATAGACCCTTGAAGGCATTGATATCTCTGATTACAGGAAACAGTTTCCTCAAGTTTCTGTCCAGGTACACGTGGACTTTGCAGTCCAAACAGGTAATGCTAGATATGATTTTTCAGGTATTAAAGCAAATCTTCTTAAGCACACGTGCCACATTGACTAAAATCCCACCATTAGCAATTCAGTCCTTCGGTGCTGGCATTACCTACTTCATGTCTTTTTAAAAAGGCATGTTGTCTTGGAGGATCTCATTCAGCAACTCCTTAGAATTTCAATGCCATTACATTATTCAGATGTTATCATCACTGGGAAAGAATAACAAAGAACACGATTTAAAAGGAAATGTTGAGAGCCTGATTTGGGGAAGAGGTTCTGAAAGGCTGGCAAGGGATCCATGAGGCAGAGATAACAAATTCACAAACTTGGCCTGACATTATGTTTCCAGCATGCCCAGTCCTGGGCTACGTGCTTTGGAGAGGAATATGAGAAAAGAGAAAGGCAAAATCTGTAATCCGTATGTAGTTGAGCTGAGATGCCACGGATGGGAAGCAGAGCACATGTGCTCTCTTAATAATCCATACCTTGCATTTGTATGCACTTTTAACTTTTCAAAGCACGCTCATATCCAAGTGCAAATTATATGTTTATAAAACATTTGGCATCAACAATTGCTATCTCTATGCCTAGGCTCAGAATCTCAGACCCATTGGGGTGGTTAACTTCCACTTTATTCATTTAGGCTCTTCTGGCATGTATCCTTCACTCTTCCACTTTTCCTCTGCCTGTTTAACCCCTGGAATGGTCTGAATTATAAAAACCCATGTCTGATCATTCCGTTTCTGTGTAAGCTAGCCAGAGTGGATCTGAGTAACACAGAGGAAGTTTATGAAGTATAAGATTCAGGTAAGTTTTTGTTGTTGTTGGGGGATGGGCAGGCAAGTAGGTCCATATCCTATTTGAGTGTTTTACTGTTTAAAGCATTTTATTAAGTCATAAACAGCCCAGATGGATGTGGTTGTGATGGGCATGGGCTAAATGAGGAAATAAAAATAAATAGTTTGTGCATCGATTGGAGCTTGTATTTAGATTGCATCTTTTTAAGTTTAATACCACTCTATTAAAAAAAGAAAACCTAGCAAGAGTCTGTAGGGCAGAGCCAGGAGGCTATTTTTAACTCGAGTATTATTCTGCCTTAATTGTATCTTCTCTGAGTAGACACAAACATTGAGTTACTAGCAGAGAGAACAAAAAGGCCAGTTCATTTTCTGGTATATCTGTGAGCCCTAACAAACATAATATGTTCAAAGGTCTTTCCCACAGCTTGTCTTGTCAAGAAAGGTCAGAAGGGCAAGCAGGGCTGAAGCAGAATTCTTAAAAGATAGAGAAGATGGTGTTGCCTGGCTGTTGATTAGAAAATGGAAGAAGATTGGTATGTGATGGCAAGCCAAAAAAGCCTGGCTTGAGTAAACTTGTCAAGTCTTGCCACCTGTAAGTTTTAGCTGCTGAGTTAAAGGCACTGAGCAGAGGTCAGCAGGACCATGGATGCCTTAGAGCATCCAGTAGCCAAGAGACTGGGGGATTCTAGAGACTGAACATGTGAATGAGGGTGTGTCTGTGCTTTCCCAAGCTAGCGAGCATCTCCAGCATGCTTCTTTAGTACCAAAGCTTGCTACTTCACAGTGGGTGCTGTGGATTGGTTGTGTGTCTCTCCCCACCACCCCAAATTCGTATATTTAGGCCCCAATCCCCTAAACATATGGGTGGGTGGAATTTGGAGATGAGGACTTTGGGAGATGATTGGATAAGGTCATAGGGGTGGACCTCTCATGATGGGATTGGTATCCACAGCAGGGGATAAAGAGACCAGAGCTCTCTCTCAACCATGTGGTGATATAGAGCAAAAGCAGGGGTAGGTTCACACCAGAACCTGGCCAGTCTGGTATCTAATCTTGGACTCACAGAACTGTGAGATTTAAATATTTGTTGTTTAAGTCACCTAGTGCAGTATTGTATTCAATATTACAGAAGCCTGAACCAGTTAAGACAACAGGGCTCTCATCTATGAATACGTTCTTTCAGTATTCTCTTCTTTGGAATCCCTCCCAGCAAAGGAAACCCTACACCACCTTCATGGATAAAGCAAAAAGGACTGAGATGTGGATGGTTATAATGAATATAAAGGGCATCCAAAAAATGACTAGATCTCAGGAACTCTTGTTTCCTTTATAAGACTCCTCCCCACCCTGAACACACAGAAAGAAATCAAAGTGAAAACAAACTAGTAAAAAGACAAAACAAAGCCAAACTTATAAATACAAAGGTAATAAATTATCCTCTTTCTGATCTGGGCAGCTATTAGATACTGTAGAGTCTATTTTGAGGCCCCACCTAGAAACAGTTGAAAATAAGAAGGCTTAATGGAAACACTAAAACCACACCAACCCCGAAAGTGACAAGAAAACAGCTTCTTGTGTTCTTGGTTGAAGCAGTAAATACAACAAAAATACTTATTTTCAGAATATTTATGGAGAACAGGAAATGAGATAAGGACTTTCACCTCTTTGACACTAACTCATGTTTGACCTAGGTCAATAATGACAACTTAATTGGCCCAGCTCTTAGATTTCCCAACTGCTGACTAAGTTAATTTGTGACTTAACAGGCCGCTGGGTTTGCAGAACGGTGAACTAAAGCCAATCTTACCAGGATCTTTGCCCAGAAAAGAGTTGGCATGTGGAAACCTGAAGGTGAAGAAAATGCTCCAAGAAGAGGTTTCTTCTCCTCTATAACTGTCCCAGTAGAAAGTGACTCTAGGTTCTGGTTTATGGAAGTTTCAAGTGCTTAGGCACTCTTGTGTCTCTCTTGCAGTAGAAATCCTCTCTCCTAATTTTAAAGGACATCACAGGAAGCTTTTACAGCCTTAATCCTCCCCTTTGTCACTTGGTACTTTAGTAAGGTAGAATGATTCTGGGAAAAGGTAGACACCAACAAAAAGCAAGCCTTGTGCAGCAGAAAGGGCCAGATTACCTTGGGTTCAAATTCTAGCTTTACCACAAAAGAACTCTGAGGCTGGTTGATTGCTTACCTTTTCTGAATGTCAGTTTCCCTGTTTGTAAAGTGCAGATTCACTGAGTTGTGGTGTTTGAAACACCTGGCCCCAAATAGGTGCTGAGAAATTGTTGGCTTTAGAAAATCAACTTTATTGAAGTGTAACTTAAATAATTCTATGTGCTCATTTCAGCTGTTTGAGGAGTTTTTGCAAATTCATGTATTTTGTAACAGCCACCTTAGTCAAGATATAGAACATGTTCACCAGCCTAGAAGTTTCTTTGGTGCCCCTTCCCAGACAATCCCCACCATCACCCTTTACCCCAGCAAGTACTGATGTGCTTGCTTCCTGTCACCATAGACTGGGTATATTATTTCTTCAAGTTTTTTTTTAATAAATAAAGTTATTTGATGTATGGTATATTCTCTTATGCTTGCTTCTTTGCCTTAGTATAATGCCTGAGACCCAGCCATGTCATTGCGTTAGTAGTTTATTCCTTTTTATTTATTATTCATACTGTGTTGTGTGAATAGAACACAATTTGTTTATCCAGTGACTTGATGATGAAGATTTGAATTGTTTTTAGTTTTGGGCTATTATGAGTAAATCTGTTTTGAATATTCTTGACCAAGGCTTTGTGTGGACATATGTTTTCACTTCTTTTGGATAAATAGTTTATAAGAAGCTGTCAAACTGTTTCCCAAAGGGGCTGTACTATTGTGCAGTATTACCAGATACATTGGATCACTCCATTCATTCCACGGCTTCACCCGTGCCTGCTCTATCAGTCTTTAATTCTAGCTGTTCTAGTGAGTATGCAGTGGTATTTAAGGTTTTACATTGCATATCTGTATTGACCATTGATGTTGAACATCATTTCCTGTGCTTATTGTTCATTTCTGTTGTTCATCTTTGGCCCATTTTTAATTAGATTGTTCATCTACTTGTTTTTCCCTTTTAAGAGTTCTTTATATCTTCTTTTTACAAGTCCTTTTTCAGAGCGTGTTTTGGAAATATTTTAGTCCCTGCCTGTGGCTTGGCTTTTCATTTTCCTGATAGCTGTACTTTTGAAGAGCAGAGATTTTATTTTGATGAAGCCAAAAGTTTTGAAGTTTTAGCTTTTACATTTAAGTCTATGATCTGTTTAGAGATAAATTTTGTGTATGACATGAGGTAAGGGTTGAGTTGTATTTTTTTTTTCCTATATGAATACCAAGTTGCTTCACCACCATTTGTGGAAAAAAAAATTATTCTTTTCCTTATTGTAATCAACTCTTTCAAGATATAGAGGATGAGGGATCATTTCCCAACTCATTCTGTAGCATCACTAAAACAAAGCCAAAAAAAGCAATTACAAGAAAATAAATATACAGACTAACATCTCTACAAATATAGACACAAAAATTCTTAACAAAATATTAGTAAATCAAAACCTGTGAACATAAATGGATTTTGACAAATCTAAGTCAGATAGTTTTATTTGGTTGCTCAAAATAACCCATGTAATTTCCATCACACTCACTGTGATACTCAAACTTGTCCTCATGGCCTACAAGTTTCTCCATGACCTTACCCCAGGTTCTTCTCTGATCTTATCTCCTGCCATGTCCCCTTTGTTGATGCTCCATAAGCCACACCACATAGACACACTATACATTTGTGATGAATACTCTTTCTACAAGTTGGATTCAGACTTAAATATCACCCATCTCAGTGGGTTTCAACTGTGGATGTATATTAAAATCATCAAGGGAGTTTTAAAAAATGATCAGTGCTTGGCCCTACCCTAGAAAAATAGCATACAAAGTCCCTGTAAGTGACAGTTAAGTTTCTAGATTACTTTAAAATTTCCCCAGGGGTTTGTAAAGTGCAGTACAATCGGAACCTCATGACCACTTCCCCCCCCCCGCCCCGGGGATTCAGATTCCCTCTTTCTATTCAGAGGTCCAGCTATTCCAACACTGGCCACCAGTTTCTTACCAGGAGCTTGTAGAATCATCAGTCTTTCCTTCTTGCTTTATTTCAGTAAGTGGGACTCAAAGCTTCTTTGCTCATTAACTCTCAGAATCACAGATCAGAGTAAGCAGAGGCCTAAGTTGTCTAACAAGGAAGTGCTTAGGGAGGTAAAGCAGATTGGAACCCAAATTTTCTAGCCCCAGCGCCATTAGTATTTTAGTTACCTGGCTTTTCCCCTTTCTCTTTATCTGTGCTGAGTGAGGCGGAGGAATATAGAACTGGGAGGATCTTCAGCGTTTTTAGTGTGCTTGCAACAGTTTTCATTCAATAAATCTCTCCCTCTAAAAGTCCCTCTGTTAACTTTTCTTCCCCCAGAGATCTGGGAGTGGAGGCTGGAGTGTCAGACTAGTGTTCTCATTTTTATATGCAAATAAATCACTTGATTATATTTTTTGTCCTTATGTTATGATGAATATTTCAAACGAATTTTATATGGTTCATATTTATGGTTTGGGAGCTATTTCACATTTTGGCTCATTGCCGTCTCATCTGCATATACCATATCTCAGCTGATGTTGATTGGTCTCATTTACATATTCATCATGCTCCTATTTTCAAAGATATTTTGTTATACACTGGCTTTTCTTCCCCCTCCAGTGTTATAATACCACATAGATGTGTTTTTAAATTGCACTCATTTCCATACTCAAATTTTCTGGTTACCATAAATCACCACATTGTCACCTCCTCCCCCCACCCTCATTTAGTGTAATCTTCACACTTTATACCAAGCTGACATATGGTTCCAAAGTAATTAAAAACAATGTAAACAGTTTACAGTGCACTTTGCAAAGCCACTTCACACTGCAGAGAGTTTAATGATTTCCTTTTCCCCCAGCCAGTCCCAAAGCAGTGAAGAGTCAGGAGGTTTGAGATAGTGATGCTGATGAAAAAAGCCAAGGTGTGACAGTGATCAGTTCACTTCTAACGGAGAAGCTCCTGCTCCACTTCTGCCAAAAGACTCGGTTCCCTCTTGACTTCTTATAGAAGCAGCAGAAGGGGTGGGTTAAACTGGATTAATGAGCAAATGGATTAGCATAGATTGGGGCAGAGTTACTGGATTCTTTCATTTATTCTAGGAGGTGGAAGGGGGACAAATCAAACTTAGCAAATCCCCAACCACCAAGGCTACAGAGCCTTCTCTCTTTACGACGAGAAGAAGACTAATTTTCTTTTTTGACACTCATGGTTTGCTCAACTACTAGGATTTAGTCTTCACTTATTTATTTATTTTTTTTCCGACAATAGACTCAGTTTTGTTTGTGAATCTCCTTCCTCACTTTCAAATCCCTGTGGCTGGGGTAGATATTTTCAGCTCTAGGAATGGAGCCCATTTCTCAAGTCACAGCCAATTTGAACATCACATTCTCTTAGCTGCTGTGGTTGGTCCAGGGATGGTTGTGTGATTTAAACAAGTCAGACTTAAATCTTAAGACTTTTGTGGGATTGAGCAGGAAAAAGGGCAGTGCTTTCACCCTGAATAGAACCTGAGACAGTGTCTGAAGGCAGGACTGCTGCTGCTTTTTTCTCACCAAGGGTGGGGCTCAGGGCTGGAATGACCATAGTGAAGGGAGACCAGAGAGAGGGGGAGAAGCTGAGTCCTAAGGACATTGAACCTGAATAGAGCTGTTTCTAAAGTCATTCCTTCTTGCCGAATGTCAAGTTAAATGAGCCATTAAACTCCCTTCTTTTCCTTAAGCTAGTTTGAGGTTTATTTTCTTTGGCCTCACACAACAGAAAGAGCCCAAGCAAATACAATGTTTATATCGCTTATTTTGCACATATTATCTTGTGCCTTTGTGTCCTGGGTCATATTTTAAACTATAGCTATACAAGTGCCTAGATCATAGTAGAGTCTCAGCCGGTGTTTACATGTCTATCAACTCCTATGTTTTTTATTATTATCATTCCTGTGATAAATATTCCTGTTATTTATCCTATCGTCCCTGTCATTCCATCAGTATTTTTTTTTGTATCTAGGTAGTTTCCCTCTCCAACTAATTATATTTGTTTGTCGTTTTTATTCATGCATTTATCAGACATTTACTGCAGGTGTCTGACTGTCTGAGACGCTGTGGATCCAGTAGTGGGTGAGATCAGTCCTGTCCTTGTGCTCATGGAGCTTAGGGGAGTCAGAGATTAACTAAACTATGGCATAAAAAAGCGCAAGAGTGCTAAGGTGACGGTCGCCACATAGAGACCAGTGGGGATAGGAGGGTGTTTTACATTAGTGGGGAGGGTTTGTCCTGGTCGAGGAGGTCAGGGAAAGCCTTCCTAGGCAAGTGACACTGGTGTGGAAATCTGAAGCAGAAGAAGGAAGTGACTAAATGAAGAGGACAGAGTAGAGAGAAGTTCTTGTCAGAAGGAAGAGCACATGCCAGGCAAGGCCCATGATGGGCAGTGTAGCATGGTACACCAAACTGAACTGAAAAAGGGATTAGCAGAGCAAAGGAGAAAATGTGAGAGGTCTATTCTAGTTGCTTCTCTCTCTCTCTTTTTCATTTAAATTTATTTAGTTTTAATTGGAGGATAATTACATTATTGTGTTGGTTTCTGCCATATCGAAACATGAATCAGCCATAGTTATACATATGTCCCACCTTGAACCTCCCTCCCACCTCCCACCCCTCTAGATTGTCACAGAACACTGAATTTGAGCTCCCTGTGTCATATGGCAAATTCCCACTGGCTACCTAATTTTGCATATGGTAATGTATATGCTTCCATGCTGCTTTCTCAGTTCGTGTCCCCTCTTCTTCCCCCACTGTGCCCACAAGTCTCTTCTCTCTGTCTGTGTCTCCATTGCTGCCCTGCAGGTAGGTTCGTCAGTACCATCTTTCTAGATTCCATGTATATGCGTTAGTATATGATACTTGTTTTTCTTTCTCTGAGTTATTTCACTCTGTATAATAGGCTCTCGGTTCATCCGCCTCATTAGAACGGAGTCAAATGCGTTCCTTTTTAGGGATGAGTAACATTCCTTTGGGTATGTGTACCACAACTTCTTTATCCATTCATCAGTCGATGGACATCTAGGTTGCTTTCATGTTAATTTCTTTTTTATGTTCAGAGCAGCAGTAAAGTATGTAGTGTGTGTGTGTATGTGTACAGGTATACACATGATTAGGTATAAATTTAGAAAATATCACTCTGGTTGTCATGTAGAAGATAGATGGGGCAGCACAAGAAGAAGCCTGGTGCAGTTTTCCAGGGAAAGACAATGGTAGCTGGAGAAGGAGATGGGCAGACAGGTCAGAAGTATAATCAGGAGATTAAAAACAACAGGACTTGGTGTTGTACTTAATACAAAGTTAAGTTACACTCTGGCTTTGCTCTTAAATAGTAATTCAGGGATGTGGAAGAAACCTGTAAATTCTGAATACAATCTGATAAATATGCTGTTGCTACTACAAGCACAAGATTATGGTTTGGAAGCACTGATAGAGTTCTGGAAAGGCTCTACTCTACAGTGGAGGAGGGGAGTAAACATTTGATCCAGCTCCTGGAGGACAAGCAGGATTCTACCAAGTGGAATTTTAGGTAGAAGGACAACATCTATACAAGAGCAGTGAAAATATATTTGTTCACTTGTTCATTTATACATTTACCTGTACCTATTTTTTGGTCTCTCTATGTGCCAGGCATTATCCAATGAACCAGCCATCACATTCTAAATAAGCAATATGATATCTGGGAATGGCAGTGCTTGGGAAATGGCAAATCTTCCTGCCTGAAAGTGTGGGCTACACTGTGTGTGGTGGGAGATATGAGCTTTGATTTCTGTGTCAGAGGCTTATGGTTCTTAGAAGTTCTTCTGCAAGGGACTTTGAGCAAGACAGGTCTGGAAGCAGACTGGTGGAATGCTGGACCTGGGACAGAGTAGCCTTATGCTGTAGGCTGTGAAAGTGACTTTGAACCTCATAGCTGCAGGAGTAAGATGAGATAATAAGGCTCCAGAGGTATTTGTGAGGGGTGGTCAATAGGACTGGAAGAGCACCTGCATAGCAGGGAGAGAGAAGGCATGTGAGTCACAGGATTTTCTTGCTTGGGAATCTGAGCAGATGGTGATGTTATACCAATATGGGCAATATGAGAAGATCAGAAATTTAAGGACAGAGATAAGGAGTTTGTCTGAATATGAGGCACTTGCGGTTCACTTAGGGGTAGATCTTGAGGAATCTCTCCATTTCAAAGCAAAAAGTATGGCCTCAGAGGAGAGGAGAGTTTAGGCAGATGCAGATTTAGGAGCCCTGGTAGTAAGACATTATTTAATAAATAATGATTTGAAGGTATGAGTGTAAAGAAAGAAACTGGCCAAAAAATGGCGCCCCAGAATACCTGAACTTTTGAGGGGCAGCTGAGGAATAAGAAAGGAGACAGAACTGGTTATGGCATAGTCTGGGGTGTTCAGCAGGCGGGCAGAAGGGTGAGGTGTCACTGAAGCAAAAGGGGAAAGAGTAATGAGAAGGATGGCATGAATGGTCAGTGTAATCAGAAGCTACCTGTCAGTTAGGTGCTACGAGAACAAAGTAGAAGTCATCAGTTCTGGCAGTTTGGCTGTTATTTGGGACCTTTGATAGAATAATGTAACAGTGTTAGAGAATTTGTGGTCAAAGAGCAATTGGACAGGAGTGAGGAGAGACTGAACAGAAAGGCTGAACAGAATGCAGGCTGCTTTTTCAGAGGAGTGGTAGTGATGAGGAAAAGATAGGAAGGGGGAAGAGAAAGAAGGCAGGATTTATCCAGAAAGCTTTTCCCTCTTCTTTTTAATAAGCGTATGTGAAACTAGGCTACACGTGCAGAATGAATGAAAGGGATTTTGTGATTTGTGAAGAGGGAGATATTGAAAAGGAAGCCGGTAGTTATTAAGTTCAGGAAACTGGTTAAAAACTGGAAGAATACAATAAATGAAGAAGAGAGATCTGGAAAGATCTGATCTGAACTCATCAGGGACCAAGATGAGGAGGTGAGACAAAGGAGGAAGGTGAGCATAGGCCTGCTGCTGCCGCTGCTAAGTGGCTTCAGACGTTTGTTCAGAGTTTGGTTCAGTGTTGGCTCCTCTACTCAGGAATGCTTTCTTAGGACATGAAAAGTACTGCAAAAATAAGATTTATTTATTTATTTTGGCATCTGTGTCAGTACAGGCTGGTTCATAAAAGCACGTGGTCGAAATGGATATGCTGTGACTGAGGAAGCTGAGTTTCAAAACCAGCTGCTCTGTCTCTGGGATTATTGCTATGTCAGCTCGGATCAACCTTCTGTCATCAAAGGACGTTCTCATGGGAGGCTAAGCACCCAATGATGGGTCAGTTACATTTTCTGGATTTAATTATATTAAAAGTGAATATTTTGTACCTGGTATTGCTGTCTTTAGAATGATTTCTATGCAATTTTACAGACTGATTGAAGGGCCAAGACCTACCCAATCATCATCAAATCTCTGTTAATTCCAGGCAGGGTAATGGCTGATCCATCCAGGAATACACGTTGAGCCAAAAACTCTCCTACACTATTCCTTTCCTGTTTTCCTTGGTGAACTTTGCTCAGATGAGTGCCCCATCTTGCAATTCCTGTGCGTGTTGAATGTCTTCAAGAAGGTAAACCCTGAAGACCACAAGTCTTAAACTGGGCTCCTGTCCAACAGGGAGACGCTTGCATATAGATCACATAAGCCATCCCACACTATAGAAATGCCTCCCTTGATATACAGATGAGGAAACCACAGCTCTCAGAGATAAACTGATTTAATCAAGGTGACACAGTTAAGTTTATATTAAAACTAACACTCAAACATAGGATTCTGACCAACCTCTTCTAAGCAAGTGACTTAACCACTGAAATACATTGCTACTGTCTCTGCTTTGTGTTTCTTTCATTAATGGATTTCTTTCTCACTTCCTCAGACCTGGGCAAGTGTTCTTTCTAAAAGGCAGGTGAAAGAATCAAGATAAAAATTTACTGGCTTAAAGAAGGAAAAACATATACAACTGAGGGAGGGGTGTTGCTTATTCTTATAATGAAAAAAATGTTCCCTTCTGTGTAATCCATCTAATCTATTGGTGTACTTACTGGCACTTAAGTTCTGGATTCTGGCTGCTGCTAAGTCACTTCAGTCGTGTCCGACTCTGTGCGACCCCATAGATGGCAGGCCACCAGGCTCCCCCATCCCTGGGATTCTCCAGGCAAGAACACTGGAATGGGTTGCCATTTCCTTCTCCAATGCATGAAAGTGAAAAGTGAAAGGGAAGTGGCTCAGTTGTGTCTGACTCCCAGCGACCCCATGGACTGCAGCCTACCAGGCTCCTCCGTCCACGGGACTTTCCAGGCAAGAGTACTGGAGTGGGGTGTGCCATTGCCTTCTCCATTCTGGCTGCTACTATGGTGAAAAATACTTTTTCCATTTCTTAAAGCCTGGGGGATGGGATCAAATACCTTCAAAAGCAGAGTGGGTTACCGTAAGCATGAAAGAATTTGCTGCTTTTTCTTTTGTTGTTACTTTGTACCCCACTTTGATAAAAGCTTATTTGAGGAGACCCATACATTAAGCTAGTCCAATAAAACTCAAATGTTGAAGATCTTAAAAAAAAAAACAACCCACAAATATTTACATTAACAAAGTCTTCTCTTTTCAAAGGAAATCGTCTTCAGTGCTCTAAACTTTCTCAATACTTCTGAATGTTTATCTGTCATTTACCACTTGTCAGCATGGCTTAGGGACAAGAAGTCCACAAAATCTCTAAAGCCCAAATGGTAGTCCCTGCTGTTAATTAAAAATTAATCAGAAATAATAGAGAGTTTCTTTAAAAATAATGAATGTCAGCAGAGAAAATAGGCTTTGGTTTATAAAAATTCCACTCACAGGTACTTTGGGAACAAAAGAAAGAAAGTGAAGGTATTAGTAGTCCAGTCTGACTCTTTGCAACCCCATGGACTGTAGCCTGCCAAGCTCCTCTGTCCATGGGATTCTCCAGGTAAGAATCCACTAAAGTGGATGCCATTCTCTTCTCCAGGGGATCTTTTCTGACCCAGGGATCAAACCCATGTCTGCTGCATTGCAGGCAGATTCTTTACCATCTGAGCCACCAGGGAAGCCAAATTTTGCACCAAAAAAGTGAGAATTTTTTGAATTGAACTTACGCCTATTTCAGTGGCCACATGCTGAAAGATTCCACAAGTTTAGGAAATATGGAAAGGAAACGCAATTGGACAAGGTGCAAAACCTTTGCTTGGTGTGTCATTCTAGTTCCTAAGCATAAAGAATCATGCTAGATGTGATCTGAGATTGCTGCCTATAGCCATTCAAAGCACCCCCACACTCCTTGGGTACATACATTTTCTCCAGGTCTCCAAATCCTGAAAAGGCTCCTTTTGGGATGACTCGAAGCTTGGTGAGAACAAACCTCCTGAAAAGAGAGTGGACATAAAATATCACAACCTATCCATTCATTGATTAGTCATCGAGTGCCTAAGGTATAAGAGCAGATAACAAACAGCTAACGCATACTATGTGCTTGCCATTTGGTAGTGGTTATAATTGCTGCCTCATGATCTCTTTTCACCCATATTACAAAGCAGTGATATGGGCACTATTGTTATCCCTCTTTTGCATAAGAGGAGACTGAGGTTTAGGGAGGGTTAAAAAACTTACCCAGGGTCAGATGGCTAATAAGTGGCAGAGTTAGGATATGAGCCTTCTGTTCATCACTACTCCATGTTGCCTCCACTAGCCCTATGTGAGTCTCCTTCTTTTTCTCTATTCCAACTCTCAATACCTCCTCCCTGTTGTCCTCAGCTGACTTTTCTTCAGAAAAAAATGAAACCAGCAGAAGAGAATGTCCTCATGCTCTCACATGGCTCCCAGTTAACCTCTCACTGGCACTTGGGCTTATTATACACCCTGCCCCACTTCCTGTTACTATGGGTGAGCTGTCCAGGGTCCTGACTAAAACACAGCTCCTCTGATCCACATCATATTTTTCTCCTGCCTTGTGAAGGTAGCCACTACAGCAGTTTCCCCCTTCTTTCATACATTTCATTCACCTACTTTTTCTTCTTTATTGGATCCTGCCCATCAGTATACTAACATGCCTTAATTTCTCCCATCTTAGAAAAATCTTAACCTCATCCATCTTCAGCTTTTGCCATTTTCTTCTGCTGGAAAAATTTGTCTCATGCTTGCCTCAATATTCCTTCCAATGGCTTCTCATCTTAGGAGAAAAAAAAAAAAATAGATAGTATATAATGGCCTTCAGGATCCTACAGGATCTTCTCACTCTCCTTTCCCATAGATCCTCTAACTTCAATTTTGACACCTCACACGACGATTATTTCATTCTTTTCACAGTAATCTCTTACTATTCTTTGTACAGGCCAGGCTCCTTCTTTCCTGATATTTCTGCATTTGCAATTCTCTCTTCCTGGAGAATTCTTCTCTCATATTTTTCTGGCTTGCTCTTTCAGCCAGCTGCTTGCTCAAATGTCACTTTCTCAGTAAAGCTTTCCCTAAGTACCCTATTTAAAATGACAGCTTCCCTAATTTAGACCATCAGCCTTAGCTTTCTTCATAGTACTTCTGATATGTTTAATCTTCTATTTATTTATCTACTTATATATTAATATAATTACTTATCTTTTACCCCAAACCAGAATGCAAGCTCTGTGAGGGCAGGGATTTTTGTCTGATTTGCCTACTGCTGTATACCAAATGCCTGGAACAGTGAATGGTGTATGACACATATTCAGAAAAATGTTTCTTGAATGGCTATTGAAGTCTGAGAGTTCTAGGTTTGAGGGTAGAATTACAAGTGACTCTTTGGGAATCTATAACAGGAATACTGTTTCTGCTCCCTCTCACTTTCCTTGCTTTGCAATTGGTTGATAGGGATTTGGTTTTCTCCCTACTATAATCCTTCCTTCTGCAAGGCAGTCTGTTAGTGGGAATTCAGTGTGGACTTGAATAGTTTCACAAACCTCCTTTACATTAGTCTCCTATTTTTTTTAATTGATATTAGTGAAATTCCTATTTCAGAAAGTTATTGTTCAGGCAAGCAGTTCTTTTCTTCCACTTTGTTTGTTTCCCTTTCGTTGCCATGTCCTCACCAGTTCCAGGGTGAGGAGTCATGAGAGAGAATTCTGTGTACTGATCTTGCTCTGGAGGATTTTATATACATGGGAAGGCAAAAAATAGAAGCCTTGGAATCACAAGAAAACAGATGTGGGATACAGTTGATGTAACAACTATAAATGTTATACAAGAATTAAAATGTAAAACTCCCATAGTACATAAATAAATATATATGAGGGAGGTTGGAAGGAGTGTGTGAGCTTGAGCCTGGGTCTCAAAACTATCAGGTCATATTTTGCTAAAAGCACAGTCTCTATGAAAGTATTTGATCTAATTTAGGGTTGAGTGTAATGGTTCTGGAACAATGTAACTTATTGAATGCTCATCTAAAAAGAAGCAAGGTCAGTTCATATTCTCTTAATGTACTCACTTAATCTTAGTTAAAATAGACAAATTCCTTTTGTTCCTATTTATTACAAGACAGAAAAATTATGAAAACAAACTGGTGAAAGCAAAGAATAAAATTGCCTTAAAGTATTTATTCTAAAACTTCAAGGGAGTTGAAATACTAAGGTAAATACTAGTTAGTAAGACATGCAAAGAGTGGAATCTTGTATAATTGACTTTACTTGATAATGAGTCAACTAGATAGTTCTTTTTGATTCAACTTTAGTATCAAGCACATATTCTGAAACTTTCAATGTCTATTCCTGTATTAAGTGGTTCAAACTAATTAATAAAATTAAATCTTATTGAAGATTTAAAGTCTTCCATCTCCTGAAAGGCTATAAATTAGATCCACTAAAGATCACCCAGAAGTCTTACGTAAAACATAGCCAATATTGTTTCAGTTGCATAGCTGAGCTTATAAAAAAGTATAAGAAATGTCTAGGGACCTAGAGTAAAATAACTGAATACCAGATGGAAACTGGAGTCATGAATACAAAGAGAATTTTAAGGAGGTAAATTGAAGTCAGTGTATTCTGGGGGTGTCAGGGGAAGGAGGGGATAAAGGAAAGGAATTGGGAGAGGGGTATCTGGACTTGGTAGACAAAGCATTTGTGTTTTGATCCCATGAGATGAAATATGGAAGTTGGAATGCAAAGATTTATTTATGTGTGTCATTGTCCATCTACCTGCCTATCTATCTACCTATCATATGTGCTTTCTAGAAAGAAAGTGGAGAACATCAATTTTCAATGAAATAACATCTGGAGCATTTCCATAATTTATGAAAGACATAAATGCTCAGATTCAGAAACCTCAACAAGTCTCAGGAAGGGAAACAGATAAATCCATTGTCAGCTACCTGTGAATTAAAACTGTAGAGCCAAAAAAGAATTTTTTAAAAATGCAAACAGAAGAAAAAAAGTCATTATTTTCAAAGGAAAAAATACAATTAAAAAAAAAAGAAAAAAATACAATTAGAAAGCTTGGTAAAAATATCTTCAAAATTATTAGAGAAAATAACTGCCAGTTTAGAGTCCCATTCCCAGAAGTAGTCATTCAAATGTGGGGGTAAAATAAAAAGACTTTTAGAAAAGTTTAATTCACCCTTAACAAAGTTTTAGCAGAAAAATTCCCTTAGAAAATAATTTAATCCAGTAGGAAGGCTCAAAAACAAGAAGGAATAGTGAACAAAGAAATTAGTACTCCTTATTGACTGCTAAGTCGCTTCAGTCGTGTCCGACTCTGTGTGACCCCATAGACGGCAGCCCACCAGGCTCCCGAATCCCCGGGATTCTCCAGGCAAGAACGCTGGAGTGGGTTGCCATTTCCTTCTCCACTGCATGAAAGTGAAAAGTGAAAGTGAAGTCGCTCAGTCGTGCCCGACTCTTAGCGACCCCATGGACTGCAGCCCACCAGGCTCCTCTGTCCATGGGATTTTCCAGGCAAGAGTACCGGAGTGGGGTGCCATTGCCTTCTCCGCCTTATTGACTAGGTAGGTTTAAATGGTCGGAAAGCTCACCTGTTTAATAAGGAACACTAAAAAAAATACTGACCAAGTCCATTTATGATAAACATTTTGACACACAAGAAAGAGGAAGAATATTCTTAATCTGATAAGGAGTAAAATCTATCTACCACTACAATAAATACATCATACCCAGTGATGAAATGTATTCCTTTTAAAATTAGGAATGAGACAGGGATGCCGCTGTTGCATCTTCCACTCAGTATTGCACTGGGCGCCCTAGCCTACACAGTAATATAAAAGATTATTGATGAAAAACTGTCATTATCTATAGATAACATAATTGTCTATAAAGCAAACTCTAACCTAAGAGATCAGTAGTAGAACTAATCAGAAAGTCTAGTTGAGTAGGAGGCTGTATAATTAACACACTTAATTTTCATTCTTATATTATTTTAAAGTATATCACTATCAATGGCCATAAAACTTAGGCTTAAGGGAAATCACACTGTTGTAAAAATATCGGTTTTAATCCACATTAACACAGAAATGCAAGACCCATATAAGACATAATAGTTTTTGTTGTTTCTTTTGATACATGTGAATGGAAATTGACTAGCTGGTTAATATTCATATGGAAGAGCAGTTTGAAGAATAGCCAAAACAATTTTGAAGAAGTAAAACAAGATTGGGAGAATTGGCATAATACGTGATATGATTTTTATAAAACTATAGTGATTAAAACACTGTGGTATTGACAGAGATTAAATAGTAGACCAGTGGAAAAGAAAACAAATATAGAATAGACAATTAAACAAAAGAAAATGACATGTGAGAAAGTAGCATTAAAAATCTATGGAGGAAGATGTGGATTAATTAATAAATGTGTAAACTATTGATTATCCTTGCAGATAAAAATAAAATCTTTATTATCATATTAATATCTCAATTCCAGGTTTATTAAAAATCTAAATGGGAAAAATCAATACTTAAAAACTTTTAAATGAAGTGTAACATTCTATTGAGAAAATTGTCTTTTAAAAAGATACGAAAATTGTACACCAAAATTGTAAAGCTAATAGATTTGACTATAGTAAACTTAAAATTTCTCAAAAACAAAGATAAAATGGGGAAGCAGACTGGGAAAAGATATTTGCAACACATACAACTAACAAGGGTTAGCATCCAAAATACAAAGAACTTTACAAAATAATGAGAAAAACACAAACAACCCAATAGAAAAATTGGCAAAAGATAAGAACAAGCAATTCATATAAGAGATGCTCAACTTCACTAGTAATTAAGAAAATGCAAATTTAAACAATAATCAGATGCCTTTAAATACCATCATATTGACAAACGCTATAAGGACTACTTCACAGTAGCAGTGCTGGTGAGGCAGTGGAATATTAGGACATTTTCTACACTCTTGATGGAAGGATAATTTGCTACCAGTATTTTCAGTAGCCACTAGGCAAAATGTATTAAAGTCAAAGAAACAAATGCCTTTGGATCCAGTTATTTCATCTCCTGGCCACATATGCACCTGGAGACAGGTAAAAGATTAACCACTGCAACATCATTTGTTAAAAAAAAAAAAAAAAAAAAAAAAACCTGGAGACAAATGCTCATAAACAAGAGAATGAATATATGATAATCAATTGTGATATACTGATGCAATGCCAAATTACAAAGCAGTGAAAAGGAACAAACTAGCTGGAGCTGCATGAAAAAATCTGGATAAATTCCAAAAGCAGAATGTTGAGGGAAAAAGTGAATTATATGTGCAATATGTACAGTATGATATGATTTTCATAAAGGTTAACAACATGCAAAATAAACCAGTTTATTGTTTTGTATGAATCGTGTTTTTTTCATTCTGTATTTTTGGTGTTTTGAGAACTTGTGGTTTGTTGATTCTGGAGGACTGCTGCTCCCAGGACTAATTCTAGAGACAGCCAACTACTGGCCTCAGAGTGTGTGTTTCTTATGCAAACCAACCAATCCACCCCCTTGCCCCACCCCACCCCCAACACACACCACTTCCTTTTAGGGGCCCTTACACTCTAAGCCTCTGTTTCTCTACCCTAATCACCCTAGGGAAGCTCCCACACTGCAGAGTCCCCTGAAGTTGTTTGAACTAGCCAATCCTAAATCTATTTACCCTGTTTTTTTCCCCTTGGGAGCCACAATAAAAGCTCTTACCTATTTTCCCCAGCTCCGTTTGTCACACGACAAACCCTGGTGCTTCCTCACAGGCCCCCTTTCTCTTGGGAGCTGTGAATATAACATGGCTTCACCATACTTGAATAATAATAAGACCCATGTCTTCCCTGGTGGTTCAGACGATAAAGAATCTGCCTGCAATGCAGGAGACCCAGGTTCAATCCCTGGGTTGGGAAGATCCCCTAGAGGAGGCAATGGCAACTCACTCCAGTATTCTTGCCTGGAGAATTCCATGGACAGAGGAGCCTGATGGCCCATGGGGTCTCAAAGAGACACGACTGAGCGGCTAATATTGTCACCATATTTAAATAATAATAAGGTCCGTATTTCAAAATATGTTTAGAGATGCATACAGATTTATCAAAAGGGAACTTCTGAGAATGACAACACCAAAATTGGCACCGTGTTTACCTCCGTGACAAGGAAAAGGAGTGAAACACAACTCTAAAGTATTTTGTGTTTTTCAAAAAGATCTGAACCATTTTGACCAAATGTTAAGATTTGGGAAAGCTGAGTGGTACTTTATGAGTGTTTATGAAATCATTTTCTATGCTTCATACTTGAAATATTTCATAATTAGTTTTTCAAGATTAAAATTCTCACCAGGCCATATCCCCAGCATCATTTATTTACGCCTGTTTTTAAACAGAGAGAGCTATTTAAAAATATGTCAGATACCCTTCATGTCAGATGGCAACGTTCACACTCTGTAAGGGGGCATAAAGTTGCCTGAACAATTTCTGTAAAGATACACAATTTATCAATATGACTCCAGAAAGAAAATTTTCTTCACTGTATTGCAAGTTATTTCATGTCTCTTCCATGATAAATGGGGTGGGTGGGGTTTATTTTCATTTTTTACTTTTCTGAAATGGGGAAGCTTTAGGATTCCCTTAAACTGTCTCTGTTAGAAACAATTTCTTGGGTGGTCGATTCACCCTTGGCCAAATTTAATTCCTCTTTGTGGATTAAAGGAGAATAGTTTAAAAGAGCCCATAAAAAGCTTTCTGGCAGTTTGGAAAACAGCCAATATTCTTTTTGAGGAAGCTGCCTTTTTATGATAGCCCAAGGTGTAAATGACACTGCTCTCTGTGTTCTTTGAATTTCACATGAGTTTAAAAAATTAAAGTGAGAACAGCTTGGCACAGGGTATACAAAAAGAAATTGATCATCATCCTAACCTCGAAATGCCAAGAGTTTTTGTGTTTCACAGTCTTTAGGTCAGACTGATACGCTAATTAACTTTCTGGGAATGTGTTTAGGAAAACTATCCAAGGGGATGGATTGAATTAAATGAGGAAATACTCTGGAAAAAAAAAGAGTATAGCTAACTTGATTTGGCTCTTTACCATGACCCAGGAGATGACTATCTCACTGGCAAAATCATTTGGACATCTAATTGGGTATATTTTTCACTTTACCACATGAGTCATGAAACCAGTGGGCAGTGAATAGCAGGAAGGAAGAGGTGGGAAGGTAGGAAGAGCTGGCTTCCTTATATAACTGGACTTTAAGCTTAAAAAAAAAAAAAATTCTCCACATCCTGGCATGTCTTAACTGCCTAGATGTGGGGTGCTGTGTCATGTGTAATGTGAGATGTTCTGTAAAATACAGAGAAATTGGTTCAGCTGGCTTTAGCCCTTTACCCACCTTCAGGCTGTGTGTGAAAATGCCAACTATTCATTGGGATTGCAAAGGCTCTGATGGAGGTTTCTTGGGATAGAGGTGTCAGTGTTCTTCGTACTTTTCTTTCCTGGTGTGGGGGAGACGCTTGTTCTTCACCTTTAGCCACATGTGGGAGGAATTAGGAGAACTAATTAAAGAATTTGTCTCTCATTTCCTGCACATCTGGGTGATATAGAGCCTGGCTTATGACTAAAGTCTGGCCTCTAAAGGTGAGCAATGGCCAGCTGATTTGGGAGAGAGGTGTGACAAAGGTTTGGGTTTCCCAGAAGCTAGGCCTGTACCCAGCCAAAAGGAACTGGCCTCTCATCCTAAAAAGAATGGACTTGCCTGAATAGTGACCAGACCCCAAAAGAAAACCTGTCTGGAGTGGACTTCCAGAAGCCAGTAGGAGGAAGGAACTGCTCCCTCAGAACTACTCTGAGCAGTGGAATAGGGAGGCTTTAAATAGGATGAAAGAGGGGACCTTGAATAACAGTTGACACTGGACTTTCATGACGTTTATGAGAGTACAACAGCTATGGCACCTGCCCTGAATTTCATCTGGGATGGGGAAGACAAGTCAATGGAGCAGGTTTGCCTGGCAGTGGCAGTAAAGAAGAGAGCTCCTTCTTGTACCCTACTGAATCCATTCTGATCAGTATGTTATGGTTTCTGTGTCTTCCCCAAATCTTTCTCTGTAGACCTTTATCCATGAGAGAAATGTATTCTGAGCTTAAATGGGAGAAGGAATATAAAACATTCTTGTTCCTGTTTTCTCCCCTGTTATTTAGTTCTTACTGCACAAGCTGACAGTGAGCAATTTAGGACAGAGAGGATACTTTGGCTTTTCCTTTTGGTGTAGTTTGAGATAGAAGAAAAATTTGCAAAACAGAGCCCCAGCCACGGGGATTATCTGCATATTAGCCAAAAGGCTGGCTAAAGGAGGCAAAGTCCACTTGCCCAGATGTTCAGTTCCCATTGACCTTCTATTCAGTTTAACTTCCAGATAATCCATCTCATGGTCCATCTAGTTAAAGCTATGATTTTTCCAGTAGTCATGTATGGATGTGAGAGTTGGACTATAAAGAAAGCTGAGCACCAAAGAATTGATGCTTTTGAACCATGGTGTTGGAGAAGACTCTTGAGAGTCCCTTGGACTGCAAGGAGATCCAACCAGTCAAAACTAAAGGAAATCAGTCCTGAATATTCATTGGAAGGACTGATGCTGAAGGTGAAATTCCAATACTTTGGCTACCTGATGTGAAGAGACTCATTAGAAAAGACCCTGATGCTGGGAAAGACTGAAGGCAGGAGGAGAGGGGATGACAGAGGATGAGATGGTTGGATGGCATCACCGACTTGATGGACATGAGCCTGAGCAATCTCCGGGCATTGGTGATGGACAGGGAAGCCTGGCGTGCTGTAGGCCATGGAGTCACAAAGAGTCAGACTTGACTGAGTGACTAAACTGAACTCAACCTGTCTCATGTAGACACTGCCATGTGCTATTGTGTCAACTCACAATACCAGGATGTTTTCTTTGGGAGAGAAAGTATAGTTGTAGGATAGACACTCACGGGGTGGATGCCACTCCAAACCCAACTCCAGTGACACCTCACTGTCCACCAAGTCTCAGATATTTCCCGTCATCAACCTCTGAGAGTGGTGATTCTTCACTTTTATCATCTTCCAGTGAACAGGAATTTCTAATAGCTGTTTTGAATCTGCTTTCCTTTTATTTCCATTTATGTCCCCTTATCTCAACATCTGTGCTGGACTGATAAAGGGGATGAGGCTTTCCTGCTAACTGTATATCATTGCTGACTTTATCTCCTCCCTTGTATAACCTTTACATCAAGGTTGCAGAGACGACTTTTCCTGACTCACCCCCCACCCAACCCCTTGTTTGCACCAAGTGGCTTTGAAATTACACTCTACACCACATTTTATCACCTGTTCACTTTCATTTTTTCAGCTGTTCACTTTCATCATCTTTTACCTGAATCTAATGCTTGATTGAAAACTCATTTATATTAGAGCTCAGGATGAAGAAGCAACATGATGAAAAGAAAAGATCACTAAGGATAAAAGTTAGAAATCTGGGTTCTATTCTGGCTGTGCTACAAAGTATGCAAATAACTGAGAAAAGTCAAGTCCAATCAATAAAGTGAGGGAGTTGGGCCCGATGATCTCTAAAGCCCTAGAAGATAGATTTCACACTGTGGTTATATAGCGGAATCCTCTTCAAATGCTCTCCTATTTCAGTCGTATTCTGTGTAAAGCAAAAGGAATCACTTTACGTTAAGCGCTCATCACAGGATAAAGCCCATTGTAGGGGATTACTGAATGATAGCTAGCCCTCCTTTTTATCAGGTCAAGGTTAAAATCACTTGAACCTGCCCTTTCCTTCCTATCCCTCTGGCACCACTCAGCCCAGAGCCTCATCCACTCATGTCTGCAGCCTTGACTGTGACCTTCTAACAGAATTTCCTCCTCTGGTCTCCACTGTCCAATCTATCTCATCTAAGACCAGTGTGTTCCTCTGAACACTGCTCTGAATACTCTCCTACTGAAAAACAAGACAAAACAAAAAAAAAGTCAACAAAGATTAAAGGCACTCAAAGCCCCTTCAATTGTTCACTAGCCCCTCTAGGAACCTTAACTCATTTTTCATCCATTTGAGGCATTCCACATTCCGCCTCCACTTGCCTTTCAGAGACATGTTCTACTTCCTGCGTAGAAACTCAAACTACCCAGGCCCCCACATGACTTGTGTTGTATATGTGTTAAAATCCCATGGGTGTGTGTCTTAGTCTCTCTAAGTATATGGAATGGTGCCATAGAGCAGGAACCATGCCACTTGTCTATATTCCAAAGGGCCTCATCTCAGCAGAGCTTTGCATATTTCCCATATTAATGCATGTTAGTAGATGGGGGATATTGTTTATGATGCCATTTACTCTTATGTTTTAGGGATTTGAGCATCTCATACTTTAAATCACAGAATTGTTTGCCCTTTAAAATTATGCCAATCATACCAATCAGTTTTGTTCAAAATAATACCTGGAGCACACATCATTTTCATCATTCATCATTTCATGAATGATGAAAAAGGAGTTTAACTTTCTAGGAATTTAACACAGACTTGGTGAAGAATATAGAAAGGGTTTCTTAGGATATGGGAAAGCAGTTGGTAGAAAGTAAAAACTGCAAATTATTGGCCCATGAACGGAATCCAGCACAAGACGTGTTTTGTTCAGCCCACACAGTATTTTAAAGAAGTTTGAATTGGTTGCCAGCTCTTCCTTCACATTGTGAAAGTTCATCTAAAACTGCAGATCTGTGGCTTCGTTTGAAGACTTAGAAGATCTTGCAACACTGGGCTCCATTCCCACAAAAGTATAATTGGCTACAGTTGAGTGATGGCTGACATGGTTGGTCAGATTTCATTCATGCTGGTCTGTTCTCCTGTCTTGTGTCTTAAGGCTTTGTGTTTGGGATTTCTGGTTCTTGAAAAGCTAGTCTGAATGGGTTTGAATGTTTTGGAATCCAAAGGTTCTCAACCTTGGGTGCATAAGAGAATCACTTAGGGCTGTTGTTGTTTTTTACAAGTGCCTGGGCCACACCCATGTTGGGGGGAGGGGGGCAGGTGCAACCAGGCATCCTTACTATAAAAGTTCCCCAGGTGATTCTCAGGCATAGTGAAGACTGAGAACTTTTGCTTTAGAGGGAAAACAAAAGAACCAGCAGGAAGCTGCCTTGATCAGTATTAGGGAGTTGGAATGATGGGGAAGATTTTTACAAAGTTGTGCAATGCTGTGCTTAGTCACTCAGTCACATCCAACTCTTTGCAACACTATGGACTGTAGCCTGCCAGACTCTTCTGTCCGTGGGGATTTTTCAGGCAAGAATACTAGAGTGGGTTTCCATGCCCTCCTCCAGGGGATCTTTCCATCCCAGGGATCAAATCCAGGTCTCCTGCATTGCAAGTGGGTTCTTTACCATCTGAGCTACCAGGGAAGCCCACCATATACAGTTATTGATTTATAAATTTTTTATTGATCAACTACTACATAACACACATTAAATTTCTGAGAAAAATCAATGGTAAGCAAGATACATTTATTGCCTTACCAATTTTAATTCTATTGTGATATATATAATCTAATAATTATAGTACAGAGTGTATGGTGATGATGACAATGACAATTTTTAGTGCCTGCTGTGTCAGGTACTATGCTAAATGCTTCAATTGTATTATCTAATATAATCTTCAGAACCACCTTATGAAGTAAGTAGCTATTACTTGTATCCATTTATAGATGAGAGCATTGAGTTAAGAGTGGTGTAGTAACTTGATCAAGGACACAGTGGCAGATCTGATTTTCAAACTCAGTTTGGTCCCCAAAGCCCATGCTCACATATGCATATGTAAATTCATACACACAAACACACACACACACACACACATACATACATATAATCAGAGGGATAAGATATTGGAATGAGAGCTACCAAGATTTTCATGGGGGCAAGTGGAATGAATGAGGATAAAATATATCAGGAACTTAGATGTCCCTTTAAAAAGCAGTACCAAGTAAATTAATTCACAGGGGAGGTGGGACCAGCAGTCATTTGAGATTGTGCTGGAAATTTGGGAAAACACAAAGATGCCTCAATAAGGTGAAAGGAGAGATGTTACCAGAAATTCCCCTGAAGGTCAGTATTATTAAATTATTATTAATAATTCAGAATTGGTTTTGAATTATCAAAGAATTATAATAATTGAGAATTGGGTTTGGAATAGAATTCAGGGTCTTGGTCTAGATAGAATTCAGGGCTACTCTTACTCTGTCAGTGTGAATAAACAGAATTCCACTTTAATGACTCACCAGGGTCTCGACAGCATCTGATAAAATGGCAAATATATTATGCCTCTAAAGCGGGTCTTCCAGTCCCCTTGGTTAATGTCAACATGGTTTAACTGTGATTTTTTATTGACAACATTCAGCTCAAGATGTAATAATGAAAGACGACTGTCACATAAAGGTCAGTTTGGGGCGACTTCTGTTCAGGTATAGGAGGATTAAATAGGGATAAACTTCCTTCTGGAATCTATGGGTGCCACTTGACTGTGACAATCACTGAGGATGAAACCACAAGAACAGCAACAAAAAAAAACCTCATTGCTGCACCATGAACCAAAGATGAATTTAAGTCTTTCATAATGCACTTAAAACTAATTTCCATTTTCTATTTAGGAGTTTCACACATTTAATCAGAAAGCATATGCATTGAATAATTATCTTTTACTGACTATGTAAAATGCAAATATCAAATGTTCAAATGAACCCTGTTAGAGACAAGAACAAATGCATAAAACTATCTAAAATAGATTTGGAGTAAAGCAAGTAAGACAGTGCTCAGAATGCAAAACTGGATCAAATATCACTCCTCGGATAATAAGTATGTTATTTATTACAGGATTTTAAAGACTGATTTGTTTAATCTTTAAGGCAATAATCTGATGATATCTGTACCTAATCCTTAAGAGCAACATGTATTTTGACAGAGAGAAAGACTCCCTGAAAAATTTAATTTCCTCTGTGAGGATAAGAAGAAAGCATTATTTGGCATTGTTTCTTTTGAATATGGACCAGAGATTTTGCCAAAAATCAAGATAAATACTTCTGCTTTGCATCAGAAGAACATAAAATAAGTATTAAGCCCACATTATTCTTCTCTTGATACTAACTGCTAGCACAGAGCGATTCTGAATAGATAATTCCTACATTGTAGTACAAGCAAAGCATTATTTGTCTATGGTACTTAACTGGTAGAAATAAAATAGCAATGGTCAGTAGAAATACAAGGACTCTTTCCTTTATTAAAAATGTTACAATCTATAAATGATCATTTCTAGATTAACTGTGTGTGACACAAGAGCAGCTTTGAAAACAAAAATGTAATAATACTGATACCTTACATTTAACAAAGAGGGTCATGTCTCCAATTTTCTGAACTTGGGCTATATTTCATTTTACTCTAGGAATGAAATCTCTATCTTGACTCTTGACATTTCCTGTTTTGAAAACACCCATTGATCTAAGAAATAAACGTTCCTGTTAAATGGAGTCTTTGCACTAGCTAAAGACTAAAACACGGTGGTGAGGAGCTGGGTCACCGCTGGTAGGATGCGATCTCCACCAGACTTTTTAAATTCTCAGCTGTGAAAAGTGCACAAGTTCTAGCTCGTGGGGACATTGACCACTGGAAAGGGGCTTAGCCTTGGCTGAAAGGGAGAAAAATCAGGGGACTGAACTAACATTTGGAGCAGACTTACTGTGTACAGCCATTGTTCAAGGCTGTTTACCACATGCTCTCACTTTTTAGTTCTCACTGCAGTGTGACAAGTAAAATTTTTTCCCCAAACTAATGTACAGGTTGAGCATATATGTGCAATTCCAAGAGTTCTAACATATGGATAGATTCATATAGGGCTTCCCAGGGGGTGCAGAGGTAAAGAATCCACCTGCCAACGTAGGAGACTCAGGTTCGATCTTTGGGTCCGGAAGATGCCCTGGAGAAGGAAATGGCAACCCACTCCAGTATTCTTGCCTGGAGAATGCCATGAACAGAGGAGCCTGGCTGGCTAGAGTCCATGGGGTCGCCAGGAGTGGGGCATGACTGAGTGGCAGAGCAGGTGCATGGATTCATATAACCCTTACCACCACACTCAGGATGCAGAACAGTTCCATAGCCATATAACTCCCTGTGCTATCCCTTTGAAGTCACACTGATACCCTTCCAACACTTTAAACCCTGGTAACCACTGATATGTGTTCTGGTGCTATACTTTTGCCTTTCTCAACTATTATATAAATGGTACTACCCAGTATATTACCTTTTGAGACTAGCTTTTTTCCCATCAGTGATTTCAATTAAGCTTCATCTATTTTGTTTTCTTTATCAGTAGCTTGTTTCTTTTTGTCGCTAAGTGGTATTTCATTGTGTATGTGTATATATATACATATGTGTGTATATATAATGTATTTATACACACATATATATTTATAGATAATGTATTTATAAATACATTATAGATAATGTATTTATACATTATATATATATACACACACACATACACACACATTGTACATATACCACAATTTGTTTACTCATTCACCTAAAGGACATTTGGGTTGTTGCCATTTTTGAGCGATCAGGAATAGAGCTACTGTAAACACTGATGTTCAGGGTTTTGTAGGAATATACATTTTCACTTTTCTAGGATAAATATCTTTGAGTGAAATTGCTGGGTTATATGGTAAATATAAATTTAACTATGCTGCTGCTGCTGCTAAGTCACTTCAGTCGTGTCTGACCCTGTGTGACCCCAGAGACGGCAGCCCACCAGGCTCCCCCATCCCTGGGATTCTCCAGGCAAGAGCACTGAAGTGGGTTGCCATTTCCTTCTCCAGTGCATGAAAGTGAAAAGTGAAAGTGAAGTCGCTCGGTCGTGTCCGACTCTTAGCGACCCCATGGACTGCAGCCCACCAGGCTCCCCCATCCCTGGGATTCTCCAGGCAAGAGCACTGGAGTGGGTTGCCATTTCCTTCTCCAGTGCATGAAAGTGAAAAGTGAAAGTGAAGTCGCTCAGTCGTGTCCGACTCTTAGCGACCCCATGGACTGCAGCCTACCAGGCTCCCCCATCCCTGGGATTCTCCAGGCAAGAGCACTGGAGTGGGCTGCCATTTCCTCCTCCAGTGCATTGAGAAACTGCCACATTGTTTTGCACAACAGCTTTACAATCGTGCAGTCTCACTACTTACATGTGAGAGCTCCAGTGTGCTGCATCCTCGTCAGCCCTCAGCAGTGTCAGTTTTGTTTTCAGCTGTTCTAATAGATGTGTGGTTTTATCACATTGAGATTTTTTTTTTTTTCTTAATGGCCACTGAGGTCGAGCATCTCTTCATGTGCTTATCTGACATTCTTATATCTTCTTTGGTGAAGTGCCTATCACCTCACAGTGGTCAAAATGGCCATCATAAGAAGTCTACAAACAATAAATGCTGGAGAGGGTGTGGAGAAAAGGGAATGCTCTTGCACTGCTGGTGGCAATGTAAATTGACATAACCACAAAGGAAGATGGTATGAAGATTCCTTAAAAAACTGGGAATAAAACCACCACACGTGACACACACACACAGAATGATGATGGCCATTCTCACCAGTGTGAGGTACTTCTTTGGTGAAGTACCCTGACTTTTTTGCTGTTGATTCCTTTCTGTTGAGTTCTAAGAGTTTTCCTTTTTAAAAAGGTAATCTGGATACATGTTCCTAACATTTTGATAAAGTCCAAGTTATCAGTTGTTTCTTTTATGGGTAATGCTTTTAATGATATATCTAACTCTGCTGAACTCCAGGTGACAGAGATTTTCTCCAGTGCATGTTTTACATTGAGATTTATGATCTAATTTGGATTTCAGATTAATTTTTGTGTGAGGTTTAGGTCAGGCTTCTTTTTTGTCATAGGCTCCAAAACTGTTTGTTTAGAAAAGATTATCCTTTTGCCATTGAATTACTTTTTCTCCTTTCTCAAAATCAACCAGCCCTAATTGTGTGAGTTGATTTCTAGACTCTCTATTCTGTTACATGGATCTGAGTCTATCCCTTTGCCAGTGCTGTACTTTCTTGATTACTGTAGTTTTATAGTAAGTCTTATACAAAAAAGATCTTCAAGACCGAGATAATCATGATGGTGTGATCACCAACCTAGAGCCAGACATCCTGGAATGTGAAGTCAAGTGGGCCTTAGGAAGCATCACTATGAACAAAGCTAGTGGAGGTGATGGATTTCCAATTGAGCTATTTCAAATTCTAAAAGATGATGCTATGAAAGTGCTGCACTCAATATGTTAGACAATTTGGAAAACTCAGCAGGACTGGAAAAAGTCAGTTTTCATTCCAATCCCAAAGAAAGGCAATGCCAAAGAATGCTCAAACTACTGCACAATTGTACTCATCTCACACGCTAGTAAAGTAATGCTCAAAATTCTCCAAGCCAGGCTTCAACAGTACGTGGACCGTGAACTTCCATATGTTCAAGCTGGATTTAGAAAAGGCAGAGGAACCAGAGATCAAATTGCCAACATCCGTTGGATCATTGAAAAAGCAAGAGAGTTCCAGAAAAACATCTACTTCTGCTTTATTGACTATGCTAAAGCCTTTAACTGTGTGGATCACAAAAAAAAAAAAAACTGTGGAAAATCCTTAAAGAGATGGGAATACCAGACCACCTGACCTGCCCCCTGAGAAATCTGTATGCACATCAAGAAGCAACAGTTAGAACTGGACATGGAACAACAGATTGCTTCCAAATCAGGAAAGGAGTCTGTCAAGGGTGTATATTGTCACCCTGCTTATTTATCTTATATGCAGAGTAAATCATGAGAAATGCTGGGCTGGATGAAGCACAAGCTGGAATCAAGATTTCTGGGAGAAATATCAATAACCTCAGGTATGCAGATGACACCACGCTTATGGCAGAAAGCAAAGAAGAACTAAAGAGCCTCTTCATGAAGTGAAAGAGGAGAGTGAAAAAGTTGGCTTGAAACTCAACATTTAGAAAATTAAGATCATGGCATCTGGTCCCATCACTTCATGACAAATAGATGGGGAAACAGTAGAAACAGTGACAGACTTATTTTCTTGGGCTCCAAGATCACTGCAGATGGTGACTGCAGCCATGAAATTAAAAGACATTTGTTCCTTAGAAGAAAAGTTATGACCAACCTAGACAGCATATTAAAAAGCAGAGACATTACTTTGGCAACAAAGTTCCTTCTAGTCAAAGCTATGGTTTTTACACTAGTCATGTATGTATATGAGAGTTGGACTATAAAGAAAGCTGAGCACGAAACAATTGATGCTTTTGAACTGTGGTGTTGGAGAAGACTCTTGAGAGTCCCTTGGACTGCAAGGAGATCCAACCAGTCCATCCTAAAGGAAATCAGTCTTGAATATTCAGTGTAAAGACTGATGCTGAAGCTGAAACTCCAATACTTTGGCCACCTGATGTGAAAAACTGACTCATTTGAATAAAACCCTGATGCTGGGAAAGACTGAAGGCAGGAAGAGAAGGGGACAATAGAGGATGAGATGGTTGGATGGCATCACTGACTCAATGGACATGAGTTTGAGTAAATTATGGGAGTTGGCAATGGATAGGGAGGCCTGGTGTGCTGCAGTCCATGAGGTTGCAAGTTGGACACAACTGAGTGACTGAACTGAACTGAACTGATAGTAAGTCTTGAAACTTCATAATGTGAATTATTGTTTAGAATTGTTTTTATTATTTTAATTCATTTGCCTTTTCATATAAATTTTAAAATTGACTAATCTGTATCTACAAAAATCCTGCTGTGATTTTGATTGAAATCGTGTTAACCTACAGATCAGTTTGGGGAGAATTGATAGCCATATTACTTTCCCCAATGATGAACAAAACAGAGTATATCTCTTTTTTAGGTCTTCTTTGGTTTCTTTCAACTGCGTTTTGTATCTATCAGGATACAGATCCTTTATTTGATAAAGTTTATAACTAAGAATTTCATTTTTTTGAGTGATTATAAATGACATTGGATTTTATTTTTGTTTTCTAATTGTTCATTAGTTAGTTAATTAATGTTAATTTAAATATAAAAATGATTTTTACTTGTATCTTGCAACTTTCCTAAATTCATTTATTGCTTCTAAGACCATTTTTCTTTAAGATTGCATGGACTTTCTAATAGACAGTTATATCATCTATTAATAGGGCTTCCCTAGTGCCTCAGCTGGTAAAGAACCCACGTTATGTCTGTTATTTAGGAGACGTAAGAGATGTCAGTTCAATCCCTGGGTTGGGAATATCCCCTGGAGAAGGAAATCGCAACCCACTCCGGTATTCTTGCCTAGGACAGAGAAGTCTGGAGGGCTAGAGTCCATGGGATCACAAAGAGTTGGACACGAATACACACGCATGCATCATCATTAGAAACAATTTTACTTCTTATTTTCCAACCTGAATGCCTTTGTTTATCTTCCTTTCTATATTAGACTGGATAGGTTTCCAGTACTTTGTTGAATGCAAGTGGTGAAAGTAGACATTCTTGCTTTATTCCTGATCTTAGGGGAAAAGTCTTTCATCTCTCATAATTAAGTATGATATTGTGGTAGGTGTTTTTCTTGGTGCTCTTGATCAAGTCAGTAAGTTTTCTTCTATTCCAACTTTGCTTGGTGTTTTTACCAAGAGTGGATATTGGATTGTATTCAAATGCTTCTTCTACATTAATTTATATAAGCTTGTTGTATGTGTTCTTTTATCTTTTAATTTCAATCTACAGGTTGCATTGCTTGATTTTCAAATATTAAAAGGTTTGCATTTCTAGGATAAACCCCACTTGGTCATTGTGTGTAATTCTTATTATATGTTGCTGGATTTCATTTGCTTATATGTTGTCGAGGATTTTTCATCTGTGTTCATAAGGAATATTACTGTTTCGTTTCCTTCTGTCTAGTTTAGGTATCAGAGTAATGCTGGCCTCATAAAATGAGTTGGGAAATGTCAGTTGGATTGACTTGGCTGATGACGTTCAGTCTTCTGGATACTTACTGATGTTCTACCTACTTGTTCTTTTATTTACTGAGAAAGGAATATTGAAGCCTCCAAATATAGTTGTAGATTTTCCCATTTCTCATTTCAGCTCTATCAAGTTTTGCTTCATTTATTTTGAAGCAATGTTGTTAGGTACATACACATTTAAAATTGCGAAGTGTTGACCCTTTGTCATTATGAAACGAGTCTTTTTATTCTTAGTAGTTTTTGCTCTGAAGTCTACTATTTCTTTGTTCTGGTGTTTAATATTAATGTAGCCACTCCTACTTTTTTTTGGTCAGTGTTTACATGACATATCTTTATTGATCCTTTGTTTACAACCTTCCTATAGCATTATATTTGAAGTAGATTTCCTTCAGTGTATAGTTGAATGTCTTTATTTTAATTGGTGTGCTTAAATTGTTTATACATAAGGTACATTATTAATATGTTTAGACTTAGGTCTATCATTTTCTAATTTGTTTGTTTCTTCTACTTTTTGTTATTCTGTTATCCCTTTCTTTCCTTCTTTGGCTTATTTAAATTTTTTCAAATTATATTTGACCATATATCTTTACATAAATTATTAAGTAGTTGCTCTAGGGATTGAAATATTCACACTTAAAATTTTAGAATCCTCTTAGAATTAATATTTTATGATCTCAAGATGAATGTGGAAACCTTACCATCTCATAGTCCTTTTAACTTCCTTTCATGTTGTAACTGTCGTATGCATTTCATCTACATATATTGAAAAACCCATTAGATAAAGTTCTAATTTTTTTCAACTATCATATATGTTTAAAGAACTTGAGGGGAAAGAATAGTTTATTATATTTGTCAATATATTTTTGATATTTAATTATTATAATAGTCTCTATTTTATATATTATTTATTATATATTATTAACCATTAATATTCTGTTTACTTTTGAGATAATTTTCCTTCAAACTGAAGAACCTTCTTCAGGATTTCTTTTAGAGCAGCAAATTCTAGCAACAAATTCTCTAGAATTCCTTTCTTTTGAAAATGTTTTATTTTATCTGTATTCTTTAAGGCTATTTTCATAAAACAGAAGACTGGGTTGAAAGTTCTTTTCTTTTAGAATTTTAAAGTGTTGTTTCATGAGTGAAAAGAAAAATACAGCATGCCAAAGCTTATGGGATGTCAACAAATTAGATAACCTAAGCTAAATGGACAAGTTCCTAGGAAGATGCCAACTACCAAAATTAACCCAAGAATAAACAGAAAATCTGAATCTACATAATAAATTGAGAGACTGAATTAGTACACAAGAAAACTTTTCACAAAGAAAAGCCCAAGGCTAGATATCTTCATTGATGAAATCTGTCAGTTGTTTGAAAAAGAATTAACCCCTTTTTCACAAAATTAAAAAATTTAAATCCTTCACAAAATTTTGTAAAATATAGAAGATAAATGAAGAGTTTCTAACCTACTCCATGAGACAAGTATTACTCTAATACCAAAATCAAAGGCATCACAAGGAAATAAAATTATATACCAATAATCCTTATGAATACAGATGCAAATATCCTCAACAAAATATAAGCAAATAAAATTCTGTAAAATATAAAACAGATTGTACATCATGATCAAGTGGAATTTATACCACAAATACATGGTTGTTTTAATATACAAATATGAATACATTGCTGCTGCTGCTAAGTCACTTCAGTCGTGTCCAACTCTGTGCGACCCCACAGACGGCAGCCCACCAGGCTCCCCCGTCCCTGGGATTCTCCAGGCAAGAACACTGGAGTGGGTTGCCATTTCCTTCTTCAATGCATGAAAGTGAAAAGTGAAAGTGAAGTCGCTCAGTAAGTGTCCGACTCTTCGTGACCCCATGGACTACAGCCTACCAGGCTCCTCCGTCCATGGGATTATCCAGGCAAGAGTACTAGGGTAGAGGACAAAAATGATATCACCCCAAGAGGTACAGAAAAAGCATTTGACAAAATCCAACACTGAACAAACTAGGAAAAAATTACTTAACAAACTAGGAATAAAAGTAGGCTTCTTTGATACAAGGCTGCTATGAATACCTCATAGGTAACAGCATACTTAATGGTATAAGACCGAAAGCTTATCACCAAGATCAGGTACAAGACAACGATGTCCACTTACAATTTCAGTTTAATAATACTGGAGGTTCTAACCAGAAAAACTGGGTAAGAAGAATAAATAAGAAGCTTCCAGACTGAAAAAGAAGTAAAACTATCTATTTTCCCAGATGACAGCTTTTGAATACTGAAAATAATTCCTCCAGATAATTCCTAATAGTCTGTGTTTAAGCTCTTGACCAGGATGTTGAACTCTGTAGAAAATAGATGAACTTTTGGATAGTCTGGAATTGAAGTGGCTTTTAGAGGAATCTTTCACTTAAATAAGATAGTCTACCTTAGGGGTGCTCTTGGAAAGAAAACATGCCTATGACTGATTCATATTGATGTACAGTAAAAACCAACACAATACTCTAAAGCAATTATCCTTCAATTATCCTTTAAAATAAATAACAAAAAAAGAAGATTCCTAACCTTTCAGGCAATAGAATGCATTCTTTGATTGGTAGGCAGAAAAATGATTTTCAAAAGCAACTTCTCTAGGAGTCCTTGTAGCATGTAAAAGAAAACTCTTTGGTAAAAAATTTTGCCATCATAGCAGGTAACTAACTTATTCTATCTGCTAGAAACACAATTTGGGTCCAGCTTTTCTTCTGGGTTTTGTATTATTATGCCTGATACATAGCTAAAAATGAAAGCTATAAGATCTCTGTGTCTGTCTATATGTTATGTACATCTATAAATGTGTGTACATTATGTTTATGTGATATTTTTTAAAAGCTTTATTTAGTTTAAAAGATAAGCCAGTTAAGTGTTCCTTGGAAGTGAAAGTCACTTAGTCCTGTCCAACTCTTTGTGACCCCATGGACTATACAGTCCATGGAATTCTATAGGCCAGAATACTAAAGTGGACAGTCTTTCCTTTCTCTAGGAGATCTTGCCAACCCAGGGGTCAAACCCAGGTCTCCCACACTGCAGGCGGATTCTTTACCAGCTGAGCTATCCGGGATTAGGTATTATGTAAAATATTCTTAAAACTCTCAAAATTGTAGAGATTAAACCAAAGTTTTCCAAGCTCACAGGATAATATTCGACAAATAAAATCTAGCTTAAATTGTTGGCTTAGTTAAAGCAGGCATATCCTCAGAGTTGGCCATGTAAAATATAACTCAAACATATTGCTTTTTCTACCTAGATTTACTAGTCTTATAGCTCATGTTATCTCTATGTTACAAAATTCATCAGCAAGAAAAATAAGATGATGGTTAGCTGTTTAATGTCTAATCTAGGCATACTTGTTTTAATTTAAATAGATGTAAATAAGATAAAAGTTTACACTAAGTTCAGTTCAGTTCAGTTGCTCAGTCATGTCCGACTCTTTGCGACTGCATGAATCGCAGCATGCCAGGCCTCCCTGTCCATCACCAACTCCCGGAGTTCACTGAGACTAACGTCCATTGAGTCGGTTATGCCATCCAGCCATCTCATCCTCTGTCGTCCCCTCTCCTCCTGCCCCCAATCCCTGTGAGCATCAGAATCTTTTCCAATGAGTCAGTTCTTCGCATGAGGTGGCCAAAGTACTGGAGTTTCAGATTTAGCATCAGTCCTTCCAAAGAACACCAAGAACTGATCTCCTTTAGAATGGACTGGTTGGATCTCCTTGCAGTCCAAGGGACTCTCAAGAGTCTTCTCCAACACCACAGTTCAAAAGCATCAATTCTTCGGCACTCAGCCTTCTTCACAGTCCAACTCTCACATCCATACATGACCACTGGAAAAACCATAGCCTTGACTAGATGGACCTTTGTTGGCAAAGTAATGTCTCTGCTTTTGAATATGCTATCTAGGTTGGTCATAACTTTCCTTCCAAGGAGTAAGCGTCTTTTAATTTCATGGCTGCACTCACCATCTGCAGTGATTTTGGAGCCCCAAAAATGAAGTCTGACACTGTTTCCACTGTTTCCCCATCTATTTCCCATGAAGTGATGGGACCAGATGCCACGATCTTAGTTTTCTGAATGTTGAGCTTTAAGCCAACTTTTCCACTCTCCTCTTTCACTTTCATCAAGAGGCTTTTGAGTTCCTCTTCACTTTCTGCCATAAGGATGGTGTCATCTGCATATCTGAGGTTATTGATATTTCTCCTGGCAATCTTGATTCCATCTTGTGCTTCTTCCAGCCCAGCGTTTCTCATGTACTCTGCATAGAAGTTAAATAAGCAGGGTGACAATATACAGCCTTGACATATCCTTTTCCTATTTGGAACCAGTCTGTTGTTCCATGTCCAGTTCTAACTGTTGCTTCCTGACCTGCATATAGGTTTCTCAAGAGGAAGGTCAGATGGTCTGGTATTCCCATCTCTTTTAGAATTTTCCATAGTTTATTGTGATCCACACAGTCAAAGACTTTGGCATAGTCAATAAAGCAGAAATAGATGTTTTTCTGGAACTCTCTTGCTTTTTCCATGATCCAGCGGATGTTGGCAATTTGATCTCTGGTTCCTCTGCCTTTTCTAAAACCAGCTTGAACATCAGGAAGGTCACGGTTCATGTATTGCTGTAGCCTGGATTGGAGAATTTTGAGCATTACTTTACTAGCGTGTGAGATGAGTGCAATTGTGTGGTAGTTTGAGCATTCTTTGGCATTGCCTTTCTTTGGGATTGGAATGAAAACTGACCTTTTCTAGTCCTGTGGCCACTGCTGAGTTTTACAAATTTGCTGGCATATTGAGGATATTCATTGATTATAGGTTATTTCCATACTAAAATATTAATTACTAAACATAAATTTATCTATCTTTGGATTGTTAATTTTTAAGGACAAAACATACCTGGGTCTATTGAAAAATATATCTTTTGCCACATTAAAAATTACAACATAAAAATAGATGTGTTGAAAATTATAGATTTTTATAATTATATATTAGTTTGCTAATCTACTACAAGATGTTGATATATGATAGACAGTTCTTAATTGCCTGCTTCTTAGTTTTCACTGGAAAATAGAGGTTACTGATGGCTAAAATTTATAATCAGTATGTAAAAGTAAACAGAAACAGTAAGAATGAAGGGAAACGGCTTTGTATATAAAGACTGGCAGAAAAGGGGGATGTGTTTTCCTAAAGTAAAATACCTGGTTGCTCCAGAATGAAAAAGAAAAAAAGAAATAGGGAAAAATATAAATGGATATATATATAGAAAGTTGCAGCAGGTTTGTAGAAAGGATATTATTTATTGTAAGGTCAAGGCTAATTGAAGTTAATGGAATTATTTATGAGTTTTTAAAATGTGCTCTACAATATACTCATAAAAAACCTAGAGTTTAATTTTCTTTCTGTTAAAATGAGAAAATTTCTTGAATTATTGCTCTGCTCTTAATAAGAGATTATAAAAAGTTTTCTTCTGTGAACTACCTAGGAAACAGAGATTCTTTGGTTTATCACAAACAATTTCCTGTGCACATTGTCTTTATCAGATCTTTGATTATTGAGAAAAACTGAGTCTTTTCACTGTTAAAAGAGGTTAAAAAATAATTATGTGATTTTCTGTATGCTTTTGAAATCTTTTAATTGTCACTTTGAATGACTGTTCCTTTACAGTGACCTATGATCCTATTTGATAAGTGTTTTAAGTCTTTTGACGTTTTTGACAGACTTCTCCAAATAAATTCTGAATAAAGTCTTTTTTGGGTTTTTCCATAGGGTCCCTGGAAGATCTCAAAAGATTTATTCTCTCAGAAAAAGAGAAATATTAAATGAATAGGGTTATTTGATATGTGCAGTTACATTGGAAACATTGTCAAACAAAAGTGATGATTAATTTTGTATTGGTTGTATGTGCATGGGCATGTATTACTAATGTTCCCCAAACTATACAAAATTCTGTAAAATTTGTCATTGTCCTTAAGTCCAGATAATCAGTCATAATTCAGGTTGTTATCTTCAAATATTATATGTCACAAAAATAACCAAATTCCTTTTTCAGTTTCATTATCATGAACTCTCACTGGATCTTTATCCATGGCCATTATAATTATAGCCCAGTTAATGTTACTGTTTCACTTTCATGATTTCCTGAAAGCTTTAGCATCTATGATACAAAATTGCAAGAGATTAATGGAAAGACCCTGAAAAGTACTCTAACATAGAGGTTTCTGATAATTTTTAGATTATAACAGTGACCTGGGTAAGGATTTCTAAAATTCTACTGGAAATAACAGTTGATTCTTAAAACTACTAATCAAGCAAAACAAGAATTAGTTACATTGAACTGAATAAACTATTAGAGGTGATTACAATTTTTATGACTGTTTGAAACATTACTGGTTCTTCAATGACCTGTTTTCTAGCTTTAACAAACCTGCCCACTCTATCCCCTCAATCTTAAATCTCTGTCTCCCTTTCTGTTTCCTAGCCATAACTTATACCTGTTTGGTAAAATGTACTTTTAAAAAATTTATTATTAATTGGAGGATAATTGCTTTACAATATTGTGTTAATTTCTGTCATACAGCAACATGAATCTGCCATTGGTATACATATGTCCCCTCCCTGTTGAACTTTCCTTCAACCTCTCACTTCATCCCATAAAATACATTTTTATAAACAATATAAAATACTTATCTTTTTCTCCTTACCTGATCCCTCCAGACTACTCTCACTGAGTATTCTTATTTTCATGGCAATATAGATTTCATGGCAATTTAGCTAAGTTTAACAAGAATTTGTATTCCTTATAACAAGATAAAATTGGGCAAGTCATTAGCTTAGCTTCTTAGCCTAAAGAGACTTTTAAAGATATAATCTTAGATTCCTTATTACCAGACAGTTTTAAAGAACTAAGGTTGACTTTATGGAGCCAGGAAAGCCCCTTGGATATTAACAACACTTTGACTGGAATATCATATTTGATAATATGCGTAGACTCACTATTCTTGCTGCACTATGTAAATAATCAGGTCAAATGTAATGATACTAGATTTGTTTACAAATAAATTAGTCTTACTGTGATTGTCTTTGATAAAAATGAGGTGACTACAGAATAGTAAAAAATTGAAAAGAATAGTAGAAAACTGTAAGTGCTCCTTCATCAAGAGGCTTTTGTTCCTCTTTGCTTTCTCTCATTAGGGTGGTGTCATCTGTATACCTGAGGTTATTGATATTTCTTCTGACCATCTTGATTCTAGCTTGTGCTTCATCCAGCCTGACATTTTGCATAATGTACTCTGCATATAAGTTAAATAAGCACGGTGACAGTATACAGCCTTGACATACATATTCCTTTTCCAGTTTTGAACCAGTCCATTGGTCTATGTCTGGTTATAACTGGTTTTTTTTTTTTTGACTTACATAGGTTTCTTAGGAGGCAGGTAAGGTTGTCTGGTACTCTCATCTCTTTAAGAATTTTCCACAGTTTGTTGTGATCTGCACAGTCAAAAGCTTTAGCATAGTCAATGAAGCAGAAGTAGATGTTTTTCTAGAATCCCTTGCTTTTTTTGATGATCCAACGGATGTTGGCAATTTGATCTCTGGTTTGTCTGCCTTTTCTAAATCCAACTTGTACATCTGGAAGTTCTCAATTCACATACTGTTGAAGCCTAGCTTGAAGGATTTTGAGCATTACCTTGCTAGCATGTGAAATGGGCGCAGTTGTGTGGTAGTTTGAACATTCTTTGGCATTGCCCTTCTTTATGATTGGAATGAAAACTGACCATTGGAAAAGACCCTGATGCTGGGAAAGATAGAGAGAAGGAGAAGAAAGGAGGTGACAGAGGATGAGATGGTTGGATGGCATCACCGACTCAGTGGACATGAGTTTGAGCAAACTCTGGGAGAGAGTGGAGGAAAGGGAAGGCTGGCGTGCTGCAGTCCATGGGGTCGCAAACAGCTGGACATGACTGAGCAACTGAACAATGACAGTGAGTGCTCCTGTTACCAGATTCTTTTTGTGATCATTGTTATTGAGGTTTTATTATCTACCTGTAAACTTCCAGGAAATCACTACTGATCAAGTATGTACAACATTCTGTGTGGTTGCACTTCAGTGTGGGCTGCTCAGAGAGTTCAACAGAAACCCAAGGACAGTCAAATTGGAAACCAAGAAAACCTGTCAGATTGAAGCTGCCATTCCCATTCACTATCTAAAGATGTTTTGAGCTCAAATCTAAAAAACTTCTTCACTGACTGCTCTCTAGACTTGGAAGCAGTTTATAATTTGCTCCAAATATTACACTTTTCTTTCTATAGAAATCCCTCTTATATAACACCTGATTCCTCACACAAATTGAGTTCTAACCCAGATAGAAGCCTGCCTACAGCACTACCTCCTGAAATGAAACATCTCCATGTTTATTCTGCCCTAAATAATTATGACATAGTTCAATGGTGACTCAGACAGTAAAGAGTCCACCTGCAATGCAGGAGACCTGGTTTTGATCCCTGACTTGGGAAGATTCCCTGAGAAAAAATGGCTACCCACGCCAATATTCTTGCCTGGAGAATTACATGTACAGAGGAACCTGGAGGGCTACAATCCACAGGGTCACGAACAGTAGGACACTACTGAGCGACTAACACTTTCACTCTTCAGTAACATAAGGCACTAACACAGTATTCGAAGACTTATTTCCACCAAGTCTAAAAAGACTTCTATGATCTGCTTTCAGAAGAAGACAATATGTCCCATACATTAGAACCAGGAGTCTTAGTTTATTGGAAACATCACTGATGAAAGATTGCATTTAAACCTCCTTAAAAGAGGCCTTATCTTCTAATCTTCAATTACAGAAAGAATTTATAAATTCTGTAAATCTTTAGTCAGCGTTGTATTTGACAATTGCATAACCTTGGTCCAATTACTGGCTGAATGAGAAAGACTATATATTATTGCTAATATGGCATGTTGTGTCAATGTATATAACTCAGAAAAATGGAAACCTAATTACACATTATCTAAAAAACCCAAATTGGCTCTGAAAAAATAAACTTGACTCTGATTATAGCTTGATTGTTTTAGTTGGTTATATCTGAGTTGCTAGGAATGTCTGGGTCTGGGGCGTTTTTCAGTCCTTCACTGTTGTTCTTCTCACAGTCATGATATTAACCTCCCAGGTACGTTGTGTCCTCTTCAGGGGTTTTCAATTTGTTTCAGAAGCCACTCACACATCAAATGATATCCATCAGGATTAGACAGCTCAAAGAACTCAGTCATCTGACTGCCCATGTCTAGGATGGCAGTACAACTATTGGGAACAGCGACTATATGACTTTCTGTCCCAGCAACTAGATCAACAGTGGTATTGAGAGTAATGCTGTACTATTTGGTCACATCCTGAGCTTGTGAAAAGAATGACCAAAAGGGAAGAATTATTAAAATAAAAAAGTGGAGACCAGTCAGGGTGGAAGATCCCTTAAGCAGACAAAACCAATTAAGCCACAGAAGTGAAGCCATCTTGCATATTTCATAAATATAAGGAATATTTAATTTGGGCTTTTTTTTTTTTTTTTTTTTACAAATGCCTCTGGTAATAATCAATGAAATAAAATGATATGCAATAATATAACAACTTTTAACCTCCCCTGCTGTCTGGAGATTCCCCATTATAATAGCCAACCATGGTAAAGGTCCTCATTTTCACTTTACAAGCCATCTGTAACATCCTGCTTCTGAGAGTCATACCAGTTTTAGGTTCTCAGTGTCCCTGCTCATGAACAGTTTGTTTCTTTGTTTTTTTGTTTTTTTTGTTTTTTTTGACCATGTATAAGGATTAGTTTTTTGTTTGTTTGTTTTGTTTTACAAGTGAAATTTTATTTGTTCCCAATACTAGGCACTATAGTTGAACTGAACAGGGGTAATACAAAATTGAGTAGAATTCCAGTCACATTTTAGTATAACTTGTTCTTTTTTTTTTTTTTTTCTAATTTTATTTTTAAACTTTACATAATTGTATTAGTTTTGCCAAATATCAAAATGAATCCGCCACAGGTATACATGTGTTCCCCATCCCGAACCCTCCTCCCTCCTCCCTCCCCATACCATCCCTCTGGGCCATCCCAGTGCACCAGCCCCAAGCATCCAGCATCGTGCATCGATCCTGGACTGGCAACTCGTTTCCTACATGATATTTTACATGTTTCATTGCCATTCTCCCAAATCTTCCCACCCTCTCCCTCTCCCACAGAGTCCATAAGACTGTTCTATACATCAGTGTCTCTTTTGCTGTCTCGTACACCGGGTTATTGTTACCATCTTTCTAAATTCCATATATATGCGTTAGTATACTGTATTTATGTTTTTCCTTCTGGCTTACTTCACTCTGTATAATAGGCTCCAGTTTCATCCACCTCATTAGAACTGATTCAAATGTATTCTTTTTAATGGCTGAGTAATACTCCATTGTGTATATGTACCACAGCTTTCTTATCCATTCATCTGCTGATGGACATCTAGGTTGCTTCCATGTCTTGGCTATTATAAACAGTGCTGCGATGAACATTGGGGTACACGTGTCTCTTTCCCTTCTGGTTTCCTCAGTGTGTATGCCCAGCAGTGGGGTTGCTGGATCATAAGGCAGTTCTATTTCCAGTTTTTTAAGGAATCTCCACACTGTTCTCCATAGTGGCTGTACTAGTTTGCATTCCCACCAACAGTGTAAGAGGGTTCCCTTTTCTCCACACCCTATCCAGCATTTATTATTTGTAGACTTTTGGATCGCAGCCATTCTGACTGGTGTGAAATGGTACCTCATAGTGGTTTTGATTTGTATTTCTCTGATAATGAGTGATGTTGAGCATCTTTTCATGTGTTTGTTAGCCATCTGTATGTCTTCTTTGGAGAAATGTCTATTTAGTTCTTTGGCCCATTTTTTGATTGGGTCATTTATTTTTCTGGAGTTGAGCTGTAGGAGTTGCTTGTATATTTTTGAGATTAGTTGTTTGTCAGTTGCTTCATTTGCTATTATTTTCTCCCATTCTGAAGGCTGTCTTTTCACCTTGCTAATAGTTTCCTTTGATGTGCAGAAGCTTTTAAGGTTAATTAGGTCCCATTTGTTTATTTTTGCTTTTATTTCCAATATTCTGGGAGGTGGGTCATAGAGGATCCTGCTGTGATGTATGTCGGAGAGTGTTTTGCCTATGTTCTCCTCTAGGAGTTTTATAGTTTCTGGTCTTACGTTGAGATCTTTAATCCATTTTGAGTTTATTTTTGTGTATGGTGTTAGAAAGTGTTCTAGTTTCATTCTTTTACAAGTGGTTGACCAGATTTCCCAGCACCACTTGTTAAAGAGATTGTCTTTAATCCATTGTATATTCTTGCCTCCTTTGTCAAAGATAAGGTGTCCATATGTGCGTGGATTTATCTCTGGGCTTTCTATTTTATTCCATTGATCAATATTTCTGTCTTTGTGCCAGTACCGTACTGTCTTGATAACTGTGGCTACCTAAAGAAACTAAATACCTATATATAGAAAACTATAAAACACTGGTGAAAGAAATCAAAGAGGACACTAATAGATGGAGAAATATACCATGTTCATGGATTGGAAGAATCAATATAGTGAAAATGAGTATACTACCCAAAGAAATTTATAGATTCAACGCAATCCCTATCAAGCTACCAACAGTATTCTTCACAGAGCTAGAACAAATAATTTCACAATTTGTATGGAAATACAAAAAACCTCGAATAGCCAAAGTGATCTTGAGAAAGAAGAATGGAACTGGAGGAATCAACCTACCTGACTTCAGGCTCTACTACAAAGCCACAGTTATCAAGTTTGTTTCTTACTCGATAAAATACTCATATCAAGTAAAGCTCTCTGAATTTTCTTTTGACAATAGAAAAGGTTGTTACCTAGCAAACCATCACATGGAAGAAAATTAGAGTAGATTTAATCTTTACAAAATGCTGAGCCCGTGCCCTGTGCCCTCTTGGAGAAAGGGGTGAGCCTGGAAGCTGGCAAAATGCTTTCTTCAGAGTCCCAGGAAGCTGATAGACCACCAGGCCCACTTTGATTTTCTCATCATCAGGTGGCGGTAGTGGTAAAGAACCCCCCTGCCAATGCAGGAGACCTAAGAGATGAAGATTCTGTCCCGGGGTTGGGAAGATCCCCTGGAGAAGGGAATGCAACCCACTCCAGTATTCTTGCCTGGAGAATCCCATGGACAGAGGAGCCTGGGGGGCTACAGTCCATAGGGTCACCAAGAGTTGGACACGACTGAAGTGACTTTTCATGCACGCACACACAACAGAGGACTGGTACCCATTGAGTAGGAGCAGGTGGTGCTGTGGAGAGGCCCCCTGACCCAGAACTCTGTGAAGGAGAGAAAGGGCAGAAACATGGAGGGAACTCTGCCTGGTCAGAGTTCAAAGCAATCCTCCATGAAAAGTCACTCTGAGAACCATTCTGCTCCCATTCTCTTTTCATCATCCATCACATTTTCTTTGACATAGGGAAAAAGGAAAAGTTTAAGAAAGAGAAAATGTTTATGTTCAGTCTTGTCTTTGCTTTCTTTGCAAGCTGTAGCCTTGACGGAAGCAAGTTGATTTGCAGAGTTACAAAGGAAAAATGGGTTGCAGAAAGGCGTTGTGTTCCAGAGGGTGTGTGGCACGGTGTGAGGAGACCAGAGAATGCCACGAACATCAGCAATATGGGGGGTTGCTTCAGTAGGTCTTTTTATGATTCCTGTCCACCTCTGACTATTGTCCTCAAAGGAGCAAGGTAGAGAAAAGGGAGCGGTCACCCCTTCCCACCCAGGCAGTCCAGCTGGTCCATCTGTGCTTGGCCCCAAGGTACAGGCAGCAGGGAAAGATGGAATGCATTGGAGGTGGAGAGGAGACCAGCCTTCCAAAACTATTATACCTGGGTGTACGGAAGGCGAGAAGGGTTTGGAAGTGGGACTACAGAATTAACGTTTAGTGAATCCAAGTAAAAATATCTGTTTTGAGCAGAAAAGATTCAAAGACTTTAAGGAAAAGGGTTCACGCCATCGATCCCAGACAGGATAAGGGCAGGCATGCGTCATACTTTGTGCTTCAGACTGAATGTATTTTCACTGATGTAGTCTGGTTTATGTGACTGTCAGAAATGGCCTTGAAAAGCAAAAAAGGAAGCCAGTATTGAAAGAGCTGGGGCAGTGTCCTCTTTGCCTCTGTGTCCTGGGCGGGGGGAACTGTTGGTATTTAGAATCTCAATCGTGTTGTGTTGGAAAGCTCCCCTCCTTCACTTTTCCACCACCTGCTGCCACCTGAGACTGGATGGCTTATTTCCCAAGTTCAGTGAAAGGGCTTTGGTCCCAAGAAAGCTCACTTAAGGTCACCTCATACGTTAGAAGGCCAGACATTTTCCCTTGTGTTTTTGAAAAACAGAAACTAGCAATTAAACTTCAAAAGTCAGGAGGCCAAGAAAAAAATAAATGGAAAAGATTTAAATGAGAGAAAGTTTCTGTTTTCTCAAAAAGATCAGGCTGAACAAGCCGATCTCAACAATGTGCCTTTTGGTTCCCACTCTGCAGGCTCTCCATCTCAGTCTCAACACTGATACATTCAGCCTTTCAGGACAAAGCCCCTCTGTCCTTGTGAGCTGTGTTCCCCTGCCAGCTGGCTGGAAGCTGCTGGACCCAAGGCCACCAAGTGGACAAACAGAACTCTGAGGAGGTTTGTCTGGATGTATTGACCTCGATTCACTGTGTGGGGCTGACTGGTTTTGTCTGCTTCGCAATGGAAATGTAATTGAAGAGCACTGATGCAGAAGAGTTTTGTGGCAAGCTGAGAGTATTCCTCTTCCTAACCATTTGGCAAGCTAGAATTTACTCCAAGAGTGAACTATGTGGCCTTAAGCAAAGGACTTGGAACTGCTCCACATCTCAGTTTTCTCCTCTGCAAAATGGGCATATCCCCTTCTGCTCTACCTTCTGATCAAGATTTTAGGAAGGCCAAATTAAGGAATATTTGGTAACTATCAAATACCACACAGGTGTTTTTAGAGACACCTTCCTAGTGTGATTTCAGGAATGCAAGATAAGGCTCTCTACCTGCCCACCTTTTCTTCCTTGGCCTGAAAGCCTGAATACCTTGAGAAGGAAGCCAGTCTCCGTGTTTAACAATGAGATCCACTTGACATGCACATACTCCAGGGAGAAGATGTGCAGTGATACATTTATGCCTGTGGATAAGTGACTGCATCAGAGGTGCAGAGCCAGGTGTGATAGGAGGAGGGAAAGAGAGAGCAAGTGGGCCAGCTCTTGCAAGTGGGCTGTGGGTACATAGGGAAGGATAGAGATGGGAAGACAAGATTCCTGGGATAAATCCCACTTATTTTACAGTTTTCTGGGGGGGGGGGTGCTGATCCAGCCATTCAGTGCTCTTCTTCAGAGATACAGATTGAACTTATTGAAGAATAAGAAGATATATTTTATCCCATCCAGCTCTTTCAGAGATTTGATGCCATGGAAAGTGGCATTTTATTAAATTCCATCACCCCCAGGCCCACTGGCATGGAAGAACATTAATAACATCATTCTATGCCCCTAACCATTGCCCAGATTTTGCTCATGAGATAGGACTCACCCAGACAACCTCTGTGTAGTTCATTTCCCAGGACATTCCTACATTTCATTTTCTCCTCTAATCCAATGCATCCTAACCCAAGTGCCATAGCACACCTGTGGGCTACGAGGAGGCCACACATGTGCAAACCCTTTCCGCCCCCTGGCCAGCTGTGTGGGGCCAGGGCTGCCTCTCACCTTAGACAGTCCTGGCACTGACCTTGTGAACCATCCCTTTATTGCCTGAGTCTGTGTGTGCTGTGATGTGAAAACAGCTGGAGAGCATCTGTTTAGCTATGTTCTACAATATCTAAAGAAAGCATTCTAAATGCAAACCCTACCCCATCATTGTCTTTCAGTAACTCCTTATTACCCAGAGGATAAAGTTCAGATTCTTCAGCAGGACAGCTGTGAATGAGCCCTGTGTGATCTGCTTCTGCTTTACCTCCCAAGCCTGCATTCTGGTCACCTGCAGCTGTCTGCTGTTCCCTGAATGCATCACGCTGCTCTTATTTCTGCACATGCTGTTTCCTCTGCTCAGGATGGCATTCCTTCCTAGTTCTCATGGGTATTTCCTCCCTTCTTGTGAAATTTGTCTCCACTGTCACTTCCTCTGGGCAGGTATCTCTGGTCTCTGGCATCCTTAGGCTCTGCTAAACCTTTCTTCTGAAGTTCTCACACAGCCTTGCACATGCCACCTCACAGCACTTACCTTACTGCCCAGTTCATTTGTGGACCTAACTGTTTTACTTCATTATAATTAGTTCCAGGAGGGCAGGCTCTGTGTTTCAGTTATCTTACGTCTTGAAAATAATAGGTGTTTAATAAGTGCTTATTGGGGAATAATTTATCCATCTACGACATTACAAGAGAAACTTTGATTTTCAAATGAAAGCTGATTGACAATAGTAAATCACAAAATTCTTCCTAGTGATCACTAACTTTTATTGGAAATGGACTATGTGACAAGTAAACAGTGTGGAGAGTTTTATGTGCCTACTTTGTAGTCCTACAATGTAAAAACAACTCTCCCCAATTTTCCAGGTAAGGAAAATGAGGTTGAGAGAGATTAGGTGACTTTGCCAAGTTTACAAAATTATTTAGCAGCAGAGATGTTTCAGGCAAGGCCTTTCTGACTTCACAGATGGAGTTCTTTTTTCTCTCCCATTGTGACTCTAAAATGCACGTTGAAATATATGTTGAGTACACATTCCTTATCTGGACACATCAGTACCTATCAATACCTAAGTGTGTTTGCTTTCCGCATCTCACATGCATTTTGCTCCCCATACCCCTTGATCTGCTGTGTTTGGCCAAACCCAGCCTAGAACTTTGGCACCTTTGGGACTGGTCATAAAGCAGGCAGGAGGGCTGAGGAGGCTCATTAAGTGTTGACTGTGTCCCATCTATAATTCTCCTGCCGGGAATCTATTGTGTAGAAGCTAAGCACGGGGATTTCAGAAATGAAAGCGGAACAGAGCAAGGAATGCCATAGAAGAGGCTGTAAGGAGACCTGCGTAGTTACTGTCTGGGGTGCTTTTGAGAACACAGCCTGGGCTTGCATGGAAGTGAAATCGTGACCTAAAGGTGAAGGTGATTGTCATAGTGAACAGTGATGAGAAGATAGACATTAGAGATAGTTAAGAGTCAGAAGCTAGACATGGGGAGAGGGCATATGGAAAATTCCTGTATCTTCCTGTCAATTTTTTTTAGAAACCTGAAACTGCCAAAAAAAAAAAAAGTTTTAAAAAGAACACTCAGTGTTAGGGTAGACATTTTTGGCAAAACGTTTGTTTCAGGTGTGTGTGTGTATACACACACACATATATACTCATATACCCATGTGTGTGTGTTGGATTGTGATGTAAATTGTATGTTGTAGGTCAAAAAAGTTTGCAAGCATCTATTGGCACCCCACTCCAGTACTCTTGCCTGGAGAATCCCATGGACAGAGGAGCCTGGTAGGCTATAGTTCATGGGATCACTAAGAGTTGGACACGACCGAGTGACTGCACTTTCACTTTTCACTTTCATGCATTGGAGAAGGAAATGGCAACCCACTCCAGTGTTCTTGCCTGGAGAATCCCAGGGACGGGGGAGCCTGGTGGGCTGCTGTCTATGGGGTCGCACAGAGTTGGACATGACTGACGTGATGTAGCCGCAGCATAGTTAAGTTATACTTGCAAATAAAAGTTCAAATTAACCTCAAAAAAGTTAAATACTTAAATAGATGTAGGACATTCATTCATTTAGTCTGTAAACATTTATAGCCTAACATGTGCCAGGTGGGAAACAGAGGAGCAGTTAGGAGCAAAGGAACAATTAGGAGAGCTGGGAAGGGGCTGAGCCTAGTTTTCAATGTGTAGACCAGACATACAGCAAGCTGGTCAAAGAAAGAGAAAACCACCAGCCATGGAAAGTTTCCTGCACCTGCCACAATCCTGACAGCTCAGTATCACTTTTTCTGATCCCTTAGAAATTAAGGGCTTACTCCTTCCTATATCCCTTGATGGGGATATGAGAAGCCACTCTGCCATATTAGGAAAATGAAACTAAACCGTCAAATTAGGAAAAGGATAAAATATCCCCCAGTAATAAATAAATGAATAAGATACTTCCACTTCTCCTAGGAAATCAGGACAAATCTGTTCAGATGGGGCTACAGGCAAGGAGTGTAGAGCTGTAGGATGAGGGCAAAACACACAGGAGTGCCTGAAATGCAGGCCAGGACAGTTGCAAGAGGAGGCCAACAAGAGTGCATTTGGCAACAGGATTTACATGTTGTGAACTGAGTCATTCAAGAATTCTCATGTTTACCTGTGGTCTACACCCTTTACATTTTATACAGCATTACTTAGTAACAACAGCCAAGATTTACTTGGTAATCACTCCCTACAAGGCATGGTTTAAATGTTTTACCTTTATAATACATCTAATCCTTTCAATAAACCAGGAGATAGGGACAGCCTCCGTTTTATGGGTGAGAAAAGAAAGCACAGATCTATTTTTGGAAGTAGCAGACTCAACACTTGAACACAGGCTGTCTGCCCTAATACTGATCCTTAACCAGTTCATATACTGCTTCTGCTCATTAATGTCTTCAGTATACATTTTTGTGATGAGGCCTTGTCTTATAAATCATTTATCTATAAGCAGGTACATGATGTTCATCAATATTCCATAAAAGTCAATTAGCTGACACAATTCAAGGAAAATAGAATGGGAGGAGGTTTATCATCTAATTTGTTGTTCGCCAGTTGCACATTTGTTACCCTCATTGGTTTTAAGTCTCTTTGAGGATCAGAGGTCCTATTTTCTCCCTTGATCTCCCTTACAATACGTGGTGTAGATCTTTGCACAAAGCAGGTGATCACAAACACCTATCTGTCAGTTCCCCCCATCCCTGGTAATTTAACAGTTCTGTTCAGTTTCCAACCATCCCAGGGTTTGTCAGAATCACCAGAGCCCCCGGCTTGTGCCACGCTCCCATGGCCTGGAAATAGTTGCCAAGAAATGGCTGCCCAGCCAGGAACAACATGTCCAGACCTGCACATCCTGGTGGGGCTGTACAGAGTTCTGGACGTGGAACTTAGTGACAGAGCCACCCAGCCAGAGACCTTGCTAGATACGTTTTTGTCATGTTAAGCTGTTGTGATTTGGGGAGGTTGATATCAGAAACTTTTTTTGGCTGGCACTGTGAAGAAACCAGCTGAGGGGAATTTTTGTTTTAATCCATTGACCATTCTTCTCCCCAGGTACTTTTGCTTGATATCAGCAGTTGAGCCTACCTTTATGAAAACGCAGTGATTTCTTTAACTAGAAAAAGAAAAGAAAGAAAATGGGACTCTTAGTCTACATCATATAAGGCTTTGGGCCATGTAGAACCACCCCCCCCCCCCAACCTCCAGGGACTTGTTTTTGTCCTGGTTGGTTATTTGTTGCTATCTTGTCATCATCCAATCATTAGAAGACAGGAGAGCCCCTGATCTGAGTGCCAGTGAGAACGGCACCCCCAGAACGCTTCTCTGACAAAGGGCTGTTGTGTAGTCAACCATTACATCATCCTTCTCAGCGCCTGTCCTGCTCCTGTGCTTTTTTGACTGGCCCTGTGAAGAAACCGGATGAGGTGAATTTTTGTTTTAAATCCTCTGACCATTCTTCTCCCCAGGTATTTTCGCCTTTAAAATGCCTTTGGTCTTTGAATGCAGCCAGATCATAGTTTCTGTTGAAAGGATCATCATCTCCTTGCTGCTCAGCTGGTCACTTCGTCTCTCCGGCTGGCCAGGGAAGGTATTATTATTAGACGATTTCTCTTCTCTCTGAGAGCAAAGAGCAGTGATTTGTTCCTCCATTCAGATCTCCAAAGAAGGTGAAAAATGCACTTTCTATGGTGTCTTTTGTGTCTGAACACCCCGCACAGTGGAGGAGGAGGCAGCCACTGCCCAGGGCGGCAGGTTTACTGATTGAGATCGTCACTGAGGAGGCCTCTCCTGACACAGTTTGGCAGCTGGTGCTCCCCACGGCGCCTCAGCAAGCGTCCATTATGAGCCTGCAGAGAAGGCTCCAGGAGCCAAAACAAGAGAGCTGACAGGGAAATCTCCGTGTTCTTTACACACTCCCACTGGGCTCTGCTGCTGCAATGTGTCTTTCTTTTTCTCCTTAAGAATTATTTCTTACATATGAATAGTACATTGTCTTTGCAAAGTGAGTCCATGTGGGTCACCCCACGGGATTCTCACATTCTGGTGCAGTAAGTGAAGCAGGTTTCTCTTACCCCCAACTTCCTCTGTAGGAGGAAGCAGAGGATAACACAGCCTCTGATAGGGATCCAGAGAGCACCTAGAATCTCTTATGCAGTCTCTTCACTTTATGGTGTCACTTCTCATAGAAAAGGAGATGAAGGTTTGGGTTGTGTGTGAGCCTCCTTCCATTGGAGTCCTCAAGACTAACAAAGAGAAAAATCCCATTCTAATCATTACATTTCCATTCACAAAACTGCAAATCTCTGTGCCCAAGGTACTTTGGGATAATGTATATGTTTTGTAGTAGGAAGGTGAAGTTGAGTAAGAGAAATGCCACTTTTGAAAGTAAAATACAGACAAGAATATTAATGGTCTGGAATTTTCTTTAAAACAACATGGGTAGAGGATGATTCAGGGAGGAATTAGGGGATGTTGCCCTGGAGGAAGGCATGCCAACCCACTCTAGTATGCTTACCTGGAGAACCCCCATGGACAGAGGATTGGCAAGCTTAGTCCATGGGGTCACAAAGAGTCAGATATGACTGAGTGACTAAGCACAGCACAGGGGATGTAGAAGAACTGATGCTTTTGAATTGTGGTGCTGAAGAAGACTCTTGAGTCCCTTGGACACCAAGGAGATCAAATCAGTCAGTCCTAAAGGAATCAACCCTGAATATTCCACTGAAGCAGAGTCTTAGGGATGCTAGGGTTATTTGTTACTTTCTGCATAGACGCATTGATAGGGTAGAGAAGCCCCTTCTTTGGAATCTTTAAATAGAAGTAGCAGACCCCTTGGTGAGGATATACAAGAGAGCACCAAATGAGAGGTCTCCATAAGCCGCTAGGACCAAATGTTGATTGCCACTGTGTTTTCATTTTGGGGAGGGTAACTTCCCGATAGTAACCAAGTGAAGGAGATGTCTTTCTTGTTCCTATAAGCCTTTGTTGTTATGAACAACGCTTTGTTTGGGTTTTCAAGTTGCACTAAGTGTTTGGATGAGCTGGTGGTCATGCTGTATGTTTGAAGGTGTATTAATGCCTTATGGGCCATTAGGGATCCATCCCTGAGAGCTTTTATGCCTCAGACAAATCCCAAATGCCCTGTTGTGAGAAGGCAGTTGGAGGGGAAAAGAAAAGCCCGCAGGAATGTGAGAGGAGAAGATGAGGGGAAGGTTGGTTTGGTAGGTAGGTCATGTTTGACCAGCAGGAAGGAGGGAGGTGGGATGGCATCCTGGGAGCTGTGATGTAAGAGGCAGGGACAGATATGCTGCTGGGCAGGGTGCCCTTCAGTGCCAGGCTTAGCTACTGGTGGCCTTGAGAGCACACCTGCGTCTCCAGGCCTGTGAAGCTGGCAGCTCCTGGAGCTAGTTCTGCCTGATAGGGCTAAGCCGTTAACCCATTGTTTATTCTGCTGGCAGGGCATGGGTTGGAAATCTGTGGATGGCCTTTCTGTGGGTCGGTGCAGGTCCAGAAGGCATGAGGGGTGGGGGATGGTGGGACAAGAAGAGGCTGAACCCTGAGAAGCCTACATTCTGGGTTCTTATGAGTTCTTATCTTCTCAGCAGCAGGATTTAAAAGGATGTTTGTGAAAACAGTTCATCCCATACCATCTCTGTCTTATGTTCGGGGGAGCTGTGGATTCACACAGATGGAGAGAGAACTGATGTTAGCTCAGCAGGTTAGGAGAGATTTAAACTGAAAACCATTCAAGCCTTTTGCAAATTTGTTTTCCTTTTTCACAAATGTATGTTTCCCCCTTTAACTGGAGGATAACAGAGTAGGGCCTGTGAGAACATGAGGTTGTTCATTTACTGCCTCCCCTCCCCACAACCCCCAACAGCTTGTTTTAATTGAAGAGTTTCATTAGAAACCTGCATGTTGGTTTCCTGTATTGACAGTTACATTTTGTGGGAGGTGGTTTCTGAACTAAACCTGTGCAGTAAAGGACACACTGAGGAAGGCCTTGAGTTCAGGTATATGGGCCCCAACACAGATGCCAGGGTTTTTGGCAGCAAACCCTACCTTTCCCTTGACTACATCCAAAGTGCCTTAAATGTTTTACACTATTTATCTCCTGTCATTCTCAAGTGACCTGGGAGTTGTCTCAGGAGGACTTATTATTCCCATTTTGGTTCAGTTCAGTTCAATCACTCAGTCATGTCTGACTCTTTGCAACCCCATGAATCGCAGCACGCCAGGCCTCCCTGTCCATCACCAATTCCCGGAGTTCACTCAGACTCACGTCCATCGAGTCGGTGATGCCATCCAGCCATCTCATCCTCTGTCGTCCCCTTCTCCTCATGCCCCCCAATCCCTCCCAGCATCACAGTCTTTTCCAATGAGTCAACTCTTTGTGTGAGGTGGCCAAAGTATTGGAGTTTCAGCTTTAGCATCATTCCTTCCAAAGAACACCCAGGACTGATCTCCTTTAGGATGGACTGGTTGGATCTCCTTGCAGTCCAAGGGACTCTCAAGAGTCTTCTTCAGAACAACAGTTCAAAAGCATCAATTCTTCAGTGCTCAGGTTCCTTCACAGTCCAACTCTCACATCCATACATGACCACTGGAAAAACCATAGCCTTGACTAGACGGGCCTTTGTTGGCAAAGTAATGTCTCTGCTTTTGAATATGTTGTCTAGGTTGGTCATAACTTTCCTTCCAAGGAGTAAGCGTCTTTTAATTTAATGGCTGCAATCATCATCTGCAGTGATTTTGGAGCCCCCCAAAACAAAGTCTGACACTGTTTCCACAGTTTACCCATCTATTTTTCATGAAGTGATGGGACCGGATGCCATGATTTTAGTTTTCTGAATGTTGAGCTTTAAGCCAACTTTTTCACTCTCCTCTTTCACTTTCATCAAGAGGCTTTTGAGTTCCTCTTCCCTTTCTGCCATAAGGATGGTGTCATCTGCATATCTGAGGTTATTGATATTTCTCTCGGCAATCTTGATTCCATCTTGTGCTTCTTCCAGCCCAGCGTTTCTCATGGTGTACTCTGCATAGAAGTTAAATAAGCAGGGTGACAATATACAGCCTTGACATATCCTTTTCCTATTTGGAACCAGTCTGTTGTTCCATGTCCAGTTCTAACTGTTGCTTCCTGACCTGCATATAGGTTTCTCAAGAGGCAGATCAGGTGGTCTGGTATTCCCATCTCTTTCAGAATTTTCCACAGTTTATTGTGATCCACACAGTCAAAGGCTTTGGCATAGTCAAGAAAGCAGAAATAAATGTTTTTCTGGAACTCTCTTGCTTTTTCTATGATCCAGCGGATGTTGGCAATTTGATCTCTGGTTCCTCTGCCTTTTCTAAAACCAGCTTGAACATCAGGAAGTTCATGATTCATGTATTGCTGAAGCCTGGCTTGGAGAATTTTGAGCATTACTTTGCTAGCGTGTGAGATGAGTGCAATTGTGTGGTAGTTTGAGCATTCTTTGGCATTGCCTTTCTTTGGGATTGGAATGAAAACTGACCTTTTCCAGTCCTGTGGCCACTGCTGAGTTTTCCACATTTGCTGGCATATTGAGTGCAGCACTTTCACAGCATCATCTTTCAGGATTTGAAATAGCTCAACCAGAATTCCATCTGCTCCACTAGCTTTGTTCGTAGTGATGCTTTCTAAGGCCCACTTGACTTCACATTCCAGGATGTCTGGCTCTAGGTGAGTGATCACACCATCATGATTATCTGGGTCGTGAAGATCTTTTTTGTACGGTTCTTCTGTGCATTCTTGCCACCTCTTCTTAATATCTTCTGCTTCTGTTAGGTCCATACCATTTCTGTCCTTTATCGAGCCCATCTTTGCATGAAATGTTCCCTTGGTATCTCTAATTTTCTTGAAAAGATCTCTAGTCTTTCCCATTCTGTTGGTTTCCTCTATTTCTTTGGATTGATCACTGAAGAAGGCTTTCTTATCTCTCCTTGCTATTCTTTGGAACTCTGCATTCAGATGCTCATATTTTTCCTTTTCTCCTTTGCTTTTGGCTTCTCTTCTTTTCACAGCTATTTGTAGGCTTCAAGACATGGCAGAATTAGTTGAGCTCATTTCCCCAGATCCCAGATCATGGCAACAAAGTATAGTGCTCTTCCAATCAGCAGGATGGTTATGCTGTCATGTTGCTTCACTGCAGACTTGCGTTCCAGCAATCCATCTTTTTTACTTCCCTCTTTGGTTATCAGAAACCCAAAGACCCCATTTGTACAGACAAATAACCCTGGAATCCCAGCATCAGCACATTGCCAGTTACAGCCACCTGCACTGATGGAAGCTTTGCCAAGTCTCACTTCACGGGGCTGAGTGTTATCTGAATGCTAAACATGGTGATTGAGGAGCAATCAGTTCTGCAACCTGGGAGCCTCTGTGGACTCTTACATTCATTGTCAACCAAGACAACGTTCTCTTAATGCATCGTTTTGACATAATGTGTCACAACCAGATTGCTCTATTTTCCTTTGTTTATAAACCACAGTCTTGCCTTCAGAGAAGTCTTCAGAGGAAAAAAGTGAGTCAACAAGAAGGTTTCCATATTAGCTTGGTGTCCCATGTTTAAACTTTGACTCCAGTACTTACAGCTATGTGACCTTGGGTAAGTGAATTACTATTTCTGAGTCTCGATTGCCATAACTCTAGGCACTAAGGAATAAGAAGCTTCAGCAGAACTCAAAAGAGACAGTATTTGTGAAGATATCTTAGAAAGGGTAATAAGTATTATAGTAGCAATCATTACAATATTACAATATTGAGGAAGTAAGAAGTTGGGGTGATGTTTCACTCTGCCTTGGAGAGGTTGAGATACCCTGAATTCCAGTGAAAGCAGAAATTTTATGGGGAAGGAAGTGTTAAAAATATACTAGGCTCAGAGCTGAATGTTGTTACAGTGATCAAACATGCCTTTGGTTGTCATAAAACAATATCACAGGAAGGAATAAGGATTCCTTGAAAGATATTCAGAAAAAGTATTTTTACCCTATGCTAAAAGATAAAGGACTAAAATTTGATTTAAGTCATTTGGATGAAAAGTTTGTTTGGCCTCCTTCCTGCTCTTAAAGGATGATCTAGTGAAAGCCTGGTTCTAGGGGACAGGAGGTAGACAGAAAGCAGCTGACTCCCTCCAACCCCAAAGTGGTGAGTGGAGAACACCTGGCTTACAGGGAGAAGGGCAGAGGGATAAAAGACTTGGCCACAGCACAGCCCTTCATGGGGACCAACCAGAACATCTATGCTATGCTATGCTAAGTCACTTCAGTCGTGTCCGACTCTGTGCGACCCCATAGACAGCAGAATGAAAACAGAGAGATCCTTCTAGATGAACGCACCTCCTTGTGTCTGAATGCACAATACCTGCAGCACGTTCTGAACATCAACTTTTAACCCAGTACCTCAGACATGGCAATCAACCTGTGATATTTGTTATTACCTCACACCAAGTTCAAAGAGGTAGATTATTCATTCACTTGACACATATTTACTGACCATCTTCTATGTGCCAGACAGTGTTCCAAGTTAGTGGAAAGAGGGAAGAACGGGGTTGACAGTGGTCCCTTTTGAAGTGGACTGTGACATCTAGAGAAATGCGATGATTATAATTTGAGGAAAGTGCTGGGGTGAATATGAAAATGGGATTGTTGCAGAGAAGATGAGAGGAAACTGATAAGGAAAAGCTCTTCTTGATGAGGGCTCACTTAGGGGAGCAGCTCGGACTTGAAACTAAGAGGCCACATGTATTCCAGTAGGACACACAGCTGGAGACACAGTCCCCTTCCATCATGCTGTAATATATCATGAAAAGGGTAACAAGACCATGCTCTCAGGATCTCCTGCCCTGGTTGCATCATTAGTAAGAGTTGGCTTTTAGCACCAAGGTTTCTGCACTCACTCTGCTGATGAATAGAAAGCCTAGTCCGTGTCAGGCATGGTGTCGAGCTCAGGGATTGAGGCAGTGAATAAAGTACAGTTGTTGCTCTTAAGAACCCAATCTAGAGGTCAGAGAGAAGAGTGATTGGGTGTGATGAGCACAATCACACAGATTCAGGACTGGCAGCTCAAGGAGCCTGTGGAGTCTTGAAGACTTCTGAGAAGAGGTGACTGTGCCACATCCTGTAGGTGTTAAAATTACCTATCTGTGTTAAAATAGGTAATCAGGAGTTTATCTATTTTAATAGGGTTCCCCCTCTATTTTGTTAGGGGGAGCATTTCGTACCAAGATGTGCAAAGAAGAGAAAAGTTGGCATTTCCCAGGAATTGTAGAAAAATTATCACGAGGAAGGCAGAAGAGTGAGGAATGTACAAAACCTGAGTCTTTATGTGAGCCAAAGTCAAGTCAGGAAGGCTCTTGCTAGGCCACATTGGGGAACTTAGGGAATTCCAGGAGCTCTGAGAGGGTTTCTGCAGGGGTGTGAGATGATCAGACTTGAGTTTTGGACACCCCTCTGCTGCTCTGTGGTGATAGTGGGAGGATGAGAGTGAGGCAAGATGCCATGATGAGTTTGCAGGCTCCAGCGAATACGGGGCCTGGAAGAAGCCCTGTGAGTTTAAGGGCAGGGCTTTAGCATCAGACAGATCAGAGGCTCAGCCTCTGCTGTGCTGCTCATATTCCACGTGTCCTCTGAACTTGAGTTTTTCTCTCAGTAAAATGAGGATAAAAATAGTGCTTCCTAACAAGGATGTTGTGAAGATTAAATGAGATAATGTGAATGCACGTAACGTTCTTAGCACAGTACCTAATGCTTCGTTAAGTACTTGATAAACGGTAGTTGAAAAAGCAAGCTGGAGTTTTTTCATAACCTCCAATTATGTCATTAATAGCTTTTTATGTGCCCACATTTTGCTACCATACTTCTTAGAGTAATGTTCTTAAACATTCCTGCCTCCTTCCCCAAAACCTGCTTTGTTGACTTCAATTAGAATCTAAAAAGCGAACAAAGGAACAGTCACCCTGCCCTGTAATATTTTTGTCAGACTGATAAAAGTGGAAGCATTTTCAGCTGGCCATAAGAGTAAGGAAAACACAGGGGGAAAGGAGAGCTTGCAGAGGGATACTTGAGTCATTCCATTTATGTCTCCTGCTGTGTTAACATGGCCCTGGTCCTTTGTGAACACTCGATTGGTGTCAGCTAGGATTGTTATGGAAACAGTGGCAGATTTTATTTTTTTGAACTCCAAAATCAGTGCAGATGGTGACTGCAGCCATGAAATTAAAAGATGCTTGCTCCTTCAAAGAAAAGCTATGAGAGACCTAAACAGCATATTAAAAAGCACAGACATCGCTTTGCTGACAAAGGTCTATATAGTCAAATTTGTGGTTCTTCTAATAGTCCTATATGGATGTGAGAATTGGACCATAAAGAAGGTTGGGTGCCAAGAATTGATGCCTTTGAATTGTGGTGCTGGAAAACTCTTGAGAATCCCTTGAACAACAAGGAGATCAAACCAGTCAGTCTGAAAGGAAATCAGCCCTGAATATTCACTGGATGCTGAAGCTCCAATACTGTGGCCACCTGATCCAAAGAGCTAATTCATTGGAAAAGACCCTAATGTTGGGATAGATTGAAGGCAGAAGAAGGGGGAGAAAGAGGATGAGATGGTTGGATGGCATCATTGACTTAATGGACATGAGTTTGAGCAAGCTCCAGAAGATGGTGAAATACAGGGAAGCCTGGTGTGCTGCAGTCCATGGGGTCACAAGGAGTCAGACAAGACTTAGTGACTGAACAACAAGGATTGTTATCTTTGACTTGGTCAGAGTTTGGAGGTTGCTTACCCCAAATCAGGCCAAGAAAAAAGTTCACAAGAGAAATCTACTTCTGTTTTAGATTAAAAATCACTGAGGGCAACCCTGGAATATGGAGTGTCCATGTTTATACGTACTCTTCCAGGCTACCAGCTTGCTTTTTCCAAATCAGAGGGACCTCTTTCCTCACCACACACACCATTTTGTATCTCTGGTATGTCCTTGGTGTCATTGAAGGAACTTCTATATTGAATGGGACATACCAGCCAACACCTTTCATTTGATTTGGCTTTTTCTGGCTCTGCTGAGTATCTGCTTAATGATAGTTCATGGACAACAAAGTAAAAGCAAAGAAAAATTGGTTTAAATGTGGATAATCATTTAGTTTTCCCTTCTCTGAAATTCAGTCTGATTCATACAAAGTAGCAGCTGCTCCTGTTTATCTATGCTAAAGACTAAAAGAGTAGAGTTTTACTCCAGATAACTGGGGCATCCTTATTGGAAACACTGGGCAATGAGACCAACAGGAAGGAAAAAGGTTCAGTGATATTAAGAACTTGATAAATGTGTACCAATGCGTTGGATTGAGTACAGTGCCAAGGAGAAGTAGTTCAACCTCTTCACCACAGCCCTCTTTCTGGTCTTCTAATTCCTTTGTACATGTGCCCCTATCACCACCTTCACTGTTTATTTTGCTTGACCATTCTTGGAAGTGAATGATTTCATCCTCACTTTTTCACTTGATCTCACATTATTTTATTTATGACTCCCATGGGCTCCATTGTGTATCATAGCAGTGCTCACCCATTATAGCAAAGAGATAGAAAACCCAATGCAAAGGAGAGGTATGGAATTGTTTTAGGAACCTTTTAAGTGGTCCTGTAAATTATTCATTTAGCAAATATTTCTGGGCCCTGGATGAAGAACTAGGGTGACATATGGATGTATGGGATCCAGGTGATTTTAGCATTTAAGGATTTAGAAGTGTTTGAGCTTAGTGATGGGTAGATATGGCCAGTAGCTTTGGAGCATCTCTTTAATTTTTTTTAATTTAAATTTATTTATTTTAATTGGAGGCTAATTACTTTACAATATTGTATTGGTTTTGCCATATATCAACGTGAATCCACCACGGGTGTACACTTCTCTATGACCCACCTCCCAGAATATTGGAAATAAAAGCAAAAATAAACAAATGGGACCTAATTAAAAGCTTCTGCACAACAAAAGAAACTATAAGCAAGGTGAAAAGACAGCCTTCAGAATGGGAGAAAATAATAGCAAATTAAGCAACTAACAAATAACTAATCTCAAAAATATACAAGCAACTCCCGCAGCTCAATTGCAGAAAAATAAACGACCCAATCAAAAAATGGGCCAAAGAACTAAATAGACATTTCTCCAAAGAAGACATACAGATGGCTAGCAAACACATGAAAAGATGCTCAACATCACTCATTATCAGAGAAATGCAAATCAAAACCACAATGAGGTACCATTTCATGCTAGTCAGAATGGAGCATCTCTTTTAAATTGTTGATTTGATGGATGGTTGAGTGGGGACAGGATGCCTCCGGAAACAATTTGTGTGTGGAGTACTTGAAAGCAGTCAGTTCAAGGAAGGATTAGGAAGATCTTTAACCTCTTCCAAGGCTGTGGATGGTGATGAACACCCTGCAGGGAGGGGTTCCAGGCAGAAGTCGAGGGACTTGTTTCCACAGAAGGAGTGAGGAGTGCAGGGGAAGTGGAGGAGTTGGGGGAGAGGAAGGCGGGCTTGGGATGTGTCAAGGAGAGCAGCCAATGCAGGAGGTTTTGGTTCATGACTTGCTGAGTGGGACCTAGTAAGGTAAGAGTTCTCTCTTCTCAGTCCAACTAATGAGCTACTGCCTGTGAGAGATGGTGGATCCTCACCCCTGGTCGCTCATGGTGGCAGCATTGGGACTGGAGAGGCATCTTAGGGAGTGGCTTCATAGGCAGTAGACATTGGCAAGTTGGTTGGAACCAGAGGACCATGTCTGACCGCATGTGATCTACCCTCAGAAATTGCCAGTGTAACTCAGGGACCCTTTGCAGGTGAAGTAAAAACTGACTTTATAAAGGAAGTGAGGGGGTTGGGCAAGAAATAAGATACTTTATAATTTACCATTACTACTACACTATGATTTGTTTCTACTATGCTGGTAGAATTTGAGGAAGTTTAGGTTAAATATATTAAATAATGTTTCATAGGCAAATATTGTGGTAGTTTGGTCAAACATTCAGATAAGAAGCATTCTCTGATTTGGGGTTTTTGTTTGTTTTTATCATTTCTGTCACCTTCTTTTTTCTGGTAAGTTTCATGTTATAAACCTAAATTGTTTCCTTAATTTCCCTTTCTCACCCATTGCTTCTAACCTAACTCACACCAGCACAGTTTCCTCACTTTTCACATTGACACATTTAAAATCACTGGGTTGGTTTGTTTTATTTGACCAAACCTGATGGCACTGAATTTCTTCCCAGATCCTTGTGCAAATATTATGGAGACTTTAATAGTAGATCGTCACTGAAATCCCAGGTAGCACACATGGCCCTTAAACACTATCCCTTTGCAGCTGTATGATCGTAAGAGACGATGTTCAACATAAAATAAGTGGATATAAGTAAAAAGTCAGCAAAGAGCCCAGCCTCAGGGTTTGTGCCCCTATCACACTTGGAGCTGTGTGAGGCAGCATGTTGTGTAACCACTCTAAGCCTCAGTTTCCCGATCTGCAAACTGGGGCTAACACTTTCTACATCATAGGGCTACTGTGAGGGTTAAACGAGAGTACGTGATTATAGTACCCAGCTGAGGCAACACATACAGAGGTTCAGGGAAGGAGGAGTCCCTTACAGTGCCATGCTCGAGGTATGAAATTCCATCTTCTAGGTCAGGATGATAGTGGAATCCATTGTGAATCAACACTGGGAGGAAATGCTCTGTGGTCCCCTAAAGATAATACTAGAGAATTCTGGTTTGTGTCCTTGGACACAGTGGCCTTTTGCAGTTACCTGACACTTCAGTACAAGTCAGCAGGGAATGCCACACTGTGAAATATACAGATGCTGTAACATTAGGTTCTTGAAAGAGCTAGGGAATTTGGTGGGGTTAAGGGGCTACAGTTCATGGGGTCATAAAGAATTGGACACAAGTGAGTGACTAACACTTCTTTTCACTTTACTTACAAGTAGCACTCAATAGAATTCTAGCAATCTCTAGAATCAAGGGGTCTGTGCTATAGTTGAAATAGTATGAGGCAGACACACTTTCTGAGGTTAAATTCTGGCTCAGTGATGCACTAGTCACACCATGGATAAATTTTACAGGCTTCCTAGGCCTTGATCTCTTCTGTACCAAGAGGCCAGTTGTCTTGCAAGGTTGTTTTGTAAGCTTAATCACTCTTGCTAACCTGTATAATAGGTGCTGGGTAAATCTTGGTTTCTTTTCCATTGTGTTTTTGCCTTTTAAGTTCTACACTGTTATATTCAGTATGCTGCTGCTGCTGCTGCTAAGTCACTTCAGTTGTGTCCGACTCTGTGAGACCCCATAGACGGCAGCCCACCAGGCTCTCCCGTCCCTGGGATTCTCCAGGCAAGAACACTGGAGTGGGTTGCCATTTCCTTCTCCAATGCATGAAAGAGAAAAGTGAAAGTGAAGTAGCTCAGTCGTGTCCGACTCAGCAACCCCATGGACTGAGCCTACCAGGCTCCTCCGTCCATGGGACTTTCCAGGCAAGAGTACTGGAGTGGGGCGCCATTGCCTTCTCCGTATATTCAGTATACATTAACTGAAAACTAGAATATGAGAGTAAAATGCATTGTAATGTTCCAGGAAAGACACTGGTGAGTTTGAGCTTTTCTTCTTTGCTTAATAAATTAGCAGGAATTAGAAATTCTTTTGAGACTTCTAGACAGAAAATAATAATGAACCAAATTATTCTCCTTTGTTTGCATGGCCATCCTTTGAAGGAAGAATTGTTAAAATATTTAACAAGCTGCTTTGGTGGAGTTCTTGTGTGTTGTGGTATATGGGTGGTACTATTTACTGAGTGGCAACTGTGACAAACACTGGACTGAGTAACTTATATAAGTACTTTTGACCTTCACAACAACCTTGAATTCAGATTCTGTTTTTGTTTTAAGTGTATATGCTGTATGTGCTAAGTTACTTCAGTCACGTCCAACTCTTTGCAACCCTATGGATTATATAGCCTGCATTGCTCCTCTGTTCATGGGATCCCCTAGGCAAAAATACCTGAGTGGGCTGCTGTGCCCCCCTCCAGGAGAATCTTCCAGACTCAGTGATCAAATCTGCGTCTCTCATGTCTCCTGCATTGGCAGGTGGGTTCTTTACCATTAGCGCCACCAGAGCTTACCTGGTAGCTCAGATGATAAATAATCTGCCTGCAATGTCGGAGACCTGGATTTGATCCCTGGGTTATGAAGATCCCCTGGAGGAGGGCATGGCAACTCACTTCATTATTCTTGCCTGGAGGATCTCCATGGACAGAGGAGCCTGACAGGCCACAGTCCATGACGTCACAAAGAGTTGGACACAACTGAGTGACTAAGCACAGCACAGCAGCCACCTGGGAAGCCCCTTTAAATTGTGTACTTTTGAGCAAGTCAGTATACCTCTCTGACCCTCCATTCCCTCATCAGTACAGAATAATAGCCTCTATGTTACTGCTATGATCTGAATGTTTGTGACCCCCTAAATCAGCATGCTAAAATTCTAATACCCAAAGTGATGGTGTTAGGAGGTTGGGGCCTTTGTAAGATGATTAGGTTATGAGGCTGGAGCCCTCATGAATGGGATCAATGCCCTTATAAAAGAGACCTCAGAAAACCCCTCACTCCTGCTACATGAGGATGCAGTGAGAAGCTGCTATGAACCAAAAAGTAGGTTCCCATCAGATACTGAATCTGCCAGCACCTTGATCTTGAACTTTCTAGCCTCCAACACTGTGAGACATAAATCTCTGCTGTTTGTAAGTCACTGAATCTATGGTATTTTGTTACAGCAGCCTAAATGGACTAAACTGCTTGCACATTGTGAGAATCAAATGAGATAATGCCTGTCTAGGTGCTTTTGTAAACTGTCAAGTACTCTGTAAATGTTAGCTATAGTTATGAATTAAAAGAACCATTGGGAACAGAAATCTGGGCTATTTTGATGTCTAAAAGCCTGTAGCCCTGCTCATCACTATAGTTGAGAGCAGTACAGGAAGGGGCTAATCTTTGGGGATGGTTTCTCCTCTATTCTAGATATTCGGTGAAGGCTTTTGCACACAAGTGACTGGAGTCCTGGGCATCAGTGGTAGCCTCTTCTCTAACTTCCTTTGCCTTCAATTCTGAGAGCCTCAGTGCATATGAAAAATGTAGTTCGGGGCAGAGCGACACGCATAGCAATCTAAACTCCAACATCACAGCCCATCACAGGAAGACTGAGGACCACCACATCAGAATACCCAAGTGTTTCATTTTTAATAACAAACGTCTTTTTTTTCCCTTAAGAAAAATGTCCACAAGATAACATCTCTTCTCTGCCTCACTGTTTCATGATGTGTGTGTATGTTCAGGACAAAAAAGGAGCCTGCTTTCTCTTGAATGGGATGCTTATCCAGTTATTTATTTGAGAAAATTGTCATCCAAAGCACTTCAATAAAATCGCCTTTTGTATTTCCCTCCCTGGTGCCTGCTCTGCCAGGCGGCATGCATGCCACTTCAGATGGCTCCTAACTAAAGCATCAGCACCCTTGCTGCAGCTTGTTTTCTTTCATCCATTTCTTGGTGCTTTCAAAACCCTGGCATTGATGGTATGAGAGGTGAACTTTTCCCTTTCTCAGCTTTGGGATAAAATATGCTTTGCCTAAAGCATGCTCTGAGCATTTTCCTTTGTACCTTCATGACGGAAAGAAAGAGCTAGAAACAGACTGACAGACCCACATGGGCATGTTCTTGGCTGGCCCAGGAATAAGCTGGTGGCTTTCTGATGCTGCTGACAGAACTGCCATCCTCCTAACGCAGGATCGGGGATGGGCCTGGCTTTCTCTCAGGATGGGGCCACCGAGTGACTGCAAGCTTGTGAAACAGTGAGCTGGCTTCCACGGTTACTGCAGTCGGGTTTGTCTTTGCTTCTTGCTCTCAACCTTCATTACTCCAAAGTCTGATTGCTTCTTCCTTGGAAAATTCTCCTGGATACACCCTTTCTTATCCATTGGGCTGGAGCCAAGTGTACAACTGGATGTGGCAGGTAGGCCCGAGAATTTCTTGGTTGACACAAGGGCTACCTACTCTGTCTTGATCTCCTACTCCAGAGCCTTCTCCTCCCAAACCTGTACCATTTTGGGTGCTACAGGAAAAGCAACTACTAAAAGATTCACCCGAGCACTTCTTTGTTGCTGGGATGGACAAATATTTTCCCACCAGTTTCTGGTGGTTCCTGAGTGTCCTACCCCCTTATTGGGAAGAGATATACTCACTAAACTGGGGACCACCCTTGTGATGGGAAGTTTTTCAGCCCCTAGAGCTCTACAGCTCCTGGTTACTACTGAAGAACCCATTACACCTGCAATAGAGAGGGACCAAAAACTATGGGAAGACAAAATTAACCCCCAGGTGTGGGACCAGGGGATTCCTGGGAGAGCCCACCAAGCTGAACCGGTCATCATTGTCCTTCGAGATCCCACTCGGTTTCCTAATCGGAAACAATATGCTCTCAAAAGGGAGGCTTGGGAGGGACTACAGCCTTTAATAAATAAATTCCTTGCTTGTGGGCTATTGGTCCCTACCAGTTCACCATGTAACACCCCAATCCTCTCAGTAAAGAAAAAAGACGGAACCTGGCGAATGGTTCAAGATCTCCGGATTATAAATGAAGCTGTAGTCCCCCTCCATCCCACAGTACCCAATCCCTATGTAATCTTGGGAGAAATCCCACCCAGTGCCAAATGGTTTACAGTCTTGGATCTCAAAGATGCATTTTTTTTGCATACCACTGGCTAAAGAATCCCAATACCTTTTTGCCTTTGAGTGGGAGGCCCCAGGAGAAAAACACCAACAGATGACTTGGACAGTATTACCTCAGGGGTTCAGAGATAGCCCCCACCTGTTTGGACAGGCCCTTAGCTGGGATCTCCTAGATCTGGACCTGGGACCTAATGGGAAAATATTACAATATGTAGATGACCTACTAATCTGCTCTCCAGGTGAAAAAAGTGCCAAACAACATGCAATTCAGGTTCTAAACTTCTTGGCAGAAAGGGGATATAAAGTCTCCCGTGCTAAGGCACAGATGGTCAAGACAAAGGTCACTTACCTGGGAGTTCAGATTACACACGGGTCCAGGAGGCTGTCCTCTGATCGGGTACAAGGAATCCTCCAGTTGCCCTCCCCCATGACTTGAAAACAATTGCGAGCTTTCCTGGGGCTAACTGGTTATTGTAGAATCTGGATACCCAACTATGGTCTAATTGCCCAGCCCTTATATGAAAGCTTAAAGGGACGAGATGATTCAATCCCACTGATGTGGGGAACTCCTCAAAAGGAGGCATAGGCTACACTAAAACAGGCCTTAACTCAGGCACCTGCCTTGAGATTGCCAGACCCAGAAAAAGCATTCCAACTTTATGTCCATGAAAGAGAGGGAATAGCCTTGGGAGTGTTAACTCAAAGGTTGGGATCTGAGCCCCAGCCTGTAGCTTACTTATCCAAGAGGCTCGATCCAACTTCCCGAGGTTGGCCCCCCTGCCTTCGAAATCTTGTGGCTATTGCAATCATGATAGAAGATGCTTTAAAACTCTCCTTTGGGGGCAAACTAACTATTTTTACCAGCTACCAAGTAAAACAACTCCTAAATGGGAGAGGCCATTTATGGATGTCTGATCAAAGAATCCTCAGATATCAAGTAATGCTGATGGAAAATCCAGGCCTCACTATATCCCCTTGTGAGGTTCTTAACCCAGCCATCCTCCTCCCTACCCCCGAGGGCTCTCTCCCCTTTCACTCTTGTCTAGAAACCTTGGACCACTGGACAAAACCCCGAGAGGGATTGTCAGAAGATCCTCTGACCAATCCTGAGGAAATCTGGTACACTGATGGAAGCAGCTTTGTCTTGGATGGAAAAAGAAGAGCCGGGTATGCAGTAGTCTCCAATTTTGAGACCATAGAGGCTAAGCCTCTGCCACCAGGTACTTCAGCCCAATTAGCTGAGCTCATAGCCCTGACCCGAGCTTTAGAGCTGGGAAAAGGAAAAAGAATAGCCATTTACACTGACTCCAGGTATGCCTTTCTGGTGCTACATGCACATGTGTCTATTTGGAAAGAAAGGGGCCACTTGAACACCCGAGGGTCCCCAATCAAATATGGTGATCAGATTCTTCGACTCTTGGAGGCAGTCCATCTGCCCACTGAGGTTTCAGTCTCCCATTGTAAAGGACACCAAAAAGGGAACACGGAAGTGGCACGAGGGAACCAAGCAGCTGATCAGGCAGCTAGGAGAGCAGCATTACAGAACCATGACCTAATAGGGGTTGCCACCTTAGTTCCACAGACTAATTTGCCAGGAACTCCTTCATATACTGAAGGTGAGATTCTTAAAGCTAAGAGCGAGGGCTTTCAAGAAGATCATATGGGGTGGTTCCAAAAGGAGGGACTCCTTTTTCTGCCTGGAAGCCTCCAATGGAAGTTGGTTAACTCCTTACATGCCACTACTCATTTAGGAGAAAAGGCCCTCCAAAGATTACTAGAAAGGTCCTTCACAGGAACAGGCCTCCAAACAACTATAAGACAGGTGGTCTCCTCTTGTCCCACTTGCCAATTAAACAACCCCCAAGGAGCTCGAAGACCCCAGCTGGCCCAGCCCGTCCAACGACGTGGGGCCTACCCAGGAGAGGACTGGCAGGTGGACTTCACCCAGATGCCAGTTTCTCAAGCGTATAAATACCTATTAGTTATGATAGATACATTCACAGGATGGATTGAAGGCTTTCCCACCTGGACTGAGAAGGCTGAGGAGGTGGTTAAAAAAAACTGCTCCATGAAATCATTCCAAGAGTTGGTCTGCCCAGGTCATTACAAAGTGACAATGGGACATCATTTACTTCTAAGGTCACCCAAGGAGTCTCGAAAACATTGGGCATTACTTATTATCTCCATTGTGCCTGGAGGCCTCAATCTTCAGGAAAAGTAGAAAGAGCCAATCAATTCTTAAAATCAGCGATAAAAACGATAACCCAGGAGACCTCCCTGGGATGGAAGGAGGCTTTACCAATAGCTCTCCTCTGCACCCGCATTGCCCCTAAGGAACAGGTTGGTCTTAGTCCTTATGAGATGCTATATGGGAGACCTTTTGTTTATGTCAATGACCTCTTCCTAGATCCAGAGGTTCAGACCCTCCAGTCTTATACCATGGCCATTGGGCAATTCCAACAGGATATACGCTTGTGGGGTATGAACCAGGACCCAAAAGATTCTAAAGAGTCACCACTATATGCTCCAGGAATTCAAGTCCTAATTAAAGTCTGGAAAGATGGGTCCCCAAAGGCTCAACTCCAGCCCACATGGAAGGGCCCCTACCCTGTAATACTTTCTACCCCCACAGCAGTCATGGTACCAGGACATGACTCCTGGATTCACTACTCACGAGTCAAGCCATAGAAGAAAACAGAAGAGGACACTCAATACACCTGTGAGCCCTTGGGAGATCTCAGATACCTATTCAGAACTACCAATGAGTGTCATTCTAATGAACACCCCCAAAATCTGGTTTCTAGGGATAAGATTTCTCAGGATAGCTCTAAGGAGCCAGCACAGCTTGACAGAGACTGTACTCCAAAACAGACAGGAGATAGATCTTCTGATCCCTGAACAAGGAGGGACTTGAGCCATCCTGGCCATGTGAATTTAAAATTGACCAATGTCCCTACTAGTCCTTGTTATGCTATATTGATGATGCCTATGATTATTCCATGTACTGTCAATTGTCTAACCTGTTTTGTCTCTGCCCAGGTCAACTAGCTACAACATGCAGTGCCAGTTCAACAAAGATATAAAACTACAGCTGGCCACGGAAAATATCACACACCCTTGGAAACTGCTATAAGGACTCAGGATTGAGACTAGCAAGAGGGGGAGGCCCAATACCCCTCGCCACCCCAGTTCAGCAGGAAGTAGCCAGAAAGACCTCGACACCCCTATTCCCAAAGAATTGGGCCTCCTATCTCTTGAGGGGGGGAATGTTAGGTAGGTAGAATAGGGAAAAGGAGTCCAAAATAGCGGTGGCTAAAAGACAAGGAAGGTCCGAGGACCAGAGTGAAGACTTCAGGCAGAACAAACAGAACAAACAGCACTCCTGGCTAAGCCCAATTTGCATAGGGCAGGTCCAGGTGGAGGAAAAAACATATAAAAGGAGGGTGGGAAGATTTGGGAGAATGACATTGAAACATGTAAAATATCATGTAAGGAACGAGTTGCCAGTCCAGGTTCGATGCACGATACTGGATGCTTGGGGCTAGTGCACTGGGACGACCCAGAGGGATGGTATGAGGAGGGAGGAGGGTTCAGGATGGGGAACACATGTATACCTGTGGCGGATTCATTTTGATATTTGGCAAAACTAATACAATTATGTAAAGTTTAAAAATAAAATAAAATTAAAAAAAAAAAAAAAGGAGGAGCCAAAGTGCTTTCTCTCAGACTCTATCTCCTGCGTGCATGCGTGTGCGCTCTCTCTCTCTCTCTCTTTCTCCCTCCCCACGCACTCCTCCACTCTCTTCTCTTCGAGTCTTGGATTCTCCTGCTATCTTCTAAATAAAATGGAGCTGTAACACTGATTTGCCTGAGCTGTAACATGGTTTGTCCAAGACCCGAGAGCTGTGATGCGCCGAGGGCTTTAATGTCAGTTGCTCCAAATCTTTGTTGTGATGAGACAAAGAACTGAGGAACATACACTTGCGTGACACTTTCAAACCAAAGCTTCAAAAGCATGACTTCACACTCCTGCTCCCAGGACTACAACAGCTTTCTGTTGCCTGTTCAACTAAACTGATGATCCTCTGGCTCACTTTCAAAGTCCCTCCTGGAGAAGAGGTCTCACTTCTGCCGAAGATCAAGGTCCAAAATCTTGGGTTCCATTCTTGGTTTTTCCAGATTCTGGCTCCGAGTCTTTGGGAAGGTGGCCTCACACCTCTGGAATCTCACCTTTGATATTTATAACATGAAGGAGGTAGACAAAGCTGGTGGTCTAGAGGAAATTGCAGAGTCCAGAAAATCTCCTCTGTGTGTCAGACAGGGATGGTACAAGAACATCTTCTGGAATCTTTGCAAGAAATGGAGTAGGTATTCGTACCACTCCTAATGGAATTTGTCTACACTGGAAACCGGAAAGATGGACTGGTGGAAGGGAAAGGACAATATACTGATATCCACAGACTCTAACGGTGTGGTAACTTTCATTCACAGCTTCTCAAGGCCTGAGACTGAAGCTTTATATGTATTAGATATTCTGCATCGAAGTTCTAATGTGGTAATTGCAGCTTTTACTTGTAAGGAAAAGAATTAAATCTGTCATCTGAAATAACTTCATACACTGCCTATATATTATAATTTTGCCATAAAACCAACACTTACTTAAAAAAAATAAATAAAGGATGTAGTAGCTATGTTGGGGTCTATCTGCCTTTGCTCTAAGAACTGTAGTGTTTCTCTTCATTTCCCCCAGCGCCTCCCTCCCCTCATCTCTCCCTTCTTCCCTTCTTTCCTCCTTTTATCCACATTTTGGTTTGAGATAGAAACATTCAAGACATGAGAAGTTTAAGTGACCTACTTATGAGAGAGTCAGTTCCTAGGCAGGTTGATAGGGAGTCTAGGGGTCCCCAAGGAGAGAGGGGTCTGGAATTCTCAAGGAGGAAGAAAGGACAAACTTTTTTCTTTCTCCACATTCCTCAGGATTATATAACAATAATGTATCTTGCCTAAGGACAGTCTCTGGATTAAACCTTCTGTTATCTTAAAATGTAAATCATGGGAGTAGGTCTGATGAGGTCTTTACAACCTCCAGACATTCTTTGGATTCATTGGAGATTATATAGCTTCGTTGTTAACACTAGCAAGCAGGTACTCTTTCTGCCCCCTTTTGATGCCTATGTCAGAAGCTTTCTCTAGCTCCTTTATACTTTAATAAAACTTTATTACACAAAAGCTCTGAGCGATCAAGCCTCGTCTCTGGCCCCGGATTGAATTCTTCTCCTCCGGGGGCCAAGAATCCCGGTATATTCGCGTGATTCAACAACAACCTTTCACTTACTTGATTTATATAAATTTGATCTTCTATATTATGTCTGTAAAGTCTCTTTGGAAAGGGCTCATGCCCTCCAAGCAAAGTTCAGATGTCTGGGACCTCCACCCAGACTTGCTTTCTGGGGCAGGGGTCAGAGATGGAGAAGGCGGGGGGGGGGGGGGGGGGGGGGTTTGGATAGAAACACTGGGACTTTGGCAAGGGGCCAGAAAAGGGAAGCGTATTGATGATAAAATGAGCAGATGCAGCAGTTTTCTACATGGGAGTGAGGGTCCTCCCTATATCATCACTAAAAAAGAGGGTATTGGGTTTATGTCTGTAGCCAGAGGGAACTTGTTCAGCTATTTTATTGTTGTTTAATTGCTAAGTCATGTCTGACCTGTGACCCCATGGACTGTAGTCCACCAGGCTCCTCTGTCCATAGGATGTCCCAAGGAAGAATACTGCAGGGAATTGCCATTTCCTTAGGAGGCATTTTAAAAAAGCTAATCCTGATGTATAATGTAGTTATTCAGAAGCATTTTTTTTTAAGTATAAGTTTTTAATGTAACATTCTAGGACCAGTGGACAGGCATGAGTTTAACTTGGGCAGCATCAGAAAACAAGAATGTAGTTTTCGTTAGGGTTATGTCTCTCTCATAATCTTTACTGTGCCTCCCCTCCACCCCTTCACCACCCCAGCCTTCAGCCCAGTTTCTCTGCTTCTTTCCCCAGTCTGAAAAGACGATTCCATTTTTTAATAGCTGTTCAGGATTATAACCTGTAGCCATCTTTGACACTGTTTTCCTTCACACCCCATATTTAATTTGTCAGCAATCTTTATTGTCTGTACCTCCAAAATGTGCCCAGAATCTGACTGCTTCCCATCATCTCCACTGTTCACCCTTTCATGTGAATCCTCATCACCTCTCAAACAAATTATTGTAATAGCCTCTCAACCTGTCTTTCAGCTTCTGTCTTGACATCCTTCAGTGTATTCTTAACATTAATTCTGTTAAAGCTTAAATCAGATCACTCCCTCCCCTGGCCTCCTATCTCACACTAAACAGAATCCCATGTCCCTACAAGGGTTTACATGCAAATTCCTTACATGCAAACATCTTTGTGACCCTCTGAATTTACCTATGCCCTCTGCAGTCATCCACTCAGCCACTCTGACTTTGCTGTTCCTTTTACATGCAGATGTGTCCCTGTCTCAGTCCCTCACTTGGCCTCTTCTGGAACCGTCTTCCCCTAGATATCCATGTGACTCAGTCCTTCACCATCTTTAGTCCTTTATTCAATTGATTGCTTCTCTACAGGGTTTCCTGGCCAGTGTACACACTGCTTCTGATCTTCTAGATCCCTTTCCTACATATCTTATTTTTCATGGTCATTATTAGTCATCTATTGTAGAATATAAGCTCCTTAAGAGCTTATCATTTCTTCTTGTAATCCATTTTGTTCTCTGCTGTATCTCTAGCATATAGAACATTATCTGGTGCATGGGAGGCAATCAGTATTTTTGAGTGAATGAATGAATTGTTGCTCACCAATTTTTCTTTTTTCCTTAGTAAATAACATGCAACTACTTGAGGAATTTTAAGGCTGTCCACCGCCTCAAATTTGCAGGGCTCTTGATTTTAAATATTGGACTTAAAAATGGAAAGCCAGGAATGAGCACATGCAAACACACACAGAAATGGCCCTAACTCCCTGGTTGTGCCACTCGCTATAATGATGTGGATGAAATGTCAGTTGCTAACAGACCTAAAGCCTGGGAAACCACAGATGGCTGATGGACTCTGTTGTGTCGTCGTCCTCCTCCTCCTCCCAGGGCAGGGTCTACAGGGCAAGCTGTCAATAAAAAGGTACCTGGCCCTTTAGCTTTTTCCTGCTGCCATTTAGTCATGACAGACCTAAAGAAAGAGGCTGGCAGAAAATGCAGGACTTTGACTGCATAGGTGCGAGTCCTAGCATCACATGTGACAAAGCTGTCAGGGTCTCTGCACGTGTAGGCTGGGAGGCTGGCTTGATTGTTAAAAAGTTGATTGGCTTAAGTCAGAGTTCGTTCTCAGGCTCAAGTTTTCCTTCTGTTTAGTGGGGAGGGAAGTGACTTCAGGAATTCTCATGTTCAGCTCTGTGACTTTATAAGAGGTAAACTAAGGCCCTGAAATGTTAGATGATTTTCCTAGGTTGAATAATGAGATACTCTTGGGATTAGACCCAGGTTCTTCTCAATGCCGGTCCTGGGATCATCCCGTGACACTGTTTGGCCTCCTTGCCCTGTAATACACCTCTCAGGAAGTGGAATGAGAGGGTTTCAGGGATGGCCTATAGGCCTGCCCCACAGGGAGGCATCCACATCTTCTCCCTGCTTCCTGAACTCATGAGAGAGAAAGATTGTCAGCTTCTGTCAAGGTGGCAGAAAAAGGGTGAGTGGCTAAGGGGAGGTTTGGGCAAACTCATGGAAGAGAAGGCTCACGCTTTGAAGAACTCAGATCTTCAGAACTAGAATAGTCAGTAGTTAGAATCATGTGTGTAGCTCTGCTTTGATAGGATGATTTAAACACCTGTTTGTTTAAATACCTATGTGCAGGGTTCAGGGGAGGCACTCAGTCACGCCTCGCTGATGGGAGCAGAAGATTCAGCCGCAGACAGGCCTTTGGGTGCACGCAGGGCAGGGAGACACCTCCAGGTCAGGACTCCTGGTCATTCTGGGAGAATGAGTATGGTGTCCGGCATGGACTAGGGCTGCCATGTCCCAAGACAAATGTTATTTGAACATTTTAAACATTATGGGTCTGTGTTTTTGATTGTAAAGGATAGGTAAATATAAACATGAGATGATGTATTATTAAAAAACCTTTATTTTATGACATTCCTGGGTATTAGAACCCTGAAATACCTACAAGGTTCTGTACAGTGTGACTGGGCAGATCCTATCAGGGTCAGACTTCAGGAAGTTCAGTAATGTGAAATCTGGATGTCTTAAAATGTTTAAGTTTAGGAGATTTTTTTTTTTTTATAATTGCAAGTCTTTTTATAATTGCAAGTCTTTTTATAATTGCAAGTTTATAATTGCAAGTCTTCAAGAGGGGAAGAATTGTTTCTTTTCTTTTTTTTTTTTGTTTGTTTCTCCTTTTCCTTACACTGCTGTCATTTTCCTTTCTTAAAACCTTTATTTAAGCTGTGTTATAAACTCTTTCTCCCCTGTCCATGATGTCTTGAAATGGTTAACAGCAGTGTCTTGGGGTCTTTCTTCCTGAGTCCCTATCCTGGTTGTGCCACTTGGGCGAATGACTTAATTGCTTAATGCCTAGTTGCTTTATCTGAAAGTGTGGATAATAGTAGAGCCTGCCCCAAAGGGTTGCTATGAGGACTAAAAAAGATAATGATATAGTGAGACAGTGAGAGCCGTGCCTGACATCCTATATACACATACACATAAGCCTAGTTATTTGTCTTTATTGTTATTATGTCTGGAGTCTCTGCTCTCATTTTTGCTATCTGTCCTTGGAATATCATTTAACCTCTGATCCTCAGCAGCCAGGAGGGCTTGGACTCCCTGATTATTCCAAATAGCTGGCCTTGATCAGCTAGTGAATGGCATACACTGACCTTCCTTCTGCTTTCTTGATAGCTACTCTGTCACTGCAGAGAAGCCCAATTCATTTCAATCCAGTCCAATCCAATTCAATTTAACTCATCAGTTTAACTTAGCGAAAGTCATTCATTTCATTTATTCAGAAATATCTCTTGAGGTCTAAGACATGCTTGATACTTTACAGACCTAAGACAGCTAGAAATGAGGCATGGGAATCCTTGGTTTTGAGAATCTTACAAATATAAAGGCTTCAGTAGCTTCACATCTTTCTAAGTGGAAAGAAAATGACAGACTCCATCCCCTTAGGGGTTTAAAGGAGTTTTCCTTTAAACAATCTTGAGGGGAAGCAACATGGAGTCAGTCACTAGGAAATGCAATTCTAATATCTAAGTGGTTCTAATTATTCCCTCCTCAAGGAGGGCGGTTCCTAAAGGCTGGCAAATCTTCCCTGGAGGCTGCAGTAGACAAGCTATTCAACTTTGGTGGAAACAAGATGTGGCTGCTGCAGGGTTCAGACAACAGCAAAATAAACAAAGCCCCAATTATGATTTGAGGGAGGTAGACCAAGCTTTTCTATTTAGTCAAAAGGAATTGATTTCCCCTGGAGTGTCACTTACACCATAATGATTATTGGAAGGGAGACAGCTTAACAGAGTGATGCAAAAACAAAAGGAGTTGGCTCACGTGTCGGTCAAGTCAGCTGATCTTGACTGCTCGCCTTCAAGGCAGTTAGAAAAATACAATAAGAAAACTGAATGTAACAAAAACCCAGGACAGTTTTGGAAATTGTATGCTCTCTAGCAATTTTGTGTGAATTTTTATACAAGCACTGTTTTTTATGAGTTATATAAAATGTTATAAAAATAGAAAAAAAGGAAAAATGCAAGAGATGGGGAGGCAGACTATTTGGAAGATTTTCTTGATAGTTCTTGTTTTATGCTCATTTATCCCCCTCCCCCCGTTTTTTTGAAAAGCAAAGTGGGTTGGGGACCAGCAAACAAAACAGCTAATTTCAGGTTGTTGTTGGTTTTAATCGCTTAGTCGTGTCTGACTCTTTGCAACCCCAAGGACTACAGCCCTCCAGGCTCCTCTGTCCATTCTAGGAAAAGTTATCTAGACCTAATTGGGGTCTATTTGCTTACTGTGTGAAAGAGTCCAATGTTTAAGTTTGTCTGAAGGAATTATTTATTTTAGAAACGTAGTTTTAGATCCAAAGATCCCCTGTGACCTCAGCTTGTCCCTATTCCAGCCAATTGAAACAATTGAATAAAAACTGATTCTATTTGAAAAGACTTCTAATGAGTTAAATAATTTGTATTTCTTAACTGCAAAATAAAACTGGGTCTAATTTGTTCTGCATTAAGTCAAAAGATTTTTAAAACCATTGAATACATTCCACTAAATTTCTCTGAACCATGCCTTGGTCCTTTCTACCCAAATCTCCACTATCTATTAAAACAGAACTTCATTTCTCCCCCTACTAGATTCTGGAATTTGGAGATTTGGAATGGAAATGCTCCAATTCCCCCCACTCTCACCCAAGTGCTGTGCTTGGCACATTTTTGAAAAAGGAAATTGATAATTCAGAAACAATACTATATCCTTCAGGAGAAAAAGCTTTTTCTTTGATTTACTGCTGTTGGATTAGCTCTGCAGATGTTCCTTCTACCTACTAAGAATCTTCCCTCACTGTTGGATATTTAAACCTTTTCTTTATGTCCAGCGCATGTCTGACCTCTTCAAGGAAGTGGCCTTGTTTGTTTATTACAAGCACAGTTACCTCTCCCTTCAAGGAATTTCTACAGTAGTTACATGTTGTCTTGCATTTCCTGTCCTTATCATGTTATCACATGATCAGTTGAAAAGCCTTGCTCACTTTTTCTATGTCTGTGTGTATGTGTCTACTTGCTTCAGATCCATGAAGAGAGTCTATCTGTCAGGGCTGCAAGGTTGACTCTTATATCCCAGCAAATGGCTGTACACACAGTAAGTGTTCAATAAAGATGTGATGCCAGGAGTAGCAGGTCGTGGGTGATGTACTGCTTTGTTTAGGGTCTCAGTGATTTTTTTGGGGGGAAGATGCTGAACTCAGGATTTTGATATACTTTTGGCTTGTTTGCCATTTGATACAACTGCATGCTCCCTGTTGCTGAAATTACTTCTGTCAAATGGTCAGGACTGTCAATACACAGGGAGAAGGTAATTTTGTCTCTAGCCTGCTCAGGATTAAAAAAAAATCTGTTTTTCTCTTTTGATCTAACAAACCAAAGCAACTCTGGAAAGCATCCTTTCAGTTGTAATTCCATTTCCACCTGTTTTGCTCACCATATCACAATGTTTAATAAACTGTTATGGCTGTCAAGAAGAGCAATTAGTGGCCTTATTTGGTGGATGATAGAACCATTACTATTCACCAGACCAACTTTAGGACATGTGTACTAAATTATTTAAAGCTAATAATGCATGTAAAAGACATTAAAGTTAAAAACGGGATGAAAAACTTCAGGGTGAAAACATCCATTTCCTCCTGGCATGCCCAACTATTCTTTGTTCAAGGGCACACTGAGAACTTCAGAGATGATAATCCTGGGTACCTCACTGCTTTTCTGCTTTCAGCCACAACCTGCTCCCCGCTTTGCGTTGCTTGATCAAGGACGTAGAGGGGTGGGACTTGCCTGGTGGTCCTGTGGCTAAGTCTCTGTGCTCCCAGTACAGTCTCTAGTCAGGGAACTAGATCCCACATGTCACAACTCAGAAGTTTGCACGCCACAAACGAGATATCCCTTATGCCACAATTAAGACCCAGAGCAGCAAAATATATGTATATATAGGATCTTAGCTCTGTGACCAGGGATGGAAGCCACACCCCTTTCATTGGACGGCAAAATCTTAACCACTGGGCAAGTCCCTAATACATACATATTAGGGACTGGTCAGGGAGCTAAGATTCTACATGCCTCATGGCCAGAAAAACAAAAACATAAAATGGAAGCAATATTGTAACAAACTAAATAAAAACATCTATTCAAGAACATCTGTGAAAATCCGGTTAAAAAAAGGCAAGAGTGTGTCACTTAAATCTAAAGTACTGCCTCCCTTGCACCTCCCACTTCAGAGAAGTGGAGATGCTGGTACTTCAGAGTGCTACAGTCAAGAACACAGGGTTACCTCTCCTCCCAGCTTCAAGATGGAGGGCTTTCTTCCAGGAGAAGCAGGACTTCAGCTTTTCTTACTTTGCCTCCAGCAGCCTGTTGCTGAGGTTGAATGGTAGGCAGGTGTGGTTGGGAAGTGGGGGCTCCTTCCTTTATACCAAGGCACACTTGTGCATCAGAGGCTGTCTCGGGTACAGCCTGCTGGGAATGCTAGGAATCCAAGTCTCTTGCTAGGGCTCATGAGGTGGTGGCTCCAAGTCAAGCTTGATTGGTTGCTACCCTACCTTCCTTCACGTGTTTAACTCCTGTATGAGGGTCTCAGAAGTTTACCTTTGAATCCACTCCTGGCTCCAGAGCCCTGGCTGAGATTTTGCATAAAGTGAAAAGCAGACTGTGAAACACATATCTGGTATTCTCTTCCCAAAGAACTGACTTTATTTGCAACAGAGGGTGGAGAAGTTTAAGCCTGAGAGCCCTCTCAACAGTGAAGCTATGGTAAAGGCAGTTGTATTCATGGATCTAAAAGACATATAATGTAGGACAATTAGTTTGCAGGGGAGAATCAGGGGAAATAAAACAGCTGGAAGGAGCCCCCTGGGGTCAGAATGAATATCAAAACATTGACTTGATCAATGATTTATTTGAAGGAGCCACACAGTTTGATTGGATTAGTTTATAAAGGAATATATGCCCCAGGGAATTTTTGAAAATGGTAGCATAGTCTGACTGCAAGTAGTAAAGTTGAATATCTGGGTGTGGTCAGGGGAATAATAGATGACAGCCCTGCTAATACCTTGTCTTCCCAGGCTGACCGTGGGCATCTTCAAAGTTGTACCTTCCTGAGAATCAACATCAAAGGCTTTCAACAAAATAATCTAGCTAGTAGCCACTAAACAGCAAACTAACCAATAATGCTAGTAAGTCATACAAGTGGAACCAGTACCCAGAATGCTGCAATAGTTTGTCTGAAATGTTCCCAGGGAAAAAAAAAAAAAAGTAGAAAGATATAGGAGTAAAAAATTATTTGAAAAAATAATGGCTGAAAATCTTCTAGATTTACTGAAAGCATCTAGTAAGCTCATTAGAGTAGAATATTCACAAAGAGACCCATAAACAGACACATTGTAGTAAAAACACTGAAAATCAAAGACAAGGAGAAAATCTTGAAAGCAAGAGAAAAATGACTCATTACTTACAAAGAACCCTCAATAAGGTTAACAACCTACGTCTTGTCAGAAACAATGGAGACCAGAGGTGGTACTGGGATAACATGTCCACACGAAACCTTACACATAAATGTTTAAAGCAAACATCATTAATAGTCAAAAACTGAATAATCCAATGTCCATCAACAGATGAATTGGATTAACAAAATGTGGTTTACTTATACAAAGAAGTATTTTTTGACTATGAAAAGCTTATTGATACCTTGAATAAACCTTTGAAAGTATGCGAAATGAAAGAAGTTTAGTCACAAAGATCTTATATAATTCCATTTATATGAAAGTTTAGAATATAAAAATCTGTAAAGACAGTAGATTAGTGGTTTCTTAGGTCTGGGTGTAGCATAGGTAGGCAGAGGAGTGACAGTTAAAGGGTTAGGTGATAAAAATGTTTTAAAATTGATTATGACAATGGTTGAACATATCTGTGAATATACGAAATACCATCAAAATGTAAACTTTGAGTAGATTGTATACTGTGTGTTATGTCTCAAGAAAGCTGTTTTTGAAAAGTAAGCAAAGGTAAAAAGAAAATCGTGGTGGAATTCTGATGTTTATACTTCTTTGAACGTGAGGGAAAAGAAGTGAATGTGCTGGGGAGTTATCTGTTCTCTGTGGGAGTAGAGAGGAATGTTTTATCACTAAGCCTGACAAAGAAGCTTGGAAATTGAGGATTAAGACAAATCATTTTACTAAGCTTCATTTCTCATACCTAGAACAAGTAAGGGGAAGGCGGAAGTATATGCTCTCTTAAATTCATCTAGCAAAAAATGCTCTGATTTTGGGCTTCCCTTATGGTCCAGTGTTTAGGACCTTATTACACAACTTCTGGTTATGTTGCAGCTTATCACTGAAAACAGCCAGTGACATCTACTTTTCAGTCCTCCTCCTATGTTTTCGTGATCCCACACATTCATTTTCTGTCTCTGCCCTCCTTATTGATTAGCTACCGAGGCACCAACCCTGCTGAATGCAGGCCAGGGGTGCAATGCTAGCCCTCAGAGAGTTTTTCTGTTTTTAAGTGGCAAGATATTACATAAGTTTGGTATTATAGATGACTCCAGCATTGTATGTATTTCAGCTCTGATGATGAGTTTGGATTGTTTTTCTTTAGGGATTGAGTTCAGAGGACTAGAGGGTCCCCTCTCTCTCTTTTTTTCATGGTTAATACAAAGATTGGACATTGTCTAATCAGGTATATCAGGAATCTCAATTTCAGTCCTGACATTCGGCATTGATTGATTCCATTTATCTTATTTCCTAAAATGGGGACAGTAATAGCTGCAGTGCAAGACTGTTGGGTGAGGTACTAGAAGAGGCACAAAGCATGATGATAGAGTAGAATTAATAGGTGTCTGTCACATTCTGTCTCTCCTTGTAGTTCTCATTTGTTGAAGGGGCCTTTCATTTATTCATTTAATTCATGAAGCTATTGAGCATCTGCTCTGTACTAGGAGCTATTCTACACATGAGAATCCTTGCTACCGTGAAGCATTAGTTCTGATTTCTAGTCGAGGGGCGACAAATAGATAAAAACATTCACATTACAGTAAGTTTATGGAAGAAAGAGATCATATACTGCAGCAGTTGGGGTGCTACTATAGTGGGGTGGTCAAGGATGACCTCCCCAAGGGGTTGGCATTTGGGGAAAGACTGAAGAGGAGAGACAAAAACATTTTAGAGGGAAAGAAAAGCAAGGGAAAGTTTTCAGGTAGAAAAGAGTCTGGTGTGTTTGGAGAGCAGAAAAAGGTCCAGAGCATAGTGGCGATGGGCAAGTGATACATGACGTGCACTATGCCTGTGGGAAGGCAGGCAGGGGTCAGGTCAGAGTATCTTGTAGCCATGACAAAGCATGTAAGCACCACAAGGGAAGAGACTGTGTTTGTTTTGCTCACTGCTGGACCTGACACCTAGAGCGGTGCCTGTTATAATAGATAGTCATGAAACGTGGATTGAAAAAAGTTTATTCTGAGTGAAATTCGAAGTAATTGTATGCCGTCTTCTTTTTCAAAGTCTTTCTAGCTGCTGTGTGGGAATGGATTTAAGTGGAACTGATCCCATGGACGGAGGAGCCTGGTAGGCTGCAGTCCATGGGGTCGCTAAGAGTCGGGCACGACTGAGTGACTTCACTTTCACTTCTCACTTTCATGCATTGGAGAAGGAAATGGCAACCCACTCCAGTATTCTTGCCTAGAGAATCCCAGGGACAGAGGAGCCTAATGGACTGCTGTCTATGGGGTTGCACAGAGTTGGACACGACTGAAGCGACTTAGCAGCAGTAGCAGCAGCAGGGGATAGAAATGCTGGGGACTATTGTACTAGCCCAGGTGAGTTCTGGTGGTGGTTTGAGCTGGGGTGGTGGTAAGGAAGGTGAGAAGTGGAGACATTTGAGTTAGGTTTTGGGTGTCTAATCCCCAGCACTTGGATTAGATTTACAGCAAGAAGTTGGTGATATAACACAGATAATGAAGCCTGGGAGAGAAGATTCTGAGGGGTTAAGGGGAGGGCGATTAAGTGTACTATTTTCTGCTTGCTGGTTTTGAGGTGCTGGCAAGAGATCCAGTGAGATGTTAAGGTTTCACTTGGGTATTACTTTTCTGGGGCTCAATGAAGAGGTCAGATATGACACATGGATTTTGAATATAGCTAGTATTTAAAGCCATGGGGCTGATGAGATTACTGTACAGAGAATACAGATTCATGAGAGAAGAGAGTCTGGAGGAGCCTGGGGCACTTCATCGCTTTGAGACTTGGTAACAGAGAAGGTCAAGGTCTGGTGTGAGATGTAAGAGGAAAACTAGTGTGATGTCAGAGAAGCTGGCGGTCAAGGGAGAAAAGTGTTTCAAGCAGGAGGATGGTTACCTGTGGTCATCTAATATTCAGGCTTTTATTTGAAGAATAATATAACTACTAAGTAAAACATACCAAAAATAAAGTTTATCGGTACCTGTGACAAGATAATTTTTAATGCAACAGTGGGCATTGAGTGGATTGAATAATGAATGGGAATTGCTGAGAAGAGAAAGCAGAATAAACGAACGACTAACTATTGGTTTCCTCTTGAAACACCACTGAGAAGACAAGAAGGGGACTTTTTTTCTTTCTTTTAAAGCCATAAGGGCAGAGAAAAAAGAGCAACAGAATATTGTAAAGACCATGGAGGAATGTGGACCTGGTACCACTACAACCAGCATCTCTTGGAGGTAACTGGAAATGCAGAAGCTCAGGCTCCTCCTCAAACTTCCTGAGTCGGAATCTACATTTTCCCCATATAGTGCTCTGATTGGCTTGCATATTTAAAGTTGGAGAAGTCCTGACTTGGAAGACTCTAAAATGAAATCCCAAGCCAGTGAGATTTATGCCACATGATCCCTGAAAACACTCAGGAACTGGAAGCACTGGTGTCCCCAGAAGCAGGACTGGAGGGTGAAGAGGCTTGAGGTGGCCAAAATAAAGAGGGCTGGTAGGAAAGTTGTTTAAAAAGCAGCCATACTACCCACCTGGAGCAGCCAGGCCAGTGTTCCCTCAGAGCTGAGCAAAAACACTAGGTTTATTTATTTGTTTGGCTGTGCCAGGCCTTTGTGCTGCACACGGGCTTTCTCTAGTTGCGGCGCACAGGCTTCTCGTCCAAGCATCTTCTCTTGTTGTGGAACACTGGCTCTAGGTGCGTGGGTTTCAGTAGTTATGGCTCGTGGGCTCTGGAGTGCGAATCTGGTAGTTGGGGTACGGGGCCTTAGTTACTTAGCAGCATGTGGGATCTTCTGACTAGGGTTTGAACCTGTGTCCCCTGCACTGGCAGGCAGATTCTTAACGACTGGCCCACCAGGGGAACCCCAAGGTTTATTCTTTAAAGGGAGCAGAGAATGTCTGAACTGGAGACACCAGGGACCACTTATGGATGCTGGGTGCTGAGACCTCCAGTCCTCTTTCCTAGCCACCAGAGTGCTGGCAGTTAGGGCTTCACCTTCCAGGTAGGGGCTTGGAAGAATCTTCTCAAGGGGTTTTGCCCAGTCCAAGAGGCAAGATCGAGATATTGGCACAGTGATCCCCCAGCTCAGTGGCCCAGCCTTTTCCTTTATTTATACTGCTGTGGTTGTTGTTTTGCTTCTTCTTACCCTATAGCTCTGCTTTCAGAGCTACTTTGTAATTTTCCTATCTGGTTATCATAACTCTTTGTTCTCTTTCCTCTCATCTCTAGTATTTGTTTGGGGGAGTCAGATGCCATTCTAAGACTCCATGTTCTTATTGAAGGAACTCAGCAGATTTTCGCAGCCAGGGACCCGATAAGCAATTTTGCTACTGTGTGCAGGCTTCCAGATGACCTCCTTGCTGGTCACCATAAATCTCATGTTTGCTTTTCATTGCCTTTCCAGTTTGTTTTCTAAATTAAAAGAGTGTTTCTAGTATTTTCTGCTTCCCCTCCCAACCCAGTATATTTACTTACAGAATGTCTACACTCCTTACCCATAAAACAAACACCAATTAGATAAAGGATTCATTCCTTCCTGCCCTGAGCAGAATTAGCCTTGGTGGGCATATGGCAATGGTAAGGGTTTAAGTCTGACTCTCTATACTTGCTGTGATCTGATGATGGCTAGTGACCATTCTTTTGTTTTCAATTCGTTTTCCTATTCTAAACACAGCCATACAAAGTAGTTTGGAACTTAGAAGGAAGAGAAATTGCTCAGAAATTTAAGAACATTCAAGAATTCCTTGTTTGTGTCCCACTTATGCCAAAGTAGACATTTTAAGGTGTGTCACTTTCAGGAGAGACATCTGGTCTTTGTGAGCTCGGGTGGTTACCAGATTTCATAGATGACATTCAGCTGCTTTGAAGGGAAGCTGTCATACACAGTCTTTTGACATGTAAACTCCTTTTACCTATTCTCTCCCAGTGTCTACTTAGTAATATTCAGGAACACAAGCAGTTTTGGGAAAAAAAAATTATGAGTTTAGGAAAGAAAACAATGCAGCCTAAGCTTCCACTTTTGATGCTGTTTTCCATCTTCTGTACCATTCTCCTCCAGCCCAGCTCAAAGCATCCAGGCCCTTGTATTTGCCCAATTTGAAAATTACTGAAAGTGAAAGTTGCTCAGTCATCTCTGACTCTTTGTTACCCCATGCACTATAGCCTGCCAGGCTCTCCACCCATGGGATTTTCCAGGCAAGAATACTGGAGTGGGTTGCGATTTCCTTCTCTAGGGGATCGTCCCAATCCAGGGATCGAACCTAGGTCTGCTGCACTGCAGGGAGACTCTTTACCATCTGAGCCACCAGGGAAGCCCAAGAATACTGGAGGGGGTAGCCTATGGCTTCTCCAAAGGAATTTTCCTGACCCAGGAATCAAACCGTGGTCTCCTGCATTGCAGTCAGATTCTTTACCAGCTGAGCTACCAGGGAATCCTAGTCAAACTTAAATATTTAAACATCTGCTGGTTAAGCCTTATCATAAATTTGCTGGTGTTCATTTATCATTCTATTTTACTTGAGGTCTGTGTTTTCCTTGTAAAATAAAGCAAGGATCTTCTGACCTTTTACATAAAAGGGTGTTCTGGAAGTGGCCCTGCACAGCTCCTTAAATCCATCCTAGCTGGTCAAAAGAGCAAAGTTAGACATGACAGCCAGGTGCTTGTCAAATGTCAAAAGGCAGGCATCTCTTCATTGACTTTCACTCAGCATCTGTTTCTTCCAGCTCTCACAGTCTGTGATTTCAGATTGCATAAGGCAACTTGCAATTAATTGTCAAATGGGTAGTTTAGATAATGACCGTTCTAGGTTCCAAGGGGGATTTTTGTTGTTGTGGGTAAAAGTGAGGAAAAGCATGATTGTTGTTACTGTTGGATGCTCTTCTCTTTTAGAAACTCCATGAGAGCAGCCCTGTGCCTCCCCTTTTGATCCTCCTCTCTCAAGTGCCCAGCATAGTGCCCTGCACAAATATAATCAATAAATATTTGATGTTGAAAGAAACCTTCATGAAAAATGAGCCTTTTTGCTTGGTCTCCAAAGCTGAATATATTAAAGTAGAAGAATTCATTTCAGGTTGAAGAAAATAATATTATTTAGGTAGGGGAATATAAGGTATGTTTGGGAGCTGGGAATTAGGAAATAGTCCACAGAAAAAATGTGTAGAGGATGAAAGATATGAGGGGAAGACAGGAGAGTTAATTTGAGGATAAAATATGGAGGAGCTTAATGTCACACTGAAGACTTTGGACTTTTGTCCTGAATCTGGCTGTTCGTTCCTATAGGGGAATTAAACCAGAGCCAGGACTCAGAGCAGAGGGTTGGGAGGGGAGAAAGCCGAAGGCGCAAGGGGCGGATTCACAAGCTATTACCCTGAGATGATGAGTAAAGCACAAGGGAAGGCATCTCTGTCTTCCAGGGATGTGATCCTATCTCCTGAACCAAATTTGCTAGACTTTCCTAGAAGGGACAAGCTATTTTAAATTGGACCCAGTCCTGAATTCTAGTGCTCAAGGCTCTGGCCCTTTCTCTTTCATGCCCTTCTATTCTAGGATGATTTCCAGCCAGCCTTTGTTTATCTAGTCACAAAGTCATTGCTGGAGCTGGGATCCCTCAAACATTCTTTGTTTAAAACCCCTCACCAAACTGAAAGCAGTCAGAGACAGGTATCTATGGGGAGATTCTCCACGTTGCATTCGTAAGTAACAGAAGTTCACAGAACTGTCTATTAAGCCTAAGAATCACACTCTTTAAAATCCCACAACTGATATCACAGAAATTTAGGAATTACAATTATATGTGTTGGACTCTGGAGGCCTAGAAGAAACCTATTGGTTTGGGGAAGTTTGGTACCTGAAGATATTTGTAAAAATCAAAGCATTTTAGAATTGAAAGAAATCTCAGCACTATTTTACTTCTGCCCTTCACCAATTTACTGATGAATTTTCTCTCCCATATCCTCAACCATCTATTTCACTGAAATAGCTGAACTCTTAGGGTCCCTATTTCTTAAAGATTTTCATCAATCTTAGCATTACTGAAATCCAAAAATTGGCTTATGCTGTACATGTTCTAGTATTTGTGATACAGGATTCCATGATGACTGTGTTGGCTCTTGCTGAAAAAGCTCTGGGAGAGGGTATGAAAGAGAGTGGACATTAGCTACTTCTGAGACTAAAAATATAATTGAGTTCAGGTCTATGGCACAGGTTTGGTTGCTTTACTCAAAAAAAGTTTTTTTTTGCACATCCCTTGAAGACTTTCAGATCAGTTGGCATATTCCATATGAAAGAAAAAGGTTATGGTGTGTTCATGTCAGAGACATAAAAGATGCTCAAGATACTTCAGGAAGAGGTCAGATTAAGAAGAAACATCCATATCTCATTATAATCAGATCTTAAGCAATTAAAAATAATTACTCTCTTTGCTAGGTGACCTTATGGGATATAAAAGTTAGCATCTAGTCTAAATAAAACTAAATTGGAGATCTTAAATCTAACAGCTCAAAAAAAAAAAAAAGATGGTCCAATAAACCACAGTGACTGGATAACCCAATTAGTGGTTTTGGAGAAGGATAATCAAACATTAAATGAATTTCCCACTTGCTGCCAAGATTTTCTGCTTCTGAACCTTAGGCTTGTTTGGTAGAGGACTTGGGTGAGGAAGGACAGCACTGACCTTTAGGTAAACAAGGAGATGTTATCATCGTCAAGAAGTGCAGCTCTATGCTATCAAACCCTTACTCTTCAACAGCTGATAATGACTCTGCAAATTACAGCTCTTAGCCAATTCTCAGAGTAGAGTAGAGTTCATCAGTTAACTTTAAAGAATTTTTTTCCTCTGCAATATAATTTTTACTTTTTCCCTTTGAAGATACTGCATTCTATAGCTATTCCTTTTTCTGATTCTTATGCAGGAAATATAAACCTTCCTTGCCTCAGCCTGATTAAATTCTAAATGTTGGACATAGACATATCATTTCTCACTAAAGAAGGTGCAGGATTTGGTTTTGAGAGGAAAGATTATGTATGCATTAGCGTGAAATCTGTGCTGTTTGTTTCTTTCAAAGAAATATCTAAACAAGGCAGTAGGAGTCTCCAGATAGATGAGCCCAGAGCAGTCTGCACAGTGGGGTATTTGGTTCTGACATCTGGACAGACTACAGTCATCAAAGCATATCTGGGAAACAGGAAACCTAACATTCAGGGTTTGGAATCTGACCTCAGTTGGCAAAAATTGTATTTGAACAGTTTTGCCTGGTTTAAAGTGATTTTGTTTAAGGCAATTTCACTCATCCTTTCAATATTCTTGTTAACAATAGAGAAGCAGGTATTATTACTTAAATCAAGAGAACTGAGCGGCATGCCTAAAAGAATATTCAACTTGTAACTTAGTAGACTTTGTTTCAAGTCTATGTGTCTCTCTTTCTGAATAAATTAATGGATTCCAGAATGATATACAGGCATTTTCTTTAAAACAAACACATTAAAAAGCAAAGAAAGCAAGGGAACTATCAAATCCTGTAGCTCACCACAGGGGGAGCAATAAGTATCTTTTATAAGAATCTTTTCTTTGATACTGAGGAGCAGAGCAAATAAACAGCTGTAATTCCCCCTTATTTATTGTGTCATTTATTCTATATGTAAATGAGGGCCCAGAACCTACATTGCATTGAGTCGGGCACAATGACTACCAAGAACATGTTCACTGCAGTTGAGGAAATAAGACACACATGAAAAATTAAGGGCAAAGCAAGATTGTAAAATGAGCTGCACCAGGGTTCAGATTACATGAAGATGGAATGGTCAGGAGAGTTTTTACCAAAGAGGCAAACTTTGAGCCAGCTTATAGTAAGCAGTTTGGATTTCAAGAGACAAAGAAGAACTTGAAGATTATAGAAGCAAGATGTGTAACAGTAGTAACACCCTCAGACACAGACTGAGCTCGAGAGCAAGTCTTTTTCAGGCTTGTGGAGCAGATGGCTCCTGTTGGAGCTAGGTGAGAGGTAAAGTCAGAAAGACGAGCCACCAGATGATTTTGAACTGGAGAATCACGGTGGCCGTGGTGTTTTATGGAGAAAAATGGAATGACGGTGTTCAGGCTGGTTTGGAGAAGACAGAGATTGATAGCAAGGAGATAAATTAAGATAATTATTTAATCCAGTGTGTAGATGTTCAGATGCCAAGCAAAGATAATGGCAATAAAAAAAGAATTATTGCTTATAGCAGTATGAAGGGAGTTTATGAAAGTAGATGTGGGCTTTTGGGAACATGAAACCTACATGATGAGGTGAATTAAACTATCAGCATTCGACACATGAAGAAATCAACAGTGGCTTTAGTAGTTTTGTAATCCATTCCTTTCTACATCTCAGAAAGATACTTGAGATGGCAATGGGATACAGGAGCTTGCTGTGAAGAGAGGGGTCAACACAGGCAGCCTATAGCATGATCTCAATACAGTTCTCCCTATGCCAAGAGTGCCCATCAATGGACTCTTTTCTTCTAGTATTGTGGTCATCTGACCCTGGTAAAGAAAACAATCTGTATCCATAACATCACTGAGACTTAAAATTTCAGGTTTTGAATGGGTGTCCACATTCTTAAAAATTCTAACTCCAGGAAAAATAATGCAAGATCAAAGGGTCCTTTCTAGATTCATTGACTGCCTCTATGTGAAGCTGAGTTTCTAGAATAAGTCTGAAATCAAAAAATCCTTTGCCTATCATCAGAATGAAACCTGTTCCCTGAGTTCTTGGCAAATATTGAAAGCCCAAAGGAACACCATTTCTTATTCAGAGAGGAAGTGCTCCAGCCACTGGGAAGAGAAGGAGATTATTCTTAAATCAGTGAGATACTGTAAACTATCTCAGAACTACAAAAATCTTTACATCAGTTTTTCAAAGCCTTTTCATTTCCATTGATTCATTTGATCGTCCTGAATGCCCTCTGTGGTGTTTTTTCTCTAGTACTTTGCAGATGAATAACAATCCCCACCCCCCACACTTGAGAGGCATTGTGCTGAATGTTTTAATCCTACATTTAATGCCCATGGCAACTCTGAAAAAGGTACACATTACAATTTCCATGATACACCCAAAAGCCCACATGCTGAAGCAAGAAACAGTCATAGTCTGGGTTAGAACACAGGTCTCTTAGATTCTAGAGTCCATACTCTTCCATCCCTGACTGTGATAAAGAGTTAAAGGCCCACCTGTGAATATTACTTTAGAATTCCCTCTATTCCTGACCCTGCTCAGCAAGTTGAGTACTTTCTCCATGATGCTGCGTTGTCTCAGGCCATCTAAATCCTTTGTTGTTGTGTTCGGTCGTTCAGTAGTGTCCAGCTGTTTGCAACCCCATGGACTACAGCACTCCAAGCATCCCTGTCCTTCACTATCTCCTGGAGTTTGCCTGAAGCCAGAAATATTTAACTACTTTCGGCTATGGTCTAAATCAGAAGTGGGCATTCCACAGACTATAGCCCACATCTGGTTGCTCCCTGTTTTTCTATACAGAGTGAAAAAAATCTCCCTTCTGGTGAAGAAATACCAGAAAGCAGACAGCCTAATTTAGCAGGGAGTTTTGAAAAGAGGGTATCACTCTAAAATTAAGTCTTGTAAGAGGCTGTCTCTTTTAGTAACTGGTTGACACTGCTTGGTCCCTGGGGAAACACTGGAAAAAGAGAAGGACTGGGAGAGGTAGAAATGTGTGTGTGTGTTGAGTGTGTGCATTGAGGGGCTGTATCTTTTGGTGTTCACAGCCATCCCACCAAGCAGATTGTATTAAACTTCTAGAAGTTAGGAACTTGAGGCCCCAAAAAAGTTAAGTAATTGTTCAAAGTAGCTTAGGAGCGACTGACTTCTTAGAGGAGCTCAGGTACATCAGTCTTCTCTTGTGTTTATAATCATCTAACAAAGCAGACTGCATAGGCGCATTCTTCCCTGCAATCAGGAGTAACTGTCTCATTAAGGCAGTGTCGCTAAAACACAGTGTTGGCCACCTATCTTCCTTGTCACTACCTCTGGGAAGGAATGGAGAACTTGTGATGTCAGGGGAAAAAGGAGCAGGCGGAACCAACTCAGCCTTGCAGCTGTTTGTCCCTGAGTGAAAATCTGAAATGCAGCCTCATCGTCTTTGAGCATAGGTAATGGTAACTGGTAAATGAAAAGATGACCACCTTCTGCCATTAAATAAGATCATGCGTAGCTTTGGGGAACCAAGATTAAAGGACGCTTCCAGAATAGCAGCTCTGTTTAAAATCCTTGGGATAAAACGACTGAGGATATCTATGATCTCTGAGCCAGCTCTCGGATGGTAGAGAGGGGTGGGGAGGTGGGGAGGGATGGTCATTGGACTATGAAACAGTCCTGCCTTCCTCTTACTTTAATGCAATAGACGTGGGACTTGAAGGGAAAGACAGCGATGATCTGTGAGTCAAAAGGCCTGATTTCTAGTTTGGCTCCGCCTCTACTCATCGTGAGAGGTTAGGAAATTTTCTACTCTCCAGACCCCAGATTTCTCAACTGCAAAATAAACAGATGGAAGTGGAATGATGTCTTAAGATCTTGTCAAGTTCTAAAAGTCTGTCTATTTCCTTTTAAAGTAGTTCAGTAAAAATCTAAAGTTGGGAATCACCTTTTCCCAGTAGTATGAAAGATGATCTCCTTCCTTCTATGCCTCCTTTTTTTCTTCCTCCCTTTCTTCACACCCCTTCCCTCTCTTGTGACTCCTTTTCCCCCAGGAAGCAGATTCTCAGTTTGACAATTCCTTGCTGGTGCCTCCAGAGCAGCAATGACTCTTGCCTTCTTGAATTCAGTATCCTCAAAAGCACACATCATGCCTTCCATGTCAATCAAAGCCATCTTTCTGGCTTCAATCTGAGCTCTTCTAAGTTTCTACATTTTCCTTAGCCTTCTCTTAGTTCCACCAAAGAGAGTACAGCACCCAAGAACGAATGTGTCAAAAACACTAAAAAGTCCTCCTTTCACCTTTAGATGAAGCTCTCCATGCTGCCCTTCCCCGGCATTCCGAGACAAACTCTCACTAAGATCCTTAGAGAACCACAGGGCAGGAGTGTTGGGCTGGGGGAGTTTGTTTTACTTAAGCCTTCAGTCAGGGCAGAATATTTCAGCCCAGCAGTTATCAGCCTAGTGTGAAAATAATAATAGCACGCAATGCACAAATACCAGCCACGCTGTTGTTCCCACTGACTCAGATACTTACAGTTCGACTGCATCCCTGGGGAGGTCGGAGGGAATCTCTGTCACCTTGCTCTCCTGGCAGAGGAAAACTCCGTTAGAGCAGTGACAGAGTCGATGATGGCATCCTGAGCCCAGGCTCAGGAATGCGAGCAAGGCCACCAGGAGCAAGGCCATGTTTACTTATCCATCCACCTGCTTTCTTCTGCCTCTGCAGAGAAAATCCTGCACAGATTTCAGAGGCTCCACACTGAGCCCTTATGAGAAGAGGTCTGCATTGGGAGCTGGTAGGGTCACGTGACCCACCCAGGGCTGCTTTCCTTTTTTTCTTTTTTATCGGTCACTTCCAGACAAATAGCAGAATTTCTGAGTGACAGCAGTGACTTTGGTGGGGGTGGGGTGGGAGAGGTAGAGGGCGTGGCAAGATACGCCGTCCCTTTACCTTTTTTGGTTGGGTTTGCAAATTGAAACTTGATGCATGTCTAGAATAGCTTATATTAAATTCGCTGTAAGACTGTCCCTGTGGGTCACTATTTTTTTCTCAAAACAGAGTGACACACTCGACTTTCTCCAAAACAGATGCAATCTACAGTGTGAAACATCATTAAGAGAGTTCGTCACTGAAGGGCAGGGACCTGTTTCCAATCTTGGTGTCAATGTCTTCCTCCAGGCTACTTGATACAAAACCAGAACTTCTGGGTCGAAGTCACTGATTCTCTTTCTTTCTGGAATTAACAACCAAACATGGTGTAGCTCAGAGGACAGGCAGTGGGTTAGTGAGCCCCTGGACAGATGCTGGTAGGTAGGAGGCACTTTTAGGAGAGTAGTCTGCAGAGATAACTGACTCAGCTGAGTGACCAACAGGTCGGGCTGGGTTTTCACTGGGTTTAGTGGACACCAACTTTCCCACCGTCTGTCGCATGTCCTTTCTGGCTCCTCTCATTTCCAGTCTCTGAAGATTGCCCTTGCCTTTTGGAAGCTGGCACAAATGAATTTACTTAACCTATGCTTTTAGTTTAGTTTTGAATGTTCTCTGTAGGTGACGACCCTGGCACTTTTGTGGGTACTCCCATCTTCTTGATGGTGAGGGATCTGAGGAACGTTTGGCCATACTTTCGGTCAAGGGGCCATCTACTTTCAACTTCAGAACCTATGAAGTTTAAAAGGCAGAATATTCTCTAAGATTCTGCCTATAACTTACTACTTGCTCAAATTAGTTTTAACACTATCTTTGGGTAATTAGTCGCACAAAATTGAGTTATGTGGAACTGCTAAACAAATATATATCGATCTCCCCTCCTTTCTTCCTCTCCTGTACCTAGCCAAGAAATAATGACATAGAAGAAATGGATTAAATAATCATTAAGGGAATAACAGAAGCAAGTGAATCTTAGAATAAAATTGTTCCCTGGATGCTTCTGGGAGTAACTGCTTCATTCTAACTCCAGGACTAGAAGATCAGGGCAGTATCTATATGGACTCTACGTTGTTACAGTTTTGGCTAACAACCCACTCCAGTGTTCTTGCCTGGAGAATCCCAGGGACGGGAGAGCCTGGTGGACTGCCATCTATGGGGTCGCACAGAGTCGGACACGACTGAAGTGACTTAGCAGCAGTAGCAGCAACATGAACAGTAAAGTATTTCATTCAGCAGTTGACCTGTGGGATCATAATCATTTAGATGGAGAAGGGATTTAATTCAATCATTCAGCTCATGCGTAAGTTTGCTTTAAAATGTCCACATTAATTTAAAGGGGTCGACTTAACCTCTTCTTGAATAACTCCAAGTGACCAAAAACTCATTACCAGTTGAACCTCTCACATATACCCTCACCCCACAAATCCCCACTGAGATTTTGGAAAGTTTCAGTTATGACTAAATCAGTCCTCGTATAATAAGAAATTTTTTAACTGAGATTTTGACTTTAAAACTATTCCTTATTTACAACTGATAGATAACATGGCTAACCTACATGCAAATTATTAAGCAAAATCACAAAACAGTTATAGACTAAAGAAAGAGATGCCAATGCCATTGGCATCTGTTTGTCATCCCCCCTTTCTCTGTTCCTACTCCTAGAAGTGATCTGAATTTTGATTTTGTTATTCCTTTGGTTTTTTTTTTCAAATTGTATCATCTAAGTATATATCTTCAAACAGTATACTGTTTGATTTTGGGTTTTATACAAATTGTATTGCCCTAACTAGCCTTTTTTATTACTTTCTATTATATTTTGCACTAACAACATTTTAGAGAACCATCCATATTTCTCTGTGTAGCCATAGTTTGTTACAGTTCCCTGGTATATAATATTCCATTGTGTAAATATATTGCCATTTTTTTTATTCTCCTATGATCTTTCTTTATTCTAAGGCCATAAAATATTCTTCTATGTTTCCTTCTGCAAGTTTTATAATTTATAATTTTGCTCTGCACATTTAAATCTTTATTAGGTATTAGTACTTATGTGTGGTGTGTGTCAGGAACTCAAGTTCAGTTTTATTCAGTGGCTTATGGTTTTTATCCACATGGATAAACGTTTGTCCCAGAACCATTTATTGAATAGAGTCTCCTTTTGCCTCTGATTTGTAAAATTATCTTTATCACATCTCAAGTAACTACTATTTTGCTTAGTTTTGTGTTTAAGCTCTTTTATAGCCTATTGTCCTTTTTTATCTGTACCAGTACTATACTGTCTTAATTATTAGAATTTTAAAATAGTCTTGACATGTGATAAGACAATTTCTTCTTTCCTAATTTATTCCTTCCTCCTCTTTTCTTCTCACTCTCTCCATCCCTCTGCCCCATTCTCTCTTCCTTCTTTGTCTGTCTCTTCCTTTCTTTTTCTTCTTTGGTCTGGATACTGAGGACAATGCTCACAAAAGTGGTGAGCATTTTTGTCATGTTCCTGACTTTAAAGAAATTGTTTTCTAATTTTTCATCATGAAAAATGATATTTGTTATAGGCTTTTGATACCCATGAGGTTAGATCTCAAGGTAGAGTTCTTAGAAAAGTCTTCTAAGGATTTTTTTCCTACCATGAATAGAAATGAATATTGTCAAATGCCTTTTCTGCATTTGTTTTACCCTTGCCCTTACAGTGATAATTCTATACTACTAAGCTACTCATATCCCTAGGATTAGCAATGTTGTTTATGAGTTACTATTGTTTTATACACAAAGAGATTTGACTACCTAATATTTTATTTAGAATTTTGGCATCTATCTCATAAGCAACTTGTAATTTAGTAACAAATAATGTAATTTCTCATTTCCTTTCTCTTGTTATCCTTTTATGGTTTGGTATTGAGGATGCATTTGCCTCATAGAATGAGTTGGGCAATAATCCCTCTAGTAAGCTCTTGGAACAGGACTGTTTTAGATTGTTTTCCTCTATTCCTTGAAAAAGTGTGGCTTTACTTGCCTGTAAACCATCCTAGCCTGGTATTTTGTGTGTGTGTGTGTGTAGATTAAAAATATTCATTCAGCTTTCTTCATTTTCCGGCTATTCAAGCTTCCTATTTCTTAAAGTTTTACACTATAATTTTTCTAGGAATTTTCCATTTCATTCGAGATTTTAAGTGTATTGCCATAATGTTTTTTGGTATTCACTTTTTAAATCTATTAAAAACTATTCCTAATATTGTTTATTTCTGTCCATTTTCTTTGTATGAGCCAACCTTGCCAGATTATTTTCGATTTAATTGCACTCTGAAGGCCTGATTTTGCCTTGCTGATCATGTTCTATCTTTATTTTAACTTTCCACATTTTTGCTCTTATTTTCTCCTATTTTTCTTTTTGTTCTGTTTTCTTTTAACCTCTTATTTGGGTGTCAGTTAACTAGTTCTTCAGCCCATCTTCCTTTCTGAATCTCCCAAAATCTGTGCCTTAGCTCTATTCAACAAATATTGATAGGTAAATTTCTTGTTATAGCTGAGTTCTAAGTATTTCTCAATTTTCTGTTATTTTTTCCTGTACTCACAGATAATGGAGATGTACAGTTTTGAAATCTACAAAATACAGAGATATTTAAATTTATCTCTTTGTTAATACAATATAGAGTATGGTCTGTATTGATTTTCCCCCCAACCATGTTAATGTATGTTTTAAGGCTTAGTATGGTTAATTTTTGTAAACATTCAATGTGAGCTTGTGAAGAATCAATCAGTAATGACAACTTCTGTATTTGTTCCATCAATCCAGCATATTATTATTTTCCTAAAATGTCTATATGTTTGCTAACATTTTGAAGGGATTTCTGTTGAAATTTCACATGATCAGAATGATACAGTTGATACAGCATTTCAATCTTGTCCTTATATTTTTCTTTATAGATCAATGTTACTTGGGCATACAAGTTAGAATGAAATACATACATGGTGAATCAAACTTTCTCTAATTTTGTAGCATCTTACTGTACCCATAATACTGTCTTTTATCTTAAAATTTATTTTGTCTGATATTCATTTAATAAATATTTTTCTAGTATTTTTTTCTACCTTTGTACTTTCTACCTTTCTGTGTCTTTGTTTTAGGCATGTCTTTTATAACCACTGGTAGAATTTTATAACCACTCTGCTGAATTTTTTGTTTTAATACATTCTTATAATCTCTTTTAACAGATGACCTTAATAATTTACATTTATTCTAATTATTGATCCACATGAATTTTTTTTTTCTACCATGCCATTTGCTGTCTACTTTGTTCTAGTTTTACATGTTCCATTTTTCACCTTTTTATCTTTTATTTGTTGAATTTTTGTGTGTTTGTTTCTTTTATTGCTTTGTTTTGTTTTCTTATTCTGTTTTGTTCCATCTACTGTTTTGGATGTTATATACTCTCCTTAGTGGCTCAGATGGTAAAGAATCTGCCTACAATGTGGGAGACCTGGGTTCAGTCCCTGGGTTTGGAAGATTCCCTGGAGGAGGGCATGGAAACCAACTTCAGTATTCTTGCCTGGAGACTCCCCATGGACAGAGGAGCCTGGTAGGCTATAGTCCATAGGATCACAAAGAGTCGGACACGACTGAGTGACTAAGGACACAGCACATACTCTCATTAATTTTAATGGTTACTCTCAAATTTTTACCATATACTTTTAGCTTATACCTCTTATTTTAAAAATTTAATTTTACAGTGTCAAAATCCCTTCCTAAAAGATGCACAGACTTTAAATTTTTAAGCCTACACACTAGCCAGATATAATGTATTTTTTGTTATCCGGTATTTTAGTTCAGTCATTATTATACATCCTCATTATTTTATACATTCAATATTTATTTAGATTCTCTGCCACTTTGGAATGTAACTGGATCTCCGAGGAGTTTGTACTCTCATTTACCTTTGTCAGTACAGCACTGGAAAGCTTTGAGAAGCTTTGCTTGTTATCAAATATAATCTCTTTCCAAAGATAAGCCTCAAAATAATGGAAGACAGCTATTTTCAGGGATATGCTAGTGAATGTTTAACAATCAGCTTTTCAGGGGGAAAAAAAATCTTTATTTGTAGCATTTGTTAACTTCCATGAAATGAATTTGCCTACCATAGCTTCTATCAAGCTAATAGTGTAATGTCAACCAGCTTACAGAATTTTTCAACATTTGTCAATCTGCTTTTATGAGCTGGTGAGATCTGGTCCTAGCATACCACTGGATATTTTGTTCTTCTTGAACCATGTTACTTGTTTAGATGATCTCCAACTTCATAGCTTTGAGTGTGCAATAGTTTTATTGGAACTTCACTTTGGAATAATCTCCAACATGAGTTGCTTTATCTCAGGTGCCAAAGCCTGCAGTGCTTCTTGGGGTTGTTCAACATCATCATGAGTTCTAAGAAGTTAGCAAGAGTCAGGCTGGATGGAAAGTATTGTAAGGTGTGACCATATAGGCATGCTCTCGGAAGCAGCTATATGGATTTGATTCTTCTCCTCAAATGAAAAGAAATGGCTCCTTCTACCATAATCAGAAAATCAGGCATAGCTATTGTGGCAGCAGTGTTTGGCTCTGGTACTGGATACAGAAGGAAAAAATCCTTCTCTAACATAAACGGAATCTAAAATGTGGAAAATGAGACTCTAACAGCTTACCAAGAGATTAGTGGTGATAAGTCTGAATTAAATGCCTTATTACTGAGTATTCAGTCTCGAAAAATTCTGTGGGATACAGATTTTTTTTTTTACTCTTGTAAATCTCCCACGTGACCCTCAGCATTCTTTTTATCCTGTCATTAGCTGTCATTAGCTTCCCTTTGGCTTTTCTTTCACTTATTCTATTTCGAGAACAGCTTTCTTTTGAGGTCATTTCCCTGTTCTTCCTTGCATCAGAGGACGCCTTGTATTCAACACTGCCAACAGGTTGCTCAGATTTCTCTGTAGATTTGCTAAAGAACTATGCAGACATTACATGATGGTGATTATGATTATGGTTGTCTAAAGAACGTTCTCTTAGAAATCTATCTCTTAGGAAGTCAAGGTCTCTTTTAGCTTCCTGATTTCATAAATTAAAGTTTCTCAGGTTACAAAGATCTTGAATCTCACAGATGAGATAGTAGCCTGTCTGTACCATTTGACTGGAGGACTTAATACAGTTGCTACAGGCAGATTTTCTGAGATCTCACAAAACTCTGTACAGTTCTTCACCAAGGGATGTTTGTCAACAGGTTGGAAATTCAAAATGGCTTATAAATAAATCTGGAAAATTGAAACTAATTTTCTTTTTGTTTTCAGATAGTCATGTGGAGATAGGGCCACTGGGAGAATGTCTGTGTGTCTGCTTGTTGGAAAGAGATCTCTCTTATTGATGGAGAGAACTTCTGTTGCAATCTGTTGATCATGCTAAGTCACAAAGCTAGATCAGTTTCAAAGGCTGGGGAAATAGAGTCCTACTCTTGTTGAAAGGAACACAAAGGGATGGCAAAGTGGTGGGCACACGGAAGGAGAATAATTGCAGCCACTTCTGCCACTATTACTACAGCTATCCAAGCATTTAAAGAGGACATCATTGTTTATGCTTAATTTTTGCTAGTTTTGCTTGATGTTTTCCAAAGTACAAGTTCAAATCAGTTCAGATCAGATCAGATCAGATCAGTCACTCAGTCATGTCTGACTCTTTGCGACCCCATGAATTGCAGCACGCCAGGCCTCCCTGTCCATCACCAACTCCCGGAGTTCACCCAGACTCATGTCCATCGAGTCAGTGATGCCATCCAGCCGTCTCATCCTCTGTCGTCCCCTTCTCCTCCTGCCCCCAATCCCTCCCAGCATCAGAGTCTTTTCCAATGAGTCAACTCTTCGCATCAGATGGTCAAAGTACTGGAGTTTCAGCTTTAGCATCATTCCTTCCAAAGAAATCCCAGAGCTGATCCCCTTCAGAATGGACTGGTTGGATCTCCTTGCAGTCCAAGGGACTCTCAAGAGTCTTCTCCAACAAATAGAGACACTGGTGATGATAATGTTGAATATTCACTTTCAGCCTTTGGTAGTTTGTTCAATTATTAGCTTAAATATATTGCTACCCCAAGAGAGGCAGTATCATCTTTTGAATTCTATGGTGTTTTAAAATGACCAAAGATATTTATTCTCTGTTTATATTTGGTAGATTTACATTTATTTTTAAAATTTGCTTTTCTTTCTCTTTTTTTTTACATTTTCATGCTGTAATATCATTTGTTTCTATGAATCTAATGCAGTTTTGCTCTAATATTAGTGGCCTTAGTGAAGTATGCTGTGTGACTTATGGCAGGGATAAAAATTTCTTGTGATAGGGCCAGAGCATAAAGGTATAGTTTATAAATATTCAGTAAAACATGATATTTGAACATGAAATCTTTCAAGTAGCATTCTTGAATCCACATTATTATCAGTTGTTGTTTAGTCACTAAGTCATGTCTGACTCTTTTGTGACCCTATGGACTGTTGCCCACTATGCTCCTCTATCCTTGGGATTCTCCAGGTAAGAATACTGGCTGCTAAGTTGCTTCAGTCGTGTCCGACTCTGTGCGACCCCATAGATGGCAGCCCACCAGGCTCCCCTGCCCCTGGGATTCTCCAGGCAATAACACTAGAGTGGGTTGCCATTTCCTTCTCCAATGCATAAAAGTGAAAAGTGAAAGTGAAGTTGCTCAGTCGTGTCTGACTCTTCGCGACCCCATGGACTGCAGCCTACCAGGCTCCTCTGCCCATGGGATTTTCCAGGAAAGAGTACTGGAGTGGGTTGCTATTTCCTTCTCCAAGGGGTCTTTCTGACCCAGGGATCAAGGCCGTGTCTCCTGCATTGCAGACGAATTCTTTACCACTGAGCCATCTGGGAAGAATTATTCTCAATATTATAGTCTTAAACATGGTTCCTATTAGTTATTTTTTATACAACAAGCTTTCTTTATTGATGTTTTGTTACTCTGTCATATAATTTATAGTAAGAATTAGATGAGGTTATGTAGACCTTGTAGGGCACTACATAGGAGCCTGGCACACCAGTCGCACAGCCAGTCATACCTGGCCTGATGGGCCATAACATGTGTTTTGCATGTTGAGATAGAACAGTCATGTAGGCCATAGTGTTAATGACCCTTCTCAGGTTGAGCAGTGCACAACCTGTACAACTGCGCCTGACAGCCCTGTGCTGGGGACTCAGGACGGGTGCCAGTGCTGGATGCTTGATCTGGTGAGGGTAAGCTTATGGAGGCTGAGGACAGGCATTGTGACAGAGTACTCAAAGTGCCTGGGTGCTGGTCCAGAGGAGCATCCTATAGGACACCATGGAGTTGATCATCTGCATTATTTATTCCTAAGGTCAACAGAGGAAGAAGTAGACACTGGAATTGAGAGACCCAGGCTCTGTGCATAACTGTGTTATTCCTGTTGCAGCCCCAGAGATTTTTTTTAAAACTTTTCTTTTTTATATTGGAAAATAGCTGATTAACAATATTGTGGTAGTTTCAGGTGGACAGCAAGGGGACTCAACCATGCATATACATGTATCCGTTCTCCCCCAAACTCCCCGCCCAGCCAGGCTGCCATATAATGTTGAGCAGAGTTCCCTGTGCTATATACTAGGACCTTGTTGGTTATCCATTTTAAGTATAGCAGTGTGTATATGTTGATCCCAAACTCCCTAACTATCCCTTCTCCCCAAGCTTTTCTCCCGTGGCAACTATAAGCCCCAGAGATTTTTAATTATCTGGAAGTCAGTTTCTTCTCCTCCAAAGGGTGAGTATAAACACTTGCATGGTTGTTGTGAAGACAGCCTAGAATGCAATGCACACGTGAAAGCACCGTGACAGAGTCTGGTGTCAGTGTGTGATTTTCTTCTCCTTGTGGCTGTTGTCGTAAAAAGGAAAGATAAACATCTCATCATAGAAGCAGTGAGTCCCTTTCATGATGATTTTCCATTTGGTTTATGTGGTGAAGTGGTAGACCGACAACTCTGGTTGCACAATTGTTTAAACCTGTGTGCCACTGACCTTGCCTCGCCAGGCATCACAATTATGCTATTGGCAACATTGACCCTTATCTCCCCTTCTTGGACCCTTTATTCCACTTATGACTTGGGGAGTTCAAGGCCAACCTGTTGTGGGCAGAAAGATGATATAGCCTCCTGACTTGTCCTTGACTGATTGGATAACAAATGAAGTATACAGTCAAAACAAAAATGTTACAATGAATACTAATGAGAGATGAGGGAGGGGGTTGTTTGTAAGCTTGATGGCCAATCGGTGCTTCTTTTGAACAAAGTGGAGTTTAAATTCTTGTATTAGTTTAATTTCTCATAGACAAAGTCACAGGCTCTTTTAAAAACACAGTAAAGAGGATTCAAATCACACCTTAGTCATTGCAAGTGATCTTTGGGTCAGTATTTTGACTCCCAACATTTCTAGACTTCAGAGAAAGTGGAAATTGCAAGGGAGCACTTAAGATTTGGGGTGCATTGATATGAGGGTCACATGTATCATATGTTCAGACACTAGGCAGGGACTGATGGTAAGGAGGGTGGTGGGTACATCTTGTTCCTGGTTTGATTGTGGGAGATTTCATAAAAAATTCAAGGCCAATGAATGTTTTCAGGAATACTTGGAGTGAAACCAGTGTTAATATAAATTTACATGTGATATCTTTCAAAAAGTTTAGCCCCAGGAGCCAGTGCATACCAAAGTCTAGGATCCTTCCCTTTGCCTCAAGGAGTTTAAACATTTGTTTATAACGACAGGACTGTACAACACATGACATTCTTTACTTCACAGGACTATAACCAAAAATTAAAGTATTGTGTTTACCTAATTACAAAGTAGGTCAGCCTTCCAGGTGGTGCTAGTGGTAAAGAACCCATCTGCCAGTGCAGGAGACGCAAGAGACTTGGGCTTGATCCCTGGACTGGGAAGATCCCCTGGAGGAGGGCATGGCAACCCACTCCAGTATTCTTGCCTGGAGAATTCCATGGACAGAGGAGCCTGGCGGGCTCCAGACCATAGGGTTGCAGAGTTGGACATGACTGAAGTGACTTAGCATGCATGTAACATGTAGGCTGCAGTGTTCCAGGAAACACTGATTTTGAGCTGAGTCTCCATAGCAGTGAGGATAAATAATTTTTGGCAATTTTCTAACATAACTGGTTTGCACACCCAATTAGATGTCTTAACTCAAGCCCTAGTTAAACAAAATATTTTAAACATGAATGTATATGCCAATATATAGACATATTCCAAATAATGGCATGGCAGAGTAGGTTCTGCTGTTTATGAAAGCGTGAGTGTCAATTGCCAGCAACATAGTACTGCAGGCTAAAAAACTAAGGTCTGTATTTCTGTTTTTATTCGTTGGAATGAAAAAAGGTAATACTGACATTCCATTATGTGTGAACATGGTTAGAGAAAAGAGAGGAAATGAAATTTCACTGCTTTCAGAGGATAGTTTATTTTGATTCCATTCAGGGCCCTGGGCCTTTGCCTCACAACGATGTCCCCTTCCCTGTCAATACCTTGGGCAGACCTGGGAGGGTGAGAGGAGGAACTGGTAGACCTTAGCTGTCAGTATTCGCTGGACTTGGGAGGCAACTGATGAATTGATCAGGAGTGTATGGAAGGCCTGCTTCATGCCTTGCCTTCTGGAACACTGGGTGCTGTGAGCCAAGCTAAGGTAGAATGTGGAGAGGTTGTTCTCCTTGTTCTCGAGGAATGGCTGACACACAGGATTGATGGGAGCTGGGCATTTAAAAATCGAGATCCATTTCTAAGATGGGGAATCCTATACTAAATAGTGCAGAATGCAGAACACCGCTTCTATTTACTTTGTGCTAACTTTGCCCTAGACCCCAAGATAAATACTTACATAATCTCTGATCTTTCTACCAACCCTGCCAGGCAGCTCTGATTATTCTCATTTTGTGGATGGAAAAACTGAAGCTTAGAAAGGTTAGGTGTATCTGCCCTGGGTCCCACAGCTGGTAGCTGATCAACCTAGAATTGGACTGTAAATGGCATCCCTTGGAAGTCAGTGCACCTCTGCTTAGGTGCTGCACTGCCTTGGAAAGCAAGGTCCCCCAGGAGAGGGGACCAGAAGCAGCCGGCAGGGCTGGTTGGCAGGCAGGCCTGAATAGTGACTTCTGCTAGGCTGGGCTCAGCCACCTTCCAGGGAAGAGGAGCCCCTCCCTCTGTTGTTCCTTGGTGACCCTGAAAGGCATGGACTTTCATTTGTTTCTGCCCTATAGTCCTGCTGAGTCATTCTAACCACACTGTGGCCAGCTTACCTACATTAACGCTCTATTTTTGCTTATTGTGGCTCTCAGTTAGCTGGAAATAGCTCGGATTTAATGGCAGCTTTTAGAGTGAGGTTTTTTAAAAGAAATCATTTAATTTGTCATGTAAATTAGGACAATTTTAAGAGTGAAAGGGAACTCAGTAGTTCTGCCAGGGGTATCTTGGGTGCCCAGGGTTTATGATCACCCTACCAAAATGGGATCAAGGGATATAGTTACCATGGAAATAAGATCTATATTATTCAGACAGGAACATCTTCAGGATAGGGAACAGTCAAATGGAAGTAAGCTTCTTCTACCATAGCAGTGTGATCTTCTGTCTGATGTTAGGGCATGAATTTGGACATCTTAAGTCCCTCAACCCTCACCTACCCTGGACCAAGTCAAGGCAGCACTGACTTACCATGTCTGATGACATTGTTATGAGGAGGTCTCTTGCTTCCTGCCAAACTTAGTGAATCTGGGTTGTTCTAACTTACAGGAATTAAAGAACTTCTTATTCTTGAAGATCTTTGAACATTTTTGCTTAAATGTATAAATTAGAGAGTAACAAGAGTTGCTGGGGTTTCCTTAATAGATCATGTAACCAAAAGCATTGCAAGAATCTGGAACATATTGCATATTGCTGGTCTGGGACTCCAAAGGAGGCGAGATGAGGCATGGAGAGGGGGCAGCGGGGGAAGATAGGAGGAGGGAAGGGAGGGAGCAGAGGTTAGATGGCTTTAAGCCAAAAACATCCAGGAATATCTTGTGACACTGGACTTCTATCCCAGGCTCCTCCTCTTTTCAATCCCCAAGCCTCTTGTCATTTGTTCTCTTTGGGCTGACAAATGGATGTTGATTCATGACAGCATCATTGATCAAATGACATGTTGTCTCATATCATGTCTGGTAATAAAGAAACATAAAAATGCTTCTCCGATTAACTTGACAGTATCCATTTAGATGGTAGCGTCTAATCCTAAATCTTTCTGAGGATGACAGAAAATTCCTTTTGTCCAAAACATGAGTGCTTTTCATCACTAATGCCCCAAATAATGCTTGCTCAGAGACTAGGCTCTTCAAAAGAATTTCTATGAAATTACTCCTAATAGAGGGAGAGTTGAGTCTCTAAAGAGATTCCTAATAAAGTCAACATTGCTTTGAGTCTCTTATTTTATAGTAGCAGTAGTAGCTTTAGTCATTCAGTCATGTCCAACTTTTTGCTACCCTATGAACAGTGGCCCACCAGACTCCTCTGTCCTTGGAATTCTCCAGGCAAAAATACTGGAGCAGGTAGCCATTTCCTTCTCCAGGGGATCATCCCGACCCAGGGATCAAACTCATGTCTCCCACACGGCAGGCAGATTCTTTACCATCTGAGCCACCAGGAAACCCCCACTTACATTATAAAAGTATGCAAGTATTACATTCCATTTTACAACATAGCCATGTTTGCTCTAGAATTTGTCAAAATATCTTTAATAAACATTATATGCAAAGATGTGCCATTTTTGTTCTGCAGTTTCACATTATCCCTGACATAAGACCACATCCTCCATTGTAAGAATGAGGATTAATAAAACCTCCCCACAGAACTGAGGGTAGGGAGGGGTTGATTATTTTTGAAGTCAAATATCTAGAGTTTTACCTGTGAAAGTCAAATAAAAACTGGACATATTAATTTGATAACAAAACATTTTCCCCCAAAATTCTTCAGAAGGTCAGAAATACAGTACCAGATAAACAAGTTACCCTGACCATGTTATTGCACACAATATTTGCACACAAGTTACTGCACACAAGTTATTGCACACAATATTGACCTGCGAGGAGCCAAGGAAAGGAAACATGGAGAGAAATAGCATAACACAATTTTGGTACCAATCAAATAAAACCCTCAGTGCCTCTCTTCTCTAGGGGCATGACATTATTTCCCCTAAATAGTTCATTGTTGTTTTTTTTTTTTAATCAGAAGTAGAATTTATAATTTGGAATTTCAGGGCATAGTAGGATTAAAATAAAGTCAAAAATTCAGACTTTAACTCTGAATTTTCCCTCTCTCTCTCTCTTTTTTTGATGGAGATGTATTTGTCCTTCCTGAGGGAAGAACAAATGGGTATGTACTTTGGTATTCTTGGAGTAGACTTAAAAAACAGATATATTTTCAAATTCTTTTGATGTTCTAATAATACTATTAACCTCAGGATAAATCTGATAGCATAATATAGTCCTTCCCTATACATTACTGTCAGTATCCTAAAAATAAGAACAGGCAAACAAAAAGTGAATGACATCCCTAAAACCAAAACAAAGCCATAAACACTGAAGATGTTGCTAACATTAAAGGGGAAAAAAATCAATTTGATTTTAGAAAATAGTTCCCCATTTTCTTTACCTTTTAAGTACATGTGTTGATGTAGATAATAAAATTCATCTTCCACAGTAGACTCCTTATGTATTTCTTTAGTCTCTAGAATTCAGTCATATCACAAGAGAGATTTGATTCCAAGAATGGCTAGTACTGGGACTTTCCGGTGACCCTGGTGGTGAAGAGTCCGCCTGCCAACACAGGAGATGCAAGAGGTGAGGGTTCAGTCCCTGGGTCAGAAGATCCCCTGGAGCAGGAAATGGCAATCCACTCCAGTATTCTTGCCTGGAAAATTCCACCGACAGAGAAGCCCAGCAGGCTAGTGCCATTCCCACCATCTGCTCTGAGAATAGTTGGACTTAACAGAGGAGCCTGGTGGGCTTCAGTCCATGGGATCTCAAAGAGTCAGGCACGACTGAAGTGACTTAGCATGCACACACGCCTTCTTGGCTATATTAGTGCCCTTCATTCATTGTCCAGACCTCTGCTGAGTCTCTCTTAAGCCCCATGGTTGATGTTGAATAATTGAAAATGGATTGAAACATACTCCTTGTTTTCTGATGTTACAGTCCAGAGTAGAGACAGACAGGTAAGGTGTGCTGGACCATGCGAGGTCAGCTTAGCCAAATCTGGGATCTAAGTGTCCTAGGAAAACCTTGCCTGACTCCTTTTCCAAAAGAAAAAAAAAAATTGCGTGTATGATTTGGCCATCAGAAATGGAGCCAAATCCATTGCTTTCAGGCCTTTGTGGTCAGCTACAGCGATGGACAGAGGCATAAGTACTGGTGGGCTTCTCCATTCATCATTCAGCTTGTCTTCAAGCAGTGGCTCCAGGCTCACCACCGGGTGCTTGGCTAGTGACATATCAAGCCAGCAATTGTGCAGAGGTGACTTCTTCTGCAGAGGGGGGCAGTCTCCAGAAACTTCCCCATGAACTCTTCCTTTTGTGATCCCACTTTGGTGGCTTCTTCGATTTTTCCTTATGTACCCACAGCTTTGCTGCAGGGAGCCTGGCTAATGACTGTTTTTTTGACTTCCCCTACCAGATCATCTCGTCTCCAGTTCCTTGCATATCTGTGTAAAGTCTAACTCCTATACTAATGCTCTTATTTTTATAATACTTACAGTATACATGCTTTCCTGTCCAACTCCTGTGCAAACCACTACAAGAGGATGCTATAATGAAGGCAGGTAGTGAGCACCAAGGAAAATCAGAAAGGAGTAGCCTCTTAACCAGATCAGGTGGTGCTGCAGGCATGATCAGGGGAGGCCTACCTGGGTGGGGCTGGCCAGGCAAAGTAGAAAAAGGGCATTGCATAGAAATGGCACGGACATTGTGGAGCTGCAAGTAATTCTGGATCATAAGACACACTTGAGAGGTGTGTGGTAGGTGGTATATTTGGAGAGATTAGGTAAGATCCACATTGTAAAATCATTTTTTGCCTGGCCACAGCGTCTGAGTTTGTGGATAATGGGAAATGTTGGAGTGTTTTTAAACAAGGAAAAGTTTGGTGAGATTTACTTTGGAAAATTTCTCTGGCAGTTGCACCGAAGCTGTATTGGACAGAAGAAAGTCTAAAGGCAAGAGGACCAAGGAGACAGTTGCATCAGAACACATTACAGCAAAAATGTAACAGAACAAGTTGGGCTCGTTGATGCTCCCACAGGAAGAGGGTACCTAGGTCTATAATGGGCTGAGGGAAGAAATTTGTGAAAAAAGGTGATGAGGAAGGATCAGAGAGGTTGTAGGATAATCAGAAAAGAGTGGGAGCAAAGGAGGGGAGGACACTGAGAGGGACGTGGTCAACGGGGTAAAGAGATTGGAAGGACAGGACATTGCCTCCTCCCCGCTCCCCCCCCCCCCCGCCTTTTTAACCCTATGTACATTACTGGTAACCATGAGGTGCAATAGGTCCAATTTATAGTTCTCTTATTATTTTTTTTATTAGCTTGCTGGACACAGAATCTCTTGAGAGAATTGTATTATGTGTATAGTGAACTTCTGAAATTAAGGGAACAAAGCAGTCTTAGCCCCAATGATCAGTTAATTTCCCTGGTTCACAGAGTCTGGCTCAACCACAGGTAAGAGCAAATATGCTGATCAAAGTTTTAGAAGCCACCTCCCTCCACTATCCCTCTGAAAAGTCAATTTTGATTCTTGTAAATGGTAGACCATTTCAAACTTGTTAATAACTTTTCAATAACTTGGATGATGATGGGAGAGAGATGGGAAGTGAGATGGCTTTTACTAAATTTGACGCTTGCTTTGTTTTTCCCTCTTCAATTAGAAAACACATTTTTAGATTTTCTAAGACATCATCTTTCTTTATAAGACAAAGTGCATGAAGTGATTCTCCATCAATTTCTAGTGTAGCCCAGGTGACCTGAGGAGGAAGTTAAAGCTACTTCACTATGCGCCTGAAACCCACAGTACAATCTTCTTCTTCCTCATTAGCAGATTATATATTAACTGTAAGTTAATTATATCTCTTACTATCTCTGGGCTTCCTTGATAGCTCAGTTGGTAAAGAATCTTCCTGCAATGCAGGAGACCCTGGTTTGATTCCTGGGTTGGGAAGATCTGCTAGAGAAGGGATAGGCTACCCACTCCAGTATTCTTGGGCTTTCCTTATAGCTCAGCTGGTAAAGAATCCGCCTGCAGTGCAAGAGACCTGGGTTTGACCCCTGAGTCGGGAAGATCCCATGGAGAAGGGAAAGGCTACCCACTCCAGTATTCTGGCCTGGAGAATTCCATGGAGTATAGAGTAGCAGAGTCAGACATGACTGAGTGACTTTCACTTTCATTGACTGTCTTTGCTCCTTTTGGCATTCAGCTCACAGAGATTACTTTTTTTTTTCCTTTCTGTTCTCCAGATGTTTTTAAAAATGCTATTTTCTTCTTTTGTTAAATCTATTCATTTACTTTATAAAGAGTGGGATGAACCATAGTCTCCATGGGCAATTCCTATCTCCCAGGGGCTGTGACTGAGGAGTCATTGCTCCAGGTTAGCTAGGGCTTTTTACAGAGAAGTAATATTTCAAGGCACCAAATTTTTTCCTTTTATACAGATAGATTACAAACCTGGAAATGACTTTTCTTACTGTTAACTTCTCTTGTTAAAAGGTAATCCTCCCAACCTGCCTATCAGCCCCTCACCCTCCCAGTATACACACACAGATGACCACCCATTAGATATTTCAGTTCAGCTCAGTCGTATCTGACTCTTTGAGACCCCATGAACTACAGCACGCCAGGCCTTTCTGTCCATCACCAGCTGCCGGAGTCTACCCAAACCCATGTCCATTGAGTCAGTGACGCCATCCAACCATCTCATCCTCTATCATCCCCTTCTCCTCCTGCCCTCAATCTTTCCCAGCATCAGGGTCTTTTCCAATGAGTCAGCTCTTCGCATCCGGTGACCAAAGTATTGGAGTTTCAGCTTCAACATCAGTCCTTCCAATGAACACTCAGGACTGATCTCCTTTAGGATGGACTGGTTGGATTTCCTTGCAGTCCAAGGGACTCTCAAGAGTCTTCTCCAACACCACAGTTCAAAAGCATCAATTCTTCAGTGCTCAGCTTTCTTTATAGTCCAATTCTCACATCCATACATGACTACTGGAAAAACCATAGCCTTGACTAGATGGACCTTTGTTGGCAAAGTAATGTCTCTGCTTTTTAATATATTGTCTAGGTTGGTCATAACTTTCCTTCCAAGGAGTAAGCGTCTTTTAATTTCATGGCTTCAGTCACCATCTGCAGTGATTTTGGAGCCCCCAAAAATAAAGTCAGCCACTGTTTCCCCATTTATTTGCCATGAAGTGATGGGACTGGATGCCATGATCTTAGTTTTCTGAATGTTGAGCTTTAAGCCAACTTTTTCACTCTTCTCTTTCACCTTCATCAAGAGGCTCTGTAGTTCTTCACTTTCTGCCATAAGGGTGGTGTCATCTGGCATATCTGAGGTTATTGATATTTCTCCTGGCAATCTTGATTCCAGCTTGTGCTTCCTCCAGCCCAGCATTTCTCATGGTGTACTCTGCATGTAAGTTAAATAAGCAGGGTGACAATATACAGCCTTGACATACTCATTTTCATATTTGGAACCAGTCTGTTGTTCCATGTCCATGTCCTGACCTGCATACGGGTTTCTCAAGAGGCAGGTCAGGGTGGTCTGTTATTCCCATCTCTTTCAGAATTTTCCACAGTTTACTGTGATCCACACAGTCAAAGGCTTTGGCATATTCAATAACCCAGAAATAGATGTTTTTCTGTGCTTTTCCGATGATCCAGCAGATGTTGGCAATTTGATCTCTGGATCCTCTGCCTTTTCTAAAACCAACTTGAACATCAGGAAGTTCACGGTTCACATATTGCTGAAGCCTGGCTTGGAGAATTTTGAGCATTACTTTGCTAGCGTGTGAGATGAGTGCAATTGTGCGGTAGTTTGAGCATTCTTTGGCATTGCCTTTCTTTGGGATTGGAATGAAAACCAACCTTTTCCAGTCCTGTGGCCACTGCGAGTTTTCCAAATTTGCTGGCACATTGAGTGCAGCACTTTCACAGCATCATCTTTTAGGATTTGAAATAGCTCAACTGGAATTCCATCACCTCCACTGGCTTTGTTCTTAGTGATGCTTCCTAAGGCCCACTTGACTTCACATTCTAGGATGTCTAGCTCTATGGAGTGTGAATGATCACACCATTGTGATTATATTGGTCATGAAGATCTTTTTTGTATAGTTCTTCTGTGTATTCTTGCCACCTCTTCTTAATATCTTCTGCTTCTGTTAGGTCCATATCATTTCTGTCCTTTATTGAGCCCATCTTTGCATGAAATGTTCCCTTGGTATCTCTAATTTTTTGAAGAGATCTCTAGTCTTTCCAATTCTAGATATAAAGAGCCTTTAAGGCTGAGACCCTGCTTTGTTTGCCTTTGTATCTCCAGTTCTACCTAGTGTGTCTCTTGTGAATGATAAATGTAACTGGAAGGTCTCATTTATTTTGCTCTAGAAATGGGTGCAAAACAGTCTGTTTCATGATCTCAATTTTAGAAAAGCTAATCTTTCTTCCACGTTTCTCTGTCAAGGAGAACTCCAATGAATGTTTACATGTCCCTCACACTAATGTTGGTAGTCACTGGTTACTTGGTCCACCAATTTAGTTCCAAAGTAGGCTGCCCTCACCTGCCACGTTATCACATTATCTTATAATTCCCTTCTCCAGGCTGCTGCTCTCCCTCCACTAAGGGCGAACATTGCCTTCTCCGTTAGATCTTCAGTAGCATAGCTAAGAATCGCCTCATTTATAGATTTCTCCAAGTTTAATATATGCTGTTATAAATAGTGGTCACTCCGGGAACCCACCTATCCCCACCCCTCAACACCTGAGCCTGGAGAGGGTTTTATTCATCTCTCTAATTCAGATACCCATTAGTTTCAGGGGAATCCTAGAAAAGGCAGTGAAAACAGTCAATGATATATTTATTCAAGTCTGAGATATTCTAATTTAAGTGATACCACTTAAGAAACATTAATTATTAATCTTACTTTAGAATAGTTACCTAAATCTTTAGGGCCTGGTCTGCTTTACAATGAATGCACTCAATTTACCTAATCAAAAATATGCAAACTTCAGCCTACACCATCTACATTCACACGTGTAGGGAAACCAGTTTTCTCTGAGAACAATTGTTCGCATTGACAATTGTGTATTGTCAATGTGTAACTGAAGAGTCTATCCTGTTGATTTCTCCCAAACCAAGGAAGGCTGTGTCAAAAGATTCTAACAATTCCCAAATAGAAGTTTTCCCAATTAAAATAACATTAAAACATTTAAAGTTTGTTTTTACAGGTACCCTTTTACATTTGTATTTTTTGAACTAATAAATAAATTTTAGGGAATTCCCTGAGAGCCCAATGGTTAGAACTCAGTGCATTCATTGACATGGGCATGAGTTCAATCCCTGGTCAGGGAACTAAAATCCTGCAAGCCACCTGACACTACCAAAAAATAAAAAAAATTAAAAAAAAGGATTTTAGAGGCCTATGATACAAAGAAAATTACTGTTCATAATTACATCTCAAACCAATGGCAAAGAGAGTGAATGGGAATAGTCAGAGAAGTTAATTTAAACTTCTGCATCATAAACAGTATTGTTTTTGTTACTATTTATAAAATAAGATATTCCAGTATTATATCTTATAGAAGTGCATAATGGCTCCTTTTAAAAAATATTTTATTGAAGTATAGTGGATTTGCAATGTTGTATTGATTTCTGTCATTCAGTATAGTGACTCATTTATACATATATGTTATTTTTCCTATTCTTTTCCATTGTGATTTATCATAGGATATTGAATATAGTTCTCTGTGCTATACAGTAGGATTTTGTTGTTTATCCATTCTATATATACTAGTTTGCATCTGCTAGTCCCAAACATCTGCTCCACCTCTCCCACACCCCCCATAAAGGCTATTGATTCTTTCCTTGTTCCTGTGCACCCTCCTTCCTCTCTAGTGAAAGTGAAAGTTGCTGAGTCTTGTCGCTCTTTGTGACCCCATGGACTATACAGTCCATGAAGTTATCCAGGCCAGAATACTGGAATGGGTAGCCTTTCCCTTCTCCAGGGGATCTTCCTAAGCCAGGGATCAAACCCAGGTCTCCTGCACTGCAGGTGGATTTTTTACCAGCTGAGTCACAAGGGGAAGCCCAAGAATACTGGAGTGGGTAGCCTATCCCTTCTCCAGTGGATCTTTCTGACCCAGGAATTGAACTGGGGTCTCCTGTAGTTCTATTAATAATGCAGGGGGTCCCCTGCTGCTGCAGAGTGGGCAGGTCTATTAGTCAGATGAGCCCGTATGTTTTACTGAGAACAGTAGGAAACAGGAACCCCAGAATCATAGGTTCACATTCTGGTTCTATGACTTCCTTCAGTGATGTCAAACAAGTCAGGTCTTTCTGCTATAGTTTCTTCATCAATCTAAAGAGGGTGATGAGGCTTGTCTCCCTACAAGGAAAAGCCAAAGAAATCTATGTAGGGCTCAAGGCCATTGCTTTCTTTACCAGTGTGCCTCCCCTGGGGAGCCCTGAGCGCTGAGAAACGGGAGTTTCTTTGTCTGAGGGTGAGCCTTATAGAAACAGGAATGTGGGACTGTGTTTAGGGTTCAGTAGAAAGGGGCTGAGAATGGAGCCTCTGCATATATTTGAAACGTGACTCTAAGATCAAGACGTTTTAATAGCAGAGAATCCTTCAAAGAGCTGTGTCCCTCTCTGTGCACTGAATGCTGGGAAATCAGCAACTTTGGTGCAAGTTTCTCAGAGTGGAACCCACGGGCCACTGTCTCAGAAAAGAAGTTTTGAAAGTTGGTGTGGCATGTCAAAGATAATTAATAAATTAACAGGCATACTCTGAATTATTTTAAGATTGTGCATTCCAAGAACTGCTTTCTATATGTTATAGAAATTCCATTTTGACTAAGTGAAGATTGACTTCAGGGAGTGATGCACTAATAAAACTATGGGGTTGGCCAAAAAATTCAACCTGACAAAACTTTTTGGCCAGCCCAATATCATAAAGAAACATAAAGGGAGAACGGAGCCATCAGGGAGTGCAGGGGCTTATATGCACCTCACTGTCAAAGCAGGATACTCCTGGGCAGTACTCCCCCAATGACACAGATGCCCAGCACAGAATCCATCATTGAACAAGCCAGACTGTCCATACTCATTCACTTTAAGCAAGACCAGACACATGAAATGAGACCTGCTTCTGGCAATCAGGGTTTATTTAATGAAAATTTCAGTAATGCTGCCATCATAACCTTCTTTTCAAGTAAACAAGACAGCATTACAGAGTTATCAAATGACAATTAAAATTGACACTTGGCAGTGTTTCAGAAATATCTGAGGTCTATTTATTGTGAACTAGCAAGCAAAGCCTTGAAATAATTAACAACATACTTATGCCAACAGGCATTATCTGAATTAACTGAAGCCAAAATACATTCAAAAAATGTATTAAATGCAGAACCTGACCTGAGGCTCATCCCTCTTTTATTAAAACCCACACTGACAACCTAGTTTCAGCAGAAGAACACCCTTTATCACATTGAATTAATGTTTTTAATTGGAGTGTTATGGGGCTTATAGTTTAGTTATTAAATGTTTCTAATATATATGTTTGGTTTTGGCTTCATTATTTTACAATGAGTTTAGAACTTAGTTTTATATTTGTTTACATTTTAATAAAATTGTAATAAAAGTAATTTAAGTCAATACTAGAAGTGCACAAGAATTTTTTTTTTTTCTTTAGAGGGCTCTGTGCATCCTTCAAATTTAGGAGACATTGTTACAGCAGTTAAGAGCACAGCATTCACAATCAGAGAGACCTGGGTTCAAATCTGTGCTCCGTCACTTAAAAACTGTAAACTTGAGCATATTATTTAACTGAATTGTTTTCTCCTGGTTTAGTAAAAAGGCATAATAATAAAAATACTTCATCATAGGGTTACTGTGAGGAATAAATGAAATAATAGCTTCTCAGTATATGATCTTTAGCATATAGTAAGTGCTTAGAAAAAGTTAGCCATTATCATCATCATTATGATTATTTTTTAAAACTTCTATTTGAAAGGCCCCAGGGATGGCAGACCCAGTTAGAGGACGGAGATAAGAGTGGCTGTGGGAGCAGCTGCTATGAGCCATTACTGTCAACAAAGCTGATGTCTTTAAGGAGTCATGGGCTGAAGCAGGCTCAGTAACTCCCAGAGGAAGTAGCTTTCACTCAAGTAGCAGCCTGATATGACCACTACTTCTGGGAGCAGCTGAAGCTATCTGTCTTGTGAGACCTTATTGCCTGGAGGTCCTACCCTCTCAAACAACCTAGAGTCTGGGTCACCTTTGAGGAAGAAAACCGTAGTTCAGTCCCTGTTTTCACTTTGTTGCTGCCTGAACTTTCTTGACCTGTCCTGTGCTCTCACTGTCACGCCTAGCATCTGACCCATTATGTAGTTTTTCTGGTCTTGGCTCTCGATTCTATTCAGACCGTGTTTATTGTGACCATTCATGGGACACCCAGCCTCACCTCTTGGACTGTCTGGGACCCCTGCAGTTGTCATCCACTGTGAGTTCCCCCAGATCCTAATTGGGGGAACCAGAGACTTTCTGTGGGTGTGAGATGGCTGGTGGGAACATTTCATATCATCAGTTATCTTCTTCCACTGTCCTCCTTCAGTGTCTGCAGGTTTATTAAGTATATCTATGAGTCCAAGACCCTGATTGGTGATCCAGTGGGGTCCTCCCAACTCCAGCTCCCCCTGCAGTTGTTAGATCACAAGTTTTTCAGATTTGGTCCAGATACCCCAGAGCTACTGCTCTGCAAAGCAGAAAGGTGGGATAAACACCAATGGGTTAAGCTGACCTGGAGAGAAAGGAGGCAGAAACTTATAAGGATTATGGAGGAGAAGAAAAAAGCCAGGCTGTTTCAGCCTTGCAGACTACATGGAATGTTTGCTGTATGATGATTTTTTAAAAACCATTTGCAAAGCTGCTTGAACTCCCAGAAGAGAGATAGCCTGAGTCCTTATCACGTGATCTATAGCAAGGTTCGCTAATCAGGACACCTGGCTAGAGTTACATTAACATGTAGCACACATACCTCTGTCTTCCCAAACCCACAAACCCCTCTGGACAGGTTTTTTTCCTCCTCCTTCTTTTTCCTAGAGCATCTCAAAGCCTTTCTGTGATCCCAGAGAACATGAATTATTCACTATATATAGCATCAGGCTTCAAAGTATACTTTTTAAAAAGTAAAACTGCCTAAACCATCCAAGGCTTTGCCTCTGTCTTCACTGTCATTAACTGGCTGGTCATCTTTAGAATTATTACCTACCTTCTTTCCTATCATCTTGTCATGCTGGTTTGGTTCCCCTTCCTACCTTCTCCTCAACCCTGAATCTCATCCTGTCTTGCCTCAGGCATATCCTGCCCAAGGGTGTGGTTTACACATATAGCCATGTTCCATGTAAATGTCATCATTTTCATTTTAAAGACCTTCATGATCATAAGTGGCAAGATGTAATCTCTTTCACACAATGTCAGCCCAGCTGCAAATTGTACAAACTGTATACCTGAATGTCTTTAGTTTTCTTCATATTTAGGAAGCACCCACGGCTTGAGTTTGCTTTCTGGCATTGTCATTTCCTAAATGTATGAGCTTTCTTCTGTCAATAATGTAACTTTTGGAGCCTCAGTTTCCTTATCTGCAAAAGAAGATCTAGCAACAAAGTGAAATTTAAAGATCTGATATATACTCAGCACCAAAAGGGAGTACTTAAATAATGGTGTAATTTACTTAATCAGTGGCAGTTACTTGCTATACATAATCTAAGTTCATGATATTTTAGCCGCAGGTTCCAGCAGTTACTGTGGAAAATTCTGAAAGAGATGGGAATACCAGACCACCTGATCTGCCTCTTGAGAAATTTGTATGCAGGTCAGGAAGCAACAGTTAGAACTGGACATGGAACAACAGACTGGTTCCAAATAGGAAAAGGAGTTCGTCGAGGCTGTATATTGTCACCCTGTTTATTTAACTTTCAGAGTACATCATGAGAAACGCTGGACTGGAAGAAACACAAACTGGAATCAAGATTGCCGGGAGAAATATCAATAACCTCAGATATGCAGATGACACCACCCTTATGGCAGAAAGTGAAGAAGAACTCAAAAGCCTCTTGATGAAAGTGAAAGTGGAGAGTGAAAAAGTTGGCTTAAAGCTCAACATTCAGAAAATGAAGATCATGGCATCCGGTCCCACCACTTCATGGGAAATAGATGGGGAAACGGTGGAAACAGTGTCAGACTTTATTTTTGGGGGCTCCAAAATCACTGCAGATGGTGACTGCAGCCATGAAATTAAAAGACGCTTACTCCGTGGAAGGAAAGTTATGACCAACCTAGATAGCATATTCAAAAGCAGAGACATGACTTTGCCAACAAAGGTTCATCTAGTCAAGGCTATGGTTTTTCCTGTGGTCATGTATGGATGTGAGAGTTGGACTGTGAAGAAGGCTGAGCACCGAAGAATTGATGCTTTTGAACTGTGGTGTTGGAGAAGACTCTTGAGAGTCCCTTGGACTGCAAGGAGATCCAACCAGTCCATTCTAAAGGAGATCAGCCCTGGGATTTCTTTGGAAGGAATGATGCTAAAGCTGAAATTCCAGTACTTTGGCCACCTGATGTGAAGAGTTGACTTATTGGAAAAGACTCTGATGCTGGGAGGGATTGGGGGCAGGAGGAAAAGGGGACGACAGAGGATGAGATGGCTGGATGGCATCACTGACTCGATGGACGTGAGTCTGAGTGAACTCCGGGAGTTGGTGATGGACAGGGAGGCCTGGTGTGCTGCGATTCATGGGGTCACAAAGAGTCGGACACGACTGAGCGATTGATCTGATCTGATCCAGCAGTTACAGCCAGTCCAGAAAGCACATGTTAAGAGTGCAGACTCTGATGTTTGTCAGATTTGAGTTCAAATCCTGTCTTGGCTTCTTGACCATATGACTTTGAGTAATATATTTCATCGGTGAGTCTTCTCATCTCTTTAAGCTTTATTACCTCATGTGTGACATGGGGACCATAAAAGTACCAACCCCAAAACCAGTTTGTTTTTGTGATCATCAGATAAGATGCTGGATATAAAGTCTTTAGTTCAGTGCTTGACACTTGATAAATATTTGTTTTTGCAACTTAAATGCATGAACTCTGGCCATTCTGTCCTTTATCCAAGATACAGAGAAATGTTGAAAATGTGTGAAGGGGAAGAGGCAAAGTGATCTGGTGTTTTCCAGAACAATCTTGTTATTTTTTCCCCCTCATTTTATTATGAAGAATTTAATACATACACAATAATAAATATAACATACATGAGATATGAATCAGAATACTAACAGGGTCCCTTATGAAAACACCATGAAAAATGAAAATTTACCTAAACCCTTGACACTATTGGGTTGTCCAGGAAGTTTGTTCAGGTTTTTCTATAAGATGTTATGGAACAAACTTTTTGGCCAACCCAACACTATGAATTTTCCTGATTCTATTTCCCTGCTTTTCCTCAAAGGTAACTACTGTATTTGGCTGTATGTTTTTATTTACTCATATTCCTTTTTGTCTAGTTTTGTTTGGGGCTTTATGAAAAGGATATAATACTGTACACAGTCCTGTGAAACTTGCTTTTCTCATTCAGCATTTTTTTTCTACAATTCATTCATATGGCTGCTATTTTTCATTTTTATTGCTGCATAGTATTCCATTATCTGAACGCTCTGTAACTAAATTATCCATTCTTTTGTCAATGGATATTTGTACTATTTCAATGTTTTTTTTTTCTGTTGAGAGCAATGCTGCTATGAATATAAACATTGCTGTATGTGTTTACTTTTCTATCTCTGGCTGCAATTCATGCATTTCTCCTGACCTGAATGAGCAACATTACGATGGTTGGCTTGAATTCTGTCAAATAAATCACATACCTATATCGTTAGGGTTAGTTTCTGGAGATGTAACTTGTTCCTTTGGGACTTATTTCCCTATTTCTTCATTTTTCTTGATGTTTTGTATTGAAATCTTCACAGTGGGAAAAACAGCCACTTCCAGTCTTCACAGACTGGCCTCATACAGGAGGAGATCCTTGCTGATCAGTCCAGCTAGAGACTTTGGGTAACCTGTCAAACATTCAGGCTAGTTTAACCCTCTGTCTTCAGTCCTAGTGCTCCCCAGCCATCTAAAGTATTCCAGAACCTGTCAGTGCTCTGAAATAGGTGCAGTAGTAGTTAGTCCCTTGGGCAGCTCCCAGAAATGTAGAAACACTAGACGTGTGGTTCACCTCCTTCTGGCCCCAGGAAGGAGAAGCAGGGAGCTGGGATCGGTTCATTTGTTTATGTGGTGCATCACATTGATTGATTTGTGAATATTGAAATATCCTTGCATCCCTGGGATAAATCCCACTTGATCATGGCCTATGATCCTTTTAATATTTTTTTGGATTCAGTTTGCTAGTATTCTGTTGAGGATTTTTACATCCATATTCATCAGTGATATTGGCCTGTAATGTGTGTGTGTGTGTGTGTGTGTGTGTGTGTGTGTGTGTGATTTTGGTGTCATGATGGTGCTAGCCTCATAGAATGAGCTGGGAAGTGTTCCTTTCTTTGCAGTTTTGGGGCATAGTTTAAGAAGTGTAGTGTTAACTCATCTCTATATGTTTGCTAGAATTCACTGGTGAAGCCATCTAGTCCTGGACTTTTGTTTGTTGGGATTTTTAAATTACTAATTCAATTTCATGTTGAATGGAATTGAGTAAATAATTTAAAAATTATGATATACCCAAAGTAATAGGACACAATAAAAGCAGTGCTAAGGGTAAAATTTATAGCTGTATATGTTTATATGGGCTTCGCTGGTGGCTCAGCAGTAAAGAATCTGTCTGCCAAGGAGACTTGGGTTCAATCCCTGGGTCAGGAAGATCCCCTGGAGAAGGGAATGGCAACCCATTCCAGTATTCTTGCCTGGGTAATCCCATGAAGAGAGGAGCCTGGAGGGCTGGAGTTCATGTGGTTGCAGAGTCGGACATGGCCTAGCGACTAACCAACAATGGCAATGTACATGTTACTTTGACTCCCTGAGTTATGCTGTCCAATACGGTAAGCACTATCCTCTTGGCCACTGGGCACTTGCCATGTGGCTAGTCTTAGTTGATATATGGCTTAGGATTTAGTACAAAAAAATATAAAATATCTAGTTAACTTTTTTTTTATTAGTTTCATGCTGAACTGATATATTGTGTTAAAATATATTAAATCCATTGTTAAGAATAAGTTTACCTTTTTTGAAAACTATTTTTGATGTGACTATTGGAACAAATTATATTACATTATATGTGACTTGCATTAAATGCCTGTTGAACAGTGCTACTATAGGGTATAATTAGGGTATTCTTAGGAGAGGAATTTCTGGGTCATACGGTTATGCTCATCAGCTTTACAAGATGATGTCAATTGGACTTACAAGTGGTTACACTAATTTGAATTTACATCCTAAGTGTGTGATGCTTCTTTGTTCCACATTTTTGTCATAATTGGTATTGTCAGATTTTTGAAATGTTTGTCAGATTGGTGATTGTAAATCACATTTCATTGTCTTATTTTGATTACTTTGATTACTATTTAGTGTGAATATTTCCCTCACCTATTTATTAGTCATTTATTTTTCTTCTTCTGGGAAATGGCTTGTCAATATCTTTTGAAGATTCTTATGTTTGCACTTGTTGATTATTTGAAGGCATTTAAAATATAATCTTTGTTCTATTCTTTCTCACAAATTATGGCTTGTATTTTTATTTTCTTATTGGAATCTTTTGGTGAATAAAAAATTCTTAATGCAGGCATTAAATTTTTAAAATATCTACTAAAATATTTTCTTTCAATGGTCAATTTTTGTTTCTCTGTCCTGAAGTCATAGAATTGTTTCAAAATGATGTCCTTTATATCTAAGTCTCAATCCAATAGGAATTGATTTCCGTGTGTAATGTGACTTTGGAAGTAAAATTTCAAGTTTTCCATATGGATAGCCAATTTTCTTAGCATCACTAATTAAACAGTTTCTCATTTCCTCATATCTATCAATATAAGCAAATCACATACATGTAATGTTGTTTATGGATTCTTTTTTCTGTTCTATTGTATTTGCCTATCACTGAGACAGTTCTTATTATATAATTGCAGATTTATGATGAATTTTTCCTCTGATTGAGTAAGGCCTCCCTTTCTTATGAGTACTGACTCATCTTGGATTTGGTCTATTAGATAGATTTTAGAATAAGCTTGTTGAATTTCTTTTAAAAACTTCTTCAGATTTTGATGAAATTGTATTTGAACAATGGGCCAACTTAAAGATAATTTATATATATTCATGATATTTAGTCTTCCAATCCAAAATCATTGTACATCATTGAACTGAGATCATTTATTTAGTTCTTTAATCAAGTTCTATAATTGCCTTTTACAAATTACTTTCACATTGTTTGTTAATCATATTCTTAGATAAAATACATGTATTACATTTCTGTTGTTAATATACAAAAGTGTTTTTTTGAAAATTACATTTTCTCATTGTTTTTATTGTATGCTGCTGCTAAGTCACTTCAGTCAAATGTATTTGTATATCAATCTCTTACCTAATTATATTTCAAAACTCTTATAAGTGCTAACCTTTTATCTGTAGACTTCTTTTGGTTTTCATTGTAGACAGTTATATAATAATTCTTGAAAGATAATATGTGTTTCTTCTATGCCAATTCTTATACATTTGATATTTTATTCTCACTAAGCTCATTAAAATCTTCAATACAGTGCTTAATAGAATATATTGACTAGTGAGGACCATTGCCTTATTTTTTGCTTTTAAAAGACAGTTCTGCTATTTGAATATCCAGTGGATCATGGCAGTAGATTTTTCAGTTGTTGTTTAGTCACCAAGTCATGTCCGACTCTTTGCAACCCATGGACTGTAACTCACCAGGCTTCTCTATCCATGGGATTTCCCAGGCAAGAATACTGGAGTGGGTTGCCATTTCCTTCTCCAGGAGATCTTCCTGGATCAGGAATAGAACCTGTGTCTCCTGCCTTGGCAGGAAGATTCTTTACCACTGAGCCACCTGGAAAGCCCAGATTTTTAAGTGGACACCTTTAATTGAGTTAAGAGATTTTCAGTCTTCTGCCACTTTGCTGGAAACACTTAATATAAACTGAATACCTGTCTGCACCCTTAATGTAATCACTTGATTTTTGTCTTTTAATGTTAATATGATAAACATCCTCACAAATTTTCTAATGAAATATTAGTCTTGATCATTTTATGGTTTCATTTTTATTTTTACTTTTTCCTGTTTTCTTTTTTTAAAATATAAATTTATTTATTTTAATTGGAGGCTAATTACTTTACAATATTGTACTGGTTTTGCCATACATCAACATGAATCCGCCATGGGTGTACATGTGTTCCCCATCCTGAACCCCCTCCTGCCTCCCTCCCCGTACCATCCCTCTGGGTCATCTCAGTGCACCAGCCCCAAGCATCCTGTATCATGCATCGAACCTGGACTGCTGATTTATTTCACATATGATATTATACGTGTTCCAATGCCATTCTCCCCCCCATCCTTGCCCTCTCCCACAGAGTCCAAAAGACTGTTCTATACATCTGTGTCTCTTTTGCTGTCTTGCATACAGGGTTATCATTGCCATCTTTCTAAATTCCATATATATGCGTTAGTATACTGTATTAGTGTTTTTCTTTCTGGCTTACTTCACCCTGTACAATAGACTCCAGTTTCATCCAACTCATTAGAACTGATTCAAATGTATTCTTTTAAATGGCTGAGTAATATTCCATTGTGTATATGTACCACAGCTTTCTTATCCATTTGTCTGCTGATGGACATGTTTCCGTGTCCTGGCTGTATTATAAACTGTATTATAAACAGTGCTGCCATGAACATTGGGGTACACGTGTCTTTCAATTCTGGTTTCCTCGGTGTGTATGCCACTGCTGAATATAATTTGCAGTTACTCTTTAAAGCTTTTGTACCTATATTTAGTCCTTATTCTGCTTAACCTATCAACTGAATTTGATGCCATTGGTCACTCTGGGTTTGTTCCTTCATGCCTGGTCACTCTTCAGTCAGCATTGTTAGCTCCTCCTTAGATTCCTCACTTCCAGTGTGAGTTGACCCCCATACTCAACCCTTCTCTTCTCTTTTCTGTCTACACTCACCCTCTTGGTGATCTCTTCTAGTCTCATGGCTTTAAAAACCATCCATTTACTGACCCTATCAAGTGCTTAGCTCTCCCCTGCACCATTCCTCTCAACTCCAGACTCATGTCTGACCGCCTATTGGATTTCTCCCCTGGATGCCCACTGGACATCTAAAGGTTGATGTTTGTAAATCTGAACATGTACTCCTCCCACTGCTCTCCCTGTTAGGGTTCACAAGGGGCTCCTGGCATATAGTTTAAAAATGGCCCATTGTGGTGACCTGACAAACAGGGGTTGAAGTCACAGTGGCCACATTGCCCTGGTGGGGATCCTGTTTTCTTCTTAAGGTGATAACCTGTTTTTCCCTGCTGTTTCTCAAGATTGTATGACCACCCAACTGTGAGACGCCTTCGACTACGTGATCACAAGACCCCAGCTGCAGGCTAAAGATAAACTAAGGCCCTCTCCCTTCGAGGGCACAATTTCCCAGCGATAGGGTATAAGAAGGATTGGCTGTAAAGGGTGAGCACTGGTTTCTCTCTAAAGCCAGTCACTTTCTTTCTCTCTTCCTATAATAAATCTTTCCTTGGTCTGAATGCCTGGCTCACGCTCTTTTTCTCCATGCTTGCCGTACACGCCCCTTTAGGAAATAATAATTCCATCCTACCACTTCTTCAGACGCCTTGGCACCTTGCTGGATTCTCATATTCTGCATCCAATCTATCAGCACATCCCCTAGGCTTTCCCTCGAAATAAATCCAGAATCTGGCCATTTCTCATCAGTTTTTAGAACTACTGAGTTCCAAGCCACTGTGATTTCTCAGTTATTGTAGTAACCTCCTCACTTGTCTGTTTTGCCCCTGCAGTCTATTCACAGCATAAAAAGTGTTATTATTAAAACACAGATCAGATCAAATCTTCTTCTAATATTGTCATTTCTCACTCATAATAGAAGCCAGCATTTCTTGCAATAGCTAGGAAGCCCCACCCTGTCTGGTATCCCTTATCTCTCTGAACTGATCTCCTACTACTCTCCCTCAGGTTTATTCTGCTCTAGGCTCCAACCTCACTGGTCCACCTTATTAGAACAATCTAGGCATTTGTCAGCTTCAGGCCTTTTTCACTTCCTGTTCCATCTGCCTGGAATGTTTTCCCTTCAGATACATTGTCTCCTCCATTACCTCCCGGTCTGTACTCAAATGTTTCTTTCTCACTGAGGTTTGCCATGGCCAACCTACCTAAAATTGATACACTCTTCCCCTCTATTCTCTTGCCTCATTTCTAGTTTTATTTTTCTCATTATTTATCATATTGCAGCCATGAAATTAAAAGATGCTTACTCCTTGGAAGGAAAGTTATGACCAACCTAGATAGCATATTCAAAAGCAGAGACATGACTTTGCCAACAAAGGTCCATCTAGTCAAGGCTATGGTTTTTCCTGTGGTCATGTATGGAAGTGAGAGTTGGACTGTGAAGAAGGCTGAGTGTCAAAGAATTGATGCTTTTGAACTGTGGTGTTGGATAAGACTCTTGAGAGTCCCTTGGACTGCAAGGAGATCCAACCAGTCCATTCTAAAGGAGATCAGTCCTGGGTGTTCATTGGAAGGACTGATGCTGAGGCTGAAACTCCAGTACTTTGGCCACCTCATGCGAAGAGTTGACTCATTGGAAAAGACCCTGATGCTGGGTGGGATTGGGAGCAGGAGGAGAAGGGGACGACAGAGGATGAGATGGCTGGATGTCATCACTGACTCGATGGACGTGAGTTTGAGTGAACTCTGGGAGTTGGTGATGGACAGGGAGGCCTGGCGTGCTGCGATTCATGGGGTCACAAAGAGTCAGACACGACTGATCTACTGAATTGAACTGAACTGAATATACTATATAATTTATTTACTTATCTAATGCCTATCTTCTTTCAAGAGAATATACACTCCATGTGGTGTTAGTCTCTGTTAATATCTGTAAATATTCCATGTGTGTCTGAAAGTCAAGTGTTTGGGATAACATGCTCCCCATATTCATTACTGAAGCTTGGGAATAGTAATATTCATATCTTTATGCTTGCTGATTTTTGTTCTGCTTGATCTGTGAATCACTAAGAACGGATTTAATACCGCCCACAGAATGGTAGATTTGTCATTTTCCCCCCCATAGTTGTTTCAGTTTTGCTCTACTTATTTCAAGGTCTTGGGGCAATACAAATTTAGAATTATTACATCACCCAGGAAAACTTTTTTCACTGTGGTGTGAACGTCTTCATAGTTTTATATATGTAAAAACCTATTTTGACTGGAATGGTACAGTTGTACTAAAGACCAGAAATCTTCAGTTAATGTTCACTTAGTATGTTTATTTCACCTCTTTATACTCGATATTTCTATGTGAGGCTTGCTTCATCTAAAGGGTACATAATACTTAATTTCTTTGCAATCAAGTCTGATCGTTCACGACATTTCCTCAGAGAGCTCAGTCCATCCTCATTTACTATAATTTCTGAAATATTTTGATTTACTTATATCAGCTTATTTTTAAGCTCTCTATTTGTCTCACTCTTCCTGTCTTGGAGTTTCCTCCTTTCTTGTTTTCTTTTGAATTGACGGAATCCACACCCCCTCCCCGCCTCCCTCCCCCAACCAATTCTATTCTCTACTCTTCTTAGAACTATTTGGAAGATATTTACTCTAATTCTGTTTCTCATTATAAAAAAATTTAACATTCACACTTTATATACTGAAGTCTAAAGTTCACGGATTTTTTACTGTCCTTCAAAACCATAAAGCCCTAGAATACTTTTCTGTTTATCATGAGATAAATAAATAGGAAGAATCCATGGACTGTGTGACAGATGGAATGAGAATGCCCCTCAGCTCACTTGCTCGCTGTCCTCTATTTTCCTCTAGAGAATTTATTATCCTCTGATTTTATCCATTTGTTTATTGCCAGCATTTCTATACTAACGTGGATTTCACAAGGACAAGAATTTTCAACTGTTTTATTCACTTTTGTCTACTCAGTGGGTCAGAGAGTTCCTGCTTAGAGTTAGCGCTCATTAAGTATTGTTGAATGAACAAATGCTTCAATTGCAAACACACACTCCAGACTTATGGATATAATTGCTTAGTGTTTTAAAATTTATTTAATTTTAATTGAAGGATCATTGCTTTACAATATTGCATTGGTTTCTGCCATACAGCAACATGAATCAGCCGTAGGTATACATATGTCCCCTCTCTCTTGAACCTTCCTCCCACTTCCCACCCCTCTAGGTTGTTACAGAGGCGTTACAGAGCCCCTGTTCGAGTTCCCTTAGTCATACAGCTAATTCCCATTGGCTATGTAGAGAGATGATACTGATGAACCTATTTACAGGGCAGCAATGTATACGTAGACGTAGAGAACAGACTTACGGACACAGGCTAGGGTGCTGGAGGTGGGGAGAAGGAGAGGGTGGGATGAATGGAGAGAGTAGCATGGAAACTTATACACTACCATATGTAAAATTGATTGCTTAGTTTTTTAATGCTCTTATTTATTTTTAACCTCACCAATTATTTTTATTATTTTTAAAATAATATTGATTTCACTATTTTTAATTACTTTCTTATTCTGTATAAGAATGGTTTGTTTAATCAACGTGCTTAGCATTTTCCTTACCCACTATTTGTCCTTAGGGTCATTTTTCTTTTCTTTTTTCTTCAATAATATTCTGTATAAGCTTTAGCATAGGTCTGTAGGTTGCAAACTTTTTCATTTACTGTCTACATGAGTATATATTTTTTCATTCTTATTATTGAAAGACAGTTTTTAATGGGATGCAAATATAGATTTGAGACGGGACAGAAATGACAGTTCTTTCATAATTTGAAAATATTGGAAGATACTCTTCCTCAACTTTCTGGCTTTTCTTTATCAGAAAGTTAGCTGTCAGTCTAAATACTGTTCTTGGTATATAGTCTATCTGTTCTCTGTAGTTATTCTTAAAATGTTCTCTTTACTTTTGCTGTAATTTGATTGTACTCTACCTAAAAATGGATTTTTAGTATTATACTTCTTGGGGTTTAATGACTTCCTTGATTTGAATGTTCAAGTCTTTCATAGAGGCTGGGAAATTCTGGACAGTATCTCTGAATGTTATTAATTCCCCATTTTCTCTTTTATTTCCCTGCACTGCTATACTTAGATGTGTGTTGCTCCATTCCCCATGTTCTTAACCTCTCCTATTTTCATTTTTTTTCCGTCTCTCTGTGCTTCATCCTGTTCAGTTGCATCATATCTATCTTCCGGTTACATAGCCTCTCTTTAAGCATGTCTTTTTAATGCTTAACCCTTCAATTGCATTTTTAAAAATTATTTGGTGATCATTTTCTTTAATCCTAAAAGTTTATCTGAATCTTTATCAAACTAGTTTGTTCCTTTTTGATTGTCTCCTGCTCTTTATTCTTATTTTATTTCCTTTTTTATTTCTTACACGTGAGGTCTCTGTACATCTGATTTCTTTTATTTGTATTTCTACTGACTTTCATTGTTTGTTAGACTATAAGAGACCTATGTGAGGTGTGTTCCTCTGAGGGATGTGTTTTTGATTCTTCAGGCACATCTAAGGGTGCTACTACAGAACCAGGTTTATTTTAAATTAAAATGATCACATTGTGGGTTTTTTCTGATTGAAAAGGAAAAAAAAAAAACTCGTGTAAATTCAGACCCAAAGTCGTGTGGATCTCAGAGGATCAAGAGCAAATTCATCCTTGTTTTTTTGACTCCACTGGGTAGGTTTTCTTCCAATTCACCACATATATCCCTTCCTGAGCCCTGACTTGGTGTTGGGTGATCAAAGGTCCAGGGCCCTGTTATGCACTTGCACAGGTTTAGTTAACTGTCCCCCGGATCTGCTGATGCTTTGGCCCAAATGGATCCCTGGATGTGCCTTGGTACGCAACAGCTGCATGCTGGTTCATCTCCCCACACTCACAGTCTCATTTTTTTTTGAAGTTAGAGGAATTCACTTACTTTATTCTTGTTTCACTCATCAAATTATAAAGGTCATTTTAAAATATTTTGACTGACACTTTAAGATTTTTTTGTAACAGTATGTTGTAGGATTCCTGATATGTTGTTGGAAACAAAACTGTGGAACAATCTTTCTTGATAGCCTTTCCCAGATACTAATTACCAGACTAATCCAGAGATACAGGCAGAATAGAAGCCACATCCTGTGTCTAAATTGTCTGAGAATTGTCTTCAAGAGCAGATGTTCAAGGTAGAGCTTTAATCTTTAGAAAACCCACATAAAGAAAAGCAAACAAAGAGTGTTAGCTTAGTCCAGCTATTATCACTGTATTAGAAAACGGATCTGTATTTTATTTACTGAGCTCCTGAAAAGATTGTTGGATGAGGTCATCTAGAGGATGTGACCACAGGTTGACTGTGAGCTGGACTCAGACAATTGAAAGTTGTTCACCTCTCCTCTGTCCTTGGAATGTATTAATATATTCCACCCACCATTCCCACACTAGGAGTTGTTTTAAGGACACAGCCTTGGGAGAGTAATGTTATTGAAACCAGTTAAGTCTTCTATACAAACTTTTAAAATTGTGGCAGGTAGGTGTGGAGATTTACTCGTCCTGTGGTAGCCAAGACAAGTCTCCTATGTAAGTTCCCTTGCTTATTAAACCTGCCACCTACCAGTCTGGAGTCATCTGTCTCTCTCTTTGGAGTTTCTCTTGGCCCTCCACATATGGAGGCCAGCTTTAGATTTCACCCGGGAAGCACCCATGGGTTCAAACCAACAAAGACTGGTTCCAATTCTCCTGCTCCAAGGTATAACAGTAATAAAGTTTACAACTTTGAAGACCATGTGCTGTGTTTGTGCTCAGTCATTCAGTAGTTTTGGACTCTTTGCATCCCCATGGACTGTAACCCACCAGGCTCCTCTGTCCATGGAATTTTCCAAGCAAGAATACTGGAGCAAGTTGCATTTCCTATACCAGGGGATCTTCCCAACCCAGGGATAGAACCTGAGTCTCTTGCAAGAGATGTAGATGGATTGTTTACCACTGCATCACCTAGGAAGCCCTTGAAGACTATGCTGCTGCTGCTGCTGCTGCTGCTGCTGCTGCTGCTAAGTCACTCAGTCATGTCCGACTCTGTGTGACCCCATAGATGGCAGCCCATCAGGCTCCACCATCCCTGGGATTCTCCAGGCAAGAACACTGGAGTGGGTTGCCATTTCTTTCTCCAATGCATGGAAGTGAAAAGTGAAAGTGAAGTCGCTCAGTCTTGTCCGACTTTTAGCGACCCCATGGACTGCAGCCTACCAGGCTCCTCCGTCCATGAGATTTTCCAGGCAAGAGTACTGGAGTGGGGTGCCATTGCCTTCTCCGCTTGAAGACTATAGAAGGAGGTAAAAGATGAAAAAGTAAAACCACTTAATGGCAGATAATCTTGTAATTAGGCATTGACCTTAAAGGAACACAGAGAAACTAAGGATTCTTTACCTTGTGGCAGTCTTAATTTCTATCACTGCATTTACAAATTTTGCTTTTTTCCAAATCTGTCATATTCTTTTCTCATATTTTATTCTTTCATTTCTATATTTTTTTTGAAAATACTTTTTTTAGTTTATATTTGATCTCTCAATTATTTGAAGTTTTGAGAGGGTCTGATTCTATTTTTGCTGATTTGTTCATTGTACATTGTTAACATTTATTTTGGAATTTGGGATTGTGACCTCATTTTGGAGTGTTTTTCTGTAGAAATCTCTGTGTGATGTGAATTGAGAATATGTCTTCGTGGGCTGGTGTTTCTTTTGTTTGTGTCAGTCGCCTGAGAAGTGTTACTGGCTTAGGATCAATTTCATGCACCTTCCTTGGCCTCCCCCACTGAGTTCTCTGGGATGCTCCAGCTGAAGTGAGGCAGGAGCTGGTCTGTCTGGAAGGAGAGAAGAGAAGCTGGATGGATGTACTGTGGCAGTCACACACATAACGGGAGGCCAGCAGGAGTCAGACAGTTCTGTGGTGATGTGCTGGTACTTTGACATTGTCTGGAGGAGGCGTGCAACAGAAACCCCTGCTGTGGCTATACTGCCGACTGTATTTCTAGTCCTGCAGACCCTAGGCATCGTCCACGACGTCTCTACACAACTGTTAGAAAACCATCCAGTTCTCATAAAGTGAGAAACCTTCTGGCCAGAAACCTTGGCATTTCCAAACTGCAAAGAAGAAAAAAATAATCTCGCCCTCTCCCTCTCCCTTTATCGCCATGTGTTCACTTATTTGTTCCCGAAATATAGGAGGGACTGGTTTTCTTCCTAGCAGCCCCTCCTAAAAAGGAAGGTCAGGGGCTAAATCTATGCATAGTTAACACATGGTTAGATTTTTGGAAAATGCTTTCTTTTATTCTCCTACTTCGTGCTTGTCAGCTTGACTCCTGGGTGTTTCTCTGTGCATTACGGTCAGTGTGATCAGGTCCAAGTGACAAAGCTGTGTGCTGAGCAAGCCCTGTGTTCTCGCCTTGTGGCAGTTGAACTCATTTAAGAATGATTTCCCAGAGGGCTTCCCTGGTGTTTCAGTGGATAAAAATCCATCTGCCAATGCAAGGGACACCAGTTCTATCCCTGGTCTAGGAAGATCCCACATGCCATGGAGCAACTAAGCTCATGTGCTATACCTACTGAAGCCCGTGTGCCCTAGAGCCTGAGTTCCACAATGAGAAACCACCACAGTGAGAAGCCCTTGCATCGCAACTAGAGAGTAGCCCTCACTTGCCACAACCAGAGGAAGCTCTCACGTGGCAACAGAGACTAAGCACAGCCCTAAACAAATAGATAAATGAAACATAGGAAAAAAGAATGATTTCCCAGGTTTTAGTTTGAGGGAAATGGAGTTGGCTGAGGCTATATAAGTGATCCCCTGCTTTATAACTGGGGAATTTCAATCTTCAGAGCTGCTTTTAAACTCAAGGAAGAAAAACACTGGTCATTTACTTGGGTGTCAATAGTCAGAGGTTCACTGAGCCTCAGGAATATCTCAATGTTGAGATGGATATTTTGGCAGTGGGTATCCTGGCTCCTGGGGACAGAACAGAAGAGATGCTATTCTCTTATCCTGCCTTCCTTCTCTTGCTTTCATGTTTCCAGTAGGAAGATATCCCAGAAGCCACTGAGTTTAGTTTTTCCCTTTTATTTAAGAAAAATTCAATTCTGTTTCACAGAAAATAAAAGAAGTGCATACGGTGGAGATAAGACTAATTATAGATAGTAAGTAAGCAAGTAGCGTGTGAGTCACAGTGGAAATTCATGGCATTAGTAACCAAGGAGGCACAGTAGACCTAGCTAGAATAGATGGAACATTAGTACCAGATGAACTCCTGCAGTGGGCGTTGGTCGCTATCTTCTACTCAAATTTTGATACCTTCAAAAGCTTCTCTAATGTATCTTTTTGTGCATACAGAGGATCTAGTTCCTTTATAGGTTCCTCTCCTATTTTTACAGAAGATAAACTTCCTCACATTCACCAGGATGGTCTACTCACTGTTTGTGCCCCCCATTTGCCTCCTTGTCCTCATCCCCCCATGCTGCGATACAACACGTGCGTTTGGAACCTTCTAAAGCTGTGGTCTTTCATTTCTCTGGTTCCAGTGTAGACCCAACCAAACACACTCACCATACCTTATGACCCAATACAGCTTCCCACTGGCCTTCTGACATATGGCCTCAGGTTTTAGAGAACTAGGTCATGGCAGCTTTTAAACTAGAGTTAACTAGCTCTCTTGTTTGCCTTACGCATATACCATGGGGGCAGCCATCTGAGCTAGGAAGATTACCCAGAAATGCCAGTCTATGGTTCTCATCTTCCAACTCAGAGACAGATTGTGTACTTGCTGTTAGTTTGCTCATGTTTTAATACTCCAAGGAGAATACTAGCAGGAAGTTGGTCTTAGTAAGGAAAGATCATTACTTCTCTTCTTCATCTGCTAGCTCTCATAGCTCTCAAATGATTAGTTTAAAATTCACTTTCATTGCTCTTCTTTCTGTATCTAATTCATAAAGAATTTGGGCTGTGAGTCTTTAGAGTCAGATAATAGGCATCTGGGAGTCCCATAATGATAAACATGTTGTATGTTAAGATTGTGGACACTGGCTATACATGCCTGTCCATGTCGGCCCTGTCCAGCTCAGCAAAGTTGTGGGCTTTTGTTGGGGGTTGGCCTGCACTGATGCTTTTTCTTTTTTCCTGGGAAAACTGTTTCCACTATATTCCATGATCCTGGTGGGCCTTCCTGTCATAGCACCTAGCCTCACTGGCCATTGGGATGGACATGTGATCAAGACCAGCAGTTTACATATCTTTTCTTGTATCCATCATGCCTGGTTGAACCAAAGAGGGAAGGGGGCCCCACCTCTGAGTTCATGGACTAGGAAAAGTATGAGCTGAGGTTTGATGCTCCTGCCTTAAGGAGAATCATTGTCTACAGCAGGAGAGAATGAAATCTGAGTCAGAATTGAGAGTTGGATGGATAAGGAGAAGATTGTATCTGTGTCAACTCCTTGTTTTGATTCTCAATGGTCCCAGAGCTGCTCTTGTCTTCTTAGCTATACTCTTGTTTCTGGGAGCTCATTCAGTTTAATGGGACAATAAGCTCCTTTTGGTGCAAGCAAGTTCATACTCAGTTTCCTTTACATATGTAGAGATTTCTGAAAAGCAGACATTAATCACTGGAAGTAGAGCATTGCAAATATCAGGCACCAGAATTCAGAACTGGTTGATTTCAGGTAGAGTGTGGTTAATAAAATTGCTTTCATCTGGCCTGGGAAAATGGAATTATTGTAATCTCACTGACAATGTAATTATTGTTACATAATGTTTTCTTGTCATCTCTTGGATTGTAGATCAATTGCACATACCAAGAGAGCTTTTAAGAGCTTGGAAGACTAAGATAGGGATAGGAGAAGGTGTTGGCTTCCTGTTATGGTCATTGAGGGGTTCTACTAAGAGAAGAGTCTTATTACCAGCTGACATGACTAAAGCTACAAAAGGAACAGAGATCAGTATTAGTATAATAAATTCTTTCCACCTGCCATCAGCATACTTTTTGGTCCTGTTCAAGCTCCACCTCCTGCAGAAGGACTTCTCCAACTGCTCCAGCCCTCTCATTCCATTCTTCTTGCATTTATGTTGCAGATATTTCTTTAGCACCTATTGAGTACCAGAAATTGGGCAAGGTGCCAGACATTTCTACTGGCCCTAGGGTTTCCAGGATATGATTTGTTAATAATGCAGTTTATTTATTGATTTAAAGTTGTCATTTAAAACTATAACTCAGAGCCCTAAGTCTATGGCAGTTCAATGAGAAAGTTCCAGCCTGTGTGATCTCACCCCCAAGAGGTACCCCAAAAAAGGAGATGCACATTCAGCAGCATTAACTGAGTGCCCACATGCAAATTAGACGGGACTTCTGACTTTGGGGAGTTGATCGATTCCTGGGAATAGTGTTAAGTCAGTATATGGGGATCATTGTAGATTATCAAGAAAAGATGCTGGATTTCCCTCTTCAGGGATTATATTTTCATTCTTTCCTAAAATCAAGCCAAAGGAAACTATCATATATTCTGAACACATAGACAAATGCCAAAGCTACAGAATCACATTGTGAAGAGGATGCAACTTTTTTACTGTTGAATAAAGTTTCTTCAGAGGGGTTGACATTCATATCTCCCTGCTACACATTTCCTGTTTCTCTTACTGTCGACTGTCATCATCAAATGAATTTGTATGTTTACTATTTCATTTATTCATTCTTTTTTTAAATTTGTTTGTTCATCAAGTATTTTAAACTCATGCTATGTAGAAAGTTGTGAACCAGATGATACTAGAGGCAGCGTCAAGCTGAGAGTGAGGAAATTTGAATTGTAGGTCTTATTTTGCAACTGAGTGTATGATCCTTGGTGAGTCATGAAAATGCTATGTATCTCAAATTCTTTATTTGTGGAATGGGGATTAAAATCCGTACCCCACAATTACAAGATGATCTAGAAGCATAAATTCTGAAATAAATGGTCAAATAAATAAAAGGAAAGGAGCAAATCAGAAGAATTCAGAAAATACATGTGGAATGAATTATGGAAATAAAATCACCTTTAGATAATTGCTGCAGGCAAGATCCACAGTAAATGCTAAAAACTGGATAAAACTTAAGGGAGAAACAGCATATTTGCACTGCCACCAAGTATCTCCCCCAAATGCCCAAAATATTTATCAATCACTGTGGTGGTTTTAACACATCTAAAAATTATTTAATATTCCTCTTTTTAGGAAATGGGGCTAATTCCTCTCCTTGAATGTTGGTTGAACTCAGACTACTTCTAACAGAATACAGAAAGGAAAAAATACAACTTTGCCCTGGCAGACCCTATCTTAATCACATGACCAAGGTTAACACCACCAAAAACAATTATGTTGACATCAGGTACCTTATATAATGCAAAGAAAAGGGCACATTGTTTCTTTGGTATTTTTCCCCCAGAACTCATAACTGCAGCCTAATCATGAAAAAACATCAAACAAACCCAAACTGCAAATACCTAGCCAGCATTCTTCAAATGTGTCCCCATCAGAAAAAATAAAAGCCTCTGAACTGTCACGTACTGGAACTGTTTAAAGAGAGTTAACGCTACGTGGGCTCTTGGAAAGGAAATCAGAGAAAGGATTATTAGATATTAGAGGAAATTTTTGTGATATCTAAATTGTTTGTAGTTTAGTTAAAAATATTGAACCAAAATTAATTCCTTAGTTTTGACAAATGTACCTTGGTTATGTAAGATGTTAACATTGGGAGAAGTGAGGTAAAGGGGCTGCATGAATTCTCTGAACTATCTTTGCAACTTTTCTGAAAATCTATAATTATGTCAGAATCAAAAGTTTAAAAAAATGCTGTACCTCGTGATTCTGTTTAAGGAACTTCTACCAACATATTTGAAAACACCTAGAAAAGTATCCAGTATCATACTTACATAAAATATGACTTTTATTTTTATTGTGAGGGAATAGAAATAGTAAAAAGGGTCGGGTAGGAGGGGTGCTGCTGGCTAAAATGAGAGATGAAGGGGAACAGTTTAAGTGACATTTTTAAAAGATCTAAAACCAGTGTCTAACTCCTTCGTATCAGAACATCAGCTTCAAGAAGGGAGAGATTTTTGTTTAGTCTCTTGAGGGCTGTATTCCAAGCTCTAGAACAGTGCCTGACACATATCAAGTGCTCCAGAAACACTGTTGAATGAATGAATGAATGAATGCTGTTCTATATTGGTCATGAAGGGAGGCAGAGTTAGAATGTGCTGATAGTAAGAAGAGATTATAAATCCTCAAGGAGTCGTTAGGATCTGGGAGAATAATCTGAATCCTAATCTGTTTTGAATAGGGTGAGGGGGGCAGTCAAGGTCAGAGCAAAATGAGAGTAAGCAAAGGTAGAACAGGCGATTGAGGGAGTACCAGGATGAAGGGCACTCAGGAGAGCAAGAACAGCTCAAGCGCAGAACCGGAAGTGAGTGACTAGTGTCTAGAACAGCTCTCAGAGCCTTTCCACAAACCTAGGTCTGCTCCTGAATAAGGCCTCAGTTCCTCTGAATAAGTCAGCCCACTGACTGGGGGCAGGAAGAGCTGGTTGCTTGAACAAAGCCCTCTTGTTGCAACTAGGCAGGGGTACACCCAGGTACATGACACCCTTAATCCAAGAACAATTAAGACTGTGGATTTCTGCCCCCCAAAGTGGGTTCCAGCTTCTGAACAGGAGCATCTGCCAACCTATCTGGGGAGAGGTAGCACAACTGATGTGACTTAGCAGCAGCAGCAGCAGAGAGCACGCCTGCCCTGCCTGGATGTAGTTGTCTAAACCATACAGCTCACCAGGCCCTTCAGGGTTGGGATGTGCCGTCTAGCATAGCTAAACGTACTGCAGACCTGGGCCGCAATTGTTTAGTTCTGGGGAACTTTTAAACGGTGTTTTCTAGTTAATGACTGTTTCCTGGGGCTGGTGGGGGCTCATTTGGCAGGCTGGCCTTTTGTTGTTTCCTGGTGAAGGAAGCTCTGTCCCCCCACAGAGCCCCTAAAGAGCTCGAAGGAGCACTGGTCAGATTAACTGAGAACACACTGAGGGCAGAGCTGCCAGCATCTCTTTGTCCCCTTATATAACACAGAAAAATTAGTTCCTTCCCCCTCTCCTTCAGACTGATTTAATTTTTCCTAAATTTCCCAAGCTGAGCCCCACAATGTGGGCTAAGACTGGCTTCCAGGCTTCTGACCATTATTCCTGTCGACTTGCAGTTTCCAGCAGAAAGTTTCGCCCAGAGTTGGTAGCTCAGCTGTTTCGAATCATAATGGGGAGGAAAAGTGGCAGGCGGGCTGTCAAACCTGATGCAAATGATATTTTATAAAAAGTGGTTTAAATTGGCTGAAGCTGTTTTTAGACTGATCAGTTAAAAAAGTATGTAGGGCATCTTTCTGACTTGTAGAAACGCAGCTCCCAGGAATTAGATGTTTCATCATACACTTTGGGAGAGGTTTGTAGGTGGGAACAGGCTCCTCATAAAAAGTAGATGAGGATTTGGTAATGTGGAAATATGTAAATTGGGTTCAAGCTGCCCTCAGTTAATTGGAAGGGACTCATGAGCTAAGCAGAGAGGAAGGGAAAGAGATATTGGAAGAATATATTGAATCCTTGTCTACTCTGGAGAGTTAAGTTTTGCTATTGATTTCTCCTGGGGCTCTTTGAAGAACTGCAGGAATTCTGCCCAAGACTCCAGAGCAGGTCTCCTTAACTCTTTGTGAAGATAGTTACAGGTCTCCCCAGCTATCTGAAAAGTGGATTGTCCTATGAAACCTCTCTAAACTGAAATGGCATAGAGCAAAGAAACAATTACCTTAGGACACATCTTGCTAACAGAATGTACACAATAGGTTGAGATAGAGCACAGATGCTCACAGACATAGTTCAGAGCTGTGGCAGCTTGATGCAGAGTCTACTTCTGGGAAGGCAGCTTGGCAGGGCTACTCTTGCTACTCAGGATGCCTGATGCCTCTATCATGGCTCCGCTCTCAGCAAAACAGTGAATATGTATCTTCACTTTTTTGCCTGTTTTTAAAAATGAAAATCGGAGTTTAGCAAAAGTAGGTACTGTGTAGTGAGATGGTATAAAGCAAACTTTAGAAAAACAGGGAACTTGTTGCCCATGTTCAGTCAGAACAGAAGAGACAAGTGGTGTTTTGAGGCTTGATAGAGGGATTTCAGTGTTAGCAACTGGGGAAAGTTAACTTCTTCCTGAGAAGATTGCAGTCCTCTCTTGGTGTCTACATGGGGTTGGTTCTAAGACCCATCATGGATACTAATATCTGTGGGTGTTCGAGTTCCACAGTGGGTTCTCCTAATCCACAAATTCCTCATCCACAGATTCAACCAACGCAGATCGGGCACTAGGTTTGCCATCTGTGTTTGGTTGAATATGCCGAAAGAGGATCTAAGGATATGAGGTGGTGGAACATGAGGATATGGAGGGCTGACTGTGTGTTCACTGGAAAAAAATCCATGTAAAGTGGACCTGCCCTGTTCAAACCCGTGTTGTTTAAGGGTACCCTGTGGTTTCCTTAAGATTAGACAAGACAGAAACTCAAAGGTCCACTGAGAAACTTTGGAGTCTGTGTATTATATTGATATTTGGGCTGCCCAAATGACCTTCTTTTCTTTCTTTCTAGTCAGATCCTATTGTCAGGCATTTCCCTAACTCCACGGCCAGCCTAGATACAACACGTATACTCAGCTCTCCAGAGCTGACTCTGCCACTCCAAGAGGTGTGTCTCTTCTCTCTTGTTGCTGCTGCTGCTGCTAAGTTGCTTCAGTCATGTCCAACTCTGTGTGACCCCATAGACAGCAGCCCACCAGGCTCTGTTAAGTCTATGAAATTTGGCTCTTTGAAGCTCATCTCCAGTATAATCTAGATGAGACACACAATATTGGACATACTTGATCACATTTGGTTCAACATAGAGATGTTGGAATTTATGTGAGAATGATGAATGTGAGAATGGCTATAGAATCTCCCTCCTCCTGCTGGTTATCAAAAATTCTAAGTGGGTTTATTCAGTATGTCTCTGCTTCCTCCCTGGATTCATCCTAGGACTTAGGGGATAATGAATTGGTGGTTGTGGGGGAGGAGGACCAGAGGGAGATAACAAGAAGGTTTTGAGGGGTGGCTTTAGGTGATTTGGAGGAGAGGCCCAAGAGTAGGTGAAATTCACACACAAAAGAAAGAGACATTAACGAGTGTTGCTCTTCACTAAAGTCCTTTTCATGGTGTGAGGTGTTAGAGAAAAAGTGAGAATTGGAGCTGACATAAAAAAGAATGAATTTGAGTCAGTTGTAATGAGGTGGATGAACAGGTAGAGCTTGTTATACAGAGTGAAGTAAATTAGAAAAACAAAACAAATATTGTTTACTAACACACACACACACACATATATGTATATATATATGGAGTCCAGGAAAAATAGTACTGATGAATCCATTTGCAGGGAAAGAATGGACACACAGACATAGAGAACCGACTTGTGGACACAGTTGGGGAAGGAGAGATTGCAAGGATTTGGGAAAGTAGCATTGACGCATCTGCACTATTGTGTAAAACTGACAGCTGGTGGGAAGTTGCTGTATAAAACGGGGAGCCCAGCATGATGGTCTGTGATGACCGAGAGTGGTGGAATAGGAGAGGGGAGGGGGCTCGAGAGAGGGGAGACTTTATGTGTATATATACAGATATATATATATGTCTTCTCTCTATATATATGTATATAAAATTATGGCTGGTTCAAGTTGTTGTATAGCAGAAACCAACACAACATTGTAAAGCAACCATTCTCCAATTAAAAATAAGTGGAGCTCAATTATTTTCATATTATTTTGCTTGCATGGACCATATTCTTTGACTATGGTACCATTCTGGTGCGAAACCACATGGATCACAATACCATAAGCATTATATTTGGCTTAACCAGTTGGCCAATCTACATATACAGCTGGGTGTTACTCTCTGCCTTCTATGAGACAAGCGTAAGTTGTGGTGTGAGCCCTGGAGGCATTTACGTGGAAAGACAAAAGACTGGAAACACAGAAAGAGATGTTGCTCGTTCACTATGGTGATAACTGTGAGGAGAGACTCTATATTACACAGGACTTGAATTGCTCTTGTTTCCTGCTGGAACTGGCATCTTTTTATGGCTTTGTAGTGTATCTAAATGCTGACCTTGGTCTTTCAGGTCTTTCTTCATGTTATATTTCAGTACTCTTGTTTCATTTTGGCTATTCTCCCTTGACCTTGTGACTCCCTGCCTTTGTTCCAGCTGTCACCTTCACTTAGGGATATTCTTTCCTCTTTCCTTCATCTGTTCATATCCTATCCATGCTTTGGGAGGGGACATGAAATTCTAATGATCTGTGAAACTTTTTCAGGTTTCCAAGTTCACCAGAATCTTTCTGTGTTCATTGCACTCCATTTTCAAATGTTAATTGTTTTATGCAGTTTAGTTATAAGATTGAGAAGATTAGAAACATACTATCAGAGAGTTGGAAGGACACTTACACCTCCCTTCAATTTTTCAGATTATACAACTGAGATTCAGTGACATATTCTTACTGACTTCAGACCATCCACTGGGAATATATGTTAATGTTTATAAACTGGAAATTGCTGTAGGAATAGTTGTTATTCTTAAAGTGGCAGAGCTATGTCTAGGAGATAAGTTCTCTGACCCCTTCCCACTCCTTCTGTTAAATCAAGCTGCCTCTGGCAAATTGCTATCCTTCTCTGTAAGCCTTGTCTGCCCAGTTTGAGCTGGGAGATCAAAGTTGGGAGGGAAGCATTATCATGTGGCAGATGTCATGTACCAACTGCATTTGTGACATATAACCTGTGAGATATTGTATCATACTTATTCTTATAAATGAGGACACTAAGGCTCTGAGAGGTTAAAATATTTGCCCAAGATCACACGGAAGGCAGTTAAGTGAAAGTGAAGTCTCTCAGTCATGTCCGACTCTTTGCAACCCCATGCACTGTAGCCTACCAGGTTCCTCTGTCCAAGGGATTTTCCAGGCAAGAATACTGGAGTGGGTTGCCATTTCCTTCTCCAGGAGATCCTCCTGACCCAGGGATTGAACCCAGGTCTCCTGCACTGCGGCAGATGCCTTACAGTCTGAGCCACCAGGGAAGTCAGTAGGGAGTCACCAGGGAAGGCTCTGAGAGGTTAAAATATTTACCCAAGATCACACAGAAGGTAGTTAAGGAATATTCAAATATAGATCTACCTAACTTGAAAGCTTGTGTGTCTCCTTTCTCTTTTCTCCATATCGTGCTCCTTGAGGCAGAGATAGATTCTTTTTTCTTTTATTTCCACCAACCTTTACCCATCTTTGGCCACAGTATATGATCAGTCACAATGTTCTGCTTGATTGATGGCTAAGTCTTCCATAGGAAGTCTCTATGAACCTTGCTTATTTCAATGATCTATTTCCAAGGATAATCCATCTCACAGACTCTATTTTCTAATAGTTCACAATCAATTAAAAAATTCCTAGGTTATATATAATGCCATATGCTCTGGCTCTCTAGAGAAAGATGTGAGAAATTTATCTGGTGCTTGGAACTCTTCAGTTAAAAGTTACTCTTGAAATATGAAGAGCGATTCATCTTATTTTTCAGTGGATGAGTTCTGCATGATGACAGGCAGGAACAGAAATGGGGTCAGAGTCCGTCATAGACCAGACTGATGTGAAGAGTTGCTCCCTGCCTGAACACAACACTGTACAACACATGTATACCTGTGGCGGATTCATTATGATATTTGGCAGAACTAATACAATTATGTAGTTTAAAAATAAAATAAAAATTTTTTTAAAATAAATAAATAAATAAATTAAAAAACAAACAAACAAACAAAATACTGTACAACAACTCTTCTGGACAGTGCATAGATACAATGACTTGGGTACCTACAGTGGGCTTTGGTCAACCCAAGAGGTTCTCTTTTTCTAGTGTCAGTTTCCTCTCTCTCTCAGACATTTCTCTTACTGAGCCTGGCGATTTTCCCTCTGGGCTTGCTCAGTTCTCTTTATTAGATGAGATGCCCCTTGTGACACGTTATGCTGATGTAGCCCCCAAAACTTGTTAATGCCACTGTTATAGGGTAAATTTATTCATCAAGAGTGCTGTTAGATGCATATATGTGGAATCTAGAAAATAGTACCAATGAACCTATTTGCAAAGCAGAAATAGAGACAGACATAGAGGACAAATATATGGATACTAGGGGGGTAAGAGGGGGTGGGATGAAATGGGAGATTGGGACTGACAAATATATGTGTGTGTGTATATATATATGTATATACATATTAATATGTATAACATAGATAACCAGTGAGAACCTACAGTATAGCACAAGGAACACTGCTCAATGCTCTATGGTGACCTAGATGGAAAAGAAATCCAAAAAAGAGTTGGTACGTGTGTACATATAGCTGATTCACTTTGCTGTATAGCAGAAACTAACACAACATTGTAAAGCAACTGTACCCCAATAATTTTTTTAAAATAAGGGTGCTGTTAGAGGCCTAACGTCTTTAATCCCAGAGTGAGTATAATTTAGGATTCTAAGTGGTATGGAAAGCTTGTGAGAAGGTGGTTTTGGCTGAGTATCTATAGATATTAGATGCGGAAAAGGAAGGAGTATACTTTTATTCTCTTCAGGCTACCCAAGAACCCATTAACTACCATACATTGAAAATGCACCATAATTTGTAATGAGATGGTAGTGGCTGTGAGATGAAGAGATAAGGAGAAAAGGTCCATGTTAGGGGGCGTTCACCATGAGACCAAAATTATCTTGAGTTATAGCCTTCTCTCCTCTGTTCTGTTTGCTGACCTTCTCCTTTGTGGCTCTGGCCACATGTGTGACTGCCATTTGCCTCAGTAGGTGATTTAGCAGAAGCCACATCTATCTGGCCTTCACCCAGCATCCCTTTTATTTATTTATTTTTCTGGCAACTACTGGTGAGTGATTTGATCTCAAATGGTAATCTACACACTCAAAAATGACCCTCAGGCATACACTATACAGAACAGGGTACCTTTTGTCCAATTTTACCTGGACACTACCTATCATTTTTATCTAATGATGTGAGAGTCTATTTGCCAAACAATTGCAGCTTGGACTGTGGTTTTGAATAATGTCACTGGCAGATTGGTTTATTCAGCCTCTGGGGATGGCATCTCCTGATGGCCCTCTTAATGCCCCAGTGTTTATTCTTTTCACTGCCAAAGTGCTCTCCCATTCATCTGAACCATCAGCTTTGCCAATAACCTGTTTTTTAAATAACACCCCATTGCCTTTCTGTGTCTCCTGAGGATAGAAAGGTTAAAAAGTGAGTTTTCTGCTTCTACAGCATGCAGCTGCTGACAGAGTTCTTGACCAGATCACATCCCCATTTAAAGCAGTCTTATACAACTTTGGCTAGTTAAAGATAAAGGGACAGTCTGATGGCATTTCAATGCATTCTTCTCCTGAAGGTTGGAAGGTTCACCCTCTTGACATCTGTCACAAGCTACTCATTCATGACTACTATCTTCTCTTCAATGTCTTGGGTGCTGAGGAGCTCTGGAGTTGTTCAAGACATATTCCTGCCCTTAGGGAATTTACAGTCTAATCCATTCAAGAATCTGTGTGGATTACCTTTAATACCCATTACACATTATGCCAAGGTATTAAATGAAAAATGTGGGCTGTTTCCTTGAGTGATCACAATACACTAAGATTAGTTATATACAAAACACAATGCAATGTCTTGTGCAGAAAAATGACATGGGGTGTGTTATAAATGCTCAGAGACAAGGAGTGTCTAGCTATTTTGCAGGCATGCCACATTTTTAATACCCAGTGCCAAACTCATATACTTTTATGTTGCTTTTCTTTTTTTTTTTTTAACTGATTTTTAAAAATTTTTATTTTTTTAAATTTTATTTTATTTTTAAACTTTACATAACTGTATTAGTTTTGCCAAATATCAAAATGAATCCGCCACAGGTATACATGTGTTCCCCATCCTGAACCCTCCTCCCTCCTCCCTCCCCAGACCATATTTTATTTTTAAACTTTACAATATTGTATTAGTTTTGCCAAATATCAAAATGAATCCGCCACAGGCATACATTACCAAAATCTTTTGATAAGATTTTTCTTACCAAAAATGTTGCTTCTCTTTTTGTCCTCTTCAAATAGTGTCATTCTAGCCAAGAGAACTAACAGCGATTTTTTCCTCTCTTCTCTTCTATCTCCCCCTTTTCAACCAAATGTCAATCCTACCTGGTAAATGTTTCACAACACAGGCCTTCTCTTCACCGTCACCACCCTCTTCTCCAAGTGCATTCTCTTTTCATTTGTAATTTGGGTTCTTGCAATAATTTCTAAGTGATTGATCTGGATACAGCTGTTTCTTCATCTAATGCATCCTCTACACTGCTGTCAGAGTTACAATTATGATTTTATTTGATTATTTTTATTTTATTTAAGTGTTCATAACAGAAATGTTCAACTATGTAATCATGGCATATGAGGACCCGTATCAGGAGTTAGCAAACGTTTTCCCATAAAAAGTCAGTAAATATTTTAGGCTTCACAATAAAATCTCTGTCACAACTATTCAGATTTGCCACTTTAGTGCAAAAGCAGCCATAAATAATACATATACAGTTAAGTGTTGATGTGTACCAATAAAATATTATTTATAGACACTAATATTTGAATATCATATAATTTGCATGTGATAGTATCCTTCATTAGAAGGACACATGAAATAGTACCTTTCTTTTGATTTTTTTTCAAAAACTAAAAACGTTAAAATCATTCTCAGTACATGGGCCATATCAAGCAAATGACAGACCAGATTTGGTCCACAGGTGAAACCCTGGCCTCCAGTCTGACCCTTCCTCACCTCCATTCTGACCCTTCCTCACCTCCATTCCTTCACCTTCTCTCCAGTCAGTTTTTTGTTTCTGCCATAGCAGACTGTCCACCTATTCTTGTACATGCCCTGTACTCTCATATTTCTATGCCTGTGATTCTTCACCCTGATTGCCACCTAGGCAAAAGGATTCAATACCAGATCCCAGGGAATCTTCTTATATCCTTGAAATCAGCCCATGGGCTCTTGCACGTAGTCTTCCAGAAAGCCATGCTCCTATGAATATCCTATGTCATCTCCCAAGTTATTAGGAATAGTGAAGAGCTGAGCTTTCCCTTGGTCTGCAAGGTCATAAAGCAGTCTCTCATAGTGTTCCAGATGCTGTCTGGTCACTTAATCATGAAATAGAAGTTATCTGTGGGTTTGGGGATTTTTAATGACCTGTCTGGTCTTGTGGGGGATACGAGGAGCTTCAACAACAATGAATGACACTGTTGTAGGCCTCTTCCAGAGCCCTTGGACTTGGAGGGTATCATGCTTAGTGAAATAAGTCAGACAGAGTAAGACAAATACTGTATGTTATCTTTTTTAGTCTTATCTAATTGACCATCCATAATTTTCATTGTCTGTAATTTACACTCGACCCCAAGACTTTGCTTGGGACATATCTTTTTTGTTGTTGTTCCCTTTAACCCAGGTACCTTTCCAAGAATATGGGCATTTTACAAGGTTCTGTAATATATCATAATTGCTGCTGCTGCTGCTGCTGCTAAGTCGCTTCAGTCATGTCCGACTCTGTGCGACCCCGTAGACGCAGCCCACCAGGCTCTGCTGTCCCTGGGATTCTCCAGGCAAGAACACTGGAGTGGGTTGCCATTTCCTTCTCCATTGCATGAAAGTGAAAAGTGAAAGTGAAGTTGCTCAGTCGTGTCCGACTCATAGCAACCCCATGGACTGCAGCCTACCAGGCTCCTCCGTCCATGGGATTTTCTAGGCAAGAGTACTGGAGTGGCTTGCCATTGCCTTCTCTGATATCATAATTGACAAGGTCTTAATTCACAAAACTCAACACATTATGTTAATTCATTTTGTACTTAAACTTTCATTTCAAAGAATAAAATAATGCCATTGGTAGCAACATTGGATACAACTATAGATTACCATACTAAGTGAAGTAAGTCAGAGAGAGAAAGACAAATATGACATAACATACATGTGCAATCTAAAATATGGTACAAACAAACCTATCTACCAAACAGAAACAGATGCACAGACACAGAGATTAGACTTGTGGTTGCCAAGGGGGAAGGGGGCAGAAGGAGAGGGATGGACTGAGAATTTGAGGTGGATATATGCAAACTATTGCTTTTAGAATGCATGAACAGCAAGGTCCTCCTGTATAGCACAGGGAACTATATACAGTCTCCTGGGATAAACCATAATGCAAAAGAATATTTTACGAAGAATGTTTATATGTGTAAAACTGCATCACTTTGCTGTACAGCAGAGATTGGCACAACATTGTAAATCAACTATACTTCAATAGAAAAAAGCAATATAAACTCTCTTTTTTTTAGATATGAATTATGTAATCTTCTATAATGTATTTTACTGCTTTTTAATGCAGGCTAAAAAATAATATAATAGCAGTAACAGAAAAAAAAAAAAGTCAAGTTACAGTTAGTGGTGTATGTTAGCATCTTTAGCTCATTGTAAAGTTATTGAATGACCAAATCACCTTTGAAAGGCAGTTGGTACTGAGAAATATCATGGGTTTCCGGCTTCTTATCCAGCTATTGGAACCCATCTTATATGCAGAAGCATGTAGTTTCTGTACAGCCTTATTGATGTCTTGAAGATGAAAGTACTTAGTATTTATGTCAACAGTTCAGTTCAGTTGCTCAGTCATGTCCGACTCTTTGCGACCCAATGAATCACAGCACACCAGACCTCCCTGTCTATCACCAACTCCCGGAGTTTACCCAAACTCATATGCATTGAGTCGGTGATGCCATCCAGCCATCTCATCCTCTGTCATCCCTTCTCCTCCTGCCCCCAATCCCTCCCAGCATCAGGGTCTTTTCCAATGAGTCAGCTCTTCGCATGAGGTGGCCAAAGTATTGGAGTTTCAGCCTCAGCATCAATCCTTCCAATGAACACCCAGGACTGATCTCCTTTAGGATGGACTGGTTGGATCTCCTTGCAGTCCAAGGGACTCTCAAGAGCCTTCTCCAACACCACAGTTCAAAAGCATCAATTCTTTGGTGCTCAGCTTTCTTCACGGTCCAACTCTCACATCCATACATGATCACTGGAAAAACCATAGCCTTAACTAGACAGACCTATGTTGGCAAAGTAATGTCTCTGCTTTTCAATATGCTATCTAAGTTGGTCATAACTTTCCTTCCAAGGAGTAAGTATCTTTTAATTTCATGGCTGCAGTCACCATCTGCAGTGATTTTGGAGCCCCCCAAAATAAAGTCTGACACTGTTTCCCCATCTATTTCCCATGAAGTGATGGGACTGGACGCTATGATCTTCGTTTTCTGAATGTTGAGCTTTAAGCCAACTTCTTCACTCTTCTCTTTCACTTTCATCAGGAGGCTTTTTAGTTCCTCTTCACTTTCTGCCATAAGGGTGGTGTCATCTGTGTATCTGAGGTTATTGATATTTGTCCCGGCAATCTTGATTCCAGCTTGTGCTTCTTCCAGCCCAGCGTTTCTCATGATGTACTCTGCACAGAAGTTAAATAAACAGGGTGACAATATACAGCCTTGACGTACTCCTTTTCCTATTTGGAACCATTCTGTTGTTCCATGTCCAGTTCTAACTGTTGCTTCCTGACTTGCATGTAGGTTTCTCAAGAGGCAGGTCAGGTGGTCTGGTATTTCCATCTCTTGAAGAATTTTCTGCATAAAAGTCCCCTTTTCAAACACAACCTACTACAATATACTGTTTTTATGTTGTAAAATTTCTGAAAATAGGCTGGGTCTGGTGGATCAGATTACCCATTCTGAGTCAGATGTGACTTTACTAGAAATATGACCTGTTGTATAGCATGTTAGTTTTCTATGCTGCCCTAGTATTTAGACAAACTTAGTAGTTAGTTGGTCAGAAGTCTGGATGGGCATGACCAGGTCCTCTGCTGAGCTTCAACAAGACAGGAGGCTCCTTGCTTCCTTCTTTATGTTTTGCAAGTGGTCCTCCTACACATGGTAGATGAGCCCCTTTCCTGATTCCAATGTCTCTGACTGTCCCTCAGACCACTTCTCTCTTGCCTCCAGCCAGAGGCAGCTCTCTGCTTCTAAGGCCTATGTGATTAGATTTGGCCACCTTGATAATCCAGAAAAATCTCCCTATTTTAAGATTAGTAATCTTTCCTTAATCTTTTTATTTAATATTGGGTTATAGTAGATTGGGGCTTCCCAGGTGTTGCTAGGGGTAAAGAACACCCACCTGCAAATCCAGGAGACATAAGAGATGTGGTTTGATCCCTGGGTCAGGAAGATCCTCTGGAGAAGGAAATGGCAACCCACTCCAATATTCTTGCTTGGAGAATCCCATGGACAAAAGAGTCTGGTGCACTACAGTCCATGGGATAGCAGAGAGTCAGACATGACTGAAGTGATTTTGCACACACAGTAGATTAACAATGTTAAGTTTCCGGTGTACAGTAAGGTGGTTCAGTTATGCATATGTGTGCATGCCACGTTGTTTGTTATTAATTTTAAATATAGCAGTGTGTACACCTCCATCCCAAACTCCCTAACTATTCCTCTCCCTACCCTTCCCTACCTCATAAGTTTGTTCTCTGTGAGTCTGTTTCTTAATTACATTTGCAAAGTTTCTCTTTCCATGTAATACATATATTCTCAGATTCCAGGGATTAGGACATGAACACCTTTAGAGTTCCCTTCTGCTAACTGCAAATATTGTTACTACTTTTCTGAGGAGATCAGTGATCTATTTGTGTTTTATTGTTTTTTTCTCCCGAGTTGCTTTCTCTATTATGGTTTTTGCTCTTCAAGTGGATTTTTTTTTTTTTTCCTTAGGTTTCTGCTGATTCTTGTCTTTCTGGGTCATATTTGAAATAATGACAGTTCTGTTTGCTTGGAGTAGTATAGCTGTGGGCTTCATCACATGGTGTTATGGGCCGGGGGCGGGGGGGGGGTGGTGGTCATCAATGTTGTATAGGCATTTTCTGTAGAGCTGGTTAAATTTCCAAGAGTAATAGCATTCTGAGGTTGTGGTAAGGAAAGAGAGCTGCTGGTGGTGGGGGTTGGGAGTGGGTATCTCAAGATTCTATATGTAGGCTTTCACATTTTCTCCCCTTTCTTGGTATAATATCACAGCCCTACTGAGAGTAGGGCTTTCTGCCCTCCAGTAGAAAGCAGTAGGCTTTCTGCCCTCCAGATCAAAGACTCCCTGTTTTCTTCTTGGGAGAATACATCTCTAGTCTTCTGATGGAGTAGAAGAGTTCAGTAAATCAGGAAGATGATCTTCAGGTCCAACTGAAGATTGTACACAGACTTCAAACTGACTCCCATTTGCAGCCCCACCTTTCCCACATCCAGAGGTGGCAGGCAATGCCCCTTTCTGAGCCTTCCATGAGATTCATGAGTTAAGTTGCTTCTCAGCATTCCCTACTTCATTCAAGATTCAACTTCTGGGGTTTGCCCTTGTGCATCTTCTTCCCAACTGTCTCTGTGTTGTTGATGTTGCCTCGTCTCTTGTCTCTGAGAAAAACTTGAAAAAACTGCTTTTCTATCTTCTCAATAGATGTTGAAGGGGAGCAGAGGTAAACACTAGCTCACTCTGCCGTCTGCCGTCTTTCGCTCGCACCTGATCCAATTGCATTATTGATCCAGGCATGTTGTCCTTTCAGGCTTTACTCCATCAATGTAGGCATTCACTTGAGTTGCTCATTCAGATGAACAAATAAAGATGAAGGGTAAGAGCAATACACAAGACCTTTGCTTACTCCAGGGCCTTCTAGAATACACTGGTGTGGAGTATGGATTTCCAGATGCAAATATCAACACCCACATTTCCTCCCCAACAATAACCTTCAGAAGCAGCTGCAATGCTACCACTTAGCTCGGTTTAGCAAAGGATCCTCCAGCAAGTGTGGAAATTGTGGTTGAGTATTCTCCAAGCTCTTTCAGAAAGAGAACCAGAGATGAGTTTTTATAATTGTATTCCCTCAAGAAGAAAAAAATCCAATTACCTGTATAAATCTGAGCACGTAAGCAAGACATCCAGGTTTTTTTTTTTTTTTTTTCCTCCTCAGAAGTAACCATGCCATTGACAGGTTACCATGGATTCTGAAGGCAGATAGAGAGTTACTGTAACAGTAATAGGTAGCAGACTGTGGTTTAATGGGAAAACGCTAGTTCCCTTGAATCTGTACTTTTTCTTGAGCCGCTCAGTTATTAGATAGCTACTTACTAAGCACTAGCTTCAGGCCAGGCAGAGTGTCACTCTTATGGAGTTGAAACTAAAAAGAGACGTGTATCACACTTGTCACAGTGCTTGGGATATTTGGTTCTTGATAATACTTGTTAAAGTGAAAACATGGACCTTGTTTTCAAATTGTATGTTCTCTAGATAGTGAGGCAAACGTATTTAGTTAGTGTGCATAGAAGAAAAAAAAATTTAGGTAGGTCTGAAAACTGGAGTGACAGTCTGGGGACAATTTATTACTAACCTGTCTCTCTTCCCCTGAGTGCCTGAAAAACTTGATCAAGTTAAGGGGAAAGGATATAATTGCTTGATAAAATGTTGTGCAAAATAGCCAAGGCATTAATATTGTCTGATGTGCCTGGAGATGTCAGGGCTGCATGTACAAATTCCCTCAAAATTTTGTGAAAAAACAAGCGCAAGGAAAACATTATATCTTAAAGTACTTATGTCTAACTTCTACATTTTTTTCTTCTTTTTCTCACTGAAATGAGGCTATAGATCTGGGTATCATAGGCTCATAAATATTGTATACAAAGCATTTCTGAATAGACTGTTATGACTAGATTCACCAAGTTGCTCAGTGAAAAACCCATTCCGATTTAGGTTTGAGTGACATGTTAAAATCCAGAATCCCTTAGTTTCATAGATAATGAAACTGATGTATTCATCTAGTTATCTTATCATTATGTTAATACAGTGGTAGTCTGGGATTTAATTTTTAAAACTAGTATAAAATACTCAAGGAATTTTGTACCGTGTATTCTTTTGTGATAGTTTTAGTGTTGAAAAATATATGCCATCACTCAAAGGGAAATATTTAAGCTGTTTTAATATGTGTGGCAGATACTGTTTACTGGCATATAGCTATATACCACCCTCTACTGGTGGAAAATTCTTCAAGAGATGGAAATACCAGACCACTTGACCTGCCTCTTGAGAAACCTATATGCAGGTCAGGAAGCAACAGTTAGAACTGGACATGGAACAACAGACTGGTTCCAAATAGGAAAAGGAGTACATGCAAGGCTGTATATTGTCACCCTGCTTATTTAACTGATGTGCAGAGTACATCATGAGAAACGCTGGACTGGAAGAAGCACAGGCTGGAATCAAGATTGCCAGGAGAAATATTAATAACCTCAGATGTGCAGATGACATCACCCTTATGGCAGAAAGTGAAGAGGAACTAAAAAGCCTCCTGTTAAAAGTGAAAGAGGAGAGTGAAGAAGTTGGCTTAAAGCTTAACATTCAGAAAACTAAGATCATGGCATCCGGTCCCATCACTTCATGGGAAATAGATGGGGAAACAGTGGAAAACAGTGTCAGACTTTATTTTGGGGGCTCCAAAATCACTGCAGATGGTGACTGCAGCCATGAAATTAAAAGACGCTTACTTCTTGGAAGGAAAGTTATGACCAACCTAGATAGCATATTCAAAAGCAGAGACATTACTTTGCCAACATAGGTCTGTCTAGTCAAGGCTATGGTTTTTCCAGTGGTCATGTATGGATGTAAGAGTTGGACTATAAAGAAAGCTGAGCACCGAAGAATTGATGCTTTTGAACTGTGATGTTGGAGAAGACTCTTGAGAGTCCCTTGGACTGCAAGGAGATCCAACCAGTCCATCCTAAAGGAGATCAGTCCTGGGTGTTCATTGGAAGGATTGATGCTGAGGCTGAAACTCCAATACTTTGGCCACCTTATGCAAAGAGTTGACTCATTGGAAAAGACCCTGATGCTGGGAGGGATTGGAGGCAGGAGGAGAAGGGACTGACAGAGGATGAGATGGCTGGATGGCATCACTGACTCGATGGACATGAGTCTGGGTGAACTCTGGGAGTTGGTGATGGACAGGGAGGCCTGGTGTGCTGTGAGTCATGGGGTTGCAAAGAGTCGGACATGACTGAGTGACTGGACTGAACTGATTGGTGTTATATTTCCTAGACCCACTTTGGGCTCAAAGGAGGTTCTGTCAATGGGAGACCTTCTAGGAGAATTAGAGGCAGGAGGGCAGGAGAAGCCATTCTGCTTCTGCTGAAGTGTAGGCAGAAGAACCAGCATGGATGGCAGGAAGTTCATGGCTTTTATTCAGGATTGGGTGGTACCAGCAGTGAGTATAGTCCCTTGGGATCTTACAAGGGCACTGGCTGCTCCTTGATCTCTGGTCAGTATTACCTTCCCTCTTTTGCCCTCGTCCCCCTAGAACTTTCCACACTTTTCTAACTAATTTTTTATATTAACTATCTGTGTCTCTCTCTGTAGGCTATAAAGATTGATTTCTGTTTACCTCCCCAGGTACTGGCTGATAAAGAACGGAGTCCCTTAAAACTACAATCAGGATTTTCTTGTCTTTTAGTGAACTGTTCTGTAATTTCTGGATATTTGTCTGATACTCTGGTTTCTCTACTCTTGCCCTTCTTAAGACACTACTCTTACTTGGAGGTTGTAAATGTAACTACATGGATATTATCCCTGGGTAATCAAATAGTCTTTAACCTTATCCTATTTCACATGGCTTGAATGTACCACACTTTACTGTTCAATTATATGTTATATATTTAAGTGTTCTTGAATTAATTATCTGTTGTACTGTTAGCATAACAAAGTCCCTCAAGACTTAGTGGCTTAAGCCAACGCATGTTATCCCGTGGTTTCTGCAGGTCAGGAACCTGGTGTGGCTTAGCTAAGGCATCTGTCTCAGAATCTCTCTCAAGACTACACAGTGTTGGTAGGTGTTTTGGCTTCATTTGAAGGCTCAACTAGCAGACGATCTGCCAACACATGATTGTTGCTTGGGTTCTCATCAGATGAGCTCACAGCATGGTATGCTGGCTATTTCTGAGACTATATATATATATATATATATAAATTTATTTTTGTTTGGCTGCACTGGGTGTTTGTTGCTGCATGCAGGCCTTCTCTAGCTGAGGTGAGTGGGGACCACTGTCTAGCTGAATGCATGGGTTTCTCATTGCAGTGGCTTCTCTTATTGTAGATCACAGACTCTAGGCACCTGGGCTTCCTTAGTCGCAGCACCACAGGCTCAGTAGTTGTGGCTCACAGGCTTTGTTGTCCTGAGGCATGTGGAAATCTTAGTTCCCAGACCAGGGCTCAAACCTGTGTCCCCTGCATTTGCAGGCAGATTCTTAACTAATGAACCACAAAGGAAGTCCTGGACATAGTCTTTTATACCTAATCTTGGCAGGGGCAGCCCATCACTTTTTTATGTTTGGTAGAAGTAAGGTACTACATCCAGTCCACAAACAAACGGAGAGGGAATATACAAGCATGTGAATCCTGGGAGGTGGGGATCATTCAGAACCACTTCAGAAGGTGCCAAACACATTGCTTTCCTAAAGAAACAGTGCCTTTCTTGATTTCTGCTTCAGTGCTTAGTAAAATATTGATGAAAGTTGGGCTTTTATGTAGTGTAGAGACAGCCTAATTATTTTGGTTTTGGTGACTGCATATATAAACTTATTAGCAATAGAAAAAGGTAGCCAAACAAGTTGCCTCACCTTGTTTCTCCCTGGGTTATACGCTTATTTCTTGAGACTGCAATGAATACATTATTAATTTTCACTTGTATGTTGTGTAAGATCACTGCATAAATGAATCACCTTAGCTCTTACCAGTTTGAAAGATTTTCTTTAGTTACAAAGAGAGCTTCAGGATCTTCAACTCAACCTCCACTCTGGAATACATCCTTTAATGGCCACAGAAATGAAAAATGTGCCACCTGCAGACTTTCAGATAAACCGATCCCCATTTCCAGAGGGTGTGGAAATGTCTACTTTTAGTGGGATCTTTCAACATTGCATCATGCTCACACTTCGCTCTCTTCCTTAAATCCTGATAAATAACAAAGTGTTCTGTTTGAATAGGGGGCAGGTTTCTGCTATTAAAGATGCTCACATCGCAACCCTGTGCTATTTCTCAGGAGTCCTGCCAGTGCTTTTATCATTTGAAATCTAAAGGGGCTTAAAGTGGCTTCGTTGAAACCCTCTCTATGAAAAGTTAAAATCCTTCCATAAGTCAGAATGAAATGCAGCTATATAAAGACTCAGCAGTTACGTTACTTTCCAGGTAGAAAATGTCTTGGCTATGCTGTACCATATTACATCTGAAGAATAAAGTTTTTATATAAATCTCAGATATCTGAGATATGAGCACACAAGTTTTAAATATACACACCGAAATATTTGCTATGAGACTTTGCCCTGCATGAGGGCAGAGGCAGTATCACCCAAGTGGTAGATACGGAGAGCAAGTGACAGACCGACTCCTTAGGCGAACTCTATTTGCAGTGTGACTAGGACGCCAGTTATTCTAAGAGTCACTGCTGTGGGTGAATTATGTCCCCTTTCCAGATGTAAATGCTTCCAGAAGGAAAAACATGTAAGTAATTTTCAGAACCAGATACCTTTGGGTAAATTAGTCAGATTCTTTCCATAGGAAATCTCTTGATAGATGGCAAAATGTGGAGAGAAGTAAGCTAAGGGCCTTCCCAGGCAAGAGGATGGATAATGAGGGCCACCAGGCAGTTAGGGCACTGGAAGAACAGAGGACAGACTGCATAGGGTGGCAGAACACCTCATGAATAAGGCATTTATTTGTGTGTCAGATGCCGTGTAAAGTGTCACATGTCCATCAGATAACCATCCTCATATCTCTCTTCATGGCTAGAAGGGGCAGAGCTGCGATTCAGGCTCAGCTTTGTCTGACTCTAAAGTGAGTGCTGTTTCATCACAGTTTCTCAAAATTATTCTGGAATTTAAGATGAGAAGCCCCAAAGATAGAATTGGCAACTTACTTCCTTAAGTGTATGTATGGTGAAAGAGAAAATGAGAGAGCCATCCTGCAGTAGAAATGAAATGCTTGTTACTACCTTTAGAGAGATTGCAATTGGATCAGTTTTTCTTTCCCATGGAAACTGTTTGCTTAGTTATCTTGAAATTTCTGTCTTGAGTGCTCCAGGCCACTTGGCATAGGTGGTTTAAGGGAACTTAATATGAGGGACCATATTTGCTCATGCACCTCCTTTCCTTCCTGCAAATATTGGACCAAACTACATCCTCAGAAACAGAAGCAAACAATAATTGATGGTCATATTAATAACCCTGAAACATCAAGAAAATGTCAAATTGTGTTCAGTGCCCCATATATAATCAGGCAAAGTATGCATCTAATATTTCAGAAAGATTTTTAATATGTTTAATTTTCCTAAATATTAGCACCTCATTCCACTAATGTCAACTCATCAGTTGACATGTTGCTTATTTTTTAAAAGTCCTAAGAGGTGTTTGGCATGGTTCTTGTCATCAAGAATTTCTACTCTTGTTCAGTCAACAAATATTCAGTAAGTACCTACTGGATACTGGGCAGAAGTCTAGAGGCTAGAGATAAAGCAGTGACTGAACTCATACAGAACAAGAAGACAAAAGACATTAAATAGTTGAGGGGGTGGCTAGATGTAGTGTACAGACTTCTAAAATTTGATGATTCCATAAAGAAGGGAAATGTACAATGTTTGGGGAAATTTGCACTTGGCCAAATAGAGGCAGATTTTAATTTCTCAAAGAATCTAAAGTTTAATTTAAAAAGATCTGACTCCTCTTAAAATTGATGTCTGACCAACACATCCTTTTCCCCAGAGACACTACACTGATACCGTCCATCCATTCACTCATTCATTAATTTATTCAACATATACCTGAGCGCCTACTGCATGCAGGATAATGGGTTGGGCCTTATCAATATATTTGAACAGAAGAGCAAGCCCTGCCCCTCATGGGAAGATTTATATGTTGCAAAGTACAAGCAAGGAAAATAGCAAAGAGCTATTTGACAGGATACATATTGAAAGGCCTCTCTTAGGAGATGACATTCATGCTTGAAACCTGATGCCTCAGAAAGAGGCAGACCAGTGAAGACGGGAAAGAAGAGCATTGCTAGCTCAGCATTCAGCTTTCAGAGGGATGCAGGGGAGAGTGAAATTAGCATGTATAAAGAAAACGAAAACAAGGCCAGTTTGGCAGGTGCATTGGGAGTGAGGGTGGCAATTTTATAGGGTAGGAGAGGTGGCTGGGCTTCCCTGGTGGCTCAGACAGTAAAGAATCTGCCTGCAATGCAGGAGACCCAGGTTTGACCCCTGGGTTGGGAAGATCCCCTGGGAATGGCTACCTGCTCCAGTATTCTTGCCTGGAGAATTCCATGGAAAGAGGAGCCTGCTGGGCTATGGTCCATAGGGTCACAAAGGAATTGGACATGACTGAGTGACCAAGCACAGAGAGGTGGTCAGGGATCAGACTGTCAGTACCTTGGAAGTTATGATAAAGAACTTATGTATGAAAATAAATACATTTTATTTTCAATATAAAGGCAGTTGCTGATTGGTTTTAAGCAAAGAATGGTCCAAATCATGTTTATAAATGCTATTTTGGCTACTTTGTGGAGAATGGACTAAAAATGAAAAGCAATTAGGAGGCTTTAGTTACAGGTGGAAATATCACAAGCTTTTCCCTTGGCAAAACTAGCAGATCATAAAAATACAGCCGGTAATTTTGCCTTCCATTTGTCTGAAGCACTTATTCTTCTTTTGGTTTAGAGATATTGAATCAACTCAACAGTGGCAAATAGCTTTTCTCTGGGGAATCGCTGACTCAATAAATTTTCAAAGCCAGTGTCCAGTTTAATTCACAGTGGTGTCTTTTCCTCTAGATGTTCAATAGCCTTTTCTCTTACTTCTTCTCCTCCTCCTTCCTCTTGTTATTGCTGTTATTATTATTTTCTTAGTCCTCCTTGATTCCTCCAAGCAATATTTATTATCTTATGCCACACTTACTCTTCTTCCTTCCAGCTCAAACAAGAGGCTTCTCACATTCTCAGTCATCCTAGTCCAGTCAAAATGTAGATTATGACCACAGTCTATACTGTGTACAGAGCAGGAGAAGAAATGATCCTTGTAAGATTAAGGAGATGATATCATGTTCATCATTAACAATATACACATGAAAACCACTTGGTGATGAGAATTATGATTGCCAAAGGAGAGTGCAGTCAGTGGGTAAACTAGAAGGTGAGACAAGGAGGCACTCGCTCCAGGCTGGAGGAGAGTTGGCTTTGAACTAGCTTACAATAACCAGGGTTCAATTCCAGAGTGTATAAGTAGAGCAAATCCTGCCCTACCTTCTGAATATCTACCCAGGGAGGAGAGAAGAATGGATGTCAAGGATATAAACTCCTTAAATGCTGGGAAATATTGAAGGCAAAAGGAGAAAGGGGCAGCAGAGGATGAGGTGGTTAGACAGCATCACTGACTTAGAGGACATGAATTTGAGCAAACTCCAGAGATAGTGAGAAGGAAATGGCCACCCACTCCAGTATCCTTACATGGAAAATCTCATGGGCAGAGGAGCCTAGTGGGCTGTAGTTGGGCACGACTGAGCAACTAACACTTACTTACACCAGAGATAGCGAAGGACAGGGAAGCCTGCTATGCTGCTATCCACAGGGTCACAAAGAGTTGGATATGACCAAGCAACTCAACAACAACAGACTTCTATTAGTCAACTTGGATTGTTGTAACAAAATACCATTGAGTGTGTGCACTAAACAAGAGACATTTATTTTTTCACAATTTTTGATGCTATTAGTCCAAGATCAGGGTGCCAGCATAATGGGTGTCTGGTGAGGCCCCTCTACTGGCTTGCAGATGGCCACATATGGTGGAGAGCAATGTCTCTGGTAGATTTCCTAATGTAAGGTCATTGATCCCATCATTAGGGCCCTACTCATGATGACATCTAAACCTAATTACCTGCCCTGGTCCTCACCTCCAAATACCATAACATCAGGGATTAGGTCTTAATTTGTGTGTGTGTGGGGGGGGGGGGATGAAATCAAATCAGTTCTTAACACTATTTCAGGCCCTGTTTCAACTTTTAATTTTTTTACTTTATTTTGTAATATTTGTTACGGGGATCATGAACTCCTTATTGCCAAATTCAGACTGAAATTAAAGAAAGTGGAGAAAACTACTAGACCATTCAGGTATGACCTAAATCAAATCCCTTAAGACTATACAGTGGAAATGAGAAATAGATTTAAGGCACTAGATCTGATAGACAGTGCCTGATGAACCATGGATGGAGGTTCATGACATTGTACAGGAGACAGGAATGAAGACCATCCCCAAGAAAAAGAAATGCAAAAGAGCAAAATGGCTGTCTGAGGAGGCCTTACAAATATCTGTGAAAAGAAGGGAAGTGAAAAGCAAAGGAGAAAAGGAAAGATATACCCATTTGAATGCAGAGTTCCAAAGAATAGCAAGAAGAGATAAGAAAGCCTGCTTCAGCGATCAATGCAAAGAAATAGAGGAAAACAACAGAATGGGAAAGACTAGAGATCTCTTCAAGAAAATTAGTGATAACAAGGGAATGTTTCATGCAAAAGTGAAATGAAAGTGAAGTTGCTCAGTCGTGTCCGACTCTTAGCGACCCCATGGACTACAGCCCACCAGGCCCTCCGTCCATGGGATTTTCCGGGCAAGAGTATTGGAGTGGGGTGCCATTGCCTTCTCATTAACAGTGGCTAGGCATATTATATTTCATGCAAAGATGGGAACAATAAAGGACAGAAATTATATGGACCTAACAGAAGTAGAAGATATTAAGAAGAGGTAGCAAGAATACACAGAAGAACTGTACAAAAAAAGATCTTCATGACCCAGATAATCATGATGGTGTGATCACTCACTTAGAGCCAGACATCCTGGAATGTGAAGTCAAGTGGGCCTAAGGAAGCATCACTACCAACAAAGCTAGTGGAGGTGATGGAATTCCAGTTGAGCTATTTCAAATCCTGAAAAATGATGCTGTGAAAGTGCTGTACTCAATATGCCAGCAGATTTGGAAAACTCAGCAGTGGCCACAGGACTGGGAAAGGTCAGTTTTCATTCCAATCCCAAAGAAAAGCAATGCCAAAGAATGCTCAAACTACCACATAATTGCACTCATCTCATGCTAGTAAAGTAATGCTCAAAATTCTCCAAGACAGGCTTCAGCAATACGTGAACTGTGAACTTCCAGATGTTCAAGTTGGCTTTAGAAAAGGCAGAGGAAGCAGAGATCAAATTGCCAACATCTACTGGATCATCAAAAAAGCAAGAGAGTTCCAGAAAAACATCTATTTCTGCGTTATTGACTATGCCAAAGCCTTTGACTGTGTGGATCACTTGGAAAATTCTGAAAGAGATGGAAATACCAGACCATCTGACCTGCCTCTTGAGAAACCTGTATGCAGGTTAGGAAGCAACAGTTAGAACTGGCCATGGAACAACAGACTGGTTCTAAATAGGAAAAGGAGTTCGTCAAGGCTGTATATTGTCACCCTGCTTATTTAACTTATATGCAGAGTACATCATGAGAAACACTGGGCTGGAGGAAGTACAAGGTGGAATCAAGATTGCTGGGAGAAATATCAATAACCTCAGATATGCAGATGACACCACCCTTATGGCAGAAAGTGAAGAAGAACTTAAGAGCCTCTTGATGAAAGTGAAAGAGGAGAGTGAAAAAGTTGGCTTAAAGCTCAACATTCAGAAAACAAAGATCATGGCATCTGGTCCCATCACTTCATGGGAAATAGATGGGGAAACAGTGGAAACAGTGTCAGACTTTATTTTTGGGGGCTCCAAAATCACTGCAGATGGCGACTGCAGCCATGAAATTAAAAGACACTTACTCCTTGGAAGGAAAGTTATGACCAACCTAGATAGCATATTAAAAAGCAGAGACATTACTTTGCCAACATAGGTCTGTCTAGTCAAGGCTATGGTTTTTCCTGTGGTCATGTATGGATGTGAGAGTTGGACTGTGACGAAGGCTGAGCGCAGAAGAATTGATTCTTTTGAACTGTGGTGTTGGAGAAGACTCTTGAGAGTCCCTTGGACTGCAAGGAGATCCAACCTGTCCATCCTAAAGGAGATCAGTCCTGGACGTTCATTAGAAGGACTGATGCTGAAGCTGAAACTCCAATACTTTGGCCACCTCATGCGAAGAGTTGACTCATTTGAAAAGACCCTGATGCTGGGAAAGATTGAGGGCAGGAGGAGAAGGGGATGACAGAAGAGGAGATGGTTGGATGGCATCACGTATTCAATGGACATGGGTTTGGGTGGACTCCGGGAGTTTGTGATGGTCAGGGAGGCCTGGCATGCTGTTATTCATGGGGTCACAAAGAGTTGGACATGACTGAGTGACTGAACTGAACTGAAGTGATATCATGTGAAATACTATGCATATGTAGAGACTCTGTCTCTTCCATGAAACTAGGCTCTACAAACACAGTGATTGGGTTCTTTGCTCATTACTTTTTTCCCAACTGTTTAAATGATAGGTGCTTGGTACATATCCACCTAATGAATGTTTAAATTTGAAGTCTAATACAAATTTATATTTAAAAAGCCCTTCTGTGATTTATATATTGGGATTCTGCATTAATATCTTACTTTTTACAATGAAATACATTGTAATGCATGCTGAGAAAATACGTGTAATTCATGCTAAGAAACTCTGAAAATATTGAATACCTCTCGATAAGCTCTTCCATCATTTGCATTATGGGCAAACTGACAAGAATTTATAGTGTTTCATAAAACCCTCTGTGGATTATATTGACTAGCTTCTCTTACAAAAATCACTCAGTCCTTTGGTCCAGGAGATCTTAGCCGGGAACTCAGGACTCCCTGCAACCTGGTTTCCATTTACTGTCTCGTGTTGTCGGTTCTTCTCCTTCAGTCTGCTGACTCCACTAGAAACTGCTTGCTAGTTTATCTGTTTCAAAAACATGCCCTGCAGCTTTGCCCTGTTGCTCTCCTAACTCTGCTGATGGTATTCTGAGATGAACTTTTCCTAAGGCTTCACTTATGGTGGTGGTTTAGTCACTAAATCTGACTCTTGCAGCTCTAGGGTCTGTAGCCCCCCAAGATCCTCCATCCATGGGATTTTCCAGGCAAGAATACTGGAGTGGTTTGCCATTTCCTTCCCCAGGAGATCTTCCTAACCCAGGGATCGAACCCTCGTCACCTGCACTGCTGGCAGATTCTTCACCAGCTGAGCTACCAGGGAAGCCTTCACATATAATCCTATTTGATCCTTACCATGATCCTATGGGGTGGATATTGTTGTACATATTTTAGCTGAAGAAATTCAGGGTCAGGAGTGAAGTAACTTGCCTAAAATGACATGGCTAGTAAGTTGCAAACCCAAGCCTCTACCCCAAAGTTTGTAATCCCCAACATGATACCTTCACTTCTGAAAGGACCTGTCTGCATCTCCCTAGATCTTCAAGGCCAACTTAGATGGTACTTCATCCATCAAGTCTTTGCTGAATACTCTAGTTCAATGAATCATCCCTTCTGGTAACAAAAATAGCTATTATTTGTTGACTGCCTACTATGTACCAGGACTTCTGTTAAGTTCTTTTATGTTAATTATCTTATTTAATGCTCTCATTGACCTTATGCAATTAGTATAACATTATTACAGATTAGAAGCTAGCTTCAGAGTGATAAGGATATCTTATTCAAGGTGACAGAGCTACAATATTTCAGGGAGGGGGTTCAAACCCAGGTCTGTCTGGCCTTGGAGCCAGAGTTTTGCCTTGTAATCTCCCATGTTAGAAGTACAACCTATTCCACCAGGCATGGCTGGTTATAGGCTAATGTGTTAATGTGAATAATTTGAATGAAGTCATCCTGATTAGAAATAAGGGCAAGGAGTGACCAACACAACACAGATCTGTATAAAAGAGTATAAGCTGGATGGCTGTATTAGTTTCCTTTGATGCTATAACTACCACAAACGCACTGGCTTAAAACAACACATATTTATAATCTTATGGCTCTGGATATTAGAAGTCCTAAAATCAAAGTTTTGGCAGGGCTGCATTTTTTTTCTCAAGTCCCTAGGAAAGGATATGTTTTCTTGGCTAGTTTTTACAGGCTGCTGGCATCGCTTGGCTTGATTCTATCCTACAGCTTCAGTGTCAGCAGCGTTGTATCCTTCAAACTTTTTCCTTTGACTCTTCTCTCTTAAAAGGACCCTTTTGATTACACTGGGTCCCTCTGGACAATCCAAAGTAATGTTTCCATCATGAGATCTTCCCTTAATCACATTTGGAAAGTCCCTTTTGACAGAGAAGATAACGCATTCATGTTCGTGGGGTTAGGACATGAACATCTTTGGGGAAGGGGGAGGCGTTATTCAGCCTGCCACAGTGATGGTGGTGTATAGGACTTTCAGCTCTCAAGGGCTAGGGAGAGGGAGTTGAGGACTGATTGCTTTAATCCATACTATGGGTCTTTTTATTTTAAGGAAAACAGAGAGAAACAGTTAATCCAAAGGAAAAAGCTCTAATGGTGAGATTTCAGGCACTGCTACCTGCAGCACCTTTCAAAATTCAAAAGGTAAATCATTGCCTATTGTACCGACACAGAACACCAACCAGGAAAAATTCCCACAGAGATTTCTCAGTAAGTCTTCACTAGGGATACACCTATGATGGTCAGACATCATCTCTGTGAAACTCTTCAAACCTGTTGGAGTACTATGAGTGGAGACATGGTCAGATAGCAGGGCAGGGCTGCCTGGAGGCCATGCCATGGAGATGACCTTACCTGTTTTCTAGGTGATGGAGAGATGGCATTTGGATGCCTGACTTTTCTAAGTTTTCATTGCAAATGAGTTGAAGGGTTGGAACTGAATTGGTGGTTGCTTGAATCTCAGTCCAGTGCCCTTTTTCATTCTGACTGAACTTGAGGGATGTTTTTAAAGGCAGTGGAGAGAAAAGGGTGTCTACTAGGAAAGAACAGTATAGACAGCACAAGGCCAGAAGCTTAGAGCAGCATGTCAGTGGAGCACCAAATGTCTTTCCATGCTTCGCTTTTTAATAGAGCCCTACTTTCCTTTTTCTCCTCTTGCTTGCTTTTCTCTCTTTAAGACAATGTCAACGTCTGTGGTGGAGGCCCTGTGGTGTGGGCACTTGATACAGGAAAGATTGGAGGTGATAGAGGAGTGCAAGCAATGATTTTTATTTCACTTCCAACTCTGTTCCTGTTGCTCACATGACTTAGAAGTTAAGTGGGTAAAGAGCAAAACACTTGTTACACTTGTGGAAAATGATTTAGGTTGTTATTGTATACCTATCCCAATGTCTCTATTTCCATGTGAACAACACCTACGAGAATTGGACTGTAAACCTCATGGTACTCTTCCCCTCCTGATTCTGCAGCATAGGCAAAATTCTACAGCACAATGCTGTTTTTTAAAAGCCACTTTATTGACACATGATTGAAATATAAAAAGAGGTATATATTTAAGGCATACAGCCAGATGAATTTGGTGATCAGATACACGCATGACGCTATCACCATCACCACCATCCAGGTCATGAATGTATTCATCACCTCCAAAACTGTCCTTCCACCTCTATTATTATTATTGCAACACTTAACATAAGATCTACCTTCTTAACAAATTTTAAGCATCCAGGACAGTATTGTTAGCTATAGGTGCTTGCTATATAATGGATATCCAGAACTTATTTATCATATATAACCAAATGCTGAGGTTTTTGAGGCTACTAGATCAAGCCCTCGGAATAAAGATATACATGTAATTCTAGCCTCTGGCAAATAGATGGGCAAATAGTAAGAGGAAGAGATAGCAGGCATTTGCAGAGTAACTTGAAGGAAATACGTTTCTTTATACTGAGAGAATTTTAACATAGTTAATTTCAGCTAAGGACATATTCTTTGAGTTGGGTATCTGTTTATTGTATTTAAGATCTTGGTATATATTTGGTGAACTCAGTTAAAGCAACACTTTTTGAGGAACATTGGCTTCACAAGAAGTATTTAAGTCTCAAGATGCTGCATATTAATGCTTCCACTCTGGAAAAAAAAAATCTGAAGATACAAGGTAAGATTTGCTTCAGCCAGTATGATTTCTTCTTTGTCTATTTACCTCATCCAGACTGACATCAGCTCCCCTGCTCATTCACACAGACATGTTAGAGCAGACGTGCTCCCCATTCTCAGGAAATTTGCTGTAAAGAGAGTCTGAAGTGAAAGATACTTTCTACTATAACCAATACAGAATTGCAAAAGTGAAGAAGAATTGTAAAAGTGGAGAAGATATTTGGGAGAGAGGGGATTTTCTTCCTACAAATAACCACTGCATTTTATACTCTGTTTATATCCACTTTAAATCTCCTTTACCACCAAAAGGAATTTAAATGCTTATTTCTCTCTCAGTGTAATATCTAAGTATTTTTTCCCCTAATGCTTCCATCTCTAGAATGCATACAAACCTACTAACAGTTGACTTGGGAATGGACATCCAAAGGTTGATCAGCTGTCATTTCTCAGGCCAGGGCTGAATCAGCAGCATGACAACCTACAAGCAGCTGCAACATCTGGAACAACATCATAGGAGTAAAGGGAATGATGTCTCATGGCCAGATCTCAGACTAACTCAAACAAAACAAATTCAGTCTGATGATAAATTCACTTTGGCTCTTGCTCTTGTGTTGGAAGCATCCAGTCCCTGCCAGGACAACCAGAATGGCTGAAAGGAGGAAGTTAAAACAGCAATTAGATGGTACTAATGTGGCTCCGGTATAATCCCTCCCTTGGTTTCAGGTCTGCCTGCCAGGGCTTTGGCCAGCATCCCAGTGCTTAATTGCATTTTGCAAGTAGCCGTGGTACACAATTGCCACTCTATCTCCCTAACTAATTTCAGACACAATCCTCATAACCAGTTCACTAAAGGGAACTGAAATACCTCTGACAGAAAAAGATGAAAGTATTTTCTAGTTTAAAGACTGATTCAATTGAGGGAATAGTTGGTTCTGAGAGAGAAAAGAATAGGAGGTAAAATAGATGAATAAATCATACCCTTGAATTCTAGAAGTATCTTTCATTATTATTATTATTATTATTTTTTGTAAAGCATGATAGAGTAACCGTTAACAAGATTTGAGACATTGCTACTGTTGAAATTTTATATACATTTTCAAGTGGAATAGATCTTAATTGGAATTCGGCCTTACGGTAATTGAAGGGCAGTGGAGCTTAGTAGAATGGGTCCTGGTCTCATTCTGGAGATCACTGGTTCTAGGCCCAATGAACTATTTTAGTCTTGTCTATGCTAGTTGCTAAATATATGAACTTGGAGAAGCCACTTAGAAATTTAATATTTCCATTTTCTCCTCAACATATTGAGGATAAATGTTTCCCTTGTCTAATTTGCAGGATTGTTAAAACACTTGTAAAATTGCAAAATAATGAGTTTGAGGACTTATGTTAAAATCTTAACTAGTAAATATTTCTAGTAAAAAATAAATAGATGTGTATCCACTATAGCCATCTATAAAATTATAATGAAGGCTGGAGGAAGATTAAAGAAGTGTGAGTTTTAAGGGAGATCAACAAAAAGCATCCACAAAAAAGAGCACAAGGGAAATGTTATCTCCTTGAGATAATGCTAATCAGAATAGACAAACTCCATTAGGCTACAGTGCAATGGGAATGGAGCTGGTCAGCCACCAGTTGACACTTCTGAGCACTTACAGGCCACTGAACACTATGATGGCCATTGTGGGAATTAGAACATCCCTGTGTTCTTAAGGGGACCATAATCTAGCTGAATAAACAAGACCCAGATATTATGCATTGGACAAGAAAATATGCACTTATAAGTTGTTAAGTACATGTTTAAAGGTCAGTAGAAGTTGAAGTCACAAAAAAGAAGAAAATCAGAAGAAGACAACAGTTTAGAGAGGCTTCATGGAGGATCCAGGATTTGAGTGGGACTGAAAGAATGTTAAGATTTGAAAGTAGAAAATAGGAGAAAGTTTAGCTGTTTCAGGAGAAGGGAACATAATGAATAAAAGTGTAGAGGAGAGAATAACTATGATGAAAAGAGAGGTGGCTATGTTAATTAAAGTGTGATTTATAAATCTTGTTTATAGTTCCTACATACATAAGCAGCTATGGCAAAGTTTCTCACCAAAAGGCATCATGCATTTAATACCTATACCAAACAGTAACTCAGTAGCTCATGTAATGTATAAATGTCTGAATCTTCCTGAAAGATGACAGAGATCCTAGACAAACAAGGCTTAGCTGAAAATGGTGAGAACACTTCAAGTACAAAAGAACAAATGAAAAGGAAAGGACCAAATCTAACAAGGGTCAGAAACAGACATCAAAGTCAAGTTAGAGAATCAAGAGTTCAAAGAGATGAGGTCAAACAAGAGCAGAGTCTAGAGAAAGCTCAGAAAAGAGGGCCTTGAACCTTTGCCTCTAAGACCAGCTGGTCACTGGGGCTTGCTTCTATGAGCTAACAGAAGACATTCAGGAGTCTGGTTCAGAGGCCTGGGGGTTGGGGGAATTGACAGGAGGCCATTTAGATCAGTGCAGTAACAGCTTTCAATAATCAAATTCTACTTTGCAGTCCTGTTCCCTTAAGATCCTTGTCATAGGAAGAAAGCTGATGTTTACTAAGCCTGAAGAATCATGGAACCTGAAAGTGGATTTAAATAGGTCTTCTTATTTGATTTTAGCTGAATTGTTAATACCAATATGTTTAAAGGAATCTTTGGGAAGATTTGACTTTATAGGTTGGAAGGAAAAACATAATTAAGATCCATTATATATATATAAAATAAACTAATTTGTTTATTTTAATTGGAGGATAATTACAATATTGTGATGGGTTTTGCCATACATTATTAGGTAGGAAGTTAGATATCAACCAGGCCTCCCCTGGAGAAGCCCCTGTGGTTATTTTGTATCCACTGTGTGCCTAGAATGCATGGGCAGGAGTTGAAAAGTCTCTGGTTATTTTGTTGCATATCTGTGTACTCTCCTGGGTGTGTCTGGGCTGGAGTTTAGAGATCAGCTTGCATCCCTAAAGGTCAGTTTTCATTCCAATCCCAAAGAAAGGCAATGCCAAAGAATGCTCAAACTACCGCACAATTGCACTCATCTCACATGCTAGCAAAGTAATGCTCAAGATTCTCCAAACCAGACTTCAGCAATACGTGAACTGTGAACTTCCTGATGTTCAAGCTGGTTTTAGAAAAGGCAGCGGAACCAGAGATCAAATTGCCAACATCCTCTGGATCATGGAAAAAGCAAGAGAGTTCCAGAAAAACATCTATTTCTGCTTTATTGACTACGCCAAAGCCTTTGACTGTGTGGATCACAATAAACTGTGGAAAATTCTTCAAGAGATGGGAATACCAGATCACCTGACCTGCCTCTTGAGAAATCTGTATGCAGGTCAGGAAGCAACAGTTAGAATTGGACATGGAACAACAGACTGGTTCCAAATAGGAAAAGGAGTATGTCAAGGCTGTATATTATTACCCTGCTTATCTAACTTATATGCAGAGTACATCATGAGAAACGCTGGACTGGAAGAAACACAAGCTGGAATCAAGATTGCCAGGAGAAATATCAATAACCTCAGATATGCAGATGACACCACCCTTATGGCAGAAAGTGAAGAAGAACTCAAAAGCCTCTTGATGAAAGTGGAAGTGGAGAGTGAAAAAGTTGGCTTAAAGCTCAACATTCAGAAAATGAAGATCATGGCATCTGGTCCCATCAGTTCATGGGAAATAGATGGGGAAACGGTGGAAACAGTGTCAGACTTTATTTTTCTGGGCTCCAAAATTACTGCAGATGGTGATTGCCGCCATGAAATTAAAAGATGCTTACTCCTTGAAAGGAAAGTTATGACCAACCTAGATAGCATATTCAAAAGCAGAGACATTACTTTGCCAACAAAGGTCCGTCTAGCCAAGGCTATGGTTTTTCCTGTGGTCATGTATGGATGTGAGAGTTGGACTGTGAAGAAGGCTGAGTGCCGAAGAATTGATGCTTTTGAACTGTGGTGTTGGAGAAGACTCTTGAGAGTCCCTTGGACTGCAAGGAGATCCAACCAGTCCATTCTGAAGGAGATCAGCCCTGGGATTTCTTTGGAGGGAATGATGCTGAAGCTGAAACTCCAGTACTTTGGCCACCTCATGCGAAGAGTTGACTTATTGGAAAAGACTCTGATGCTGGGAGGGATTGGGGGCAGGAGGAGAAGGGGACGACAGAGGATGAGATGGCTGGATGGCATCACCGACTCGATGGACGTTAGTCTGAGTGAACTCTGAGAGTTGGTGATGAACAGGGAGGTGCTGCAATTCATGGGGTCGCAAAGAGTCGAACACGACTGAGTGACTGAACTGAACTGAACTGCATCCCTTTCAGCTAGGCCTCCCCTCATTACTCATGTCTAACTTTCTACCTAACATCAACCTGAATCGGCCACAGGTATACATGTTTCCCCCCTCTCCTGCCCCCACCATCATGAACCTCCTTTCCACCTCCCTCCCCATCCTGTCCCTCTGGGTTGCCCCAGAGTACCAGCTTTGGGTGCCCTGCTTCATGCATCGAACTCACACTGGTCATCTATTTTAAATAAGGTAATTATACGTTTTAATGCTGTTCTCTCAAATCATCCCACCCTCACCTTCTCCCACTGAGTCTCCTTTGCTGCCCTGCATGTAGGGTCATTGGTACCATCTTTATAGATTCCATATATATGCATTAATATGCAGTATTTGTCTTTCTCTTTCTGACTTCACTGTATAATAGGCTCCAGGTTCATTCACCACATTAGAACTGACTCAAATGTGTTCCTTTTTATAGCTGATTTAATATTCTATTGTGCATATATACCACAACTTCCTGATCCATTCATCTGCCAATGGAAATCTAGGTTGCTTCCATGTCCTAGCTATTGTAAAGAGTGCTGCAATGAACCTTGGGGTACATATTGTCTCTTTCAATTCTGGTTTCTTTGGGTTATATGCCCAGCTTCCTTAAAAAACTGGGAATAGAACTGCCATAGGACTAAGATCAATTATATTTTGAAATATCAAATTTTGACTTCCAATAGTTATAGGAGACTATTCATCCTATACTACTTGAGATAACAAGAAAGACTTAGGGAGATAAAATTGAATTTTCGAAGTAATTGATTTGACTATATCTACAAGGTAGTCTCATGTAGATTTAGTAATTCTGTCTGCAGCTTTCTCCAGAGAGACCAACATTCCTGCTTGGGGTATCAATGCCCATTTTTGCAAAGGTAATGCCCTGGTGGCTCAGTGGTAAAGAATCCCCCTGCCACTGCAGGAGATGCAGGAGAGACAGGTTTGATCCCTGGGTTGGGAAGATCTCCTGGAAAAGAAAATGACTACCTATCCCCTTATAGCAGCCTCAACCTAGGACCAGGTTTGGCAGAAGCAAAAAAGGGAACACAATCAGAATAGTTGTTACAAAGCCCATTCATTTTATTAAACTTTATTCACTTTATTAAATTGTATCAACTTCATTAATAAGTTTAGTGAATTCAAGTCAGAGTCTATTAATTAAATTATTGCATAAAATAATGATCTGAGTTTAATTAATCTGGTTTACTTTTTCTTCTTGGTCCCTTTGCTTCTGTTTTATTAATAGCTCATCAGTTAAAAAATCAAAGACTAGAAGTTATGAGCGGGAAACCCAATCAACTGAATTAGCATGTGAAAAAATTGAGATGCTTACTGCATGTCTTAAACCAAAATAAATGCCAGATGGATTGAAATTTTAAACATAAATAATAGAAGCCTGAGAGAACTAGAAAAAATAAGTGAATAATATACTTGATAAAGAAGAATTGCCTATGCAAAGTCCCCAAAACACAGCTCATAAGGGAAAATATTGATAGACTAGATAACATAAAATTTTTAAACTTGGTAAAGCAAATAAAACCACAGACCCAAATTAAAAGGCAAATCACAGCCTGGAAAAGTATTTATAATACATTTGACAAATGGAAGATTAATTTCCTCAATACTTAAGGAAATCTTATAGGTCAGTAAGCAATGAAAATCCCAATGGAAAAAAAAGAAATGATAACCATAAGAAAGAATGTTCATCATAACTAGTAGTGAAATAAATATAATGTAATTAGCAGTAAGAAAAACACTAAGCTTGGCAAAGAAAAATACCCAGTGTTGGTAAGGGTCTGGAGGAAAGAGAGTCCTGTACACTGAAATAACAGTGGTTAAATTTTATTTAGTCTATAAGATTCCATTTTATATTTTTAAATTTTCACATTTAATCTTCAGAACAACTCTAAAAAATAATAGCATTATTTTAGTTATTTTTCACATATGGAAATTAAGACCTAGAGGGATTTAGCGAGTTGCCAAGTATTTTCAACCAGAGATCATTAAGCTAAGACTGGACCCTGAAGTCTGTCTCAGAGACCATCATCTTACTCATCAGTGTGAGGTTATCTCTGTTTAAGGGGGATATGAATTGATAATGCCTTTCTGGAAGGCAATTTGGCAAAACCCAATTCAATTGCAAAAGTTGTTAAACTGTTCATACCCTTTTACCCAAGAATTCTTTTAGGAATATAGTAAGTGATGTAAGAAAGATGCAAAATTATACTTGTAATGATATTTATTAAAGTGTGGTCCACAGTAAGAAGATAGTCCAAATTTCAAAGTTGGAGGAAATGGCATTACAACTTTAAGGGGCATCTGCAGTGGAGTGTGATGCATATATTACAAAAGATGATGTAACAATATAATGAGGGTCAGGGGAATAGGCTTTATTTGAGTTCTAAAAGTCTAGAACAACAGCTCCTGTATTCCATTTATTGCCAAGTCCAATTATAAGCTCTTCTATGGTAATTATAAGTTCTTCTACTTTTTATTATTAACATTTAGAGACAGCCTGCTATTACTGAGTATTTATGACCAAAATAGACAAATACGTTGTTGTCATGGAGCTTACATTCTAGTTGGGGAGACAGACTATAAGCAAAAATAAAGAAGGAAAACACTTAGTGTATCAATGGTTAAAGAGAAAAAAATAAAGCATATGCAATGTTGGCAGGAGGGTGGCAATTGAAATTTATGTAGAGTGACCAGGAAAGTGACCTTCCAGAGAAGATAACTTTTTATTAAATAGCTCATATCCCATGACAACATTAAAATACAGAGTAATGAAATCATTTCCCTGAGGTCTGGCACCCAGTTAGTGTTAATACAAGAGGCAGAACATGAGCACTCTGATTCCATTATGCTATAAATAAAACTTTTAGAGTTATGTTTATAATTATTAATAGTAATGAATTATGAGTGGTGAAATGTATTGATTTTTTTAACTTTAATATTTGTTGATATATGAGATACATGGTGTCTTAGTGCTGATGTGTGTGGCTCTAATATTGGTGGTGATGAGACAGAAGAATAGCCGATTAGAAATCTTTAGACAATTTTTGAATGCATTTCAGGGCCCACTAGACCGACTCACTTCTCTGGCTTCTACTGTAGTTGCTGTACTTCAATTGAACACTTTGATTCTCATCATTATAACCTTTATCTCCCAGATATGGGGTCTCCAATGTGACTTCTCCGCTGGCCTACCTGTATGGTGGCCCCACATTGTCCAAGCCACTGACTCTCTCCCTCCTTTACTTCCTACTCCTTCTGGTCCCACCTTCAGTTAATTGTCAAATCAAATCAATTTGTATATCATAATTTTCTTATTCATTCCCCCTTCTTTCCATTATCATGGCCATGGTACCAATTTAGTGTTTAATTCTTTCCCTAGCCAGGAGGCTAACTTACAGATAATAGCTGGATTTAACCAAACCCCATTAGGTCACTCTGCTGATCATACACTTTCAATGATCTCCCCAGTTCCTTTTAAGAGAAGAGCAAATTCCTCGCCCTGACATTCATGGCTAAAAGTGATGGACATTTCCCATCTCAGACCTTACTCCCAGTTGTACAGATTTTTTAATCCAGCCATTACAGGGATACTAATGCTCACCAGACAACCTACTTTCCATTTACACGTTTGAGCTCTTTGCAGTTCCCCAAGACCAATGACCATTTCTGGTTTATTGGCTAGGAGTAGAGAAGACACGTGTTGCTTCCATTCTAGAATGTAGAAGAACAGGTGGGAGTTCTCCATACTTTATTCTCTGGAAGCAACAGGGGAAGCTGCATATTTCAGATCATGCAAGTACAAAATGGTGGCATCTGAGTGTCCCCACTGATCTCTGACAGATGTGTAGGGTGAGCAAGAAGTAAACCTTTGATGTGTTGGTGTGTTGTTACATTGAGCTCCTAATTTGTTACTACAGCATAACCTAGTTCATCTCAAGAAATCCATCAACCACAGTGGGTAAACTCACCAGTCCCTGCCCAACTTTGTGCTCTCTGTATCCTTACCTTTGTCTTGGTTTATGCCTACATTGTGAACTTTCTTTAATCAATTCCTTCATCACCTCATCACATTAATCTGCTTATTTAAATTTTACTCATCCTTCCAGATTCATCACAAATGCCAACCCTGCCTTAGTGCTTCTCTTTATTTGCCCAATCAGATGTAATTTATCTTTCTTCTAATCATAAAGAAGCTTGTTGGTTACCTTTCTGATTACTCTTCACAATTTCTGTCTCATTTCATAGTTATTGGTATACTTCTTTTTTCTCTCGGTTAGAATAGCAGGGCCTCCTGAGGGTCTGAGTCATATGTATATGTCTAACCTTCGCAGCTTCTTATACCTAATAGTTTTCTGAAAAAAAAAAAAAAAAAAATTTGTGAACCTGAGTTGAAGACTCATTAAGTATACAGTACAGTTTTCAAATTTTCTACCATAATGGCTAGCAATCTCTTCAAGAAAATTAGAGATACCAACGGGGCATTTCATGCAAAAATGGGCACGCAAAGGACAGAAATGGTATGGACCTAACAGAAGCAGGAGATATTGAGAATAGGTGGCAAGAATACGTAGAAGAACTACACAAAAAGATCTTCATGACCTGGATAACCATGATGATGTGATCACTGACCTAGAGCCAGACATCCTGGAGTGTGAAGTCAAGTGGGCCTTAGGAAGCATCACTATGAACAAAGCTAGTGGAGATGGTGAAATTCCAGCTGAACTATTTCAAATCCTAAAAGGTGTTGCTGTTAAAGTGCTACACCAAATATACCAGTAAATTTGGAAAACTCAGCAGTGGCCACAGGACTGGAAAATGTCAGTTTTCATTCCAATCCCAAAGAAAAGTAATGCCAAAGAATGTTCAAACTACTGCACAATTGCACTCATTTCACATGATAGCAAGGTAATGCTCAAAATTCTCCAAGCCAGGCTTCAACAGTATGTGAACCATGAACTTCCAGATGTTCAAGCTGGATTTAAAAAAGGCAGAGGAACCAGAGATCAAATTGCCAGTATTCGTTGGATCATAGAAAAAGCAAGAGAATTCCAGAAAAACATCTACTTCTGCTTCATTGACTATGCTAAAGCCTTTCTTTGATTGTGTGGATCACAACAAACTGTGGAAAATGCTTAAAGACATAGGAATACCAAACCACCTTATCTGCCTCCTGAGGAACCTGTATACAGATCAAGAAATAACAGAACTGGACATGGAACAAACTGGTTCCAAATTGGGAAAGGAGTACATCAAGGCTGTATATTGTCACCCTGCTTATTTAACTTATATGTAAAGTATGTGTGTGTGTGTGTGTGTGTGTGTGTGTGTGTGTGTGTGTGTGACTGTTAGTCACTCAGTCCAACTCTTTGCGACCCTATGGACTGTAGCCTGCTAGGCTTCTCTGTCCATGGAATTCTCCAGGCAAGAATACTGGAGTGGGTTGCCATTCCCTTCTCCAGGGGATCTTCCCAACTAAGGGATTGAATCTATCTATCCTAAATTGCAGGCAGATTCTTTATCATCTGAGCCACTAGGGAAACCCATATGTAGAGTACATCATGTGAAATGCTGGGCCGGATGAACCACAAGCTGGAATCAAGATTGTAACCTCAGATATGCAGATGACACCACCCTAATGGCAGAAAGTGAAGAGGAACTAAAGAGCCTCTTGATGAAGGTGAAAGAAGAGAGTTAAAAAGCTGGCTTAAAACTCAGCATTGAAAAAGCTAAGATCATGGCATCCGGTCCATTACTTCATGGCAAATAGATGGGGAAACCATGGAGACAGTGACAGGCTTTATTTTCTTGGGCTCCAAAATCACTGCAGATGGTGACTGCAGCCATGAAATTAAAAGACACTCGCTCCTTGGAAGAAAAGCTATGACCAACCTAGATGGCATATTAAAAAGCAGAGACATCATTTTGCCAACAAAGGTCCATATAGTCAAAACTATGGTTTTTCCAGTGGTCATATATGGATATGAGAGTTGAACCGTAGAGAAGGCTGAGCACTGAAGAACTGATGCTTTTGAACTGTGATGTTGGAGAAGACTCTTCAGAGTCCCTTGGACAGCAAGGAGATCAAATTTGTTAGTCCTAATGTAAATCAACCCTGAATATTCATTGGAAGGACTGATGTTGGAGCTGAAGCTCTAGTACTTCGGCCACCTGATGCGAAGAACTGACTCATTGGAAAAGATGCTGATGCTGGAAAAGATTGAAAGCAGGAGGACAAAGGGACCACAGAGGATGAGATGACTCAATGGACATGAGCTTGAGCAAACTCTGAGAGACAGGGAAGCCTGCCATGCTGTAGTCCATGGGGTTGCAAAGAGTCAGACACAACTAGGCTACTGAACAACAACGACCATAATGGCTAAAAGAAAATAGGATTTGGGTGTTTGGGGAACTAACTTTTATATAATGATTTTTTATGCAGATTCTATTAGTTTCCTGTTTCTCTTCTATTTTCATCATTGCGTGTTAAACTTCTTTTCACTTTTGTCCTCTCAAGACGTAGGACATTGCTTGGTACAAAATTAGTACTAGATAATATGTCAGTGAGTCAGGAAAGATTCAGTACATAAAATATTACTGTGTTAAAAATTGAGTTAGCTAAGATTTAATTGTGTACAAGACCTCTAGACCTGGAAATAGCCATCGACATATAAGATGAGAGAGTTTTAAAGCTAATAGTGCATCCAGAGAAAGGGAAATGAAAGCTAAATTTTGAAGGTGTTACATTTTGAAAAGGATTCTCATGTAAAGTATCTCATCATTTGATTGTTAATCACTCTCTCAAATAGGCAGGTGTTAGTCCCACTTTGGACAAAAAGAAACTAAATCCCAGAGAGGTTAAGTGACTTGTGCAAGGTCAAACAGGTTTAAAAATGGAGTTCTCAGACATCCCAGTTCCTGGCCACTGCTCTTTACTCTATATGTTCTGGCCTTTCCTTATCTAAGGTCAGGACAAGGAGCATCTTCAGAATCATCATTGCTCTTGTGTAATGTGTTATTTCGGCAGCATCAAGTAGATTAGTAGCTGAAGAAGGTACATGTACACACACGCTAACACACACACATAATTATACAAGCCACCTCCAGTCTAGGCTAAAATAGGATTAATCCTGTGTTCATTGCTGGTGAATGCTGAATCCTTCCATATCGGTGTTTGTGTTTAAGACTAAGTCCATATACACACTCTGTAATTGAATGTCAAGAAATATGAAAATATATTGTTTTATTGCTACTGTTCATTGATTTATAGAAGTGATTTATTGTCAATGGACATGCAGTAACACAAATCATTTTGCTGACACCATCAGCTGCCTTAACTAGGTTGTCAGTTCACGACATTAAAGGTAATGGATGGTGATTATTTTACAGTAATGGGTTTAATCAGCGCTTTGAATGACTTAGCAGTCATGTCAGAGTAGAGTCAACTCATCATTCATCAAGGCAGCATTTTGTTTACCAACATCATCTATAATTCATTTGATTGTTGACAATCATCAGCAAATACATCTCAGGCAAAGTTTTATCAAAGATAGAAATCTGCACAGCTGCAGCCTGCTTAGTAACTCTATGGGCTGTCTGAGCAGACACAGATGGGGAGGGAAGGATGCCCATCCTGTGAACCCCCAGAATGAAGGTTCCTACCAACTAGGCTTCCAGTCTTCTCGCCATCCCCATGGATTGGATTCTTTTATTTCCATCTGTTTAACTCCCTCATTTCTTAAGGTCTTTAGTCACCCAGAAAGAATTCAGAAAGATCTTCAGTCCAGGAAGTAGGAAAGTGAGAAGTGTATGATCTTATTGTTTGGATCAGTTCCACCCAGCTAAATACGTGGTCTTGAACTCTGCTACTTGTGACTAGTCACAGTGGCAATGCATCCATTACTGAGGTTCTGATGTGTCTGGGCAGGTTTGGTGACCCATTGGGGTAGATGTAGCAAGTACCTGGTTTTGTAAGAGATTGTTGGGCATCCTATAGGAAAGTTCAACAGAAACCTGGAGACTGTTTGACCCTTTGAATATTTCATATTTGTCAACAGAAAAAGTTATATACATGCAATATTTTTATACATGATTTTAGGGAGTTAGCAAACTCTGGGAAGTCAAGCTATTGGCAGTAGAGTAGAGTTAGGATCTTGGATTCTGGAGGCAGCTACACTTGGAATATCTGTTCTGCCATTACCAGTTGTGAGCCTTGGGCAAGTGACTAAACATCTTTTGGCTTCATCTATAAATGGGAGCTAATTTTATCTTTGTCATGAGGGTGGTTGCAAATATGAAACATGTTCATGTAGATAAAGTGGTTAGCACCATGCCCTACACAGAATAACTTTTCAAAAAGTGTTGGTTCTTATTTTTGTTATTGTGTTTTACTAATGAATTCAGTTTCAGAGGTCCCGTCCTAATGGATGAATCAGAAAGCCAAATTAAAGTAGAAACAAAAATTGTCTGAATTCATTATTATGTTTTTGTCCTGCTTGTCTACTCAATTTTAAGTGCAACCCCAGCCAGAGATATAAGGGAGAAAAACAGTCATCCTAGATGTCCTAGATAAGCGGGGCCCCTGGTGAGCCTGTAGCTGCATTGTCTAGCCCTCCTGTATCAGCGGTCCCTGAAGAATCCAACAAAGTTGCCTTAGCCAACCGAAGGATGATAAGATATGCTGTGTTATTTTAAGCCATCAGGTGCTGGGGTATAACTGATGCAGTATTTTAAACCCGATTTTTCATTTAATATGCTGTGAGAAATATCTTATGTTCTTAAATAGAACTCAAGAACTCTATTTTTAAACAATTTCATCATATCCCATTACAACATGTACCATAACCAGTTTTAGCTAATGCCTTATAGTTTGACATGCTTACATTTAATTTTTAATGTTCAGCTGGTGACTCCTTAATGCCACTTCCACAGTATGTGGTTCAGGGGATGTAAACTTATTTTAAAGCAAATTTATATATTACTCCATTCTAAATTGAGAACAGTAGCCATGAATTCATCGTCAGCCCTTTCCTCCTGTAAGATCTTGCCCTGTGCATGGAAAACAGTGCTCAAAGTGTTTACTGAATTAGAAAAGAATAAATAAATGTTATATAAGTACTTTTGAAAAATAGCAGTAAATAGCCTATAAATTTCAATAGTGTGTCATAAATAGGCAAAAGATAATGGGGAATTCTTGGTACTGATACTCTCTCTTCTTCTACCTAAGACTTTTCTGCCATCCAGAAGCACTGAGAAGTGAGTGTTTCCATTGAGTTCAGTCTTGCCACATCAAAACTTACTATCCCCATGTCCCATTCTTTCATTTGCTTAGGATGGAGGTGATAACTAGCTGCGCTGATGAACTAATCTGTATGAAACTGAGTTTACTGTGTTAGCCTTCCCCAAAGATGTGTATGCTCGTAAATAGTTTGTATTGCCTCATATCATATGACATACCCCTCATTTTTATGACAAGAAAATACTTTCAGGCAATCTGCTGGTTTAGGGATTTTGTTTCTTTGGTTCCCTCTATAAATAAGGATAATTCAGAGAGGAACACGTTGCATTTTTAAAGAAATTATCATCCTTTATTCAGGCTAATCCAGTATTCAATTTAGGTTTAAATTGAAATGTTTTAGAAAGGTAAAAGAATCAAGATAACTGGTTCATTTTCATATTAAACTCTAGGGCAACTTCTTTTGTGTTTTGTTTCCTTTGGATAAGGGGAGGTATGTTGTGATCTTCATCTTTAGTTAGGTTTTAAAGTATATTTAATCCCTAGTTAAAGCATGTTATTCATGTTTAATAGGGAAAATGAACAAGCTTAAGGATGTCAGCTTCAGATTGAAGCTATTTGTGTAACGCTGTCTGAAAGAAAGTGAGAGTGAAGTCCCTCAGTCATGTCTGACTCTTTGCGACCCCGTGGACAGAGGAGCCTACAGCCTATTTCCTTCTCCAAGAGATCTTCCTGACTCAGGGTTTGAACACGGGTCTCCCGCATTGTAGGCAGACACTTTACTGTCTGAGCCACCAGGGAAGTCCATAACGCTGTCTAGGAGGCACCAAAACTTCAAAGGTTATTTTTGCTTCCACCTGGAAACTCTTTTCTTTTACTGCTTTTCACAGTTAACCATTTTGAATATCCAGTCATTTTACTTCACTTTCCCCACTAGAGCATTCTGTCTTTGCAAGCAAAGGAAAGAGAATCAACATTCCTTAAGCCCAGACTGTGGGGCAAGCACAGACTGGCCCCACAGAATAGACTCTCTTATTCACATTTTACAGCCAGCAAAACTGAGACTCAGAAGACTACAGAGGAAATTGGTTTGTATGAGCTGACACTCGAATCTCTCTGCATCCAAAGCATGTTGTTTCTGAAACTGAACAATCAAAAGGCCTAGATTCTAGTCATGGTTCTTGTAATACTTGTGAGGTCTTGAGCAAATACAAGAGCCTCAATTTCCTTATTAGCAACAAATTTCCGCTTTTCTATTCAGAGGGATGGCATTGCTTTTCCTACCTATCCCATAGGTTGATATGATAATAATTGGGAATGTGTTTTAAAAACTGAAGTATCTCATAGAAATATTTGGCCTTAAACCTCACTTATGAATGAGTTTAAATAATGTGATGGCATCCACATGTGGTCCCTGAGCATCTTGGCCATCCCCATGAGTAAGAAAGACTAGAACTCCTTAGATTGTCCCTTTGAACTGAGTCTATGGGTCCTGTGTTTCATGACAACTCATTGATTTTCTTTTCTTCCTGCCTCAAAGCAGTCTTTGGATTTTTTTTTTTTTTTAAACTTACGTAACAGAACTGAGGTCTAACTCAGCAAGAATAGCTTTTGAAGGGAGAAAAAGTGACAGCTATAGAGAAGTATGGGTCTTAGGAACACATATTTTGGATCTGGTCAGAGAAGAACTGAGATGAATGCCCTCTAAACACAGTGAGAACTGTCTTTTAGTCAGTGATTGCCACGACAGACTTCATTTGCATTTAGTGCACTAATACCCCCTCTATTGTCCTCCAAGCTCTAGGTATCTTGCCCCATTTTTAAAGTTTTTGTTATTTTTGTCAGTTCTTTCCTTCTTTTAGCTCTGCTTTTTAAAAATTTATTTATTTTTAATTGGAGTATAATTGCTTTATAATATTGTGTTGGTTTCTACCATACACCAACATGAACCAACCATAGGTACCTTCCCTTTTCTTTCACCACTTCTGTTTCTCTACAACAGTTTTCCTCCTATTTGCTCATTCTCTAAAACTTCAAATTTTTTGTGCCAAGAATTGGATACTAAATGATGAGGAATGTATTGGCCATCAATTTACATTATGGTTGGTCAACTTAGTTTTAGTGCTCCTTTAACCTTCCAAGCCAGACTTCAGCAATACGTGAACCGTGAACTTCCTGATGTTCAAGCTGGTTTTAGAAAAGGCAGAGGAACCAGAGATCAAATTGCCAACATCCTCTGGATCATGGAAAAAGCAAGAGAGTTCCAGAAAAACATCTATTTCTGCTTTATTGACTACGCCAAAGCCTTTGACTGTGTGGATCACAATAAACTGTGGAAAATTCTTCAAGAGATGGGAATAGCAGATCACCTGACCTGCCTCTTGAGAAATCTGTATGCAGGTCAGGAAGCAACAGTTAGAACTGGACATGGAACAACAGACTGGTTCCAAATAGGAAAAGGAGTATGTCAAGGCTATATATTGTCACCCTGCTTATTTAACTTCTATGCAGAGTACATCATGAGAAATGCTGGACTGGAAGAAGCACAAGCTGGAATCAAGATTGCTGGGAGAAATATCAATAACCTCAGATATGCAGATGACACCACCCTTATGGCAGAAAGTGAAGAGGAACTACAAAGCCTCTTGATGAAAGTGAAAGAGGAGAGTGAAAAAGTTGGCTTAAAGCTCAACATTCAGAAAACGAAGATCATGGCATCTGGTCCCATCAGTTCATGGGAAATAGATGGGGAAACAGTGGAAACAGTGTCAGACTTTATTTTTTGGGGCTCCAAAATCACTACAGATGGTGACTGCAGCCATGAAATTAAAAGACACTTACTCCTTGGAAGGAAAGTTATGTCCAACCTAGATAGCATATTCAAAAGCTCAGAGACATCACTTTGCCAACAAAGGTTCGTCTAGTCAAGGCTATGGTTTTTCCTGTGGTCATGTATGGATGTGAGAGTTGGACTGTGAAGAAGGCTGAGTGCCGAAGAATTGATGCTTTTGAACTGTGGTGTTGGAGAAGACTCTTGAGAGTCCCTTGGACTGCAAGGAGATCCAACCAGTCCATTCTGAAGGAGATCAGCCCTGGGATTTCTTTGGAGGGAATGACGCTAAAGCTGAAACTCCAGTACTTTGGCCACCTCATGCGAAGAGTTGACTCCTTGGAAAAGATTCTGATGCTGGGAGGGATTGGGGGCAGGAGGAGAAGGGGACGACAGAGGATGAGATGGCTGGATGGCATCACTGACTCAATGGACGTGAGTCTGAGTGAACTCCAGGAGTTGGTGATGGACAGGGAGGCCTGGCGTGCTGTGATTCATGGGGTCGAGAAGAGTCGGACACGACTGAGAGACTGAACTGAACTGAACCTTCCCACCTGCAAAATGAACATCTGATGTTTTCTCCAGTTTTTTCATTCTGAGTATTGAAAAAGTATTTGGGAAAATTTTGCGTTCCTCAGAGTCACATTGATTGTCTACCCTGTCTTTTTGTGATAACAAATATTAGTTCACTGTTTCAATAACTTTTTTCCTCTAAAGGCAATATGCACCTAATAAAATAATGTAATATTTCTGTTAGGTTGAACTATATAAGATGACTGTGTATGTAGGGAAAAAAAATGGTCAAATACCAACAATTTCATATAGTTTATCCTAGTACCTCAAATGATTGGTTTTCTCCATACACGTTTACTTTCTACTATGTAGCCCAACCATATGCATCCTGCTTTCCCAGAAGAAATTATATCATCATGGGTTCTTACTAACACATATTGTGAAGTAACAAAGTTTTCCTCTTCTGCAGTCTAGTGTGATGATTCATCAGACGATACAGCTCAGAAGTTTATAGATGATATAGTTGTGAGGAAAAACTGTATCACCATTTTGCAGGTAGACATGTTTGTACCATTTCAGTGCTCTGGTAAACAAAGTTGTACAGACCATTCTTATAAATTAAGAGGAAGAGATGGGAGTAGCAAGGATTAGGTTGTGGCCTGGGCCTGGGTTCCTAGGTGGCTCAGTGGTTAAAGAATCCGTTTGCCAATAAAGGAGATGCAGGAGACATGGTTTGATCCCCGGGTTGGGAAGGTCCCCTGGAGGAGGAAATGGCAACCCACTCCAGTATTCTTGCTTGGAAAATTCCATGGACAGAGGCACCTGGCAGGCTACAGTCCATGGGCTCCCAAAGAGTCAGACACAGCTGAGAGACTGAACATGCATGTTGGGCCAGAGTAGCACCAGTAGAAGGGGCGCTGAGAGGATCCCAAAGCCTTTTCTCTAGATAATTGTCTTGTTTTGGAAATGAGCTTCTGACTGTTAGAAGATAGGGCCAGAGAGTAGGGAAGCCTGAACTCTTGGAATTACAGAGTTTTTGCCTCCAAATCCTGCTTTACCACTTATTCCAAGTAGTATCTGTATTCTCATGTTGTTAAGCCACTTCAGTCGTGTCCGACTCTGTGTGACCCCATAGACGGCAGCCCACCAGGCTCCTCCGTCCCTGGGATTCTCCAGGCAAGAACACTGCAGTGGGTTGCCATTTCCTTCTCCAATGCATGCATGCATGCTAAGTCGCTTCAGTAGTATCCGACTCCATGCGACCCTATGGACAGCAGCCCACCAGGCTCCTCTGTCCATGGGATTCTCTAGGCCAGAATACTGGAGTGGGTTGCTTTCCTTCTCCAGTATTTTCATGATAAAAATGAAATTTTATGATCTCTTTCATTGTAATTTTTTAATCTCTATGTTTAAAGTCTATAAATTATATGCTTTTTTTCATTAATTACATTTCTTTCTATAAATTCATTCTCAAAATTCATGTTAGAGGTCAGTATTACAATGCCCAGTAGGTTAGATATTTCTACATATGTCAGTGAATCATGCCAAGAATAGTGGACTCCTAATATTGTGGGCTAGGTCCAGAGTGGCAGCTATAACCTCAATGGCAGCAGTGGTTGACTCCAGTCAGTCATTCTGTTAAACGGGAATTTACTACATTTTATAAAGTAAGGAACTTGGGTGGTTATTAGATACAGAAAATGTGTACACTACAGTAAATTTTTTTTTGTCTCAGTTGATTATGCTTTTAATACTGTTGCACTAATTTTCACTCATAGACACTGCCTGTATAGCATTAATGATTATAAAAATGATATCAACCATTTATTGAGCATTTTTTTTTTACCTGGCAGGTTCTCTACTGAAAGATTAACATACTTATCTCATTTAATCATTACAAAGTTCTTGCATGCTAGGTACTGTTAGTAGCCTCCTTTGCAGATGGAGAAATCTAAATTTGAGAGGTTAACAAGCTCCAGATGATTCAGTTACAAAGGGTAGGAACAAGAGAAGTTATGATTTGTCTGACAGTGAAAGCATGTTTGTCTATGACCTGTAGGTTATATCACTCTGACGAGCTTATAAAAGGACAGAAAGAAGAATCCAGCCAGACACTTAAATGACTTCTGACTGAGGGATGAGATAAATGCAAATAAGGCACTAAGACAGCAAAATAGCCAAGTAGTCTTAGCATCTATACACAGGAATAAAGCTCTGCATCCCCATAGCCATATTATCAGGAAGTCTGCTTCATTTATTCCAAATTGACTGCCCATTCATCTTCAAGTGACCCTCTGTTCTTCCATTTTGAAACCTGAAGTATTTCTAGGTGAAATAAGATGGAGATCCACTCAAACCTTAACACTCTTTCTCTTAAGGTTTGAAAACTGGTATTAAAACTTAAATATCCCACTGGTCTTCAGTGGCCTAATATTTCTTCTCTTAACATTGATTTTGCTCACCTTGGAGATGGAATTTGAAAATAGATTAAATAATTTCAGAACCTTTGTTACTATGGTGACCCAGGATGGAGCTGGTGAGATTTCTTCCCTTTATATCTTGATACTAAGAAATCTGCCTCTTTGTCCCTGTCTTTTACAGAAGCTCACGGTATGATAGAAGGGATAAGGTGTGGGAGAAGTGTTATTACAGACACATTGGGAGAAATGCTGCTTTGAAACTGGCCTCTGTCTGCCTCTGAGGGATTCTAGTAAGGATAATTCTGTGACTCATGTTCAAAAAGTAATGAAGTCTTGAGTGGTTGGAAGCTTGATAACCACACTGTACTGTGCTACTTATTTATTTACTTTTTAAGATTTTTTTTGATGTGACCTTTTAAAAAAAAAAGTCTGTATTGAATTTGTTACAGTATTGCTTCTGTTTTATGTTTTGGTTTTTTGATTATGAAGCATGTGGAATCAGTGATTGATCATTCCATTCTTCTGATTACTCGGTCCGAACCCTTTGACTTTGTCATTTTTGCATATCTATGTTGAATCCAGTGGTAAATGATACTGATTCTACCTTTACTATCTGTCAAAATCTGACTGCCATTGCCTTATTCTTTGCTGCTGCCTTGGACCAAATCACAACCATCATCTGTTGGATTTTTGAAATAACCGCCTTGCTTTACCCCTGTAGTCCTTATCTACACTTGATTGATCCTTTTAAAGCATAAATCAGAGCATGTCAGAAAGCTCTAATTCTGAGTAAAAGCCAAAGTCCTTGAAATTGTCCACAAAGCCATGTGTGTCTGCCTGCCCTCCCACTGCCATAGTATCTTCTTCTTCATCCCTAACCACTCATCCTCTTACTTGCTTTGTGCCATGCTGGCCTTTTCATTGTTCCACAAACACTCCAAGAAAACTTGACCTCAGAGCCTTTGTACTATAATCCCGGTTGCCTGAAAGTTGCCTTGCCTCATATATGCATGGCTGCTCCCTCACTGCATCCTTCAGGCTTTTGAGTGTTATCTTGTTGAAGAGGCTTTCCCCAAACTTCCTCCACCCTCCAACATTCACACTTCCATTTGCATTGTTTAATTTTTCTCTATTGAATTATTTACCACCTGACATGTATATGCTTATTTGGTGGTTGTTGACCCATATAGAATGTAAGCTTAGTGAGGGCAGGGACCTCTACTGTTGTAGATCAGGGTTTAGGATAGTACCTGGCTCTGTGGAAATCTGGTGAATAAGTGAATAAAATCCACAGTCTGCAGTCACCAGATGCAGAAAAAGCAGAAGAAAAAAATGGGTCTGTGAATTAGGATATGCACGGTTGTATATAAGGAGATGTGTGTGGGCAGAGAGGAATAATCATCTTTGTGTCAATGGGAGGGCCTCATAATCTTAGTATGCTTGAGTGACAAGGATACCGAAAGACATACTTTTCCTTCTCTATTCTCATCTCTGTTATTACCAGTAATCTATTTTTGTCTTTGTCAAATGCTTTTTGTGTGTATAATCAGAGTTTATCTTTTTGCTTACATTATTTAGAGAAGAGACGAGGGAGTTTATTCCCTTAATATTTTGGGTAATGCCTCCCTGCATCATCTATTAGCAGTGATAACTGTTTATCTGGGCCATCCCTCTTTCTCCTGGCATCTGCATGATTTCTTTTAATCACATTCCCATTACCCTCTAATTATGTAAAATTATGTTATATTAAGTATGATTTCTGCTGGTAGCCACAGGGTGGCATTCATGTTCTTTGCTATCACTTAAATGACTGATAGATTACAAGGTCACTTTGAGTAGATAAATAGCCTATAGATCCTTTTCAATGAGGTTCGCATTCTGATTTTTCGTATTAACACTGGTAAATTGCAGAATTTATTATGCTTTCCCACCTGCACCTCATTTGGCTTCCAGCACCTCCGGTGCCTTTCTACAGGAATCCAGGATGACTCTATCAGATGGCCTTGTTTCAATATTCAACTCAGTCAAAGAGTGTCTAATGAAAGCCAGCCGCTGACATGCCTTGGTATTCATTTCAACTCAAACATCATGGGAAGATTTGCCAGCAGCCTTTAGCACATGGCTCTGATAGAATGTTTGCTGGTAAATACTAATCTGAATAACAAGTAGGATCATTCACCCCAACAGGTTTGTGCCAATCTAGGTGGATTCTCCAGACTGGGCCTGAGGCTATAAAACCAGCTTTTTAATATTTAAACGTGACTTTGATTATAAAAGCAAAATGCACACACACACACACACACACACACAGAGAAATGATTACATGGGGAATTTCAGCTCTAATGTGGCATCTGGTCTAGATTTCAAGATGCAGAGCTTAGCCCTTCTTCCCTCCTAATCTTACCCTAGAGTCATTCATTCATTCCCTCTTTTCTATACCTCAATTTCATTTAACTTGTGGTGAGTTCATCTATTATTATGTATTTTATCACATTCATATCTCAAGCATGGTTTTCCTATCAAGACTAACAGTTGAAGACAATGCTGAAAATAAACTTTACAGGTGATATGTATGTAGAAGATTTTGATGAATTTTTTCTCTTTCTGCATCCTCACAGTTGTTCTGGGGGTGGGTGACACAAACACCTCTTATTACCTCCAGGCCCCCCAAGTCTGGAAGGCCTCTGTTCTCTCACTGTCTCACAAAGGAATATCATAATAGTGGCTTTGCTAGCATTTCTGACTTTAACCTCCTTTCCATATAATCCATATTATTTTTCCCTCCTGGAGTCATTTTACTGAAACTATGATGTCATTTTTTTCTTACTCAGAAAAGTGGGATCTTATCAAAAACTCAAGTTATTTTTACCTCTCATTGACCTTTAATATTAACTCACTGAAAATTTCTTTCTCCTTCTCTGAAAGTGACCTCCATGAATTTTCCAGTAGCTTCTAGGTAATAGAAAGCCCTCTGGTTTCTTTAAGCCACAAGTATAAACTCAATACAGAAAACAGGATATCCAAGCTGATACATTAAATAAGCAAGACTTTAATCTTCATTTACTGGAAAGATTTCTCCCTCACCTGCAGCTAGGGCTTTCTGCCTTCAAGGAGCAGAATGCAATCAGATCCAGTCTTTTTGTTTGGTCACTTGTTTTGTCTGCTAGATGCTATTCCTTTTCAGGGTTATAGTGCATGGAAAGAAGAGTAGTGGAATGAACAGCTTTTATTCAACTAGTTTAATTAGAGGGCTGTTGTGTCTGACTCTTTGTGACCCCATGGACTGTAGCCCACCATGGAATTCTCCAGGCAAGAATACTGGAGTGGGTAGCCATTCCCTTCTCCAGGGGATCTTTCTGATCCATGGATTGAACCCATGTCTCCTGCATTGCAGGCAGATTCTTTACTATCTGGACCACCAGGGAAGCCCATCATTAGAGGGGAGTTTTGCCTTCCTGATGCCTGAAAGATGTATAAAGTGTCTTTCTTATGGAATTGGTGGATTCTTCAGAGGCTCCCCGGCTAATTTCTCAGACTGCAGCTTCTTTCATTTGGGAATTGCCTCTTCTTTGACTTGCCATTTCTTTTGCCCCTCAATTTCTGGTTTTCTGGCAGTCCACTTCACATACACCCTTGGTTGGAAATTCGTGGTCCCCAGAAGCAACCCTTTGGGTGCAGTGTCACTTTAAACATGATCCTAAGTTCATACGTTTGCCATGGGTTCCGTACCTAGTCCCCTGCATTCTTGCATGTTTGATCATCACTGAGGATAGTTACTCTCCAGATAAAGCATTTACTCTGCCACTGTAAGAGTCTTTATCTGGCCTCTCATCTTTGGACTCTTTCAAACCGAGTCAGCAATGTTCTTCTGTGTTCTACTGCAGAGAAAGTTTCTCAAACTCTAAGACTAGTATTATAAATCCTTTCTCTGAGCTTTAGAAAATCCACCTCTCCATTGCATTTCTCTCAGTACCTTTTTGTCTTCCTTGTGGGACAGTTGTCTCACTGGCTCTCTGAAACCTATTTTGAAAAGCCTGCTGCTGCTGCTGCTGCTAAGTCGCTTCAGTCGTGTCCGACTCTGTGCGACCCCATAGCCGGCAGCCCACCAGCCTCCCCCGCCCCTGGGATTCTCCAGGCAAGAACACTGGAGTGGGTTGCCATTTCCTTCTCCAATGCATGAAAGTGAAAAGTGAAAGTGAAGTGGCTCAGTCATGCCTGACTCTTAGCGACCCCATGGACTGCAGCCTACCAGGCTCCTCTGTCCATGGGATTTTCCAGGCAAGAGTACTGGAGTGGGGTGCCCTTGCCTTCTCCATTGAAAAGCCTGCCTCTTCATCAGTTCATTTTTGTTTTTGATATCTGTTGTTTGAGGCTTACAAATTGTCTAATTATATAAATTTCAAAAATATTATTTAGATTCCAGTCTTTGGATTAGTTGACTAAGTAGTTCAAACTAATCTCACCGAGCATAAAACATATACTGAATTTTGCGTTTTAATCTGCTGGAAGGCCTTGGGGAACTAAGTTTGGGAGAAATTATTACACCAGCATCTTGAAAATCCCAGTATTTGGAGTCCACTTTTGCGCAAGAGCCATATGCTGACCAAATTCACATCTAGAAAGTGGAATAACTCTTTTGACAGATTAGAAGGGTCAGCAGAACATATCTGAATTTTAGGAGTTTCCTTGAGATGCTTCTAAAGAGTTGCATCCTAGGTGAAATGAGTAACTTTTAAACCTACTGATGCATTAATTGCAGCGCTTTGAATCCTCTCAGTAACTCAGGAATTCTCAGACCTTATAATTACATCAAGGGGATGCCTTCCTGATTATAGTTCTCACAGGCACTTGGGTGAAACAAAACAAAGTTCCCTACCAAGGAATCTAGCGTCATCTTAGGATCCAATCAATTCCGTAAATATTTTTTAAAAATACAACTGTCTGGTACAGAATCAAAGAACCAGGTGTCTGCAGATAAGAAAACATAAATGAGAAATAGTAGAAACATCAAAGATATAAAACAGGCCCACAAGGACTTCAGATACTGGGATTTAAAACAATTTAACCTATCATCTTCAAAAAGACAAAAGATAAGTTAGAAAATATTGGCAGAAAATGTGACACTCTAAAAAGTCATCTAACAGATTTTAAAAGGAATTGATATGAATTCTGAGGTTGAAAATGCAAGAAACAAAATTACAAATTCAATGAAATTGTTAAACAGCATATTAGACATAGATGAAGAGAAAAGTAGTGGCTTGAAATGTAAGCTGGAAGAAAATATCTCTAACAAAATACAGAGGGACCAAAGAATTGAAAATATAAGAAGATGGGAAAGACAAAGATGACCCAGTAAAATCCAATATATACTTACGATAGTGATTTCTGTGCTGATAAGTGTCTGTCTAGTCTTTGAACTTGGGGTGGGTCCATGGATATTTGATTTATTGTAATTCATTGAGTTGAACATTTATGTTTTATGTTCTTTCTGTATATGTGTTTTATATCAAGACAAAAATAGAGGTTTAAAAAATAAGAAAAAAAAAAACAAAACCAATTACTCTGGTTGCTGTGTGGAAAGTAGATTTGAAGAGATAAGAATGGAAATGGGATGATAGGGGGAACTTGCCATAATCTATGCAATAGATGGTGGTATACAGAAAAAGAGCTAGGTGAATGGATTCTTGACATGGTTTGGAGGTAGACTTCCTAAGACTGTTAGATTCCACTAACTTAGTAGACTTAGACTTAGTTATAATCCACTAACTTAGAGAACTTAATCTGTTCTCTCCAGAATAGAATTATGTGTAGACTAAGTTCTATTCTCTTTAGAAAGGAGGTATAATATCTCAGTTTTTGGACTGAGTATAACTGATGAGGCCACTGACTGAGGGGGAGAACAAGAAAGGGGCAAACTAGAAGGAAAAAACCATGAGTTGTATTTTGGAGTGTACAGAGACAATGCAGTGGAGACCAGGACTGACTCTCGGAGTGCTCTGGAGAATGTGGTATCATGGAAAGAAAGGAAATGTGTTTCAAGAAAGAAGGATTAGTCAAGCAAGATAAAGACAGAGAAGTGACTTTAGAATTTGACATTATAAGTCATTGCTGTAAGATTAGAGCATTGCTATTATAGCATTAACTGCTATTATTGCTATAAGATTATTAGTCATTGCTATAAGAGCAGTTTTGGTGGAGAGGTAGATAAGGGATGTGAGCCTGTTTGAAGTGAGTCAGACAATGGGAGTGGGGAAGTCAGGAAGCAAGAGTTAACAGCTCCTAAGACATTTTGCAGAGTACATCATGAGAAACGCTGGACTGGAAGAAGCACAAGCTGGAATCAAGATTGCCGGGAGAAATATCAATAACCTCAGATATGTAGATGACACCACCCTTATGGCAGAAAGTGAAGAGGAACTAAAAAGCCTCTTGATGAAAGTGGAGAGTTTAAAAGTTGGCTTAAAGCTCAACATTCAGAAAACGAATATCATGGCATCCGGTCCCATCACTTCATGGCAAATAGATGGGGAAACACTGGAAACAGTGTCAGACTTTATTTTTTGGGGGCTCCAAAATCACTGCAGATGGTGACTGTAGCCATGAAATTAAAAGATGCTTACTCCTTGGAAGGAAAGTTATGACCAACCTGGATAGGATATTCAAAAGCAGAGACATTACCTTGCCAACAAAGGTTCGTTTAGTCAAGGCTATGGTTTTTCCTGTGGTCATGTATGGTTGTGAGAGTTGGACTGTGAAGAAGGCCTGAGCACCGAAGAATTGATGCTTTTGAACTGTGGTGTTGGAGAAGACTCTTGAGAGTCCCTTGGACTGCAAGGAGATCCAACCAGTCCATCCCGAAGGAGATCAGCCCTGGGATTTCTTTGGAAGGAATGATGCTAACACTGAAACTCCAGTACTTTGGCCACCTCATGCGAAGAGCTGACTCATTGGAAAAGACCCTGATGCTGGGAGGGATTGGGGGCAGGAGGAGAAGGGGACGACAGAGGTTGAGATGGCTGGATGGCATCACTGACTCGATGGACGTGAGTCTGAGTGAACTCTGGGAGTTGGTGATGGACAGGGAGGCTTGGCATGCTGTGATTCATGGGGTCGCAAAGAGTCAGACATGACTGAGTGACTGAACTGAACTGAAGACATTTTGTTCTGAAGCTGAACAAGATAAATTGTGTCATGGCTAAACAGAGACATGGGGGGCAACAATGAGTTTTTGATAAGGAAGAAACAACCCATTTCTAGATTGTTGAGAATTCAGTGAGAGGAAAATGATGATACAAAAGAAAGATGAATACTTCCAGATGTGAGGTCCTTGAGTAGAAAAGAGGTTATGGGTATTATTGAGCATCCATTATGTGACAGGCATTACTCAAGGAACCATGTGTATACAGCATAAAAATTTATTTTCTGCCTTTGGGGACAACATGGAACAGGAGTAGGAAGTGGGGAGAGAGCTCAGTAGACCAGCCATTTCATTATACTCTGATATAGAAATGCATGGAATATGCCAGGAAGAGAGTGCTCCTAGATAAGCCTTGGAAATAGTGAAAAGTTTCTCAAAGAAATGATTGACCCTTAAGGATTCATTAAATCCTTATTAATCCCTCCCTGTGGGAGGGATAATATAGTAAAAGTTCTTTTATAAGTTTATCACTACTGAATGTCCCAGCATTATCACTTGTCACAGTATCCCTGCCTCCAAACATGTGTGTTTGAAGATGCCCTCATGTCAACATACCCGTCGTTGCCTAACGTGTCATGCTATTTTGTGGTGTACACACTTGTTGATATTCTGTGAAATGCTCTTGCTTCCCGGTAAACTTCTGTATGTCTCCAAGACTCAGCTTAACAGCTACTTTATCTCCCACACCCTTTCCAGAGAAGTTAGAAAGAGGGGGCTCCCAAAACAAAAAGTCCAGTTCTTGCTCTCACCTTCATGCCCCTGGGGCACTTTATAAGTGCCTCTATGGGTGCTTGTGATTTTTTTTAGGAAAGCAGTTACCATAGTGGTTACAAGAATGGATTCAGTGCCGGGTTCCCTGCGTCAAATCATAGCCCTGCCATTTACCAGCTGTGTCACCTGGAGCCTGTTTCTTAATCCCTAGGTGTCCCAGTTTCTTCCTTTCTAAAATGAGACTAATGAAGCCTACCTGCTGAACTTGAAAGTGAATTATTATAACTCAAAAAAAAAAAAAAAAAAAGAAAGGAAGGTACAGAGGATGTAGATGCAAGGGATGCTCAAGATGAAAATTCCAGACTTTGTGGGCTTGCCTGCTGGTCTGTCCTTTCCCCCAACCTGCCTCGTTTACCTTCCCTGGAGAAGAGGTGAATATACATGTTAGAGGGAAAGTTGCTCCTGGTTTCTTGACTGTTTCAACTATGAATTATGTGTGATTCTAGAAAGGAAACTTTTTATTTTTGACATTTTTTTTGTCCTTTTGCATTCTCTCTCTTTCTTTATTATTTTGAGTGTGCTGTCCATTTTGTCAATTTGTTCCCATAGAAACCACTGAAAATTTACAGCTTGCTTAAAGTGGATCCGAGAAGAAGCACAGGTTGTTGTGGGTATGAAGTGAGTTTATACTGCAAAACACTTAGAGCAGCATCCGGCATGTGAAAAATGCTTGATACATTGTAGCTATTATTACTATAATTATATATGTTTTTCAACCATGATGAGAATAGCTCTTATTTATATTTGTTTTATGCATCCTTCCACTCTTCCAACAACCACCAACTTGACCTTGCATGACATGAAGAAGCTCAATAAACGTATTGGAAGGGATACATGAATGGATTTCCCTCCTTTCTCCCCAACTGGTGTTATAGCAGGGTTCTAATCTTGGTGTCTCCTTTGGGCTTAGCATACATTTGGACATAAGACACTCATGGCATAGTGCTGTGGGGATGATTTTTTTTTTAATATTGGACCTTAAAGATTTCTAAAATTACAAGAATATCAGGAGAGATGGTGCATTAAATCCTTAACACCTCAGTACAGTTGCTAACAGAGTCAGAGGTTGCCTGAAAGAAACCTCGAGCTCAAAGAGTTGAGTCTCCTTCTTTGTGAAGGGCATCCCTTCTCACATCCTTGACTGATGGCTAGTCATTTAAGCTTTTCTTAAAAGTAGGTAATCAGAAAGCTTCTCTTTGGGGAGAAGGTGAACACTGGATGCCAGAGTGGGAGTAAGAGAGAACTCAAAAAGAGGGGCAAAGGGCAGAGAAGATGGAAAGAGGGAGAACCCAGAACAAAAAGTCCTGATCCTCTGCATTTGCCTGCACATTCTGCCCTCTTGTCCAGCCTTGCCCAGCTTCCTGGAAGAAAGAGTCAAGTATATGCTGGAGGGAAAATTGGCTCTGATTTTTATCTTTTGAAATCATAAGTGTAATGACAGAGACACATGTGTGATTTTAAAAAGGAAAGTGTTTTTACTTTCTCACAGGGTCCGTTTTGTTCTTTGTGGTTTCTCTATCTCAATTTTTTTTTCCCAAGAGCATTGTCCATTTTGCCAATTTGTTTCCATGGACACCATTGACAGTTTACCTGTTATTTATGTGGATTTGAGAAGAGACAATAGTAATAAACTCTGATATGGGCTATGAATAGCACGAGTGTTTTGGACTGCCCATCTTCTACCTCTCTACTTAACTACTGAGCAGATCAAGTTTATGATAATAATTTAAAGAACACAAGACTCTGTTTTCTTTCCTGGATGTGAGTGGTAGGAGGGAGGAGAAGGCTCTCCAATCTCCATCTCTTTGGATATTATCATGGAAGTCATGGCCAGTTGAAGGAGAATGGGACTTTCTTAAAGGAACAGATGGATCATTAGGTGGGGTCTGGCCCACATGCAGCGCTTAGCATTTACTCTTCTCAGGGAACCTGGGGCAAATGAGGCTTCTAAAAATGACTGCAAACAATAAGGAAGAAGGAACTTGGGATTTCTGTCCTTTTCACTGGTGGCGAAGCAGGTAGACAAAACAGGGAAGAGGTTGTTGCTGAGAACTGCAACAGACAAATGCCTAGAGGAGGAGGCAATTTTTTTGCCTTGCAGGGGACCAGCTCCATAATGTCTAAGACAAGAGCAGAAGGACTGAGCCCCAAAGGACTGGCTGGCTCAAAAAGAGGGTTTCCTCCATTCAGATATTTGCACCTCCAGCTTCATTTCCAGCCTCTGCTCCTCAATAACCATGATGTTTAGAGACCATTCCCTGTTGCTCAGGTCTAAATGAGGAGGGAGAATATAAATGGGACATCTGAGTCCCATAAGAAATAAAAGAGGAAAAGAAATAAGGGTGAAAGAAAAATTAGGAATGGAAATACATAGAGAGATTTAGAGATTGAGAAAATTTAAGACTATGTTGAAGGAAAAAAATAAATCATTAAGTTATAATGGTCAATATTGTAAGACTGACTAATGAAAAATAAATGATTATTCATCTGCTATTTCCCAGCATTCTGCTACAGCACAGTGAATTGAAAAATGAGGGCTGAAATTTCTTCCCTAGAAAATTTATGACAGATGAAGGAAAGCTTGAATGTCAAAGTAAGTTTATTTCCCCAATCCCATAGGTCTTCTCTCTGTGGGGGAACTACAAATTAAAGCTGATACAGTGGTAGATGGAAAGTCATGCTTTGGACAAGGCTAAACAGCCTCCGAGAATGCAGCCACTCTTCTTGCTGTGGGTTAATGCTGGATAAGTATCAGTCTAGATGCCAAAATATCCCCTGGTCCAATGCTTTGGAAAGTAAAGAAGTTGAAATTAGTTTACATTTACAGTATGGTAATGAGTGAACTAACGAGGGTAGCTTTTGCAATCACCCTAACTCCTTTGTCCTGAGCCAAACACTTGCTCTAAGGCTCAGTTGAGATATTACTTCTCATCACCAAGAGGTGGAAAACTGGGGATATAGTAAGAGGCTGATGACCATACTGGATCTCTTAGACTTTTTACCAACTAGATGTTCCAATTCAGCATGGAAGGGAGTGGAATCTAGGAAATTCCTGGTCTGACTCTTCTCTCTATATACACGGATTAGAATCTCCAGAAAGTGTGGAGATGGCATTCCTACAGTTTACAGTGCCAAACTTATACCATAGGATGAAGTGTTTTAAATGACATTAAAATATCCATTCTATTTATTGATTCCAGTAGCCTGAAGTTACACTGAGTGTATGAGATAAGGGGCTGTAAATAAGGTCGCTGTTGTTCAGTGTCCAACTCTTTGCAACCCCATGGACTATATAGCCCACCAGGCTCCTCTGTCCATGAAACTTCCTAGGCAAAAATACTGGAGTGAGTTGCTATTTCCTTCTTCAGTGGATCGTCCCAGTGCAGGGATTGAACCTGGGCCTCCTGTATTGGCAGGCAGATTCTTTACGGCTGAGCTACCAGGGAAGCTGTAAGTGAGGTAACAGAACAATGAAACAAGAACTCAGGACCTTGGTGTACATCAGTATCCAGAATAATTAGATAGAAATAAAGCTCTAATGGGGCCCTAAACCTCACTAGGCAACAAGAGAAACCTCTCAGTAAGGACTGATAAAGGGGAGCCATCCTTTCAAGAAACCCAAGGGACAAGCCAGATGGATAAAATATCCAGTGAATGACAGATCTTTGCACAAGATGCTGAGAACCTTGTCAGTGACAGTTTCACCAGCTAGACCAAAGACACGCAAACAGATGAATAGCCAGATAAATATTGCATATAGTAATTATGCACCAGCTATAAATATGGTGAGTTGATGTTTTCTGCCCTCAGGGAAGTGCAGTTAAAATTGGGATAGCAATTTTGATGAGAAGGGAATCAGAATTCAGGGAACTTGAGTTCAGAATTTTAAAGAGCCCTGGAGACTGGGTCATCATAATAAAGCGTTATACATCAGCAAGGAGAATTTCATTTTCCTGGGTCAGTCCCATGAGGTTTGCATGCGAAGAGGTTACAGTTCTTTCCTGCCTGTTTGTTTCCAGCAGTAGGATTCCTTGGGCTATAATGTCCATTTATGTTATAGTCTTTAGCCAGAGGCAATCTGGCCCAGTTGCTTTTTTCTTTCCTTGAATGCTCCACTGGAGTAATAATAAGGTTAGATTTAAAAAAAACAAAAACAAAACAAAACACCAAACATCTTGACCCCTGTCTTTGCTGAAACTTGTTCTTGAACATTAGGGAAGTGTAAATTTTGAAGCTGTGGTAAAAGAAGGAAAAAAAAAAAAACTCTAAGCACCTCAGAAAGTTATATCTGCTAGTCTGCTAGTGATTTATGTTTTCTGCTTTGTAAGCTGTGATAGAAATATAGTTTTAGATATGAGGATAAAGTTTAATATCCTAGTGTTGGAAATATACATTCCCTGTGCAAACTTTCCCTATGCTGAGTTGTTACCATTTTGGTTAACTGTTTTTCTTTCTTTTATTCTTGAAAAATCTTTGCTTCCTGTTATTATATGCCACGAATAGGTCAACAGCAATTCTAGGAAATGGCTGCCTTCTCTGCTTGGAATGCCACTGTTTTGATCCCAGTATCATCTCCTCTCTCCAAGTCTTCTTCCTGATCCACTCATTCTCAAAGACCTAGCTTAAAAGTTACCTGTGAAGTCCTCCTGAACAATTCTCCTGATATTGATGTAGTAAAGTGTTGTCTTTACTTGTTTCTTTTCTAGCAAGGTCAGGGATGTTTTCTCATTAACCCCTGTATTCTGCTGTGCCCAGGAACACATACTAAGCACCTCCCAGGTGGGGAGGAGGGGGATGAGAAAATAATGGATAGTTATTAGTAAAATATTGGTAAAAAGGAACAACTACACCAAAAAATCATATAGTTTCTAAATGTATGATTCATCTTTTAATTTACACAATTATACTATGCATGTTGATTCTGTTACTGCAAAATAAACAAAAATTTTAAATCAATAGAAAATCACAAAGTCAAATCTTTTTTGTTAGTCCATGGCAAAATTCAGATTTACATGTTAGGGGTAATTATTTTGATGATCTCTTTTGGTATTATAAGCTACCTTAAAACCTAGAGGATTTAAACAGTTAATGCTTAAAATTTTATGAATCAGAAATGCAGGAAGAATTTGACTGGTTGGTCCGTACAGTTGGAGGAGTACCTTCATGGTGGCAGTTTTCTACACGGGCACTTCGGTGCTTCGTGGTTTCTTTCTCTGTCTCTCATGTGACAGAGCCTCTTACCTGGCCTGGACTTCTTACAGGGTGGTGTCTGAGTAGTTACATTTCCTACCTGGTGGCTGTCTCCCAGAGGCAGGATGGGATACTGCCAGGCTAGGTAGCAGCCATCCCTGGAACTGGCATGAGTCAGTTTCTGCAAACCCTGTTGATCAAAGCAGACAGAGTCCAACCAGATTTGTTGGAGTGGAGAAATGACGCCACCTCGTAATGGTATGTGACAAGATTACATTGAATGAAAGCATGTGAGATGGAGCATGATTTGCCGCCATCTTTGGGAGCTATAATCTGTAATGTAATTAATATATGTTTGACAAATCAGTGCCCAAGGGACCATGTCATGAAAATCAATTAACTCTCTAGAAATGTTCAATGCCTCTCAGTGTGATAAGGTTTAATCCAGTGTAAACTGCTTCTTTTTCATCTCTATCATAGAGATGAAATCTTTGGGGAAGAGAAGGGAAACCAAGCCTGGTGTTCTTCATTTAGATCTTTCAATCACATATATCTTATCAGGCATACTACAGAATCACAAGTGAGAGAAAGTTCTACTTAGACTGTAAGTATTTGCCTTATAGAACTCATTTCCCCCAAAAGGTAGCTTTAGGTAAATTTATGGGTAGTTGATCCTCACACCCCACTCCAGTGCTCTTGCCTGGACAGAGGAGCCTGGAAGGCTGCAGTCCATGAGGTCGCTAAGAGTTGGACACGACTGAACAACTTCACTTTCACTTTTCACTTTCATGCATTGGAGAAGGAAATGGCAACCCACTCCAGGGTTCTTGCCTGGAGAATCCCAGGGACGGGGGAGCCAGTGGGCTGCCGTCCATAGGGTCACACAGAGTCGGACACGACTAAACCGACTTAGCAGCAACAGCAGCAGCAGGTACAAGAAGCAGGTGTTAGAGCTATATACCTAGCCTTTGTGGCTGACAATATAGAGAGCAAGGTTTTCCAAGTTGTAAGTTGTGATCCTATTAGTGAATCATGAAATCTATTTAGTAGGTCAGGACCAGTGGTTCAACGTTAAAAAAAAAAGGAATCAGATGGAATACAAAGTATCCTTTGTTACATGTAACCTAGAAGGTATATATAATATACTTAAGTATGTACAAGTGAGTGTTTTTGCATGGGTATGTATGAGTACTGGATTACCATGTAAGCTCTATTTCTAACTGGGACCCACAGTCAAAAATGTTTTTGAAGCCACTAAAATAGAGTGTCTGTGTCCTCTTGTGAACCCTCTCTTGGTGTCACTTTCGAACGCAAGACACTGGACTGGAAGGACTGTCGGTTTGATTCAGCATGGCATTTCTGATGTTCTCATGAAAAATATTTTGTTTGGGGCCCAGAATGACAAATAGCTCAGAGTCCAATAGAAACACCTTTTCCTAAAAGAAGAAATTGCTTTACAGACAGTACAGCAAAATAAAATGTCTCACCTCCACAGCATATGCCCTGTGTTGCCTATAAAGAGTTTTTATAGAAGACTGTTTTTTTTTTCTTTTTCCCTTTTAAAATTTACATTTGGTTGAATAGATTTCCCAAGAGCTTAATGCTTCACCTACCCAATGTTTCTAACCCTTGATAGGCTACAAGATATGGTCCAGGTTAGATCCGGAAGTGCTGTGACATGCCTCGTTGTACATTGAGGGCTGCTTCTGATTGGGCTGGAAAACCCTGGGCATCATCCTTAGCACAGGTGTGGAGGGTGGGGCACAGATAACGTTTTTCAGACTCTCGTTTTTCACATGCCACTCTGTCTCCTTTCTTTTTTTTTTTTTTCTCTCTCTCTCTGTCTCCTTTCTTAAGTAGAATCTTTCCCTACTCCTATCTCAACTACACCTGTTAAAGCACAATGGTATAGTCTAGTGTCTATTTTTGACTTTCCAAATTAAGCCCCTTTAAAATTATAATTCATTGTGAGCAGTAAATATAGTTTATAAAAATACTTTTTATGTATTCTCTTCGGAGAAGGCAATGGCACCCCACTCCAGTACTCTTGCCTGGAAAATCCCATGGATGGAGGAGCCTGGTAGGCTGCAGTCCATGGGATCGCTGAGGGTCGGACACGACTGAGCGACTTCACTTTCACTTTTCACTTTCATGCATTGGAGAAGGAAATGGCAACCCACTCCAGTGTTCTTGCCTGGAGAATCTCAGGGATGGGGGAGCCTGGTGGGCTGCCGTCTATGGGGTCACACAGAGTCGGACACAACTGAAGTGACTTAGCAGCAGCAGCAGCATGTATGCTCTTGTACTTAATTTTCAGAACAAGCTTATGTGCTGGTTATCATAAATATTTTCATTTTAAAGTTGGAGAAGTTGAGATTCAGAGTGATTGACTGCTTGTGCAAGGTCATACATGTATGTGAAGCAGCAGGGCCAGGACTTGACTTTGACTACAAATCCCACATTATGTTTCCCTTGGCCAGAGGAAACTAGGCCTGCATTAGGTCTCTGGACTTGCATAGTTCAATTCAGCCGCCCAGTTGTGTCCAACTCTTTTTGACCCCATGGACTACAGCACGCCAGGCCACCCTGTCCATCACCAACTCCCAGCGCTTACTCAAACTCATGTCCATCACATTGGTGATGCCATACAACCATCTCATCATCTGTCGACCCCTTCTTCTCATACCTTCAATCTTTCCCAGCATCAGGGTCTTTTCCAATGAGTCGGTTCTTCCCATCAGGTGCCAAAGTATTGGAGTTTCAGCTTCAACATCAGTCCTTCCAATGAATATTCAGGACTGATTTCCTTTGTGATGGACTGGTTTGATTTCCTTGTAGTCCAAGGGAGTCTCAAGAGTCTTCTCCAGCACCACAGTTCAAAGCATCAATTCTTTGGCGCTCAGCTTTATAGTCCAACTCTCAAATCCATACATGACTACTGGAAAAATCATAGCTTTGACCAGACGGACCTTTGTTGGCAAAGTAATGTCTCTGCTTTTTAATATGCTGTCTAGGTTGGTCATAGCTTTTCTTCCAAGGAGCAAGTGTCTTAATTTCATGGCAGTGCCGAGGACCAGCCCCGGCTGATCCAGGGTATTCGAAGGGGAGACGGCGTCGGCGACTATTTATATGCTAATTAGAGATATAGAGAACAATAGAATGAGGATAGCTCAGTAGGAAAATTCAGTGGAGAAAAGAAGCTGAGTAGCTTGGTTTACGCGGGAGACCAATAAAACTTCAAGACAAGAAGTTTGCACCACTTACGTAGGCCGCAGGCGCCCTCTCGAATAGCGGAAGGTGTCTCACCCTAGACACCTTCTCGAGTGGGTCTTAGAAGCCCAGGCATGATTAGTAAGCGTGGTGGGTTCCGCGCTCCAGATGGAGACTCAGCTGGAAGTTAAAGGGAAGAATGACATGGGGAGACCAAGCATTGGTGAGCAAGGCCCATAGCTTTATTTTTAACAGGGGCTTTTATACCCTAAGTTACACATAGAGGATAATAGGGGATGCAAAGTCAGCAGTCTTTGATTCTTATCAAAAACCAAGGTTTCTTTCCTGCAAATGTATCGTATACAAATGGTTTAGGTGATTTACATCATCTTCTGGCCAGAAGGCCTACTAACATTTTATGACTCTTGACAAGGACTTATCAACAAAGACTTATTTTCTCTAAGAGTAATTATTTCAAGGTTTGGCACCATCTTCTAAAGATAAAATTGCATTCCTATAGGGCGGATGTGTAATGGGTTTACAACAAAGAAAGAATTTATTACCTTAAGGGTCTAAAGTTACTAACACCAAGGCCACTACTTATTTTTTCTACATACTCACTATTAATTGATACATATTCAAGGATACAATTCAGGGGATGTGAAAACTTGGCAACAAGCATTGACTCATCAATGAAATCCTTTACTAGTTTATTCTGACAGTTTTTAACTCTCTGAGAGGCTCTAAGCTATTTGAATATCTTAAGCTTCCCATGCCTCTCGAGGCTGGGAGACTGTAAACAATCGTATGCATAGCTGCAGGAGTCCGGGTAAACTTGTCAGGCGAGTTAGAGAGCCATCTGAGGGGTTTGGATTTAAACACTCCTAATTGCCCAGGAACTTTATTAATTGGAGTTGTAAGTTAACTCTTTGACAGAGAGAGAGCGAGATGGTGGTAGGGGACAGCCCCCAGTAAAGTCAGAGGTGAGAGCACAAAGCAATAAAGTAGGCAGACTCTGTTTTTTTGGGGGAAAATGCTCGAGAATATCCGGGGGGACTCCTGAGGCTCGATCCCGCCTTTGCGTATGCCGAGCCTCCTTCCTCATGACCTTTGTCACGAGTGGAATGCCTCACCGGCTCCCCGCATGGCAGCAGTCACCATCTGCAGTGATTTTGGAGCTCCCCCCGCTCAAAGAATATGTTACTGTTTCCATTGTTTCCCCATCTATTTGCCATGAAGTGATTGTACTGGATACCATGATCTTAGTTTTCTGAATGTTGAGTTTTAAGCCAAACTTTTTCACCCTCCTCTTTCACTTTCATCAAGGGGTTTTTTAGTTCTTCATTGCTTTCTGCCATAAGGGTGGTGTCATCTGCATATCTGAGGTTAGTGATATTTCTCCCAGAAATCTTGATTCCAGCTTGTGCTTCATCCAGCCCAGCATTTCACATGATATACCCTGCATATAACTTAAATAAGCATGGCAACAGTAAACAACATTGATGTACTCCTTTCCCTATTTGGAACCAGTCTGTTGTTCCATGTCCAGTTCTAACTATTGCTTCTTGACATACAGATTTCTCAGGAGGCAGGTCAGGTGGTCTGGTATTCCCATCTCTTTCAGAATTTTCCACAGTTTGTTGTGATCCACAGTGTCAAAGGCTTTGGCATAGTCAATAAAGCAAAAATAGATGTTTTTCTGGAACTCTCTTGCTTTTTCAATGATCCAGTGGATGTTGGCAATTTGATCCCTGGTTCTTCTGTCTTCTCTAAATCCAGCTTGAACATCTGGAAGTTCATGGTTCACATACTGTTGAAGCCTGGCTTGGAGGATTTTGAACATTACTTTGCTAGTGTATGAGATGAGTGCAATTTTGTGGTAGTATGCGCATTCTTTGGCATTGCCTTTCTTTGGGATTGGAATGAAAACTGATCTTTTCCAGTCCTGTAGCCACTGCTAAGCTTTCCAAATTTGCTGGCATATTGAGTGCAGCACTTTCACAGCATCATCTTTTAGGATTTGAAATAGCTCAACTGGAATTCCATCACCTCCACTAGCTTTGTTCATAGTGATGCTTCCTAAGGCCCACTTGACTTCACATTCCAGATTGTCTGGCTCTAGGTTGGTGATCACACCATCATGGTTATCCGGGTCATGAAGATATTTTTTGTATAGCTATTTTGTGTATTCTTGCCACCTCTTCTTAATATCTTCTACTTCTGTTACATCCATGTCATTTCTGTCCTTTATTGTGCCCATTTTGCATGGAATATTCCCTTGTTATCACTAATTTTCTTGAAGAAATCTCTGGTCTTTCCCATTCTATTGTTTTCCTCTATTTTTGCATTGATCGCCGAGGAAGGCTTTCTTATCTCTCCTTGCTATTCTTTGGAACTCTGCATTCAGATGCTTATATCTTTCCTTTTCTCCTTTGCCTTTAGCTTCTCTTCTTTTCTCAGCTATGTGTAAGGCCTACTCAGACAACCAGTTTGCCTGTTTGCATTTCTTTTTTCTTGGGGATGGTCTTGGTCACTGCCTCCTGTACAGTGTCATGAACCTCCACCCATAGTTCTTCAGGACTCTATCAGATGTAATCCCTTTAATCTGTTTGTCACTTCCACTGTCTGATCATAAGACATTTGATTTAGGTTATAACTGAATGGTCTAGTGGTTTTCCCTACTTTCTTCAATTTAAGTCTGAATTTGGCAAGGAGTTCATGATCTGAGCCACAGTTAGCTCCCAGTCTTGTTTTTGCTGACTGTATAGAGCTTCTCCATCTTTGGCTGCAAAGATTATATTCAATCTGATTTCAGTATTGACCATCTGGTGATGTCCACGTGTAGAGTCTTCTATTGTGCTGATGGAAAAGGGTGTTTGCTGCGACCAGTTTGTTCTCTTGGCAAAACTCTGTTAGCCTTTACCCTGCTTCATTTTGTGCTCTAAAGCCAAATTTGCCTGTTACTCCAGGTATCTCTTGACTTCCTACTTTTGCATTCCAGTCCCCTGTAATGAAAAGTACATCTTTTTGGGTGTTCATTCTAGAAGGTCTGTAGGTCTTCACAGAACTGTTCAACTTCAGCCTCTTCAGCATTACTGGTCAGGGCAAGACTTGGATTACTGTGATATTGAATTGTTTGCCTTGGAAATGAACAGAGATCATTCTGTTGCCTTTGAGATTGCACAGAAGCACTGCATTTTGGACTCTTGTTGACTATGATGGCTAGTCCATTTTTTCTAGGGGATTCTTGCCCACAGTAGTAGATATAATGGTCATATTTGTTAAACTCGCCCATTCCAGTCAATTTTAGTTCACTGATTCCTGAAGTGTTGATGTTCACTCTTGCCATCTCTTGTTTGACCACTTCCAATTTGCCTTGATTCATGGACCTAACATTCCAGGTTCCTATGCAATATTGCTTTTATAGCATCGGACTTTACTTCTATTACCAGTCACATCCACAACTGGGTGTAGTTTTTGCTTTGGCTCCATCTCTTCATTCTTTCTGGTATTATTTTTCCATTGATCTCCAGTAGCATATTGGGCACCTACCGATGCGGGGAGTTCATCTTTTCAGTGTCCTATCTTTTTGCCTTTTCATACTGTTCATGGGGTTCTCAAGGCAAGAATACTGAAGTGGTTGGCCAGTGCCTTCTGCAGTGGACCAGGTTTTGTCAGAACTCTCCACTATGACCCATCTGTCTTGGGTGGCCCTACCTGGCATGGCTCATAGATTCACTGAGTTAGACAAGGCTTTGGTCCATGTGGTCAGTTTGATTTGTTTTCTCTGATTGTGGTTTTCAGTCTGTCTGCCCTCTGACTGATAAGGATAAGAGGTTTACAGAAGCTTCCTGATGGGAGAGACTGACTGTGGGGGAAACGGTGTGTTCTGATGGGCAGGGCCATCCTCAGTAAATCTTTAATCCAGTTTTCTGTTGACAGGCGGCACTGTTGTTTGACCTGAAACCAAGCTCTGGTGGAGGAATGAAGATAATAGTGACCTCCTTCAAAAGGTCCTGTGCACGCACTGCTGTACTCAGTGCCCCCGACCCTGCAGCAGGCCACCACTGACCCAGGCATCTGCCGGAGACTCCTGGACACTCCTGGGCAAGTCTGGGTCAGTCTGTTGTGGGGTCACTGCTCCTTTCTCATGGGTGCTGGTGTGCACAGGTTTTGTCTGTGCCCTCCAAAAGTCTGTTTCCCCAGTCCTGTGTGAGTTCAGTAATCAAATCCCACTGGCCTCCAAAGTCAAATTCCCTGGGGAGTCTCAGTCCCTTTGCCAGATCCCCCGGTTGGGAAATCTGCTGTGGGTCCTAGAACTTTCTTAACAGTGCGAAAATTTGTTTGGTATAATTGTTCTGAGTTTGTGGGTTGTCTGCTCAGTGGCTCTATGGTGGGGTTAATGAAACCCTCCTCCAAGAGGGCTTATGCCACACTTAGAACTGCTGCACCCAGAGCCCCGCCCCTGCAGCAGGCCACTGCTGACCCGTACCTCTGCAGGAGGCAGCACTCAAACACTCTAAGGCAGGTCTGGCTTAGTCTCTGTGGGGTCTCCTGGTGTGCACAAGCTTTTGTTTGAGCCCTCTGAGTAACTCTGGCAGGTATGGGGTTTGATTCTAAAAGTGATTTTGCCCCTCCTACCATCTTGCTGGGGCTTCTCCTTTGCCCTTGGATGTGGGGTATATTTTTTTGGTGGGATCCAACATTCTCCTGTTGATGGTTGCTCAGCAGCGAGTTGTAATTTTGGAGTTCTTACAACAGAAGATGAGCACACATCCTTCTACTCCACCATTTTGTACAGTGAAGTGGATTTACACAGTGTTTTTTAGTTTCTTTCCTAAGGATGCCTTCAGGGCATTTATTCATTTACTGACCCAGCTCTCAAAATCAGGAGATGGCACAAATTTTGCTCTACTTCTAAAAGCCCATGTCACTATAAAAAAATTAAAGTGGTAAGGGAAAATAGCCAATGATGGCCAAGGGAAGGTGTTTAATTGAAGTACTTTGTCTGCCTGTGCCTCTGTACAGCTTTTGATTTGGGCGCTTGGCTGTTGAGCCCCCCAAGTACTGGCATATGATTTAAAAAAGGAGACACCATATGACACCTCTGTGTTGTTCTTGAAGATATACATTCTTTAAGGGTATATAATGTGTGTAAGAAAGAGACTTTGATTAGACGTTTTTTTGGTATTGCTTTTCTAGGCACCTTGGGAACCTGTTAGTTTAATATAACCACTGTATTAAGTTAACAAACAAGGGTTCTCATACTGATTCTGTTCTGTGGGGTGAATTATCTCCTTAGTTAAATAATTTAAGCATAGTTATAATATAACAAACTACATTATTATACATTGCATTTGAGTACTAACTTCTCTTTCTTAATATTGGTAAAACTCTCATTCCAATGAGACCCAGGGAAAGGTCTCTGTTTTCACCTTTTATATACTTCTCTCATGCTTTTTTGTGTATCAGTGCATACCGTATTCTTACTTGGGTAAATATAAAACCTACCGCTATATTGGGGCTGACACCCTAATTATAGATATAATTTATGTGTCACAAGTCTGAATGGTGAGTCTATAATATAATGACACAGTTACATTGATACCCAAATTATCATAGAGAGTTCTCATCCTGTTTAAGTGCAGGAAGTCTAGTCTTTCTGCCACACGGTTCCTCCTTGGAGCCTATTCATACTTCCTCCACCAGTCAGCCTAATGTCCCTTCCTGTCTCAGCAGCCGCTGGCTCCTGACTGCCATTCTGACTTATTGCCTGTCATCGAGTGCATCCTTGAGCCTGGCTTCCTTTAGCTTTGCCTGCTCCCGCTGTACCCTAATCTCAAGGCTAGTGGGCATTACCAACACCTCTGTTCTTGCCTCCAGAAAGGGACATGGCTCTCTCCTGAGCTACTGCTCCTGAAGTGTGGCCAGAAACCCCAACTATTGCAAAAAGAGGCAATTCCTAAAGAGCCTATATACACGAATCAGATTTCAAAGTTCATTGGCAGATGAGTTCCCTGCTTAGTTCCCTGGTGTTCACCCATGACAGGAATAAGCTGATACAACCTCCATTTTCCACCAGTTACTAAAAATCTCTATGGTCCTTTTCATTTTAGAGTCTAGACCCAGTAGAAATTACCTTATCCTGCTGCCCTTAAGAAAAATGGTTAATGCTTGTGTTACATCTGTGTGATCAAATGGACTTTACAAAGCATTACCTCCAAGAACGAAGACTCCTGGCCTTAAAAACAAAACCAAGAAGCACAAATGACTTTTTTTTTTTTTAATAGAGGTTTTCCTTGCTCTGAAAAAAAAATAGTTAAGGTTTGGTCTTTTCTGGAAACCCCATTATGCAGAGAATTCTACATCTTGCCATTTTCAATTGTCCCAAAGTTCAAAATCTACACAACGTTTTGGCCACTTTTTAATGTTTTTACTCTTTTAAATTAGCTGTTTAAAAGTTGGAAGTATTAATTTCCCTAAAATTTGGGAAGTGAAGAAAGAACACATGTGTATGTAAACCTATTAGTACTGATCTTCTGCTATTTTTGAAACTTTCTCGTAAGTTTCCATTTGACTTTATTTTTATTTGAACTTTTTATTTTGTATTGGGACATAGTGAATTAACAGTGTTAATTGTTGTGATATCACAATGGTGTGATAGTTTCAGGTGAACAGCTAGGGGACTCAGGCATACATACACATGTACATTTGACTTTATTTCTTATTCACCTCCTACCCCATGCACACAACCTCCCCATCCTACACCTTTGATAAAGTGGTATAAACTGTTATTCTTCTATAGCCAAAGGTACATTATTCCTGTTCTCTCATCTCTTTCCACAAAATTCTGGAGTCTGAAGATGTCACCCTGCCTATTTAACTTATATGCAGAGTACGTCATATGAAATGCTGGGCTGGATGAAGCACAAACTGGAATCAAGATTGTTGGGAGATACATCAATAATCTCAGATATGTAGATGACACCACCCTTATGGCAGAAAGTGAAGAAGAGCTAAAGAGCCTCTTGATGAAAGTGAAAGGGGAGAGTGAAAAAGTTGGCTTAAAACTCAACATTTGGAAAATGAAGATCATGGTATGCAATCCCATCACTTCATGGCAAATAGATGGGGAAATAATGGAAACAGTGAGATAATTTTCTTTGGTAGGGGGGCTCCAAAATCACTGCAGATGGTGATTGCAGCCATGAAATTAAAAGACGCTTACTCCTTGGAAAAAAGCTAACCAACCTAGACAGCATATTAAAAAGCAAAGACATTATTTACCAACAAAGTTCTCTCTGGTCAAAGCTATGATTTTCCAGTAGTCATGTATGGATGTGAGAGTTGGACTATAAAGAAAGATGAGTGCCCAAGAATTAATGCTTTTGAACTGTGGTGTTGGAGAAGACTCTTGAGAGTCCCTTGGACTGCAAGGAGATCCAACCAGTCCATCCTAAAGGAGATCAGTCCTGAATATTCTTTGGAATGACTGATGCTGAAGCTGAAACTCCAATACTTTGGCTACCTGATGGGAAGAACTGACACATTGGAAAAGACTCTGATGCTGGGAAAGATTGGAGATGGGAGGAGATGGGGACGGCAGAGGATAAGATGGTTGGATGGCATCATCGACACGATGGACATGAGTTTGAGTAAGCTCCGGGAGTTGGTGATGGACAGGGAAGCCTTGCATGCTGAAGTTTATGGGGTCACAAAGAGTCAGACACAACTGAGCAACTGAACTGAACTGAATTGAAGATGAACCAGGGAAATGATTTTCCAAGCTATGATCAGCCAGTTCAGTTGCTCAATCATGTCTGACTCGTGACCACATGGAATGCCACATGCTAGGCATTCCTGTCCATCACCAAGTCCCAGAGCTTGATCAAACTCATGTCCATTAAGTTGGTGATGCCATCCAACCATCTTCTTTGTCATCCCCTTCTCTTCCTGCCTTCAATCTTTCCCAACATCAGAGTCTTTCCAGTAAGTCAGTTCTTCGCATCAGGTGGCCAAAGTATTGGAGTTTCAGCTTCAGTATCAGTCCTTCCAATAAATATTTAGGACTGATTTCCTCTAGGACAGACAGATTGGATCTCCTTGTAGTCCAAGGGACTCTCAAGAGTATTCTCCAACACCACAGTTCTAAAGCATCAATTCTTCAGTGATCAGCTTTCTTTATAGTCCACCTCTCACATCCATACATGACTACTGGAAAAAACATAGCTTTGACTAGACAGAGCTTTGTCGGCAATCTCTCTGCTTTTTGATATGCTGTCTAGCTTGATCAGCTTTGTATATTGATCAGATTTCCCAAAGAACAAAAGAATTGCCAATCCATTCTTGTCAATCTTGTTCCTTGCTCTGGGCAAACCAATTGGAAGGGGTTCAAATTATCTTCCCTAACATTTACTTTGACAGACAGTTGTCTCTTTAACTTCCAAGCTCCTCTCTCCCCAGCTGAGTTGGAATCCTCGGCTAAATTCCCATCTTATACCAACTATAAGTTGGTTGCGCTTATACCAACTAGGGCCAATTTGCTGACATTTAACATTTCCCACTGCCAGTTATTCACAGAAGCCTTGTCTATTCAGTTAAAAGATAGTAGGTGTTGGGAGAGGAGGATGTATAGGAATGGATGAGCGAGGAAAAAAATTTTGATTCTATAAATAAAAACACGGACAGACTGGAAATGACCAAACACCTTAGAGCCAGGATTTGGGGACTGTATTTTCAGTATGCCTGCTTATTCTTATGTATCTTTCCCTCTCTCTGTCTCTCTCCCCACCCCTCACCCCCACACACTGCCCTAAACATAAATCATAAAATGTTGTATCAGCACATAAGGTCATTAAACCCGCATTTCTGTTTTACAAAGCAAATTCATTGTTGTTATAAAATTTTCCCTTACTCCCTGTAATGCATCATGGTTTGCATTAGATGTGTAGCCTTTTGTGAGAGCTATTAATATGAATGAGGATTTGATTGGCTAGATTAGAATTTGCAAGTGTTTAGTCAGTTCCACCCTCCCTCCCTCCCTCTTCTTCTTCCTTCTTTTAAAACCACGTCATTGAATGCCTACTAGACATACAGTACTACCTAAGTTTTGTGAAGAATTCCAAAAAGTGTAGATGAAATTGTCTTTGCCCTCCAGACAATTGTAGCCTGGGAAAATAAAACAAATGCATAAAGTGTCAGCTGTCATATGACCATCATCATCACCACCACAACCACCCTCATCATCCTGCTGTTTATGTCATATATAAAATAGGAACCATTAAATGTCAAAAGACTAGATGGGTTCAGAGCAGAGAATGATTGTGAGGTCAGGGAGTGTTTCATAAAAGTGATGGAGCTGTAATTGAGTTTTTATGATAATATTCAGCTGCTCAGTCGTGTTCAACTCTTTGCAACCCCATGGACTGCAGCACGCCAGGCTTCCCTGTCTTTCCCCATCTTCTGGAGCTTGCTTAAACTCATGTCCATCGAGTCGGTGATGCCATGCAACTATTTTATCCTCTGTCTCCCCCTTTTCCTCCCACCTTCAATCTTTCCCAGCATCAGGGTCTTTTCCAATGAGTCAGCTCTTTGCATCAGGTGGCCAAACTATTGGAGTTTCAGCTTCAGCATCAGTCCTTCCAATGAATATTCAGTAGATTTAGAATAAATGGAAATAAGGTGAAGGAATACATTGCAGGTGGAGAACAGAGTATCTGCAAACTTCTTTTCACTGAGGCAAGGGGGGATCTGCTGATGAGTTCCTCAGAGCAGAGACTATGCCTTTTACACTGAACATCCAGCTTGGAACCCGGGAGCACATGGAACATGCTGTATGAATGCTGAGTGCAAGGGTGAGATTCTAAACAAAAGCACAAGGACATCCACACTCACCTTCTATATCTGAGGCTCTATATCTGAGGCTGTATATTTTGATATGGAAGATTTAGGGGGCAAAGTGTTTTATTTATTTGGCTTTGCTTTTTAAGTCTCTGGCAGTCATTGTAGACAGAGGTTATGAGCCACTGTCTGGGAAGAGAGATATTTTAGAGAAGATGGGTGATGAAGACAGAAAAGTTGATTACTCACAACTTATATGATTCTACAGAGAAGACAATGACACCCCACTCCAGTACTCTTGCCTGGAAAATCCCATGGATGTAGGAGCCTGGTGGCTTGCAGTTCATAGGGTTGCTAAGAGTTGGACATGACTGAGCAACTTCACTTTCACTTTTCACTTTCATGCATTGGAGAAGGAAATGGCAACCCACTCCAGTGTTCTTGCCTGGAGAATCCCAGGGACGGGGGAGCCTGGTGGGCTGCCGTCTATGGGGTCACACAGAGTCGGACATGACTGAAGCAACTTGGCAGCAGCATATGATTCTAGCCCCCAAACAGGAAGCCCACCCCATGTAATCCATCTCTCCTTTCAAAGTAGATCTTAGCAGACTGTATGCTCATAAACTTTTCAGTGAATAACATCCGTACTTTCCCTTTATAAGTGTTTCTTGTGAACTTTTAATATTCCTTTTATTACAGTCAAGGGACAGTAAATCAGGACAAGGTGATTTTTTTCAATTCTAGTCCAATACTACAATCAATGAGTCTAGGAGGGGAAATGGCCCAAAACCCACATCTGTCCAACTTTCCAACTTCTGAGTGAAAATTAAGAAATGACCTTTGAAAATGTTCTCTTTTACATAAGATTATGGTTGCTGCCCATGAAATAAAACAATGATATTCTCCATTCCTGAGACTTTTTCTTTCCTGTGGTGAACTTGGTTCAATTTAGAGGGAGGAATCATCTTTCATCCTTACTGCTTGTAAATGGGAATGTGTAATCTGATTGGGTCAACTGTCGATAGTTTGACATTTCTTCCCCAACAGCAGAGTTGCACATATGCCCCAAAGTCTGAGATCTTATTGCTAATTTACCGGATTTATTGGGTTATTTTTTTATTACACTCTTCCGGGGCAAAAGCAGAAAAAAATCTGATTTCTGATGCAGCTTTAATCTGATGAATACTGTTGGGAACTAATAGAAATGCAGCCATAAATTCAAAATGCACTAATGTGCTAGTTGGGGCCCAGGAATGGGAAGGAGAAGTGTTTGTGTCACTTAGACTTAGAAGGTAGCATCTACGATCTCAGTGATAAGGGATACAGTGTAACAGGCAGCTAAGGAAATACAAGGAGTTTTAGAACTAATTCTATTAATTTTCTTGGGCCTAGACAATTAGAAGCTGAGCTTGATCTTATGTTCTTTAATAATGAAACTTCAGGGCCTAGAGCGCCCAGGGAGTATAGCTAGCTTTATAAGACTTGGCTCAAGTGGCTGTTAATATCTTCCCGCCTGCAGTCCTGGGCCACTTTCCCTGGGGATGGCAGCTGTGATGCTGCATATGAACTGAAAAGATGAGTCATCTGCTCAGAGAGCTCATGATATATCTTACTTGTTTCTGTATCAACAGTGTCTAGAACTGTGCCTGGAATGAAGGCGTTTGTCAAACACAGCACGTGTTTGTTGAACTGTCCCTTTTATTGCCTGGTATGGGCTGTTGCTGTGACTTTACCTCTAGCAATTTATCAAATATGCACAGACAAAATCACCAGAAAATATAAAAGTACTATTTCACTCTCCATTGTCTCTAACTTGGCTGGAATAAATAGAAAGAAGTGAGGAGTCTTTGTTTTCTCTGTCAGAGCTTTATGTGAGTCCTAATAAATTGCAGAATTCTCCTCCACTGACTTTTCCCCTCAGTTTTACTGAGAAGCCATTGACATATTTCATTGTATAAGTTTAAAGCACACAGCATGATGGTTTTATTTATATATATACACACACACATATGTATATGATTATCACAATTGATTCAGCTAACATCCATCTTCTCATATAGATACAGTAAAAGGAAGAGAAAGAGGTAAAGAATAAAACAGAAATTTTCTCCTTGAGAACTCTTCAGTTCAGTTCAGATCAGTCACTCAGTCATGTCTGACTTTTGTGACCCCATGAATCGCAGCATGCCAGGCCTCCCTGTCTATCAACAACTCCCAGAGTTCACCCAAACTCATGTCTATTGGGTCGGTGATGCCATCCAACCATCTCATCCTCTGTCATCCCCTTCTCCTCCTGCCCTCAATCTTTCACAGCATCAGGATCTTTTCCAATGAGTCAGCTCTTTGCATCAGGTGGCCAAAGTATTGGAGTTTCAGCTTCAACATCAGTCCTTCTAATGAAAACTCAGGACTGGTCTCCTTTAGGATGGACTGGTTGGATCTCCTTGCAGTCCAACGGACTCGAGAGTCTTCTCCAACACCACAGTTCAAAAGCATCAATTTTTTGGCATTCAGCTTTCTTTACAGTCCAACCCTCACATCCATACATGACTACTGGAAAAACCACAGCCTTGACTAAATGGACCTTTGTTGGCAAAGTAATGTCTCTGCTTTTTAATATGCTGTCTAGTTTGGTCATAACTTTCCTTCTAAGAAGTAAGCATCTTTTAATTTCATGGCTGCAGTCACCATCTGCAGTGATTATGGAGCCCCAGAAAATAAAGTCAGCCACTGTTTCCTGATCTATTTGCCATGAAGTGATGGGACTGGATGCCATGATCTTAGATTTCTGAATGTTGAGCTTTAGGCTAACTTTTTCACTCTCCTCTTTCACTTTCATCAAGAGGCTCTTTAGTTCTTCTTCACTCTCTGCCATAAGGGTGGTGTCATCTGCATATCTGAGGTTATCAATATTTCTCCCAGCAATCTTGATTCCAGCTTGTGCTTCATCCAGCCCAACATTTCTCATGATGTACTCTGCATATAAGTTAAATAAGCAGGGTGACAATATACACCCTTGATGTACTCCTTTTTCTATTTAGAACCAGTTTGTTGTTCCATGTCCAATTCTAACTGTTGCTTCCTGACCTGAATACAGGTTTCTCAAGAGGCAGGTCAGGTGGTCTGGTATTCCCATCTCTTTCAGAATTTTCCACAGTTTATTGTGATCCACACAGTCAAAGGCTTTGGCATAGTCAAGAAAGCAGAAATAGATGTTTTTCTGGAACTCTCTTGCTTTTTCGATGATCCAGTGGATGTTGGCAATTTGATCTCTGGTTCCTCTGCCTTTGCTAAAACCAGCTTGAACATTTGAAAGTTCCCGGTTCATGTATTGCTGAAGCCTGGCTTGAAGAATTTTGAGCATTACTTTACTAGTGTGTGAGATGAGTGCAATTGTGCAGTAGTTTGAACATTCTTTGGCATTCCCTCTCTTAGGGATTGGAATGAAAACTGACCTTTTCCAGTCTTATGGCCACTGCTGGGTTTTTCAAATTTGATGGCATATTGAGTGCAGCACGTTCACAGCATCATCTTTTAGAATTTGAAATAGCTCAACTGGAATTCTATCACCTCTACTAGCTTTGTTGGTAGTGATGCTTCCTAACGCCCACTTGACTTCACATTCCAGGATGTCTGGCTCTAGGTGAGTGATCACACCATTGTGATTATCTGGGTTGTGAAAGTCATTAAAAAAGTAACCCCCCCCTTCCCGAGAACTCTTAGGGTTTCCTTTTTTAACAACTTTCCTATATTGCTATCATACAGCAGTGATAGCTGTAGTCATCAGGTTATATCCCTAGTACTTATTTATCTTTAATTTGTACTTTCTGACCACCTTCCTCCAATTTCCCCTCCCACTTAGCATAATGTCTTCAAGCTTCATCCACGGTGTTATAAATGGTAAAATCTCCCATTTTGCATGGCTGTATTATATTCCATCATGCATGTCTGTGTGTGTGTGTATACACACACATATGCATACAACATACATATATATGTGTATATATATACACAGACACCATTACTCCTTTACCTACTTGTCCATTGATGGATACATGGTTGTTTCCCTGGCTTTGCTATTGTTAATAATGCTGCTATGAACGTGGGGTGCAGATGTATATTTTTTTAAATTACCGCTGTTATTACTTTTGACTGTAAGTCCGGAAGCGGAATTTCTTTTATTGCCTTTCCACAGTGTTTTTTTACCCCTCAGTGGCCTTTTCTAGCCCTGATCCTTAATTTCACTTACCAAAATTATGCCTGTGACCATCTTGAAAAAATTCTCAGTTGGTACCAATGACATTGGTTTTCCAGTGTTCGTGTCCATAACACCTACATGCAAGTGAGAGTGGGAAAATCTGCCATCTTGAGGCAATTCTCACAGTGTTCCGTACTCAGTTCTATCTTAGGCACAGGCTCTGCTTGGAGCCCCGGATTCTGAGTGACGGCTTACCAGTTTCACAACACTCAGCACAGGGCTCATGTTGTGTGGGAAGCTTTTACTGCCTCCCATGCTGCAGTGGGGTTCTTCCCTTGCATGCCTCTAAATCCATATGTGTTTACTAACTGTAGTACTCACTTCTTTCTCAGGCTGCTGACTTTAGAACCCTTGCCCCCCAACACACTAAATCATGAGTTTCTTAAAAACAGAGAATTTATAAGTCTGATTCACCTCTGTTGTCTCTACCTAGCACAATGAATGGCAGATATTAGGGATGCAGATGCTGTACATGTTTTTTATTTAATGAGTGAGGTAATTCCAAAGAAATTATCCAATGTGGTTTGGCAAATGGAAACATGGTAGAAGAAGATGAAGATGAAGGATGGAGAAGCTTTTTTAGGTACTTCTTGGATTGATCTAATTTGTAAAAATCAACTACAGTCCTGGGTCAAAGGTGGTAGACCTGGATTCTCCAGCCCTGGGGTGATAAGCATGATGTCTTTCCCTCTTTAAGCAAACGATTCCCTTGAGAATATTGAAATAACCTTACCACTTTCCTGAGCATAGGGACAAACATCTGAGCAGTATTTCCTGGCCCAGATGATTCTGTGCACAAGATACCCAAGACCAGACTCATAGAAAAGGGGAAATGGCAGCATTCTTGAGCCCTCAGCCTCTCTCCATGAGCCTGAGTCAATGGCTGCGCTAGGTCTGCCTAGATGGGATGATTGTCACTTATGGGAAAAAAGGTACCGTGAACTTCATAGGCTCCAAAACTTAGACAGCCCTGAGGGAAAAGATGACACTGCCCCCACAAGCCGTGTTTCCGTTTATTGAGGCCTTCTTATCCAGGCCTGTGTCAGATGCTAGTCTATTATTTCTGTGAAGTTGTATGAATGAGCAACACTCACAGGGTATTTGAATCAGTGTTTTCCCTCCTGGGGCCCAGAGCTTACAATATGGTCAAAGAGAACAGTACGAGGCCATATCTGTTGACATATTTTTAAAATTAGAGTCATAAATGTGTTATATATTCAGCAACTTACTGTGAGTGGTCCAGAGGAGAAAAGTCAGCAGTGACTCGAGTTGTTCAAGTTGAGAAGTGAGATCATTACAGTCTTCAGGTCCCAAGGACACTTTTCGGATCCCAAGGCCTCTTTTGGTTCCTACTATCAGGCTGTCTCATCCATCCTCCACTGTTACCTTCAAATTCATCAAATGACCAGGAACCTGGCTTGCAGCTGCTCTCTTACCCCCTTGCCTACCATGTTTTTCAGTGATTTCAAGGTTCATGTGGCATCTGTCCCCAAACCTTGGATTCTTGGTTTCTTTTTTAAAATAATTTTATTTATTTATTTATTCATGACAGTGCTGAATCTTCATTGCTGCACAAGCTTTTCTCTAGTTGTAACAAGCAGGGGTTATTCTCTAGTTTGGCTGCATGGCTTCTCATTGTGGTGGTTTCTCTTATTTCAGAGCACGGGCTCTAGGGTGAGTGGGCTTCAGTAGCTGCAGTACGCAGGCTCAGTAGTTGGCAGGCCCAGACACTAGAGCACAGGCTTGGTAATTGTGGCTTAGTTTCTCCAAGGTTTGTGGGGTCTTCCTGGATCATTGACTGAACCCATCTCTCCTGCATTGGCAGGCAGATTCTTTACCACTGAGCTACCAGGGAAGCTCCAGATTCTTGGTTTCTTACTCTACTTAATCTTAATAACATCCATACTCACATCTCTCTGGAACCTGACATCACTTGAATGTTTCCTACTGTAAAATCTTAAATTTAAGACCTATCGCCCAGGGAGAGAAAAGAATACAGATGGAGAAGAGCTCTGGAATGCCCCAGAATGTAGACATCAGGTAGCATCAGTTAGAAGAGAAAAAATTAGCAAAGGCCAGTGAGACTGGAAGAAAACCAGAAGAAAACCACAGGAACACAGAATGTGTTTTTTGAAGGTAAAGGAGTCAACTGTGCCAAATGCTCTTAAAAGGCTGATTAAGATGAGAGGAAAATGGCTGTTGAAGTTAGCAATATTAATAGTAGTGGTGCCATTGATGAATGTATATGAGAGCTTGGACATGGTATCCTAAACAATGCCAGGCTCTGAGTAAATACTTCTAGGAAGGTGAGGGTGACTGGAGGCAGAGGGGACTGCAGAAAATTAATTGTCTTGTAGACCATTGGGAGTGTGATTTATGACAAAAAGGAATGATTAATCAACTAGGGAGCAGATTCTGTAGAGTATATGAAGTTTTTAACTAATACTCTAAAAATATTGGGAGGAAATAAGTAACCTAGAGGGAGCCAGAGAACTAAAACAATGAGCAGTAGGGTTGAGACATCCAGACAGAACCAAATAGGAGTTTAAACAGGGACTAGATAGAATTGGCAAATGGCAACCCACTCCAGTACTCTTGCCTGGAAAATCCCATGGACGGAGGAGCCTGGTAGGCTGCAGTCCATGGGGTTGCTAGGAGTTGGACACGACTGAGCGACTTCACTTTCACTTTTCATTTTTATGCATTGGAGAAGGAAATGGCAACCCACTCCAGTGTTTTTGCCTGGAGAATCCCAGGGATGGCTGATGTCTCTGGGGGTCACACAGAGTCGGACACGACTGAAGTGACTTAGCAGCAGCAGCAGATAGAATTGGCACTGAGTGAAGTCGCTCAGTCAAGTACAACTCTTTGTAGCCCCATGGACTATACAGCCCATGAAATTCTCTATGCCAGAATACTGGAGTGGATAACCTTTCTCTTCTCCTGGAGATCTTCCCAACCCAAGGATCAAACCCAGGTCTCCCGCATTTCGGGCGGATTCTTTACCAACTGAGCTATCAGGGAAGCCCCATAGCTTCTCGGCCTTTTGGCTAAGATCAACTGTAGAATTGGCACTAAATATTAGTATTTCCTGAACATATGCTGGGCATTGCTCATTAAATACAGAGGAGTTGAAAGTTAGATCAGATAAGGAATTTCAGGAAAAGAAAGGAATATCATACTGAAGAAAAATTCAGGGCTTCTGAGGAACCTACTGGGTCAAAACTAGACACTGAACATAAATGTGTTTTTCATAAGGCAGAATCAGTAGATGGAATGCAGATAATTTCTTTAGCTGACCACAGCTCTACCTGTGTTCAGACTCTGCAGCATAATGTGGAGAGATGAGAGGGCTTAGTTAAAGCATTCTGCCTAAGTAGGCCAGGGGAGTCCTACTCTTTTCTGAATTATAATGTACCTTCAAATGCAAAGTTGCTCTGGACCATCTAATGATTTCTCTGAGCCTCAATGTACTCAACTGTTAATTAAGGGATAATTTGCTCAGTGAATTATAGGAAACCATGTACTTTCCCATCTTTCCATGACCTCCCTAAAAGACAATGATTATCAAACTGACCCAAACCAGTACAAAGTTTGTTTTTGATGATACATACGTTGCAGTGGAGCTGTGCACCCAGCAGAAGGAAGCTTGAAATAGCAATATCCAGAAAAGATGTGCTGCTGGGACTCCATCTTTAGCCTCATACATTATGCCTTTGTTTTAAAAGATGCAGAAATCTAAGCAAGGAACTGGAACAATTTGCTCTAGGCTGGTGACAAATCCTGTGGGCTGGTATGTGGCAAAAAGAGTTATTATCTCATTGTCAGTTCTCTTCTCTCTCTTTTCTGATGTGTCAAGACAATTCAGACACTGTGTTTTTTTTTTTTTTTTTTTTAAAAAAAACATGTTTTCCTTTATTCAGACATGAATTAAGGACCACTTATGTGCTGGGGGTAGAAAAATAAATTTGGATGACATGGCCTCTGCCCTTAAGGAATTTAGGATCTGATGAAGGGAATACATAATCAGAGAGTTAAAATAGTCATAGGTCCCATAATATAAGAATAATGTGTACAGAGGGTATCTCTAATCTGCATTCCACCTGCCCTGTATTGGACAGTGCAGAGGATTGGCCCAGCCTTGGAAGTGGGGTTTGTCAACCTTGCCCTCATATATGTCTTCACTGAGCTGTTTTTAATTTGATATTTTGAGTGTGCCATCTGTAACTCCAAAAGGACCAATAGACTAATACAGGTAGCAAACATTTTAATGTACCCACATCTGCTGCAAGCCATGGGTCATCTATAAGGCAGGTTATTAGCACCATTTCTTAAATAGGTAACCCAAGGCTCCAGGAGGTCACATACAGTACTTGGTTCATTGTATTTCAGAATCACCTGGGAGCTTTGTGAAGCACAGATTGCATGAATGCTATTCTCTATCCCCAGGGTTTCTGGCTCAGAAGGTCTGGGGCACAAATTCACATCAATAACAAGTTCCCAGATGATGCTAACTCTGCTAGTCTTATGGCCACACTTTAAGAACCAGTGCTCTAGTATTTCTTAGTATCTGGTAGAGCTGGGTAATGTGCCCAAGTCTGTCTGCCTGTAATAACCATGCCGCTTCCCCTACACCACCCCTTCTCCTGTTGTACAGGTATTATTCTCAACAGCTCCTTTATGGAAGTTTAGCTTAACATCAGCAACAAAAAGTTACATTGGATTGAGTTTGACAAACACAGACATTCTATCGACCGTTCCCTTAAGGTGACCATACAGCCAAGGATGCCTGAGATAGCTCTGCTTTGTGTCTGTTAGTCTGACGTATGGCCATTCTGTCCTCTTCCTCTAATAAGGATCCCAGGTTAGCTAATACATTATATGGCCCTCCTACTTTTAGGGATTCGTGGCTCAATGATTCACATTCACATTTTAAAGACTGAATGAAGAACTCAAAAAGGTGGTTGATTTTTGTTTACCCCAGTGCTCTTAAACATACATAAGTAAGGGACCTTTCTATTCTATTCAGGTAACTCCTTTGAACATTTTGGTGAATGCTGACCTGTGTGCATTTTCTCATGTTATGTTTTGAAGCACGTGTCCAACTAGGAAATAGGCTCCTAATATGTTTATGTCTTACATTCTGTGCTGCTGCTAAGTCACTTCAGTCGTATCCGACTCTATGTGACCCCATAGACGGCAGCCCACCAGGCTCCCCCGTCCCTGGATTCTCCAGGCAGGAACACTGGAGTGGGTTGCCATTTCCTTCTCCAATGCAGGAAAGTGAAAAGTGAAAGGGAAGTCGCTCAGTTGTGCCTGACTCTTAGCGACCCCCTGGACTGTAGCCTACCAGGCTCCTCCGTCCATGGGATTTTCCAGGCAAGAGTACTAGAGTGGGGTGCCATCGCCTTCTCCGTTACATTCTGTAACTGTCCACAGTAACTTGCTGGGCACCTGGCACCCTCTCAGCCAACAATTGTTCTTTAAACAAAAAAAAATATATATATATTCTCCAAGTAGAGACTTTGTAGGGCAGGGTAAATTTTTAATGTTCACTTACATGCTGTGGAGATGTGAACCATGAGTAGAGCATTTTGTTGTGAGTAAAATCAGACCTAGAGGTCCATGTAATCTTTCAGCTCAGCCCTGATTGACTGAGACAGACAAATAAGAGCTTCCTTATACCAGTGAACTTGTAATTGTGTCACTTATCATCCTGGAAACTTCCTCTCTTTGCAAATCAGTGAGAAAGGAAGCCATGCCACATCCAGGGCATTTTGCTTCCTGAGTGGCCTTGCAATGGATAGATGGAATCAAAGGATAAGAAACTCTATGGACTTAACACACTTAGAGTTGGGGTGGGATCTGCACTGATGTAGCTCCTAAAATAAACTAATAAATCTAAAATCTCATACACATGTGTTGCTTGCTAGATATTTAGTGATGTGCAGAATTGGTAGACACACACATGTGTGTGCACACACACACACACACACATACATACACCTGCCTCATTCTTCCACTTATAAAAAATTTTTTTAACCTTTCTTAAACTGTACACTCACTGTACACATAAGCCAAAAATTATATTTGTAAAGAGGGAGAACTTTCCTTGTTTTAAGTCTGTCTCAGGAATATCTCAAATGGCTGTTGTCCAAATGCCAGGCATAACTCTAGAACCAGTCCAAAAGCCACATCTTCCTAAGATTGGTTCAACCACCCATCTTTCTCTGGTTAACTTCTTTCAACTTCATAAACCAGCACACATGTCTTCCCTAGGATGTCTGCCTTCATCTTCCCTCTGGACTGACCATCTTCCTCCATGGAATGAGGGTATCCTTTGCTGGACTCCGTCCCATGAAAAGTGAAAGTGAAGGTGAAAGTCAGTCATGTCCAACTCTTTGTGACCCCATGAACTTAGTCCATGGAAGTCTCCAGGCCAGAATACTGGAGTGTATAGCCTTTCCCTTCTCCAGGGAAGCTTCCCAACCCAGGGATCAAACCCAGGTCTCCCACATTGCAGGTGGATTCATTACCAGCTGAGCCACAAAGAAGCCCAAGAATACTGGAGTGGGTAGCCTATCCCTTCTCCAGCAGGTCTTCCCAACCCAGGAATCGATCCAGGGTCTCCTGCATCACAGGCAGATTCTTTACCAACTGAGCTATGAGGGGAGCCCTCTCATCTGTCCCATAGCCTCCCATATTATGCTTGACGACCTCTGTCACCACTGAGTGCTGGAGAAGGACAGTGTATTACTCATTTCTGTACACGGTGCCACCAGGGTCTAGCTCAGTGATGATTTGTTGAATCTGTGGGGTCTGTCACTGAACCCCTAGAACATAGGTGATATCTTAATAGGGGCAAAATGACCCCCTAAGGGGGAGAATATTGGTTCTTGAAAATTTATACATTAAGTGGTTTTTGGCCCTCTGAAGGGCCATGGTACAAAAACAGATATAAGGTGGTATTCTATTTTCATTGGGGCAGGTATGGCCTGAAAAAAAAAAAAAAATGTCTAGAAAGGCTCCTCAGTGAGTGATAATTGGGTGGGGGGTGGGGGAAAGTTGAGAAAAGCTCCCCTCAGATTGTTTCTGGAAAAATGGTCAGAAGATTGTGTCCCCAGAGCATTTGCTAAGATGAAGCAACAGAGTGTCCTCAGATTACCTGGCACCACCCCAGATTGCTGCTTCACTCACTTGGAGGAGGAAGGGGACTGGCACATAGCAGTGTGCTCAGTAAACATCTGAGCAAACGTTTGCTCTCCCAGTGTCTCATCAGGACCATCACAGGACATTTTTTCTGGATAGATTTCCTCTTGCAAAGTGAGGAAAGCATTGTCAAGTGAAGAATGCTTGTTAAGCATTCCCACTGACTCTTGTATCTATTGCATTTGTTATTCAAGGAATATTTTCACTAATGGTTGGAAAATAAAATTGCCCTGATGGGTCAATATCCACAGCATAGGATGAGCCGAGCTTCCTCAGTTCTGGCCAGATTAAAATGTTTAGCTGAGTTAGGCCTCACTGCCCATGTTAGAACATGTGGCATCTCCATTTTAGAATGAAGTGAAAACGCCTTTCTTTTCATCCTCAGCCATGACCCTTGGGCCACTACTTTCAAAAGTCCCTGTTAACCACTCACTCATATCACTTTATTCCAAAAAGCCTCTAACAGGGCAAGGTATATAGAGTTTCTGAAAGCATTGGAAACCTATGTGAGTCAGAAGCCAACGGCCTCTTCAGAGGGTGGGGCGATTATCAACTATTTTTTTCTATTCTTTATCCAGTTATTAATATTCCTGCCAGAAACCAGCAATGCCATTTTGCTTCTTTCCCCTTGTGTGAGTGCTTTCATCTCCCTCTTTCCACTCTGCTTTTTCCTTTTCTGGTATACCTTGATCTACTTGTTTGCTCTGTTCCCATTCAGTGTCTGTTTTCCTTTTGGGCAGCTGTCCTGAATTATTTAATAGTTGTTCTATTTTTCTTTTCGTGTTTACTCCTTCTCCTTTCTTCTCTTTGATGGTTTGTCTAGGTTCCCGTCTGCTCTTATAGACACCTCATCCAGCAGTCCTCTTCTTTCTGAGCCATAAATCATGATGGGGCAGACTGTGTGTGGACACTGGGCAAGAGAGATGGGGCCCCAGGTGAGTGGGCAGGGGAGAAGCATGCATCAGTGATTTGCTGTGAGGCGGTAACAGAGTTGATCATTTTTCAGGGAACATGGCAGGCAGCCTATAATTGGTGATGAAGATACATCTTTCCATTGCTTCTGCTAGACTCTACAGAACTTGGGTACACTGTATCCACAGATTTCGTCCTCAGCCATGATCCTTGGGCCACTACTTTCAAAAGTCCCTGTTAACCACACACTTATATCACTTTATTCCAAAAAGTGGAATAGGACAAGGTATATAGAGTTTCTGAAAGCATTGCAAACCTATGTGAGTCAGAAGCCAAAGTACCTCAGGGTCAAGGTAAGGGGAAAATAATATTGTTATTAATTTTCATCCTAATTTTTCAATGTTCAATGTTTTTATGGTTATCAGTGGCTGAAAAAATAGCTTTCAAGAGGAGGAAACCCTTGTATTAATACCACACAAATACACACCCACATATCACATATGCGTTTGGGAAACTTGTGACGTTAAATGAGATGGTTCTTTGATGACCTTTTCTGAATGCTCCCCCGTGTCCTAACTCCAGGAGCCTTTCTATGGAAGGCACACATTTTCTCCTGTAATCCTCTTTCCAACCTGGAAAAAGAGGACCATGGGATAAAATTGTTAGGTATACATGACAAACTCCTACCAGGAAGTTTTCAATTAAGAGCCATGGGGAAGGGGCCTAAACCTGAACACAGAACTTCTATAAAAATTTTGGCCTTCTGGCATGCCAGTGCAAGAGACACTTTTGGGTAATGGGAGGCCAGATTGATACATTTCCTAAATCTTCACTGCCTTGTCCCGTTACTTGTGCAGTAAACTGAGGAAGACTCAGCCACATGCCTTGAGATGTCCTCTGTCAACTGCTGCTTAGACTGTTCTTTGGCCTCGCTTTGTGGTAGAGATGCTGCCCATTTAGATACTTACAAATGAGAGTTTCCAAAGGCAAGCTTTATGGAAGGTCATCCAGAGTTTGTACTCTGTGCACTTAGTTCCTTTTTACTCAAGTATAAAACTATTTATTCTTTTTCATTCATTCAACCAATATATTTCTCTATTCCTACCCACAAAACAATGGGTAAGTCACACTGAATGTTACAAAGATAAAATCTGGTCTTGTGTCCCTGCCTTCGTGGTCAAGGAGGGATAATACCTTCCAGTATTCACTAAATTATGGTGCTTTTAAAACACTGGAGTCATGTAATGTTAATGGTATTTGGGGAAACTGGTTTCCAGGGTAGATGAATGGAGGTAACATTGGGAAAAATCAAGCTGAAGAATGTTTAATGCTAAGAGAGAGTGTCATGGTAGGACCAAGAGAGGGAGTTGTTCTAGATTCTATCTGGGCAAGGCTGCCTAATTCAACGTGGAAAGTGGTTAAGTGCTAAAAGAGAGATACAGATAAAGTGTTTTAAGTGAGTAGAGTAGAGGATTTTTTTTTTCAAGCCAGGAAAATCAAGGAATCCACAGACCAGACTGCATTTAAGTCAAACTCTAAAGTTGGGTAGAATTAGAACTGAGATTTGTGAAGACAAGCTATTCAGAAGAATGGTACTTGAAAAAGGCAGACAGAAAACAAGGTAAATATGTTAAAAGCTAAGTGAAATGGACAAAAATACAGCTTGTTGAAGAGTCCTTTTTGGTGGAAAAGGGCTAGAAAAGGTAGATTAAAATTCTGGACAATTTGATTCAAATGAAGGAGATATTTTTTCCAGTGGAAGTAAGTCCTTCTTTTCTGGAACAACAACCAGCATAGAGTTTGAGAGATTGGGTAGTAGAGAGAGACTTAGTGTCCTGTATCCTTGAACAAGTTGCCTCATGTCATATTGATGCTCTGTATTCCATCTGAACAAATGGGGATGACCATATTGACTTCTTGGGTTATTATGGGCACAATGGATGCCCTATGGAATGTGTTTAGTATAGTATCTGATATATGTGATTACCTTTAATCCTTTAGTTACTAGATATTAATCCTTTATTTACTAGATATTAATATTAATCTTTTAGTTGCTAGATCCCAGGAGTAAAGTATAAACAAAAATTGTACATGTTCTCAAAAATAGAGGCCACTTGTCAACTCTACCTGCTTTGACCAGCCTCTGTTAATTCTTTCAACTTTTTTGATTTTCTGTGACCCAGATCTCCATCTGTTCTATATTTTAAATATGGAAGTTTGGCCATTTCAGGCTTCATTTTCTTTGTTTTTGTGAATTTACTTTTAGTCCTATCTGCCTTTTCCTTAGTCCTCAGTGGGTTTGTGGTGAGTGTCTAACAATTGACTCTACACACACACGTGAGTGCTTATTATGAATTTATTGATATATAGGATGTATAGCACACATTTGCAAATAATAGTAACATAAACAATACTATTTATTGCAAATTCCATAAAACCAATTGATTCTCATAGAATATTTTTGTTGATTTTTTTAAAAAAATTATTTTATCTGTAGATAATCTATGGTTACCACTGGTGACCAAAGACAATTTCAACACAAATATTGGTCAAAATTTTCTTTGCATAAAAGAGAAATATGAAAGTAAAACAACAAAAATATGTGTCATAAATTTATTCTTTCATCAAGGACATGAGAAACATCATTGTTGAGTCAAATAATAGTTTTTTAATAGTTTAAAAAAGATACTTCCTTAACTTTTTGCACTAATAACAATGTGACAACTATAAAATGACACACATAAATTGAATGAGCATTATTACTATTTTCTCTACTTCTTTAAAAAGTCTAGACATATAACAAGACAAACCTTTAGTACAGAGTGGTGGTAATGTGTACATTTAGCGTATAGTATCTGCCTTCCCAAACGTGAGGTCATAGTTTTTGGCTCAATCATCTAGCATGGAGGGCTAGTTATGTACTATGTATTCATGTGCTGAATTTGCAGAGGATTCATAAAAAAATTACATAATGATCAGTGCTTTGAAATGTGCTCTCACTATATTCTATTTTTTGCTGGGACACATGGATTTACTAAATTGTAGCCCCCAAATGACAGAATTGAATTAAAGGGACTAGAATTCTGTTCTCAGGGCTCTCTCTCATTCACAGACTGATCTAGCAGCTTGATCACTTAAGATGATATCAAGGCAGGTTGGCAATGAATTAGCTGAAGGTGGCATTTACGTTTGCTGAAGATATTGGTACTGAAAAATGATTATCGTTGGCAAGATGCTGGCACAGCTCTTTCTCCTCCTTTCCCCCTGCAGCTTCCTGCATTGAAAAGGAAGAATGTTCTGCTTTCATTTTTCCAGCACAGACCTGCCTCCACTAGTGCCATTTTAATTTGGTTCCAGAATACCCCTCAGTCCAGCCTGCTTTAATCACATCACAGCACAGCCCAATAACATTTCTCAGCTCGTGTTTTTCTACTTGGCATCAGCAACTCTAAAATGAATGCTGTCGTTCACAGAGAGTCACGTGACGAAGCACTAGGTGAAACATCACAACTCTGGTTACCATTTCAGGGGGCACCCTAACCAGCATCAAGTTTCTGAAACAAATTTCATGCATAGAGATTTAATTAATTTACCAGGATTACAATATTGCTTAATGAATAACTTGTAGTCCTGCGTTATGTCATCAAAATACACCCTCTCTAGAAAATGTCAGTGATAAGCTGCCATGATCCATTCTTATGAACTTCTTTAAAATTCTATGTATAAATGAGATACATCTAAGTCTGAGGGCAGTTCTTTCTCCAATTTAATCTTTTTTTAATAAAGGTTACTCTTTCTGTAACTTCTGAACAACCGAGGCCAAAGTGCAGGAATTTTCCAAAGCCGTGCTACAGGCATGGGAATAAAATTGCTGTGTACCAACCACATCTTGCTGAGGTTAGAGTTAATTTTGATTACTAAAAATGGAGCTGTGAACAGAAATTGCCAATTGCACAGGTGTGGCTGTCTGCAGCACATTTAAATTATGTAAAGATTAGTCCCCAGGTTCAAATATCTGTCTATTCCCTCCCAGATCGCTCTTTGAAATGATGCAGCTGGATACTGGGACCCATGTTGCTAGGTTGCCTGTCCTGCTGGGACATGTTTAAAGCTATATTCGCCAACCCAGACTATTGCCCATTACTTCCACTGGAATCTACTGAGCTAATCTGTGTCTTTATCCTGTAGAACTTATTTGTGGTTTTCAATTTAAGCTGTTCCCCCGCTACACACACCGCCCCAGTTCATTACTACAAAGCTCATTCCACACCAAAACACAGTCGCTATTTATGTCATTGTCAGCTTGCTGGAGCCTCTCATATCTTTAGGGTGTTTTCTTTCTCCTTCACCCACCTTGTGCAAAGGCAAATGCCATCCTTCATCTTAAAGGTTAATGTGGATGGAGAAATCCCATGATCCCAAAGGCAGTGCAGTGAGTTTCATGAACATTAGTACCTATACTGTTTATAGAGCATGGACAGGGCAGGTTTGCTCACCACCGCATGCCGGCAGACACAATTAGGACAAGTGTGTGCTTAATCATTTCCAGAGAGACAGAAATGCTACCTTTTTCAGATGTGCCTTGGAGAAGGACATGGTGAATGTTAAAAACACAGGTCTCCAATTACCGAATGAAAGCTGAGCTACACACCGTATTCACTGTATCCTTTCCATGAAAGTTCCATTCATGGGGATCTTGCCATTTTTTCAATGTCCTTTCCTTCCCTCTTTTGGTCCTTTATTTCCTTACTTCATCCCTCCCTTCTCCCCCTCACTTTCTTTCCTTCCTTCTACACAAGTAAGTGAATTCCCTATTAGCAATTCAAGTAAGCTTTTGGTAGAATAGAACCGTTTGTTATAAATGAATATTCCCAAGGTTGCCTCCAGGACCCATAGCTCCAAGGGGGTGAATATAATAAGAGACTGTGTTCAAAAGCTGGAGTCAAGTATTCACTCATCTCTCTGAATGATTTTTTTTCTGACCTACCACAATGCGATCCTTTTTAGGGTTTAAAGCATTGTCCACTTAAAAGTATAAAATATTGAATGCTTATTTTAAATGTCTGTTTCTCTCACTCATCAAACTACCATGATTTTTCATCTGTATAATTGCAATAACTTTCTGACTGGGCTCTGTTATTCCATTGTTCTGGTTGTATACAGATGGTCCCTGACCTACTGTCGTTGGACTTTACTCTGGTGCACAAGTAATATACATTCAGCAGAAACCTTAACTTTGAATTTTGGAATCTGATCTTTTCCCAGGCTAGCAATACAATAGGATATTCTTTCCTGATGCTGGGCAGTGGCAGCAAACCACAGCTCCCAGGCAGCCATGGGATGATGAGGGTCAACAACCAATGTACCATTCTGTACCCAGACAGCCTTTCTGTTTTTCACTTTCAATGAAACTTGAAAATGAAAGTGTTCAATGAACTATTTAGTACTTTATTATAAAACAGGTTTGGGTTAAATGATTTTGCCCAACTGAAGGCTACTGTCAGTATTCTGATCTTGTTTAAGGTAGGCTAGGTTATGCTACGATGTTCCATAGGATAAGTGTATTAAATGCATTTTCTACTTGAAATATTTTCAAATTGCAGCGGGTTTATAGGGACACAACCTCATCAAGGAAGATCTGTAATTCATCCTACAGCTTACAGATTGAGCATTCCTGAACACAAACCAGATCATACCATGAGGTGTATACTTAGAATAAAATCTAAACCCTTGTCCTGGTTTACAAAGCTACATGATCTACATTACCTCTCCCATCTCACCTCATTTTACACTTCAGCTACCATGCTCCAGCTGCTCTGGCTTCCTTTCTATATTTATCACAAATTGAGCCCCATATTAGGGCTTCCCTGGTAGCCTAGTTGGTAAAGAATCCTCCTGCAATGTGGGAGACCTGGGTTCGATCCCTGCATTGGGAAGATCCCCTGGAGAGGGAAACCCACTCCAGTATTATAGTATTCTGACCTGCAGAATTCCATGGACTGTGTAGTCCATGGGGTCACAGAGAGTTGGACACGACTGAGTGACTTTCACTTTCCCCATATTAGGACCTTTGCACATGGCCTTCCCCATGCCCATTTCACTTTATTCTCTCTGAAATGTACAGGACTGGGTCATTCATGCCATTCAGACTTCACCTTAAACATCACTTCATCACTGAAGCTCTTCTTGACTACCCTAATTAGTTGTCCAATTAATCACATCACCCAGTTTTAAATCTCTGCATAGCTGTGAGCATTATTTGGCTTGTTCCTGTTTTCTTAATTTGTCTTTGTTTCTTTGTTGTCTACGATCTGTTTTTCACATATCAGAATGTAACTTAATGACACGAGGATATTTTTCTGTCTTAATATCATATCCCCAGTGCTTACAATGGTGTATGGTACATATGGAGGCACTCAGTAGATGTTTGGAAAATGAATAAATAAATACATGCAAGAAATGCAAATACGCCACCTACCAAGAGAGGTCTGTCATGGTCCCATGCCTTTACTTCCCTCCTTCCCCAGCTCAGGGTTCCTCCCCATGATAATCTCTACCTGTATGTCCTGCAGCTCCCTTGCCTCTCTCCCTTCAGCCTTTATGCCCTGGTCAGACTCCAGTGCTGGGTAAACCCAATTTTCCACCTCCTCTTAGTCAGTTAAATATGGGTGGAGGGAAACACATAACCATGCTAGCCAGATCTGCTTTGAGTCCATGATCATAAACTCTAAGTGAGATCTTAGTGCAGCCTAGAAATTGTGCTACCATATTTAACCTTTTCTAAGATTCATAGTTTTTCACATTTGTGAAATCAGCATGTAATTTATAGTCAGCATCAATTCCTGTCATCAAGATGGTGGTGGTGATGTTAGAACTTGGTTGCATTCCTGGGGATATGGCCAACTGAATGGCAACTCCTCTACTTTTCAATCAAGAAGCTCTTTAAGGATCATTTGGGGAAAAGTCATGAATCCTGCTTCTGGTTTGGAAACTTTACATGCAGAAAATTCACCAGCATCAAACTTGCAGAAAGGGTTCATATGTTCATGTTCCCTCAGTCCTCTCTTCTCATTCTCTAATTCTTTTTGTGGAAGTCTTACAACATATTTTGAACAAGTCATATATATACATGGCTTAAAAATCAAAACAATTAAAAAGTTTGCAGTGAGATGTCTCACTTCCATCTCTGTCCTATTCTCATTCCTTTGGTCCTTCCAACAGGTAAACTGTTCTATTAAATTTCTTATTTATCTTTAATGATACTTTATGCAAATATGAGCCAAAAAAATATATATTCTTATTTTATTACCCAAAAGGTATCATACAAAGCAAACTGTTTTCACCTTTCTTTTTTCCACCTAACGGTGGATACTATCTACTATTCAGTACATGTTAATGCATAGAGTTTCTTCAATCTCGTTTTCAGTTATACATATCTCATTCTACAGATATATCATGGTTTGTTGAACTGGGCCTTATTGGTAGTCACCTGGGCTATTCTCAATCTTTTGTCACAAACAGTGGTGTAATAACTTTACACACATGTAATTTTAAAGAGATACGAATATATAAGATAAATGCCTCCCCCAGTAGGTTGCCTAGGTCAAAAGGGAAAGTGTATGTTTTGGGTCGAATTGTGTCACCTAGAAAAATATGTTCAAGTCCTAACATTTGAAATCCATGAATGTGACCTTATCTGGAAGTACAGTCTTGGCAGACGTAACCAAGTTAAAATGAGGTCATTTCAAGTTAAATTGAGGTGAAGTTAAAATGAGAGTCCAAACTAATCCAACAACTATTGTCCTTATAAGAAGAGGGAGTTTAGACTGAGATACACAGGAAAGAAAACTGTGAAGATGGAGACAGAGATTAAAGTGATGCATCTATAAACCAAGGAATGCCAGTGATTGCCAGAAACTACGTGAAATTAAAGAGGAAAGGAAGGCTTCTTCCCCATGGCCTTGCTGACACCTGATTTCAGACTTCTAGTTTCCAGAACTGTGAAAAAAAGTCTATTTTAAGCTACTCTGTGTGTGTCTCTTTGTTACTGAAGTCCTAGGAAACTAATACAAAGCATTTGTAATTTTGATACCTATTCCTGGGTTACCCCCACTGGATATTTGCCATGTACCCTGTCACCAGCAAAGCATGGCCATGATTGTTATCCCTTCAGCCTTCGCAACAGAGAATATTGTTAAATTTTTCAGTTGCTGATAGGTGATAAATAATAGTTCAGTGCAGTTTTAATTTATATTTTCCTTTTCATGCATTGGTATCTTGTCCTATGTTGAAAGGCTATTAATATCTATGTTTTCTGTGAATTCTCTGTTTTTGTCTTTTGCTGGTTTTTTTTTGTTGTTATTGTCATTTTTGTTCCAAATCATATTACAGAGTTAGTGTTTTTGTGATATATATTGAAAATATTTTTTATAGTTTATAATTCATCTTGTGAAATACTGACTTGCTAAATTTCTGTTTAGAGTAATTTATTAATCTTTTGTATGGCTTCTGGAATTTGAGTCATAGTTGGGAAAGTTTTCTCCACTCGGTTTGTAAAGGATTTCACATGATTTCTTTCAGAACTTTTTTCCCCCTTCATCAAAGCATTTCATTGGAAATCTTGAAGGGATAAAGTTGGATCCAACTTTATCTTTTTCCAGATGGTATATATTTTATTTCAACACCATTTATTCTTGAAATGTTACCTTTATCATATATTAAATTCATATATATGTGTGTGTGTATATATATATATATTTGAATCTATTTCTGGGAATTCTGTTCTGTTACATCGGTCAGTCTTTCTATTCATGTTCCAATAAAATCTGTCTTAATTCTTGAAGTTTTGTAATATATTTTAATATGTAGGCAAGCTAGTCAATTTCCACCCACTTTCTCTAATGAACCCACTCTAGTTAAGCCTCTATCCCCACTGACTTACCCAAATTGCTCTCATCAAGATTTCCAATGACCTTTGTGTTACTTAGACAGATGGCTGGTTGTCGGTCCTCATCAAATTAGATCAGTCCATAACATTTGACATAGCTGGATAGTCCTTCCTTCTTAAAATACCTTCTTTGGGGAGAGCCTTCTCTTCCTACTTCACCACTTGCTCCTTCTTAGTCTCTATTGTACATTCTTTCTATTTCGCTGATCTGCCCATTCCCCAGTGGTCCCATTGCTTGGTTTTCTGTCATTGTTTCCACCGTCCCCATACTCATTTTCTGGATGATTTCATCTGGGGACAACATTTTAAATACTACCTCTATCCTAATGATGACCACATTTTGTAACTCCAGCTAGCCTCTCTGTGATGAACTCAAAACTCAGCATTCAACTGTTTATTCAACATTTCTACTTGTACTCAAAATGTAGTCTCCCCAACACCAAATCCATGCTTTTCCTCTACCAAATTTGTTCTTCTTTCATTGAAACAAGTTTGGAGTAATCCTTAACTCTTCTTTTCTCTCATACCTCACATCCATTTCATCAGCTTCATCTGATCTCTAATTTCAAAATATTTCTGGAATCCAAAGGCAGCATCTTTATTGCTATGCTGTGGTCCCAAGCACAGTTCTCTCTTGACAGAATTCCCGTAATATCCTCCTACCTGTTCTCTGCCTCTTCTATAGTCTCTTCTTTCCATAGCAGTCAGAAGGATATTCTCCACGAAAGTGTCCCATCTTACTCAGAGCAAAGATCAAAGCCTCTGTCATGATTCGAAGGCCCCGAATACTGTGACCTCCATGGCGACCTCATCTCCTACCACCCTTGCCCACCCTCTTTCAGCTGTAGCATCCTGATCTGTTCCTCAAACCTGCCAGCACATTCCCATTGCAGTCTTGCCACTTGATGTTCTCTAATATTTTATTTCATTAAATATTCACAACCATGTACTGTGATGATTGCTACCCTCATTTTGCAGATGAGAAAGTGAGAGTGGAGGATATAGAAGGTTCTTCCCAAGTCTGTGCAATTATTACTTAGCCTAATGGCACTTTATGGGCTTCCCTGGTAGCTCAGACGGTAAAGCGTCTGCCTGCAATGTGGGAGACCCAGGGTCAATCCCTGGGTCAGGAAGATCCCCTGGAGAAGGAAATGGCAACCCATTCCAGTACTCTTGCCTGGAACATTCCATGGACTGAGGAGCCTGGTAGGCTACAGTCCATGGGGTTGCAAAGAGTCAGACACGACTGAGCGACTTCACTTTAAATGGCACTTTAATCCAAGTCTCTTTGGTTCTTTTTATCACAGAAACTTTCTGGCTTCTTGCATCATCTCTGTTGCTGTGTCATTTGGAGCTCTAGTCTGGGTAGTATTTCTTGGCCTATGTCTATTCACCTTAGAAATGAAGACTTCAGTTTAGGTATTCTCAAAGTTCCCACCTGTTCAGATGCTCTGTGACTCCATGACTCTGAGAGAGAGTGCTGAGCAGTGCTCAAACTAAGAATAGTAGTGATTTTGGTGAAGAGAGGCGAGTGCAGCAAAACATGGGCAGATGTGGTTAGAGAGGACACTTGACCATTGCAGAAGTGGGTTGGTACTAAGACTTGTTTAGTACCACTTAGGAATATTCTTCTAGGTCTGTCCCTCTTGACTGCATATTATTTCAATTCAGTGCCTAGTGTAAATAAACTGCCTTGTCTTTACAGGGTACTCTTTTTCAGCATCTCCATTATCAAATCAGACAGTCAAGGAGACAGATAAAAACTTGCTCTTCCCTAAACCCGTGACCTCGAAGGACCTTCTATTTCCAGTCTTAGGCTGGTCTAGTCACTCTTCTCCCTGATGCTGCTTACAGTCAGGACAAAAGTTGTCACCCTAAAAGATGTACCCATAACCGATTCTTCACAAATGAAACCAGTGAGAGGGTCAGGGAGATGATACCTTGGTTTCTGACTCTGTAAGTGTCAATGTCATCACAGCAGCAGATCTTGCTCGCTTCTCCAGGGCTTATCAAGAGACGGTGATATCACTCTATTCAGAGCCTCACCCCCCACCACACACACAGATGGCAAGAAATTGCAACTCAGTTTTCAGTTGGGATCCCTGCTCACCTGTAATCAGCCAAGTTCTATGGTTAGAGCTGTTTCATGATCAAATGAGCACCTAGGCCCAGCATTCTAAGATTCATGTGGCTGCCACATCCAGCTGATCTGGGGGTGGCATTCCAGCAGACTATGATGTGAGCGGAAACTCTGGAAATGAGCAATTACTTAATCAAACCTTATATACGGTAACAAATCATACTTAAAGCAGGAAGGAAATAAATAAATCCAGAAGGTCTTTCCTGTACTCCTGTGATTTGTGGTCCCACTCTCCTCGGAACCCAGTCCAAATGCCCTGCATCTGTGTTTTCCACCAAGGGCTAAGTAACACTGTAATCTTGGACCAGAAGGCTCTCTGTGCTTCACCTGTCATAACCTAGTTAGCCCTCACACTACTGTGGTAGAGAGGGGATACTCTTTCTCTCACTTCACAGAGCTACAGAGATGAGTAACTGGTAAAAAGTTTACACAGTGAGTAAATGGCAAAGCCAGGACTTGAGCCTACCTGCTGTGACTCCAGAATCTGTTGCTCTGAACAAATGCTGCTCTTTCTAATCTCATGTAAACCCAAGAAATCGGCCAACTTATCATGGCTCCTACTTCATAATAGCAGAACAAGGCAGGAGTGGGTTCTGTCCCTTGCTTATGATTACTCGCTCAGTTATGAGAGTGAGAATGGAACCCAGTCCACACCTTTCCAGTCCCATAGCCCTCATTCTTTGTTTCACTGTCATCTCTGCCTTCTTCTTAAAACAAAAGATTCCCCTGAGAGGGTAATGGACACCCAGCTATGAGTATGTTTCTCAGCTTATTCTTATGTGTAGAATATGTGTGGAAACTTGGACAGTGGAGAGACCCAAAGGGATGCAATGACTAAGGTCACCTATGCCCCTGTGACTATGCCATGACTCTCTTTGTTAACATTCATAATCAGATATGGACCAATATGATGCAGACAAATACCTAAAGAGATGGAGAGCCATCTATCGCTGAGTGCACTGAGAAAGAATATTCTGTCTCGAGCCCAGGCTAAAAATAAACTGTTGACAGGACACACATCCTCCTTCTTCCTACAGTGTCTCAGGAACAGAGGCAGAATTTAATCATTTCATCCTCTGAAGTGAAGGCCTCTGTGGTTTAATATGCACATATCACAAGTTTCAGATTTCACTGGTGAAATTCAGTCTTCGACAAAAACCTAGCTGTCTCTTTGACTTGAAATGTGTTCTAAAATGTTTAATAAAGGTCTATTGAAACCAATAAAGCATCTCCAGAAAATGCTGGTTTAACCCACACAGCCAATTCTCTTTTTCATAAATTCAATTTGTGTTATTTGGTTCAGGAGACTGTTCTCTGAGCCCCGACGTAAGTGGGGGCCAAGGTCGACACTCACGCGTGGAAAGTTCTTTGGGAAAAATCATATAATTGATCTCATGTGTCAGATTTGTCAGGATTTGCCTGGCTCCAAGTCTTTGCACATCTTTGCCCACAGTTAGAAGTGCTGGACAAACAGGGCTTGGCTCTTCTCTGATCACTGGATCTCGGTAACTCCAGTCTAACTCTCGGTTGGATGGGCGTGATGGGGCCTGGGGCCTCTGGAATCCACTTTAGTTCTTCTGAATAGACTCATGCTGTTTGTTTATGAGACCTAATCCTTGCACCTTGCTCCTAATGCTGTCTTCCCAGATCCTGTGTTCATGTCTCTGCTTACCTCTCTGCTAAGTGCCCTGATTCTTCAGAAAATGGAGAACCTCACTTGCCTATGCTAATCCTCCTTGTCCTCAAATCCAAGGTTCCTCAGGTTTGACACGGTAAATGTGTTGCTTCTAATAGCTCTTTGTTTAGGAAAGCTGTGGATTGGAGGATGCTTAGCAGCATCCCTGACTTCTTCCCACTAAATGCCCGCAGCACCCCCAATCCAGTCACAGCAATAAAAACATCTCCAGACATTCAAATGTTCCTTGGAGGGAATGGAACAAATTGCCACTAGCTGAGAACTGGTGGTTTATTTCTGCCCAATGGAAATAAAAGGACTGATGCTCTGTCCTTGCACCCCAGGATTGTTGTGAGCAACCTCCCAGAGGCTTCTGTGATTTCAGTGCTGCCCAACCAAGAAATATTTGGTTGGCCAAAAGTTTCATTTAGGTTTTTCCATAAGATCTTACAAATCTTTTGGCCAATGCAATATAATATGAACCTCTAATGTGAGTCACGCGTGTAATGTTAAATTTTTTAATAGAGTGGCAACTTAACAAAAAAAACAGGTAAAATTAATTTTGGTAATATATGATATTTTATCCAATATATCAAAATTATTATTTTATGCTAAATATTTGACATCTGATGTATATTTTACACTTATAACACATATCAGTTTGGACTAGCCACAGTTCAAGTACTCAGTAGCACCATTTAGCAAATGGCTTCTTTATGGGCAGCATTGATGTAAATTTCTAAAAACACCACCTATTTTTCAATTCACTTCAAGACTCAGAATAATATGGTGATGTAAGCATGGGGCTGGGGTTTCAGGTGTATCTGATTGAAGTATTTCTGTGTTTCTTTGCAATACTATGGCCTTGAAACTATTATGTAATCTTTGTAAACTTCTGTTTTAGTATTTTTATTGGAGAAATAATTGTTCTTCAAAAAGTTTTCATCATGGTCACCTCAAATAATGTATATAGTGCCTAGTGTGTATGTGTTAGTCACTCAGTCATGTCTGACTCTTTGTGACTATAGCCCACCAGGCTCCTCTGTCCTTGGAATTCTCCAGGCAAGAATACTGGAGTGGGTAGCTAGTCCCTTCTCCAGGGGACCTTCTCAACTTGGGAATTGAACCTGGGTCTCCTGCATTGCAGGCAGATTCTTTACCATCTGAGCTACCAGGGAAGCCCCGTATAAGTGCCTAGAGCAGATGCTTAATAAGTAGAATATCTCTGTTGGCTGTACCCCCGCTCTCAACATCAAATGTTCGTGTTAAATTCTTCTACTGCTAGCCTCTTGCTCGAAACACTACCAGTGTTCCATCCTTCGGACACCGTGCTCTGGACCTAATTAGACACTCAATGGGCATGTAAAACACTGATTCCTCCCGGGGAATCCAAGTTTATCCTGCTTGGTCCTGCCCTGCTGCTGTTAATTAAGCAATGTTTAGTGATATCTACAAAAAATGACAATTTAAAAAATATGAACCAGCCCTCTCGGTTTCCTTTGATTTTTAACTGTAATTGTTCCACCTTTATGCAAGTCAATAACATGAGATATAAGAAAGCATTCTGAGATGCATCTTTTCCATCAGGCAGGATCCTGTGTAGCGTGGTCTTTTGAGCCACAGTGCCACAATGCTGGCAGGTTTCTTCTGCAGAGACACTGCATCAACATTTTGGCCAATGTTAAAAAGAGAACAAATGCCTAGACCAGCTTGGCTTGACTAGTGGCTGGTTTATCTATCCTAATGTATAGGATTCATAAAAGATAAAAATGTCTCACCATGGCAAAGGCAGCCCATATTATCTATTGCACAGCCATAAATATTCATTTAGTTCAGAACTTATGTCCAGAGGTATTGAGGTCAGTTGTTAATGATGGGAAGCTGACAGTATTTCTGTATAGAACTGATTTCTTCATAGTTTACCTACCGTTTTGGGGGAATTCTTCCTCATATCAACCCTCTTTCACTTGTGTCCAAACAGGCATTGGCCAGCACAATAGGCTAATCAACACTTTCCCATTTGGCTCTGGATTGTCTTTGTCAAAGCCTTAAAGGAGGTCATGTTTTCCCCTAATCCCCAGGAGGTTATTGTGAGAAGTCTATCTATCAGCATTAGCTGAGAGATATATTCTTAGTATCTAGGTATGTGTCAGGCACTGGGGACACCAGATGATTAAAGAAGTTTCCACTGGTCTGGACTTCACAGTGCAGGAGGGAACAGCATATAAATAAATGATTATAATAAGATACACAACTCATACTAGATAGAACTTTGGGACCACAGAGAAAGGAGAAATTTTTCATTTATTCATAAATTTATTGAGCACTGAATCTCTGTGTTATGTCAGGTAAGTAATTTTTAGATTACACTTTTTCTAATTGCTGCTGATTTTGAATTTATGCACATATTCAATTAAATCAGACAAGTCCACAGAAAGACTCATCAGTTTAAGCATTTGTGGCTACTGTTTTACACACTCATTTCTCTGGCCAAATTAATGATGGGAGGGCTCTGGTTAATAAAGAGTTGCTGTATATATGCATAATATAATTTTAAGATTAGTTATCAGTTAAAGGTCATAACACTGTGAACTCTAAATTTGTTTTAAAATTAGGTTCTTCTCCTGTTGCTAATTTAACTGTTCTTTAGTATCTTTCAGGGTCTTAGAATCTTCACATATATATATACACACATATATATAACTCAATAATGTCACAAATGTGAACTTATAATGAATTGTGTTTATACACAGACACACATATGTGTGTGTGTATATATATGTATTTAAATAACAGCTAAAATCTTAGCTTTTCACAGCAAGCTTTTCTTCTTCAAGTTTGTTTTTAAGTCAATGTCACAGTAGTCCTATAAGGTGAAGTATTATTACAGTATTATTTTTCAGATAAGGTCAATTGAACACAAAAGAGTCAGTGACTCACCAGGCCCTATGTAGAATAGCTTTATCTGCGTTGCCAGAACTGTATCTCAGGTTTCCTGAGTCTCAGTCTTTGAACCTAATGAGAGAATTTTTGTTTGGTTTACTTAATATGTGTCTAACTTTTAAAGGGTGTTTCTCAACAGGTTTCCAGTCTTTTAAATATTCTAACAACGTCAGTATTTATCCTTTAGTTGAGAAACTTCACAGTTTGATATAATCAATCATTATTGATTGTCTACTAGATATAAAATGTGTAATTACAAAACAGGCAGCAAAATTGCTTTCCTCAAGAAACATCCAATGTAAATATTGGTACAAGGTAGGATAATTATAATAGTTATCATGAAAATGTGCTGTTTGTTCTAACCAATGAAAGTACTGTTGGTCAGAGTTCACTGCATGGCATTTCTCATTCTAGTGTCCCTTTGATATGTTGGCAAGAAGACAGACAAATCTGCTGGTGGAATAGAACAGAGAGTCCAAAGATATACCCCCATATCTATAGTTATCTGATTTAATGCAAAGTTGTCCCTATATTCAAAGGAGAAAAGGACAATATTTTCAATAAATAATGCTGAGATACATGGATATTAATATGAGAAGTAAATATAATGTGATGCCTGCCTCACACCGTACAAAAAATTATTTGAGATGAACCACAGACCTAAGTGTGAAAGGCAAAGCAATAGAACATCTCGAAGATGATACAAGAGAATATCTTCATGTTTTTGGAGTAGGCAACTATTTTAAAAATATAACTCAAAAACATTAACCATAGAAAAGATTGCTAAAATGGTCTTTATTATTATGTAGTTATAAAAAGCACTGAATAAACATATCATAGTATAAACCACAGAAAGCAGATGAGTTAAAATGGATGTCATTTAATTCAATACAGAAGAGAGTAACTTGGCAATCAACTTAAATATTTCAAATATTCACTCCGCACATATAAAAATGTCAAGTCTAATAAAAAACAGATTACAAAAGTAAAAACAATGAATAAATAAATACACATTTGTTAAAATTTAGAACTTTCATTCACCAAAAGGATCATTAAAAGAGTGAAAGAGTGGTGAGAAATACATTGCAATAAATATATCTGACAAATACCTATTTTCACAACATCTATAAATTATTGAAGGACAACTTATACAGGACATATATAAAGGACATCTACAAATTTTATTTTTAAAAAGTCATATGACTGAACTAAAGTAAAATGGGCAAAAGACTTGAACACAATATACAGATATTCAATTATCATGAGAAAAGGTGCTCAACATCATTAGTCCTCAAGAAATTACACATTAAATCACAGTGAGACACCACTGTAACCCTACCTGAAGCCCCCAAATCAAGAGGTCTGATGATGATATTTGTCACTGAGGATACAGAACAACTGAAATTCTTATTACTGCTGGTAGGAGTGTAAATTGTTAAAACCACTTTGAAAATTCTTCCGCCATATTTACTAAAGCTGAACAACATATGTACATACAAACCAACAGACTTGCAAAAGAAAGTTCATCATATCTTTATCCACAATAGCCCTCAACTATAAATGCTTAACAGTGGGAGAATGAATAAACATGGTTTATGCACACAATAGGATAATACCCAGAAAAACAAAAGATAAGTTATTGTTATAGTTGTATGAACACAAATTAATCTCATAAAGTATTGAGAAAAAGAAACCCAACACAAGTAGTACATATTGCTTGATTCTATTTACATGAATTTTCAAAACAGGCAAAAGTAATCCATGGTGATGTAGGTCAAAGAGTGTTTGTCTTTGGATGACAGGGAGGGGTCACCAAGAGTTTCTAGCAAATGAGAGGGTTTAAAGTGTGCTATATCTTTTCCTAGTGATGGTTATAAGGGTATAGACACATAAAAATTCTTCAAGTTGTATATTTAAGATTTGTTCAACATACTGTAAGTTTTACATTGTGTAGTAAAGAGAATAATAATCCCCCAAACCACAGCTTAATCCCACATATTTGTGAATATATTCCTTATTGGGCAAAAGAGATTTTTGCACATATATTTAAGATTAGGCTTCCCAGGTGGCGCTAGTGGTAAAGACACTTGGCACTTGCACACTGGCAAGACAGCCGCTTGCCAATGCCCAGGACATAGAGATGCAGGTTCAATTCCTAAGTTGGGAAGATCCCCTGGAAAAGGGCAAGGCAACCCACTCCAATGTTCTTGCCTGGAGAATCCCATGGACAGAGGAGCCTCGTGGGCTATAGTTCACAGGGTCCAAAGAGCTGGACACAACTGAAGTGACTCGACACACAATTAAGATTAAGGAAGCTGAGGTGGGGAGATTATCCAGAACTACTTGAGTGGACTTGATCAGTCCTTAAAAATGGAAAAGGATAAGAGTGGGTTAGAATGATGAAGCATAAGAAGGACTCAGTCCACCACTCTGAATTTGAAAATGGAAAAAAGGGTCCATGAGCCAAAAAATGGGCAGCTTAGAATCTGGAGAAGACAAGGAAACAGATTTGCCCCTTGAACTTCCAGAGCAGCACATAGCTCTGATGGTGGCTTTATTTTAGTCCAGTGAGACCCATGTTACCTTCCTGACTTACAGAACTATACAGTGATACATTTGTTTGTGGTTCAGTTCAGTCGCTCAGTCGTGTCCGACTCTTTGCAACCCCATGAATTGCAGCATGCCAGGCCTCCCTGTTCATCACCAACTCCCAGAGTCCACCCAAACTCATGTGCATTGAGTCAGTGATGCCATCCAGCCATCTCATCCTCTGTCGTCCACTTCTCCTCCTGCCCCCAGTCCCTCCAGCATCAGGGTCTTTTCCAATGAGTCAACTTTTCACATGAGGTGACCAAAGTATTGGAGTTTCAGCCTCAGCATCAGTCCTTCCAATGAACACCCAGGACTGATCTCTTTCAGAATGGACTGGTTGGATCTCCTTGCAGTCCAAGGGACTCACAAGAGTCTTCTCCAGCACCACAGTTCAAAAGCATCAGTTCTTTGGCACTGAGCTTTGTTTGTGGTAATTCGTTACAATAGCCATAGAAAACTAACATAACAGAGAAATTAAAGGTTGTTGAAAACAAAAACTCCTATTTCTCCTTTTTGAAGGGTCTTAAAAATGACGTCTTGTCCACTTGCTAAACCTGGTTACTCAATCCCTGGAATGCTCACAGAATTGCCTTCTACTACCATTCACCCTACTTAATCTTTCATCCGCCCCCGATTATGAATTCTATGAGGGCATCTTCATATCATCCACAACACCAGGGATTGTGCATATGTGCATTGTATAGAATCAATGCTCCATAAATGTTTGGTAAATTAAATTATATGAACCACTTGTCTGTATGAGAGGCAGAGACCAAGTCAGATAGGATCACAGTAATGTGGTCTTGGAGTCAACTTAGCAAGCTCTCCAGTGCAAAGACACATTAAAGCTTGGAGTCCTAAATAATGAGGCTGAGGTTCTTTAAAACAGCAAGCTGGCATCAGATGAAACATTTCCCTATCATTCTAGATTAAATAAAACATTTACCATTTCATGCTTTCTTTCCTAGTAATTTTTGTCTTGTCTTTCACGTTAGTGATTTGTTCCACATGGCCACTCATTTAGGATAATAGCAAGCCAATAGGCGTGACGAAAAGAGATGGGTCCATACCTGATCACCAATATTCCATTACGCTTCCTTGAGCTGCGGGCCTGGTGAGACTGCCGGTGCCTTAAGGGAACTGGGCTTGAGTCTGCATAGTAGGAATTCAGTGACTACAGGAGCAGTAATCAAATTATATAGTAAGTGCAGCAACATGGCTATATTGAGAGGCTGCTGTTGCAAGGAGCTGTTTTCCCTGTGTCCAAACAACAAATATTTTTTAGAATGTATTATATGTGTGGCCCTTGTGATAAATACTGTGGGGGATTTGAGAGAGAGAATCTATATTCTTTATACTCAAAAGTGTATAATACAGTTGGGGAAATAAAACATTTAAGAAAAATAACACAGGAATGGGGCCAATTGTTTGTTCTTTAGTCACTCAGTCATGTCTGCCTCTTTGCGACCCCATGGATTGTAGCCCACCAGGCCCCTCTGTCCATGGGATTTCCCAGGCAAGAAGACTGTAGTGGGTTGCCATTTCCAACTCCAGGGGATCTGCCCAACCCAGGGATTGAATCTGCATCTCCTACATTGTATTATATTGCATTGTATTGGGGCTAAAATATAGTATGAAACTGCAGGAGAGAGGGAGGATTTGGAAAAGCCTCGGAGAGTTGGAGAAATCAAGGGAGGAGTTATACTTTGGAATTGAAGGTGGAAAACTGAGGTTGTATGGTAGGCAGTAGTGCACTCAATATACCAGGAACAGCTTCCAGTCCTGTTTATCTAGAGCAGGGTTTCCCAATCTCAGCACTATCGATGTTTGAAACTGTAATTTTTTATGGGGGATTGTCTTGGGTATTGTAGGATGTTTAGCAGCATCCCTAATCTCTACCAACTAAATGCCAATAACTTCCTCCCCCTCAAAGCTGTGAGAACTGAATATGCACTCTAGGGTAAAATGACCCCCCCACTGAGAATCACCATGCTGAAGTAAACATTCCCAGAGGGAACTCATAGGAGTTACATGGCATGGCAAGGAGTTTGCCGTATAATAGGGAGCCACTGAAAACATTTGTGAGGGCCGACAGGCTGGAAATTGTAGTTTGAAGATAATTTATCTGTTTGAGATCCTCACTCAAAATTCGAGCAAGGCATTGTGGGGGAAAGGAAGAACAACCCAAACCCTACCACAATAGTCCAAGCACAAAGAGAGGAAGATTGGCCACAGGATTAAAGAGCTCTCCATGCCTGCAGGTGTGTTTAATGCTCTACAGCTTTAAAGTTGTTTGATATTTAGATCATCATTTCGACATCACATTGTGCATTTCATCTGAATACCAAGTACTCAGAGATACATCTCTTTTTAGAAGCCCCTACTCATGGGCTTCCCTGGAGAGAAGAGCAGCCACCAACAACATTAGAAGCAATCTGTAACTTGAGGAGCTTGGCTGGGAATGCTCCACCACCTGATGGCCAGGGATAGCAGTGTAGGCAGCACAGGACCAAATGTGTGGTGCCAGTCCTCTGGGACTGTCCTCAGCCTGTAGAGAGAAGAGAGCAGTAACGTAGAAGCCTGATAAGCCTCCAAGGCAATAACTTTCTTGAATTCCACTCTCTCTGTAAATTTCAAGTTTATCCCTAATTATGGTTTAAAAAATATTTTAACAAGTATTGTGTTTTTCTTTCTTCCCCCTCCCCCCCCGCCAGTGAAAGGAAAGAGAAATAAGTGTATCTTGGGCTCTTCATTCTGGTGGCTGTTTGCTATGCTCATGGAACCAGGCTGAGATATTGGTACACACCCATCAGCATGGCTGAGCTGCATGGAGAGCCACTTTCTTCATGATCTAAAACTAACACTGTGATGGGGTATTTAAAAACATATGGAATTTTGTGAAATATAGCATAATAGTATAAAATGAGTAATTTCAAAAGCATAAATACTTTAATAACTATTTCAGTCTTCAAGCTTGAAAAAATGTATCTCAATAATATTTTAATGAGAAACTTCATAGAAGAAAACTTTAAGTGCTATTGATAATTTAAAAAATAAACTCAAATGAATGGACATAAGAACATATACTTAAGTGGAAAGGTTAAACAAATATGGAAGGGGTAATTTCTTCTCTATTCAGTTTATGTAATTTTAAATATTTAGGGGGATACAGCAACATGCTTTTAAAGTTGATTTAGAATCTTTGTACAACTGAGATTACCCCTCCTCAGAAGTTCTAGAAAGGTGTGAAATAAACCAGGAGTATCGTACATTCCCCAAATGTTAAAACTTGAAAGAAAAAAAACAAAAGAAGCTAAACTAGTTAAGATAGAAGTTTTGACTGCAAAAACAGACTTCTGGCATATATGCTGGTGATTGGTCATGGTTTAGTTACTAAGTCGTGTCTGACTCTTGTGACCCCATGGATTATAATCTGCCAGGCTCCTCTGTCCATGGGATTTTGCAGGCAAGAATACTGGAGTGGGTTGCCATTTTCTTCTCCAGAGGATCTTCCTGAATTGAACTCGGGTCTCTTGCATTGCCAGCTGATTCTTTATCTCTGAGCTAGCAGGGAAGGCTGAAAAATATATAAACCATTGCAAAGTGGCATTTCGAATAAAACATCTTCTCAGTAGTGGGGGAAAAAAACACTGAAATTCAATAGATAGGTGTCCAGATTTAGGACACACTGATAGAATTGAAAAGATCTCCACAAATAGATTAAAATTTCCACAAGGACACTGACTACATATATTCTGCTATTCTCCACATCTTCACCCAGTAAAGTGATGGGCAGGTAACAACTCTCAATCAACATGTGTCTGAAATTAAATTCACCATGACCCATCAGTAAAATGATTTGTTAAAAGAATGAAGTTCATGCTATCATATCATAGATTGAGGAAATGTTCTACCCAATAGAGATATAGTGTATTGCCTTGGAACATGAGCTCAGGACTCAGACAACTGGGGTTTAAATCCTACCTTCACATCTTCAAGGTATATGACCTTAGAAGTTTTATCTATTTTCTGTGATTATAAAATGGGACTAAAACAGAATCTACCTTACAGGGAAATTATGCAGAATTAATGCATCATATATAAATATATTTAAATACTTCATATGTTTATATATACTTGATAAATAAAAATATTATTAGAATAGTGAATTCAAATTAAAATATAAATAGTTTAACATTTTAATATTAATATTTTAAATATTAGAATTTTCAACATGCTCGCTATTCAAAGGGACCTCCGAGGAAATCCTTTGGCACGAGGAAGACACCTTCTAATTTACTTAGTGACCAGGGATTTTAATATATTGATTTACTGACAGCAGGGAGTTTCCCTCAGTCATGGATCACTTAGGAGTCAGCAATGAGTAGAAAAAGCAAGGTCTGGGATGAGACCTCACCTGTGACACTGATTCTCTCTGGGATCTTTCTTTTCTGAGCCTCATGCCCTTGACCATAACAAAAAGATGATATCTGCCTCCCTTATTAAGAAAGTTAACATGTGTCATCTACTGCAGAGTCTGGGGCACAAAGAAGTTTAATGTCCCATTTATCTATCTCAAGAAAAGAGACTTTGTGTTACCATATGAGATCCTTCCTCATCCTAGAAAATATCAAAAAATCTAAGAACTTCTGATAGAAGAGTTTTCATTCTCCATCTAAATGCAAAAATATTTCCATATCAATGACAGTCAATTCCAAATGCATGTCTCTCAATCACCTTTACTTTTCCCATCATGTTCATCAAGTAAATGGGCTTGATTCAAGTGGACTACAAAGCTAGCCAGGGAAGGAGCAGCCAAAACGTTACAGAACAAGGTCCTGCGTGATGATTTTTAAGGATAAGGCACATCTACTTCATAGCAATCACTTCCTTGGCCCATGAAGCTCTTTTTTTTTTTTTAATTGACTACAGAATGTAGACATACTGTCAAAGGATTTAAATCAATTTTATACAATAGCTTTCTTGAACTACCATTACTCCAATAAGATTCATATCTGCAGCTGATTTGGAGACAATTGTGACTAAAATAATCAGAGCTGCAGCTCTTATTGAAAAATTCCTCTCTGTAGATTGTTATTTATCTGGCACTTAAAAGCCTTATACCAGAAAGGAATGAAATCCCATTTTGCATCTGCCTTTTTAAATGTAGGCTTTTAACTATCATAACTCCTAAGCTGCGATTCTCACATATCACCTTACTCCAAACAGAACATTGGGATTAATGGTCTGGTATTAAAAGCAGAAACAAAAATGCAATTGCTTTGGGAGGCACTTAAGTACAATGATACCTAGCAGAAGAAAAAGGCTTGATGCCCAGTGGAATAGCTAGCTTTGCATTAGTTATCAATGCAATAATGTTGGAAAGTAATAGATCATTCTTCTGTTTACTGGCATTCTGAAACTATGGATGTAATTCATGTGTTTAACCCTTGATAAATTGGGTTCATTTATTGCACCACTGAGAATCAATAAAAAAGACCAATATAGATTTCTCTCACTCTTCACCTCTGCTAAACACTAAGCTTCCTGACAGCAGGGATTCCAGGTCATTAGCCTTCATAAATTCCTTGGAGAAGGAAATGGCTACTGACTCCAGTATTCTTGCCTGGAGAATCCCATGAACAGAGGAGCCTGGCAGGCTATAGTCCATGGGGTCACAAAGAGTTGGACAAGACTAAGCACACACACACACACACCCACACACACTGCCTTAATAAAAGCCATAACATTCATTCCATTTCAGGCCGTCAGTGTCTGTCCAATACTGTCCAGGCCCTGGGGACACAAAAAAGAAATAACTCTTTCTCTCAAATACTAGAAGGAAAAGGAGATGTAATCAATTAATAGGAAACAAAGATGTCTTAAAATACAAGTAATAGAAATTTGACATCCTCTTCTAGACCAGTTGGAAAACAGGTAGAGACTTCCTTCCTTCCCTAGAAATTTCCATAAAAGGGAAAAGAAGGTTAGTGTGCTTCAAAGCAAGTTTACCAAATAAAATCAAACATTGTGAAACACTTTCAGAATAAGATGACCTGGCCTCTGGACATATGTCTGTGGAAGGAGGGATGCTGAAGACCAAGAGAAGGATTCAGAAATAAAAAGTAGACTACAATTTGAGAGGACTAACGGGACATTGGAGATTGCTAGAAATAGTTTTCTAGTCATGCCCTTTTCTCTCTAGTAGGTAATCTGCATAATAGCTGTCATGGAAGAGAGAAGTAACAATTCTTGTCCAGTCCCCGCCATAGGTAACAAGCTCCTATCAGCATGGAAACTGAATGGCGGTGGATAGAGGCTCACATCATGAACTGCAGACACACTGATTTGTCCCAGAGCATTCTTCTCCCTGCTTCCTGTTCCTTCCATCTACTAGCAGAGAACCAGTTAAAAAGAGAGTGGAGGGCCCCAGAAAAGAGTACTTTTAGAGACTGAGGTGTTAGGAGATTCCCTGGGGTCAGGAGATGCTTATGAGCAAGGAGAGGGAGACGTGAAAAGGAAAAACTAAGCTAGTTCATAATAATATGATAATATTTATGAACTAGCTAGTTCATAATAATATGAACTAATATTCTGGAAGATTAAATTGAGAAACTATCTCAGAAGACATCAAGACGAGGTAGATCAGGAATTTCACTACTAGAATGGGTGATCTAGGATCTCTGAGAATATGCTCCACAGAGAAATAAGCATAACTGGCAAGTATTGTGTATCTATCTATCTATCTGAAAGATATATGTGAATCATATAGAATAGAATAGGCCTATTCTATTTACTGACTGGTGGCTCAGTTAGTAAAGAATCTGCCTGCAATGTAGGAGACCCGGGTTCAATCCCTGGGTTTTGCCTGGAGAATTCCATGGACAGAGGAGCTTGATGGGCTACAGTCCATGGGGTCACAGAAGAGTCGGACTTGACTGAGTGACTAACACTTTCACTTCACTTTCATAGAGTATAAATATATTATGATATAATATGGGGCTTCCCAGGTGGCGCTAGTGGTAAAGAATCCACCTGCCAATGCAAGAGACATAAGAGACACAGGTATGATTCCCTGGGTGGGGAAGATCCCCTGGAGAAGGGCATGGTAACCAGCACCAATATTATTGCCCAGAGAATCCCATGGACAGAGGAACCTGGTGGCCTATAGTCCATAGGATCGCAAAGAGTTGAACACGACTGAAGTGACTTGGAACAGCACAGCACATGATATAACATATGAGAAGTCTGTCCTAACTGCACACATTAAATGATGAAGCTTCATTTAAGAAAATCTACCAAATCTCAGTAATAACAGCCAGAGTGTGGCACTTGAATCACAAGCCGTTCCTTTTCTAACTGCAGCCCAGCCTCCTCAGCTCAGTGTGTTGGAAGCTTTCTTCTGGTGAGGTGTGGTCGAGAAAACAGGGTTGCTTATCCTCTCAGTTCATAGTCAAGGTATCTTACTAGGAGGGGAAGGCCCTGAGCATGTCCCATCACTCCTAGCTCCAAGTTTCAGAGGCTAATTTCTGACAAGTGTGGCTTCCTCCATTCAGCTTCTACTTGTAAGGTGGAGGCTGTATGCTTGGGGTGGCAAGGCAAGAATACTGGGCCCTACTTGCTCTTACCCCCTCTTGCTTATAGGACAGGAGTTCCCAGTCTAGGAGAGGAAAGCTGAAGAAATCAGAGGCTAGTATCCCTATTCAGCTCCCTACTGGAAAAGCAGGGTGCCAAGAAAAGCAAGCCACCATCCCCTACCCTTCATCTCCAGAGCTGTGGCTCAGAGTTTTCCAAAGCAAGATGACATAAAATGAACTCTATGGAAGAAAAAAAACCAGGAGATCCATACCAAGACATAGTATAGTAAAAAGGCTAAAAGACAACAAGATGAAAAATTTGAAAGCAGCAAAGAGGAAAAGGATTCCTTACAAACAAGAAAACCTCAATGAGTTTAACAGCTGACTTCTCATCACAAATAACACAGGCCAGAATGCAGTGGGTGATGTATTCAAGTATTTAAAAAAAAAAGAATTGTCAATCAAAGATCTTATATCCAGCAAAAAAAAAAAAAAAAACAGAATCTTTTAAAAATGAAAGTAAATAAAGATATTCTCCAATATACAAAAACTAAAATTTATTACTAGCACAGCCATTTTAGAAGAAATACTGAAAGGAAGTTCCTCAGGTTAAAAACAAATCAATATGGAAGTTCAAGTCCAGATGAAACACATGGAGCATCAGTAAAGCTCACTGCTTGTTGTTCAGTTGCTAAGTCATGTCTGATTCATGGTAACCCCATGGACTGCAACATGCCAAGGCTTCACTGTTGTCTGCTGCTGCTGCTGCTAAGTCGCTTCAGTCGTGTCCGACTGTGTGACCCCATAGACGGAAGCCCACCAGGCTCCCCCGCCCCTGGGATTCTCCAGGCAAGAACACTGGAGTGGGTTGCCATTTCCTTCTCCAATGCATGAAAGTGAAAAGTGAAAGTGAAGTCGCTCAGTCATGTCCGACTCTTAGCGACCCCATGGACTGCAGCCTACCAGGCTCCTCCATCCATGGGATTTTCCAGGCAAGAGTACTGGAGTGGGGTGCCATTGCCTTCTCCACACTGTTTTCTACCATCTCCCAAAGTCTGCTCAAGTTCATGTCCATTGAGTCGGTGATGTTACATAATTGTTAAAAAAAAAAAAGTATATATACATATTTATTTTTTGTTCTCTTAACTAATTTAAAAAGACTCTTTATAGAACTATGTATCAGTCAGTTCAGTTCAGTTGCTCAGTTGTGTCTGACTCTTTGCTACCCCATGGACTTCAGCATGCCAGGTTTCCCTGTCCATCACCAATCCTTGGAGTTTACTCAAATTCATGTCTATTGCATTGGTGATGCCATCCAACCGTTTCATCCTCTATTATCCCTTTCTCCTCTTGCCCTCAATCTTTCCCAGCATCAGGGTCTTTTCCAATGAGTCAGTTTTTCCCATCAGGTGGCCAAAGTATTGGAGTTTCAGCTTCAGCATCAGTCCTTCCAAAGAATATTCAGGACTGATTTCCTTTAGGATGGACAGGTTGTATCTCCTTGCTGTCCAAGGGACTCTCAAGAGTGTTCTCCAACACCACAGTTCAAAAGCATCAATTCTTCAGTGCTCAGCTTTTACAGTCCAACTCTCACATCCCATACATGACTACTGGAAAAACCATAGCTTTGACTAGATGGAACTTTGTTGGCAAAGTAATGTCTCTGCTTTTTAATATGCTGTCTAGGTAAAAAGCAGAGATATTACTTTGCCAACAAAGGTCTGTCTAGTCAAGGCTATGGATTTTCCAGCAGTCACGTATGGATGTGAGAGTTGGACTGTGAAGAAAGCTGAGCGTCAAAGAATTGATGCTTTTGAACTGTGGTGCTGGAGAAGACTCTTGAGAGTACCTTGGACTGCAAGGAAGTCCAACCAGTTCATCCTAAAGGAGATCAGTCCTGGGTGTTCATTAGAAGGACTGATGCTGAAGCTGAAACTCCAATACTTTGACCACCTCATGTGAAGAGTTGACTCATTGGAAAAGACCCTGATGCTGGGAGGGATTGGGGGCAGAAGAAGGGGATGACAGAGGATAAGATGGCTGAATGGCATCACCGACTTGATGGACATGAGTATGGGTAAATTCCAGAAGTTTGTGATGGACAGGGAGGCCTGGCGTGCTGCAATTCACGGGGTCACAAAGAGTCGGACACGACTGAGCAACTGAACTGAACTGAACTGATGGCATATGAACTCTCTGTGGAAGTGATGAATTTCTGAGGAATATAGATAGGACCTCTAGATAATGAGAAGGAAGAGGGAAACATATAAATCATTGTTACCAAGTAGAATGCTACTACTACTACTACTAAGTCGCTTCAGTCGTGTCCGACTCTGTGCGACCCCATAGACGGCAGCTATGGAATGCCAAATAGAAAGGGAAAGAATTTGTGGGACAGTAAGGTATTACTCTAACTGGTAGAGGATTTGAATAGATGAATGTTTCCATGAATGGCTTGGGAAAGCTATTTGGGGCAATAGACATTGCTTTGATCCCAACCTTGCAATTTACTCACTATGTAAACTTGGTGAATTATTTACTCCCTCTGTAAGTTTGGTAAATACAGTGTCAATGTATAGAGATTTATTGCATTTCTCCCTATACAAATAAATAGCTCAAGTATTAAATTTAATAAAAATATAATTTATAATAGCATTCAAAAAATACATATAATCAAATCTAGAGAAGTATTTTAAGATTTTTATCTAGAAAGTTAAAAATTACTGAGAGGAAATCTTAAAAACCTACATAGTAGAAGAATATACTAATTTCATGTTATACTTTTCCCTCTTAGGTCTATAAAATTTTTTTTTTTAGGTCTATAGTTTAATTCTTGATTTATTCTGGGATTGGTCATCTGAAAGTAGGAATAACAATATCTATTAATATCTCATGGTAGTGATATTAAGTTTAAATGAGATAATCATATAAATAGATCACCATAACATTAATATTCAACACATGCTAGACATTATCATTACCAGCTCCATGAGACACTGGTGCTTACAATGATTCCTGAAGGCGGGAGAAATTTTCCAGGAATAAAATGCAGAGTTAGGCAGCATAAAAACATTCCAGATCATAGGCAATCCTGAGCAAAATCTTGAGCCATCAAGCAATATTCATTAAGGGAATTTTGTTGGGTTGGGGCCAAGGTTACACACAGGTTAAAAGTGTCAAAAGGGACTCAGGGGGTTATTAGAGGCCAGATTAGCTGTTTTCTCATACTCTTACCATAACGTTCTATTTTTTTATTCTAGTTGTAAATCAAATGGCCTTCTCTTCTTTACAAAATGTAATTCTAAGTCATCACCAGTATCACTGAATGTTGAGGACTGATAGAAGATACATTTAGTTTAATTTGAGGCTGACATATACAATGGATTAAAGACAATCTCTTTAACAAGTGGTGCTGGGAAAACTGGTCAACCACTTGTAAAAGAATGAAACTAGAACACTTTCTAACACCATACACAAAAATAAACTCAAAATGGATTAAAGATCTCAACGTAAGACCAGAAACTATAAAACTCCTAGAGGAGAACATAGGCAAAACACTCTCCGACATACATCGCAGCAGGATCCTCTATGACCCACCTCCCAGAATATTGGAAATAAAAGCAAAAATAAACAAATGGGACCTAATTAAACTTAAAAGCTTCTGCACAACAAAGGAAACTATTAGCAAGGTGAAAAGGCAGCCTTCAGAATGGGAGAAAATAATAGCAAATGAAGCAACTGACAAACAACTAATCTCAAAAATATACAAGCAACTCCTACAGCTCAATTCCAGAAAAATAAATGACCCAATCAAAAAATGGGCCAAAGAACTAAATAGACATCTCTCCAAAGAAGACATACAGATGGCTAACAAACACATGAAAAGATGCTCAACATCACTCATTATCAGAGAAATGCAAATCAAAACCACTATGAGGTACCATTTCACACCAGTCAGAATGGCTGCGATCCAAAAGTCTACAAGCAATAAATGCTGGAGAGGGTGTGGAGAAAAGGGAACTCTCTTACACTGTTGGTGGGAATGCAAACTAGTACAGCCACTATGGAGAACAATGTGGAGATTCCTTAAAAAACTGGAAATAGAACTGCCTTATGATCCAGCAATCCCACTGCTGGGCATACACACTGAGGAAACCAGAAGGGAAAGAGACACGTGTACCCCAATGTTCATCGCAGCACTGTTTATAATAGCCAGGACATGGAAGCAACCTAGATGCCCATCAGCAGATGAATGGATAAGAAAGCTGTGGTACATATATACAATGGAGTACTACTCAGCCATTAAAAAGAATACATTTGAATCAGTTCTAATGAGATGGATGAAACTGGAACCTACTATACAGAGTGAAGTAAGCCAGAAAGAAAAACACCAGTACAGTATACTAACGCATATATATGGAATTTAGAAAGATGGTAACAATAACCCTGTGTACGAGACAGCAAAAGAGACACTGATGTATAGATCAGTCTTATGGACTCTGTGGGAGAGGGAGAGGGTGGGGAGATTTGGGAGAATGGCATTGAAACATGTATCATATCATATATGAAATGAGTCACCAGTCCAGGTTCAACGCACGATACTGGATGCTTGGGCCTGGTGCACTGGGACGACCCAGAGGGATGGTATGGGGAGGGAGGAGGGAGGAGGGTTCAGAATGGGGAACACAGGTATACCTGTGGCGGATTCATTTCGATATTTGGCAAAACTAATACAATATTGTAAAGTTAAAAAAAAAAAAAGCAAGCAGGGAGGACAGAACTGACAGCTTAAAGAAATAACACAAACCGGTTTCCAATGTGGACTGAAAAGACTATATAATAATAATAAAACAAGTCATACTATTTAACACTAAATTATCTAGTTGCAGAGAAAGACCAAAGTTCTAGCTATGATTTTTTTTGTCTTAAAGAAAAATTTATAGAAAATTTTAAGTTTGGTAAATAATTACTACTCAAAATTTTTAGGGATGACATTTCTGGTCAAATAACATGAAGTATATTCACAAATATTGTATGACAAGCCCCTTCTTAGTCTTCTAATTATATAACATTTTTTATTATTCATGATGGGGCTTCAACATTTAAAAATTAAATATGTAATACCAACTGTAGGACATTGATATTTTAATGAATAACTAATATGAAGATACTTCCATATGAAATATAAATTTTAAAGGGTTAAGGAAGATTACTCCTGAGTCGACTTTCAACATTATTTTCTAAAGAATACTATGTTTACAGAAATATATAATCATTACTGTGTTATTTATTATATCCTTATAAAACACATTCAAAGGGACAGGTCAATTTATTTTTTCATGAGATAAAAAACATCACTGGCTTCTAGGAAATATCCTGGTCTTAAAGAAACACTGTAATGGTATATGACTTGGATAGAACAATGCATTTTCTGAGCAACCACTGATTGCTACAAGAATGTAATTCAACAAATTCTCATTCATGTGCTATTTGAATGACAATAAGCTAATACCACATAAAAAAATAAAAAAATAAAAACATTATGCCTCATCCTTCACAACCAGTGATGGAAGATGTTCCTTTTGTATCAGAAGTCCTTTTCAAGAGATCCCATAGGGAAGTCAAATCTTGGGATGATTCATGGCTTCCAAGCCTGTTGCCTCCTTCCCACACAGAGATTTCCAAGGCATGCAGAGGTACTGCCTGGTACAGCTGGAAAGAAGGATGAGAAATATTCCTATGAGACTGAATTCAGCTCAGTGACCTGTTTAGCTTGAAAAGGCCTGAGAAGGATGCAGATTTTTGAAAGAAATACAAGGTCACTTACACTAATATGCCTTTTAAAGGATTTAAACAGGGGAGAAATATATTGCTAGATAAAGATAAATGTGTTTCATTTTTCTTCAAAATTCTACCTTGCAAGGATAAACAAAATGAGGAAAAAGGCAGCAGAATGGACATTAGCCTGTATTTTCTTCTCAGATAGTAGAGAATACAAATTTCAGAGCTGAAGGCAAAGACATTCATCCTGTCAGCTCTGTGGGGGAGGACAGAAAAAAAAGCAATATGCTCTATACTTCATTTCTATTCTAACCATCAAATCTCCCATGGTTTCCCCTTAAAATATAAAAATGAAAACAAATTGCGTTCAAATGCTCAAGGAAAAATAAGAAAGATGTGGTTTGTTTTGTTGTTATTTCTTTATAGTTCAAATATGTCTGTGCCCCCCCCCCCTTTTTTTTTAAAGAATGACACGTTCTCCCACTCGAGATGCAGTAAGTCTGTGTTCCCGGGGGAAGTCAGCAATCAGCAAGATTCTGTGCTGTATTTGAAGGCTGTGATGAGGTCAGACAGGGCCAGGGGCCTGTCAGTGTTCTTGCACAGACAATGGAGGGGATGAAACACACAGCTGATTGGCAGTGGGCTCCACAACCACTCACCAGCATGATGACATGGCAGACCTCCTCTAGGGCTCTTCTTGAAGCTGCCCCCCCTGCCCAGGATTAGCACAGTTATGCTCTACTGTCATCATTTTCTAAAAACATCCATTGCTACCTAACAGAAGAGACTGTCAGGAGTTGAAAATTTTGTCTCCTTTTAATAATTGATTCTCTTTCCCTGTAACCTTCCCAGTACCTGACTGGCACTCAGGGGCTATCCCAGAGGATCTATTTGGAGGAAGTTCACACAGCGTGTGTGTTCAACCGGGATCCTGGGCTGCTACTGCTAGCAGAGATTAGTATCCAGAGTACATACCTACCGTGTTCTCCCAGGGATAGAATGTGCATAGTCACAAGGAAATGTGCTTCCAAAGTACTAATAATTGCTATACCATCTTTATCATTATTTTCCAAAGTCTATGCACCACCTAAGCTGTTTCTATTCATCCATCCATCAATCAATCAATCAACCTTTGTTTCTCTTTCCTTCTCTTTCCTTCATTCTCCCTTCCTCCCTCTCTGTCTTTCCCTCCTTTCTTCTTTTTCCATTCCTTCCTCCACCTTTTTCTTTCTTTTTTTCTTCCCTTCTTTTCACAAATGAAAATTTTAAAAGGGAAATTTTATCATTGGATTACCTGGCAATAAAAATTAAAAAGCAATGAAAACAATTTAAATTGCAATTAAAACAATTTTAATTGCAGATCTAAGCCTGAGGCTTGACAAGAGTCTTATTCTTGATGTAATCAGAAGAAATGGAAAGAGAGTAGATTTTTTTTTCCCAGTATCATTTAATATTGGTCAATGCCTTGTGCATTTGACACTTAAAAGCTCACATCTGTTAGCACCAGAAGAGATAAAACACTAAATTAAGTTCCATTGTTGTTGTTTTAAACATAATCATGGTTGCAGGGTCACTCATAACATACTTATTTGTTTGTTTATTCAAAAAATTCTTATTGAGCATGTGATCTGTGCTCAGCACTGTTCAAGTTGTTGGTAAGAAAAAGCAATAAAGCAAACAGACAAAACCCCTCCCAACATTCTCTGAGTTGAGATTAAAAATACATAAATAAGCTATAAGTAAAATACACAGTGAGTGTGCAAGAGACATGGGTTTGATAACTGAGTCAGGAAGATCCGTTGGAATAGGAAATGGCAACCTGCTCCAGTATTCTTGCCTGGGAAATTCCACGGACAGAAGAATCTGGCAGGCTACAGGCCATGGGGTTGCAAAGAGCCAGATACAACAGAGTCTAAACACACACACACACAAACAGTGAGTTCCAGGGAAACCCTATAATAGAAAATACTAAAGCAAGAATGGAGGATAGAGAGCACTGGGGTGAGATCGGGGTACAGTGGGTAAAGAAAGCCTCAGGCAGCAGGAACAGCACATGTAGAGGACATGTCCTCTCCACTGGAGGGCTGGGGAGTGAACCCTGGCAGGAGCAGAGTGGACGAGAAGAAGCGTGAGACAGAAGGGGACAGATAGGTAACTGGAGGGATGGGTGGCTCCTCTTTGGCCTTGCAGGCCACTTTGGCTTTTACTCTGCAGAGAATAATAACAGGCACACAAAATTTGCCTTGATTGCACCCTATCTTCTTGTAGCAATCTTCTCTCCCCATTGGTGGCTTTCCTACTCCTGTTGCCTCTCAGATGGCCTGCAGTATTTACTCTTGATTTTCTGTGGGGTCCTGTTCTTAGGAATCGATCTGGAAAACACACTCAGAGTTAGGGGGCTGCTATCTCTGGAAAGTTGAAGGGGGGTGCATTCCTTTAAAAACATTCTCTCCTGAGTGGGTTCATGTCAGTGCCCTGATTTTATATCCTATTGCAGAGTCAGGGAGAACCAAACCCTTTACAATTTCCAATTTTCCACACTTGGGTGTGTGGATTAGTTATTTAACCAAAAGGACAAGGGAAAAACTGTAAGGAAAAACTGTAGAAAGAGCACATTAAAACAGCTTCAAATTTATGCAGAAATATAAATGAGGTGAAACTATATATGATGACTCAGAATACAGCCATCAACTTTGTGATTTCTGGGTTGGAAGGAATAAGATTCTTGCAGATACTAATTTTCCATGGATTTAGGGAATGAGGAGCTGGCTGCATATTATGGGGGTTTGAGAAGAGTTGAAAGTCTCCCTGGGTGCCAAATGCTTCCCATATTTTATCATGGTGCAGGAAATTCGGATACAAGAAATTGATTATTAAATGTAGGTTATCTGGGAATAGTGACTTAGTACTTCATAACCAGTAATTGATGCCATAACTGAGATTAATCCGTTTGGTTGGCTTATTTTCCAGTGAGAGATAAGTTCCATCATTTACTAGTTCAGATATAGAAGAAAGGGGAGAATTCTGGAACGGTATAGAAAATGGAACTCTATCTATGTGGGACTAAAGCTTGTGTGTGTGTGTGTGTGTGTGCACGCGCACTCATGCACCATAACATTGTAGGGTTAGGGATATCTCCCCACCTCCTAAAACAGCACCTGGGACATAATAGTACTCAAAATACATTTTTGATTTACTCAATAAATGGATCATGAAAAGATGAGACTAAGTGAAAGTTAGGTTATAAATACCTCTCAGGGGGTATTTTTGACCAAGGAGAAAAAAAAAAAAAAAATGGCTGCTTGAAGTGACTTTCCTGAGGACAGGGCTGATATATAGTGATATGTGTGCTGGTTGTTAGGGGAGCGGCAGTGGATGGAGCAGGGTAAAGAGATCACCAAGCAAGCCTTGTAAACTTTATAATCTATCTCAGATTCAAAAAAAAATATATATATATATATATGTAAGCAGTCTATAGACATGGCACTGATTCAAGGGCCTGAGGGCCAGGCCCTCCTCTGCATCTCCTTTGCTCAGAGTAAATAAGGGACTCAGATCTTGTTTGAAGAGAGAATGTTTTGTCACCCAAGGTACAGATGAGTTTTGGAAGTCCATGTTTGCAGAGACAAAGAGAAAGAGAAGTGGGAGCGGGGAGAGAGAGATACTTTCAGTATTTTATTTCTTTTTACTTATCTATCAGATCAGATCAGATCAGTCGCTCAGTCGTGTCCGACTCTTTTCGACCCCATGAATCGCAGCACGCCAGGCCTCAGTACCACACTTCTTGTAGGATCTTATTTCCCAGACCCAGGGATCAAAACTGGGCCTTTACAGTGAAAACACCAAGTCCTAACCACTGGACTATCATGGAATTCCCTCCAGTACTTTAAAATAGGCTACTCAGTTGAGGGAACAACACTGGCCTAGAATTGTACTAGTATAAATGAGGCCGACCTCAATATGAGGCAAACCTGAATTTGTCTGATGCTTATATACTTGGGAATATATCTCCTGCGGGACCTTTTAAAAACATAGGTCTCTAGGCCCACAGTGATACAGCTGTAGCGAATTCCAACTCATTTTTTTGTTTGTTTGTTTCAAATAAATTTTTCCAAGTTGTAAACTTGGGAATAAGATATTACCTGGGTAGGGATCAGGGCCACATTTGACAAGCCTCTTAGGCTTATCAATTTCATCTTCCTCCTTTGAAAGATAGAAGTACTGACAGTAACTTCCCTTAAGGTATATAACATTAGAGGATCCAGCACTCCCTGTACAGTTAAGGTACAGTTTTGCTTTACCATTCACCAGCTCTGTAACTTTGGTTCCATGCTCTTCTTAGTTCACACTTTTTATGTAAATCATCCCCTATCTCACTGGACGAACGCTGGGATTTTAGTCAGGTATTCAGAATTCTGCACTGCTACCCACTTGCTGGGCAGTTTGCAAAAGGTCTCTGAAGCTGGTCTGCACATGGGTTATGTGTGTTTGTAGTTTCTTTTCATCTGAAAAAGGAAGACAATATCTATAATGTATCACAGGATTGGTAGGAGGACTAGGATAGTGTGATGCCTTTAAAGCACTCAGCATCATGCCTGGCAGAGTGAAAGCACAAACCTTGCTTTTGGGTTAGTTGCATTCCAACTGAAGTTCACTGTGTAAAATGAAATTCTATTTTAATTATGAGAGGAACATGCAACAAGAGGCATCAGTAGCAAAAGTATGATTTGAGACTGTTTTAAGGGTAGGACAGCAAACTGTTTCTGCAAATAATTTAGGGGCAGGAGCAGGAAAGAGGGACCTTGACTATGAATTTGAAAATAAGTAACATATAGTCAAGTCCATCTCGAGAACGCATTCTCAACACCTGCTCAGAACACTGGAATTTTAAACCTTAAGTGAACCCCCAAACCAAGGTTGGGCATAATTAAATAATTTGCCTGAGATCATAGAATGGCAGACCTAAGATGAGCTGAATTCTATTATGTTGTACAGATGTTTAATATAGTTCAAATGAGTGAAAAGTAACTACAATAGCAAATGTAGTTACTTAAAATATCCACATCACATTTATGCTCTATATCCCCAATTTTTAGGCCTGCTGAACTTCACCACCACATAGTAATCTAGTCTCTGATTACTGGAGGTTAGTAATCAGCCTCTAGCCTGGTGGTTTGTAGTATTAGTGCAGTGACTGAAACATACGTGAGTTTCTTCATTTTTGAATGAGAGTTAAAAATGGCATCTTTCAAGGAAGATCACAGACTTATGTTCAAAGGACTCAGCACAATTCCTGAAGCACAGCAATTGTTAAAATTTTGGTAGCTGTTAATATTATTGCTCTTCGTTGTTTCCTTAGAAAATGGATCAGTGTTTTCCTCTTCCAAACATGCATTTAAGCTGAAATCCTCACCATAAATACAATACTCTGACCCTATAGAAAGAATTTCAGGGATCAGCTGGACAAGGAAGTGATTTTCATGATGAAGTACTTCTTGGAACCCCTGATGTGGACTTTGATGATTCTAGAAATCTCCAAGAATGGAAAGGAACTAATGTTGAGGATACAATTACTACTCAGAATTCGTGTTCTTCCAGACAACTTATGTACATTTTCTCATATTTCCTTACAACACTTCTTTTAGGTTATCAATAATCCTATGATACAGATGAAGGAACTGAGTTTCTGAGACATTAAATAACTTAGCGCAAATCATAATTAGTGGTAGAGCGTGAATTCAAACTCTACTTTGTCTTCTTCTCTTCTTCTCCCTCTCTTCCTCCTTTCTCTTTTTCTTTGTCTCCTCTCTTAAACAGCTGAAAGTTTTCTAATTAAATTATTTTATTCTTGCAACCAGACAGCAATTGCTTGTTAGTCACTTACTCTACAGTAGGAATGGTGTTAATATACAATAAGAATGATGATAAAAATTTAATCTTGGAGGGTGAGAGATAAAGATGCTGACCTAAGTAACTTTGGGAAGTAATGGAGTCTGTAAGACTGAAAGCAACAGAAAGTGTACATAAGCACTGTACTGCAGTATGGGTTAAAAAGTCTGATAATTCTATCTAGGTATAGTGTACGACCAACCTAGATAGCATACTGAAAAGCAGCGACATTACTTTGCCAACAAACGTCCGTCTAGTCAAGGCTATGGTTTTTCCAGTGGTCACGTGTGGATGTGAGAGTTGGTCTGTGAAGAAAGCTGAGTGCCGAAGAATTGATGCCTTTGAACTGTGGTGTTGGAGAAGACTCTTGAGAGTCCCTTGGACTGCAAGGAGATCCAACCAGTCCATTCTGAAGGAGATCAGCCCTGGGATTTCTTTGGAAGGAATGATGCTAAAGCTGAAGCTCCAGTACTTTGGCCACCTCATGCGAAGAGTTGACTCATTGGAAAAGACTCTGATGCTGGGAGGGATTGGGGGCAGGAGGAGAAGGGGACGACAGAGGATGAGATGGCTGGATGGCATCACTGACTCGATGGAGGTGAGTCTGAGTGAACTCCGGGAGTTGGTGATGGAGAGGGAGTCCTGGAGTGCTGCGATTCATGGGATCGCAAAGAGTCGGACACGACTGAGCGACTGAACTGAACTGAACTGATAGTGGAATTGAACAAAGTGAAAGTGAAAGAAAGTGAAGTCACTCAGTTGTGTCCGACTCTTTGCGACCCCATGGACTGTAACTAGGTTCCTCCGTCCATGGGATTTTCCAGGCAAGAATACTGGAGTGGGTTGCCATTTCCTTCTCCAGAAGATCTTCCTGACCCAGGGATTGAACCCGGGTCTCCCTCATTAAGTACTAAATGGATGATAGCCAGTGGCAGTCAGGGTTTTCACTGTTGCAGTGGGAGTGGATTACAGATAAGCATGAGGGAAATACCATAATGATCCCTGTGGTCATGGATGAGAATTGGAGACATGAGTATAAACTCATGTTTAGCCTACTATCAATATAGATGGTTATATATAAAAATGTATATATATATGTATATAAGCACTAGTTAGGATACATACATATATTCCCTTGCTCTGTCAGAGGAAAAAGCCTAGAAGTAAGGACATTTCAGTCACCATGAGCACATCAGACTCTTAGATCTTTGTTTATAATACCATTCTGTGATACAAGAAATCAGGGCTTCTTGGAGAAATATCTGATTCTAGGAATGCAGCAGAAATATACAGAATAAGTTACATCTTAGAGTGTCAGGAAGTACAAAAGTATCAAAGAGAAAAGAAACAAAATACAATGATGGGAATATATCTCAGGGGCACCGAAGTCAATCAGAAACAGTTCCCAATGGCCAAAGATGGAAACATTGGACAACAATAAAGTAGTATTGGATTATAACCTAAAGTATAAAGTAAATGTCTGTGAGTTTGTACTAATATGATGAAAGAAAGGGAGAGAGAAAAAAAGAAAGAAAGAAAGTTACATCTCCTGAACCGAAGAATTCCAAGTAGTTTAGGTAGCTACCCTACTCTCAGAGATGGAGCATACCTTTGTACTCGTTAATTGTGGACTATACATTGTGAGTTCTTTCCAAAGAATACAGCATGGAAAAGGAAAACAAGAATCACTTTACAGTTCAGAAGTTTGATACAAATGCCTCAGCCAGGATAATCAAGGTCAACATCAACTATATTGTCATATGTAAGTCTCATGGGTAGTATGTACTCTTGATTTGATGGGATGCAAATGACTGTGCTGCTGCTGCTCCTGCTAAGTCACTTCAGTCGTGTCTGACTCTGTGCGACCCCATAGACAGCAGCCCACTAGGCTTCCCCTTCCCTGGGATTCTCCAGGCAAGAACTCTGGAGTGGGTTGCCATTTCCTTCTCCAATGCATGAAAGTAAAACTGAAAGTGAAGTCACTTAGTTGTGTCCGAATCTTCGTGACTGCATGGACTGCAGCCTACCAGCCTCCTCCATCCATGGATTTTCCAGGCAAGAGTACTGGAGTGGGGTTCCATTGCCTTCTCTGGCAAATGACTCTGCCTTTGTGGTTTCCCGCCCCCCACCCCATCCAAAATATCTGTTAACCCAGTGTAATCATATTAGGACATCAAATAAATCCAAATAGAAGAATATTTTACAAACTACTTGACAACCCTCAAAACTTTTCAAGATCACTAAAGTAAGGAAAGTCTGAAAAATTGTCACAGACAAAAAAAAGTTGTCACAGTCTAAGGGGACATGATGACTAAATGTAATGTGATATCCAGGAAGGCATACTGGAATGGAAAACAATGTTAGTAAAAACAAGGAAATATGAACAAACTAAGAGTTAGAACTGGACATGGAACAACAGACTGGTTCCAAATAGGAAAAGGAATACGTCAAATCTGTATATTGTCACCCTGCTTATTTAACTTATATACAGAGTACATCATGAGAAACGCTGGGCTGGAAGAAACACAAGCTGGAATCAAGATTGCCATGGACAGAGGAGCATGGCGGGCTACAGTCCATGGAGTCAAGAGTCGGACACGACTGAGCAAATTGAACTTCACTTCACTTGGGAGATATCAACATTTAAAACATCTGCCTATGAGAGAGAATTAAATCCATGGAATGAGACCAAAGAGAGAACAAGTATGGAGAAGGAAATGAGCCTAGAACAACCTTGAGGAACTCTAAGATAGATTGTCAGAGCAGAGTTAGGTGAGCTTGCAAAATGAATTGGACAAGAACAGTGAAAAGATCAAGAGACAGCAATGTCACAGAAATCAAAGGAAAAGACTGTTTGAAGAAAGGAGTGGTCTACCACATCTCTCTGTTTGACTCCTCAAATTTTATGTAATTATTTTATATTGTTAGGTTAATCATGTTCCCATTATGGCTTGCAATTGTAATCTCTTTTTTTGTCTGGCTATTGATTGTGAAAAATTGATAAGTATCTTTTACTATTGTGATCATGTAAAAACCCAGGTCTCCCGCACATCTCCCACACTGCATGCAGATTCTTTACCAGCTGAGCCACCAGGGAAGCCCAAGAATACTGGAGTGGGTAGCCTATCTTTTCTGCAGTGGATCTTCCTGGCCCAGCAATCCAACCAGGGTCTCGTGTGTTGCAGGCAGATTCTTTACCAACTGAGCTATCATGGAAGCCCAACTGTTACTCACTTAATACCATTGCATCGTGACTAGTCAACAGAAAAATAACAGAATTCTGTATCAGCACAACTACCATTTAATAGAAAAACGTGTAATCACTTTTTAAAATCCAGCTGCATATCAGAATTATCTTGGAATTTTTAAAAAAATACAAATGCCCAAGTATTGTAGGCTCCAGATACATTTCTAATGAGCAGCCATGTTTAAAAACAACTGAACTGTATGATGACCCTTTATTTTTATCTAGTTTGTTTTACTTTTTCTATTTCTTTTTTTTTTCTTTTAAATTTTATTTTATTTTTAAACTTTACAAATTGTGTTTTGCAAAATATCAAAATGAATCCGCCACAGGTATACATGTGTTCCCCATCCTGAACCCTCCTTCCTCCTCCCTCCTTTTTCTATTTCATATTCAGTGCTTCCATAGCATTTATGTTTTCTGATTTCTCCATCTCTTTTTTTTAATGTTCTTTTTCAATCCTTTATCAAGGGTAGAAGAAAAGCAATTGTATACATATATAGGAATATAATTATTGTATACATATACAGGAATATAATTATATATATATATATCAGATCAGATCAGTCGCTCAGTCGTGTCCGACTCTTTGCGACCCCATGAATCGCAGCACACCAGGCCTCCCTGTCCATCACCAACTCCCGGAGTTCACTGAGACTCACGTCCATCGAGTCGGTGATGCCATCCAGCCATCTCATCCTCTGTCGTCCCCTTCTCCTCCTGCCCCTAGTCCCTCCCAGCATCAGAGTCTTTTCCAATGAGTCAACTCTTCACATGAGGTGGCCAAAGTACTGGAGTTTCAGCTTTAGCATCATTCCTTCCAAAGAAATCCCAGGGCTGATCTCCTTCAGAATGGACTGGTTGGATCTCCTTGCAGTCCAAGGGACTCTCAAGAGTCTTCTCCAACACCACAGTTCAAAGGCATCAATTCTTCGGTGCTCAGCCTTCTTCACAGTCCAACTATCACATCCATACATGACCACAGGAAAAACCATAGCCTTGACTAGACGGACCTTTGTTGGCAAAGTAATGTCTCTGCTTTTGAATATGCTATCTAGGTTGGTCATAACTTTCCTCCCAAGGAGTAAGCATCTTTTAAATTCATGGCTGCAGTCACCATCTGCAGTGATTTTGGAGCCTAGAAAAATAAAGTCTGACACTGTTTCCAGTGTTTCCCCATCTATTTCCCATGAAGTGATGGGACCAGATGCCATGATCTTCGTTTTCTGAATGTTGAGCTTTAAGCCAACTTTTTCACTCTCCACTTTCACCTTCATCAAGAGGCTTTTGAGTTCCTCTTCACTTTCTGCCATAAGGGTGGTGTCATCTGCATATCTGAGGTTATTGATATTTCTCCCGGCAATCTTGATTCCAGTTTGTGCTTCAACCAGCAAAGCGTTTCTCATGATGTACTCTGCATATAAGCAGGGTGACAATATACAGCCTTGATGTACTCCTTTTCCTATTTGGAACTAGTCTGTTGTTCCATGTCCAGTTGTAACTGTTGCTTCCTGACTTGCATACAAATTTCTGAAGAGGCAGATCAGGTGGTCTGGTATTCCCATCTCTTTTAGAATTTTCCACAGTTTATTGTGATCCACACAGTCAAAGGCTTTGGCATAGTCAATATAGCAGAAATAGATGTTTTTCTGGAACTCTCTTGCTTTTTCCATGATCTAGCGGATGTTGGCAGTTTGATCTCTGGTTCCTCTGCCTTTTCTAAAACCAGCTTGAACATCAGGAAGTTCACGGTTCACATATTGCTGAAGCCTGGCTTGGAGAATTTTGAGCATTACTTTACTAGCATGTGAGATGAGTGCAATTGTATGGTAGTTTAAGCATTCTTTGGCATTGCCTTTCTTTGGGATTGGAATGAAAACTGACCTTTTACAGTCCTGTGGCCACTGCTGAGTTTTCCAAATCTGCTGGCATATTGAAGTGCAGCACTTTCACAGCATCATCTTTCAGGATTTGGAATAGCTCAACTGGAATTCCATCACCTCCACTAGATTTGTTCATAGTGATGCTTTCTAAGGCCCACTTGAGTTCACATTCCAGGATGTCTGGCTCTAGGTTAGTAATCACACCATCGTGATTATCTGGGTCATGAAGATCTTTTTTGTACAGTTCTTCTGTGTATTCTTGCCACCTCTTCTTGATATCTTCTGCTTCTGTTAGGTCCATACCATTTCTGTCCAATTATATATATATTTTTAGAAAGCTTATGAATTTTTGACTAAAAATTTATATTTTTATTCTTTTTGTTTGACTCAGTACGAATAGAATGCCAGATTTGTAATTTAAAAAATAGATATTCAACAAGCGACAAAGGTTTACTGCATAGCACAGGGAACTATAGTCAATATCTTATAACAACCTATAATGGAAAATAATCTGAAAAATAGTAGATGTGTATGTGTATAACTGAATCACTTTGCTGTATACCTGAAACATTGTAAGTCCACTATACTTCAATTAGATATATACATATAAAGGAAAAAAAGGAAAGAGAAGGTTAACAAAAATAGAAGGGAGTGTCATTGGGAATATTTCTGAGAAAAAAAGTGTATGAAGACTAGACATGTCTGGGGATTTAGCAAGAGGAAGCCTGTAATGGATCCATTGCTGCTGTGCCCAGACCCTTTGGGTCCCTTTTTACATCCATGCACTCTTCCTTGCTTTGTTGCTGTTAAGTCATTAAGTCCTGTCTGACTCTTTGTGACCCCAGGACTGCAGCTTGCCAGGTTTCCCTGTCTTTCACTATCTCTTTGACTCATGTCCATTGAGTCAGTGATGCCATCCAACCACCTCATCCTCTGTTGCCTGCTTCTCCTTCTGCCCTCAGTCTTTCCCAGCATCAAGGTCTTTTCCAATGAGTTGGCTCTTTGCATCAGGTGGCCAAAGTATTGGAGCTTCATTTTCAGCATCAGATCTTCCTTGCTAGAGGGCTTCTATTCTATTAATAACAACTCATACCTATGGCTGTCTTGGAAGGACTTGTATCAAGCTGAAGCCATTTTGCCTGCAATTGCAGACCACTTTTTAAAAAAGAAGTTATTGCAGTATAATTGATTTACAATGTTTTGTTAGTTTCAGATGTATAGCGAAGTGAATCATATATATATGTGTGTGTGTGTGTGTGTGTAAATATATTCTTTTCAGATTCTTTTCCCATATAGGTTATTACAGAGCATTGAGTTCCCTGTGCTATACAGTAGGTCCTTGTTAGTTATCTACTTTATATATAGTAGTGTGTATATATTATATCCCAAACTTCTGAATTTATCACTTCCCTGAAAGTTTCCACTTTGGTAACCATAAGAGAGATCTGTGAGTCTCTTCCTGTTTTATAAATAAGTTCACTTGCATCATTTTTATTCCACATATATGTGATATAGTATATTTATCTTTGTCTTACTTCACTTAGTATAATAATCTCTAGGTCCATCCATATTTCTGCAAATGGCATTATTTCATTCTTTTTTATGGCTGAGCTATATTCCATTGTATACATATACCACATCTTTATCCGTTCCTCTGCTGATGGACATTTAGGCTGCCACTTTCTTACTTTGTATGAAATTGCCATTTTTGCATCTGATTCTGGGAAAACATCTTAAAATAAATTCCTGTTTTTAAAAGTTTTTTTTTTTTTTTTAAGAAAACTCATTTGAAATGGGGATAATTGAGAAAGTGCATCCTTTTTGCTTGAGATTCTCCCCTTTAAAGGGTAGTGTTATAGAACTAAAAGTCTAAGATCACAATTTGCAGACCACTACACCACAATAGGCCACTTTTCCAGGAGGCCACAGAGACCCCCTGAGCCCTCATTATTAAGGACAGCCATGGTATTCAGTGTCTTCTCTTTATGGGAGGGGTGTGTGTGCGTGTGTGTGTGTGTGTGTGTGTGTGTGTGTGTAGGTGAGTGTGGCATAGAGAATATGTTTGTGTTTCTATGAGGGGCCAAAATATGGAGGGAATCATGGCAGATACCAAATTCAAGGGCCAACAAAGAAATGAAGAAGAAAAGGAGAATCAAGGTGAAATGTGTAGAAGCAAATGCAAGTCTAACTACTTCCGGTACATGGGAGGGAGAAAGCTGTGGAGGCCTACAGGGGCTATGTGGCACTTACATAAGCACACCTATGTCCACACACTGTGTGAGATGTTTGAATACCTGACACGTGTGACATGTTGGAATGCCACTTTTAAAGGGGGAGCCTTTAGAGAATCAGAATAATATCATTTCAGAGAGAAATGCATCATCGGTGAGCATTTGAGAAGATAAACTGTCCGTTTATCAATCTAGCAGAATCAGATATTTTGATCTAATTTCTCAAAATATATCATTCATCAAGATAAAGATCCAATCTTTAACATTTTAGATTTGTGGTATTCATTAGATTATGAGAGGGTTTACTTCTCACAGCCAAACAAATCAAAGACAGCTTTCAGGCAAAGACTATACAAGCATATTAGTTTAAGCAATGATACCCTATGGCAACAGAGAAATCAATCAAAAAATTTTTTTGGATTAATTCTTATATATTATGCTTAATTAGCCCGTACAGAAGAAATATGCCTTTATGTTATGGATGGGGCAAATGTGTTTTAATTGCATAGATGATTTAAAGGGATCTGGGATGAGGAAAAAGCAGAATACAGCAAAGGCAAAACGTGTGAGGTTATCCGTTAACCTACTTACATAACCAGGCTGTCTGGAAGCACTCGTGGAGATGGCTAGCTGTGCACATGTGTGATGTCAGGGGAAACAGGGCATCAGATGCCCTGTCTTTCTCTAGCTAATTTCTCACGTCTCTAACAAAGTTTTAGGGTACACTGGCATGGCAGTCATTGCTCTCTGTATCCAGTATGTGTTTTTGCCTGAGACAGTTCCACACATATCCCATCCTCAAGGAAAGAAATTTTGCCTAGAAGCTCTCACTGACTGGACTTGGACCAAGAGTAGATACTTTCTCAAGGGCAGGCCAACCAAAGGCTAATCAGTAAGTCAATATGTGCAAAAGCCATTGGAAGAATCAGAGTTTGGGTTATTAGCCAGTTAATTTGGTCAGTTGTCTATAAAATTCTGATGGGAACATTTTAGAAGATTTTCTAGATAGGAGGAGACACATGGATAGGAAGAAGGCAAGCAATGAAGGAGATCATGGGTTCTATGAGAGATGCAGAGACTAAGTTCCCAAACTATTTTGGATCCTAAATTCTAATTCCTTAATTAGAGTCTCACCTTTTAAAGATTATTCTTGAGTCTCTACTCTTTGCAAATGAAAGCCCCAACAGTATAGGGAGACATTTGGATCCAGAAGGAAATATCGACTTGCAGTTAGAATACATGGGTTTGCACCTTAGTTCTTTTATTTAATAAGAGAATTTGGACCAGTAATTTAGTCTCACTTGGATTTAGTTTCCTATGATATTACTTTTTAGAGGTGCTGTGAAGACTAAGTGAGCTAATGTGTGTGGTAGATGAATGGTAACATATTTTACCCATTTTCTGGTTTAAAACTGTATCTATGTAAGTGTACTCTTGGAGAGGATAACACTGAATGTTTAGTAAGAAAATAAAGAAGGGCCTGTACCAGTTACCACGTCCCAGAGGGGATGGGCAAGGTTAAAGATGAGGATGGATTATGAGTCTTGATACCTGGTAGACAAAATTAATTGATATACTTATTTTCCATGGACTTAAGACATGTTTATTTTAGATTTTCTGAAATACTGACTTAACTAAAGTTCCTAGGCTAATATATGAGGGAAGAGAGGGTCTGAGTTTCTCAGAAGACAAAGTAACATCAATTGAAGTCAAAATTATTGTTTACAGCAGTGTGATGAACAAACCAAAGCTGTACAAACCCAAGCTGGATAGAATTTTGAGTCAGTCATTTAAGTACATTCTTCTTTTTAACCTTTGGAGAAGCCAAGAGATGTGAATGAGTTTGCCTGATTCTTTACACAGTTATGGAAAAGTTCAGAACTTTTTTTTTTTTCTCTGCTAGAGGAACTGTTACAAAGGTTTTTTTTTTTTTCCAATTGGCTGGTACCTACTTATCATTTTTCCTTTCATTACACCTCTGAAGCATAGAACATTTGATTTGGAGGTTGAGGCTTGAGCTGAAAACTAGAAGATAGAGAAACAGATCTAGTTCTAAATCTGGAAATTCAAATCAAAGAGCCAAGTGAGAAAAGCACAAATTAGTGGTCATCCTTCTATACTCTGCACTTCAACCAAACTGCTTTGGCTCATCTAGGCTATGGATTTAATACAGGATTCTTAAATTGAGAGGTTTCTATTGATTTTTTCCTTTTGGGGCTCACCATAGGCAGTTTGAATTCTAGATGTGTACTGTATAAGGTTACTACTGTTTGTTTTTTCCAAAATTGAGATTATAATCATTGCTGAAGAGGTAGAAGTGATGTTCTTCTAGGGAGAAAAAGAGGGGGGGAAATGAGGACTCATTATAACTCAGTAACAGTGATGTTGAATATGAAATTTAGCCCTCAGGCAAGCTTTTGCAAAGGTTCAGATCTTTTTGGCATAAATTTTTTCTCTATTCTGTGAGTCTTTTCTGTACTCTTTACATATCTCGTACTTCTAAATAATAGAATTTTAGAGTTAAAAGAATTTTTAAATTCTTGGATAATTTCTATCCTCATTGAGGTGAGACAACTAAGGCACAAAGAGAATACTGTGACATCACACAGATATTCGGAGTCATAGGCAGAATTACATTCCAGAGTTCTTAACTCTCTCCCAGGGGGACAGCAGTCTTTCATTCACTACACCATCTCTTATGCTGGCTCTGTCAGTTCTACAAAACACCATACTTCTCCATTCCACCCATCTCTTTGTGCCCGCAGAAATTACTCCTGCCTTAGCTCAAACTCCTCACTCAAATAAGGCACATTAATGTAGAAATCGTCCCAAGCTTTCCCAACTCAGCCAAATATGACATTCTTAATCTGGGTCACTTGTTTAGCCTCAGGGGTATGAACTTTCTTAAATTTAATGCAAAAGTTTGGGCCCAAATGCTTCCTGTTAAACGGTCCATGGATTTCATCAGAGAGATTAAGAACCATGGCTTTAAAACATAAATTGTAAGCCAAATACTTGGCCTTCTTGAATTTGATTAATGGCATTCCTCCTACTACATTCTATTAAGATTCTGTGCATCAGTTAGATATGATACAAGCTTAACAGGGAAATATAGATATTATGACATGGTTCATCAGTTGCCATTGAAATGTCTAGACCTAAATATCTTTTTTGCAAATATGTCTCACCTCTTGAATCTCAAAGTAATGGCACCTTGTTTCTTGGTGATGATGACAGATGGCAGACATAGGAGGTAACACAGAAAGCAGCACCAGATGCTTTGGCCCCCACAAACTTTGAGTCAGACTTGTCAAATGAGCCCTGCTTCCATAGTCTTTCCTGAGGATACTTAGAAACCAGCAAATCCAGTCCACTTCTTCTAAAAAAAAAAAAAAAACAACTCTGATGTTATTTACTTTTTTGTGGCACAGAGCACAGCTAACTTTTATTCTTGAGCAAGAGTTTTTCTGCACAATCAACTGGTTAACTATGTAAAATCATAGAATTTAAGAAATGCAAGGAAAATCTCCAGTTTTCTCATTTGGCAGATGAGATAACTGGGGTACAAGTCACTTTCCACTCTTACCTGCATACCTCATCCTACTTTGGAAAAATCAGAGGGCCAAATAAGACTACTTATCAGTTCAGATTTGAGTCCAGTACAAATCCTCATATTGTTCACTTTTGCTAAATCATAAGGCATAGGCAGTAAAATGGGCAGCTTGCTTGGATGAGAGGGAATGCTCAGAATGAATTTGTGCAGGTTGAGGTCGGTCTGCAAAATTCTAGGTTTTGACACCCCTTGTATCTTTGTTTTCAATGTAGAAACAGTGTCTATATCAAGTTTAAGAGGACAAGTGTTACAATCATTTATTTGTTCATTAACTTATTCAATGAATATCACATTGGACAGGCCAAGCATTCTGCAAAGTGTTAAGAAGCATACATATAAAATGAAACCAAAATTAAAAAAAAAAATGAAGTCCCTGAATTAAGTAACTCATAATCTATCAATGGTATTTACTCCTGATATATTTATTGAGCATTTCCTGTGTGCTGGAAACTTCCCTAAGCATTTCAGTTTTTCATTTCATTTAATTTTCTTAACTTTATGAAATATTTTTAAAGTGAAACTGGTTAGGCAAATTGATCTCAGGAACATGTTAAAGTTTTATTAAATGTGATTACATGGAAACTGAAGAAGCATATTAAGATATCTGAAATTGAATTAAGGGTGATGAATGGTGGGGAGAACTTTCATACTCTACAGAAATGATGTTCAGTGTGTTCTAGAAATTAAGGTCAGTCTGAAAACCGTTTGTTACCTGTCTGAGACCGGGTATGCTCAAAAATTGAGAGAAAGCATTTAGACACTTCTATAGGAATTTGCTCTTGCTGCAACATTCAATGATTCATTGGTCCTCTCATCCCACTGAACAGGATATAGATCATTTTATGGGTTTTTAGACTTATATGGTGAATTATTTGTAGTGGTGTAAGGTAAACGGGTTCTCTAGAAAAAAACAAGCTAACAACAACAACAAACCTCACTTTGATTTGTAGTGTTTTCTCATTTCTGGTATAAATACTCCTGTCATGGCTGATTTCAAGCCACCAATGTAATGTCAAGTACTGAAACTTTACCAATTGGCTCTTCCAAGTTAACACTAGCCAGCTCCAGCACGTCAGCATGTCAGTGTGATCTGCATACTAGTCATGTAAGATAGGACCACATGTTCACCCATGATAGATTAGGTGATGAAAACTAGTTCTGAAGTTACAAGGTCCAGATTACTGACTAGTTGCACATTATTGTAAATCCTTCCTGTTTTTAATAAGTTGATCTAGCTTAACCCTAGGACATAGTGGTTCAGAGCCATCTTCCCCAAGATGCTAGCTGTAAAAGAGAATTTGCCCTTGCCAAGACCCATTCTTTTACTATTTCCCACTCCATTTTCCTGGTAGTTCACTTTGTTTGTGTCATTTTCATTGTTTATCGTATTGTCACTCAGCAGGTAGTTTTCACTGCTGAAACAAGAAGTAGACCAATTGGTAGTCAGTGGCCTTTTTCAATTGGGAGAATTTCAACCTTCAGTTCTGCTAATATTTATTTTCTTATATACTTGGTGATTTTCTCTCCTCCATTTTTCTCTATACAGTTCTTCTGGAACACCTTAGATTTCTTGTTGTTTTTTCTTCTACTTTTTAAAAAAGCATTTTAATGAGGTATAACTGATGTACAAATTCTATAGATAGTTGATGTACACAAATGTGTTTAGACAAAAGTATACATGTGTGAAATTATCACAGTCAATTATATAAACTTATCAATCACCTCTAAAATCTCCTCCCACCCCCTTTGTTTCTATTTTTATTTTCCTTTTGTGGTAAGAGTATTTAACATAAGACCTGCCCTATTAGCAAAATTTAAAATATAGTATTATTAGCCATAGGCCCTGTTTTGCAGAGTAGATCTCCAGAACTTCTTTATCTTGAGTAACAGAAATTCCATATTCTTTGATCCTCCCTCTTCCCTCCCACCTCACATTCAGTTCAGTTGCTCAGTCATGTCTGACTCTGCGATCCCATGAATTGTAGCATGCCAGGCCACCCTGTCCAACACCAACTCCCAGAGTTTACCCAAGCTCATGTCCATCCAGTTGGTGATGCCATCCAGCCATCTCATCCTCTGTCGTCCCCTTCTCCACCTGCCCCCAATCCCTCCAAGCATCAGGGTCTTTTCCAATGAGTCAGCTCTTTGCATGAGGTGGCCAAACTATTGGAGTTTCAGCTTCAACATCAGTCCTTCCAATGAACACCCAGGACTGATCTCTTTTAGGATAAACTGGTTGGATCTCCTTGCAGTCCAAGGGACTCTCAAGAGTCTTCTCCAACACCACAGTTCTAAAGCATCAATTCTTTGGCGCTCAGCTTTCTTCACAGTCCAACTCTCACATCCATACATGACCACAGGAAAAACCATAGCCTTGACTAGACGGACCGTTGTTGGCAAAAAATAATGTCTCTGCTTTTGAATATGCTATCTAGGTTGGTCATAACTTTCCTTCCAAGGAGTAAGCATCTTTGAATTTCATGGCTGCAGTCACCATCTGCAGTGATTTTGGAGTCCCACAAAACAAAGTCTGTCACTTTCCACTGTTTCCCCATCTATTTGCCATGAAGTGATGGGACCAGATACCATGATCTTCGTTTTCTGAATGTTGAGCTTTAAGCCAACTTTTTCACTCTCCACTTTCACTTTCATCAAGAGGCTTATTAGTTCCTCTTCACTTTCTGCCAAAAGGGTGGTATCATCGGCATATCTGAGGTTATTGATATTTCTCCCGGCAATCTTGATTCCAGCTTGTGCTTCTTCCAGCCCAGCATTTCTCATGATGTACTCTGCATATAAGTTAAATAAGCAGGGTGACAATATACAGCCTTGATGTACTCCTTTTCCTATTTGGAACCAGTCTGTTGTTCCATGTCCAGTTCTAACTGTTGCTTCCTGACCTGCATATAGGTTTCTCAAGAGGTAGGTCAGGTGGTCTGGTATTCCCATCTCTTTCAGAATTTTCCACAGTTTATTGTGATCCACACAGTGCATAGCAATTACAATTCTGTCCTCTGTTTCTAATGAGTTTTACTCTTTTAGTTTCCAAATATAAGTGAAATCTGGCAGTATTTTTCTTTCTGTGACTGGCTTATTTCCTTTAGCATAATGTCTTCTAGGGAGAAGGAAATGGCAACCCGCCCCAGGATTCTTGCCTAGGAAATTCTGTGGATAGAAGAGCCCGGTGGGCTGTTGTCCATTGGGTTGCACAGAGTCAGACACGACTGAAGCGACTTAGCATGCATGCATGCATTGGAGAAGGAAATGGCAACCCACTCCAGTGTTCTTGCCTGGAGAATCCCAGGGACTGAGGAGCCTGGTGGGCTGCTGTCTATGGGGTTGCACAGGGTTGGACACAACTGAAGTGACTTAGCAAAAGCAGCAGCAATATCTTCTAGATCCATCATGTTGTCACAAATGACAGGATTTCTTTCTTTTATGAGGCTGAATAATATTCTCTTGTGTGTATGTGCCAATTCATCCATTGATGAGAATTTAGGTTGTTTCCATATCTTGGCTGATGTGAATAATGCTGCAGTGAGCATGGGAGTGCAGATACCTCTTCTCGATCTGGATGTCTTCAGGAAGTTTGTGTTTCTCAAGGTTCAGCTGCTAAGAGCTACTTAATACTCTGTGCAGAACACCAGTTATGCAGTCATTATTTTGGTTGGCCAGGCTCAGTTGTACCTCTCTGAATTTTTACTCTAGAGAGGGAAAAAGAGGAAAAACTTTTGACTATCCTCTTTCTGTAGTTTCTTCTCTGCCTCTGACCAAGACAAAAAATCAAATAAAAAATGAGCAAAAGCACACTTTACCAAAGAAGAGATAAGAATAGCAAACATACAAAAATTTTGGTCATTAAAGGAGTACAAATAATACCCATAGTAAGTACTACTGCATACTCAACAAAATGCCTGGGGTGAAAAAATCAGTGGTAACATCAAATGACAATACCAAGGACTGGCCAGGCCCTGGAACACTGGATCCCTAATACATCACTGGTGGGGATGCAAAATGGTACAGCCACTTTGGAAAATGATTTAGCAGTTTTTTATAAAGTTAAATCTATACTTACCATATAACACAACAGCAAGCTTATTACTAGGTATGTACCTGAGAAAATTGAAATTATCCGTACAAAGATCTTCACATGGACATCTAGACAGCTTTAGGTATAATTGCCCCAAACTGAAGTGATCCCAAGTGTTCATCAACCTGTAAACGAATGAAGTTCCCTATAATGGGATACTCCTCAGTAACAAAAAATGAAAGGAACCCAAGGCAAAGATTGTATTAACACTGTATGCTTTCACTTGTACTTACAGATGAATATCTAATTTATATGTAGTTCAAGTCAAAACTATAGAGACAGGATGAGAACATGTCGATGGTTGTCAGTGATTAGGAGTAGGACAAGGAACTGACTTTAAAAACATATGAGCTTCCAGTTATACTGGCTGAGATGGCAGTGTAGCTCAGCTTGTAACTCAGATGGCAGTGTCTGCTTAGCACAAAAGAGAGCCTGATACTCACAGCAGTGGTAGATTGACACCAGAGGCCTCTGTGAGAACTGGTGGGAAGCCCTGGGATCAGTAACCAGAGTTGTGACTCCTGGAAGGTTCCCTGAATCTGGTGAGTGGAAGCCCAGCAGTGGAGTGCAGGCCCAGGAACCAAACCATGGCAATACCAGTGGCTCCAGTGGAGGCAGCAAACATCAGCACAGCTCCCTGTTCCGCTCTCTGAGGACACATTTATACCATCAGACTATTTCTGAAATAATACATTGAGATCAAGCCCTGAGACTTGGAAGTGGGAGCACTGACTCCAAGACCATAGACTACCAGGAAGTAGTAGATAGAACCCTAGGGAGTATCAGATAGAACTCACACAAAGGAAACCACTTGAATACGAGACCCAGCATCACCCAGGCACCTGTAGCACCCTGTGTAGGATGCCTCATCTAAACAACAAACAAAACAAAAATACAAACCCAGTCATCAGCAGAAGGACTACCACCTCACTCAGGCTTGCCCATCAGAGGAAAAACATACAAACAAACAAAAAATTCAGCACAAATCTCACCCTATACAAAGCTTACACAAACCACTAGATCAACCTTAGGAGGGCAGAAACCAAAAGGAAGAAAGAGTTCAACCTTGAAGCCTGGGAAAAGGAGACCTCAAACACAGTAAGTTTAAAAAAAAAAAAATGAAAAGGCAGAGAAATACTATGCAAATGAAGGAACAAACTAGAAACACAGCAGTCCAAATAAATGAAGAATAAATAGGCAAACTACCTGAAAAATAATTCAGAATAGTGATAGTAAAGATGATCAAAAACCTTGAAAATAAAATATAGAAAATGCAATAATCAGTTAACAAAGGCCTTAAAGAATTAAAGAATAAACATACAGAGACAAACAACACAATTACTGAAATTAAAAACACTCTGGAAGGAATCAATGGCAGAATATCTGAAGCAGAAGAATGAATCAGTGAGCTGGAAGATAAAATGGTGGCAATAACTTCTGAAGATCAGAGTAAAGTAAACAATGAAAAGAGCTGCAGATAGTCTCAGAGACCTCTGGGATGATATCAAACACACCAACATTTGAATTACAGGGGTCCCAGAAGAAGCAGAGAAAAAGAAAGGGTATGAGAAAATTTTTGAAGAGATTATAGTTGAAAGTTGCCCCAACATGGAAAAGGAAATAGTCAATCAAGTCCAAGAGGCACAAAGAGTCTCATACAGGATAAACCCAAGGAGAAACATGCCAAGACACATACTAATCAAACTAACAAAGACTAAGAACACAAAGAAAGAATATTAAAAGCAGCAAAGGAGAAACAACAACTAAACATAAATGGGAAACCCCATACATTTAACAGATAATCTTTCAGCAGAAGCTCTGCAGGCCAGAAGGGAATGGCAGGATATATTTAAAGGACTGAAAGAGAAAAATCTACAACCAACATTATTCTTCCTCGCAAGGATCTCATTCAAAATTGATGGAGAAATCAAAAGTTTTTCAGACAAGCAAAAGTTAAACAAAATTCAGTACCATCAAACCAGCTTTACAACAAATGTTAAAGGGACTTATACAGTCACGAAATACAAGAGAAGAAAAAGATCTACAACATTGAACTCCAAACAATAAAATGGCCATAGGAACATATATATCAATAATTACTTTAAATGTAAATGGATTAAATGCTCCAACTATATGACACAGACTGATTGAATGGATACAAAAACAAGACCCATATATGTGCTGTCTACAAGAAACCCACATCAGACCTAAAGACACACATAGACTGAAAGTGAGAGGATGGAGAAATATATTCCATGCAAATAGGAAGCAAAAGAAAGCTGGAGTAGCAATCCTCATATTAGACAAAATAGACCTTAAAATAAAGTATATTACAAGAGATAAGGAAGGACACTATATAATGATCAAGGGATCAATCCAAGAGGAAGACATAACAATTGTAAATGTCTATGTTCCCTTGTAGCTCAGTTGGTAAAGAATCTGCCTGCAGTGCAGGAGACCCAGGTTCGATCCCTGGGTTGGGAAGATCCCCTGGAGAAGGAAATGGCAACCCACTCCAGTATCTTTGCCTGGAAAAATCTCATGGACAGAGGAGCCTGGTGGGCTGCAGTCCATGGGGTCACAAAGAGTCAGGCATGACTGAGCGACTAACACTTAACAGTTATGCACCCAACATAGGAACATCTCAATAAGAAAAACACTAACAGATAAAATACAGTAATACAATAAAAGACAGTAATACAATAATAGTAGGAGATTTTTTTTTCAGTAATGAAAAACTGAAAGCATTCCCACTAAGATCAGGAAGAAGACAAGGGTGTCCACTTTAATCACTATTATTCAACGTAGTTCTGGAAGTCCTCACTACAGCAATCAGAGAAGAAAAAGAAATAAAAGGAATCCCGATCAGAAAAGAAGAAGTAAAGCTCTCGCTGTTTGCAGATGACATGATACTGTACATAGAAAAAGATAGTATCAGAAAATTACTAGAGCTAATCAGTGAATTTAGCAAAGTTTCAGGATACAAAATTAATACACAGAAATTACTCACATCTCTATATACTAACAGTGAAAAATTAGAAAGAAAAATTAAGGAATCAATCCCATTCTTGACTGCAACAAAAAGAATTAAATATCTAGTAATATACTTACCTAAGGAGACAAAAGAACTGTACACAGAAAATTATGACACTAATGAAAGAAATCAAAGATGACATAAAGAGATGGAGAGAGATTCCATTTTCCTGGGTAGGAAGAATCAATATTGTGAAAATGACTATACTATCAAATGCAATCTACAGATTCAATGTGATCCCTATCAAATTACCAGTGGCATTTTTCACAGAACTAGAACAAAATATTTAATGATTCATATGGAAACACAAAAGACCCCAAATAGCCAAAGCAGTCCAAAGGAAGAAGAATAGAGCTGGAGGAATCAACCTTCCTGACTTCGGATTCTACTACAAAGTTACAATTATCAAGACAGTGTGGTACTGGCACAAAAACAGAAATATAAACCAATGGAACAAGATAGAACACCCAGAAATAAACCCATGCACCTATGGGTACCTTATTTTTGACAAAGCAGGCAAGAATATACAATAGGGCAAAGACAGCCTCTTCAATAAATGTGCTGGCAAAACCAGACAGCTACATGTAAAAGAATGAAATTAGAACACTTCCTAATACCATACACAAAGATAAACTCAAAATGGATTAAAGACCTAAATATAAGACCAGAAACTATAAACCTCTTAGAGGAAAACATAGGCAGAACACTCAATGACATAAATCAAAGCAAGATCCTCTATGACCTCCATTCCCTAGAGTAGTGGAACTAAAAGCATGAGTAAACAAGTGCGACCTGATTAAACTTAAAAGCTTTTGCACAGCAGAGGAAACTATAAGCAAGGTGAAAAGACAACCCTCAGAATGGGAGAAAACAATAGCAAATGAAACAACTGACCAAGGGTTAATTTCCAAAATATACAAGCAGCTCATACAACTCAATGCCAGAAAAACAAACAACCCAATCAAATAGTGGGAAAAGACATTTCTCCAAAGAGGACATACAGATGGGTAACAAACACATGGAAAGATGCTCAACATCGCTCATTATTAGAGAAATGCAAATCAAAACTACAATGAGATATCACCTCACACAAGTCAGAATGGCCATCATCAAAAAGTCTACAAACAGTAAATGCTGGAGAGGGTGTGGAGAAAAGGGAATGCTCTTACACTGTTGGTAGGAATGTAAATTGGTATAGCTGCTATGGAAAATGATATGATGATTCCTTAAAAAACTGGGAATAAAACTACCATATGAGCCAGCAATCCCACTTCAGGCATATACCCTGAGGAAACCAAAATTGAAAAAGACAGATGTATCCCATTGTTCAGTGCAGCACTATTTACAATAGCTAGGACATGGAAGCCACCTAGATGTCTGCCGACACATGAATGGATAAAGGAATGTAGTGCATATACACAGTGGAATATTATTCAGCCATAAAAAGGAGTGTCTTTGAGTCAGTTCTAATGAGGTGGATGAACCTAGAACCTATTATACAGAGTGAAGTGAGTCAGAAAAAGAAAAAGATAAATATCGTATTCTAACGCATATATATGGAATCTAGAAAAATGGTACTGAGGAATGTATTTGCAGGACAGCAAATGCAAAAACAGACAGAGAGTAGATTTATGGACATGGGGAGAGGGGAGGAGAGGGTGAGATGTATAGAAAGAGTAACATGGAAACTTACATTACCATATGTATGATAGATAGCCAACGGGAATTTGCTATATGTCTCAGGAAACTCAAACAGGGGCTCTGTATCAACCTAGAGGGGTGGGATGGGGACAGAGATTCAAAAGGTAGGGGATACATGTATACCTATGGCTGATTCATGTTGAGATTTGACAGAAAACAACAAAATTCTATAAAGCTATTATCCTTCATTTAAAAAATAAATTAAAAAAACACACATTAGAAAATTTGGTGGGGTAATGGAATATACTGTATTTTGATTATGGTGGTGGTTACATGATTATAGATGAAAGTGGATACTTCCATCCCAATCAAAGAGCCTTGAGATGACTGTAACCCTAGCCATCCCTTGACTGGAACCTTGAGACCTTGAGCTAGAACTCCCCAGCTAAGCTGCCACCAGATTTTTGACCAAGAGAAACTAAGATAACAAACGTTTGTTGTTTTAAGGTGCTGTTTTGGAGTAATTTATTATGCAACTCCCTCTCTCTCTCTCTATCTCTATTATATATATATATATATATATATATATATATATATTTAGATATATGTATCTCCTATTTTGTGTTCTATCTATCCATCTTCTGTATTCCGACATAATCTGCATAGGTTTAGATTCACTGAAAGATATACTTACTTTAAACAGACTACTTACAATATGCATCTGATACTTTATAATTTATACTATTTCTGTTTACTTATTCCTCGTGTTGCCTTTTACCTGCCTTACCAAAAGGGCTTATCAAAATGATTCCCTGCATCATTAAGAGGAATTTCTTCAAAATCACTTATTTATCATAAAAGCCATAGTTTTAAACTATTTATAAATGGCAGTGGATTCATTCATTAATCATTTTTTGAATCCTAAGCTCTATGCAAGACACCAAGCCGGGCACAGAGGTCATATTGTTGTAAGACATCCATGTAGTCTCCACTTTCATAGGTCTTACTGTCTAGAAGGGAAGGGAGATAGTAAGTGAATAATCTAGCCACTGAATATAATTGTGATAAAATATCATGAAGGAAACATGTAGGATTCAAAATTTTCAGTTTGGAAAAAGCTTATAGTATCCACTGGCACTATTCATTAGTTCCTGACTATAAAATATATTCAGTGACTTCCCTGCTGATCCAGCAGTTAAGACTCTGGGCTTCCAGTTGCAAGGGGCATGGGTTTGATCCCTGATTGGGGAACTAAAATCCCAAATACCATGTGGCCAAAAAAAAAAAATCATGTTTATAATTGTGAACATTTTGAAAAACAAAGTCCTAATTGTAGAAAAAAAATGAGGCTCAACAAGATTTAGAAAACAAATAAAAAGTATGTGAAATTGCCTTGTGCCCTTTTGAATACCTCTGCATGGAGGCGGTCCTCCCTTTATTGTCGTGGAAGGAACTGGAGCTATGACTGACCTAGCATATGAGATTCTTCCTAGGCACCAGCTGCTGCATCACGACCTACATCTTGCCCACACCCTGGGTCAGCCGAATTAGATATGTTGATGCTTCTGTTTGCAGCCACAAGGGTCTACTAACAGCAGCCAGCAACCATTCTGAGGGACCCTGAATGGCCTTGAAGTTGTTTATGGGGTTGGTGTGAGCTGGTGCAGGATGGTGAGAAATCATGGGGGTGGTTGCCCTGGGACTGAGCTGCTGTTGTCTAGGCAACTTTATTAAGAACCTTCTGTTCCTTGGAAAATGAAACTTAAATTAACTCTTGAGTTCTTAGAATCATGGCTTTTCATTCTTAACTGGTCTTTGGTATTTGTAAACTTCTAGGTCTCTTCAGTTCAGTTCAGTTGCTCAGTCATATCTGACTCTTTGTGACCCCATGGACTAAAGCATGCCAGACCTCCCTGTCCATCACCAACTCCCAGAGCTTGTTCCAACTCATGTCCATTGAGTCAGTGATGCCATCCAACCATCTCATCCTCTGTCGTCCCCTACTCCTCCCACCTTCAATCTTTCCCAGCATCAGGGTCTTTTCCACTGAGTTGGTTCTTTGCATCAGGTGGCCAAAGTATTGGAGTTTCAGCTTCAGCATCAGTCCTTCCAATGAATATTCGGGACTGGTTTCCTTTGGGATAGATCAGTTTGGTCTCCTTGCAGTCCAAGGGATTCTCAAGAATCTTCTCCAACATCACAGTTCAAAAGCATCCTGGTTGGAGTCCTAAAATACCTATCAAATAGAATTGCTCTTAAAGGTCTCTTCATTCTTAAATTCCAATTAAAACAAATTCTTTTACCCTCCAGGGTGGTAATCAGTATATTTCTAGAATGAGATCTATCCCCAGATACAGTGCTCATATCCTGATTTGGTCTCCAATTCTAAGTCTCCAAAGACAAAAACCCAGAGGGTGTGATTTTTTAAAAGCATGTTTCTTCACCCAAGTGTAGTGTGAAAAAAAATTGCATTTCCTGAATTTTAGTTGCGGCAGCCTCACACCCCTAAAACATAGCATAAAATGAATAATGTGCTACATGGGGATCAATGTAGTTTCTTTCAATATTTCCAACATGAAGAGTTTCTTCTTCAATGTTAGAACAGACAGCTTTTTGTTCTGTTGAACAGGAAACAATAATAGTTGATTCCCTTATAAATACTTGGAGTGTACCAGGGACTATTTTAGACACTGTTTTGATATTAACTCATGTAATCCTCACAACAATCTTATGAGACAAATGGGTTTATATATAGATAAAGAAATTGAGGCACAGAGGTGAAATAAGTTGCCCAAGATCACGAATCAGTAAAATTCAAAGCCAGGATTTGAAGTTGGGTAATCAGGGTTCAAAGTCTACGCTCTTAACAACACTTAATAACACTATGCTCTTAATAGAACTTTTGAAGAAGTCAGGTTGTTCTCTGTAGCTACAATACAGAAAATATAACCATTTTAAAACTGGAATTACACTTGGCACAACAAAACACTCACACTAAGAGGTACGCAGGAACTAAGACTAAATTACAAAATTGCAGGTTACAGATTCACACATCCCAGAGAGTTAATTTAGGCTCACATTATTAAATTTCATCCTATCTCTCTCTTGTTGTCTTGATCTCAAACTTTCTCTCTTTCTGCTTGAAAAAGCATTGGCTTTGAATTCCATTTTGAATTCATTTTGGCTTCATTGTGCCTGTCATTTGTCCTTTTATGCTATTCCATAAGTCTTTTGTTTTCCTCATTGTATGATTAGGCCACCAAAGATGGCTGCTCTCTTGCTCTCTGTACATCCCCTGCTAGACTGCACAGTGCCTGTTTCACCTGAACCCTACTCACAGGACTGACCTTCCCTTGCCCCCTGCTCCTGCTGATGATTACTCTAACCTTTAGATCAGAACACCTCCACCTTGAGAGCTTATCAAAGGGGAGGTGAGGGACATGCCCCTCTGCTTGTTTCCCTGGTAACTGATGAGCCAACCTGATACTGGTAACCTCCCCCCCGCCGCCCCCCAGGAGCGAGAGGAGACTGCTGCCATGCCCTGACTACCTTCTGCCACACGATGGCATGTCACTCCAGGACCTTCTTTCAGACAGGTAAGACTCCCCCATCCACTAAACCATTGATGTCTTTGTTGTTGAGTATGGGCTCTTTTCCTCCGTCTCCAGGATGGGCAAGTACAGGGCTTGCAGGCCTGCAGGGTGTGGCCCGACATTCATGTATAAAATTGGTCCAGTATTTCCACTGCAGAGTTCAAAGGAGGTAGAGTATATGAATACCGTGTGAAATATAAAGCAGAAGGAATTTCAGGGATTGATTTTTATTATCTATATGTGGATAAGATGACCACTTATCTGGTGTAATCTGAAATAGTCCAAGGAGTTCTTGCTTTCTTCACATATCTCTCATTCTATTTTTTTATCAGTGCTTGAAATCCCACCATTAAAAAGCAAATCCTTTAAGTTTTGAAGTTTTGTACCTTAAAGAAATGATTGTTTAGGTGGAAATACCAATAGGAGGCATAACTCTTCAAACTTTCCTGCTAATGCACTGGGGATGATCTAACTGATATTTGACTACCTGCCCTGTGGGAATGAGACAGGCAGGCACTAGACTGGGCAAAGGGTGATAGGAAGTAAGCACTTGGCAGATAGTAGATTGTTGCTAAATCTCAACCTTGGGCTATTCAGAAGCCAGGTATCTGTGCCCTTTCTTCAATGATGATGTCACCAAATCTGATAATCTTTGTATTTCTCTTAGAGCAGTTTGAGTGCAATTCTTTCCTTATTCAAATTGTATTTTTGTTCATTTATTGTGCTGTATATATTGAATACCCGCTCTGTGCTATACATTGTTTAAAGTGGATTCCATACAAAGGTGAGGAAGACAGTGTCTAGAATTGCAATTTAAAAGGTAAATGAAAATAAGGCCAAGGAAGGCCTTGGAATTCACATTAGGGAATTTGAATTTTATTTGTATTTATATACTATTAAGTGGGGGAACTGAATCATTTTTGTAGTTCCAGAGCCTTTCTGGCTTCTATAACTTTCCCCTCACCCACTGTGCTCCATCCAGGTACATTCCCACCTTGTCTCCAAGCACAGACATTCAACTTAAATCAGTCTTGCCCCCAGATCCCCATCCCCTCATTTCTTTTAAGCCTTTGCTGAAAGGTCAACTTCTCAGTCAGACCTTCTTTGTTTACCCTATTTTTATAAGATTAATCCTCCTTCCTAACATTTTTTATCTGCTGCCTCCAGCTCCCCAGCTCCCTCCCTCTCTCATAGTATTTGCCAAAATCTAATATACTATGTACTCTATCTATCTATCAGGCATTAATCTATCTATCAGGCATTGATCTATCTATATCATCCATTTACCCATGACCTCACTAAAATGTAACCTCCCGGAGGATAGGGATTTGAATTGAAAATAGTTCTTGACACATAGTAGGAGGTAGAATGTATGTACTTGCTAAATGAAAAATGGAAGATTTTAAGTGGCCAATCTGGATCCAATATGGGGATAGGATTGGTGGCAGGTCTGGAGCCAGGAAGGGCAATTGGAAGCTGTTGTGGAAATCCAGGCAAGGGCATAATTCTAGAAATAGATTCTAGAAATAAATTTCTAGATAAAGATTCTAGAAATCTTTAGAGAATGAATGAACATGGCTTAGTAATTAATTGAGAGTGATAGTGGTAGAGATGGAGGTAGGATATCCATAAGGGGAAAGAATAGTTTAAAATGATGCCTGGGTCTGGTAGATTGAATTATTTGGAGAGAAAACATTACTTGCATCCTCACTGATGTTGGATTTGGTCATGAACTCCCTTTGGCTGATAGACCATTAGCAGAGCAATGTGAGCAAGAACTTAAAATGTCCTTGCATGGTTGGCTCTTTCAACTCTATGAATGCAGTATCTCAAAAAAATGTTCAAGGTAACCATTTGCCTTTTTCTCCTAAACCTCAGAGTCCACACACGCACAGCAGACCTGGACTCATCTTATTAACTTGACCTAAGCTATGTGATCTGCAGAGGAAGCACAGTTGCCCAGCCAGGCTCACACCATCAAATAAAATGATAGTTAGCTTTCAGACCCATACTCATAAGAATGGATGTATGAACTGGAAGCCATTGAGTTTTGAGGCAGTTTGTTACACATTGTTATTATAGCAATAGCTGACTTAGATGCCAAGGTACTGGTTTGGAGTACTTGAAAGATAGTTGGTACTTTCTATAAATACGGGGAATCTAGAAAAAGAGCCTATTTAAAGGCAGCACGGTACTGAGTTCAGATCTGGACATGTCAGGTGTGAGGTGCCTATATGACATACAAGCACTTTGGTCTATTTGGTAGAGAGAGAATTGTGTCTGTAGCCCAGGAGGGACAACAGCCCATAGGGACAGCTATGAGTTTAGAACAATTACCACATAGAAAATGATGGAAGCAATGAAGGAGTGCACAGAATGAGAAAAGACCCTAGGACAGAAACCTAGGAGGCATTCCATGTTACGGGACAGCAACTGAAAAACCCTCAGAAAAGCTGGACTTCATCAGCAAGCTGAAGACAGCAGGGCATAGGTGAGAGCAGTGTGTTTTCCAGCCCTGGTTTGGAACTAGGTTCAGTATGTATCTCCCAGACCCAGAGAGGGGAACCCTGACTAACAGCTCCTCTGAGTCTGCTTCCATTCCCTTGTCCACATCCTCCACAGCTTTCAACAGGAGCAACAAAAGCTCCAGAGGACTCAAAAGGCCATTTTCTATTGCTTCTCCTCAGGCTATGTGTGACAGCCATTTCTGAACCCCTTGTTATGGAAACACATAACAAGTCACAAGTTCCCTCTGATTATTACGAAGGGCAAGGAAGGGCAGAAGTGTTCTTCTCTGCTCAATGATCCGTGCAGCTTGAGCATTATCCATCGTAGGCAAATTCAAAGCAGAGATAAGTAGAGATGTACAGCCCAGCAGTTCTCATAAATGAATTTAGTTCAAGTTGAATTAAGGTGATCTGCGAAAATGTGTTCCAAAATGATTCTCTTCAATATCGAGGACACCAAATCATTCTGAAAAATGGCCTAGCACTTTTGGTAAATGTTTCTATTATAGCCTTATAATTCTATAGAAGGTAGACTAGGGACCTCTAATGAGCTTATTGAAATGGTGAACACTACATGCTATTTAATATTTGCTGTCACTTTTCTGAAGGCAAAAAGACCTCTTCATTCTGTTTTCGCTGACTGCTCTCAGCTGAATTGTGAATGGGTAAAAAGACCATGTTTGCCAGGCATGGAAAAAACAATTTGTTGAAGATGGAAATTACACATTATTGTTCTTGGTGAAGAAGGGTGATGGCATTTGAAAGAGATGGGGACTTTTTCTGCCAGAGAATTCTTCTAGCAGCATTTTCAGATTTTAGGGAAATAGTCAGCCTTCTGACTTCTCTCATTGCTTACTGATCAGTCTCACCCAGACTTGACTTAGAACTTTCTGAATCCCACTTCATAAAGTCCTGCAGGCATGGGGAATGTCAAAGGAGCCAGGGAAGGTTGCCCAGAGGAGCCATATCTGGGGGACATCTGAAGGAATATAACTTAACTAGCTACTGAAGGAGGGATTAGGTCTCTGTATTCAGTATAATGTGGAGCCATTAAATATTTCAAGCATTAGGGGAGATTTATTTTGGGAAAAGATCACTTCGATAGCTTATTGAAAAGGAGCAAGAGTTGGTAAAGGTGAATCAGTTGGGAGGCTATTGCAGTGGAGCTGTCCATGTAAGAGATACTTGCAGGTTGGATTAGGGTAAAGATAGTAGCTATGGTACTGAGAACATGCATTTGAGGAATAATTAGATGGTACCTGGAAATGGATACTAAACAATGATGATGAAGAGTGTAAGAATCAATTTAGGGGACTGATCACATTTTAGAAGAAAACCAGTTTCTACTCTTGATTTAGTTGAAGTGCAATTGAAAGAAATTCATGCTGGAAGATAATTAATTTGGCCTGGGACATTTTAAGAATGAAATATCATTGAGACATCGAAGTGGAGATATCAGGTAAGCAGGTGGATATATTGATCTTGACCGCAGAGGGAAGCCTAAAGATTGGTTTGTAAATTGCACTGATGGTAATTAAAGCTGAAGGCATGTATAAATTCTTGAAGGGAGAGGATACCAAATGAGTAAAATAGAGGGTCTTGAATAGCTCGACATAACTATAGAGTTTAACACTGAGGGAAGGAAGGTAGGGTGTCAGAGAAGACGAGACAGGGAGCAGTGAGGAGGAGAAGCTGGATGATGATATAGAGCAGAGGAAGAGAGTGTTGTATGAATAGGGCAGTGGTCAACAGCATCAGACAGATGTGATGAGACTGACGAACATCCACTGAGTTCATTGGTTTGGAGGCATTTGGTAAGTAATATGGAGAGGAAACCACATTAGAGTGCAGTGTAGCTACTGAGTGTATGTACCTCATGTTAAGTCTGACTTTGATCATGAACTCCTTATTGACAAATTTAGACTTAAATTGAAGAAAGTAGGGAAAACCACTAGACCATTCAGGTATGACCTAAATCAAATCGCTAATGATTATACAATAGAAGTGAGAAATAGATTTAAGGGACTAGATCTAATAGATAGCGTGCCTGATGAACTCTGATCGGACGTTCGTGGCATTGTACAGGAGACAGGGAGCAAGACCATCCCCATGGAAAAGAAATGCAAAAAAGCAAAATGGCCTCACAAATAGCTGTGAAAAGAAGAGAAACCAAAAGCAAAGGAGAAAAGGAAAGATATATCCATTTGAATGCAGAGTTCCAAAGAATAGCAAGGAGAGATAAGAAAGCCTTTCTCAGCGATCAGTGCAAAGAAATAGAGGAAAACAATAGAATGGGAAAGACCATCGGTCTCTTCAAGAAAATTAGAGATACCAAGGGAACATTTCATGCAAAGATGGGCTCGATAAAGGACAGAAATGGTATGGACCTAAGAGAAATAGAAGATATTAAAAAGAGGTGGCAAGAATACACAGAAGAACTGTACAAAAAAGATCTTCACGACCCAGATAATCATGATGGTGTGATCACTCACCTAGAGCCAGACATCCTGGAATGTGAAGTCAAGTGGACCTTAGGAAGCATCACTACGAACAAAGCTAGTGGAGGTAATGGAAGATGATGCTATGAAAGTGCTGTACTCAATATGCCAGCAAATTTGGAAAACTCAGCAGTGGCCACAGGACTGGAAAAGGTCAGTTTTCATTCCAATCCCTAAGAAAGGCAATGCCAAAGAATGCTCAAACTACCACACAATTGCACACATCTCACATGCTAGCAAAGTAATACTCAAAATTCTCCAAGCCAGGCTTCAATAATAATTGTTCATGAACTTCCAGATGTTCAAGCTCCTTTTAGAAAAGTCAGAGGCTCTAGAGATCAAATGGCCAACATCCACTGGATCATCAAAAAATCAGGAGAGTTCCAGAAAAACATCTATTTCTGCTTTATTGACTATGCCAAAGCCTTTGACTGTGTGGATCACAATAAACTGTGGAAAATTGTGAAAGAGATGGGAATGCCAGACCACCTGACCTGCCTCTTGAGAAACCTATATGCAGGTCAGGAAGCAGCAGTTAGAACTGGACATGGAACAACAGACTGGTTCCAAATAAGAAAAGGAGTACGTCAAGGCTGTATCTTGTCACCCTGCTTATTTAACTTATATGAAGAGTACATCATGAGAAATGCTGGGCTGGTTGAAGCACAAACTGGAATCACGATTGCCGGGAGAAATACCAATAACCTCAGATATGCAGATGATACCACCTTTATGGCAGAAAGTGAAGAAGAACTACAGAGCCTCTTGATGAAAGTGAAAGTGGAGAGTGAAAAAGTTGGCTTAAAGCTTAACATTCAGAAAACTAAGATCATGGCATCTGGTCCCATCACTTCATGGCAAATAGATGGAGAAACAGTGGAAACAGTTGCATAGTTTATTTTCTTGGGCTCCAAAGTCACTGCAGATGGTGACTGCAGCCATGAAATAAAAAGATATTTACTCCTTGGAAGTAAAGTTTGTAACATTTGTAAAGTAATGTTTACTCCTTGGAAGAAAAGTTATGACCAACCTAGACAGCATATTAAAAAGCAGAGACATTACTTTGCCAACAAATATCCATCTAGTCAAGGCTATGATTTTTCCAGTAGTCATGTAGGGATGTGAGAGTTGGACTGGGAAGAAAGCTGAGCACCAAAGAATTGATGCTTTTGAACTGTGGTGTTGGAGAAGACTCTTGAGAGTCCCTTGAACTACAAGGAGATCCAACCAGGCCATTGAAAAAGAAATCAGTCCTGGGTGTTCATTGGAAGGACTGATGTTGAAGCTGAAACTCCAGTATTTGGCCACCTGATGGGAAAAACTGAGTCATTTGAAAATACCATGATGCTGGGAAAGATTGAAGGCAGGAGGAGAAGGGGATGACAGAGTATGAAGTGGTTGGATGGCATCACCGACTCAACGGACACAAGTTTGAGTAAACTCCGAAAGTTGGTGATTGACAGGGAGGCCTGGCGTGCTGCAGTCCATGGGGTCGTCAAGAGTCGGACACGACTGAGCGACTGAACTGAACTGACTGAGAGAAACAGGGCGTTAGATGAATCAAGAAGGAATTCACCAAAAGAAGTTTTTGTTTATTTGTTCTTTTATGGAAGACAGGTGATCATGTTTAAAAGTATATAAGATGATGAAGATGATAGTAGTGTAATAGGAGAGAGAAATTATTTTAAAAGTGATTTTGTTAAAGGTTAGAGCAAGGACTAAGTCACATTAGGGCAAATGTGTGCATGGAAGACGGCGAGGCAGTGTAGGTCACTGGAGGAGAGGAGGTCAAGGAAATGAACAGCCAGGGTGTTGGATAGGGAATCCATGTGGATGAATAGCAGGGCTTGGAGTAGAGAATAAGGTTGTATTCTAAGTGCAAAAATCTGAGTCAATAAGAGGGCATAATCAAGTGTGAGACAGATGACAACAATGAAGAAGGGGAGGGAGGGAGGGAAGAATTGCTGTAAAGCCCAGACATGCAAGCAGCAGACATTTTGTGGTGGAGAGTAAGGAGGACATCGACTCTGCCTGTGGTCTTTAAGGTCCCAATCTGACAGGATTAGAAGTGGTCCTGAAGGGGTAGAGCATGCTCAGTTAAAGTCAGGCATCCTGGGGCATTCTTGGGGTGCATCTGGGATTTGAGAAGATTTTTACAGGATATAGAGTAGCAGATTCAATGTCGACAAGGAAAAGCTAAGCATCACCAAAAATCATCATTGATTTTCTTATAAAATGTCTTCAGTTCAGTTGCTCAGTCATGTCTGACTCTGCAACCCCATGAACCACAGCACGCCAGGCCTCCCTGTCCATCACCAACTCCCGGAGTCCACCCAAACCCATGTCCATCGAGTCGGAGATGCCATCCAACCATCTCATCCTCTGTCATCCCCTTCTCCTCCTGCCCTCAATCTTTCCCAGCATCAGGGTCTTTTCTAATGAGTCAGCTCTTCGCATCAGGTGGCCAAAATATTGGAGTTTCAGCTTCAACATCAGTCCTTGCAATGGATACCCAGGACTGATCTCCTTTAGGATGGACTGATTGGATCTCCTTGTAGTCCAAGGGACTCTCAAGAATCTTCTCCAACACCACAGTTCAAAAGCATCAGCCATAGTCCAACACTCACATTCATAAATGTCTTCACTAAGTATTTAAAGTTTAAATACTAAAAAAAGACAAAGTAAATTAAAAAAAATGAAATATCTCAAAGCATGTCTAAGTCTAGTTTTGGTCAGGATTTTCCTGGTGATCCAGTTCTTAAGACTCTCAGCTTTCACTGCAGAGGGTTCAATTCCTTGTGGGGGAACTAAGATCCCATATGCTGCCTGGCAGGGCAAAAAAGATGAAAATAAATAAATCCACTTTTGGTCAATTCAATTGGAGCTTTTAAATAATAAATTTTACATCTTTTTTAGACTATAATTAAGAAGCAAATAGCTTCTGACTTGGATATTAGTGGTTTCACTGTTTTTTAATATCAAAAATAACCATAATTACATGTCCCCTGAACATTATATGTCAAAAAGTCAATTAAATAGACAGGGAACTTCACCCAAGAGCCACTCTAACAAAGAAAACAAATATTTCACTTGAATGGGGATTTTCAGTGCACACAATTGCAATGGGCACATTGCTGTGCTATAAAAATGTATCAATTGTAAGAATGTGCTTCACCCTGAGTGCAGTGGACCTTCTATGTGGATAAAATTAAGTGCCCAACAGCTCCCAAGAGCCACACACAGTAACCAGAGCCTCAAGAGCTCTTATCAAGTCAACCAGGAAGGAAGATTTAGGTTAAGTGTTGTGAAAGGAAAATCAAAATGGACACAGTGTTGCTACGAGAGCCCTCTAAACTGGAGCCCGGAGGGCACTGAGAAAGTATGCCTCAAGCATGTCCCAGCCAGGATGGAATCCGACCTTTGGACCACTTAATGTCAATGCAAGCATCCAACTCAGTGCTCCAGAAAGTCAAGATACTTTTGGGACCCTTACCCTAAAATAACTCATGACAGTCTATCTACTTATTGGACCTTCACCCTACATACTTTGTGACAGCCTGTTCCTTAAGGACAAATATTTCCTTTCCTGTGTCAGAGTCAGTCATAATTCCTGCCAAAACAATCTTGTAGTATTTGCCTTTCTAAGTCTCTGACTCTTTCTCTTCCCTGGAACACTCTTTCAGTTTTACCAGAATGTATATCTACAAAATTGCAATTCTGAAAACCCCAAATAAACTATTTGCAATGTTCTGCATTTGATGGGCTTCCTTCTTAGCTCAGTCGATAAAGAATCTGCCTGTAGTGCAGGAGACCCAGGTTCAATCCCTGGGTGGGGAAGATCCCCTGGGAGGGAAATGGCTACCCACTCCAGTATTCTTGCCTGGAAAATCCCATAGACAGAGGAGCCTGGTGAGCTGCAGTCCATGGGGGTGGCAAAGAGTTCAGCATCACTGGGCGACTAACACTTCACTTCAGTGTTAGCACACAGACAAAACGGATTTTCTGTTACTATTACATACTTATCAATACTTTTTCTACTCCTTAGAATATACTCAGCTCTATTTGGGGGGAGCTTAGAGAATCTTTATTTTCTGTTTAGAAAGTTGACGAAGGAATGAGAGATACTGTGTAGTGGGCAATTTTAGTTAGAGACATTTTAATAACATGGAAACAGAAGACAGAGTTTATAAAATGAGTTATTAGTTGAACCAGGAATGGAACCCAGGATTTCTGATTCTCAATTTGCAATTTAGCTTTGGGCCTTAATACATCACGTGGTGTCATTTTGTTTCCATTTTCAATGCCCAGAAGTGCTTTATTCATAGACACCTCTGTTGCCAACTATCTTTTTAGAACCTGGCTCCAATTTTTTCCCCTTTCTCCAATACATAGCAAGCATGAATGCTATAAACTGCCAAAAAAGAAATGGGCACCCAGCCTTACAAGATTAGCTCTAAGAAGACACAATCATCACAGCCAGTGATAAGAATTTCTATTCCTAATTGGCTCTGATAGGGAGCAGGGATATGGTTCTTGAGACCTAAGTCACACAGACATTGGAAAAGTGAAGAGAATAGTAATTTTCCAATGTCCCTGATTAAAGCCATCTGTGCTTCCCTAGTGCTAGTCCCCTAATGCATTCTAATGCAAAATAGCCTCTTCTCCTGTTTATTTTGGAACACAGCTGTTGTCTTAATTGAGCTTAACAGATAATGGAAGCACAGTTGCACCCCCACTCCTCTTCTCCAAACAAGCAGTTTGTGGGATTTGAGGAAGAGACGGGAGGGGACTGTCTTTGCTATTGGGAATCTATCTGTATGTCTGTTGCAGTTCCCCAAATGTACTTTTTTTTTTTTTCTGTTGTAAAAAAATGGGAGGTAGAAAATATATATGTGTATATGTTTATGCACACATGTGTGTACTATTTCTCTAGGAATTTGAACTTGATTTGATTTTACTTGTGTTTGATAAAGTTCTCTCCACCTTGTTATCACATGATATATCCAGTGATTCAAGTTAAGGTTTCAAAGAAAAATTTTTTCTGGTACTTACCTTCTCCAAACTGAAGGAGTACAAATAATAGCAGTAAAATATATGCAATAATAGCAAAAAGGTTGGGAGTGAGTGATAAAGAAACTACAGTATCATAAGGTTCTTATATTTGTCAAATGTGAAGATGAGTTGAAAATAGTGAAATATGAACTGATTCAATATTGATTATATCTGGACTGTGGTAAATTAAAAATGCAACTACTGAAAAATAATTTTTAAAAAGTCTTATAGATAAAAAAGAAATACAGGAAGTAAAATGGAATGCAAAAGATCTTTAATTAACCTAAAGATAACAGGATAAAAAGTTAAAATACATGGGATGAATAGAAAACAATAGCAAATTGGTACATAAATATAATAAACTAAACAGTCCAATTAAAGTGAGATATTGTCAGACTAGACAAAATAGCAAGGCCCAAACATAAAAGTGAAACACTTTAAATACTAAGACACAGATGGTTTGAAAGAAAAAGTTTGGGAAATGATATGCCATGTTAATAGCATAAGAAAGAAAAAAGAGTGCTTCACACAAAGATAGTCATTTCATAATGATAAAAGTACCAATTTAGTGGAATGACATAATATTAAACTTGTATACAACTAAAAACAGAACATCAAAATTTATAAAGCAAAAATTGACAGAGCTAAAGAAAGAAATAGATAAATCCATAATCATTGTTGGAGATTTTAAATATTTTGTTCTCAGTAATTGTCTGACAAAGCTGACAAAAGAATACACAAGGATATATTGTTGTTTAGTCACGAAGTCATGTCTGACTCTTTTGCAACCCCTTGGACTGTAGCCCACCAGGCTCCTCTGTCTATGGGATTTTCCAGGCAAGAATAGTAGAGGAGATTGCCATTTCCTTCACTAAGGGGATCTTCCTGACCCAGGGATCAAACCCGTCTCCTGCCTTGGCAGGCAGATTCTTTACCACTGAGCTAACCAGGAAAGTTACACAAGAATACAGAGGTTGTTAATAACATAGTCAACCCAGTAGGCCTAATTAACGTTTAAAGTATACTAAATCCAACAATTATAGAGCACATGTGTTTTTAAAATTGGTTTCAAATTTGAAGATACTTAAATCTTATAGACGTCATGATCTATCAGGTGGGGTTTTTTAGTAGTATAAGAATTTCAACATATGTAAATCATTCAAAATAATGAACTACAGTAAAAGAAGAAAGGAGAAAAAAAAGTATGTAATTGTCTTAATAGAAGCAGAAAGATATTTGAGTAAGCCCCCTCATGATTATAAACTCCCAGGAAACTAAGATTAAAAATATAAGTCCATTTAATAAAGGGCGTCTGTGAATATATTGAGTGCTCACTCCTAAGAATGTGGAAAAGGCAATGATGAACACTCTTATTTTTTTAGTATTATTTTCAAGGTTTCCACTAGTGTAACAGTAAGAAAAATTATAAAGATTGGAAAGAAAAGGCATGATATTTTTCATTTATAAAATATTAAAGAATCTGCAAAATTACAAAAATTAATAGGTGAACTTATGTCAAAGGGTAAATAGGTAAATGTCCATAAATAATCAAACAATTGGAAAACAAAGTTAAAAATAAAATTCTACTTATAAAGCATCAAAAATATCAAATGTTTAACAAATACTTAAAGTATATGTAAAAACCATTATCCTGAAAACTGTAAAATGTTGTTTAATATAGAAGAAGAAAAGTAGTGGGAAAGGCCATACTAGGGATTAGAAGATATATCAGTTATTTTCAAATTTATCTATTCAATTCCTGTCAATGTCCAAGCAGTCTTTTCTTAAAAATGGGAGTTGATTAGAAAATGAATTAATCTGCCTAAATAAGGCAACATAATATAATTTTTCTGTGTTTTAAGAAAAAAAGCCATAAAAGTCTGGTGAAAAATGACAATTGAGAATGGGTCTTGTTTTCTGGGAGACAGTAGAGAGTGGTGGGGTCTGTGTCACAGTGGAGACGCCTGCTTGTCTCAGGAGGGCAGCACCTACTGAGCCATAGGGATTGTTGGTATGCAGCAATGGTGATAGCTGGAACTGCCAGGGTTTCTGAATTTTCAAATGAAGCTAGAAATCAGGATATTTACATGAAAGCTTCTAATTGTTAATTTTTGAAACAATTCCATTCATTTTTTCCTAACTGTAAGAATGGGAAAAATAGAATGTCTGAGGATCTGAGGGTCATGTTTCATGCCTATGTGCTCTGGTAAAGACTTTAAGACATGGTCGTTCTATAAAGAAGCTACTCAGTGGGGGGATAGGATTGAGTGTGCCTTTGAAGACTTAGATCCATAATTTTTCATATTTGTTGAATACTCTATATATGTCAAGCAGTAACTTTAGCAGCTACTTAGATCCTACATGAGGAAACATTTGAGCCTTGGAAAACTTAAATAGCATACACATGGAGGAGCTGACATTCAATCTCAGGTTGTGTGATTCCAGAACTCAAATTCCCATATTTCTTCCAAGTATGGAGAAGATGAGGAATGAGAGAATGAGAGAAGTCCATGTCAGGAAGCAGTGCAAGTAAGGCGTGAGTCACAACCCCACACAAAGCATGCGATCTTCTAATTCATGTCATCTCCTCCGACTTGCCACCCAGAGGCACAGCAAAGTTTTTGTTTGTTTGTTTTTATTGTTGTTTAGATACTGTATCTGGATTTAAAAAGCACATACAAAATACTGTGTCTGCTCTTTGACAATCAGCACATTTACTCTTTACATACAAACTTCTCTTGGAATGTCATTGTTTAGGACTTACCTCATTCTCTGCAAACAAGGCTTATATTCTTGGCTCATCTAAGTGAGCATACTAATTTCAAGAACTAATAATTTCCTTGAGCATCATGAACTAATAATCTCTTTGAGCATCTGGAGTCTGACAAATGAGCTGCGTTATCCCTCCTCACGTGTGATTAACAGCAGAATGAGAAGGCAAGCTCAGGAAAGATGGTTAAGCTCAGAGATAAAACAGAAAACAAAACTGCAGGGGGGCACAGAGGAATTCTGGGTAACCTTCCAGCCTGCCTGCCCAACGGGGTTGCTGCAGCAAGCTTTCCCCTCCCATTACTTTCTGAGAAGCTTGGCCTTATCAGTACAATCCTTTTGTGGATTAAGAGGAGAAGGCCCAAGGACATGGGATGTTGTTCCAAATAAGGGTGGGTCCTTTCCCTCAGAGTGCCACAGGGGCAGTAATGCTTCCAGAGGGCTGTAAGCAGGTAAACTGAGTTGAGTTGGTTCTTATTAGCACAACATGTAGGGAGGCAATCCTTACCACATATAGATGCTAAGCCATCTCCTACTGGTATAGGCTCTTGGGCTCCCAAGTTACAGTATTTGTGCCTTCCCTTCTTCCCCTTCACGTGCCCTGGTCACCTACTCATTCATTTCCCTCAGGAAGTCTTACACGGCAAATACCAGGAACAAAGGCAAAGCAAAAGTAGCCAGAAAGAGTTTGAAAAATGTCACTAAGGGGAAGACCACTGAGTGTATTTGTTAAAGGCAATGTTACTCGGCTTTTAAAAAATAATTTAATTCAGTGGACATGCCCTCAGAACACTCACAGCTGGTGGAGTGGGTAAGACCCACCCTTACTCTCACATAATAAGTGCCACACTTATGAGTATTATAAGACAGTACTCATAGATCACAGAGGAGGGCGTGAATGATTTTGCCTGAAGCCAGTTGGGAGTAGGGAAGGGAAAGGCTCAGGCATTAAGTGAGTGGTTGGGTCCACACAGCTTGAGCACTGCACAGTGTCCAGCCCCTTCTGCCATGCAGTTGTGCAGGGCAAGCCTTTCTATAATCTCCCACCCGAGTTGGAACACTTTCAGTGGTAGGACTTCTCTGCAGTTTTTAGCATTCTTTGACCTCCACTCCTGTGAGATGCTTTCACTTGATCCGTCTCACCCTTGATGACTGCCGTGAGCCTTTACGGGAGAGTTGCAAACGTCCTGGCTTCAGCAAAGGATTGATGCAGGACTTGCACAGGTCCCGCCCTGATGAAGGGACTGACCCTTTGCTGCTCTGCATCTCGCCTGAATCCTGCCCCCCGCCCTCCCTTTTTTTGCCTATTTCTTTGCCTCATCCTCTCTTCCCTTATGGCCTTACCTGCACATGCTTGCTCTGCTTTCCCCTGCACACCTCCTGCCTCCGCCACAATTACTTTCTTTACTTACAACCCAGATACTGGACTCGCTTCTTTTTAGTATTTTCACCCTGGATTTTCCTTAGGGCTTGACCTGACTTTTCTGTTTTCATGTACTTTGCTATGAAATGATTGACATTTTTCTAATCTACATAATAGGTATTTACATGTGTTTATTCCTCAAGTCTATTCTCTAGCACTTCTCACGTTTTATAGAATAGGAGCCATGATTCAGAGTCAGACAGGACTGGGTTTGAATCACATTTAATCACTGTATGTCTTTGGGCAAGTTACTCAAACTCTTAGTTCTCTCACAAACTTGGTAGAATGATAACACCTACCTTGCTTAAGTCATAGAAGAGTTGCAAGTAGTTAATGAAACAATGCCCATAAACTAGCATAGTGACTAAAACATAGTAAATTTTCAATAAATGTTACTTATGGTGCCAAATGGTACCTAGTCATATCTAAATAGATGTTCAATAAACACTGCAAAATCAACAGAGAAAATGGCCAAAATATCCAAAATAAGAACACATACACAAATATCCTTAGAGCTGAAGTTATATTTATAAATCAAGCTCATGACATATTTTGTGTTCAAAGCTACATTTTCTAGGATAGAAAGGCTGTACAGTGTACAGAGCAGGGGACTAAGGAATCAACTCTCAAGGTGCTAATTCCTTCTCTGTTAAAGGATGGGAGGTTGGCCTCAATTGTGCTGTCTGGCTGTGCAGGAATGAGATCCTGAATTTGTGAGCTCTGCCACTTCCGGATACACAAATACAAAACACAGCTCCATAATGCAGTGTGGAAATTAGGTATGACACGCTATATCAGTTCTAGGCACATTAGCAGAAATTGAAAATGGTTTCACACTTACACATTTTCAATGGATGATAAATAAGGTTAATGGATTGCGACTGAAATACTCCTGCCCTCTTAAATCTTCCGGGAAGCTTTTAAAACTGGTAAATATATATTCTTCATGATGGTTTGGAAAAATCTGCCCTAATTCAATTTTGAGCTGCTTAGGACTGTGCAAAAAATGAAAAAACCTACCCGCAGAAATATCCAAGCCTTGGCCCTTAAAAAAAAGACATTGAAAATGACACTTTAAATCATCAGCTTCTTAGAGTCTTTTGAAGTCTTACACATTTGAGTTGGCCTGGTGTTAATCTTCTTTTAAGAACAAAATCCAAGGTCAGTATTTTATCTTGCATGTTTTGCTTAGGAAGCTTTGGAATGCTCAGGGCAATTCTTTGAATCGCTTTCTGTGTTGTTCACATATATGAGAAACAGAAGAGGGAATGAGGGGGCTATGCATCTTGCCATCTAGTTGGATGCAATGTCCTCCACTTTGCCAGACATAGTCTTGAGGGAACTAAGCTCCCTTGAGGCAAAGGAAGAACATGAGAGAAGAGCTGGGACGGTGACACTGCATGGAGTTAGCCAGTCTTGCTTCCCTAATAACTCCAAAGGCTTGACAGATGCATTCCATGAAGAGCCTTGGCATCCAATTGTCTTCACCAAAAAGCTCAGCTGGACTATGACAGAGTAGAGTTAGCAGGAGGTCCCTTGCTGTGGCATCTCAGAGGACAACTCAGATACCAGGAAGAAGGAAGAAATCTGAGACAGAAGCAGTTTTCTCAAGGAAATCTGGGCTAAACTCAGGGCACAGAGGCTGTTAGAAAAGGAGAGGGAAAGATGGATGATGACAGACATGAAGAACAATTCCAGCTCGGACTAAATAGGTGGGTCTTACACTGCAGTTTCTAAATCTTATCACCTTTGAGGGGGAAAAGGGAAATAGATCTTCTTTTAACCTATGTCTGAGGCATAGGAGAAATTGTTCAACTGTATAATCAACACAGCTCTGCTATAGAGAAGAGTGTTTGAATTTGGGTAGAGAATCTATATTCAAGCCACATATTAGCTGGATAATTTCAGGTTTTTAAATTTTTTTTTTCCTGTTTTGACATTTTAATTACTTCCTTTGGAAAGTGGGGTAGTCAAGTCTACCTCAAAGGATTATTTTCAACATTAAGTGAGATAGAAATATTCAGAAACTTAAGTGAAGTGAAAGTGAACGTCACTTAGTCATGTCTGACTCTTAGTGACCCCATGGACTTTACAGTCCATGGAATTCTCCAGGCCAGAATACTGGAGTGGGTAGCCTTTCCCTTCTCCAGGGAATCTTCCCAACCCAGGGATTGAACCCAGGCTTCCCGCATTGCAGGCAGATTCTTTACCTACCAAGCCACAAGGGAATCCCAAGAATACTGGAGTGGGTAGCCTATCCCTTCTCCAGGGGATCTTCCCAACCCAGGAATCGAAACTGGGTCTCCTGCACTACAGCAATTCTTTACCAACTGAGCTATTAGGTAAGCCCATAAACTTTAGAAACCCACATAAATATTATCTTCATTTTCACTACCATTAATTTCTCAGGAAGTAATCCGGCAAGATGGAGTTTCTTTTTCCTTCAGTTCATTTCAGTTCAGTCGCTCATTTGTGTCTGACTCTTTGCGACCCCATGAATCACAGCACACCAGGCCTCCCTGTCCATCACCAACTCCCAGAGTTCACCCAGACTCACGTCCATCGAGTCAGTGATGCCATCCAGCCATCTCATTCTCTGTCGTCCCCTTCTCCTCCTGCCCCCAATCCCTCCCAGCATCACAGTCTTTTCCAATGAGTCAACTCTTCGCATGAGGTGGCCAAAGTAATGGAGTTTCAGCTTTAGCATCATTCCTTCCAAAGAAATCCCAGGGCTGATCTCCTTCAGAATGGACTGGTTGGATCTCCTTGCAGTCCAAGGGACTCTCAAGAGTCTTCTCCAACATCACAGTTCTAAAGCATCAATTCTTTGGCGCTCAGCCTTCTTCACAGTCCAACTCTCGCATCCATACATGACCACAGGAAAAACCATAACCTTGACTAGACGAAACTTTGTTGGCAAAGTAATGTCTCTGCTTTTGAATATGCTATCTAGGTTGGTCATAACTTTCCTTCCAAGGAGTAAGCGTCTTTTAATTTCATGGCTGTAGTCACCATCTGCAGTGATTTTGTGCCCCCCAAAAATAAAGTCTGACACTGTTTCCACTGTTTCTCCATCTATTTCCCATGAAGTGATGGGACTGGATGCCATGATCTTGGTTTTCTGAATGTTGAGCTTTAAGCCAACTTTTTCACTCTCCACTTTCACTTTCATCAAGAGGCCTTTTAGTTCCTCTTCACTTTCTGCCATAAGGGTGGTGTCATCTGCATATCTGAGGTTATTGATATTTCTCCTGGCAATCTTGATTCCAGCTTGTGTTTCTTCCAGCCCAGCGTTTCTCATGATGTACTCTGCATAGAAGTTAAATTAGCAGGGTGACAATATACACCCTTGATGTACTCCTTTTCCTATTTGGAACCAGTCTGTTGTTCCATGTCCAGTTCTAACTGTTGCTTCCTGACCTGCATACTGGTTTCTCAAGAGGCAGGTCAGGTGGTCTGGTATTCCCATCTCTTTCAGAATTTTCCACAGTTTATTGTGATCCATACAGTCAAAGGCTTTGGCATAGTCAATAAAGCAGAAATAGATGTTTTTCTGGAACTCTCTTGCTTTTTCCATGATCCAGCAGATGTTGGCAATTTGATCTCTGGTTCCTCTGCCTTTTCTAAAACCAGCTTGAACATCTGGAAGTTCACGGTTCATGTATTGATGAAGCCTGGCTTGGAGAATTTTGAGCATTACTTTACTAGCATATGAGATGAGTGCAATTGTGTGGTAGTTTGAGCATTCTTTGGCATTGCCTTTCTTTGGCATTGGAATGAAAACTGACCTTTTCCAGTCCTGTGGCCACTGCTGAGTTGTCCAAATTTGTTGGCATATCGACTGCAGCACTTTCACAGCATCATCTTTCAGAATTTGAAATAGCTCAACTGAAATTCCACCACCTCCACTAGCTTTGTTCGTAGTGATGATTTCTAAGGCCCACTTGACTTCACATTTCAGGATGTCTGGCTCTAGGTCAGTGATCACACCATCATGATTATCTGGGTCGTGAAGACCTTTTTTGTACAGTTCTTCTGTGTGTTCTTGCCACCTCATCTTGATATGTTATGCTTCTGTTAGGTCCATACCTTTTCTGTCCTTTATCAAGCCCATCTTTGCATGAAATGTTCCCTTGGTATCTCTAATTTTCTTGAAGAGATCTCTAGTCTTTCCCATTCTGTCATTTTCCTCTATTTCTTTGCATTGATCACTGAAGAAGGCTTTCTTATCTCTCCTTGCTATTCTTTGGAACTCTGCATTCAAATGGGTATATCTTTCCTTTTCTCCTTTGCTTTTCGCTCCTCACCTTTTCACAGCTATTTGTAAGGCCTCCTCAGACAGCCATTTTGCTTTTTTGCATTTCTTTTCCATGGGGATGGTCTTGATCCCTGTCTCCTGTACAATGTCACGAACTTCATTCCATAGTTCATCAGGCACTCTATCTATCAGATCTAGGCCCTTAAATCTATTTCTCACTTCCACTGTATAATCATAAGGGATTTGATTTATGTCATACCTGAATGGTCTAGTGGTTTTCCCTACTTTCCTCAATTTAAGTCTGAATTTGGCAATAAGGAGTTCATGAGCTGAGCCACAGTCAGCTCCCAGTCTTGTTTTTACTGACTGTATAGAGCTTCTCCATCTTTGGCTGCAAAGAATATAATCAATCTGATTTCGATGTTGACCAATTGGTGATGTCCATGTGTAGAGTCTTCTCTTGTGTTGTTGGAAGAGGGTGTTTGCTATGACCAGTGCATTTTCTTGGCAAAACTCTGTTAGTCTTTGCCCTGCTTCATTCCGTATTCCAAGGCCAAATTTGTCTGTTACTCTAGGAGGATCTCAAATTCAGAGACCTTAAAATAACATGACTACTAGTGGATGGACTATGGAAGTAAGTTCATCTAATTCACATTTATATCTTACTTTGATATACCTTCCATAGCATTGACATCAGTCAGTTCAGTTGCTCAGTGATATCTGACTCTTTGCGACCCCATGGACTGCAGCACACCAGGCCCCCCTGTCCACCAACAACTCTCGAATCTTACTGAAACTCATGTCTGTCAAGTCAGTGATACCATCCAACCATCTCATCCTCTGTCATCCTCTTCTCCTCCCACCTTCAATCATTCCCAACATCAGGGTTTTTTCAAATGAGTCAGTTCTTCACATCAGGTGGCCAAAGAATTGGAGTTTCAGCTTCAACATCAGTCCTTCCAATGAATATTCAGGACTGATTTCCTTTAGGATTGACTGGTTGGATCTCCTTGCAATCTAAGGGAATCTCAAGAGTCTTTGGCACCACAGTTCAAAAGCATCAATTCTTTGGTGCTCAACTTTCTTTATAGTCCAACTCTCACAACCATACACGACTACTGGAAAAACCATAGCTTTGACTAGACAGACCTTCGTCAGCAAAATAATGCCTCTGCTTTTCAATATGCTGTCTAGGCTGGTCATAGCTTTCTTCCAAGGAGCAAGTGTCTTTTAACTTCATGGCTGCAGTCACCATCTGCAGTGATTTCAGAGCCACCAAAAATAAACTTTCTCACTGTTTCCATTGTTTCCCCATCTATTTGCCATGAAGTGATGGGACCAGATGCCATAATCTTAGTTTTTTGAATGTTGAGTTTTAAGCCAGCTTTTTTACTCTCCTCTTTCATTTTCATCAAGAATTGACATAGTAAGTTAAATAAGTTAAATAAAATGAAAATTTCTTTTTTAGTAAGTAATGGTGAATCAAATATTGGTTTGTCTTAGATTTACTGCTAAGAATTTAGAAGAATGAACTCCTGGGTGAAGGAAGGAACCAGAGCCAGGATCAAGAATTACATAGTTCTATAGATAAGTGGTTCTCACTATTTTTGGGTGGTGTGGGACCTTTAACACTTCGACCAACCTGATAAAGATTTGTCAAGTACTTTGTTTAACCAAGTAAGGACACTAACACAGAACAAAACATAAAACTACAACCTGCTCTCACTCTCATTTCATAAAGGAAGCCCCCTTCTTTCCAATGTTAGAAAGACATAATCACAGGGATTTTTTTAATAGCGTTAAGAAATCATACTTTAAAATCCTCATGTTCTCAGTAAGCCCCAAAATTGTCAAGACCAGTGGGATCTGCATACCTACATTTGGAAATCCTTTGCACAAATGTCTCTGGATATATCAGTCCTTTGAGATTTCTCCTAAATTCAGTTTCTCCCTGCCTTCTTCCCTCCTATACCTGAGTAGCTATTCCATGTTAAGAAGAAACAGGGACAAATGAAACTCTAAAATTCAGATTCTCAGAAACTAGTAACCTTTGTTATGGCACTTCCTGGGATAATTGCTTTCTCATTGCAATGGGCATTTGACAGACCCATATTTTCCCTTGTATGTCTTTCATCGTGAACACAGAAAGCAAACCACTCAGGATAATGGAATAAAGTACCACATTAGGATCTGTAAGCCTATGTGCATTTATTCATAACAATGCTGAAAGGATTTACGACATTTAAATCAATTGCACATGTATTCACCATATAATTAAATTAGCACTATGGAAGGCACCATAAGGGCTCCTATGACACTGTTTCCATTGCAAATAATTACCAAAAAAAAAAAAAAAAAAACTTGTAGTATTAGGGACAGTGTTCCCTTTGTAATTACAGAAGGGCAATTTGTTTAAAAGCGTCACTGACATCATGTATGCAATAGCTATTTTATTTGTCATTTCAGCAAAATGCAACAGATAGATCTTTGCCAAAGGAGGTAGTATGTGTCATTGTAACCTTTTACATTATTTAAACACACATAATGAAGCCAAGTAGACTTAGGCAGTCTAAAGACCTTCTATAACACCACAGGGAACCTTGTTTGTGCAGAGAATACTGAGCTTGAGATAGTCAGGATAGGACATTTGTTATATACTGTTTCCCCTTTCAAATAATTTTGATGACTTCCTTAAAACATGGCAGGGCTCTCCTCTTAAGCTATTTCTTCAGAACACAATCCATTAGGTAAACATGAGCAGTGAGCCCTTTAGAAACATAGAGCTTTAAAAGACTTAACTGAAATGGCTAATTAGTAGAAAATCACATTTCAAAAGCCACCATAAGAGTGACAGCTACATCAAGAGCTTGCTCTTCTCTGTAACTCTGAAACTATTCTTTGTATTGTTGGATAGCAGTATATCCCTGACATATTTTGTTGTTGTTCAGTAGCTAAGATGTGTCTGATTCTTTGCCACCCCATGGACTAGCATGCCAGGCTTCCCTGTCTGACACTGTCTCCTGGAGTTTGCTCAAACTCATGTCCATTGAGTCGGTGATGCCATCCAACCATCTCATCCTCTGTCTCCCCCTTCTCCTCTTGCCCTCAATCTTTCCCAGCATCAGGGTCTTTTCCAATGAGTCAGTTCTTCCCATCAGGTGGCCAAAATATTGAAGCTTCAGCTTTAGCATCAGTCCTTCCAATGAATATTCAGGGTTGATTTCCTTTAGGATGGACTGGTTTGATCTCCTTGCAGTCCAAGGGACTCTTGAGTCTTCTCCAACACCACAATTCAAATGCATCAAATCTTTGGGACTCAGCCTTCTTTATGGTCCAATTCTCATATCCATACATGACTATTGGAAAAACCATAGCTTTGACAATATGCACCTTTGTCAGTGAAGTGATGTCTCTGCTGCTTTTTAATATGCTGTCTAGGTTTGTCATAGGTTTTCTTCCAAGGAGCAAGCATTTTTTAATTTCATGGATTCAGTCACCATCTGCAGTGATTTTGAGCCCAAGAAAAGAAAATCTGTCTCTCACTGTTTCTACTTTTCCCCAACTATTTGCCATGAAGTGATGGGACCAGATGCCATGATCTTAGCTTTTCGAATGTTGAGTTTTAAGCCAGTTTTTTCACTCTCTTCTTTCACCCTCATCAAGAGGCTCTTTAGTTCCTCTTTGTTTTCTGCCATTAGAGTGGTATCATCCTCATATCTGAGGTAGTTGATATTTTTCCCGGCAGTCTTAATTCCCCTTGTGATTCATCTAGCCTGGCATTTTGCTTAATGTACTCGGCATGTAAGTTAAATAATCAGGGTGACAATACATAGCTTTGATGTACTCCTTTCCCAATTTTGATTCCCAATTTTGAACCAGTACATTGTTCTATGTCTGGTTCTAACTATTGCTTCTTGTCCTGCATACAGGTTTCTCAGGAGACAGGTAACGTGGTCTGGTATTCCTGTCTCTTTAAAAATTTTCCACAGTTTGTTGTGCTCTACACAGTCAAAGGTTTAGTGTAGTCAATGAAGCAGACATAGATATTTTTTGGGAATTCCCTTGCCTTTTCTATGATCCAATGAATGGTGGCAAATTGGTCTCTGGATCCTCTGTATTTTCTCAATCCAGTTTGTACATCTGGAAGTTCTCAGTTCACGTACTGTTGAAGGCTAGCTTGAGGGATTTTGATCATTACCTTGCTTGCATGTGAAATGAGTGCAATTGTACAATAGATTGAACATTCTTTGGCATCCCTTTCTTTGGGATTGGAATGAAAACTGAACTTTTCCAGTCTTGTGGCCACTGCTGAGTTTTCCAAATTTGCTGGCATATTGAGGGCAGCACGTGAACAATGTCATCTTTTAGGATTTGAAATAACTCAGCTGGAATTCCATCACTTCCACTAGCTTTGTTTGTAGTAATGCTGCCTAAGGCCCACTTGACTTCACACTCTAGGCTGTCCGGCTCTAGGTGCGTGACCACACCATTGTGGTTGTCCAGATCATTAAGACCTTGTTGTATAGTTCTGTGTATTCTTGCCACCTCTTCTTAATCTCTTCTACTTCCGTTAGGTCCTTGCTGTTTCTGTCCTTTATTGTGCCCATCTTTGCCTGAATTTAGAGATGCCTTGATATCTCTAATTTTCTTGAAGAGATCTCTAGTCTTTCCCATTCTATTGTTTTCCTCTATTTCTTTACATTGTTCACTAAAAAGACTTTCTTATCTCTCCCTGCTATTCTCTGGAATTCTGCATTCAGTTTGATATATCTTTCCCTTTCTCTTTTGCCTTTCACTTCTTTTCTCAGCTATTTGTAAGGTCTCCTCAGGCAACCACTGTGCCTTCTTGCATTTCTTTTTCTTTGGGGTGTTTTTGGTCACTGACTCCTGTAAAATGTTACAAACTTTCCATAGTTCTTCAAGCCCTCTGTCTACTAGATCTAATACCTTGAATCTGTTCGTCAACTCCATTGTATAAACATAAGGGATTCGATTTAGGTCATACCTTAATTGTCTAGTGGTTTTCCCTACTTTCTTCAATATAAGCCTGAATTTTGCAATAAGGAGTTGATGATCTGAGCCATAGCCAGCTCCAGGTCTTGTTTTTGCTGACTGTATAGAGTTTCCCCATCTTTGGTTGCAAAGAATACAATCAATCTTATTGACATATTTAATTGTGAATATATTTTTCCCAAGAAGAGGACTTCATTGGGATTCTATCATCTAAAAAAAATATACTATCACAATAGATCAATTTTTTTCCAACTGATATAAATTGAATAATAGCGTATTGGAAATCTTTTTCTCTCTAGGGAATCACATGGCATGTTAGCCTTATAAAGTCTCTGAGTTCTGCAATAAAGAAAACTGTTTAAATTTCTTTAGCTGAACAGCTACATTTTGAGAGAGCATCACTGTTTTTCATCACTGCTAGAACATCCTTCAGGGCAACTGTAGTGGATTCTGAGATGTGCTATCTACATATGTCTTTCAGGGTTGCCCTAGCTGTGAGCTCCTTTAAGGTTTGCCTCAGTCACAGAGAAACTTACCCAGTGATGTTCCCTTCCCAGTGGTCAGGAGGGAGGCTGGCCCACATTCAGTTGCATACTGAGGTAAGAATGTAAAGGCCTAGCCATTTTGCCCAAATGTAAGATAGCACTGACTAGCACTAAGTACTTCAGAGCTCCCTGTAGCGTTGGATGGGGTATGCGTGCTGTGTGTGCTAAGTCACTTCAGTCATGTCCGACTCTTTGCAACGCTATTGATCATATCCCAGTGGGTTCTTCAGTCCATGGGATTCTCCTGAAAGAATACTGGAATGGGTTTCCATTTCCTTCTCCAGGGTGAATGAAGTGTTGTTTGGTCTAAATAACAGTTTGACTTTTCTTCTTAATCCTGCTTCCAGTCCTTGCCACAGGGTTAATCCCAATAAATAGCTTAAACACCAAGCTCCATCTCAGAACTATTTCTAAAAAACCCCATTTGTGAACTTGTTACCAGGAGTAGTCTGAGAAACAAGGCAGTAAGATGAGATTTGGAAGCAAGATAACTCACTGCCCGGTGGGCAAGGAAGACCCCATTACTAGTAGTAAAGAAATCACAGAGGGCTCCTGGCACCAGATGGAAGTAGAATTGTTCAAATTCTCACTGATTGTGAATTGGGATGTTGTATAGATGGGAAGGATGCAATGGCTAGTGTGATTCATTAGGTGCTTGAGAATTTCAGAGAAAACAGCATCTATGTGGATGATGGGAAGGGGTAACTATTGCTAAGCACCCCTGGTGCTGCAAAAATGAAAACAGAAAACTATGGTTTGTTACCCAGAAATTGAAAGCCATTTTTGAAAGTCAGAGGGACTTCTCAGTAGCCTATGAAGATGCTCTCATCTTCTGAAGTGGGAGAGAAGAGAAAGTGGAGTACCACTTCTAGGATTTAATAGTCACAGTGGCTGAGCCCCAGAGGGTGTTCAAAGCTCAACCAACACAAGTCTGTTCATTACTCCATGGTCAGAATGTAGGTTGGGAAATGTATAGCTTTTGATGAATGATGAATATCACTTAACTGTGGTCACTGAGCCAGATGAACAAGAAGTAGCTAGCACACTGGAGGCTTTGGTGGAAGACATCGGAGCTCCAAAAGATAGAAGGTAAACCCTATGAAGATAGAGGGGCTTGCCACATCAGTAATATGTCTGGTTGTTAATGTGTGTTTGGAACATCTGATATGAGTAAAAGACAAGTTATGAGACACTAAACATAACTTCACACTGTGAGTGGGTCCAGCAAGTCATATGGTGAGGCAGGCCCATTCCTATCATGAGAAAGAGTGGCTTTGATATACCTGGGATGATGCACTTTTGTTATGATTGGGCACAAGCGAACTGGTAATCCAGTCTCCTGTGTCATTCCCAGTGGTCCTCAAAGCTCCTTTTTCAGCTCACACCTGTAATCCTATGAGAGCTTCCTTCAAGTGTGTCATCTTGGTATATGACTGCAAACCGAAAATGAATGGCAGTTGCACAGGCCTTTAAAGAGGGAAAATAATCTCAGAGGGTAGAGTGGAGCACCAGGGTCTCAAACTGTATAAAAGAAAAATGGCTTAAGGTTAGAGTATATAAGAATTCATGAGCCGTTGTATTAATGAAAAGTCTGGCTAGCTAGCCAGGAGCTTGAAAGAAGAAACATTAGAATTTGGAAACGAGGTCTGAGCTAGTGGTATGTGGAAGAACGTGTTTGGACAAAACATGAAATGGAGTCTTTGTGCAATGTGTTAATACCAGCAAGAGGCTGTCCTACCATGTCAAGAAGGGAAATGTTCCAAATGCATGTGTTCTGTATGAGTAGGAGAGGAGAAAAATAAAATCCATACATACTTCTCACTTTATTTTAGTTTGATATACCATTTATTTGATTATAAGCTATTTATAATTTTATAATACAGTGAGTATAAAATAAGCATGTTGGGTAAGAGACATAAGGGAAGAAAAATATTCTTTGAGCAAAGACCCTACAGAAAGTATACAGCAGTATGGAGGGTGGGGGTAGTGTAGGGTGAGAATCAATGATATAATCTTGATTTAAATAAGACAGAGCAAGTAAAATGAACAGAAGCCACTGCACCTAAATGCAGAACTTCATTTACATAGAAACAGGAACAGTTTCATGTTCAAGAAATGTCAGTTTTCTATAAATACGGAGGTTCAGTCATTACCACCAGAATTATTCATTATACTATGATTCAAAACAAGATGAATATACCGGGCCAACATTAGAACTCCAATCCACAAAGTGGCCTTTCATGTTTTGTCAAAACTGGGTTTGTCCATCCAAAAATAGAAGTTTGCTGAGTATGTGATAAGGTCAGAAAGTAAAAGGAAATGAACTCATTTCTTTCCCAATACAAGTGAGCAAGGACTAGTCATTATAAACATTTGGAATGTTTAACTGACTTGCATAGATTACCATTTCCTTAAATATTTTAAACTTTAAAATTTGGTAATGGGAGAATATTGGCATCTGAGTTTTCCTTCCAATTGTTTCTCTCTCTTCACCCCTATCTTCAGCCACTTCTCCTTTCTATTCTTTACTTACCTATATCACATCCATTCTTTAAGCCCTGTGTGAGACTTTAAAGTCTTTTCTGATGACTTGCTTTTAGGATTTTCTTGGGGACTCTGTGTGTGTGTGTGTGTTCAAATATACATATATACTCTTATTTATCTTGCTCAAGGTTTAGTGGACTTTTTCAAATTGAGATCTCATCCCTAACTTCAATTTCAGGATATTTTTGTCTATTGATCCTTTCATAATTTCTTTATCATCATAACCTCTATTCTCTCAATCTGGAACTCCTCCTATAAGAAACATTATATACATCTTGAATACCTGCTCCTAGTCTCTGCATTTTCTCTCATGTTTTGTCTCTTCTCTGTTTGACTCACGTTTTCTTCCAGATCACACATTTTGTCTTCAGTGGTGATCATTCTAGTGATTTAGTTCAGTTACAAATACATTGTTGTTGTTGTTCAGTTATGTCTGACTCTTTTGTGACCCCCCATGGACTATAGCCCTCCAGGCTCCTTTGTTCTAGGCAAGAATACTGGAGTGGTTTGCCATTTCCTTCTCCAGGGGATCTTCACAACTCAGGGATAGAACCTGTTACTCCTGCATTGCAGACGATTCTTTACCACTGAGCCACTATAAATATATGTTTATACTTAATTGCCAAACCCCTTTTCTTATTTTCTGTCATTCTGTCATAGCATGACAAACTTCAGTATACACTGAAGTTCCAAAGAATTGTTTCTAAAGTCTTTGAGATCTCAATTATCTCTGTTTCTTCCAGGACTAGTCTTTCTCTGTGTTCACTTTGTTCTTACTTCATGATGTTGGTTTTTCTCAAATGAGTGGTAGTCCTTATTGGTTTGTTCATGTTCATACATGAACTGGGTTAATGGAGTCAGGTGGCATGGTGTTTCTTTGAAGTTATCCCATTCTTTTCTTCCACTGACTACTACCTAAATGGAAGGACTCAATTCAATTCTGGGTATGAAGACATCATGTTTCAACTAACAGTCTACTATTTAGCTGCACAGTCATGGAGTTTCTTCAGTTTTAGATCTCCCCATTGCCAGATGAGAAATGTTTCTACTAGCAAAGAAATTCACTATGTTTTTTCCTTCACTAGAGCTGCCTGTCGCTTCCTCTTTTTTCTTTTCTCACTCTCATAGGAATTTTAAGTAAGCCCACAGATTAAGTCTGAGCCCTCCTCAGACAGCATGGCTGCTTTACATTTTGGATTTTACTCTGGATAAGATTTTTCTTCAGTCCGTTCCTCAGTATGTGTGTGTAGAGAGAGAGACAGAGAGACCAACTAGCACAGATACTTTAAATATAGTTCCTTAATAAGTAGCTCTAATGCATTGCTCCAGGAATCCGTTTTGGTTTTTGTCTTGTTTTGTTTCATGTGTTCACTTTGAGCTTGATATTTCCCTGAGTCTGTGATTATCTTCATGATGATTTTCATCTATTCATGCTTTATGCAATGGTTTACCCAGTTTCATTAGGCCCAGTCCATCTGCTTTTTATGTCTCAGGATTCTTTTACAATAGCTTAGATTTTCTTATTTTCCATCTGTTGTGAACCAAGTCTTTTCTTTAAGTTGGACTGAATTTACTGAATATAATTCTAATTGGTTAGCATATTTATACATTCAAATTCAGATTTGAAATATGTTCTTCAACCACATAGAATGAGAGATTATATTTAAAAACAAATGGTTGTTTTGAAGAGTAGCTTTTCATAATGAACTATTGTAAATTGAACTAATATATCAGTAAATTATATATATATATATATAACTTATTTTTTCGTAAATAAAATGTCAAGAAAGGCATAAAGATTCCATATCAAAGGATATCTAAAATTCATACTTTGAAAATCAGATTTGACTATAAGGAGAACTTTTTTGACACAGGCTTCATCTTAATCTAATCTTAAAATGTATATCCTGACTATTTATGTTACTTACCTTATTGACTAAAAAGAAAATAAATGCAAAAATTATACTTCTTTCTATCCACTAAGATGTTAATATCTGTGTATATTTGAAAACAGTAACAAGGAGGCAACTTTTTAATCTTTTTTTATGCAGAATTAGATCTTGGCTGTAGCTTAAAGCTACATGAATCCTCAGGTTGTTCATTACTGGTTAAGATGTTTCCTCTCCCAGGGGCACTTGCATTTTAATAGAGAACTCTTGTAGCACAAAAGCCTTCCAGACTAAAAGAAATTAATCTCTAAAAGTGAAACTTGAGATATTATGGGAACTCTTGGGGCAAAGAAGAGGAGGGAATTTTTAAATGGCAGTCCTTCCTACAACCTTCAAATTACATCATACCTATCATAAAACAAGGTTTAGTAGGGAAAAGCAGGAAATCATATAACTCCATTTTTTTCATAGGAAGTAAAATTTGTTTCCAACATTCAAAAACACTAAAGGACTATCAGAATGTACCAAATCATTTACATATTTTGAAAAACATGTACCATGACTCTTGATATATAGTAAATCATTGTATAAAGTGTTACTTAAATTACCCAGTCCAAATAATCTCCTTTCTCTTAATCCCTACCAAGCAAAGAGTTGATTCAGATGATTTGTACAAAGTATACAGTATTAAGGGGCTTCCCAACTGGCACTAGTGGTAAAGAACCCACCTGCCAATGCAGGAGACAAGAGATTCCCTGGGTTGGGAAGATCCCCTGGAGGAGGGCATGGCAACCCACTTGGTATTTTTGCTTAGAGATTCCATGGACAGAGGAGCCTGATGGGCTATAGTCCACTGGGTTGTAAAGAGTCGGACACAACTGAGGCGACGTAGTACACACTCACACATACAGTACTAAAGGACATCCATGCAGGGATACAAATAGAGTGCCTGGTAGAGTGTCAGAAATTTTTGGAGTAAATAATATTGATGATGATAACCCCTGAGTTGAGTGAATTGCCAAAATTCTAGATGCCCATAAAAGAGACTGAGGCCATAATATACATCCAAAATGTATACTAAAATTGACCTCTCCAACTGAGACACAGTGGGTCAGATAAATGATATAGTTAGGTGATAATTGGCCCTGAGTGATCCAGTAATTTTTCTTTTCTCTCTTACTCCATCACCTATAAGATGAATGAATCTTGGTTTTCTTTTCCTTCTAAATTTCTTGTACAATCAACTTCTGAACCTACAATTATGTAAATAGAAATGGTAGATAGCACCCTCAAATTCTAGAACTGATGGAGACCATAGAAAATGAGCTCCTTGCCCTCTGTCCACCATTTTGCTTAAAGAAATGAAAGGAAAAGTTGATCAAAGAAAAGAAATAAGATTTCTATTTCCAGCCAGTTTCAGTTCAGTCAGAAGAGATCTAAAATGAATTTGGACCTCCACACAGGTCAAACTAGAACAATTGTTTAATGACGATGTGGACATGCTATTTTGCAAGGCAGGTTCCATTTTCTTTCTTTCTTCTTCTTCTTTTTTTAAATAATATAGTTATCTTTAAAAAGAAGTTAAAAACTGAGAAAGAGATTTTTAGTTCTAAACATATAGAAAATATCTACTAGAGTGTTTCAATATTCTATTCATTAAATAGGAAGAAGGCAACATATGAAATGTCATGTACCATCAAGTATTTATATAGACAAATATTCTGGTCATCTTAAGCAATCTCCTCTCTGAACTCTCTGAGTCTTGACTACTTTTAAGTTTATTTTGGTGGAAGCAATAACTGATTTCATTCAACCTCGTAGTCATTTTCTTAGAAAAGTATCCCCTTCATGAATGAATAAAATCTTTGATCAAAGCAATTAAAGAAAGATTTTAGGATTATCTTTTTTCTTTTTCTTTTTTAGCTTAGAAGAATTATTATCTATCTGGCTTTTAAAAAAAAAATTGTAAGAAACATTACCCCAGACTGCTCTGGAATAACACATGTCACAGATAAAGAAGAAACTCTTTAAGTCATGTGTCACAGAAAGAGCAGATGTGCCCTCAAGGAAGAAAAAAAAATCTTGTTTTCATGCAATTATCTTTTTTAATGAAAATAAATGAAGGAGAAAAACTCACAAGACCTTATCAACATCAGTATCTTCTCTCTTTCTCCCTCTCAAACAGTTTCCCCTGAAACTAAAGTAGCTCTTTAACCTTCTCAATTCTTGAATCACCTACTAAGTAAGCACTCATCACAATAAGTACTGAAATCTGAAAAGAATCTTACTGATTGGTTTCAAAAGCAGCCATTCAACCCCACAAGAGTAACTTTTTTTAATTAAGAACTGAACAGTAGGTAGACTACAAGAAGATGGTAAAACAGATAAAGGAAGCTTTAGAAATGCAAAGTGAATCTTAGATAATAAGTGTGAGAAGGCATTCTAAATATGATGGCCCCAAATGTATTTTATGCTACAACTCAAGAGATCAGATGAGGAGAAAATCAGAACGTTATAGTCCAGAATAAGAAATTAAGATCCTTGGATCAGAGAAGGGACTAAAGTATTTCATCATTGCACTCTTGTTCTATTTATGTAAAAAAGAATAATGGGAAAATTGCAGTGGGTTGTTGAGAAGTATAGAAACAGCAGAAGCCTTGGACACCAGATGGCTGACATTATGAGAAATTCAAGTGTCAAAACTCCAATGAACCTAACCTAACCTACCCATGAGTGGAGTGGGTGGTGAAGTGCTGGGGATTATACTTTTCATTTTTTTCTATATATTTTAAATACTCCTAATTGGTTTCATTTATTCTCCCACTAGGAAATTTTTCCCCTCTCTAGAATACTTATTAATATTCCACCAATCTTTATTCCCTATTTGTTCTTGGAATCCTCCTCCTGGTTTTCTCAGGCAATGGTGTCTAAAGCAAGGAGAAGGGTAATTAACAGAAATTCATTTCTCACCTGTTAGAGGCTTTGGGTAGGTATTGTAAGTAAGGAAATGAGGTGCTATTAGCCTGACCTGAGGACTAACATAATTTTTTTTTAATGTGAGATATGTTTTAAATTGTTAAGAATAATGGAAATCAGAAGAAAGAAAAGGAGTCTAGTATGGTTATGAAACACCAGTCAGTGTCAGAAGATGGACTTGAGCTTTGTTTGAAGGGTAGGAGAGACATATACGGGAAGAAGAGGGACAGGAGGGTGAAACAAGGAAGGAGAAGAAACAAGACCAAAGGCACAGGAACAGGAGTGTGAAGCATTCTTAGGAAGATAAAACTGAACCTACAAAAATATAAACCAGATCATGGCCCTCTGCCACTTAAGTCTTTCCAATGATTTTCCATCATAAGAATTAAATGTAAATTCCTTCCATAACTTTCAGCATCTTGCATGATTTGTTGTTGTTCTTGTTGTTCAGTTGCTAAATCATATCCCACTCTTTGTGACCTCATGGACTGCAGCATGCCAGGCTTCCCTGTCCTTCACTATCTACTGGAGTTTGCTCAGATTCATGTCCAACAAGTTAGTGATGCCATCCAACCATCTCATCCTCTGTTACCTGTTCTCTTGCCCTCAGTCTTTCCCAGCATCAGGGTCTTTTTCAAAAAGTTGGCTCTTCGCATCAGGTAGCCAAAATATTGGAGCTTCAGCATCAGTCCTTCCAATGAATATTCAGGGTTAATTTCCTTTAGAATTGACTGGTTTGATCTCCTTGCCGTCCAAGGAACTCTCGTCTTCTTCGGCATCACAATTTGAAATCATCACTTCTTTGGTGCTCAGCTTTCCTTATAATCTGATCCTCCCTGGTAGCTCAGATGGTAAAGAATCTGCTTGCAATGTAGGAGACCTGGGTTCCACCCCTAGTTTGGGAAGATCTTCTGGAGATAGGAATGGCTACCTACTCTGGTATTCTTGCCTGGAGAATTCCATGGACAGATGGGCCTTGTGGACTATAGTCCATGGGGTCTGTCTGGACTGAGAAACTAACACTTGGATGGTTTAGTTGCTATCTACTCTTCAGATATTGCTTTCTTCCTTGTTCATTTTAAGTCAGGCTGTTGTCACCTTAAGCCTCTGAATTATCTTTTTCCTTCAATGGCATGCCCTTCCTTCTCCCTATCTCTGCATGGCTTGCTCCTTGATATCATTCAAGTCTCAGCCCAAATGTTATCTCCTAAAGAAGCCTTCTTTGACCCCTTCCTCCAGATCTTCTCTACTGCATTTATTTCACTTTCTTCTTAGCAGTTATCATTCCTGATAATTACTAGTTTATTAACTTGTTGAATGTCTCTCCCCACCCCAACTTCAGATGCAGGTAGATTATTGCCTGACTCTGTCTGTGGAACTCCTAGCATGGGTTCTAGCATGGTGCTACACAAAGTATCTAGGCTGTGAATTGTTACCAGTTTACCAAAATGTTGTAGAAGGAAATGGCAGCCCACTTCAATATTCTTGCCTGGAGAATCCCAGGGATGGAGGAGCCTGGTGGGCTATCATCTATGGGGTCACACAGAGTCGGACACGACTGAAGTGACTTAGCTGTAGCTGTACCAAAATGTGGATTGACAAACTGCCTCCTTCATCAAGAAGGTTGTTCTGCTAAGAAAAGTCAGCTAAACAAAACAATGTATCTAGTGTCGCACTCAATTTATAATCTGGAACAAGCTTCCCATCTGCTCATGGACCCTTAAGCAGTCCCTGGACTGTCACAGTCTGAAGCCATACTTTGAGCAGTACTGGTATAGCTTCTTAGAGAAACTGGCAAATTCTCTTCCAGCAAAGCTAGAAGGTGACAAAATGTGAATGGCTTACTAAAATATATAATAATTTTGGTGATGTATTATAATTTTCATGTGGACATCATAATCAGTGATAATTTGTTAGAATGAAGGAAGTGCTTGCATTTAGCTAGTGAGAAGTTGGATGAGGTCATCAGAAAAGTTCATGTGGCTCTACCATCACCAATTAGAGCCAGGAGGAACCTGATCCTGGGGAAAAAATGAAAAATGCCAATTCGTTGAATCAGTTGGTCAAACTTAATAACAGAAGTCATTAGAGATGGGATTTTTCACATAGGACACACTAAAATGACTCAAGAGAATGTTATTTTGTCTTCTTCCTACAAGAGATCAACTTGCTACTACTGCTGCTGCTAAGTCACTTCAGTCGTGTCCAACTCTGTGTGACCCCAGAGACGGCAGCCCACCAGGCTCCCCTGTCCCTGGGATTCTCCAGGCAAGAACACTGGAGTGGCTTACTATTTCCTTCTCCAATGCATGAAAGTGAAAAGTGAAAGTGAAGTAGCTCAGGTTGTCTACTTGAAAGTTACACAGTCGTGTCCGACTCCTAGCAACCCCATGGACTGAAGTCTACCAGGCTCCTCCATCCATGGGATTTTCCAGGCAAGAGTACTGGAGTGGGGTGCCATTGCCTTCTCCAGAGATCAGCTTACTATGTACCAAATAGAAGATGGACACTACACTCAAAGAGATTAGGATGCCTGGGAAATACCTTTTCTATACTCCAGTAATTAGAAGCAGTGGAGATTTACAGAAAGGAAAATCTAAAGTTTAAGATTTCAATGTCCTTAAAGTACAATTGTTATAATAGCCTACATAGACGGAGTGTTTCCTATGTATCAGACATTTTGGTACACCTGTTATGTCAGGTTAACTCTCTCAATAGTCCTTAGGGTAGACACCACTGTTTCATTTTAACTGAGGTTTAAAGAGGTAGCAAGTGGGAAAAAAAATCAGTATTTTTGAACACAGGGAGTCTTAAATGAGAGCTAATGCTCTCAATACCTAGGCATAAGGCCTTTCTTATGTAAGAAGTTCAACTTCAAAGATTCACTGCCCCCCCCAAAAAAAAGCTAGAAAAAGGGTTCAGAATAATTTTAAATATCCAGATATCTTTGGTCCAGTCACAGGTGAGACCTGATATTGAATATACTGGCATAAATGCTATAAAATGATTTTTTACTACTGGACTCTACAATTAGGGGTTCCTTTCTTTGAATCTTGACAACTTTTCAGATTGCCAAGTTCTCCTAATAAGAAGGCAGGAATAGACACTTCACAGAGTTGAATCTTACTGAATCAGAATCTCTGAGGTTGGAAATCTACATTTTTTAAAAAAGCTTTCCAGGTGAGACAAGTTTAGAAACCATTGCCTCAAGCTAAACTCTTATTAAGAAGTAGTTAGGAGGAGTACCTGACCAGAAGAAAAGAATATATAGAACTATGCAAAACTTGGTAGGACCTAGGGGGAAAAACAGGACTGTTAGTAGGCCTGGACCTGCCCTCGGTGGGTGGGCAAACTGAAGCAGGGGTCCGATCCTCATATGGGGCAATTGTCTGAGTAAGAGGAGAAACATTTAAGGCTGAGAGTAAAACAGCTAATCTGTGGCAGCCTAAATGGAATGAGAATCAGACAGTCCTTGCCGCAGCCATACATATCCTGGACAGGGACAAGGGTCCCCTGGAAGGTGAAATGGCTAGGTTTGGGAGTGTGGAGCGATCCTGGGGTGAGGGCTGCTGTTGACTGCAGAGACACAGATTGAGGGGAGGTCAGGGAGGAGATTGTGGTGGGAAATGCCTGTGGAGAGCCGGACAGCTATGGAAGCAAGATGCTGCTGCTGAGTCACACATAGGGGGTGGAGCCATCACCATAGCCTCTCTCCCCCCACATGCCAGCATCTGCAGCTGAACAATAGAGACGCTGGCCCATCAAACGCCTGACACACTGAACTACAGAGTAGGACCCCAGTCAGGGGGGCCCCTCTATGTGCCTGAAGTGCCAAACAACAGAGAAGGACCCCAGGCAAGGGAGCCCTCTAAGTGCCTGAATGGGCGGAGCTATGGAGAAAGAATGGCCAAAGAGACCTTTTGATCCCCAGCTGCAAAAGGCTCGATAAAAGACTGATAGGGCCATAACTCCTGCGGTGGAGGCAGTCTGTGTCCCAGCACACTTGGTGCCACCAGGGTCCCCACAAGCCAAGCAGCTGCTCTACCTTCATGCTCAACTCGAACTGGGGCAGAGCTGCCACAGACAAAAAAGTCTTATGTCTATGCGCACAGGGTCGGTTCGGTCATGTCCGACTCTTTGTGACCCTGTAGACATCTGGTCCCATCACTTCATGGGAAATAGATGGGGAAACAGTGGAAACAGTGTCAGACTTTATTTTTGGGGGCTCCAAAATCAATGCAGATGGTGACTGCAGCCATGAAATTAAAAGATGCTTACTCCTCGGAAGGAAAGTTATGACCAACCTAGATAACATATTCAAAAGCAGAGACATTACTTTGCCAACAAGGGTCCGTCTAGTCAAGGCTGTGGTTTTTCCAGTAGTCATGTATGGATGTGAGAGTTGGACTGTGAAGAAAGCTGAGCACCAAAGAATCGATGCTTTTGAACTGTGGTGTTGGAGAAGACTCTTGAGAGTCCCTTGGACTGCAAGGAGATCCAACCAGTCCATTCTAGAGATCAGTTCTTGGTGTTCTTTGGAAGGAATGATGCTAAAACTGAAACTCCAGTACTTTGGCCACCTCATGGAAGGAGTTGACTCATTGGAAAAGACCCTGATGCTGGGAGGGATTGGGGGCAGGAGCAGAAGGGGATGGCAGAGGATGAGATGGCTGGATGGCATCACTGACTTGATGGACGTGAGTCTGGGTGAACTCCAGGAGTTGGTGATGGACAAGGAGGCCTGGCGTGCTGCGATTCATGGGGTCGCAAAGAGTCAGACACGACTGAGCTACTGAACTGAACTGAACTGAACTGAGACTGCAGCCTGTCAGGCTTCTCTGTCAGGGAGGGGAGTTCTCCAGACAAGAATACTGGAGTGTATTGGCCAATACTGGTTGACATACCCTCCTAGAGCACTATATTTACTGCTTCCCTAGCTGCCAACTCCCCTGAGTACCTGGTGCTGTCAGAACCCCTTTGACCCAAGCAGCTGCACCACCTCCACACCTGGCCCTCACAGGGGCAAACCCAGGTCCTCCAGGGCAGCCTCAGAAGCAAACCCCAGTGGACAACCCACATGTAGATGTGGAAATAAAACCACAATTGAAACCCAGGGGCAGTGTGCCTAAGGAAGAAGACCCAAAACCTTCCCACCAGCTGTACAAGCTGTAGATTAAATCCACACGATCAACTAGGAGACTCTGTGTCTATGAAATATATAAAAGGTCACTGAGAGCTCCCACAAAACAAAACACACTAGTTCTGATAGCTGTGGACATTGGAGGCAAGAATACATAGGAGTAGGACCAGATTAGAATCTGAGCTGCCCCCACAGCCAGTCCAGAGATGAGCATAGTGTCAGAGGGCATCCTAGGGAGGTGAGGTGGACTGTGACTCCAAGTGAGGGAAAGGACTCTGACAGCAGTGACTCAAGAGAAACATTTATTATGTTTATGTTTTGTTCTGTAGATTCATTTGGATTTTTCTTTTCTTCCCCCTTTTCCTCTGCTCTGTTGTAGTTGTCTATTTTATTGGCACTATGAAATCTAACTAAGGCTTTGAGCTTTTTTTTTTTTTCAGTCACATTTTTTATTGCTACTATAAACCTCTGCCTGTATGTCAGGCTTTTGCAGTTCTGTGGAGTTTTCCTTTTTTGTTCTTTTTTCCTCTTTTTTTAATTTTAATTTTTTAAAAACCTATTACTATTTTTCTACATTTATTCCTTTGTTGCTTTTCCTCTGTTCTTTTCTGTTTGCAGTTAATCTTTAATGTATATAAATCTTCTTTATCTACCTCTATTTAATTTTGCATATCTATTCTCTTTCTTACTTTTCCTTTCAACATATTTGTTGGTTTTATTTTCCTTGCTTTATTCCCCAATTGGCACCTTGCTCTTCTTTTGTTTTCTAGTTTGTGCTGTTGTTAGTTTTGTTCTGGTAGATATAATTTTTGGTTTCCTTTGCTTGCCAGGTCAATCTACTGTACTTTATTTTTGTTTGAATCTTTTCACTTTGCTCATGGGTGTATATGTATCTGTGTATATTTCATTATTTTAATTATCATTTGCCTGATTTTGTGACTCTCATTTGGGGTTATTGTTTTCTCATTTTGGGATATTTATTTTAATCTCATTTAATGCCATAACAAATGACTTGTGGAATCTTCGTTCCTGACCAGAGATTCAAGCCCTGAGCCATTGGAATGGGATCACTGACTCCAAGACCCTAGACTACTAGAGAACCAACCCTAGGGAGTATCAAATAGTGAGAACTCACACAAAGGAAACCACTTGGATACAAGACCCAGCATCACCCAAATACTAGTAGCACCCTGTGCAGGATGCCTCATCTAAACAACAAACAAAACAAAAATACAAACCCAATCATCAGCAGACAGGATTACTACTTCATTCAGCCTTGCCCATCAGAGGAAAAACATACAAACAAACAAAAACTCAGCACAAATCTTAACCTATATGAAGCTTACACAAACCACTGGACCAACCTTAGGAGGGAAGAAACCAAAAGGAAGAAAGAATTCAACCTTGAAGCCTGGGAAAAGGAGACCTCAAACACATAAGTTTAAAAAAGAAAGAAAAGGCAGAGAAATACTACACAAATGAAGGAACAAACTAGAAACACAAAAGTCCAAATAAGTGAAAAATAAATAGGCAAACTACCTGAAAAAGAATTCAGAATAATGATAGTAAAGATGATCAAAAACCTTGAAAACAAAATATAGAAAATGCAAGAATCAATTAACAAAGACCTTGAAGAATTAAAGAATAAATATATAGAGACAAACAACACAATTACTGAAAATAAATAGAAGGAATAAATAGCAGAATATCTGAAGCAGAAGAATTAATCAGTGAGCTGGAAGATAAAATGGAGGCAATAACTTCTGAAGAGCAGAATAAAGTAAAACGAATGAAAAGAGCTGAGGATAGTCTCAGAGACCTCTAGGACAATATCAAACGCACTAACATTCAAATTATAGGAGTCCCAGAAGAAGCAGAGAAAAAAAAAGGGTATGAGAAAATTTTTGAAGAGATTATAGTTGAAAGTTTCCCCAACATGAAAAAGGAAATAGTCAGTCAACTCCAAGAGGCATAAAGAGTCTCATACAGGATAAACCCAAGGAGAAACACACCAAGACATACTAATCAAACTAACAAAGACTAAGAACACAAAGAAAGAATATTAAAAGCAGCAAGGGAGAAGCAACAACTAAACATAAAAGGGAAACCCCATACATTTAACAGCTAATCTTTCAGCAGAAACTCTGCAGGCCAGAAGGGAATGGCAGGATATATTTAAAGTATTGAAAGGAAAAGATCTACAACCAAGATTACTGTACCTGGAAAGGATCTCAATCAAAATTAATGGAGAAATCAAAAGCTTTTCAGATAAGCAAAAATGAAGATAATTCAGCACCATCAAACCAGCTTTACAACAAATGTTAAAGGGACTTATACAGTCAAGAAATACAAAAGAAGAATAAAGATCTACAAAATCAACCCCTAACAATTAATAAAATAGCAATAGGAACATATATATAAATAATTACTTTAAATGTAAATGAATTAAATGCTTCAACCAAAAGACACAGACTGGCTGAATGGATGAAAAAGCAACACCCATTATATGCTGTCTACAAGAAACCCACTTCAGACCTAAAGACACATATAGACTGAAAGTGAGAGAATGGAAAAATATATTCCATGCAAATGGGAAGCAAAAGAAAGCTGGAGTAGCAATCCTTATATTGGACAAAACAGACCTTAAAATATAGAATATTATGAGAGATAAGGAAAGACACTACATAATGATCAAGGGATAAATTCTAAAGGAAAACATACCAGTTGTAAATATCTATGCACCCAACATAGGAGCACTTCAGTACATAAGACAGACACTGACAGACATAAAAGGAGAAATTGACAGTAACACAATAATAGTAGGAGACTTTAACACCCCACTCACACCAATGGACAGATCATCAAAACAGAAAATTAATAAGGAAACACAAGTCTTAAATGATACATTAGATGAGATGGATCTCACTGATATCTTCAGGACATTCCATCCAAATGCAGAAGAATACACCTTTTCTCAAGTGCACATGGAACATTCTCCAGGATAGACCACATCTTGGGTCACAAATCAAACCTCAGTAAATTTAAGAAAATTGAAATCATATCAAGCATCTTCTCTGACTGCAACACTATGAGACAAGATATCAATTACAAGAAAAAAACTGTAAGAAACACAAACACATGGAAATTAAACAACACGTTTCTAAATAACCAACAGGTTACTGAAGAGATCAAAAGGGAAATCAGAATATTTCTAGAAACAAATAACAATGAAAACACAACAACTCAAAACCTGTGGGATACAGCAAAACAGTTCTAAGACAGAAGTTTATAGCAATGCAATCCTACCTCAAGAAATAAGAAAAACATGGAATAGACAACCTAACTTTGCACATAAAACAACTGAACAAAGAAGAATAAAAAAAAACCCCAAAATTAATAGAAGGAAAGAAATCATAAAGATCTGAGCAGAAATAAATGAAAAAGAAATGAAAGAAACAATGGTAAAGATTCATCAAGCTAAAAGTTGTTTCTTTGAGAAGATAAAGAAAATTGACAAGCCTTTAGCCAGACTCATCAAGAAAAAAAGAGAGAAGAATCAAATCAACAAAATTAGAAATGAAAAAGAAGTTACAGCAGACAATGCAGAAATACAAAGAATTATAAGAGACTATTATTAACAATATATGGCAATAAAATAGATAACCTGGAAGAAATAGATTCTTAGAAAAGTTCAATCTTCCAAGACTAAACCAGGAAGAAATAGAAATTATGAACAACCCAATTACAAGCATTGAAATTGAAGCTGTGATAAAAAAATCTCCCAAAAAGAAAAACACCAATACAGTATATTAATGCATATATATATGGAATTTAGAAAGATGGTAACAATGACCCTCTATGTGAGATAGCAAAAGAGACAAAGATGTAAAGAACAGACTTTTGTACTCTGTAGGGGAAGGCGAGGGTGGGATGATTTGAGAGAATAGCTTTGAAACATGTATATTATCATATGTGAAATAGATTGCCAGTCCAGGTTCGATGCATGAGGCAGGTTGCTCAGGGCTGGTGCACTGGGATGACCCTGAGGGATGGGATGGGGAGGGTGGTGGGAGAGGGGTTCAAGTTGGGGGACACATGTACACCCATGGCCGATTCATGTCAATGTAAGGCAAAAACCACTACAATATTGTAAAGTACTTAGCCTCCAATTAAAAAAAAAAAAAAAAGCCCAGGACCAGATGACTTCACAGGAGAATTCTATCAAACATTTAGAAAAGAGCTATGCCTATCCTTCTAAAACTCTTTCAAAAAACTGCAGAGGAAGGAACACTTCCAAACTCATTCTACGAGGCCACCATCACCCTGATACCAAAACCAGACAAAGACAATACAAAAAAAGAAAACTACAGGCCAATATCATTGATGAATATAGATGCAAAAATCCTCAACAAAATTTTAGCAAACAGAATTCAGCAACACATCAAAAAGCTCATACAGCATGATCAAGTTGGGTTTATTCCAGAAATGTAAGGATTTTTCAATATACACAAATCAATGTGATACACTATATTAACAAATTGAAAGATCATTTCAATAGATGCAGAAAAAGCCTTTGACAAAATTCAGCACCAATTTATGATTAAAACTCTTCAAAAAAATGGGCATAGAAGGAACCTATCTCAATATAGTAAAGGCCGTATATGATAAGCCTACAGCAAACATTATTCTCAATGATGAAAAACTGAAAGCATTCCTCCTAAGATCATGAACAAAACAAGGGTGTTCACTTTCACCACTATTATTCAACATAGTTCTGGAAGTCCTTGCTACAGCAATCAGAGAAGAAAAAGAAATAAAAGGAATTCAGATCGAAAAAAAGTAAAGGTCTCACTGCTTGCACATGACATGATACTGTACACAGAAAACCCTAAAGATAGTATCGGAAAATTACTAGAGCTAATCAGTGAATTTAGCAAAGTTGCAGGATACAAAATTAATATACAGAAATCACTCACATTTCTCTATACTAACAATGAAAAATCAGAAAGAGAAATTAAGGAATCAATCCCATTCACCATTGCAACAAAAAGAATTAAATATCTAGTAATATACTTACCTAAGGAGACAAAAGAACTGTACCCCCAAAATTATAAGACACTAATGAAAGAAATCAACGATGCCATAAACCAATGGAGAGATATTTCATGTTCCTGTGTAGGAAGAATCAATATTGTGAAAACGACTGTACTACCAACTGCAATCTACAGATTCAATGGCGATCCCTGTCAAATTACCAATGGCATTTTTCACAGAACTAGAATAAAATATTTCATGATTCATATGGAAACACAAAAGACCCCGAATAGCCAAAGCAGTCCAAAGAAAGAAGAATAGAGCTGGAGGAATCAACCTTCCTGACTTCGGATTATTCTACAAAGCTACAGTCATGAAGACAGTATGGTACTGGCGGAAATATAGACCAATGGAACAAGGATTAAAAGCCCAAAAATAAACCCATGCACCTATGGGTACCTTGTTTTTGGCAAAGGAGGCAAGAATATACAATGGGGCAAAGACAGTGTCTTTAGTAAATGGTGCTGGGAAAACTGGACAGCTACATGTAAAAGAATGAAATTAGAACACTTCCTAATACCATACACAAAGATAAACTCAAAATGGATTAAAGACCTAAATGTAAGACGAGAAACAATAAAACTCTTAGAGGAGAACATAGGCAGAACATTCCGATGACATAAATCAAAGCAAAATCCTCTATGACCCACCTCCTAGATTAACAGAAATAAAAGCAAAGTAAACAAGTGCGACCTGATTAAACTTAAAAGCTTTTGCACAGCAAAAGAAACTATAAGCAAGGTGAAAAGACAACCCTCAGAATGGGAGAAAATAATAACAAATGAAACAACTGACAAAGGGTTAATTTCCAAAATATACAAGCAGCTCATACAACTCAATGCCAGAAAAACAAAAAACCCAATCAAATAGTGGGAAAAAGACATTTCTCCAAAGAGGACATACAGATGGGTAACAAACACATGAAAAGATGCTCAACATCGCTCATTATTAGAGAAATGCAAGTCCAAACTACAATGAGATATCACCTCACACAAGTCAGAATGGCCATCATCGAAAAGTCTACAAACAGTAAATGCTGGAGAGGGTGTGGAGAAAAGGGAATGCTCTTGCACTGTTGGTGGGAATGTAAATTGATACAGCCACTATGGAAGACAGTATGGAGATTCCTTAAAAAACTGGGAATAAAAACACCATACAACCCTGCAATCCCACTCCTAGGCATATACCCTGAGGAAACCAAAATTGAAAAAGACACATGTATCCCATTGTTCAGTGAAGCACTATTTACAATAGCTAGAACATGGAAGCCACCTAGATGTCCATTGACAGATGAGTGGATAAAGGAATGTGGTACATATACACAATGGAATATTATTCAGCCATAAAAAGGAATGCATTTGAGTTAGTTCTGATGAGATGGCTGAACCTAGAACCTATTATACAGAGTGAAGTGAGTCAGAAAGAGAAAGATAAATATTGCATTCTAATGCATATATATGGAATCTAGAAAAATGGTACTGAAGAATTTATTTACAGGTCAGCGATGGACAAAAAGGCATAGAGAATAGACTTATGGACACAGGAAGAGGAGAAGAGAGGGTGAGATGTATGGAAAGAGTAACATGGAAACTTATATTACCATACGTAAAATAGATAGCCAATGGGAATTTGCCGTATGGCTCAGGAAACTCAAACAGGGGCTCTGTATCAATATAGAGGGGTGGGATGGGGCGGGAGATGGGAGGGAGGTTCAAAAGGGAGGGGATATATGTATACCTATAGCTGATTCATGCTGAGGTTTGACAGAAAACAACAAAATTCTGTAAAGCAGTTATCCTTCAATTAAAAAAAGTAGTTGGGAGCCTGTTCAATGCCAGACTGATACTGGTATCATGACAGTGGGGAAAAAAATAAGGGAAAATAAAAGTATTAAGTAGAAACAATACTTTCTACAGATTTTCCCAGGTGCAGCTGTATGGAGAATTCTTTTTAACATTGCCTTACCTTGTTAAGGGTTGTGAGGGACTTTGCAGCAAACTGACCCAATGAAGTAAATTGAAGTGTTACAGCACCTTCCTCTGATTCGACTTTGTCCCTTGGAGGAATGAATGTCCTGGGGATAAACAACCTGAATGAATACAATATCATCCTTTGGACAGACTGCTAAAAGCCAACTTTAAGCATCATTATGTGTTGATCAGCACAAACAATGTCACATTAAAGTGAATAGCCATGACTTCCTGAGCAAGTTGTTCTTATCAAAATCACATATATTAATGATATTTTTCCCTAAAAATGCACTGCTATTCTGCTTCATGTTTTGGTGTGTCGCTGTGACTCTTGCACTAATAAAGAAAGCAGAGAAATGGAACTGCGTAGCAGGGATCCTTAGAATATGAACTGATACTGGGAAACTCTCAGAAAGCAAGTAGTTCTCAAGTCAAGGATCAGTTTCATGGGTCTTCTATAAGCCCATTTTTGGCTTTGTGCATAGCTTGAGTTCATATGATCCTGTGGTCACTGGTCACATTTATCTACTGAACTATACTGATGCTATGAGGATCATAATAGCTTATATTATATTGTCAATATCCATTTTCTTCAAGTATTTGATTCAAGTTCATTTAATCTAAAAGTATTTAGGAGGAGCAGCAGGACTCTTGAGAGAGTCAGCATAATAATTATTACATGATTTATTCCTTGTCTTTAGAGCTAGGTACAGTGCAGGACATTTTGAGTCACTTCCTTTAGATAATGGTGATGCTAATAATAATACTTCACATTTGGTGAAAGTAAATCTTCAATTGGAAGTATGAGAGGAACAGTCCAGAATATCTATTTTTTCCACTGAGTTTGAGTATTTACTCAACCTTCCTCTGTTACCTAACTGATAATTATAAAAATAGAAATTAGAGGAGGCTGATGCCAGCTGTTTGCCTGGGTTGGTATATATTCATTGGAGGATTGTGAGGGTTGTTTATTGAGAACAAGTCTATAGCTTTTATCTGTTTAATTTTTGTAATGGTAAGAATCAAAAAAATCTACTTAGAAGATTTTAAAATCATATTATTTGCAATGCACATGTAAGGGAGCAAGAAGAAATTAATCTGTCAACAGTTGTTAAGATAACACTAGTATTTACACATATGGAAGGAGTGAATGAGGATGGTTCCATTCAATAAATGTGTGCACCGTCATGTTGCATGATATTGAAAGTACAAAACATGAGATTCATTACAATTAGTGGGGCTAAATTCAGATGTTGCTACTCAGTACCAATAAAAGTCTAGGTGCTTATCTGAAATTCATGTGCACAGTCTGTGCTCCCTAATCAGCAAAATGAGAGAAAAACCCCAATCAATTTCTCTTAAAAATGCTGGTTTATTTGCTACAACACTGATGAGAAACTAGAGCTGGGTACTTCTACCAAGCGAGAAAGATGGAGGAAAATAATGGATAAACATTTGTAAACTTGGCAAGTTTGTTTGGGGTTTGGTGCAAGTGAAATAATTTTTGATCATTTCTCATTTCATCCAAATAATCTTTTTAGTCTGGGTTATACATTTAGGGGGGATATAATCTACAAAATGCTCCAAATCACTTAACTTTCCTTCACCCAGATGAATTTAGTGTGACTGGAAGGCTCTGAACAGGAAATGATGGTTTCTAAATTGTGACTGGTTTTATCAGAGGGTAAATCTTCCCTCTGAGAGAGAACTGGAGATGGGAGGCAGGGTCTCAGCCAGCAGCAATGACAGACTCTGTGTCACAACACTGGCAGCATAAATATGCTTTTTACAGGATGCATCTCCTTTCTCTTTTCCCCTAGATGTGACTTTTCCTAACAGACTCCCTTGGCTCAGATGCCCATAGTGAGGACACACACAAGAAAGGAAAACTAAGACTTTGAGCCACTTCATTAAATGTTTAATTATTAGTGATGAATAGCTCCTTGGTTTTCATAGCTTCATATAGGATCAGGGAAGATTTTGGAGGTGATAGGTTTCTATTCCTTAGATCTGATCTCTTCCTAAGCAAGCATTCCTCCTAGAACTTATTGGGTAGTGAAACAGGGTCAAGGGTAAAAACTAGCATGAAGGTGATTTATTCCAGTAAAACTTGGGCCATGCCTCCCTGTCATACTGTCACCTGTCAAAATGCCACTGGTCCTTTTATTTACTTTTTTCAGTACCTACTCCTGGATCATTAATCTTTGGAATTGGCATTTTAATTAAAACCTAAAGGGAGGTGGTTGGCATGAATTCATGCACATGTGTAAGCATACATGTGTAAATGCATATAGTTATGTGTTGTTTGGAATATGTATGTGTACATGTATGTTCACACACTTAAAATATGGACATCCTTCCAAGTGGCATTATATATTATGCACTCAGAGTTTAAGTCTCATTTGTGGTCTTGGAAAATATTGTAATCACATGGAGATGCAGCTGAGATTGCAATAGAGGAGTGTATATTTTACAGGAGACCTATTGAAAATTCTGGTAAGGAGAAATATTTATTTCAAAAAGTGAATAATATATCTTTTGTAACTTTTATGCAAACTTAGGTATTTATTGATTACATTTATTTTAAGCAAGAAAACTGTAGACAGTAGAAGAGATTCTGGTCAGACAAAAGAAAAAATTAGATCTGAGGATGTTCTTACATAGACCAAACCCTGGAAAACCAATGACTGTCTCTACCCATGTGAGACCCCAGTTATATTTATCCACACAGAGCCCTCCTTCATTAGGATGACAATATTGCTGATTTTCTTCCCATCTTCCTTATTAGTGACATCTCCCAACTTGGGCCTGATTTCCCCGCTTCTGCTGCCCACTGGATAACCAGTCAGATCTCTTCCATCTGTCACTTTGTTGGTTATGCCTTCTTCTGAAACAAACCTATCTCCATAAACTCCAAACCACATCAGAAGTCTCCTTTCAAGGAAACGTCTTTAGTTAACTGTCATGTTGGATAATGTTAATTGCTACATAAGGTTAGATGAGGTATTCCAAGGGGAATTTCCTTTTGACCAGAGCAAAGTCATGAACAATACTAATGAATGTCTAATGGAATGTCAAGTTCCAGTAACAAAATCAATGAGACACATAAAGGAAAAAAATTAATCTCTATCTCCAAGGAGCTTGTACTCTTTGGAGGTTATCTCCCAACAGTGTGAAGAAACCTATGAGGTTCTTGTAACATTGCAAAAAAGTATGTGGTTGGGAAGATTGTGTTCTGATTTCTATAAGCTGAAAGGCCAAGTTGACTTTTTCCACTGTGCAGACTACATATCATTAATGTTTATCCCCCACTTGTGCCTGCTATCAGAGGCCCTTGTTGAACAAGCCATAGTCACCTTCACATGTTATCAGAACAAATGAACCTGGAGAGGAATAAATTAAAAGATACAGTTATGATTGCCAAGAAAGTGGCAATTGGGTCTTCATCAGCAAATCGGTCTTCTGGACAACAAAGTATTACAGAGTTAAGGATATGTAGGAGCATCACAGAAATAGGTAACTCAGAAGAGGCAATGAAATAATTGATAGATCTTGTTTTGCTGGGTGTTTCTGAGTTAAATGTGCAAGAATCAATAGCTGCTTATTACATTCCCTCAGTATCCATTCTCTGTCTCCCAGAGATGCATAGTGTTTGGTGACTGTGGCATCTTGGCAATCATAACCTCTTAAAAATGTGCAAATAGGCCTACTTTGGTAAAGAGTGTGGAGAGTGGAGTGTATCACAGGCTGTGAGAATGACTTACCTGGGAATGGGAGGTGACAAGTGACTGTGGGACTCATAGGTTATAGGAGAGTAAGAGAAAAACCTTGTATAAGTCCAAGGAGGAGACTGATAGGCTCCCTGCTCCATTAGCTTGCTAGGGCTGCTGTAATGAAACATCACAGACCAGGTGGCTTAAAGCACAGAAATGCATGTTCTCACAGTTCTGAATCTGTTTGATTTCTTCTGAGGCCTCTCTCCTTGGTTTGCAGATGGTCCCTCTCTTGCTATCTCTCCATGTGGTCATCCCCCAGTATGTGGATGCCCCTGGTGTCTTCAGGTGTCCAGTTTTTCTTGTCTTACAGGTCACTGGTCAGATTGAATTAGGGCCCATCCTAACAGCCTCATTTAACTCAATCACCTCTTTAAAAGCCCTATGTCCAAATGCAGTCACATTCTGAGATACTGGGGCGTAAGGCTTCAGCAGATGAATTTGGGGGGACACAGCGCAGGCCATAACACCTACTTTACCATGTATTCCACAGAGCTGTTACCTAATTTAGGACTTAGCCTGGTCTTGGTTACTCACAGCCCATCAAAGCTCCTATATTAGTGTTTTGTTTTTCTTTTCCTTCTTTTTCAACTTTTTAGCAATACTGGCTATAAAAATGATACATCTGGAATATAATCCCATCAGTTGCCATTTCCTCCCGTATGCTACCTCAACTTCCAGTTATGTTAAGCTATTTCTGATAAATACTGCAACTGAAATTCCAATACTTTGGCCACCTGATGTGGAGAGCTGACTCACTGGAAAAGACCCCGATGTTGGGAAGGATTGAGGGCAGAAGGAGAGAGGGGCCACAGAGGATGAGATGGGTGGATGGCATCACCGACTCAATGGACATGAGTTTGAGTAAGCTCTGGGAGATAGTGAAGGACAGGGAAACCTGCTGTGCTGTAGTTTATGGGGTCGGAAAGAGTTAGACATAACTGAGCAAATGAACAACAACAAATAATGTAGTGTCCCAGTCTATATTGTCTCTTCATTTTTCATCTATTAGAAATACTATTTCAGAACCAATGGACAATACAGAAATCTCAGAGATACTAGGAAAGACTAGAATAGGATATTCATTCATGGAAGGAGATGGATACATTTTTATTTTCCAGAATCCATCTTAGGTGAAGTACTCTGTATATTTCGCTGGAAAATGCTATTTAGAGTGAAAAGGAAGCTACAAAGTCATTCTTGAGCAATAAAAAACTATATTGCTAAACCATAAATCACAAGATCCAGGAAGGCTAAGGGGTGAGGAAGTCAGGAGAAGGGAAGCAGAGACAGGTGAGATGGGAGAAGGCTGTGTCTTAAAAAGTGGGGGGGGGATGGTCTAAACAATCAGAAGCAATCAGAAAGGCCTCATGGAATTAAGGGGGCCCTTGAGTCTGGTTTAATAAATGAATAGGAAGCAGCATATAATTTTAGGATATGATAAATCTAGAAGGAATGTGTTGTTATATTTGGGAAACAGTGAGAACTCAACTATCTGAGAATGGAGCATCCTTCTGTAAATTTAAATGAAACCAGTTGGCATCTTCAGTTTGATATCATTCCTGGTTAGGTTTCCTAACCTTGTGATCTTTGCTTAACTCAGAAGAGCAGGAAATGCAGAAAGGAAAGAAAACTCGAAGAAAGCCTTTGTCTAGAGCAGAGGTCCATAAACTTTTTTGGTGGGTCGTACAATCCCTGGTACAAGCATGCAACTCAGTCAGAGCATGGAAGCAGCCATAGACAAAACATGAGCAAGTGGGCATGGCTGTGTGCCAGTTAAACTTCATTAATAAAAGTGTCCTCAGCCCATAGTTTGTGAACTCCTGGTATGGAGAGAAAAGACATGCTATTATAGGGTAGGTGTAGGAGAGGAAGGAAGACACTTCCAGAGAGTGACTGCCAGGCACAAAACTAGACACCCTCATTAATAGGTCTTTTTGAAATTCTGTGAAGTAAAAGGAAGAAAGGAAACTGTGGTAGGAATATGATGCATAAGTGATTTTTAAAAATTTAGAAAGAGATGTGTGTTGGGACTTCCCTGGTGGTCAAGTTGTTAAGACATTGCACTCTCAGTGCAAGGGGTGTGGGTTCCATCCATGATCCGGAACTGAAATCCCATATACCATATGACTTGGCAAAAAGAAATGTGTGTAAATATAGGAAAAAATTAAGAACCAAATGAAGAGACCAAGCCTATTTAAGAAGACTAAAAGGGAGAAGAAAAACCAGAGTATGTAGGTCAAATTGTTCAGAGAAATATCAAATATCAGGTCAGAAAGGGTACAATAGAATAGAAATGATAGATGATGATATAAACTCACTGAAATAAAAGAAAGGGCCAGTAAAGGGACTTGAGTTCTTAATTCTACTGGGGTGAATTTTTTTGAAGCAGGAGCCTATTAGCCTCATTAAGCAAGGCCTGATTTTTCTTTCAGCAGCTGCCTCAACTTTCTTACTCTGTCTCTAGTCAGTTATCCCAGTGCTGAGAGGCAGATGCGAAAATGAGAAATGATGAGGGTAGGTGGGCATCTGTTGCTGTTTCTATGCCCCTCCCCAGCATCAGACCCAATTGACATCTCTCCTGATTTCTGAAAGTTCAGTCTATTCTGGTGAGGTATGGACAATCCCATAGGCACAGCGTGGTGTCTAATCTACAGAGTATTAAGGCTTGAAGGTGCCATTAACGCAATGTCCCCAGCTGATATAATGAATGCAGCCAGCAGGGGACTCAGAGAATTGAGTTTATCAAGGGGACTGAAGTAGTCTTATTATCTAGTTTAACAATTTGAGGATCACCAAATCACATATCATCATCACTCCCTTTCTGCCAGTGTTTTCCTCTTCTCTTTCAAGACCTGCCACTGAATCATTTCACAGGATGCTTTAATGACAGGGAATACAGGATTCACTGTGGTTTCATAATAAAGCTGCAGCTGATGGGCTTGTCTGAGGAATTACAAGGTCTCTTTCCCAAGCACAGAGAAATGAATACCACATCAAAAATAGTCCCTAGATTTTAAAAAATAAAGGATGCTTGCATACAACTTGCAAGAACCAAATCCTCTTTCAGTGTTTTTTCCAGAGTGATTTCTGAGCCCCAAGAAGATGCCCTTTGAGTGAAGTGAATGTGAGGTAAGGATTAGCTTGGTCGCGATTTAGTTGCTAAGTCGTGTCTGACACTTTCACAGTCCCATGGACTGTAGCCTGCCAGGCTCCTCTGTCCATGGAATTCTCCAGGCAAGAATACTGGCGTGGGTAGCTATTCACTTCTCCAGAAGATCTTCTGGATCCATGAATTGAATCTGGGTCTCCTGCATTGCAGGTGGATTCTTTATCGACTGAGCCACCTGGGAAGCCCCAAGGATTAGCTTAGGGTAGAACTAAATGTTCCCGTGGCCTCCATCTTCAGTCAGCCCAGGTGACATCTTATTCACAACCATGTGCAACCAGTATCTGGCTCAGTGCTTCACCTTTAAGAGATGCTCAGTAAATGGGAGGTAGGCTAGATGGATGAATAATTACAAATTTTCTTTGTGCTTCTCAGGTCTTGGGAGGAAGCTGGTTAATGTCCTCTTGTTATTTCATCTTCACTTTGCCAATCAAGATCGGGATGCATTCCAAAGAGGGATTTTTATTTAGCAATGTGAAAACTAGGCAACCTACTCTCTTATTTTCAATCAAAGTTGAACCATTGCTAAGGAAGTGTTTTGGATTGGTAGACAGCTGGATCCTATTTCTGTATGCCAGCCTACAACCTATGACCCTGAAGCTTGAGTTATTTTTTAGAGAGGCTTGTTAATGTCCATGCTGTGGCCAGTCCCAATCACAACTTTAATTACTTTATAATCACACAAGTACCACCATGTGATTTGATGTTTTCTCTCACTGAGGAGAAGTGCAGACATAACCTCTTTATCAGACTTTCCTCGAGCTCCTCCTCTGTCATTTCTCTGCTTTCTCTCCAGGTAATTAAAATCTATGAAATTCAGAACCAAATCCCATAGTTAAATAATTTATCATATAGTTAACAGACAAGCTATACTCTTCACTTATGGAAGGTACAATTAAAAACACATAAATCTTTAATTCATACAATATTTAATTGGTAGATTTGAATCCAATTATGGTACTAATGTACTTATCTCCCAATTTTAACTCCTATATTATTTTTCATTAAAAATGTTAAGAGAAAAAAAAATCAAATGTTAAATGAACAGAAATTGTCATTCAGTTTAGTTCATTTCAGTCGCTCAGTCATGTCCGACTCTTTGTGACCCCATGAACTGCATCATGCCAGGCCTCCTTGTCCATCACCAACTCCCGGAGTTTACCCAAACTCATATCCATTGAGTTGGTGATGCCATACAACCATCTCATCCTCTGTCATCCTCTTCTCCTCCAGCCTTCAATCTTTCCCAGCATCAGGGTCTTTTCAAATGAGTCAGTTCTTTGCATCAGGTGGCCAAAGTATTGGATTTAAGTATCAGGAAAAACTGTCACTGAACCTAGCAGGTGGTATCTGTTACACACACACACACACACACACACACACACCATTATTCTATACTAAAAGCTTAAGCATATATCCAGGCCAGAACATTGGAAAGTATCAAAATATATACTTTTTAAATCCATAATGAGATAAACATGAGTTAATACTGATAACATCATAAAAGTGATACTCCTAGAAAAGATAAATATGCCCCATTGCCCCCAAGACACAGGATTGCTCAGCTTAAAATGTTAAATGCTGCCACTTAGCATCTCCTCCCCATTTTTTGGTCTTGTTCCCTTCACAAGAGTTCTTTCACATCGAAGAAAAAATGAAAAAAATCAAAGTCATTGGTAAGATCAAGTCCCTGATATGAACCATGAAAGTTATCTTTGTCCCTTTCTGCTTCAGTATATCACAGGAGAGGGCTGTAGTTACCATTTACAGTCTTAATCAAATGAATATAAAAAACAATAATCTCTTCTCCTCTTTGTTTTATTCCTTTTCTCCAATTTCTACACTTCCTAAATTTATTTAATTAACCCGAGAAATAAAAAAAGATATTCTGTACTGGAATGGAGACTGTGCACGGTTGAAATAAGATGGGGTAGAAATCATGCTGTCCCAAGGAAAAATGAAATGATCTCACTATTCTATGTCCATCTATGGTTTTACCTGGGGACAGTGTTTTCTAGTGTTTATGTGCTAATGGATCCCTGAACTGTATTAGAATGTTATTGCCTGCTACTCGATTCACCTTTCAGGGCTTCCACTCATCTGTGTTTCCTAAGGGTTCAGTGTTGCAAGGAACTGCAAGTATTTTACTTATATACTTCCAAGGGGGAGATGACCTCCACAGAGCCTGGCAGTGTCATCGCTTGGTTTCTGTTTGAAATTTTTCACGGAAATAAAGCTTGCTTTTCAGTTCAGTTCAGTTCAGTTGCTCAGTCGGGTCCGACTCTCTGTGACCCCATGGACTGCAGCACACCAGGCCTCCCTGTCCATCGCCAACTCCTGGAGTTTACTCAAACTCATGTCCGTTGATATGGTGATGCCATCCAACCATCTCATCCTCTGTCATCCCCTTCTCCTCGTGCCTTCAATCCTTCCCATAATCAGGGTCTTTTCAAATGAGTCAGATTTTCGCATCAGGTGGCCAAAGTGTTGGAGTTTCAGTATCAGTTCTTCCAATGAATATTCAGGACTGATTTCCTTTAGGATGGCCTGGTTGGATCTCCTTGCAGTCCAAGACTCTCAAGAGTCTTCTACAACACCACAGTTCAAAAGCATCAATTCTTCAGCACTCAGCTTTCTTTATAGTCCAACTCTCACATCCATACATGACTACTGGAAACACCATAGCTTTGACTAGACGGACCTTTGTTGGCAAAGTAATGTCTCTGCTTTTTAATACGCTGTCTAGGTTGGTCATAACTTTTCTTCCATGAGCAAGTGGCTTTTCATTTCATGGGTGCAGTCACCGTCTGCAATGATTTTTGAGCCCAAGAAAATAAAGTCTGTCACTGTTTCCACTGTTTCTCAATCTATTTGCCATGAAGTGATGGGACCAGATGCCATGATCTTAGTTTTCTGAATGTTGAGTTTTAAGCCAACTTTTTACTCTCCTCTTTCACTTTCATCATGAGGCTCTTTAGTTCTTCTTCACTTTCTGCCATAAGAGTAGTGTCATCTACATAACTGAGGTTATTGATATTTCTCCTGGCAATCTTGATTCCAGTTTGTGCTTCATCCAGCCCAGCATTTCTCATGATATACTCTGCATATCAGTTAAATAAGCAGAGTGACAAAATACAGCCTTGACGTACTCCTTTCCCTATTTGGAACCAGTCTGTTGTTCTATGTGCAGTTCTAACTGTTGCTTCCTGACCTGCATACAGATTTAAGAGGCAGGTCAAGTGGTCTGGTATTCCCATCTCTTGAAGAATTTTCCAGAGTTTGTTGTGGTCCATACAATCAAAGGCTTTGGCATAGTCAATAAAGCAGAAGTAGATATTTTTCTGGAACTCTCTTGCTTTTTTGATGATCCAGTGTATGTTGGCCATTTGATCTCTGGCTCCTCTGTCTTTCCTAAAACCAGCTTGAACATCTGGAAGTTAATGGTTCATGTATTGTTGAAGCCTTGGCTTGGAGAATTTTGAGCATTACTTTACTAGCGTGTGACATGAGTACAATTGTGTGGTAGTTTGAGCATTCTTTGGCATTGCCTTTCTTTAGGATTGGAATGAATACTAACCTTTTCCAATCCTGTGGCCACTGCTGAGTTTCCCAAATTTGCTGGCATATTGAGTGCAGCACTTTCACAGCATCATCTTTTAGGATTTGAAATAGCTCAACTGGAATTCCATCACCTCCACTAGCTTTGTTCATAGTAATGCTTCCTAAGACCCACTTGACTTTGCATTCCAGGATGTCTGGCTCTAGGCTGGTGATCACACCATCGTGGTTATCTGGGTCATGATTTTTTTTTTTTTTTTTTTTTGTATAGTTCTTCTGTGTATTCTTGCCACCTCTTCTTAATATCTTCTGCTTCTGTTAGGTCCATACCATTTCTGTCCTTTAATGTGCCCATCTTTGCTTGAAATTGTTCCTCTGGTATCTCTAATTTTCTTGAAGAGATCTCTAGACTTTCCCATTCTGTTGTTTTCCTCTATTTCTTTGCAATGATCATGGAGGAAGGCTTTCTTATCTCTCCTTGCTATTCTTTGGAACTCTGCATTCAATTGGGTATATCTTTCCTTTTCTCCTTTGCTTTTCACTTCTTTTCTATTCACAGCTATTTGTAAGGCTCCTCAGACAACCATTTTAAAATGCCTTTTTGCATTTCTTTTCCATGGGGATGGTCTTGATCACTGCTTCCTGTACAATGTCATGGACCTCCGGCCATAGTTCTTCAGGCACTCTGTCTATCAGATCTAATCCCTTGAATTTATTTGTCACTTCCACTGTATAATTGTAGGGGATTTGATTTAGGTCATATCTGAATTGTCCAGTGGTTTCCCCTATTTTCTTCAATTTCAGTCTGAATTTGGTGATAAGGAGTTCATGGTCTGAGCCACAGTCAGCTCCCAGTCTTATATTCGCTGACTGTATTAGAACTTGTCCAACTTTGGGTTCAAAGAATATAATCAATCTGATTTCAGTATTGACCATCTGGTGATGTCCATGTGTAGAGTCTTCTCTTGTGTTGTTGGAAGAGGGTGTTTGCTATGACCAGTACAATCTCTTGGCAAAACTCTGTTAGCCTTTGCTCTTCTTCATTCTGTGCTCCAAGGCCAGATTTGCCTGTTACTCCAGGTATTTCTTGATTCCCTACTTTTGCATTCCAGTCCCCTATAATGAAAAGGACATCTTTTTTGGGTGTTATTTCTAGAAGGTCTGGTAGGTATTTGTAGAACCATTCAACTTCAGCTTCTTCAGCATTGCTGGTTGGGGCATAGACTTGGATTACCATGATATTGAATGGTTTGCCTTGGAAACGAACTGATCATCCTGTCGTTTTTGAGATTGCGTGCAAGTACTCCATTTCAGACTCTTTTATTGACTGTGATGGCTACTCCATTTCTTCTAAGGGATTCTTGCCCACAGTAGTAGATATAATGGTCATCTGAGTTAAATTCACCCATTCCAGTCCATTTTAGTTCACTGATTCCTAACATGTAGATGTTCACTCTTGCCATCTCCTGTTTGACCACTTCCAATTTGCGTTGATTCAAGGACCTAACATTCCAGGTTCCTATGCACTGTTGCGCTTTACAGTATCGGACTTTACTTCCATCACCAGTCACATCCACAATGGGTGTTGTTTTTGCTTTGGCTCCATCCCTTCATTCTTTCTGGAGTTATTTCTCTACTGATCTCCAGTAGCATATTGGGCACCTACCGACCTGGGGAGTTCATCTTTCAGTGTCCTATCTTTTTGTTTTTTTCATACTGTTCATGGGATTCTCAAGGCAAGAATATTGAAGTAGTTTGCCATTCCCTTCTCCAGTAGACCATGTTTTGTCATAACTCTCCACCATGACCCATCTGTCTTGGGTACAGCACACTTGGGTGTGGCGTAAGCCCTCTTGGAGGAGGTCACCATTAACCTCACCATAGAGCCACCAGAACTTACACAGGACTGGGAAACAAACTCTTGGTGGGCACAAGCAGAAAGTTGTATGCACCAGGGCCCCAGAGAAAGAAGCAGTGACCCCAGAAGAGACTGACCCAGACTTGCCCATAAGTGTCCAGGAGTCGGCAGAGGTGTGGATCAGTCGTGGCCTGCTGCAGAGCTGGGGGCACTGAGTGTAGCAGGGCATGCATGGGACCTTTTGAAGGAGATCACCATTATCTTCATTACCTCCACCATAGTTTGGCCCAGGTAAATAACAGGGAGGGAACATAGCCCCACCCATCAACAGAGAATTAAAGATTTACTGAACATGGCCCTGCCCATCAGAACAAGACCCAGTCTCTCCCTCAGTCAGTTTCTCCCATCAGGAAGCTTCCATAAGCCTCTTACCCTTCTCCATCAAGAGGGTAGACAAACTGAAAAGCACAATCACAGGAAACTAACCAATCTGATCACATGGACCACAGCCTTGTCTAACTCAGTGAAAAAACTTGCTGTTAACAGGTATCAAATTGCACTTGTGGAAGACTTCAGTTTTAAGGAAGAGCATTCCTGGATTTCCAGCTCTTATCCTGGATCAGGATTCTGGTTATGGAAATAAGGACAGAGTTTTGTTATCCTGCTGCAAGGATTTTCAATTTCTGTGGTCTTGACACTTTGTGCACAGGTTGCCGGGGGGGGGGGGGGGGGGTTGTAATTCTTTTTGTAGGGGGCTGTCCCTTGTTGTGATACACACAGTGCTTGAAGAACTATGGCCGGAGGTCCATGACATTGTACAAGAGGCAGTGATCAAGGCCATCCCCAAGGGAAAGAAATGCAAAAAGGCAAAATGGTTGTCTGAGGAGTCCTTACAAATAGCTATGAATAGAAGAGAAGCAAAAGGCAAAGGAGAAAAGGAAAGATATGAGCATCTGAATGCAGAGTTCCAAAGAATAGCAAGGAGAGATAAAGCCTTCCTCTGTGATTAATGCAAAGAAATAGAGGAAAACAACAGAATGGGAAAGTCTAGAGATCTCTTCAAGAAAATTAGAGATACCAGAGGAACATTTCAAGCAAAGATGGGCACATTAAAGGACAGAAATGGTATGGACCTAACAGAAGCAGAAGATATTAAGAAGAGGTGGCAAGAATACACAGAAGAACTATACAAAAAAAAATCTTCATGACCCAGATAACCACAATGGTGTGATCACCAGCCTAGAGCCAGACATCCTGGAATGTGAAGTCAAGTGGGTCTTAGGAAGCATCACTATGAACAAAACTAGTGGAGGTGATGGAATTCCAGTTGAGCTATTTCAAATCCTAAAAGATGATGCTGTGAAAGTGCTGCACTCAATATGCCAGGAAATTTGGGAAACTCAGCAGTGGCCACAGGATTGGAAAAGGTTAGTATTCATTCCAATCCCAAAGAAAGGCAATGCCAAAGAATGCTCAAACTACCACACAATTGTACTCATCTCACATGCTAGTAAAGTAACGCTCAAAATTCTCCAAGCCAGGCTTCAACAGTACGTGGACCATGAACTTCCAGATGTTCAAGCTGGTTTTAGCAAAGACAGAGGAGCCAGAGATCAAATGGCCAACATACACTGGATCATCAAAAAAGCAAGGGAGTTCCGGAAAAATATCTACTTCTGCTTTATTGACTATGCCAAAGCCTTTGATAGTGTGGACCACAACAAACTCTGGAAAATTCTTCAAGAGATGGGAATACCAGACCACCTGACCTGCCTCTTGAGAAATCTGTATGCAGGTCAGGAAGCAACAGTTAGAACTGGACATGGAACAACAGACTGGTTCCAAATAGGGAAAGGAGTAGTCAAGGCTGTATTTTGTCACTCTGCTTATTTAACTGATATGCAGAGTATATCATGAGAAATGCTGGGCTGGATGAAGCACAAACTTGAATCAAGATTGTCAGGAGAAATATCAATAACCTCAGTTATGAAGATGACACTATTCTTATGGCAGAAAATGAAGAACTAAAGAGCCTCATGATGAAAATGAAAGAAGAGAGTAAAAAGTTGGCTTGAAACTCCACATTCAGAAAACTAAGATCATGGCATCTGGTCCCATCACTTCATGGCAAATAGATGGGGAAACAGTGGAAACAGTGACAGACTTTATTTTCTTGGGCTCTAAAATCACTGCAGATGGTGATTGCACCCATGAAATGAAAAGCCACTTGCTCCTTGGAAGGAAAGTTATGACCAATCTAGACACATATTAAAAAGCAGAGATATTACTTTGCCAACAAAGGTCTGTCTTGTCAAACCTATGGTTTTTCCAGTGGTCATGTATGGATGTGAGAGTTGGACTATAAAGAAAGCTGAGTGCTCAAGAATTGATGCTTTTGAACTGTGGTGTTGTAGAAGACTCTTGAGAGTCCCTTGGACTGCAAGAAGATCCAACCAGGCCATCCTAAAGGAAATCAGTCCTGAATATTCATTGGAAGGACTGATCCTGAAACTCCAACACTTGGCCACCTGATGCAAAGAACTGACTCATTTGAAAAGACCTTGATGCTGGGAAGGATTGAGGGCAGGAGGTGAAGCGGACGACAGAGGATGAGATGGTTGAATGGCATCACTGACTCAACGGACATTTATTTTAATAAACTCTGGGAGTTGGCAATGGACAGGGAGGCCTGGTGTGCTGCAGTCCGTGGGGTCGCAAAGAGTGGAACCGGACTACGTGACTGAACTGAACTGAACTGTCCCTTGTTCTGTGGAATAACTGCCCTTTCCCACTAGGTGGCAGTAGTACCCCTCCATCTCCCATACCCACTCCCTCACCAGCACCTGTAACCTTAAAAAATGCCTCTGGGCATGTTGTGGCTGTGTATGTGTGGCTGGGTGGGGGGAGCGGGGGGTTGGGAGGTGACGTGAAAGTACCTCTGGTTGAGGACCACTTTCTGGAGAACGAGAACATAGCTAGTTTGTGGCAAAGCTTGGCCTCAAACCCAGGGCTTTGAGGGTTTTAGAGGGCTTCTACCCTCTTACTATTTCTATATTAATATAGACTCTCATTTAAAAGAAAAGGCTTTTAGCTATAAAGAGGACAGAGATTAGGATCCTCTGTTCTAAGTGGGCGTGTATGAAATCACCTGTTGTCACTCAGTGGACTTGCTTCTACATGTTCACGATACCATATGCTCACCAGATTGGGGCATTGAACTATAATCTGTATGAGTTTTGTCTTTTTATTAAAACTCTGTGACCTTATATTACATAATGAAAGAGTTTAAGATATATCACCACATCACCCCTGCCATGGCTTGGCCTGGCCTGCTACATTTTGGATAGATACTCTGTACATAGCTTCTAGTTGTACATTTTGCTAATTTCGCACTCTGCTGTCCTATTCCCCCGTATTAACTTTTAAAATATGAATAGGTTTTTTTTAGAATTTTGTTGTTGTTGTTTTTTTTTTGGTGCTTTGATAGACAAATTTGCTTAATTTTCTAGTTGTCTTCCCATCCATATTTTCTTCCTTTTATTTTTAGTGATCAGTTTTGTGAAATGTAAGGTTTCTCAGGAACCTGAATATCATGCCATTACTGTTATGACTTGTACTTTAAAAAAGTAAAATAGTGACAAAAAGCTTATAAAAATAACCCTAGATTTCTGTCCCCAAACTTCAGAACCTTTTCTTTATCCGCAGTGTTCTAAGATTTCATGATGTGCCTTTTTGTGGGTTCTTTTTCATTCATTTCACTGGTCACTCAGTGGGTATTTTTAATCTGGAATTATATGCCTTTCACTTTGGGAATTTTTCTCATATCATTTCTTTGATAATTCTCCTTTCACCATTTTTTCTAGAACTTCTATTAATACAATGAAAGTGGAAGAAGATTTAAATGAAACTTCCTTAGTTATATAACCCAAACTATAAAAATAGAACTGAAAGTAGGCTGATGCCAGGTGTTAGCCTAAGAGTTGGCATATATTTGTTGGAGGTTTATAGAAAGCAAGTCTTGCTGTTATTTGTTTAAAATTTTCAAAAAGCAATATAACTTAGATCATTTCAAAACTACATCATTTGCATAGTGTGTTTGAAGGAAGTTAGACTATTAAGAGTTACTAGGAAAGGATAAAATTAGATTATCTATATGGGGAAAATGAATGAGAAAGTTGGACTCAGGGATTATGCTCTTTACCAGCCAGTGCTGCCACCCCCTAGCTGCTGGCAGTGTGGGCTAATATCTCATAACATCTCCTTCTCCAGAGAACTGTCCTGACTAACCAGGAGCTGCCTCTTCTGGCAGCTATGCACCTACTCAGGGCTCAGAACTCAGACAATAACTGATAGTCATGAGGGTAAACAGGCTGGATGTTTGTTCAAATAGGATTAATTTAGTAGGGCAGTGTGTAGTCTGTGTTTTTCACTGGAGACTGAAGGAAGTCTCCAGTTAAGACTGGATTCTTGTGTAGGTTACTTGTTCTTTCCTGTCCTGGTTCTCCCCTCTCTCCCAAAAGCTCTCCCTCAATCTATCACTAGAACAAGAATCCCCATCTCAGGCTCTGTCTCTGTTACTGAACCAGACTTCAGTCCACTTGCCCTCACAGAGTAGAGCCAATCTACTGATACTAGGCTGTGGTGAAGGAGAGTGCAGCATTTATTGCAGGGCGCCAAACAAGGAGTCCAGGGCAGCTGGTGTTCAAAAAGTTCTGCTCTCTTGATGGCTTTCAGGGAAAGGCTTTTAAGGATAGGGTGATGGTGGTGGGCTCTGTTGTGGGGTATGTTATCAGCTCATGGACATTCTTTTGATTGGTTGGTAGTGAGGTAATCAGGTAATGGGGAGTCAAAATCATCAACCTTTTGATTCCAACCTCTCTGGCATCTCTGTGTTTATGGTCAGCATACAATCAACTTTTTCCACCTGGTGGGGGGTTTCAGTATTTGCAAAACAGCTCAAAGGACACAGCTCAAAATATTATCTATAGCCCTTGTGCTATGCTTAGTCACTCAGTCATGTCCAACTTTTTGCGACCCCATGGACTGTAGCCTTCCAGGATCTTATGTCCATGGAATTCTCCAGGCAAGAATTCTGGAGTAGGTTGCCATGCCCTGTTCCAGGGGATCTTCCCAACCCAGGGATCCAACCAACCCAGGTCTCCTGCATTATAGGTGGATTCTTTATGTCTGAGCCACCAGGGAAGTCCAGAGAAGGAACTAAATATCCTTGACTTTGATGGCTAAACTACTATTATTTTATCTTCCTTGACTGTTTTCCTTTCTTTCTGAATTTTCTCACTTCTCTGATTAAATATATTATTTGGAACTTGGGGAAGGCCTGGGAGGTGAAATTCTTCTCCAGACAGGAGGCAGGTAGAGGGCATGGTAGGGATCTGACCTGGGAAGGCCCCATAAGGCCCTGCTCTCGGTTACACTTCCAGTGTAGCTTATCCAAAACAGAAATTACACTTCCAAAATCAGAGTGCTCTCTCCCCAACCACCCTGTATTCCCAATTATCCTTGTTTATAGTATCCTGTTCTTATTACATGAATGTGACATTTTAAAAGTCTTGCCTTGTTTCCTGAATCATCTCTATTTTTTTTCTTTTTATCTGTCTGCTTTGGTCTCTCCTTTACAGTAAAGGCTTTCCTCAAATGTCTGACGATTTTTGTCTATCCATTTCTACTTAAAGTAGGAATACCAAAACACGGTTTGGAAGCTCTGTGTAGATGATGGACTTGTCTTTGCTGGACATCACTTGTAAGAAAGTTTAATGGCCACTGGTTTATCACTAGATATGTCCAAATATTTTATCCTTGAATAGTTCAATTTCTCTGGGGAAGGGATTCCCTTCTTTCTTGCCAACATTGTATAAGCTTGGTTTCCTGACAAGTTTTCTGGAACAGTACTGGAAAGGTGCACAGATTCATTATTCAGTGAGCTTTCATTCATCCCCTTGTTTTAATCTAACTGTTCATCCTTGCCCATTTTAAAGTGTTAGGGCTTCATTAATGGCTCTGATGGTAAAGAATCTGCCTGCAGTGCAGGAGATCCAGGTTCTATCCCTGAGTCAGGAAGAAATCCCTGGAAAAGGTAATGGCTACCTAATCCAGCTGCTCATCCTTGCCCATTTTAAGCTTAATATATTTGCCTCCAGAGCATCTCTGGTTCCATTTTTCTAGAAAATAAACCAAACTATCTTCCTGGCAAGAGTCAGGGAGGAGAAAAAATGACCAGATGTCTGATTCTTAATTGCAGGGACTTTCAGATAGGCTCCCTGCATTTTTTTTTTTTTTTTCCCTTATCACCTAAATTGTTCTTCCTGGATAGCCTTGCTTTTTATCAGTCCCATCACCACTCATGGAATAGATCTTTCTACAATATTTTATTTACTTAACAAAAACTTATATAATGTTTACTAGATTCAATGGCACCCCACTCCAGTACTCTTGCCTGGAAAATCCCATGGACGGAGGAGCCTGGTGGGCTGCAGTCCATGGGGTCTCGAAGAGTCGGACACGACTGAAGCAACTTAGCAGCAGCAGATTCTAGAGCAGGTCTAAGAAAAAAAAGAAAGTGAAGTCACTAAGATCAGATCAAATCAATCGCTCAGTTGTGTCTGACTCTTTGCGACCCCATGAATCGCAGCACGCCAGGCCTCCCTGTCCATCACCAACTCCCAGAGTTCGCTCAGACTCATGTCCATCTAGTCAGTGATGCCATCCAGCCATCACATCCTCTGTCATCCCCTTCTCCTCCTGCCCCCAATCCCTCCCAGCATCAGAGTCTTTTCCAGTGAGTCAACTCTTCGCATGAGGTGGCCAAAGTACTGGAGTTTCAGCTTCAGCATCATTCCTTCCAAAGAAATCCCAGGGCTGATCTCCTTCAGAATGGACTGGTTGGATCTCCTTGCAGTCCAAGGGACTCTCAAGAGTCTTCTCCAACACCACAGGTCAAAAGCATCAATTCTTCCCCACTCAGCCTTCTTCACAGTCCAACTCTCACATCCATACATGACCAGAGGAAAAACCATAGCCTTGACTAGACGAACTTTGTTGGCAAAGTAATGTCTCTGCTTTTGAATATGCTATCTAGGTTGGTCATAACTTTCCTTCCAAGGAGTAAGTGTCTTTTAATTTCATGGCTGTAGTCACCATCTGTAGTGATTTTGGAGCCCAGAAAAATAAAGTCTGACACTGTTTCCCCATCTATTTCCCATGAAGTGGTGAGACCAAATGCCATGATCTTCGTTTTCTGAATGTTGAGCTTTAAGCCAACTTTTTCACTCTCCACTTTCACTTTCATCAAGAGGCTTTTCAGTTCCTCTTCACTTTCTGCCATAAGGGTGATGTCATCTGCATATCTGAGGTTATTGATATTTCTCCCAGCAATCTTGATTCTAGCTTGTGTTTCTTCCAGTCCAGCGTTTCTCATGATGTACTCTGCATATAAGTTAAATAAACAGGGTGACAATATACAGCCTTGACGACTCCTTTTCCTATTTGGAACTAGTCTGTTGTTCCATGTCCAGTTCTAACTGTTGCTTCCTAACCTGCATAAAGATTTCTCAAGAGGCAGGTCAGGTGGTCTGGTATTCCCATCTCTTTCAGAATTTTCCACAGTTTATTGTGATCCACACAGTCAAAGGCTTTGGCATAGTCAAGAAAGCAGAAATAGATGTTTTTCTGGAACTCTCTTGCTTTTTCCATGATCCACCGGATGTTGGCAATTTGATCTCTGGTTCCTCTGCCTTTTCTAAAATCAGGTTAAACATCAGGAAGTTCACGGTTCACATATTGCTGAAGCCTGGCTTGGAGAATTTTGAGCATTACTTTACTAGCGTGTGAGATGAGTGCAACTGTGTGGTAGTTTGAGCATTCTTTGGCATTGCCTTTCTTTGGGATTGGAGTGAAAACTGATCTTTTCCAGTCCTGTGGCCACTGCTGAGTTTTCCAAATTTGCTGGCATATTGAGTGTAGCATTTTCACAGCATCACCTTTCAGGATTTGGAATAGCTCAACTGGAATTCCATCACCTCCACTAGCTTTGTTCATAGTGATGCTTTCTAAGGCCCACTTGACTTCACATTCCAGGATGTCTGGCTCTAGGCTGGTGATCACACCATCGTGATTATCTGGGTTGTGAAGCTCTTTTTTGTACAGTTCTTCTGTGTATTCTTGCCATCTCTTCTTAATATCTTCTGCTTCTGTTAGGTCCATACCATTTCTGTTCTTTATTGAGCTCATCTTTGCATGAAATGTTCCGTTGGTATCTCTAATTTTCTTGAAGAGATCCCTAGTCTTTCCCATTCTGTTGTTTTCCTCCATTTCTTTGCATTGATCGCTGAAGAAGGCTTTCTTATCTCTTCTTGCTATTCTTTGGAATTCTGCGTTCAGATGTTTATATCTTCCCTTTTCTCCTTTGCTTTTCACTTCTCTTCTTTTCACAGCTATTTGTAAGGCCTCCCTAGACAGCCATTTTGCTTTTTTGCATTTCTTTTCCATGGGGATGGTCTTGATCCCTGTCTCCTGTACAATGTCACGAACCTCATTCCATAGTTCATCAGGCACTCTATCTATCAGATCTAGGCCCTTAAATCTATTTCTCACTTCCGCAGTATAATCATAAGGGATTTGATTTAGGTCATACTTTCATGGTCTAGTGGTTTTCCCTACTTTCTTCAATTTAAGTCTGAATTTGGCAATAAGGAGTTCATGGTCTGAGCCACAGTCAGCTCCTGGTCTTGTTTTTGCTGACTGTATAGAGCTTCTCCATCTTTGGCTGCAAAGAATATAATCAATCTGATTTCGGTGTTGACCATCTGGTGATTTCCATGTATAGAGTCTTCTCTTGTGTTGTTGGAAGAGGGTGTTTGTTATGACCAGTGCATTTTCTTGGCAAAACTCTATTAGTCTTTGCCCTGTTTCATTCCTTATTCCAAGGCCAAATTTGCCTGTTACTTCAGGTGTTTATTGACTTCCTACTTTTGCATTCCATTCCCCTGTAATGAAAAGGACATCTTTTTTGGGTGTTAGTTCTAAAAGGTCTTGTAGGTCTTCATAGAACCGTTCAACTTCAGCTTCTTCAGCGTTACTGGTTGGGGCATAGACTTGGATTACTGTGATATTGAATGGTTTGCCTTGGAAACAAACAGAGATCATTTTGTTGTTTTTGAGATTGCATCCAAGTACTGCATTTTGGACTCTTTTGTTGACCATGATGGCCACTCCATTTCTTCTGAAGGATTCCTGCCCACAGTAGTAGATATAATGGTCATCTGAGTTAAATTCACCCATTCCAGTCCATTTCAGTTCGCTGATTCCTAGAATGTCGACATTCACTCTTGCCATCTCTTGTTTGACCACTTCCAATTTGCCTTGATTCATGGACCTGACATTCCAGGTTCCTATGCAATATTGCTCTTTACAGCATTGGACCTTGCTTCTATCACCAGTCACATCCACAGTTGGATATTGTTTTTGCTTTGGCTCCATCCCTTCATTCTTTCTGGAGTTATTTCTCCACTGATGTCCAGTAGCATATTGGACCTACTGACCTGGGGAGTTCCCCTTTCAGTATCCTATCATTTTGCCTTTTCATACTGTTCATGGGGTTCTCAAGGCAAGAATACTGAAGTGATTTGCCATTCCCTTCTCCAGTGGACCACATTCTGTCAAATCTCTCCACCATGACCATCTTGGGTTGCCCCACAGGCATGGCTTATTTTCATTTAGTTAGACAAGGCTGTGGTCCTAGTGTGATTAGATTGACTAGTTTTCTGTGAGTATGGTTTCCATGTATTTGCCCTCTGATGCCCTCTTGCAACACCTACCATCTTACTTGGATTTCTCTTACCTTGGGCGTGGGATATCTCTTCACGCCTGCTCCAACAAAGTGCAGCCATTGCTCCTTACCTTGGATGAGGGGTATCTCCTCACCGCCGCCCTTCCTGACCTTCAATGTGGGATAGCTCCTCTAGGCCCTCCTGCGCCCACGCAGCCATGGCTCCGGGTAACTGAAGTCACTCAGTCGTGTCCAACTCTTTGGGACCCCATGGACTGTAGCCCACCAGGGTCCTCCATCCATTGAATTTTCTAGGCAATTTTCTAGTTCCTCTTCACTTTCTGCCATAAGGGTGGTGTCATCTGCATATCTGAGGTTATTGATATTTCTCCTGGCAATCTTGAATCCAGCTTGTGTTTCCTCCAGTCCAGCGTTTCTCATTATGTACTCTGCATATAAGTTAAATAAACAGGGTGACAATATACAGCCTTGACAAACTCCTTTTCCTATTTGGAACCAGTCTGTTATTCCATGTCCAGTTCTAACTGTTGCTTCCTGACCTGCATACAAATTTCTCAAGAGCCACAATGATCCTATGAAGTAATATTGTTATCCCACTTTATAAATAAGGAAACTGAGCACAATGTAACTGTCCCAAGTCACATAGCTACAAAATAGCAGTGCCCTGCTTTTTTGAATCCAGGAAATTTGGTGCCATGTTCTGCGCCACCATGTGACTATTTCTCTAATGTTAGGTTACTTGTCACTTTGCCAGACCCTAATATGGCTTGGGATTACAAATATCGGAGTTTTATTGAAGGTAGAAATTCTATTTCCAACCTTATTGTTTTGGAACAAATCTCAAAAAGGGGAACTCACCAGGTTTTTTTTATTTATTTTTGTGGTTAAAATTTTACATTAGGCATAGTTCTTTTCCTTAAAGTTCTAACATCTAGGTAGAAAGATGATAGTATTAGAACACTATAACTTGGGAAAAAAAGAGAATGAATTACAGGTGCATGGTAAGATTCTGGGGCTTTTGATAGACTCTCTCAGTCTGAGCAAGTCATCTGATATTCTTAAATAGCTTTATTGAGTTATAATAGTTACATAAGTAAATTATAAATATATATTTGAAGAGTAGGATATGGTGAATTTGACTCAAACCATCATCAAAATATAGATAATGATTATATTCATCACACCAATAGCTTCTTTGTGCCCCCTTGGCAATCCATCCCTTGAATCACCCCCAACAAACTCCCTACTCTTGCAGCTCATCCCCAGGAAACAGATCTTCTTTCTGTCACTACTAATTAGTTTACAGTTTTAAGAATTTTATAAAAATGTATTAATGGAATCATAAAGAGTGTACTTTCTATTGCCTGTCTTTGTTTTCTCAGAATAATTATTTTGAGAGTCATCCATATTTTTATTTTTACGTGTATCAAAGATTTGATCATCTTAATTGCTAAGCAGTGGTCCCTTTTATGGATATGCCACATTTGTTTATACATTCATCTGTTGATGGAGATTTGACTAGTTCCCAATCTTTAGCTATTATAAATAAAGCTGCTATGAACATTTGTATGTAAGCCTTTTTTATGCCTTTATTTCACTAGGATAAAATCCTGGAAGTGGAATAGATGGAACATATGGTAGAAACACATTTAACTTTATGAGATTGCCAAATTGTTTTCCAAAGTGAACATATTATTTTACATTCTCATCGGTAGTGTAGGAGCATTCCAGTTTCTCTATAACCTCATCAATATTTGGTATGGTCAGTCAGTTTTAGACATTCTGATAGGTTATTTTATTAAGGTTTTAAGTTGCCTTTTCCTAATGATGTATGAAGTTCAGTACTTTTTCATGTGCTTATTTACCATATATATGCTTTTTTGGGTGAAATATTTAATTTTTTTGCCTAATTATTATTTTTTTTCCTCATTGTTGAGATTTTAAAATTGTTCCTTTTGTATTCTGGACACAAATCTTTTATCAGATATATGATTTGCAAATGTTTTCTCTCTGTATGTGGTTTGTCTTTTTGTTTCTCTTAATGTCTTAATATTGAAGTCAAATTTAAAACTTATTTTATTGCTTACACTCTGGTATTTTATGTAAGAACTTTCTGTCTAACCCAAGTTCATGAGATTCTCTCATATGTTTTTCTAGAAGCTTTAGGTTGTACATCAAGGACTATGATCCATTCTTAGCTTATTTTTATGTGTAGTGAGAATGTGGATCAAAGTTCCATTGAATGTGGATCAAAGTTCCATTCTTTTGCATATGAATGTCAATGTCAACTTTGGTAAAGGCTCTATTGAATTCAATTGTCAAAAATCCATTGAGCATATATTTTAGGGTGTATTTGCCAACTCTATTCTGTTTTATTAATATATTTGTTTATGTTGTACCAATACCTTACTCTTTTGATTATTAAAGTCTTATAAGTCTTGAAGTCAGATAGTGTAAGACCTTTAACTTCATTCTTTTTCAAAAATATTTTTATTATAATAGATTCTTTGTGTTTTCATATAAATTTTAGAATCAGTTTGTTGATTTCTGCTAAAAAAATCTCTCCTGATTTTGACTGAGATTGTGTTGAAACTATAGATCAACTGGGGAGAACTGACATAGTAACAACAGTGAGTCTTTTAATCCATGATTTTCCCTTGAAGTCTTCTTTAATTTTTGCCAGCAATATTTTGGTAGTTTTCAGTGGTAAGATTTGATAGTTATTTGGTCAGAATTATTTCTAAGAGTTTCATACTTTTCAGTGTGACTGTAAATGATGTTTTTCATTTTTAATTTCCAGTTGTTTGTGGCTAACATATAGCAACTAAAATTGATTTTTGTATTGATTTTATATTTTGCAACCTTTCTAAATGTACTTATATTTTAGTAGCTTTTGACGTATGTATTCCATAGGACTTTAACATAGACAATCAAGTAGTTTGTGAATAAAGAAAGTTCTGCTTCTTCTCCTACTGTCACTTTAACCTCAACTGTTGTTCAGTCCTAGTCCATAAATTAAGAAATACAGAAACTGATGTCCAAGCAGAATGAATTCACCAAGTTCATTTTATCTTTGAAAGATAGATTCAGAACTGAATTGGAGTCTCCTGACACCGTATCTACTATATTCACACAAATTATTAATGTCTTTAGGAATAAGATTCTCACTCAAGCTGTCCTAAATAAAAAGGTACTTACTCTCTTCTCATCCCAAGAGATATCAGAAAAGATAGCTTCTAATACTCATCTTCAAGTATATTTCTGATAGTTAATTGCCCACCTTAAAGTACATTTCTGAAACAAATTTTGGGGAAATCTCATAAAGGACTTTATTTTATCTAGTCCCAAGCCCCATCTTAGGCTCTAATCGATCTCCCTACCCCCTCTTTTTTTTAAAGGTTTCAAGGAAGTGGGTTTCATCCCACCTTCATCTCCTTTGGAAATTGCTAACACCTCTGTACCTTTTGGGGTCTTTCTCTTACAAGCCTGCTTGCAGAATATGAAACTATATTTTTGCTTTCTTCTTTCTTAATGTCCTGAAGATAAGCACACAGGCCCATTTTATTTTAAGGAGCTCAGTGCTAATCACTATGGGGAAACAGATGGTAATAGCAAAAATAGCATTACCAAGAAAGTTACAAAGGTTCTAGAAATTTAAAAAAAATTTTATGATTATATTCTCTGACTCATGGTTTTTGGCTCCCTGTAAAGAGATAATGATCAGTCTTTGGTTTACTGTTTTCATTGTTTACGGTTGGGCTCCTCACCCGCTTCTAACAAAGGAATTTTCTTTTACACTCTTTACACATGACATTCTTTCTAATCAGAGGATGCAGTAAATCTAAAGATTTAATAAAGAGAAGCATTGTATTTCCTCAAGTGGGAAGTTCATATCTCTGCAGCTTTTCAAAATTGGTGACAGTCATCATCCTACCCAAGAAGTGATTGCTTAGAATATTTCTACACTAAGACTCTGGGTATACACAGTTGAATTCACACCAGGAAGTCCTAGTAAATAAAATTCAAATTCAGAGTCTGATTAGGTGAGGTTTCCAGAGGCTAGTAAAACTGAGAGGGCAACTCTTACAGTTCCCAGAAATTAGTGAGTAGGTTTTAGGGTTTTTCTGTTTCGTGGAGTTCAGAGAGCAGGTCAGAATAGGGAGACAGTCCAGAGTTAAGAAAATGTCTACAGAGTAGACAGTGCGGGGATTAAACAGATCACTGGAATTGGAAATGAAGTCAGTGTTATCTGACTTGTGTCAGATAAGAGAAGGCAGTAATAAGGCAGCAATACTAAAAGCTGAGCCAGAGTGGTGCCTCTAAACTGAACAGGAGCTAAGACAGAATTCCTTTGGTGTCACTGATTATAAAGGGGAGTTTCAGAGAGTCAGGTCAGCAGCCTGGAAAAGTATTCTTGAAGGCTCTTGACATTTAGCTACATCTGGTCCTGACTTTTCTTTCATCTGGTCTGCCTTTAAGATGATATCCTTTGTCAATTGTCCACATGTTCTCAGCTCAATTGAACCTATTGTGTAAGTTCATAGATGCTTACAAGTGGCATAAACACTGAATGATCCTCTAGTGCAGCCCCCTCACTTAACATATAATGAAAAAGATATACATTTATGAAAAAAAATATGAGACAAGAGTGACATTGTGATGGTCCATGAGGTATGGGGGAGAGCACACAAACAGATGTCAACAGACCTTGAGGAGATTCCTGCTTAAGTCCTCTCTACATTGTGTGGTTTCATCGTCTATAACACTTGTGTTTCTTGGGTAACTGCATAGTTTGAAGATAAAATGAGATGATGCTTGTGGAAGTTCTTTGCAAATTGTGAAGAAAAACAAAGCCCAGGACTCAGACAACACTTTTGATACACTTTTGATATCACAGACTGGGTAGTTATCAATACCAGGAACCAGAATTTGGAGAATTTGTGAAAGATTATTTATAGGTACATATAAGGAAAAAATAAATGACCAGCAAACATCATAAGCTAGGGGGAAAAGGACACAATGATATAACAATAATGATAATGATTACCACTGGCTGAATGAATACAATTTTCTCATCTCATTGCATTCTCTCAGTGACCTTTATTTACATGATTATCTCTATTTTATGAATGAGGTGGCCATGACCCCAAGAAACTAGGGAAACTCTCCAAGGTCACACAGGCAGCTGAGGCAGGGTTGGGACGATCATTTTGATTATAAGTCCATGTGCTTCACTAATCACACTGCCCTGCCTCTTTAATAAAATAAAATCACTTGGAAGATGTTTAGGGACAACATTTTGGAAAGTGATGGTTTCTGTGTTCAGCCTGCTACTTCTGAACAGTCAGTAGGCCTTCATAACTTAACAAGAGATTAAGGCTTCATAACTTAACAAGAGATTACGGAGAGGTAGGTGGGTACTTAGCAAGGTGAAGCCCTGGGAGAAAGTGAATGTTTCAAAGAACAAAGTAGGCTTTCCAGGGAGATCTCAGTCAAGACATGAACAAACTATCCAATTACCTGTCATTCACAAATTTAAGGAGAAAACAAGAGATTTCCTCTGACCTACTGTTTGGAAAATAGGGTATGAAGTTGCCTCAATAAAAGGGGGCAGGAGAGCCTTTTATTTTACTGATAATTCTTTAATGAGGGCTGCAGAGGCACTGGTCCCAGTGTCAGCAAGTAAAGCTAATTAAACTTGGAAATGGCCTTCCTGGATTGGAGCAACCAAGAAAACCACTTCTTTCTCCCAAACTATCGACTCTCATGCAGGAATATTTCATTAACATCAGGGTTCTGATTATGTAAGAGCCAAGGATTTGCTGTCCAGGAGAATTTTGAGATTCCAATGAGAGTAAAATTAAGAGGAATGAGAAATTCCTCTTAATTTTATGCTGTGTTTACATTGGCTAATAGCAGAAACCAGAACTATCAGATTTTGACAAAAACCAATTTAGACTCCATCACTAGATTTATTAAAGGAAAATCAAATTGAATCTTCTGGAGGTCTGGGGGACCTAGCTTGGTGCTCACATCTCAGAGTGGTTGTGAATATTAAAAGATTAAATGAATGGTTCTGAATGGAAGGCTGTTTCACCCTCTGGTCTTCCCAGTGGTAAAGAATCCACCTGGCAAAGCATGAGATACAAGAGACTGGGGTTCAATCCCTGGGTTGGGGTGATCCCTTGGAGTATGAAGTGGCAACCCACTCCAGTATTCTTGCCTGGAAAACTCTATGGGCAGCAGAGCCTGGCAGACTACAGTCCATGGGGCTGCGAAGAGTCAAACACAACTAAGCGGCTGAACACACACTTCTGTCCTTAAGTGTTGCCAATATTTGCCAAGATACCCAAGTAAGAACGGAAAAATTCTTGATTTCTCCCTCCTTACTTTCCATATCCAGTCAATGATTGTTTCCTTTTGTCTCTGTCATATGCTATGTCTGCTCCTTCTTCTCCAACAGAAATTATTCACTTACACATCTTGTTACCCAGGATAGACAGTAAGTTCCTTAAGTTCAGGAATATGTCTTATTCAACTTTATAACCACAAAACTAAGAAGCAAGGCCACCTATGTCAATATGACTTAACTGTAAAGATAACACTATGAACAAATGAATAAATGCTGTTGTAATTCTGGCAAACTTACTTATTCAGACAACAAGTTTGTTCATCTGTGCAAATAGTTCTTGGCCAACAGTCTTCTCTCTGGGGCAAACAATTCACTTATCAAACAATTCTTTTTTCATCAAGAAATTTAAATTTTTATATTCACCAGTTTTAAATTATTGTTGTGCATTTTGTCCAGTTTTAACAGCATCCCATCTTGAAAGACTCACCTTAAATCATTTGAATCCAATCTCCAAAACCCTATAAATACCTTTCTCTAACTTCTCTTTTGAGACACTAAGACCATCAATGTGGGTTGCCACCTTGTTGCAGGAACATTTAATAAATTCAGCTTTGCCTGATGAACAAGTTTCTCTGGTGGTTTCTGTGAAGGAGTCAACAAATATAGTTTGTTGGAGTAAATAAATATAGTATAGGAGTAAATAAATATAGTTCATGGCACATAATGTGTTTTTTCATTAAGTGAGTAGGCAGAAATTTGGGTAGTGTGTTGTATATGAGAAACATAGAAGGCAAAGGTGGATACAATACTGGAGGGACGCTACGTGACCTGGCAGAAGTATTTCATAGTTCTCATGTGATAAGAGAATATTGATCTTATTAACAACAGTAAACCCAGGGGCTGAAAGTGTATGGCATGTTTCATTTCTCAATCTGAAATAATTATATCCATGAATTCTCAGTAATCCTTATTTTCACTTTACCCTGGGCCAGAGTTCTTCTTGTGCTCCTAATCCATTTCCTACTTTATCCATCTGTCTCCTCCTAATAGCTCTGCTTCTAAGAACCTAATTGCTTAAGTGTGCAGTCAGGATTAGGAATTTTTATGATTCACTTGTATTCATTAAGTTGTTACGTTTAATAGGAGATGTTTGATCATGAAAATACCTTAATATTTGGAATAAATGAAGGAATCAATATGCTTTATTGAATGAGCCAAAAAAGAGGTTTACAGAGGGTAGGGGAAAGAAAGCAAATAAATTATATATACATGGATTCTTGATATTTTGAAATGAATTGTCATGAGACCCTAAAACTCTGAATTCACAAAAACTAACATGTTTTGCTATTTCCCCTATGAGTTGTTTACCAGGTAAAAAATAGTGTGCAAAGCAAATCCCTACTGAATTGCAGATGCTGACTTGATGAGCAGTCTGCTTGGCTAACTTCCTAGCTAAAATAGTCCCCTTCCAACCTTATTCTCCATACAGATCCCCAAATCTTAGGCATCATAATTCAAATCCATGCCTCTGCAATAAACTCTGTTATACCCTGAGTTTAAACTCTGTTAAACTGTTATAAACTTTGAGCAATAGTAACTGTTGAAATCTGAATATTGAATCTAGGAATGATAAGGTTCTACTCTTTGAGATGTGCTCTTATTTACTCAATTAGCTGATGGTAATCTTTCTGAAATTAATATTCTGAATTTAAAGTGTTTTTATTTTCACCTTGATACAATAGGCATGATGCTGGACAGAGTAGGTGTTCAAGTGTTTGCTGAAGATATAAATTAATTTCCCTTGGTGAAGTGAAATATAGAAATGACAATACATTTCCTCCGGTCACAAGAGGAGCCAATAGTGGTGTCTGATGTGGTGACCACACATAGGTTTTTCCTAGGAAAATCCCTATTATACCTGTTTTCCCATTCAATCTATCTTGAATTTTTGGAACAAAAATATCCAAATTTGGATGGTAAATTGTAAGATCACTTTCTGTCTACCTCTGATCTTATCTCTCAGAAATTTGAAACTTATTAATTGGTTGTTTTCATTTTTGTTTGGAATTTTTTTTTTCCTGAAGTTGAGAAGGTAGTCTTTCTCTGAGAATTACAGAGTACTGAAAGTGAACTCATATTGTAAGAAGTTCTCTCAATCCAGTTGGCACTTTGCCTCACAATTCAGACTCTGAGTATTTCATACCTGTGAATTGCTAGAGTATTTAAATTAAGTCATTTTGAGTAACAGACTTTTTGTACATTTGCCAATCTTCCCTGCAGATATTTTAATAAATTATCTTTCCTTGTTCTCAATCAGGTTAAGGGAATGGAACTGGCTTTCATTTTTAAGAATCTTAGATCTCAAGAGATTGTCAGTTCATGAAATTGGCCAATCAGTATGTGGACATATATGTTAGTTTCTGCAGGTTGTAACAGAGAAAGAACAATGAAAAGATCTTGCAAGAAAAGTGTGATCCTGCCCACATTTTCTATTCCTAGAGGGGAAAACTTCTATACTTTCAGTTTATGCTGAGGCTCAAGATTAGCCTGCAAAGGCCAATGGAAAATAAACATTTATTCATTCATACATTCAGTGATATTTATTTAGTATTTGCTATGTTAACAAGCACAATTTCGGTTTCTAGCAGACACTGAGATAGATAAAACAGAGTATCAGGTTTCTAGCATCTTTTGATATATGGATGGGGCTGAAAAGCTAAGTTTCTGTTTTCTCAAAGGGAAACAAATAAAAGGAAATAACATTTTAGAGCTACACAATTTTAAAAGGTCTCATGTTCCTAAATTTTCAAATAATCTTCTGTTGATCCTCAAAGGTACCTATGGAAAGCAAAATCATCTCTCCTGAGGGGTTTCTCTTTATATAGACTCATATTAATTTAGCAAAATATTGTGGCTTAGTAATTATTGTCAATTGCATTTTTATTGCAGAGGAGGAAAAACAAAACTTTTTGTCTAATAGTGGAATACCAAATAATTCTTGAAATGGAAAATGACTTTTCAGATACCATTTTAGTGTCATTATGACTTTACCAAAGACAGTGTTCATCAAGCCAAGTTATTATTAACACTCTCTAGTGTAGTAAATCCAGATTCCACTTGGTCACTTACTCCAGCATATAACAGCTTTTAATGGCAGTAAATATTTTTTAGGAACAAATGTTAAATCTCCTTCCCCATGTGAATGCTACATCTGATTCTCTTGCTTTTGGCTCAGTCAAGATAGAGATAATCTGGTTGCTCTCCTAGGAGCGTTAAGACTTCCATTAATTAAACGATTGGCACATTTGTTGAGGTTCATAAGACTCTAAATTATACCTTAGGAAATAAAACATGCTTGCAATAAAAAGGAAAGAAAAACTTCCAAGCTATAGAAAGGCCAAAAGTATGGTCCAGGCCAAAAAATATATTGGGAAGAGGGAGCTAGGAAAAGGATCTTGGAGAGTATGAGACTCTTAATAGGCATTGAAGCAGAGTAGCTAAACAGAAACTGAACAGAAAAGAGAAGTCATGGAAGTGAGGAAAGGCATCATGGACAGAGTTCCATAAAAGAGTGATTTTTAAGGCAAAATTCAATTTTAGTTATTCCTAATATCAGAGATCATATGCTACCTAAGAATATTTATTAAATAATCATAAGAATAATATTCTTATTAAAGAAAATGCCAAAATATTTAAGATAGGAAGAACAACCAAATTTACCTCTAATCATGCTATCCCTTCCCACCCATTATTGGTGTTTTAAGGTAGTTAATTCCAGACTTATTCTGGGCATTTTTAAAGCATGGTTTCAACCACGTTTTATCATGTTGATCTTTCAATTTAATGCAGTAATAAGCATTGTCTATGTTAATATGCATTTATTTTATTCCATTATGTGCATTTCCCATAGTTTTATTGGATAATTCATATATAGTTTTACCTTTGAATAAAATCCCACTCATTATTATTATAAATCATTTTGCAGTTACCATCTTTGTTAACTGCATCTTTGTATATAACACATTTTTTCAGCATTCAGTCACTTCGGTGGGAAATATAGAGGAATGAACAAAACACAGACTTTGGAGTTCAATCTAATTTTGATTTTTATTTCTGCCACTTATAGCTTGTGATTTTAGGCAATGTGTCTAACTTCTCCTGAGCCTTGGTTTCCTAAAATATAAATTGAGCATCACTAAGCGACTTAGCAGCAGCAGCAGCATAGTTACTCTGTAGTACTATATTAAAAATGAGAATTAATAATTGCAAAGTGTGAAGTGCTTAGAACAAGTGCTGGAGTGAATGCTCAATTAATGATGGTTATTATTTTTAATATTGTTTTTAGTATTAATCTTGATATCATATGGATCCCTTGAGGATAATGGGGATTACTAAGACTATCTCGGAAGGTAGGGGGATCCTGTAAGGAAAACATGAAAAATAAATTCGGAGATATTCATAGCCTGGTTTAGTAGGATCTGAGTGTCTGTTCAAATCCTGCTTCTTCACGTAAGAGGGAGCTCCTCTTAGTTCCTCTTCTAGGAGTTGTTTATGATTCTAAACAAGATAGTATTTTAATGAAAGCAATATTTTCAAGAAATCAATAATTCATCTTGCTTTTTCTCCAGGTTAAATAACCCCAATATTATTAACCTTTCCCTAACAGACTTTATGCTTTGCAGACAAATTCCTTTGAATTCTCCCGGTGGCTTTTCCACTTGGTAGATATGACTTATATTTAAGTCTGTGATGTGACTCCTCCCCAACCCAGTCCTGACCCTAATACAGATAACTACTAGTTTGGAACAGAAAATTAAAAATTTGAATTTGCTAACATCAGAAAAACAAAAACAAAACCTCTATAATTGAATCCTGATTCCATATCTTAGTCTAGCAAAATTAATTAAATGTCCAAGACTTGAAAGGAGACTGTATAAAATACTTTGGTAGGTATTTTATTACTGAACTCTTAATATACACATACTCATGTAAGTCCTTCAAAGATTTATTCTCTCAATTACCAATCAAAGGACTCGTAAAGATAGAGGCAGTGGACCAGGCAGGATGAGAGCTGCCTAGGAAGACAGATGCACTCTCTGCAGCATCTGAGCTTTAAACAACCTTACCTGCGGCTCACTCCTGGACCAAATGATGGCTGACAAAGCTGCTCAGGATGACCCATTTAGACTTTTAAAAAGCTGCAGTTCCCTCTTCTTAGGATTAATTAAGATTTAGACTAAATGGGTTGCTTCTTAAATCTTATTTGTAAGAAGTTAGAAACTAATTCTTTTAAGGCAGGAAAAAAAAAAAAAAACTAGCAAAAAACCTAAGCAAATACAATATTTAAAAAGTCATTGAGCCATTCTTTGTTTCTTTTCAGGAAAAAAGAAACAGTTAAATAAAGGACATGACCTTACTCAATTGTGGGCACTTTTATTGAAATCCATAAACATTGTGACTGCCTGCTTGGAATTGGATTTATTTCACTTCTTTCATGGGCATGAATGGCAGTTGTGAAGGGCATTTGTTTGTGGGATTTTCTAATATTCCTAAAGAAGGCTTTCAATAGCATTGCACTATCTATATTGATTTGCTTTTCCACAGATATATCAAAACCTTCACTGAAGTAATTAAAATAATATTTACAATATTGTTTTACTATGTATGATAATGTATCATGCTCATGCTCAGTCACTCAGTCATGTCTGTCTCTTTATGACCCCTTGAACTGTAGTAGCCCACCAGGCTCCTCTGTCCAGGGAATTTTCCAGGCAAGAATACTGGAGTGGGTTGCCATTTCCTCCTCCAAGGGATCTTCCCAACCCAGGGATCAAACCTGCATTTCCTGTGTCTCCTGCATTGGCAGCCACTGAGCTGGGAAGCCCCTTATGATAATGTAAACATTAACACACTATAAGCTCAGGAAATTAACATATACAAGTCACATAAAATATCTCCAAATAAAAACACTTTTTCATTTTCCTAATACTGAAATATGACTACATAATTCTCTTCTTAAACTCATCTTCCACTGAAGGTATGTCCTAGAACTTCGGACAGATATGTTTTCCTGCCCTCCAGTATATCCTGCCATCTATTATCAATTATTGGTAAACAAATATTTGAAAACACTTAAGGGGATTTCCATTTAAAGTTATCCAATGTTGAATTACCTTATAATGCTCATCTTTAATACAGTAAAAAAAAAAAAAAAAAAAAAGTGAGGAAGAAGGGAGCAGAACAGGGCACAGGCTATGTCAAGGGGGAAAGGTAAAGGGAGGGGGCAGGTATTTGAGGATTGGAATTTGATGTTTGATGTTTACAAAGAGCCATAGCTAGGGGATATGCCAATTCTATATATCCGTGTTTAGTAACCATTTAAAAAAAGTTATTACCTCCTGAAAAATTTTTTTTTTTTGCCTTTTAAGGCATTTTTTTTTTCCTATCTCTGTCTCCTCCCTATAAAATTTTAGTATCAAAGATATACTGAGTATCTGCTTTTTTTTTTTTTTTTTTACTATATATACATCTGTTTTTTAAACTTAAAAAGAGTAAGTTTCTTTTTTCTTTTTCCCTCCCACTTATGTTTACTCCATTGGGAGTGATATTGAGAATCCATGCTCTACGTAAGCTTCTTGTGAGAATTCATGTTCTGTGTGCTTAAGAAATAATTTGAATACTCAGTGTGGCTCAACAGAAGTTATGTATATCATAAAGAACTGGCAAAAGTCAGGGCTATTTGAATGGAAAAGATGAGAGCCACTGTCCTTCGTTTTGGGTTTATATAGAGGAGGAAACCCCAAGGTTCTTTTGGCAGAAACTACCATGTACCACATTGTCAGCATGAGGTCAGCTTTGAGTTAATCTCCTGTCCATGGAGTGGGACTTTCCTCCTACCGTGAAATTCACTCACTGATTCCACTAATGCTCACTCGTCAGCTTCTATGTTGGATGTTAAGGTGGTATTTATCACCTGGCTGTGGAACGTATCCATAAAATCAGAAGTGTGTCATGTACTAGTACCACAAATACAATTTTTCAAATAATTCTACTCATTAGGCTTTTGCTGGTGTCTTTTAATATAATCAAGGTCAATTATTGTATCTTTTTAGTAGTCTTACATAGCAATTTAAAAAGTTAGACTCTCAATTTGAGGGTTCCTTCATGAGCGAGAGGCATGCTTCAGAGTCCGTGTCTATTATGAGTTGAATTGCAACCCCACCCCACCCCGCAAAGAGATACGTTAGAAGCCTAACCCTCGTTACTTGAGATAGCACCATTATTTGGTGGCAAGGTCTTTACAGTTCAAATGAGGTCATTGGAGTGAACTCTACCTAATCCAGTATAACCAATTTCCTTATAAAAATCTGGGCAGTCTACTAGTCTTCTTGGACTGCTGAAAGAATATACTAGAGACTGAGTGGTTTAAACTACAGAAATTTATTTCCTCACAATTCTATAATCTAGAGGTTCAAGACCAAGGGGCCATCAGAGTAGGTATCTGGTGAGCCCTCTTTTGCAGGCTTTACTCACTATGTCCTCCTGTGGCTTTTCTTCTGTGTTCATGCAGGGAAAAACAGATATTTCTCTATTCCTTGTCTTTTCAGTCCTATCAGATTCTCATCCCTATGATATCATCTAACTTTGATTACCTACTTTTTAGGGCCTTTCTCCAACTACAGTCACAACATGAGTTAGAACTTCAACATATGAACTGGTGGTTGAGGGAACACAATTAAGTCCATAAAGACACGAAGACACACAGAAAAATGATGATGTGAAATGACGCAGGGAGAAGATGGACAAGCCAAGGACAAAGGCCTGGAATATGGCACTAAGCTTTAGATTTCTATCCTCCAAAACTGTGAGGGAATACATCTCTATTGCTTAAACCATCCAGCTTGTGGGATTTTTGCTACGGCAGCCCTAACATGTTAATGCAGCATGCATCCCATGGTCTGGTCTCATGAAGCAGACGTGGTCTAAGTTAGCCTCGTGGTCAAAGTCAAGCTCAAAGGAACAAAAGAAAAGTAAGTTGAGCCCAAGTCTTAGGAATCAAATTGTGAAAGCTTTTATCAAACCGATAACTGGTCCCTCATTCTGCTTCTGGCAAATAAATTCAGACTTAGCTGTTCCTATGAGGTACTGTTCACCTTCTGGCATTCTGGAGCAGTTATTATGAGGACAAAGGAAACTGTGGAAGCTTAAATGGAAAAATCAGATGAGGGTCATCAAAGTCAGGGTGGGGAAGAAAGGGTAGCCCAAAGTATGAGGCTGCGTGAACAGAGTGGGAATTACAGATAAGGTTGCTTTAAGGACACTAGTGAAGATAAAGAACCTTAGGAATGGAGAAATGAATAAGGATCCTGAAAAGTAATGAATTACCTAAAAGAGTTGAAGTGAGAGGAAAATATATTTCATTGAAAGTTTCCAGAGAGCATAGGGATCTGGCTGTGAGAACTGACCAGGAATCGGACAATGAGAGATTAACAAGTGAAACACATATTGCATATTCCCAGTAAAGATTATTTCTTTTGTTACCTTTCAAGAGCAAGTGTTCCTAGCTGCCCATGATGCCAAATTACCGGGATTCTTGGTCTCCCTTTAGTAAAGTGTGTTATTTTCTGCTTTAGCACTCTGTTTGGTTAAAAGACAACCTCTTTTACACAAAAACATGGAGCCAGAATTGACTGATGTGATAGTGTAGAATTAACAGAAAATGAAAACATACAAGGCTTCAGAGATTTGATGAGGAAACAATATGACTTTTAGCCATCTTAATTGCAACTCATTCTTTTCGTAGTAATTTTTAGAGATCTTTTAGAAGACTCCTAATTCTACTTTTCTATGTCTGGTAGAAAATATTACTCCCATATTATTACCATTTAAAAAAAATATTGCCAAAGATCCAGATATCTCCATATTATTGTGCTATGGGAAAGCACAGTTTTGGCCCTCTGTTTCAGCATGTATTTTTACCATTCAAAGTAGATTTCTTTTTCTATTGTGGTTGTTGTATTAGTATATAATGGAAGTTGTTTGCTTTTGCTAAAGCAAGAGAAAAAAAAATGGAAGGAAATCAACCATGATTTTTTTCAATGCTAATTTTTCCTGCAGAGATTGTTACTGATGATATGGCAGAAAACATATTGCTGTATTAACAAGGTCACTCAGTCACAAAATCCTATTAATGTGGAAAATAACAGAACCAAGCTGTGTGGTGACAAAGAAGACAAATTCTCACCTTGTATTCTTAAGATTCCTTGTTCACATTCACACGGAGGGCAGGGAAGCTGTGAACAGATTCAGGAGGTGTGCATGACTCTGTAAGAAATATAATTTATATACCATCAGTATCGACCATTTTCCAATTTTATTTGTTTTTTACTTTTGGCAAAAATAACCATAGCAAGCTAAGTCAAGAAATATTTTCTAATTTATGTTCATATTAAAGACTTATCTACAGAAGTATAAAAGGAACCTGCTGAGTAGAAAATTTCAAACCAAACATATACATTCATAATATCCCTGACATATTTACTTATTTTAGAAATAAAAGCACCAAATAGTCATTTGCATTTTGAATGATAGCAAATGCATTTCAGATTTAGTTGTCAATTTAATGAAGCCTCAAATATTGATTTTAGCAAAACAGTAAAGTAGGATATAAAATAAAAAGGATCATTATAACGGTACCCCAGAGGGAATAACTATGGTCACTTCAGTCAATGATAAACTCGTTTTAGTGGTGTGGACTAGACAAATAAAAATAAAGATTATCTTGATTTAGGTTAAGCTGGAAAAGAAATCTTGCAGGTTTATGGCTTCATAAATTGTTCTGAATGTTTAACATCCCATGAAGAAGAAGCAAACAATGAAGATACTTCACTCATGAATACAAAATCAGTATACTAAGACAAAAGCCTTGTAGTTCATATGTAGCGTCATTATCCATGTTTGCATGACTGAAGGGCCTTCTTTAATTATTCTCAAAGCATTTCCATGCGGACATTATAGACCAGTTAACTTTGTGTTTTAAACACCTACAACTCTGTCTGACTTAATGGCATTGTAGTTAACTGACACTTTTGTACACCAAGTTATTTGTTTTATGCTTTGGCTTTCTGTGGACTACAGATAAATTACACACATATTGAAAATACATGATTCTTACATAGAGTTGTAACAACTAACTGAATGCACCAAATACTTTCATTTCTCATTGAAAACAGGAGGAAATTAACATCAGAAAAAAAGAAAAAAGTTACTTGTTTTATTAACTATAGGACTGGCAAGCAGAATTACAAAAGAATTAAGTTTTATATCCATTTTTCAGTCCGTAATAAGCATGCTGTGGCAAGGTTCTCTTGAAATCCAGAAATAAATCAATCTTGTCTTTCAACTGATCTGAAAACTTCTCAATGAATGCAGCATCATGACAGGTCCCACATAGTTAAACCTATGTCAAGCCTCTATCTGAGTATTCTATTCAAATAGAATTTCTGGAATAGATAACTAAATAAATAAAGTAGAAGTTTGATACATGCTTGTCAATGGTTCATTTCAAAAATTCTTTGTTGCCTACTGTGGTAAGTTATCTTGGAATTTGGTTCTTATTTCCAGTAAATTCAGTTTACCCAGAGAGTAAGAGTTAGATACATATAAAAAGTCCAGATTAAGAAATAATATTATAGGTTTAAGGACAAATGATTGTTCTAAATGGATTCAGCCTAAGAAGAGAAGGATGGCATCACTATGACATGAAAAATGGACCATGAAGGACTGTGGAATTTGACTAGTTGAATTTAGAAGAAGACAACTTATGAGATAGAATTAGCATAAAGCAAAGAGTCAGAAAATAACAGTAGAGGTTCAGCAAATTAGAGCTGTTGGGGGAGTGTGTAATTTCCTGGGTTCTGTATCATCACAACAAAAATTTGAAGTGATGAACCAGCATTAAAGCCCTCGGATAGACTATGTCACAGCTCTCAGATCAGTGTTACAGCTCAGTTTTATTTAGAAAATAAAGGAAAATACATCCTCGAGGCATGAGGGCATGCCGACCCAAAAGACACAAAGAGAAGAGAGAGAGAGCAAGAGTGAGAGAGAGCGCGTGAGAGAGACCCCACCCCTTTGGCTCCTCTTTTTGTATGCCCCCCCCACCCCGCCCCTCCCCGCCCCCCCCCCCCCCGCCCCCCTCGGGCCTGGCCTATGTAAATTGGGCTAGGCAAAAGTGCTGTTTGTTCTACCTGAGGTCCTCACTCTGGCCTTTGGACCTTCCTTTGTTCTATTTTTGTGGGCTGGAAACCTTCCTTGTCTTTTAGCCACTGCCATTCTGGACTCCTTTTTCCTATTCTAACTACTTAACATTCCCCCTTCAAAAAATGGGAGGCCCAATTCTTTGGGAATAGAAGTGTGGAGCTCCTTCTGGCTACTTCCCACTGAACTGGGACAGCAGGGGTCATTGGGCCTCCCCCTCTTGCTAGTCTCAGGTCTCAGAGTCTTTGTAGCCATGTCCATCTGAGGTTTTCCGTGGTCCGCTATAGTTTTACATGTCTTTGTTGAACTGGCACTGCATGTTGTAGCTTGTTGACCTGGGCAGAGACAAAACAGGTTAGACAATTGATAATACATGGAGCAATCATAAGCAGCATCAATATGGCATAACAAGGACTAGTAGGGGCATTGCTAAGTCACTTCAGTCGTGTCCAACTCTGTGCAACCCCATACACGGCAACCCACCAGGCTCCCCCGTCCTGGGATTCTCCAGGCAAGAACACTGGAGTGGGTTGCCATTTCCTTCTCCAATAGTAGGGGCATTAGCCAACTCCAAATCCCATGCCAGGATGTCCCAAGTCCCTTCTTGTTCAGGGATCAGGAGATCTATCTCCTGTCTGTTTTGCAGTATGACCCCTGCCAAGCTGTGTTGGCTCTTTAGAGGTGTCCTGAGATATCTTATCCCCAGAAACTAGATTTTGGGAGTGTTCATTAGAATGGCACTCATTTGTAGTTCTGAATAGATATCTGAGATCTCCCAGGGGCTCACAGGTATATTGAGTGTCCTGTTCTGTTTTATTCCACAGCTTGACTCGTGAGTAGTGAATCTAGGAGTCATGTCCTGGTACCTTGACTACTGTGGGGGTAGAAAGTATTACAGGGTAGGGGCTCTTCCATGTGGGCTGGAGTTGAGCCTTTCGGGACCATCTTTCCAGACTTTAATTAGGACTCGAGTCCCTGGAACATATAGTGGTGACTTCTTAGAATCTTTTGGGTCCTGGTTTACACCTTACAAGTGTATATCCTGTTGGAATTGCCCAATGGCCATGGTATAAGACTGGAGGGTCTGAGCTCTGGATCTAGGAAGAGGTCATTGACATAAACAAACGGTCTCCCATATAGCATCTCATAAGGATTAAGACCAACCTGATCCTTAGGGGCAATATGGGTGTGGAGGAGAGCTCTTGATAAAGCTTCCTTCCATCCCAGGGAGGTCTCCTGGGTTATCTTTTTTATTGCTGATTTTAAGAATTGGTTGGCTCTTTCTAATTTTGCTGACGACTGAGGCCTTCAGGCACAATGGAGATAATAAATAATGTCCAATGCTTTAGAGACCCCTTGGGTGAACTTAGAAGTAAATGATGTCCCATTGTCACTTTATAATGACCTGGGCAGACCAAATCTCAGAATGATTTCATGGAGCAGTTTTTTTTTTTTTTTTTTTTTTACCACCTCCTCAGCCTTCTCAGTCTGGGTGGGAAAGCCTTTAATCCGTCCTGTGAATGTATCTATCATGACTAATAGGTATTTATACTCTTGAGAAACTGGCATCTGGGTGAAGTTCATCCGCCAGTCCTCTCCTGGGTAGGTCCCACATCATTGGACAGGCTGGCCAGCTTGGGTCTTCGAGCTCCTTGGGGGTTGTTTAATTGGCATGTGGGACAAGAGGAGACCACTTGCCTTATAGTCGTTTGGAGGCCTATTCCTCTGAATGACGTTTCTAGTAATCTTTGGAGGGCCTTTTCCCCTAAATGAGTAGTGGCATGTAAGGAGTTAACCAACTTCCATTGGAGGTTCCCAGGCAGAAAAAGGAGTCCCTCCTTTTGAAACCACCCCGTATGATCTTCTTAAAAGCCCTCACTCTTAGCTTTAAGAGTCTCACCTTCAGTATATGAAGGGGTTGCTGGCAAATTAATCTGTGGAGCTATGGTGGCAATTCCTTTTAGGTCATTGTTCTGTAATGCTGCTCTCTTAGCTGCCTGATCAGCTGCTTGGTTCCCTTGTGCCACTTCTGTGCTCCCTTTTTGGTGTCTTTTACAGTGGGAGACTGAAACCTCAGTGGGCAGATGGACTGCCTCCAAGAGTCTAAGGATGATCATCATATTTGATTGGGGACCCTTGGGTGGTCAAGTGGCCTCTTTCTTTCCAAATAGCAGCATGTGCATGTAGCACCAGAAAGGCATACTTGGAGTCAGTGTAAATGGCTATTCCTTCTCCTTTCCCAGCTCTAAAGCTCAAGTCAGGGCTATGAGCTCAGCTAATTGGGCTGAAGTACCTGGTGGCAGAGGCTTAGCCTCTATGGTCTCAAAATTGAGCATATCCGGTTCTTCTTTTTCCATCCAAGACAAAGCTGCTTCCATCAGTGTACCAGATTTTCTCAGGATCGGTCAGAGGATCTTTTGACAATCCCTCTTGGGGTTTTGTCCAGTTGTCCAAGGTTTCTAGGCATGAGTGAAAAGGGAGAGAGCCCTCAGGGGTAGGCAAGAGGGTGGCTGGGTTAAGAACCTCACAAGAGGATATAGTGAGGCCTGGATTTTACATCAGCACTACTTGATAATCTGAGGATTCTTTGATCAGACATCCATAAATGACCACTCTCATTTAGGAATTGTTTCACTTGGTGACTGGTAAAAATATTTAGTTTGCCCCCAAAAGAGAGTTTTAAAGCATCTTCTATCAGGATTGCAAGAGCTGCCAGATTTCGAAGGGAGGGAGGCCAGCCTCAGGCAGTTGGGTTGAGCCTCTTGGATAAGTAAGCTACAGGCTCCGGCTCAGATCCCATGAGTTAACATTCCCAAGGCTATTCCTTCTCTTTCATGGACATAAAGTTGGAATGCTTTTTCTGGGTCTGGCAACCTCAAGGCAGGTGCTTGAGTTAAGGCTTGTTTTAGTGTAGCCTCTGCCTTCTTTTGAGGAGTTCCCCACATCACTGGGATTGAATCATCCCGTCCCTTTAAGTTTTCATATAAGGGCTGGGCAATTAGACCATAGTTGGATATCCAGACTCTACAATACCCAGTTATCCTCAGGAAAGCTTGCAATTGTTTTCGAGTCATGGGGGAGGGCAACTGGAGGATTCCTTGTACGCAATCAGAAGACAGCCTCCTGGACCTGTGAGTAATCTGAACTCCCAGGTAAGTGACCTTTGTCTCAACCATCTATGCCTTAGCATGGGAGATTTTATATCCCCACTCTGTCAAAAAATTTAGAGCCTGAATTGCATATTCTTGGGCAATCTGGAGATTGCTCAATTTTTCTCATCTGGAGAGCAGATTAGTAGGTCATCTATGCATTGTAATATTTTCCGATTAGGTCCCAGGTCCAGATCTAGGAGATCCTGGCTAAGAGCCTGTCCAAACAGGTGGGGGCTATCTCTGAACCCCAGGTAATAGTGTCCAAGTTATCTGTTGGTGTTTTTCTCCTGGAGCCTCTCACTCAAAGGCAAAAAGATATTGGGATTCTTTAGCCAGTGGTATGCAAAAAAATGCATCTTTGAGATCTAAGACTGTAAACCACTTGGCACTGGGTGGGATTTCTCCCAAGATTACATAGGGATTGGGTACTGTGGGATGGAGGGGGACTGCAGCTTCATTTATGATCCGGAGATCTTGAACCATTCTCCAGGTTCCATCCTTTTCTTTTACTGAGAGGATCGGGGTGTTACATGGCAAATTGGTGGGGACCAATAGTCCACAAGCAAGGAATTTATTTATTAGAGGCTGTAGTCCCTCCTGAGCCTCTCTTCTGAGGGGATATTATTTCTGGTTAGGAAACCAAATTGGATCTTGGAGGAAAATGATGACCAGTTCAGCTTGGTGGGCTCATCCAGGAGTCCCCTGGTCCCACACCTGGGGGTTAATTTTGTCCTCCCATAGGTTTTGGTCCCTCTCTATTAGAGAAGGTGTAATGGGTTCTTCAGTAGTAACCAGAAGCTGTAGGGCTCTAGGGGCTGGAAAGCTTCCCATCACAAGGGTGGTTCCCAGTTTAGTGAGTCTCTCTCTTCCCAACAAGGGAGTAGGTCACTCAGGGACCACCAGAAACTGGTGGGAAAATATTTGTCCATCTCAGCAACAAAGACGTGCTCAGGTGAATCCTTTAGTAGTTGTTTTTCCTGTAGCACCCAAAATGGTACAGGTTTGGGAGGAGAAGGCTCTGGAGTAGGAGGTCAGGACACAGTAGGTATTCCCTGTGTCAACCAAGAAATTCTCAGAACTATCTGCCACATCCAGTTGCACTCTTGGCTCCAGCCCCGTGATGGTTAACTGTGACAGGCAGGCTGGCTGGAGCAGGCCACTTCAGCCCTGTTAACCATCCTGAGGGAAGGCTTGGCACTTGACCTTGAGGCTCTTGGGTCCCGAGGGCAGAGTGCTGCCCGGTGTCCCAGTTGATGGCATTTGTAGCAAGCCATTTTAGGAGACTTGTCATGGTTTGGACACTCTTTGGCCCAATGCCCCACCTGTCTACAGATTAGGCATTTGCCTCATGCCTTGTCCTTCAAGGACTCGGGGTTTGCCATTGAGCTTCCCTGGAGGGTGCCCAGCATCTGGGCATCCCTTGTCTCTTTCCTTTTCTCCCTCTCCTGGGCCTCGACCTCCCTCTCCTGTTCTCTGTTATAAAAGGTATTGGTGGCTGGCTGGACCATCTCATCTAAAGAGGCAGCAGGGTCCTGCTGCTATAGCTGTTATAACTTTATTTTGATGTCTGATGCACATTGGGACAGGAATTTGTCTTTTAAAATCACCTGTCCCTTGTAAGAGTCTAAGTCCAGATTGGTAAACTTTTGGAGGACCTCTTTTAGCCTTACCAGAAAGGCAATGGTGTTCTCGTTGGACTCCTGAGTTATTGCTGAGACTAGGCACAGTCCCACAAGTAATAGGCTTCCTTCTATTTCCATGGGTGGGCTTCCTTAGGGTTGAGTCTTCCTGAAGCTTATCCTACCCAGTACTGTTGCAACCTGAGAGCCAGGCGTCCCCGGGTCAGGGTGCAGATCCCCAGGCCAGCTGAGGCGTGACAGCCTCCTGGAGATTGAATTTCCAGGCAGGTCGAGGCATGTCAGCCTCCTGAGAATTGGGTCCCTGGGCAGGTCAAGGTGTGATGACCTCCTGGGACCCCCAAAGTGGAGTTGGGCATCCCCAAGGTCTCCAGCATGACCAGTGCTGGGTAGGATTGCTGCTGCTGCTGCTAAGTCACTTCAGTCGTGTCTGACTCTGTGCGACCCCATAGACGGCAGCACACCAGGCTCCTCCATTCATAGGATTTTCCAGGCAAGAGTACTGGAGTGCGGTGCCATTGCGTTCTCCGTGGGCAGGATTAAGGGGTTGTAATTTTAACTCATTGCCAGTTTGTTCACTGCAAATGGGAATAAATATCATGATGTAAAGCAATCCAAGCCTGTGCCCTGAGACTGGGAACCTGGTGAAAAAGTTATAAACCTTATCCTCTTATTGCTTTAAGAGATTGTAAGTCACTGATTTCCTCCCCTAGTCCTGCATAAGAGCAGGTTAGGGTGTCTGGAATGGTAAACATTTCATTGTCATAGACCCATTTTATGTAATAACAGAAGTAATGACAAAGGAGTGGGTTATCTGGCCCTGTTAGGGGCATTAAAGTATCTTAATAATAGGCTGGGTGGAGCAATGTTGCCTACAAGGGGGCAGGGTCCTGGTTGTAGGAGTTAGTAATTGGCTTAAGAACAAATTGGTAAGAGGCAACAGACCAGATGTTCCGTAAAAGTGGAGAGGAGATTTGATCCAGGGGTATGTTTGTAACTTTAGGAGAAGAGTGGTAAGGATTTGGGCCCAAATGGTCTGCAGGGCTGACTCCCAAAGTGGCAAATATTATCCCTGGAAGCCCAATTGTCTTTGAAGGGATGCCCAACAGATGGACTTCTAGCAGGCATCGTGTGCCTGTCGCCTGCCCTAGCGGGTCCACTGAGAGATGCTGTTGTTGCACATGTAGGAAACATGGAAGACGAAGGCCTGAATATCTGGAGGGACTGGATATTATACAGTATTTCCCTCCCAAGGGCCAGTTATTTTCTGGTTGTCCCTCCAGAAGATTGTAGAGGCAACATTGTGGGCCCAGATGGGGCTCAGGAAAAGAGCATGAAACAGGAGGGAAAGGGGGCAGGGCACAATTTTGGAAAGAATGACATAGCACAAGGGCATAACATAAACCGATTAAAATCAATTGGGTCTAAGATGACAAGTCAAATTCAAGTAAACCTTAATCCTCAATCTGCAAGCTAAATGACACACCCAGAGGTGACAGGACAGCTCCAAGCCACTGTCAAAAGATGGAGGAATAGGTGGTTCCCCAATCCTGGGGATGATCCTCCCACTCATTAGCATATGAATTCACCCCACTCGAAAAACCTAGCCAGACCACATTCCATGGCCTAAGCACTTGCCCTCTGCAATGGCCTATACCCTGTAGAGTGTGTTTCTCTCTGAATCCTAACAAATCAACCTCTTGCCTATCGCTGTGTCTCTAACTGAATTTTTGCAATGAGACATCAGAGCCTGAGCTTCATTAGGTCCTGAAGCCAGGCATCATGGGTTTTGGCTGAGCTCAAGTCCCGAGAGAGAGGAGCTGAAGGACAGGAGGAAAAAGCAGTGGGAAATATGTGCCAAGGAATCCCCTTCATAGCCTGCTGGAAAGTCTGCTAAATACCTGACCTGTGCTCACAGTTTTCATTGGCCTGATCCTTGGCACAAAGAAGATTAAGGACAGAAGAACCCCCACCAGCTTGGGTAACAGGTACTGGGGCTCAGCAGATAGTGCCTTTGGGACATAACGAGGAGTAGCCTTTCCAGAGTCCCTCAATTTCACCCACTGCCACTCGCCTGTTTGCTGGGGATTCAAGGAAACAAGAAATGAGAGATTGTAAAGGAATTAAGATTTTGTTAGGCATATGTCCCTCCAGCCATAGGAGTGAGGACCTCCTACATTAACTGGATGTCTTCTGGAATCTGAGACTGAGCCACATGAGCTTTCTGCTGAGTTTGTTTTCCACTGTCCCAGTTTCCAGCATGCTGGGCTTCTTGCCACTTCCCCTGCACTTGGTTTTCTTTGCATTCAGCTCCCACCATGGGAGCTTTCACCAAACTGGGCTCCTACTGTGCTTGGCCTCCTCCTTGAGCAGGCCGTGCCAGGGTTGTTTCAGCGACGTTAAATCAGAGTCACAGCACCATAGATGTTGAGGGAGTGTGTAATATCCTTGGTTCTATCTCATCACAACAAAAATTTGAAGTGACGGACCAGTATTAAAGCCCTCAGACAGACTGTGTCACAGCTCTTGGACAGATCAATGTTACAGCTGCGCTTTACAGCTCAGTTTTATTTAGAAAATAAAGGAAAATACATCCTCAAGATGTGAGGGCATGCTGACCCAAAAGACATGGAGGGAAGGGAGAGAGAGAGTGCGTGAGAAAGAGAGCGAGAGACCCCCAGCCCTTGGCTCCTCTTTTTATGTTTTTTGTTTTTTTCCGCTCCCTCTGGGCCTGCCCTGTGTAAATTGGGCTAGCTGTTTGTTCTACCTGAGGTCCTCACTGAGGTCCTCAGACCTTGTTTTGTTCTATTGTTGCGGGCTTTTCCCTTCCTTGTCTTTTAGCCACCGTCATTCCAGACTCTTTTTTCCTGTTCTACCTACCTAACAGAACCATACCCAGAGAGCTGAGAGTAAATAGAATTGGTTGAAATAGATATTAGTTTTTAAAATAAAAATATATTCAAATAAACCATGAATTAGAAAAACTGTACAACCGGTGAATAAATTGAAGAACTGGTTCTTTATGAAGAACAATATTGTAGATAAACCTTTTGCAAAGATAATTGAAAAAAAGGAGAAGAATTTTTAAAAATACTAGAATGAGGAAATGGATATAAATCAGATACAAAAGGACTTCTATGAAAATAAGATACCATCTGCTCAACCAGGAACAAATCAGATTATAAAACTGCAATAATAAAATGGAGACAAATTGGCACAAGGATAAACTTATGGACTAATAAAATTGGGGAAAATATTCATAAAGAAGTCTAGATACCAATATAAATTTAATACTTTATAAAGATGGCAATTCAAATCAATTAGAAAAATTATTCAATAACTCATGTCAAGCAACTGACTGATAAGTTAGGAGAAAGTTAGATATTTTTTCTCACACCATACACTGTGTAGGGACATAAGTAAAATCTTAAGAAAAATTTTAAATTGTTAAAAAAAATTATAGTTAAGTACACATTCTTGGTATGGCAAAAAGGCATTCTGAAAATGACTCAAATTCTACAATCAGCCACTTTATTTTAAACTTAAAAAATTATTAATTTTAATAATAAAAAAATAAAACTTTAATTTTATTTAAACAAGTAAGGAGACAAAAAGCCAATGAAATGTATTTAGAAAACAACAGAATAAGAACTGCTTTGTATAAATGGTTAAGGAAGTAAAATCCATTCATAGCCTCTACTTTTTAGTAGCTAAAAATCTAAACTATGTGGCATTGACATGGTATACTTACACACATAAATACATACACATTTGTATTTGAATGTGTTTTTGGATATGTGTGTGTGTATATGTGAGTGCGTGGATACAAGCATGGACATATAATATATACACGCATACAAATATCTCTAAGAGTTTTTATTTACAGCCAAAAAAAAAAAAAAGATTTGAGGAATGTTTGAAAGGATACCAGTTTAATCTCAAATTCCCTAGGAAGCTTGAGCAATAAAAGGTCTGAATTCAAGTACTATGTGGTACAAATCATACTTAGGAGCCTTCTTCACTGTCACGGTTACCAAGCCTCAGATCAAACAGAACTCAGTTGGGTCCTTTCATTGCAGGTGCTGCTTGTGAAAATTAAACGAGACCAGGTCTGCGAGAGCCGAGCAGAAACTTCACTGTTGATCAAGGAATAAACAAAGAAGGGCTTACACTCTAAAGACTCCTTCTCCCCGAGGGAAGCGAGGCCAGAAACTTTTACGAGGTAAGAGATAGGTGCAGCCATCAGAATTCTGGGAAAGGGGCAGCAATTTCTAGAATAGTTGGAGCATGCACTTTGGGCTTCTCTGCCAGGGCACTAATTAGAGGGAGGTCTTAGTGTGGTAATAAGGCAAAGACCTTCCCACACTTTTGGTCTCATCTGCGTAGGCGCTACCTTCCTGGTCAGGCCGCTTCCTTGGCCTGTTGGGTTCTGGGTGGTTCTGCAGTTTTGCATACGTGGCATCTGCCTTAATTTCTATTACACAAGCACAGTGGTGGGCATAGTCTAACGGACTGTGGTGCAGAAAAAAAGAAGGTAGGTTAGTCTGTGTAGAAGAGTGGATCTCTTCCCGCTGACTGCCTTATGGCCTCTGGAAATGTTCTCACTGCCTCTGCTGAAAAGGCTTCACCTCTGTCCTTACTTCTTTGCATCACTTCGGATGAGCCAAACTTGCATTTTGGATCCTTGACCTGGCTACAAGGTAAGTGGAACAGCTACTTGATTGTAGCTTCTGTAGTGAGAGGCAGCCACGACAGTGACTCCTCGGTCAAAAACAGGAAGAACTGTGGATTTGCAGGCTTGCATGTGAGAGTGCTGTGAGTGTGTTTATGTCTCTTTGCTTAGGTAGCATTTGATATTATTTTGCCAAGTGTAAATCATATTGTCAATAACTTTGGGTTTAAAGTATGTTACACGGTGGTTAGCGAAGTATTTTGGTGTATACACCAATACATAATTATGTTGCATGCAAAAGATTTTTCTGTCACTCAAGAATGTGTAGTCTGGGAGATAAAGCTAGCTTATGTGAAAAACATCTAAGGAATACTGTAAGACAGCCTATATTGTTTTGCAGTCATTGATTCAATTGACGATTGCTGGTGGAAATAGAGTGATTTAAGTGATTCAAAGAACTGAGAAGGCTTCATAGAAAAAGTACTATCTTCAAATGGATTTTGAAAGATGGATAATATTTATTACATATTGTCTACAAGTCAGTGTGTGGACAAATATGCTTGCACTAGTAATTATGAGTATATGTTCATCCAAGTCAAGATGCACTTGATTAGTGAGTTGGTTAGTAAACTGTGTTTAGCTCATTTCTTGGGTAGATTCAATTTTTCTCAAATAATCCACTGATTTTTGAACTAAAATAACTCCAGTTACTTATAAATAAACTTTTAATGAGGTAAGTGTACATAAAGAGTAGTGTACAAGTTACATGTATACATCTTGTTAAATATTTATGAAGTAAACAGACCAGCACACAGATTAGGAAACATACAATTTTCAGTTTCCTAAAAACCCCAGTTGTGTCTTCTAATCACTGCCTTCACAAAGCTAAAGGGTATCTTGATATCTCTTGCCATTAATGTGTTAAAATGTTAATGAATCACACTTGAGTCTGCATCCCCCACCCCCTCACCTGCCCGGGCATAGTAAAGCCAATCTACTGACACCTGCTTGCCATGAAGGACCCTGCAGTGTTTATTGCAGGGGAGTTCCAGGCAGCAGGTGCTCAAAACAACTGAATTCCCCCATAGCTTTCAGCCAAGCAATTTAAAAAGAACAATGAGGGAGGGGAGTTGTAGGGTGTGTGATCAATTGGAGGCACAGTTGTCTGATTGGTTGATGGTAAAGTAACAGGGCAGAGTCACAGGGATTAACATGATCAATCCTCAGGCTCCAATAGGTTGCCTTATGGTGGTCAAGTAGTTACCTTCTTCCATTTGGTGGGGGTTTTAGCATCTGTAAAATATTTCAGGAAATGTGCTTCAGATACTGTTATCTAAATACTTCAGGGAGAAACTAAAGCAGAGGGCCTGGAGAGGGGGAGGGCTGTATCCCAGGATGACTTTATAGGGTTCTGCTCATTTGCAAAAACACCTTCGCATATGCTTTTGAGCACTGGTATATCCTTAACTTTTTTGGTGAAATTAGCTGTCCAAATATTTTGGCCATATTTTAATTTGGTGGCCTCTTGTCATTGCTTTATCATTCTTTCTATATTCTGAATGAGTTCACCTTCTATTATTTGTGTTAGAACTATTTTCTACTTTTTATTTACCTTTTCACTCTCTTGTGTTTTTTGATTAACAAAGGTTCAGTTTTAACGAGGTCCAGTTTATCAGTTTTTCCTTTATGTATGGCTGGTGCTTTTATGTGTGTGTGTTCTGATTAAAACATATGGATGTACTATTGACCAAGCATTGATGATTGATAAAAACAATCTCACCAATGCACTATAGTGGAATTTTTTCACACACAAAAAAATGACTGAATTTTTGTGGCTCTCATTTTAGTCTTTCTATTCTGTTCAGGTGGTCAGTTTTGTAGATGACAATCAGTTGGCCTAAGAAAGAAATGGAAAATTCTGAGTCAGATTTGAGGATTGTAACCCAGGAAGAGTATCTTAGAAAGTTCTGAGAACTGTTCCACTCTTAGAAGTCAAGGCACGGTTATATGAGTTTTTTTTTAAATAGATGACTGTACATTAAACTGTATTATTGACAGCTTACACAATCTAGATCTAAGTGTCATCATGGCCAATTACAAGATCAAGAGAGAATTATCTTTTAAGGAATTCATGTTGATGGTAGAGAATGTTGTTCCTTATGTTGCTCTTAATGGTTGAACATATTTTTACTGATGGGGGAGGTTTGGTGGATGTCTAATACAGATATATACACAAAGCACAGTATGGGGGAGAGAGGAGGCCAAAGGGCATAGGCAAAATTTTATGCTTAAATTTTTCAATCTTGCCGTAAAATATACCATTTCACGATTTGCATGTTCTTGCTCGTATAGAAACCTGCTAGCCTCTTTAGATGGCAAAGGATGATAAAGAATCAATTTCCATGCAAAAATCAAGTCCAGGGTGCTCCCAGGGAACATAATGTAAAGATAACTACAAACTGTGGTTGTAAAATCATTATTTCCCTTTTCTCCTCTAATCTGCTCAGCTCAGTCAGTCAGTTCAGTCGCTCAGTCGTGTACAACTCTTTGCGACCCCATGGACTGCAGCGTGCCAGGCATCCCTGTCCATCAGCAACTCCTGGAGTTCACTCAGACTCGTGTCCATTGAGTCGGTGATGCCATCCAACCATCTCATCCTCTGTCGTCCCCTTCTCCTCCTGCCTTCAATCTTTCCCAGCATTGGTGTCTTTTCCAATGAGTCAGTTCTTTGCATCAGGTGGCCAAAGTAATGGAGTTTCAGCTTCAGGATCAGTCCTTCCCAAGAATATTCAGGAATGATTTCCTTTAGGAAATCCAATCTGTTATTAAATACCTATTAAGTCCATACTATTTTCTTCATTCTTATTGCCATCACTGATTTGCCCAGGTTAGTTCATGCCTAGGTTATTTCAGTCATCTACTTTTTCTCCCTGCCTCTCCCACTGTTAAAAAATAATCATTCCCTGTTTTAGTCCTTCTAATTACTTCCTTTCTTACAAAGTGTGGCCCAGTTTCTGAATATGAGAGGCAGGGCCATTGCCTCCGCCACTATTTTATCTCTTCCCTTTCTTGCATTTATCTTACAGCAAAGTCCGTAATAGTTACCCAAACCTTAAGGTTTCATTCCACTTATCTGTGTCTTTACTCCTCTGTGAGGAATTTTCCACTCACCTTCTGACAAGCTCTTATTCTTAAAGCTCCAGCTCATTATAAATTCTATATGAAGCTATTTCTCACTTGTTCCTGACAGAAGTTAATCATTCACTTCTATTTATTGGGTGAAGACTGATATTATTTCTACTGTATCATATCCATCTTCATATCCCAAATATCTGGCAGAGATTAGATGCTTAATAAATATTGGTTGAATTGAATCAAATTGATGAATTTTGATTTTCCCCTTACATTACTCATGCCCTTCTACACACACAAACACACAAAAACCAAATGGAGTTAAATATTAAATACTAAAGCTTAGACACAGTACAAGATAAAACTGAATATTAAACTTCAGTATTTAGAAAGTGTAGGAAAAAATCACATCAAGAGAGTGTCTATTTTTAAAATATTTACTATAAAATTTTTTATAAACCTTTTTAAAGGGAGCATGTTGAATTTTTACATACCCATCAAGATCTTATATTTGCTTTGTCTATCTCTCCTTTACATTTTTTTCCATTTCTGAGGCGTCTAAAAGCAAATCAATGGTGGCAGGTCATTTCACTTGTACCTCTATCAGTATATATTGTTTTAAAAAATGTTTTCTTGCAAAACCAAACTGTCATTATCACATCTGACAAAATAAACAGTTGTTTTTAAGTGTCACTTAATATTCAGTCTATAATCAAATTTCCATGGTTATCTCAAAGATGTTTTATTATAGTTGTTCTACTCATTGCTTCTGTGCCGTGTCTCTTGAATTTTTTGATTGATTGTCTCTGCAGCCCTCCCTCTTCTCCCTTTCTTCCCCTCATGTTCTGAAGTTGTGCAAAAGCAGGTTCGTGGTCCTAAAGAATATTCCACGTTCTGAGTTTGTTTATTCACTTTTTTTTCAGTGTCATTTAACCAACTTTTATTTATCTCTTATAAATGAAGTTAGCTGTGAATCTGGATGAGGTTTAGGTTCAGGGTTTTTATTTCTTTTGCCACAGCATTTTATAGGTAAAGCTGTGTGTCACGTTATGTCACATTTCAGGGCCACAACGACTGCTTGTTTCATCTTCAGTGATGCTAAGACTCATCAGTGGATACAAGTCCTGGCAGTCCAACCCAATTAGTATGAAACATCTCATAACTTTTAATCTACTGTTTTCATCAATTTATAGTCATTGCCCAAATCCATTATTTATTTCATTAGGAGTTGTGAAAAAAAAAAAAAAAGACTGCCTATTCTTTCAATGCTTCTACATTTCTAGCTGGAATTCTTCAGTGAAGGACTTTTTTCCATCACCTAGAGATATCTGATTATCTTGAAATATATTGAACACAGGGAAGACAGGCTGATGTCCTTCTTCTTAAAGGGCCAGTTTTCAGAGTTATTGCCTTAGTTATTTCCAATGATGTTCAATAAGGCATTTTGTTGAATTCATTGGACTTAATATAGTCAGTATGTTCTAATTAGCTATATTCACTCAGGTTGCTTTTCCTGGGACTTCCCTGTGATCCAGTAGTTATGACTCTGCTCCTCTAGTGCAGAGGGGCACTAATTTGATTCCCAGTCGGGGAACTAAGATCCCACGTGGCAGCCAAAAAATGAAATAAAGTGGTGTAGCGTAAAACAACATCAACAACAAACTGCTTTTCCTTTAACCAAAGGGGGCCTCTGAGTTTGTCTCTCTTTTTTTTCTTTTTCTTTTTGCATTAACCCGTTATTCTTGAGAACGTCCTTGCTTTCTGGCATAGGATGTGCTTGCTTGTGCTCAATTGCTTCAGTTGTGTCCCACTCTGTGTGATCCCATGGGCTGTAGCCCACCAGGCTCCTCTGTCCGTGGGATTCTCCAAGGCGAGAATACTGGAGTGTGTTGCCATGCCCTCCTCCAGGGGATCCTGACCTAGGGATTGAATCCGTGGTATCTCCTGCATCTTCTGCATTGGTGGTGGATTCTTTACCACTGAGCCATCCATGAAGCCCTCTGGAACAGGATATCTCAGCCTAATTCTATATATTTCCAGCTCTAGACTTGGAATCAGCTAGTCCTTCAAGGATCTCTGGGTGTCAGGTTATTCATTGCTAATGTGTTATCATTTATTACAGGCATGTTCAGTGGACATAGCTAGAAAATGCAGTTTTAAAATGACAAAATAATCAAGAGTCCATACTCATATGTAACATTACAGTATTTTTACTTAATTTTTTAACTTTATCATTATATCTCTTTTCTTTTATACTAAACTTTTGGCTCATAAAAGTAGTAATTTGATTTCTAATTTGGATTTTCCTATGCATAAGATAGATTTAAAAATTACAATATCACTATAACATAAACCACATAATACAATTTAGTAGATAAATATTACTAATAATGTAAACATAGAATCCAATTTGTCCCTGAGGAATATATAGTGCAAATTCTGTGTTTTAAAGTCACTTGAAATAATTCTTATCTATGTTTATATTTCCATTTGCTATATAGCCAAACTCTCAATCAAGCAGGAAGGAATAATAAAGATATTTTTGACACAAAATAACTCAGGAAATTTACTTTCCGTATTCTCTGTATTAAGAAAGTTCTTGAAGATTTCCCTCAGTAAAAAAATAAAGTAAGAAAGTTTTAGGAACCATGAAATAGTGCATTAACTTTAAGAGCAGAGTGGAGCTGTCCCAAAGTGGCAGACAGCTGGGGTCCTAGAGAACAACCAGTACAGACTGGAAAATAATCCTTAAAGTTTTAGAGAAAAAGCAGTATCAGGAGTATCTATCCCATGCAGAGTTCAGCAGAATGCTTAAGATATTGGAATAGCTTAAAGATATAATGAAGGTACCATGTAGAAGAAATTGAGAGGGCACTTAGAGCCTATAAGAAATATGGTTACATTACTTTCATTGGTTCTGCAGTGAACCTCCCCAAGTGATGCTAACTTGATGCCTTTCAACTTATCATCCATGTGTGGACAAAGCACAGAAGGTTTAATTATTGTTATGAAGGAGAATATAAATATTAATGGTATTGATTATGTAGTAATACAGGATACAGAATTTAGAAGGTGGAAGGGATGGGGGAGGTGGGCAAAGACGGAGCAAGTGCTTTGATAGCTCCCTCGTACAAAGAATAAAATCAAGAGCTTCTAACTATGAAGCAAGAGTTTTAGTGTATTATTTGAATACACAGAGGAAACATATAATCATAAAAAGAACTGGAGCAGAAACTATTAAAATGGGAGCAGCATTAAGACTGAGGTGTATAGAGCTGGGTAGGTAACTGTTATATTTTTTGTAAACCACTGTATAGTAATAGATTTATTTTAAAATGTAATGGAACACGATGATTCAAATGTATAATATTAATATTTACAATAGTAGTTTTAGATGGCAGAATTAGCACTTCAAGAAGTGTATCTCACAGTATGAGGCTGGGAATAGTCTTCAGGATGCCAACTGAAGTTTAAATTATTGAAAGTAATGACAGAATGATGGCCAATATGGAAGCCAGAAAATAGAAATACCACCGCTGAGTAATTCAGTTCAGTTCAGTCGCTCAGTTGTGTCTGACTCTTTGCTACCCCATGAACCGCAGCACACCAGTCTTCCCTGTCCCTCACCAACTGCCAGAGTCCACCCAAACCCATGTCCATTGCGTCGGTGATGCCATCCAACCATCTCATCCTCTGTCGTCCCCTTCTCCTGCCCTCAATCTTTCCCAGCATCAGGGTCTTTCCAAATGAGTCAGATCTTCACATCAGGTGGCCAAAGTATTGGAGTTTCAGCTTCAACATCAGTCCTTCCAATGAACACCCAGGACTGATCTCCTTTAGAATGGACTAGTTGGATCTCCTTGTAGTCCAAGGGACTCTCAAGAGTCTTCTCCAACACCACAGTTCAAAAGCATCAATTCTTTGGCACTCAGCTTTCTTTATAGTCTAACTCTCTCATCCATACATGACCACTGGAAAAACCATAGCCTTGACTAGATGGACCTTTGTTGACAAAGTACTATCTCTCCTTTTTAATATGCTGTCTAGGTTGGTCATAACTTTCCTTCCAAGGAGTAAGCATCTTTTAATTTCATGGCTGCATTCACCATCTGCAGTGATTTTGGAGCCCCCCAAAAATAGTGTGCCTAAATAAAGAGATAAAATTATTTAAATAGGAGCTGTATTCAAAGAAAGAAGAAAAGTGTCTGTACCTGTGAGAACTCTGGATCAAAAGAAATGGCTTACCCTTTACAAGAAAAAAAAAAATTTTTAAAGCAATACCTAGACGTTATCTGCAGATCAGACAAAGTTATGAAATTTAAAAAAGAGAAAGATTACAATAGACACACAGTCAGACTTCCTCTTTAAGTTAACTTGTAGAGACAAAGACATGGTGTTGTCTTAGGACTTCACTTTCCCAATATATGATCATCTATATAGGGTTAGATAAACAAAAGTAGTCATCCAGGAATTTGAGATAGAAACAAATTGTTGTTCTAATATGAAAAGAGCAAAAGAAATTCTCAGATACTTAAGGATTCAGAAAGTACCCCACCAATGAAAACCATATTCTAAAGTGAACCCTTAAAAAGAAGGCAGTGTGATGCTGACATTAAAAGCAAGCTTTTGAAAGCATATTTCCTAGTTCAAATGTTAATTCATTTCAGTTTTGGTTGCAGGAGGCTAATCTTCCATTTCTGGAATTTCTAGCTATTGGTCAGAAGTGAATAGAATTCCTCTGTGCAGAACAATAGGATGATACTAAGCCACACCATATCTCTAAAACTTTCATATGAAATCTTAAACACGAGATTAGACATAATGAGAATAAATCATGAAAACACTCACACAAAATAAAGATACATAGAAAAACCTAACAGACATGTAGGTCATGGTAAAATCATCCAACGTATGACATGTAAGCAGAGTCTCAGAAAGAGGACAGAGAAAGAGTGGGAAGACCAGTATTTGAATAAATAACGGGTAGTTATTTTCTTTAACTTGCAAAAGACATCAAAGCCTGGAGTCAAGAAGCATTAGAAACACAAAACAAGATAAATACAAAGAACAGAATGCTTAGCTTGAGCATAGTACAACTGTAAAACTGCCAAAAGCCAAAGTAGAAGGAAAACCTTAAGAAGACCAGCAAAAAAGGATATAATATGTATAGAAAGAAAGAAAAAGCCTATCAGCTAGTATCTCAAAAGTAACCTTGGAAGGCAGATGATAAGATTTTGTCTACAAAGTAGCTGATAGAAAACAGTTGCTAATCTAGAGGTCTGTGCCCAGCAAATGTACCCTATAATTTCATAGTGAAAAAACATACTTTCAAGCACTCTAAAATTTTAAGAATTAACCGCTAGCAATTTGCAGCAAAGAAAACATACTCTAGGCAGAAGAAAAATAATCCTTGGTGCAAACTTGAAGGTACAAGAATGAATTCAAAGCAATAAGGGTAAATTCAGATAATTCTAAAAGAACTTTAAATATATAAAATCATCATCATCTTTTGTGGAATTTAAAATGTAGAGAGAGTTAAAATTCCACAATCCATTACTATTATTTAAATAACACTGACCCCCAGTTCCCAAGAGAGCCAGCCTATTTCTTTATATTTGTGCCAGACGTATAGCCTGTCAGCATTTCCCTTCTAGGTGACAACTGCACTTCAGTTTTTGTCCTCTTAGAGCCTCGCATCTAATGAAACAATCTTCTTCTTCTGCCTTTCAGCCACATCTTCTAGGATCAGTAGGTGCTCCAGGGGGATAAGAGGTCTCACTTCCTTAGTAGTGGTGCTGATTCTTCATTTTATTTTTTAAAATTTGGTCCAGATTTTCTGGGTGTTTTCTGTAGGCGGTTGGTCTAAATCACTGGTCTGCCATTACTAAAAATGATATGTATGTTTTGAAACTTAATAACTACCCTTTTCTATTAGAATTTATCTTTCCAAATCCTTGTGTGCTCAGTTGCTCAGTCATGTTGGATTCTTTGTGACCCCAGGGACTGTAGCCCACCCTAGAGTGTGAAATAAATGTAGAATACAAACTCCAAGAGATATAAAACTCTGAAACAACAAGGCAACACTAGAGTAAAAAACAATAAGCAAAATAGTTGAAGTAGTTAAAAAAAATCATATCTGATAGAGTAATCAGCATGAATTTAAAAAATGAAGAGAAAAAATGAGCAGATAGGATTAAAAAATTAATTAAGCTAAATATTATTTACAGGAAGTACACATAAAGAAGCATAATTCAGGAAGTTTAAAAATGAAGAAATATAAAATATACACATACAGTTAAAAGCAAGGAAGCTTTGATTTTTAACATGCATGATTAAAAATAAAGTATTAATCAATTAATGATCTACATGAATGATTTATCTGTGATAAACATAACTATTAAGTCATATAACTGTGTGAAATATTTAAGGAAAAATGCATGAAAGACAAGAAAAAATGATTAATGTAAAATTAGTGTGCGATTTTAACATGCTTTCCTCTGTTTTTAGGACAAAAATAAAAGATAACACAAAAAAGGCTGTGGAACTGTGATTGTACCTTGGTGTACCTGCATCAGTCTGGGAGCTCTAAATGTGCACATATCCGGACCCAGATACACAGATTTGGTTCCAATTGGTTTAAAGTGTTTCCCAGGCACTGTTGGTTTATAATAGCTTCCCGTGAGATTGCAGTGTGTAGCTGAAGTCAAAATCTGATAACATAGAGGTAGAGAACCTGAATCTTATTCTAGTAGTTAATATCACATATATATTAAATTCTTTATCCTACAGAGAATACCTCTTTAGAAGAATAGTCACAAATTATTTATAAAGATTGTTGACATGTACAGTCTAAAAATATATATAGAGAGAGCCTATATTCTCAAGTAACAATATGATGAATTTACATTGGAAATAAAAAGTATATTTTAACAACTCTGACTCAAAGAAAAAATCTAAACTATTATTTAACACAATATTTAGGAAATAGAATAGTGATAAATTATAATTATTATATTACTATAACTTTAATTATAATATGAGCATATATCATGGCCATATGTTACTGTATTTCTTAGAGAAAAATCAATATTGCTGAATTATTTCATTGCTAAATGGGATACGGAGTGGAGAGGAAGAACACTTCTTTTAGTGCAGGAACATTCCCAGAGGGTGGGGGAAAAAAGCCAATGATCTGGTTAGTCTCAGTGTCAACTAGACTTCTGGATAAATGGACTAAACTTGCTAAGAGGAAGATCTTATCTATAGATTTCCCTGAGGAGAATATCACTGACTCAAGAGTTAGAATAAATAAAATAAAAATCTATAGAAATACGAGCCATGGCTCACTGGAAAATGGCATATAAGCTATACAACTCTTGGTTTATAAAATAGAGATTTTACCTAATTTAAATTTTCCTCCTGCTATGCGAACATCATCAATTATTCTGGACTGGAAAATGCATTTGGTATGGGAAGGAAACATCTGAGAAAACACCCTTAATGTCACAGATTATCTACTTTCTGAGCTCTTTGGAGTCTTTGTGTTATCAAACTCAGGTTCTGCAGCTCAAGGCTCAAAAGCCAATACTTGAGAGACAAGTGTTGGTTGAAAAAGGAGAGGTTGCACCCTGGGGAGAAGGTGGATTGATTAGTGTCCCAGATTCTGCTCAGCGATAAAATCTGTTCCCAAGAATCTGGTCAGTGATAAAGTTTTTGAAAGGGAAATAATTTCAGTTAGTCATTAAGATTAAGTCAGATTCTTCACAGTTTTCTGCTGAATGCAAACTTGCAGGCTTCTTGTGATCTTCCTCTAGATGCTATCTTGTTCATATAGTTTGCTGGCAGGATTGCTGAAGGGAAGGCTGGGGAAAAGATGTAGTCATTTGTTAACTACTCGTTCTTTATTCCTGCTTCTTTCAGAAAAGAATTAACCAGTTAGAATAGGCATTGTGTGATCGAAAGATTTGAGAGATGTGCTTGGGCTGAAGATTAGTGAAGTCTGGGGGCACCTAGTGTGATGGTTAAGGTAAAATATAGCTTGGTGAAGTTTATTTTCTGCCAGCTTTCTGGGGCTGCTTACAAATACCCCCTGCCAGACATCATTCCATTTCTATGGAATCAGGGATCAAGGTGAGTCTTCTGCAGCTGCTTTAGGCTGACAAAGGGTGACAAAGTCTTTGAATGGAAGATGTTATCAAGGGTCTGCAGCATCTCTTTGTTAAGAACATGAATGGCCTGTTTACATGTACAGGAAGAACAAGGCACACTTATTTGATGTCCACAAACATACAGATTATTATGACCTATAGTGTTAATCCCATTCTCTTGACGCCACTTCTTAGGACTGTGTAAGCCATAGGTTCAGTACTGCTCAAGATGGAGCAGCTTATGGCATGACACAGACTGGTCATCACACAGTTCTCTCTTTCCCTCTTGTGGCAGTTACAGTATCTTATCTATAAAACAACTCAGTAGCATAGTTATCTATGTGCTTTAGGGAAGAACTAACAATTCTTTGACTCTAATACCCTAATCATTAACTGCTTGAATCTGCTCTTTTGTGACTCAGGGGAGGCATGGGAGACTTCAGCTTTTCTCAAACCAGGGAAAGGACATGGAGGAGGGCTTTTGTACCTGAGAGGGCCCTGCAGGTTCCTGCTGGGTTTCAATCATAGCATTGAAATTATTAGTACGGTGTGATGCTGAGCAAGAACTTTGGTCTGTGGGCATCAATCCACATATTTGTATTAGCTCAGAAAATAAATGAAGTAATATTGTCTCCAAGATATTGAAAACAGAATAAAATAATAAATTTAAGGAAGGTAGAGAAACTAATTGATAAAGACAAAATTTAAAAATTACTAAGAAAACAAATTAGTTCTACTGAGAAAACCAAGAGTTATTCTTTGAGGAAAATACTCAAATTAATGAAGGACCAACTAATCTATTTGAACCCAGAAGATTACTGTGGAGCTCTTTTTCTGTGTGGCTCCCTTCTTTCTGCCCCTCAGATCTCGGCAGCCTCAGCTTGCCCAAGTTGTGACTTTTCTCTCCTCAACCATGTCTGGTGTGATCTGGAAATTCCCTCCAATGCAGTAAACTGGGGCCATCACAGAACTCACCCCACTTACTTACTTTTCCTCCCAGAACTTAGTCCTGCTGTCCAGTTTCTGAAAATAGATGTTTTGTTTGCTTTACCCAGTTTATGATAGAAGGACAGATCTGGTACCATTTACTTATTCATGGCATAGAGAAGTATATTTAAAAGCAAGAATAACATAAAAAGAAAGGAAGAGAGCAGGGAAAAAAGATAGTTTGCAGAAAGGGAAAAAGAAAAAGATGCTCAAATCCAGTGATGAGTAAAGTGATTAATACTCATATTCCAATGCAATTAAAGGAGTAATAAATGTTGTCAAAAACGGGAAAAAAAAAGGTTTTAAAAATTCAACTCAAAATGCAGTGTGAAAACTAATAAAAATAGATAGCCTACTACCTAGTTCCACACACACACACACACACAAAACACAGAAAAAGATTTAATTTAGAAAGAGACTAAATTAAAGGGGGGATATTACATCTTACCTTTTAAATATATGAGAAATATTTTAACAATTCTATAATTATACATTTAAAATGTGAATAAGTTAATTTTTGTAAAAATACAAATTGCCAAAAATTAACTCAAGAAGAGGTAAAAGAAACAGTAATCATAACCTTGCAAGATACTGCAGATATTCTAAGAAATAAAATAACAGAATAACCTATGTTTTTATTTTTTCCATTTCCTCAACATGATGATCCCAGATAATTTTGCAGACTAGTTCATTAAACCTACAAAACAAGTAGAAATCTTAATAAACTCAATCAAGTGAAGAGAAAATGAATGAAAACTCCAGGGTTTCCCTGGTGGTCCAGTGGTTAGGAATCTGCCTTACAATGCAGGGGACACCAATTCAATCCCTGGTCCAGGAAGATCCTACATGTCACAGGGCGCCTAAGGCCATGCGTCACCTATATTGAACCAACACACCGCATCTACTGATTCCTGAGCATCCTAGAAGCCATGTTCTACAACGAGAGAAGCCACTGCACTGAGAAGCCTGCTCACTTAACTAGAGGGTAGTCCCTGCTCACCATAACTAGAGAAAAGCCCATGCATAGCAACCCAGAACCGCCAAAAATAGATAAATAAATAAAAATATTCTTTAATAACCTAAATGGGGAAAAAAATGAAAAAGAATAAATACTTGAAAAAAAATGAAAACTCCAAAACTTACTTTTGAAAGCTTATATTTATCTGATGCCAAATATATAATATTGGTTAATCAATAAAAGAAAATGGCTACCTAGAATTCATGAACAGAATAAATATAAAAGTTATTTGGGAAATTTTACCAAAATAACAAGGTTCAGGAAAAAACTCTTATAGTTCTATAATCATAAGTACTACCTATAAATGTCAGAATAGAATACACAAACTCATTAATAAATCAATATTGTCAATCTTGAAAGATATAAAAGTACTTGTAAATAAATGATAAAAGTGATATTTTGAACAAAAGTGAATTATTAAAAAATTATTTAAAAGTAACTAGATAATCACAAAAACAGATATAAAAAACTCATTATACCCATACTTTACCACAAAACTCCTAGTGGTTTAAAAGCTATATTTTTAAAATGGACTTATGGAAGCCTAGGAAGCTTCTGCACAGGAGAGTGATTTCTGAAAGGGAAATCGCTTAGATTTTATTGCATGCAGAGAGTTGCCAGGTTGCAAAAGCAGGAAGAGGAAATCTGAACAGAGCTTCGTGGTCTTCTTGGGTTTAGAAAATGGTTGCATATTCAGGGAGAACAAAGCAGCTAGAATTCACAGGGCAGAGAACTGGGGAAGGACTCTCGAGAGAGCAGGGATCCTCTTGAGTGTGCCCTGGTGCCCTGATAGAACATGTTTGTGAGGAATTGCCCAAAGCTGGGGAACAACTGCTCCAGAGGAATTGTGATGACACAACTCCTAAAGTTTTCATAGGGCTAGACATAATTCATTAACACCCACAGTGAAAAAGATCCACTAATATTCACAGTATCACAGTAGGCTCCTCTGTAGTGGAGACAAATTAGCTCTAGACTCAAGGCCACTCTGTTCTGCCTATCAGAGATTAGAAGCTAAACTATAAAAGATTCCACTTTTCCAAGTAACATCACTGTGTACCAGAATAAAGCTCAATATTTAGAAATTATTTTTTAAGTTAAATAATTAGAAAATATTCTTAGTTACATATTAACTAACTTTTACATACTGCTTTACAGTTCACAAAATAATTTCCACATTCTCTCACTGTGGGTCTGGCTTCCTTGTATGACAAATGCAAATATATAAGTGAAATAGGATAAAGGTGACCCTAACAGCTGACAGTCCTCACACACAGGAGCTGAATCCTGGTAGTCTTCCTTGTAAAACAGTTTGGAGACAGGTCTCTTGGAAGCGGATTGACTAATATTTACATAAACTTTTGTGACTGAAAAAAAGAAGAAGACTTTTGTCTTGAGAGTCCTGTGGACTTCAAGGAGATCAAAGCAGTCAATCCTAAAGGAAATCAGTCTTGAATATTCCTTGAAAGGATTAATGTTGAAGCTGAAGCTCCAATACTTTGGCCACCTGATGTGAAGAACTGACTCATTGGGAAAGACCCTGATGCTGGGAAAGATTGAAGGCAGGAGGAGAAAGGGGCAACAGAGGCTGAGATGGTTGGATGGCATCACTGACTCAATGGACAAGAGTTTGAGTAGGCTCTGGGAGTTGGTGATGGACAGTGAAGCCTGGCGTGCTGCTGTCCATGGGGTCTCAAAGAATCAGACATGGCTGAGCAACTGGACTGAACTAAACTTGTGACCGAATAAAGCACAGGATGTATTTATGACTTAGACTTGTCTCAAAACTCATCCCAGAGATCAAGTTTGCACCAATAGGGGCATTAATTATTCAAGAAAGTAGTGAACACTTTTGGTAGTTTAATTTGGTGACAGATCTCTTTTGTTGCAGGATGCTTTAAACTAACATACGAATAGCTGATCGATTGTTTTGTTGTCTGCCAACTGTGCTAGTGCCAAGGTCAACTGACTAATGTCGTTAGGAGTAGGGGAAGTGGAAAGTGAAAGTGTTAGTCACTCAGTCCTGTCTCGCTCTTTGCAACCCTATGGATGTAACCCACCAAGCTTCTCTGCCCATGGGATTCTCCAGGGGAAGGAGAGAACATCCAAAACCTTAGGAAGTTGCTTTGGGGGAAGATAGTTTTGGTACGTGTGCAGTTGTTCAATGATCAAAAAAAAAATGGCAGATGTGGCATAACTGCTTGGAGCTTTTAGTGTTTATTTAAGGCACATTTAATGGTCTCATTAATTTAAGCAGTGAAATAATATACATTCATTATTAATAGAAAAAATCTACCGAAGCATTAATATGTGCAAGGAATACCTAAATAGATTCTACACACAAAGTGTAAAATAAACCAGGCTGGGCTACAGAAGGTCGCACTCCTATAAATTACTGGTGAATCTTTTCAAAAGTTAACTCCTTCCTAGTATTTAAGTAGTTTTCATGCTATCAAATTGCCTTTTTTACTAATATCATGTGTTGTTAAATAATGTTATGTTTGATGTTAATCACTGGTGGTTAGTTTTTTCCCTTGATAGTCTTAGTAGTTTTACTTGATTTAATGCAATGTAAACTCTGCCCTGTTGCTTAACAGAGACTTATATCAGTGAATCTTTCAATCACTCTTCAAAAGGGCACAAGATCAATTTTTTAAAAGGAAATATTATATAAAACACAACTACATGTGGATAAGAAATAAATATGCTCTAGCCTTCTTGAATAACATATTTAGTGAAGATGCACATTATTATTCTTCATGCTTTAATTCTTCTTCCTAGGACTAATCCTTTAATATCAAACTTATGACAAAGATAATTTTGAAAGACGTAATAAACTCATTGATTTTTGTCTTTGAGGAAAGTGAAAGTGAAAGTCACTCAGTCATGTCCGACTCTTTGCAACCCCATGGATTATACAGTCCATGGAATTCTCCAGGCCAGAATACTGGTATGGGTAGCCGTTCCCTTCTCCAGGGGATCTTCCCGACCCAGCAATCAAACCTGCATCTCCTGCATTGCAGGCAGATTCTTTACCAACTGAGCCATCAGGGAAGCCCATCTTTGATTAAAGATGTGGTCAAAACTCATCCTGTGTTCCTTGCAGTTTTATCAACATCTTCATGTGTATTCATGTGCCTGTCATTAATGAAGTTGTGAGCTTAAAACAGACTTAAGGTTTTTGTCTTATCTGAAAATAAGTGGCGACTATTGCCTTTCTGCTCAAGAAACATTCTTGCCACAAGATAAGGTTTTGTAGAGAGAATGCAATCATTAATTGCTTCCCATTTCTCCTTCTTTGTAATAGTTACAACAGAAATAGATATTAGAAAACAAAGCAAAAATAAAGCCCTTTGATGCAGAATGAGATCAGATTAACTGACTACGGGTCTTCCTCTTGTTTCTATACAAGTATTTTCCCTTCCAAAACTTTTTAAGAAATGTATCCCTCAAATGATCTATCCCTGCTTCTGATATGTCAGACTCAGAATGTGTTTTTTTGCAGTGAGATATGCTGGGGAGATTGAAAGTTAGAATTAATAGGAAGCTAGGAGAGAAGTTAATATTTTTGCTTAGGGACATTCATAAAATCTTTGTTTCTTACCAGAGTGATGAAATAATAGTTTTATTTCAATGAACAGGAATCTGATAAAACCTTTGAAGTTCCTCCGTCCATGGACCTTCTCCTGGCAAGAATACAGAGGGGATTGCCATGCCCTCCTCCAGGGGATCTTCCTGATCAACGAATTGAACCTGTGTCTCATGTGGCTTCTGCATTGCAGGTGGATTCTTTACTGCTGAGCCACTGGGGAAGCCCCCTTAGAAACAATAGAGAGGGCAAAACCATCCATCATATATGACCCACAGTAAAACCTTTTGAAGTAGTAGTAAGAGCTTTTGCTCAACCAGTCATCTGAGTGGAAGCTGGAAAATAGAGACTTGAATTGATCACTAAAAAAATAAGACTAATTGTTGGACATCAATGTTTTAAACAGCCAAATACCATTCAAACAAACCAAGTCTCTGGAAAATTACTTCAGAATTAAGATCTGACTGTTAACTTATATGCAGAGTACATCATGTGAAATGCTGGGCTGGATGAAGTACAAGCTGGAATCAAGATTGCTGGGAGAAATATCAATAACCTCAGATACACAGATGACACCACCCTTATGGCAGAAAGTGAAGAAGAACTAAAGAGCTTCTTGATGAAAGTGAAAGAGGAGAGTGAAAAAAGTTGGCTTAAAACTCAACATTCAGAAAACTAAGATCATGGCATCCAGTTCCATCACTTCATGGCAAATAGATGGGGAAACAATGAACACAGTGAGAGACTTTATTTTTATTTTTTTTAGTTCCAGAATCACTGCAGATGATGACTGAAGCCATGAAATTAAAAGATGCTCGATCCTTGGAAGAAAAGCTATGATCAACCTAGACAGCACATTCAAAAGCAGAGACGTTACTTTGCCAACAAAAGTCCATCTGGTCAAGGCTGTGGTTTTTCCAGTGTTCATGTACAGATGTGAGAGTGTGACTATAAAGAAATCTGAGCGCCAAAGAACTGATGCTTTTGAACTGTGGTGTTGGAGAAGACTCTTGAGAGTCCCTTGGACTACAAGGAGATTAAACCTGAATATTCATTGAAAGGACTGATGTTGAAGCCGAAACTCCAATACTTTGGCCACCTGATGTGAAGAGCTGATGCATTTGAAAAGACCGTGATGCTGGAAAGGATTGAGGGCAGGAGGAGAAGGGGACGACAGAGTATGAGATGGTTGGATGGCATCACCATCAATGGACATGGGTTTGGGTAGACTCTGGCAGTTGGTGATGGACAGGGAGGCCTGGCGTGCTGCAGTCCATGGGGTGGCAAAGAGTCGGACATGACTGAGCCAATGAACTGACTAGACCAAACAAAAAATCAGCTAGCAGAAAACCCAGACTGTATGAAAATGGTACAATTTTAATACCACTGCGACACAAGTAAAAAAAAGTTCCACAGAAGGGAACTTCATTGAGTCCCTACATGTCTTTCAATTCATTGCTTATCATGAAAAGTGCATTATACTGCCAAAACGTTCTTTGAATGTAAAACCTCAACTTTTATTGAGGGCAGTTTGGCAATATTTAGATAATTTATGCCTTTGCTTTTTGACATAGCTATCCCACGTCTAAGAATCTACACCAAGTTACAATGGGAAATGTATGAAGAGACTTGTGTTTAAGTGTGTTATTCTGGCATTATACACATGGTGGAAGATTGGAAACAACTCAAATGTGCAAGAAATAGACAACGACAGAGCAAATTATTGCATCTCAACACACTGAAATACTATGTAACGCTATATAAGAATGAAGATTTCTCAGTATAGATGTGGAATAAATAGTGTTAATTAAATAGAAGCAAGGCAGAGACTTCCTGTGGTCCAGTGGCTTAGACTCCGTGCTTCCAATGCAGGGGACCTAAGTTTGATCCCTGGTCAGGAAACTAGATCCCACATGCCACCTATATCCTGCAGGCTGCCACTGAGATACAGCGCTGCCAAATAAATAAATGGTAAATAAAAGACTCAAGATTTTCTTTAAAAAAAAAAAAAATCAAGACATAGAATAGTATATGTGAAATATGCTCCCTTTGGTGAAAGAAGAAAGTTATATATAAATACAGATAAGCATCATTTTATAAAAAAGAAACTAAAAAGCATATACCAAAAATTGATAAAAATGGTTACTTGTAGAGAATAGCAAGAAGTGGGGTGGAGGGGACACATAAAGACTTTAAAAAAAAATAAAACCTGGTATATGGTGTTGGCTTCATAAGTGTTTTAAACACCTAAACTAAAAACTAGGAAACAAATCTAAAAATTAAAAACTAAAGGAAAAAAGATTAATTGTAATAAAGCACACAGAGATACAACTATTTAAAAGCAAATTTAGGATAAATTATTTTCACTATATGGGGTTTTTGGAAAATACCCTATGGACAAATAGCATTACAAAAAAACTTGGATTTTAATTGGTCTAAGTGAGGGTGATCATATTATTATTATTTTGAAGCTGTGTTATAGATTAATGAAAATAAGTAATTTTTCTATTAAAAAAACAAATTCAGCTCAAGAGAAAAAAGCTACAATTGTAAAATCCAAGTGTTGAATGAAAGTACTATAGTATTACATTTGAAATGGAAATTAAGTATGAACTCTTGATTTTTTTTCCTCATCAATGCCTATTTCTTAGTAATTCGTTAAAGTAATGACTATTTCCAATAGCACTGAGCACATCTTGTGCCCAGATTATGGTCTTTAAATACTATAAGAAACCAAAGCTGCTTGGAGTAATGAATGATTCCATATCTAATGTAAAAAATATACAAGATGACTTTCGAGTATCTAGTTGTAACAGAAAGCAAGAAAACTATCAAAGATAAATGGATTCTGTCAGAGGGATACAGGAACAAACATAGAGGAAATCTCTTGGCCAAATCTGAGACAATATGCACAAGAAAAAGAATAATGAATGCAATTGATTTTAAAAGATTGAATATATAAAAATCCATGTGTTCGTAATGTTGCAAAAGGGGATGGAAAAGACAAAATAGAAAACACAACAACCAAGGATACAATTGGAAGCACCGAGATCAACCCCTTAATCAGAAAATTAACAAGGAAAGGTCTAAATATCTTATATATTTATTTATGCTGTCTTTCCTTTATAAATTGTATTAATATTTCTTAGTAACCAAGTATCCTGAGCTAAAGAGGGACTCCAAATATGTGTATATCCAAAGAATAATAAGGCTATGTGTGGAAAGAATAGTAGAACTAGAAAACACCATTTCAACCTCTCATGAAATCATTAGTCATTATTAATGGAAGAAAAAATATGAAGAAAAATTGATGGTGAACTTTATAATGGTGAGATCAGTCTAGCACTGCCTGAATCTTGTAATCAATCTTAACATTACTCAAAGTGGGACAAACCGATACTGCTTCTCTCTTTTTATGAGACAACATGAAGTACATAGCACCATTTTTGAAGATTTCTTGACACTACCCACACCGCCCCCCCTCAAAAGTAAACTTGAATCTAATTAAGACTCACTCACTTATTTCTACTTATAGGAAATATAAGGAATAGGGAAACAGTTAAACCACACCAAAAGAAAGTTAACAGAAAAATCTAAATCATTGACACTCAATAGGAGAACTGATTCTGCTTCTGTGAAAAGTTAATAACATGAAAGAAAAAAAGGAGGGAGGCATCAGATTTTGGTTAAAAGTCTTGAGAGACATGACACTCAAAAGTGAAGTGTGAAGATTGTTTTCATCCCAACTGGAACAATCCAACTCCGACAACAACTTAGAGATTAAACAACAGCTATAAAAAAGATACTGTTTTCTTAAAAATGCTATAGAAATATGGGCATGAATTGCCTATTGATGTCAAGAAATTACCATTTTTATGTTGACAATAGCATTATTTTTATACAAGAAAGTACCCTCATAGATGCCTGTTGAAGAATGTATGGGTAACATGTATGAAGCTTAGAATTTTCTTTAAAGTACTTTAGCATAGAACAAAAGAAAAAGACAAATGAAGCACATATGGCAAAATCTTCTTAACTGTTGAATCTGAGTTACAGTTATATAGGGCTTAATTGCACTATTCTATTATTATATACGTTTAAAAACTTTCATAGTAATTTAAGTTGCATAACTTTAGTACTTCCTGACCATGCATTTAATTAGTAATTAAATTCCTGGATTTATTTGATGCAAAGAACTGGCTCATTGGAAAAGACCTTAATGCTGGGAAAGATTGAAAGCAGGAGGAGAAGGGGACGACAGAGGATGAGATGGTTGGATGGCATCACTGACTCGATGGACATGAGTTTGAGCAAGCTCTGGGAGTTGGTGAAGGAAAGGGAAGCCTGGCATGCTGCAGTCCATGGGGTCGCAAAGAGTTGGACATGACTGAGCGACTGAACTGAACTAAAATGGGTAGATATTGCATGTCATCTTTTTTCATTAGTTTTGAAATTTTTGCATATTGAGACATCCTTTAAACACATTTTTTAAAAAATCACCTTTTAATGAAAATATATCACATGATAAATACCTAACCTTTCTCACACACATTTAACATAAGTTTTGTTATTGTCCAGTCACTAAGTCATGTCCAACTCTTTGCGACCCCATGGACTACAGCACTCCAGGCTTCCCTGTCTTTCATTATCTCCTCGTTTGCTCAAATTCATGTCCATTGATTCAGTGATGCTATCTAATTATTTCATCCCCACTGCCAACCTTTTCTCCACTTGCCTTCAATCTTTCCCACCATCAGGGTCTTTTCCAGTGAGTCGGGTTTTTGCATCAGGTGGCCAAAGTATCAGAGTTTCAGCTTTAGCATCAGTCTTTCCAATGTTTATTCAGGGTTGATTTCTTTTGGATATGACTGGTTTGATCTCCTTGCTGTCAAGGTTCTTCTCCAGCACCACAATTCAAAAGCATCAATTCTTCGGCACTCAGCCTTCTCTATCATCCAATTCTTCACATCCATACATGACTAATGGAAAAATCATAGTTTTGACTATAAGGACTTTTGTTGGCAAAGTGATGGCTCTGCTTTTTAATATGCTTTCTAGGTTTGTCATAGCTTTTCTTGCAAGGAGCAACGGTCTTTTAATTTCATGGCTGCAGTCACCGTCCACAGTGATTTTGGAGCCCAAGAAGAGAAAATCTGTTACTGTTTCCACTTTTCCCCCTTCTATTTGCCATAAAGTGGTGGGACCAGATGCCATGATCTTAATTTTTTGAGTGTTGAGTTTTAAAGCCAACTTTTTGTTATCATCTGGATATCTCAGGTTGTTTGTATTTCTCACAGCAGTCTTGATTCCAGCGTATGAGTCATCCAGCCCAGCATTTTGCATGATGTACTCTGCATAGAAGTTAAATAAGCAGGGTGACAATATACAGCCTTGTCCTATTCCTTTCCCAGTTTTGAACCATCAGTTTTTCCACATAAGATTCTAACTGTTGCATCTTGACCCGCATACAGGTTTCTCAGGAGAAAGTTAAGATGGTCTGGTATTCCTAAGTGTTTAAGAATTTTCCACAGTTTGTTGATTCACAGAGTCAAAGGTTTTGCATAGTAAATGAAGCAAAAGTAGATGTTTTTCTGGAATTTTCTTGTTTTCTCTATTATCCAACAAATGTTGACAATTTGATTCCTGGTTCCTCTGCCTTTTCTAAACCCAGCTTGTACATCTGAAAGTTCTCTGTTCATGTACTGCTGAAGCCTAGCTTGAAGGATTTTGAGGAAAACCTTATTAGCATGTGAAAAGAGTGCAATGGCACAGTAGTTTGAAGGTTCTTTAGCACTGCCCTTCTTTAAAATTGGAATGAAAACTGACCTTTTCCAGTTCTGTGGCTGTTGCTGAGTTTTCCAAATTTGCTGGCATTTTGAGTATAGCACTTTTAAAGCATCATCTTTTAGGATTTTAAATAGCTCATTTGAAAAATGTAAGTTTATCTTTGCATAAAGTAGGTTTTCTTAAGTTGGTTCCACGTCTACTAATAGTTTAATAGTTTTTTTGCTCAATTTTATAACTGTGAACAATTCAAGATAAGACTATGTTTCTATACTCACATAAAGGTGTAGGACATCGAAGAAGAGTTGTCCCAGTACTGAAAATAATTGTTAAATATCAGAAGGCAGTGTTTCAGAGGTTAGTTTTCTAACCAAGTAAAACTCATATCCAAAGATACTAACGGATATGATTGATTATCAATTTCTTTAAGATATCAGTGTGAGATTTTAACAAGGAGACATTTAATTATGAGGTAAAAAGTCATGAAGCGAGAGATTATTTTTTACATTATGGAGAAACATTTATAAGCAAATGTTTATTTTCTATTTTATTCTAATATATTTATTTTCTATTTTATTCTAATTCTGTATCCATTTATTCATTTATTTGGCTACACCAGGTCTTAGTTGCAGCCTGCAGGATCTTCAGTTGTGTGGAATATACCACCTACATGTGGAATGTAGGCGATACATAGGATCTAGTTCCCTGACCAGGGATCGAACCCAGATTCCCCGCATGCAAGTGCTGACTCTTTAGCCACTGGACCACCAGTGAAGTCCCTGTATCTATTTCTTATTGTTGATTGTAACACTTGAAATACTCTGTCTATTTCTTAAGTTGTAGGCCAATTCAAAGAAGGCATTCAAGCAATGGATTTTCTGGCCTCTGCCCCAAGAAATTGGCCATAAAATGAGGTTGATGACTGATAGTTTTTACTTACTCCATTATTCTCAGCATTCAATTCATGATGGAAGTATAATAGTTGAATATGCATTCCTTTGAATTAAAGAATTTAGCAGGTTCATTTAACATCATTGCTATAGAAAAAAAGCATAACTATTAATATAAATGTTTTTTAAAAATCTCATTGGATTGACATCAACTATTGAAAACATCAACAAAAAGTGAAAAAAAAAAATTGGCTTATAGGAATTCAGTTGGGGAAGAAGATGGAAACATAATAAAGTTAGTACACTGAGGCTCAAATAACTTTCGTGGTTTTTTAATTTTAGCTTTGGTTTGGTATATAGATGTGCTTTTAAAATTTTATACAGTGCTCTATTTTAGTGCTTTAATATGGAAAGCCTGTGGCCTAAGATGAGACATCTACTAATGATAAAATAGTGGGTTAATTTCCAATGAACTTCATCTTGAGTGTTAGATAATATCTTTTGCTGCATGCAGAGGCAATTACAGGTTTAATAGATTTGGTGTTGGGCACCAATCTTCCTACATCAATCATTGTAAATTATCTCACAAACATACTTGCAACTCAATGGCACAGTCTCAAGTGGCAAACTAGCAAAGTTCACCCAACAAAAGTGTCACACAGATTTATTTTGTTGTTGCTTGAGAAGGATTCTCAAAGAATTTTCAAAGTGCAGATATAATGATAAATACTTATTACAGTAAGCCTCCTCTGCCTCTCACAGGACATAATAGACTCAGTAGATTTGCTGCTGCTGCTAAGTTGCTTCAGTTGTGTCCGACTCTGTGCGACCCCACAGACGGCAGCCCACCAGGCTCCCCCGTCCCTGGGATTCTCCAGGCAAGAACACTGGAGTGGGTTGCCATTTCCTTCTCCAATGCATGAAAGGGAAAAGTGAAAGTGAAGTCACTCAGTCGTATCCGACTCTTAGCGACGCCATGGACTGCAGCCTTCCAGGCTCCTCCGTCCATGGGATTTTCCAAGCAAGAGTACTGGAGTGGGGTGCCATTGCCTTCTCTGGTAGATTTGCTAGTATACGATTTTTGAAAAACCCGTTGGTCTTTGCCCCACTTATTGTATTATGGTATCTTCATTTCAGCATTCATTCAATGTAAGTTTTTGCAATATCATTGCAACCTGATCAGTTCAGTTCAGTTCAGTCACTCAGTCATGTCTGACTCTTTGCAACCCCATCAATTGCAGCACGCCAGGCCTCCCTGTCCATCACCAATTCCTGGAGTTCATTCAAACTCATATCCATCGAGTCAGTGATGTCATCCAGCCATCTCATCCTCTGTCATCCCCTTCTCCTCCTGCCCCCAATCCCTCTCAGCATCAGAGTCTTTTCCAATGAGTCAACTCTTCTCATGAGGTGGCCAAAGTACTGGAGATTCCACTTTAGCATCATTCCTTCCAAAGAACACCCAGGGCTGATCTCCTTTAGAATGGACTGGTTGCATCTCCTTGTAGTCCAAGTAAGACCTTTTAGAACTAACACCCCAAAAAGATGTCCTTTTCATTATAGGGGACTGGAATGCAAAAGTAGGAAGTCAGGAAACACCTGGAATAACAGGCAAATTTGGCCTTGGAATACGGAATGAAGCAGGGCAAAAGCTAACAGAGTTTTCCCCAGTGAACGCACTGGTCATAGCAAACACCCTCTTCCAACAACACAAGAAAAGACTCTACACATGAACATCACCAGATGGTCAACACCAAAATCAGATTGATTATATTCTTTGCAGCCAAAGATGGAGAAGCTCTATACAGTCAGCAAAAACAAGACCGGGAGCTGACTGTGGCTCAGATCATAAACTCCTTATTGCCAAATTCAGACTTAAATTGAAGGAAGTAGGGAAAACCATTAGACCATTATAAACCATTATAATTATACAGTGGAAGTGAGAAATAGATTTAAGGGCCTAGATCTGATAGATAGAGTGCCTCATGAACTATGGAGTGAGGTTTGTGACATTCATTGTACAGGAGACAGAGATCAATATCATCCCCATGGAAAAGAAATGCAAAAAAGCAAAATGGCTGTCTGAGGAGGCCTTACAAATAGCTGTGAAAAGAAGAGAAGCGAAAAGCAAAGGAGAAAAGGAAAGATATAAGCATCTGAATGCAGAGTTCCAAAGAATAGCAAAAAGAGATAAGAAAGCCTTCCTCAGCAATCAATGCAAAGAAATAGAGGAAAACAACAGAATGGGAAAGACTAGATATCTCTTCAAGAAAATTAGAGATACCAAGGGGACATTTCATGCAAAGATGGGCTCGATAAAGGACAGAAATGGTATGGACCTAATATAAGCAGAAGATATTAAGAAGAGGTGGCAAGAATACACAGAAGAACTGTACAAAAAAGATCTTCACGACCCAGATAATCACGATGGTGTGATCACCAGCCTAGAGCCAGACATCCTGGAATGTGAAGTCAAGTGGGCCTTAGAAATCATCACTATGAACAAAGCTAGTGGAGGTGATGGAATTCCAGTTGAGCTATTCCAAATCCTGAAAGGTGATGCTGTGAAAGTGCTGCACTCAATATGCCAGCAAATTTGGAAAACTCAGCAGTGGCCACAGGACTGGAAAAGGTCAGTTTTCATTCCAATCCCAAAGAAAGCCAATGCCAAAGAGTGCTCAAACTACCGCACAATTGCACTCATCTCACATGCTAGTAAAGTAATGCTTAAAATTCTCCAAGCCAGGCTTCATCAATACGTGAACCGTGAACTTCCTGATGTTCAAGCTGGTTTTAGAAAAGGCAGAGGAACCAGAGATCAAATTGCCAACATCTGCTGGATCATGGAAAAAGCAAGAGAGTTCCAGAAAAACATCTATTTCTGCTTTATTGACTATGCCAAAGCCTTTGACTATGTGGATCACAATAAACTGTGGAAAATTCTGAAAGAGATGGGACTACCAGACCACCTGATCTGCCTCTTGAGAAACCTATATGCATCCTGATAGACAGAGTAATTTTTATACCCCTCTGAAAATACAAAGTGCATTGTATTTCTATAGACTTCCATTCTAATGAATCTTGTATCTTTTAAATTTTTACATGATTTTTAAAGCTTACTTTCCATTTACAGTTATTGCACAGTATTGGCTCTATTCCCCATGTTATATTATATGTCCTTGAGCCTATCCTACACCCAATATTTTGTACTCCCTCTTCCTCAACCTTGTATTGCCAATCCCTCTTCACCCTCCCCACTAGTAACCACTAGTTTGTTCTTTCTGTGAGTCTGTTTCTTCTATGTTATATTTAATAGATTGTTGAATTTTTTAGATTCCACATATAAGCGATATCATACAGTATTTATCTTTGTCTGACTTATTTCACTTAGCATAATATCCTCTAGGTTCATCCATGTTGCTACAAATTGCAAAAATCTATCTTTTCATGGCTGAGTAGTATCCCATTGTGTATGTATTCCACAGCTTCTTCATCCATTCATGTGCTGATGGACACTTGTTTCCGTGTCTTGGCAGTTGTAAATAATGCTGCTGTGAACATTGGTGTGTGTGTATCTTTTTAAATTTGTGTTTTTGCTTTTTTTCCCTCTGGATATATATCCAGGAGTGGAATTTCTGGGTCATATGGTAGTTCAATTTTTAGTTTTTTGAGGAATCTCCACACTATTTTCCATAGTGGCTGCACCATCTTATATTCTCAGCAACAGGGACAAGGGTCCCCATTTCTTTGTGTTGTCACTAACATTTGTTATTTGTAGACTTTCTGATAATAGCTTATCTTACTGGTGGGAGGTAATACATCATCATGGTTTTGGTTTGCATTTCCTTGATAATTAATGATGTTGAGCATCTTTTCATATGCCTGTTGGCCATCTGCATTTTCTTGTTGGAAAAATATCTGTTTGGGTCTTCCACTCTGTTAAAATTGAGTTGCTTGTTTTTTTGATGTTGAGTCATATGAATTGTTTATATATGTTGGATATTAACACTTTAGGGTCATATCATTTGCAAATCTTTTCTCCCATTCATTGGTTTGCCTTTTTGTCAGTAGTTTCCTTTGCTGTGCAAAAGCTTTTAAATTTGATTAGGTTCCACTTGTTTGTTTTTGTTTTATTTCCTTTATTTTAGGAAATGGATCCAAAAAATATTCCTTTGATTTGTGTTGAAGAGTATTCTATGTTTTCCTCCAGAAGTTTTATAGTATTCAGTCTTACATTTAGGTCTTTAATCCATTTTGAGCTTTTACCTGTTTATGGTGATAGAGAATGTTCTACTTTTATTGTTTTACATGTAGCTGTCCCATTTTTCCAGCATCACTTACTGAAAATACTGTCTTTTCTCCATTGTATATTCTTGCCTTCTTTATCATAGATTAATTGACTATAAGTGCTTGGGTTTATTTCTGAGATTCCTATCCTGTTCCACTGATTTATTTGTCTGTTTTTGTGCCAGTTCTAAACTGTTTTGATGACTATAGCTTTGTAGCATAATCTCAAATCAGGATGCATGGGTGCTTCAGCTCTGTTCCTTTGTGAGATTTTTTTTTTTTTTTCCTATTTGGAATCTTTTGTGTTTACATACAAATTATAAAATTATTGTTCTAGTTATGTGAAAAATTCCATTGGTATTTTGATAGTAATTTCATTGAATTGACATTTGCCGTGGGTAATATGGTCATTTTACTTAGTATGGTCATTAATTCTTCCAATCCAAGTATATGGTATTTCGTTCTATCTGTTTGTATAGTCTTCAGTTTCTTTTATCAGTGTCTTACAGTTTTCCAGTAATGAATATTTTAATGGTGGATAAAGAGTTTAAGGATCTCTATGATACATTGACAGAGAAGGCATTGGCACCCCACTCCAGTACTCTTGCCTGGAAAATCCCATGGACGGAGGAGCCTGGTGGGCTGCAGTCCATGGGGTCGCTAAGAGTCGGACACGACTGAGTGACTTCACTTTCACTTTTCACTTTCATCCATTGGAAAAGGAAATGGCAATGCACTCCAGTGTTCTTGCCTGGAGAATCCCAGGGTCCGGGGAGCCTGGTAGGCTGCCTTCTATGGGGTCGCACAGAGTCAGACACGACTGAAGCGACTGAGAAGCAGCAGCAGCAGCAGCAGCATGATCCATTGAAATGATATAAGCACAACTCTTCGATTTATTGAAAATTCAAAAGGAAGAAAGCAGCTTTTTTGGAAAATGGAAAGATCTCCTTCCTGTCTCTCCAATTTGGGATTTTTTTTGCTTACTTCTCAGTGGTATCATTCTGATTTTGAAACAAAATTCCTAATCTAAATCATTTCTGTTGTAAATAATCTTGTTACATAAGTGGAAATTTCTGACTAATGTTTCCAAATAGCTAGATGGGAGAAATCCTTTCACAACTTATACATAAATCATCACAAGGTACACTTAAAATATCTTACAATTTTATTCATTAGTTATATCTCAATAAAGCTGTAAGAAAAATATTTGAGTTTTTAAAAATATGAAAATACTTTTCTGTTTACTGTATATATTGATAAATATGTATCAAATATACATATTTCTCTCTCAATAGATATATAGGTAGTTATGCTATTAGCCTAGCAAATGTTGTCTTTCAATTCCTTGTCTTTCAGTTCAGTTCAGTTCAGTCGCTCAGTCATGTCTGACTCTTTGCGACCCCATGAATCTCAGCATGCCAGGCCTCCCTGTCCATCACCAACTCCCGGAGTTCACCCAGACTTATGTCCATCGAGTCAGTGATGCCATCCAGCCATCTCATCCTCTGTCATCCCCTTTTCCTCCTGCCCCCAATCCCTCCCAACATCACAGTCTTTTCCAATGAGTCAACTCTTTGCATGAGGTGGCCAAAGTACTGGAGTTTCAGCTTCAGCATCATTCCTTCCAAAGAACACCAAGGGCTGATCTCCTTCAGAATGGACTGATTGGATCTCCTTGCAGTCCAAGGGACTCTCAAGAGTCTTCTCCAACACCACAGTTCAAAAGCATCAATTCTTTGGCGCTCAGCCTTCTTCACAGTGCAACTCTCACATCCATACATGACCACTGGCAAAACCATAGCCTTGACTAGACGGACCTTTGTTGGCAAAGTATTGTCTCTGCTTTTCAATATGCTATCTAGGTTGGTCATAACTTTTCTTCCAAGGAGTAAGCGTCCCTGTCTTTAGTACTTATAATTAAACAGAACTGGGCTGATTTCAATAGAAATCTTTCAGATATTGGAATGAGTAAGATTTGAATCCTACTACATTTCAACTACTTTTGGCTTGAAAGAAAAGGCTTGGTAAAAGAATGTATATTCAAAAATAGTGAGTCTAGATATGCGCATATATTGTTAGACTTGAAATTTCTATTTTCCTGATGTATAAATCTCAAAATGTAAAGAAAATAGGAAATATAGCCCTCCCTTGGTATGCTTATAATATAAATGCTAAAAGATAATTGCAATAATATTGTAATGAAAGACACCTTCTTTGATCAACATGCTGGCATACTCTGGCTAAATTAGGCACTGTTCATGTGGTTTCCATTTAGAGCTGGTTCCTCTTTAGTAGTAGTCTCTGGCTGAGATCATGCTCCTCCTACGTTTCAAATGGTCATCTAAAATGGCTACATGATGGGCCAGCCTGATGACTTCTGGTATGAAAACTTCTTTCAACCTATTATAAGCTAATTTTAGCTAATAGGCTTTCATATCACTGCTTCTCTAAGTTGCACTTTCCCTTCTTTGCCCACCTGCCGCCCTAAATCCAAGTCCTCAAACTCTAATATTTAAAAGCATTATGAGCTGACTTGAAATTACTTTCATTTTACTTTGGTATAAAACTCATATGGACAACCTATCCTCCAAGTTTGGCTCCAGACACTATCATAATAATGTACAACACAGCTAAAAAAGAATTCCAATTTTTCTAACTGGCCTTCATAGGAAAATGAAGTAAGGCTTTCAGCCTACTAAATTATTTAGTTGTAGTATGCATTCTCTAGATTTATTACTCTTGGCTGATCTATGGTTTTAAACATAAAATAAATGTTAGAATCTGAACTAAAAATGCAGTAAATAGAACTGTCTTTATCAACTGTAGCTATAAAGAAAATTCCATTTTCATAATTCACTGACAGTGACTATATATCATCAAATTTATTTTGATAAAAAGTTTTAACAAATAAAGTGAGAGAAACAGATCTAACTAAAATAGCATTCAGTACTCTAACTTCAGGGTCATGGGAGGGCAAGTAATTACATATTTTTGGTTAATTGCTTCACACATATTCCTGTTTTTAACACTTCTGCAGTAAATTAGACAAGACTACTAAATGTGTTATAGAAGTTATGTCAAAGATCACATATTACTCCACTTGGTTTTTGCATTATTATAGCTTATAGGAAAAAGATAAGCAAGAGTAATATATGTAAAATCAGATGCAAAAAACTATTTTTTAATTTGTCCATTGCCCTCGCCCATTTTTGAAATTATTACTTCAGCAACTAAATTATGTTTTATGTAATCCATCAGTTTCTCTGTCCTCTCCATACTTCCTATCACTGTATACTTTGACATGGTGGTTGTCTTCTCTTGTGAGGCTTTCAATAGGCTTACATAATAGTAGTGGTGATATGCAACAGTATTAATTTAAAAACCTATAAAGACTATTTATTGAGCATTTAGTATGTATGAGGCATCATGCTGAAAGCTTTACCTGAATCACCTTTTGTAAAATCTTCACAACGTCCCTGTATAACTACAATAATTAATAGCTTTCTGCACGTGAAGAAACAGACCTGGAGCAATTAAATAACTTGACAAATGTCCTAGGACTGGAAATTCATACACAGGCACCTGGCTCCAGGGCCACACATCTAGCATTTAAAACATGTCAGGTGTTATCCCCCGCTCAGAACCATTTATCAGTTACTTATCACACTTAGAAGAAAATCCAGGCCTTTGCCACATCCTACAAGCTGTTTTTTTTTTTTCTCTTAATTTCTTTTTAATTGAAGAATAATTGCTTTACAGTATGATGCTGGTTTCTACCAAACAGCATGAATGAGCCATAGGTTTACTCGTGTCCCCTCCCACTTGAACATCTCTCCCACCTTTCTCCCCATCCCACCCCTCTAGGTTATTACCGAGCACAGGTTTGAGTTCCCTGAGTCATACAGCAAATTCCCATTGGCTATAAGAGGTTTTATGATCTCAACCAGTGTTTCTCCAGTCTCACACTTATGCATCTTTCTTCAGGTGCAATGACTTCCTTGATTCTTCAAACTTGTGATGCACACTCTGACCTCAGGGCCTTTGAACTGCTGTTATTTCTGCTTCAGCCAGTTTGCCCTCGTGCATTTGCTTGACATTTCCTTACGTCATTCAAGTCTCTGTTCAAATGATATACAAAGGGAAATTCATTCATTATCCCCTCTAAAGTAGTGCAGACTTGCTCAGTTCTGTCTGACTCTTTGGGAACCCATAGACTGTAGCCTGCCAGGCTCCTCTGTCCATGCGATTCTTCAAGGAAGAATAATGGAGTGGGTTGCCATTCCCTTCTCCAGGGGATCTTCCCAACCCAGGGATCAGTGCCAATCTCTTGCATCTCCTGTACTGTCAGATGGATTCTTTACCACTGAGCTACCTGGAAAGACCTCTAAAATACTACTTCACTCCTACTTTTTTGCTTTTTTTCGTTTAGACTGTCTGCCATTATGTTACATATTTATGTATGTATTTTTTCCTTCCTCACCACAGTGGAAACTGCAAGAGCTGATAGATACTTTGTCTGTTCACTGATGTATCCCTAATACCTGTGTTGTGTATGACACACGGTGAGTTGTCAGCTAACAGTTGTAGAAGAGAGGGAGAGAAAAAGAGGAGAAGCACAGGAGGGAAGGAAAGAAATTAGAAATCACAGCAGAATACAAGTTCTAAAGCCTGACTCTTTGTTCCCAACAAATTTCTAACAAGATCAAACACACATCAAAAAAAAAAAAAAAAAAAATCAAAAAACATGACTGTTGTTTAAGTTAAGGGAAAAGAAACAATTTTTTCTCAAAGCACATTATGATTAAATATCATAATGAACACATATATAACACCATATCTGGCTTCAAGGAAAAATATGAGATTTGTAGTTATTTAATAATTCTAAGCATTCCTGGGAATTGTTCACTTTATTTTGTTTTGAAATTTATTGCAATTCTACACCAGGGTTGTGTATATACTATGCTAGACATTTACTTGGAAGTCATGATAGTTAATCACTATCCAGATGTTTTTAAAGAAACACCCCAGATGGTAGACATTGTGTCTGAAAGATCCAATGTGGGAAATTTTCAGAATTTTTATTAAGCTTAAACTTCTATCGAATGCATAAAGCCAAATGAAATTGACTAATATTCCATTTTTGTTTTTCTACCTACTCTTGCTGCTTTTTTTCTTTCTGTTGCCACCACCCCAAATTAGCCTTCTCAGATTTCCTGGGTATTATTGCAATAACTGAATAATCTCTCACAACTACTTGCATTATCATTCCTAATCAACTCTGGTTCCAAATGGAAGATCCACTGTCTTTGTTTATAAAACTTGCAGGCTCTTCATTGCTTACAAGATAAATTTAAAATTCTTTTAACTGGCTTTAAGGACTCGGTAAAGTGTCTGCCCACAAAACGGGAGACCTGGGTTCGATCCCTGGGTTGGGAAGATCTCCTGGAGAAGGAAATGGCAACCCACTCCAGTATTCTTGCCTGGAAAATCCCATGGATGGAGGAACCTGGTAGGCTACAGTCCATGGGGTCGCAAAGAGCTGGGCATGACTGAGCAGCGACATTTACTATTTACTTTTACTAAGGACTCTCATAATCTTATCTGCCATCCTATTGAATGTTATCTTTTGCAATTACCCCCTACCCATAAAGAAGCAACAGTATTCATTGCTCCATATAATCTGAATGGGAAATAAATTCTAGCTAGCTTAAAGTATGTTGTTATAAAAAAAAATGCTCACCCCCAAATCCAAAAATGTATGTTTTTCATTCAGGTCCCATGTCCCTCATGGGTCAGCATGGCTGTACTCCACCATACTGTCACTGTGGGGCCCAGGCTTCTAGCACCTTCTTAAACATTCCAGAGTGCAAGTCACATGGAATGTGCAGGTTACAGGGCCAAGCCCAATGGGAAAAAGTATCCACTACCCCAGGGAGAGGCAGAGAATAATTTGAACAATAATACAGTCCAACACAAAGAAAATTGTGTTCTTTCTGTTTAAAAGGAATATATCAAATTATTAAAACAGTTACTCAAGAAAATATAAAATTCTCAGGCATCTTATTCCTGAGGCCCAGCCCTTTTTAATGCAAGAAACAAATTCTCACCTTCCTTGCTGGGTTCTTTAGTTCTCTGGCTTTTTCTTCCTACCCTTACCCTGCAGCACCTAGAATTGCATTTCCACATAACAAACAATCCAAACATGTTTCCAAACAAATGATTTTACGTACCAGCTCATGGTAAGATACTGTATGTGGAAAGCGTACTCTTGTTTTTTTTTTTTTTTCCTTTCTCCTTCCTGTCTTCCTTCCTTCCTTATTAATTTTCCCCTAAAGGAAAATAACTTCTAGAAATCAATAAGAAAGTGAAAATGATACTTTATAAATAAAAACAAATATGACCAATGAGTTCACTTAAATTTTAAAAGGACAATAAACTTAAAATGCTCACCTATGATTGTTATTAAACACATTCAGAACAAATTGGGATAGCTTTCTACCTTTAAAAATCATCAAAAATTAAAAAATTTTGTAAACCCATTGTTGGTGTTCGAATATTGGTAAATGGGACTAATGCGTATTTCATTTACTTTGACAATTTTCTCAGTTTCATTAATGTCCCTTTGTTCCTGAAGTAAACTGAAGAGTAATTAGAACAATGCAGATTTCATTTTAAGCCCTACAATATGCTGACAGTGAATCCACTGAGCTTATTGCTTCACCAAATATAAATAACAGTTAAGAGAAACATACTGCATTACAATTGGTGGGAGTACAGCCAAGCCCAGCCACTTGAGTAAGTGTGATCACCACTTGAAACCAGAGATTTCTGATGAATAAAGATAATTATGAATAATACTACACGCCTCGCCTGATTTGGAGCATATGACAGTGGTTCTGCATTGCCAGGAAAATAATGTTTCTGCCTGCATATATTCCAGTGTTTCACTCAGGAGCTTTACCTACATGTGACTCACAAAATCACAAGAAGGGCTTTGCTACACCATGCTGACTTAATTCACTGCAAAGGCCGTCATTCTAAACAAAATCATCAGGAGTTGCATAGAATTAAATTTTAATCTGATGCTGGAACTGCAAAAGCAGTTCAAATACATACAGTATTTGTAAACACCATGCTTTTGTGCACTCATAAATATCAAATGCTAACAGGCAGCATGATTCAGTTGGTTGAATTTCTCCCATGAAATTATTTGAGATTTTTTTTTCAAAAGTGTATATTTTCTGACTGATAATTATTATTTGTAAATAATTTTTATTTCTAAGTACAGGTTTCTCCCTGCCATTAGGAAGTATTCACCTTGGAGAGGCAAATTAACTCTTTGATTTTTCCTATTCAGAACAATGAAGTGAAATATTCACTACCTCCCCTTGTCTGCTTCTGCTGAATCTCGCTCCCGTGTAACTCCTTCTTCTAAGAATCTAATGTCCTCAAATGTCTCAATCCTCTACCATCCCCAGTAAGCAGAATTCCGCTCTGGCAATGCTTCCGTATCTTTCCCAATCACTTCTACCATATCAAAATGTTACTATTCTCTCAGCTTCTCCAGATTCCCCTCATTAAAAAAATAAAGAACTCATTTTATCCAGCAATGATAAAATTGTGAGTGAAAGATTTAACCTATTACTTTTCTCCAGTAGCCTGTTAGTGTTGTGATAATGCTGCATAGCAAACTACTCTCTGAAACCCATTGAATTATAACAATAAGCATTTATTTTTCTGACTCACAGATCTGAAGAACAACTAAGGTGCTCTTCTTCAGGGCCCAGGGATGGAGGAGCCTGCTGGGCTGCCATCTATGGGGTTGCACAGAGTTGGAGACGACTGAAGTGACTTAGCAGCAGCAGCAGCAGGGCTTGGCTCTAGGCTCTAGATGGGTTTAGATCTGCCTCACTGAACTCTTTCTGGGGCTCAGGCTAAAGGGACAGTAGTTTTCTGAAACATACTTTTTTTTTTTTTTTAATGACAATCAGAGGAACACATGAGATCAAGCCAAATTGTGCACAAATTTAAGACTTCTACTCACATAGTGTCCACAAGTATTTCTTTAACAAAAGCAAGTTGCATGACCAAGTTTACTATGGATGGGGTAGTGAAATATATCTATGCACTGGAGTATACTGTAAAATCACATGGCAAAAAGTAGTGAAGAATTGAGGATCAGTACAGCTGCACCACCCTTATGGCAGAAAGTGAAGAGGAACTCAAAAGCCTCTTGATGAAAGTGAAAGTAGAGAGTGAAAAAGTTGGCTTAAAGCTCAACATTCAGAAAACAAAGATCATGGCATCTGGTCCCATCACTTCATGGCAAATAGATGGGGAAACAGTGGAAACAGTGTCAGACTTTATTTTTCTGGGCTCCAAAATCACTGCAGATGGTGATTTCAGCCATGAAATTAAAAGACGCTTACTCCTTGGAAGGAAAGTTATGACCAACCTAGATAGCATATTCAAAAGCAGAGATGTTACTTTGCCAACAAAGGTCCATCTAGTCAAGGCTATGGTTTTTCCAGTAGTCATGTATGGATGTGAGAGTTGGACTGTGAAGAAGGCTGAGTGCCAAAGAATTGATGCTTTTGAACTGTGGTGTTGGAGAAGACTCTTGAGAGTCCCTTGGACTGCAAGGAGATCCAACCAGTCCATTCTAAAGGAGATCAGCCCTGGGATTTCTTTGGAAGGAATGATGCTGAAGCTGAAACTCCAGTACTTTGGCCACCTCATGCAAAGAGTTGACTCATTGGAAAAGACTGTGATGCTGGGAGGGATTGGGGGCAAGAGGAGAAGGGGACGACAGAGGATGAGATGGCTGGATGGCATCACTGACTCGATGGATGTGAGTTTGAGTGAACTCCGGGAGTTGGTGATGGACAGGGAGGCCTGGTGTGCTGCGATTCATGGAGTCGCAAAGAGTCGGACACGACTGAGCGACTGAACTGACTGAACTGATAGCTTCCAAGGATATACATTTGCTCCTCAGTGTGAATTTCCTATAAATAATACAGAAGCTTAAGTAAAAGTAGAATTTGCATTGGTATAAAATGCTGTAATCCTTATAATTTAATGTGATACCCAATGAATCACATACAATAGAATTTCTTTTATTCTATTGAACATATAAGAAAAATTCTAATACTTATTATATGCTAGGCACTGTTTTAAGTACTTTACATATGTTAATTCACTTAATTACCTTAAAATCCTATAAATTAATGACTATTCTAATTTCATTTGATAAGTTAGGGGACTGAGTTACCCAGGGATTTACCTACTGCCCAAGGCAACACATTTAGTAAGATGCATATTCCAGCCCAGACCCAGTGCTTTTAATTGGGAAACTGAATATGCAAATAGACAATGACTAGACTGTATATAAAAACAGAACTCTGACCCACAGTTTGCAACAGGCTATACAGGAAACCAACTGGAAGCCATCTTGCTATAAATCAGATTTGTAGGAAGTCAGATTACTATCTCTGGCAGGAATCCAGGAAGCCAAACTATAGCTCCTATAACAGTTAACCTAAGTATCTCTGACTTGACAACTTCCTAAATATGTATCCCCACTTTGGACTTAGAGCCAAGCAGAGAAAGCCCAGTAATGCACCCTAACCAATCACATGGGATGCCCAACTTCAAGGTGGTGTCCCTACAGCTTCTCCTTTCCAACAGCCTCCAGTCAGGGCGTACCTGAAGCCTTTATAAACTATTGTGAAACGTTCCCATTCCTCTGCCTGCCTTTGAGTCTCTGCCAAAACACAAGTGGTAGTGACTAACTTCCTGGCTGTAGCAAACTGAATAAAAACCTTTTGCTTTTCTCATTTGGTTAATCTTCATTTATCTCCATATAACCAGAGCAATATCTATCATATCTAGTGCAGTTGAATTTGTTTGTATCTAACATAAATACTAAGACTGTAGTTAAAACTGCTTAAAGGCCAATAATCAGCTCTTTTCAGTGTTTAATTTTCTTAATATGGCCCCACAAATTCTTGGTATTTAGAGAAGTTTATAGATGTACCTATAGAAAGTCCAAGTTAATGATAATTGTGGTAATAATAACAGAAATTACAAATCAATGATAAGAACAACAATAGCAGCTATTCTATTAAATACTTAAAACTATCACACACATTACAAAAAACCATTACTTTAGATTTCTTTGTTGCATCCTCAGATTAACAAATTGAGCTGATTACTAGAAATCTCTCTATTTTGCCCGTGGGAAAGAAGAAGATGAGCCACTTGCTGATACCTACATTGTTTGGAAAAAACATACATGCAAATATTGGATTTCTGTTTAGATAAAAACATCTTAATATCATACATTCACTTTTCCTCAAGGGTTCAGTTTAACTGTGTGCATGATGTGACCATTCAATCAGTGCTGAATAGAAGCAGACCCAAGATTATATGTTACTGACTTGCTTCTATGCCTCGTGAATCTACCAGAGATTATTGGTAGCATAAGCTCTGGCCTATCACATCTCCGAAGGTCTTCAGTCTCTCTATTAAGCAGCCATCAAATCTTGGCTGACTACTATGTATGCAAAAAGTTATGGCTAGGAAGTGATTTCCTGACAATCAAGTCTCATAAGTATTCTCTTAGCAATGAAATGTTAAAAATGACTTGTTTTTCAATTCTTCAGCAGGATGGCTATTGATATTGTAATGCCTATGTGCATATGAATTAGAATTAGAATTGTACAGACAATTTAAACCTTAAAGAGCTTGAGATCCACTGTAACATATATACATATACATAGTTGCTCAGTCGTGTCCACCTCTTTGCGACCCCATGGACTGTAGCCCACCAGGCTCCTCCGTCCATGGGATTCTCCAGGCAAGAATACTGGAGTGGGTTGCCATTTCCTTCTCCAGGGGATCTTCCTGACCCAGGGATCGAACCTGTGTCTATTATGTCTCCTGCATTAGCAGGCAGGCTCTTTACCACTAGCACCACCTGGGAAATTTAATGAGGAATGGATTCAACAAAAATTTACTTAAAGATAAAAAATTCCATCTGCTGTCACCCTGCTTGTTTAACCTATATGCTGAACACATCATGTGAAATACAGGACTGGATGAGTTACAAGCTGGAATCAAGATAGGCAGGAGAAACATCAGCAACTTCAAATATGTGGATGATACCACTCTAATGGCAGAAAGTAGAGAGGAACTAAAGAGCCTCTTGATGAGGGTGAAGGAGGAGATTGAAATAGCTGGTTTAAGACTAAATATTAAAAAAAAACAAAAAAAACAAATTAAGATCATGGCATCCACCCCCATTACTGCATGCCAAATAGAAGGGGAAAAGGTGGAAGTAGTGACAGATTTCCTCTTCTTGGGCTCTAAAATCACTGTGGACGGTGAGTGCAGCCATGAAATCAGAAGACGATTGCTCCTTGGCAGGACAGTGATGACAAACACAGACAGTGTGTTGAAAGCAGAGACATTACTCTGCTGACAGAGGTCCTTATAGTCAAGGCTATGGTCTTCCTAGTGGTCACGTATGGTTGTGAGAGATGGACTGTAAAGAAGGCAGAACACCAAAGAATTGATGCCTTTGAAATGTGGTGCTGGAGAAGACTCCTGAGAGTCCCTTGAACAGCAAGGAGATCATACCAGTCAATCTTAAGAGAAATCAACCCTGAATACTCATTGGAAGGACTGATGCTAAAGCTGAAGCTCCAGTATTTTGGTCACCTGACGTGAACAGCCAACTCATTGGAAAAGTTCCTGATACTGGGAAAGATTGAGGGCAGAGAGAGAAAAGGGTGTCAGAGGATTAGATGGCTGGATGGCATCACCAATGGAGTGACCATGAACTTGGGCAAACTCCAGGAGACAGAGAGGGACAGGGAGGCTGGTGTGCTGCAGTCCACAGGATCACAAAGAGTCAGACGTGACTGGGTGGCTGAACAAGAACAACAAAAAGATTGCAAGGAGAAATTATGATTTGCAGTTATGAAAAATTAGGACAAGAAAGAAGGGACCATTCCAATTGTGGGACATAATACAGCCAAAGGCACCATAGTAGGTAAAACAGGCTTTAGAGGTGCATGATCTACTGTCAGTCCAGTGGGAAAGAGAGAGGGCTTATGTAAGGAGATAGTGTCCCTCTCTTTTGTTGTGCCTTCAGTGTATATAAAGAATGTCTGACCTTTAGTAGAAGATCAAAGTGTAACAGGAAGTAACACAACTACTTAGTTTGGAACCAGAACTTACAAATGGCAGTTCTGCAATTTACATTTTTAGGGGCTGAGTTATCAGGATTAAATGCCATTTTTTCTTCATATGTGGTTATGCCTGTCCGTGTGAAAATGCAACATTTTATAAATAACACTTTGTACCATCCTTCACTGTTTAACAGGAAATATGCCTGCTGTCTACTCCATTTCTTTCTTGGTATCTCACTGCTTTATCCCTTAATAAGTTATATTCTATTCCAAAGAATTATACTGACATCTTTTTTCTTTTCTCCCAGAATACCTAGTAAACCACAGAACTCCAGTCCTCTTTTCTGAAGATTCAAGAGTAAGTTTACACACCATAGTATCATAACATGTGAGGATTTTTTCACCTCCCTGCCATTTACTGACACACTGAGCTTATCCCTTTATTAGTCTTTTTGCCATCTTTTTTTTTTTTTTTTTTTATTCCTACTCGGGCTATGACATTTCTCACATCAAGCACCTCTCTATCATTTTCTCCAGTTTTGTTATCTGGATTTTCTTTTTTCAGTCCCTGGCACTAATCTACCTCAGAAATATGAACATCTGTGGGATATTTCCAAAGACCTGGCATTTGACTATGAAAGAGCTACTCTCAGGGAATGGAGACAGTGCAGACCCTGGAGGACTGCAGCTTGACGTGGCCTCCTCCATTCATGCAGCCTGTGTGGCAGAATGGAGTCAGAATTTGGGGTCAGCTTATCACATCCTGTAAAGAGTTTCACTGGACAGTTGTTAACTAACGGCCATTTTTCACAAGGCCCTGTGTTTCACAAGGTACTATGTGGCTTGTTGTTCGTTGCTAAGTCGTGTCCAACTCTTTTGCAACCCTGTGGGCTGTAGCCCGCCAGGCTCCTCTGTCTGTGGGATTTCCCCGGCAAGAATATTAGAGTGAGTTGCCATTTCCTTCCCCAACTGTATGGGTACCAGAATGGCAAAGATTGTGTTCTTGCCATCAAAAACTTGTTATCTAACATATAAGATCAGATCCCAGTTATGTCTGAAAAGTAATGGGTGGTTGTAAGAAAAGGAAGAGATAAAGGGCAATGAAAGAGAAGAGGAAGATCCTTGCTTACTGGCCAAGGGCCAATCATGCTTTCTGAAAAAAAAGATGCAATAATTTACCTTCATCCTAATGAAGAGGCAGGAAGCACATTGCAATAAAACTGTACAGCTATGCACTTTAAGCTGTAGAGAATTGGTCAATATCATCTGTCACAATCAAACCCTCTCTTCTCCTTCCTAGAAATGGTTCTATTTAAGTCTTTGTACCTGATCCCAAGGAGCTCAAGCAAATGCACATCAGCAGTATAAAATGGCTTGTTTGTTAATTTCAGTGTTCTAACTTTTGCCAACATTGCCTACAACTGTTGCATTCATTTGGATAACGGTAGAAAAATAGCCTAGGAAATAATTAAGTAATGGTGCCAAAGTTTCCTTTCCACCACGGCATTCTAGTCTTCTCATTTCATCATAAATCTTAAATTTGCCTTAAGACTCTAACTCACTTTAATGAGCATGAAATGTGATTATAATTATGAAAGTAACTGGAAAAGAATGTATGTTATTCTAAAATATAAGTACTTAGGGACAGGGGAATCTATAACTTGGAAATGCAAAGATTCTTTGAGGATGTAAATTTCATCATCGAGCTGCTGATTATTGTTTCTTTTTTCTTTTGTTACTTCTCTTTTATGTTACATGTCTATATTATGAAATAGCCTGCATTTTTCCAATTCAAATTTTCTAATACATGAGAAGTAATTAACCTTATAATAGACCTAATTCTAAATGCCCAAATGGTCCTTTTTCTCATTAGTTATTTTAATTGGTCTAACATGTACTGGGATCCTGACAATAAGTAGTCCAAATTTAAATTTAATAGACTATAATCTGTTTGGAACTGAAAACTGTCTCAATCTGGAAGAGAAACTGTCTCAATCTATAATAAAACACTGTAATTTTTTTCATGTATGTGTATTGCTGAGTGACATATTACTGTGGTTCACCCATCCATGATAATTTTAAATAAAAAGTTACTGGTTTCTAAAATTTTCTGTTAAAAAGTTAAAAAAAAATTACTACCATTATTCCCTATATTATAAAAATATCACCCAAAGTACAAATTTTTTTCTTTTTCCAGCTGTGTTGAGATATAACTGACATATAATATTTTATAAGTTTAACATTTATAACATGCTTATACTGATATACTGCAAAATGATTTCCATCACAGCATTAGCTATCACTTATCTCTTCACATAATTATCATTTCTTTGTTACAAAAACATTTGAGATCTGCTCTTTTAGCAGCTTTCAATATGTATTAGCAATATAATACATATTGATAACTAGTCACCATGCTGAATATTAGATCCCCAGAATTTATTCCATCTTAAAACTTAAAGTTTAGCTAATATTTCCTCTTTCCCCCAATTCTCCAGCCCCTTGTAGTCACCATTCTAGTTTCTGTTGGGCTTTTTAATAAGATTCTACATATAAGTGATATCATGTGGTATTTGTCTTTCTCTCTCTCTTATTTCAATTAGCATAATGCCCTTAATGTCCATTCATGCTGTCACAAACAGCAGGGATAACTTTTTCTCTTGGGTGAGTACTATACCATATATATAAAACATCTTTATCCATTCATGCACTGATAGACACTTAGGCTGTTTCTGCATCTTGACTATTATGGAAAATGCTGCAGTACATCTCTTTGAGTGCAGATATCCTTTTGACATCTTTTGTATTTCCTTTGGACATGTACCTAAAAGTGGGATTGCTGATACATGTAGTTCTTTTATTAAATTTTTTAGGAACCTCCATATCATTTTCCGTAATGGCTATACCAACTTACATTCTTACCAATAGCACACGAGAATTACATTTTCTCTTCATTGTTACCAACACTTGTCTTCATCTCTTTGTTACAGGTGTTCCATAAAGTGTGAGATGATGCTTCATTGTAGTTTTGATTTTTATTTCCTGATGATTAGCAATGTTGAGCACTTTTTCATGCACCTGTTGGACATTTGTGTGTCTTTGGAAAAATGCCTGTCTAGACACTCTGCTGCTACTGCTGCTGCTAAGTTACTTCAGTCGTGTCTGACTCTGTGTGACCCCATAGATGGCAGCCCACCAGGCTCCCCCATCCCTGGGATTCTCCAGGCAAGAACACTGGAGTGGGTTGCCATTTCCTTCTCCAATGCATGAAAGTGAACAGTGAAGTCACTTGTGTCTAGACACTCTACCCATTTTTAATTAGATTGTTTGGTTTTATTGTTATTGAGTTGTACTGAGTTCTTTCTATATTTTGGATATTAACCTCTTAACACATGGGTAATGGGGAATATTTTCTCCCAATCCATAGGTTGCCTTTCCATTTTGTCCCTGGTTTTATTTGCTGTGCAGAAGTGTCATAGTTTGATGCAGTTCAACTTGTTGATTTTTACTTTTGTTACCTTTGCTTTTAGTGTCAAATCAAAAAAATTATTGCTCAAAACTGAGGTTGAGGAGCTTATCTTCTATATTTTCTTAGGAGTTTTATATTTTCAGGATGTACATTCAACTCTTGAACTCATTTTGAGCTGATTTTGTGTACATTCCAAGATAGGAATCCAGTTCCATTCTTTGGCTTATGGCTCTCCAGTCTTCACAACACTTTTTGAAGAGATTATTCTTTCCCCATTTTACATTCTTGGCTCCTTTGTCATAAATTAATTGACCATTTATGCATGAGTTTATTTCTGGGTTCTAAATTTAACTTTGATTGATTATTATCTAAGTATAATGTGCTGTACCACAGAGTTCTGTTCATATGTCAGTGCCTCTAATTTATTCAGCATTTCCTGCGAAGGTGGGAGTACATTTGGGATTTGCTCTTTAGTCACATGAAATTACTATAGTAGCAAGATAGAAGCATGGAAATAAATTTATTTCAACAGGGGGAAATTAATCTATTTATTGGTATACGTTGCATAAAAAAAACTGTTTCCTATGAAAAAGTGATCCAGAGGGAGCTGAAAGGTATATTGAAAGTTAATTTTTCAAGTGTTCACATAAAATACTCCCACATATTAAAAAATCTCTACGATTACAAGGAGAAAAAATGTTTCTCGTACTTTGAATAAAATGAGAAGTAACAAGGATCTTAAGCTATTAATATATGTGCTGTTTAAGAATTACTACATGGGCTATCAAAATTATGGTAATTTGCAATCCTGAGGTTTTGTTTCTTAAATGTATATTTTAAACAACAGCTAGGCACATTTTATAAACTGCATCAATGAGAAACCATCTGTACGTTTTTATGTAGGCCACTTAGATTTTGTTGAATTTGTCAACTACTGAGCTATGGTTTCTCAAATCTTTGCATGGTGGCTCTTGAGATCTAAAACCCCGTGGTTGTAGGTGAAACTCTACCCAGTGCCTGTTGCTGCTTTAATATGATTGAAAGCAATAAAAGCGTAACACTGTGAAGAGGCTGTGTCTACACATAGCTAAAATATCTCACAAATGTGGAGGATTTAGTTAGTCAATTAGCCAAAATGCTCCTGTGACTTAGAAACCACCAAATTTTGGAGGGTTAGCATTACATTTCACATTGACTTACAAATGGTATTTGGTAAAAGTCATCCCCCCTCCACCCCAACCCCACTATATGCTTGAGTGTCCTTGGCTGGTTCATTACTAGGAGTATTTGATTTGTTGTTATTTTAGTAACTCAGTTGTGTTTGACTCTGTGACCCCATGGACTGTAGCCCGCCAGGCCCCTCTGTCCATGGGGTTTCCCAGGGCAAAAATACTGGAGTGGGTTGCCATTTCCTCCTCCAGAGGATCTTCCTGACCCAGGGATTGAACCTGCATCTCCTGTGTTGGCAGGTGGATTCTTTACCACTGAGTCAACATGGAAGCACAGGAGCACCTGCTAGGAGTTATCATTTTGTATGAAATTAGCCTAGGACACATGGATTATCCTCTTTGGCTTGTACTTACATGTAAGTGAGCAAGGCAGCCATAGTCTGCTGTTCTACTCTCAGCTGGCCTTTGAAATGCTTCTCTTCTGTCAGGGATACAGGCCAACAAAGAGTTTCCTGAAGCCTATACTCACTGTGCTGGGTTTCTCACCTGGCACTCAGCTCCACATGAATTTTTCTTTTGCATGTGGCCAGGAACCTTAGTCCTGTCCAGGATTTCTAGCAAATCGTCTCTAAGCTTTTAGTTTAGACAACATACCCAGAGTAGTCTTTAGTGAAAATTCACTGAGTTTTTTGGGGGGAGAGGGAGGCTATTACTTACCTTTTCCCTCTTTTATTTGTGTGTCAATTATCTCTTATTGTTAATATTGTCCTTTGGAATGAATTGTTTCATCTAAAACAAGTGGTAAATAGCAGCACCAACACTAATAAGGAGTAACCTATACTGAACTTATGTAATATATGTATATGATTTCTTTTCTGAGCTATTTGAGATTATGGTGCAACTCCTAAATATCATTGTATGATTGTTAAGAACAAGGACAGGTTCTGTTATAACTACAGAAAAAAACTATCAAAATCAGGGAATGGACTTGAATACAAGCTATTGTGTAATTGGCAAGCTTTGAATTTCACCACTTTTTCCCACAATGGCTTTTGTAGTCTGTGTTTCCTTACCCACCCCTCCAAGTTTCCATCTAATATCCAATTCAGGATCACTTATTGCATTTAGTTGTTATGTCTATTTCATTCATATAGTCTGGCACATTTTATCAGTTTTGTTTCCCTTTTATGATTTATTTTTTATATTTTTGAAGAGTAAAGGCCAATTATTTTATAGTATGTTTGGGTTTGTCTGATGTTTCTATGTAACCAATTTTAGGCTAATAAATTTTGTGGTCAGGAATAACAGAAGTGATGTTGTTTCCTTCTCAGTGCATTATTTCATGGGGTAGAGGGTGTCATTTTATCCCATAACTCGTGATGTTAACCTAGATTACTTGGTTAAGGTAGTATCTGCCAGGTGACTCTGCTGAAAAATTCCTATTTATTTTCTTGGTAATTAGTAAGTATTTTGTGGAAAGATACTTTGAATCTGATTTATAAAAGGCAGAGGAATCAGAGATCAAATTGCCAACATCTGTTGGATCTGTTGTTCATTGACTATGCTAAAGCCTTTGACCATGTGGATCACTGCAAACTGTGGAAAATTCTTAGAGTTGGTAATAGCAGACCACCTTACCTGCCTGCTGAGAAATCTGTATGCAGGTCAAGAAGCAACAGTTAGAATGGGACATGGAACAACAGACTGGTTCCAAATCAGGAAAGGGGTATGTCAAAGCTGCATATTGTCATCCTGCATATTTAAATTATATACAAACTACGCCATGCAAAATGCCAGGCTTGATGAAGCACAAACTGGAATCAAGATTGCCTGGAGAAATATCAGTAAACTCAGATACGCAGATGACACCACCCTTATGGCATAAAGGAAGGAACTAAAGAACCTCTTAATGAAAGTGAAAGAGGAGGGTAAAAAAGTTGGCTTAAAGCTCAACATTCAGAAAACTAAGATCATGGCGTCTAGTCCCATCACTTCATGGCAAGTAGAAGGGGAAACAGTGGAAACAGTGACAGACTTCATTTTCTTGGGCTCCAAAATCACTGCAGAAGGTGACTGCAGCCATGAAATTAAAAGATGCTTGCTCCTTGGAAGAAAAGCTATAACAAACCTAGACAGAATATTAAAAAGCAGAGACATTACTTTGCCAACAAAGGTTTGCCTAGTCAAAGCTATGGTTTTTCCAGTAGTCATGTACGGATGTGAGAATTGGACCATAAAGAAAGCCGAACACCGAACTGATGTTTTTGAACTGTGGTGTTGGAGAAGACTCTTGAGAGTCCCTTGGACTACAAGGAGATCCAACCAGTCTATCCTAAAGGAAATCAGTCCTGAATATTCATTGGAAGGACTGATTCTGAAGCTGAAACTCCAGTACTTTGGCCACCTGATGTGAAGAACTGACTCATTGGAAAAGACCCTGATGCTGGGCAAGATTGAAGGCAGTAGGAGAAGGGGATGGCAGGGGATGAGATTGTTTGATGGCATCATGAACTTGATTGAGAGGAGTTTGAGAGACCTGCAGGAGTTGGTGATGGACAGGGAGGCCTGGTGTGCTGCAGCCCATGGGGTTGCAAAGAGTGGGACACAACTGACCAACTGAACTGAACTTTGAATCTGTTTATATATGCTCTCCCCTCATCTAAATATTACTTAGTAGTTTTAGCATCCATTTGATTTTTGCCTGAATCATCAATTTTTACTATGCTGATGCCCACTGTGAATTTTTTCCTATATTTATCAATTGGTGTTCTATTTAAAAAAAAGTTTTTCTTACTCCATTTGTCTATTTATATAATTTTATCAGTATAGGTTCTTGAACTCTTTTTCATTCAGTGGATTATATTTTATGTGAACATAGAAATGCGCCACTCAAATCTTCTGTCACAGGAATGTATTCTGTGGATGTGGGCATCTCCACAACAACCCACATCAACAGCAACCTCCAGTTGCTACACGTTCAGATTCACTGCCATGTTCAGATCAAAGCCACGCTCTCCCAGGGCTCCTTCTGATCAGTTTCTGAGTATGGCACAGGTACTATAGTCTGGCCATTTATATCCAGTGTCGTTGTGTAGTCGCTAAGTCATGTCCTACTCTTTAGTGACCCCATGGACTGTCGCCTTCCAGACTCTTCTCCTTGGGATTTCCCAGGCAAGAATACTGGAATGGGTTGCCATTTCCTTGTCCAGGGGATCTTCCTGACCCAGGGATGGAATCTGAAGTCTCCTGCATTGGCAGATGGATTCTTTACCACTGAGCTACCAGGGAAACTCCAAAATAGTTTTAAAATAAGACTTATTATAAAATAAGTCATCTTATTCTGTTCTTCAGTAATATCTTATTATTCTTGACTTTTTGTTTTTCTATATTAATTTTATAATCAGCTTGTCCAATTTCATTAAAATTCCCTTCAGGATTTCTTTGGGTTTTTATTGAACATATAGAGTATTTTAATGAGAATTTCTATGTCTATGATACTGAAATTATTAATGAACATAATATTTCTTTTTTATGTAAGTCATTTCTAATGTGTTTCAATAAAGTTTTATAATTTTCTCCTTAAAAATCATGAGCATTTGTATTTCTACTTACTCTTATAACTTTCTATTTTTGATGCAGCTACCAGTGATATGTTTTTTAAATTACATTTACTGTTATTGTTGGTATATAGAAATACCATTTATTTATTTATATAGACCATATATACCTGGTGACTTCTCATTAATTCTAATCATTTGCCTGTACATTCTCTTGGGGTTATCTGTGTAGGCAATCATGATATCTGCAAATAATGGAATCTTTGTTTCTACTTTTTTTTAGACCACAGGCCTCTTAATTATATTGTTGTGTTCTTTTCTTTCACTTTCTTTGAATATGATGATAAGAACACCTAGCACATTATGAAGTAGAAGTAATAATTGCAAGTGTCTTTATTTTATGCTTGCTATTAAGAGGAATGCTGATTCTTCCAATGTTTATGTTATAATTAGGATTTGTAAATACCCTTTATTATGAAAAGAAAACTTTTCTCAGTATTTTCCTAACTTCTTGTTTTCTTTTTATTTGTGAATTAGTGTTGAATTCTGTTCAGAGGTTTTGTTGGCAACTATTGAGATGATCATGTGTATCTTCTCCTTTAATCTATTTATATAGCAAATTACATTAATAGATATTTAAATCTAAATTCAACTTTTCATTTCCAGGATAAAATCCATAGAGTTTAAAATGTATTCCTATATATAAAAGTGAAAGTCACTCAGTCATGTCCAGCTGTTTGTAACCCCATGAGCTATACAGTCCATGGAATTCTCCAAGCAGAATACTAGAGTGGGCAGCTGTTCCCTTCTCCAGGAGATCTTCCCATCCCAGGGATTGAACCCAGATCTTGCACATTGCAGGCAGATTCTTTACCAGCTGAGCCACTAGGGAAGCCCATTCCTAGATATAGTAGCTAATATTTTGTTTAGCAGTTTTGCATAAATATTCATGAGTGATATTGGCATGTAATTTTCATTTTTAGTTAGTACTATTCTCTTCTGCTTTAGTTTCAAAGTCATATTAGCCTCAGAAATAATTAAGGAGGTCTCCTCTTTCTATTTGCAGTGACCAAGACAGCCTTAGTTTGACTACAATTTAGAAAGATTTATTATTTATTGTTGGTCCCTGACCTCCCTTCTCTTAGAACAGTTATTTAGAAAGTTGCAACTATAAATTTTTTGCCCCTTTGAGATGTAAATCCTTTACAACTTAGGAATGTCTTTTCTAGGAAACCAAGAGCCATCTCTGAAATAAAATAAATAATAAGCATATATTGATACTTCTTCAGTTATCAATTTTTAACTTTTTAAGTTAATCTATATAAACTTCCCAGTGTTATTTACTCATATCACCTCTCCTATCCTCTCAAACTTATATCAACTTCAGGGAAGTAAAATTTATTTGTTTTATGTGTTTAATTAATTAGAATTTATTTAATTTCTTTATTAATAATGGCCAAACATCAAGTAAACCCCTTTTTTGGGGGGGATCATGTCTTCTAGAGTCTTCCATCCTCTTGTTCCTATCTCATTTGATTGGTTTTTAGGTCAAGTATACAGCTGACATCCTGGGTTATCTTCCTTTCCCCCATGTTGTGCAGTAGGGACCCTGTATATTAGGTGCCCATATTTTTCTCTTCTTGGTTTATTATTTTTATTTTTTCACTTTAATTTCTTGAACATCACTTCTAGGATGTGAGGGAGATAAAATGTTAACCTCACAAATGAGAAAAACATCTTTATTGTATCTTATACTTGGCTTACAGATTAATTAAATGTAGAATTCTGAGTAAGAAGTAATTTTTAGTCAAGTTTTTGAAGGCTTTGTTCTATTACTTCTAGTTTCAGATGTGACCACTGGTATTTCTGAAGGCACAGGAAATCTTAATTCTTTTCCTCTATAATGTGTTTTCTACCTCCTAGAATATTTTAGTCTTTATGAGAATTTTCAAACTCAAGATGTTTCTCAGTGGAAATTATATTTGTGCTATTCATTTATTTATATTCATGACATTACCCAGCAAAGGGCTTGCTGTGGGAAGTGTGTATTTTCCAATGCCATGGTACTAGATTTTAAGAAAATAAAAACTGTTACTGCAAGGTTGACCAGCAAGAGCACAGGGAAAATGAAATGGCTCCAGTCTTTCTCCCTGATCAAAGGTTGGATCAAACTTTCATGAGTTAGGGAAGAAGGGTTGGTGTTGGAAGCACTGGCAGGCAGATTTCAGTTGGAATTTGGCCATACTTTGGTTTTAGGTGTTGTTTGAGGTCAAAATTCTCTCCTCTGCACTTGGGTTTGGTTATATGACTTGTGGTTTTGTACTGTTGTCTCTGAAAGACAACTCAATATTTTATTAGAAAGAGGATAAGGTCAGTTTTGAGCTGGTTCTGTGGTTACAATGATTCTAGACCCTTAGAGAACCCTCTAAATCTAGAAACCCAAGCTCCTTGATTCTAATAAATATTTCAATTTATTAAGCTTATAATTTTCTCTATTCCTTCTCTTTTTCAGAAAATATTATTTTTCTCTATCCGATTGAATCTCTGACTCAATCCAATCTCTATATTATTCCTCTGTTAGAGGAATAAACCTCTAATTTTGATATTTCTCTCCCTCTTTTAGCTATTCATCTCTTCATATATTTGTTCTAATTTCTTGAAAATGTGCTCAACCTGTTAAATTGTCCCCATCATATATTCACATATGCTATTTCTTTTTCTCTACTTGTCCATTGTCCTACTTTTGTTTCGTGTATAACTTCTTATCTCTCATGATATAAACTGTACTTCTTTTTAAAAATTTCCTAAAAAAATAAAATAAAATAAAAATTTCCTGTCACATTGCTTGTTTTTCCTCTGTCCTTTATGCTAATGATTTCCTTAAATGGCCTATAATTCTTGCCTGCCCTTCATATCTAAGAATGAGACCAAAGCACTGAAACTTTGATTGGAAAATGTGTGCATAACAAGGATTTTGACCAGAGAAATCTAGCAGAGAGTGAGCCTAACATCAGATATGCAGATGACATCACCCTTATGGCAGAAAGTGAAGAAGAACTAAAGAGCCTCTTGATGAAAGTGAAAGACGAGAGTGAAAAAGTTGGCTTAAAACTCAACATTCAGAAAACTAAGATCATGGCATCCGGTCCCACCACTTCATGGCAAATAGATGGGGAAACAATGGAAACAGTGAGTGACTTTATATTTTTGGGCTCCAAAATCACTGCAGATGGTGACTGCAGCCATGAAATTAAAAGACACTTTCTCCCTGAAAGAAAAGCTATGACCAACCTAGACAGCATATTAAGAAGCAGAGACATTACTTTGCCAACAAAGGCCCATCTGGTCAAAGCTATAGTCTTTCCAGTAGTCATGTATGGATGTGAGAGTTGGACTATAAAGAAAGCTGAGTGCTGAAGATTTGATGCTTTTGAGCTGTGGTGTTGGAGGAGACTCTTGAGAGTCCCTTGAACAGCAAGGAGATCCAACCAGTCCATCCTAAAGGAAATCAGTCCTGAATATTCATTGGAAGGACTGATTCTGAAGCTGAAACTTCAATACTTTGGCCACCTGATGCAAAGAACTGACTCTGGAAAAGACCCTGATGCTGGGAAAGATTGAGGGCAGGAGGAGAAAGGGAACAACAGAGGATGAAATGGTTGGATGGCATCACCACTCGATGGACAAGAGTTTGAGTAAGCTCCGGGAGTTGGTGATGGACAGGGAAGCCTGGTGTGCTGCAGTCCATGGGGTCACAAAGAGCTGGACAGGACTGAGCAACTGAACTGAACTGAGCCTTCAGGGGGCTCTGGAATATCATTGAGAGATCCAAAATGTCTGAACCTATAAGCAGTATCTCTGTAGTAATTATATTTCTTGATATAATAGTCCTCCAGTCTTTTGCTTTGATAGGGGACTGATTACAGGCCTACCTGTAGATGAAAGAGACATGGAGGTTATCTCACCACTCATTATAAATGACACAATTATTTTGAAAGAGTAGAATTCAGTAGGGTATAATCATAAGCAATTTTATGGGGCACATTTTGGGTGCCCCCTCACTTGGAACCTGCCCTTACATAGACAATAATGCTGATATGTCTTGTTTTCTAGCAGTTACTTTTACGTCCTCTAGCAAACCCTGCATTTCTGGCAATCCAAAACCTCCTTGTAGATCTCATCCATCTGTAGTAGGACCCCAGGCCTGTACCTACTGTGGGGTCCTCCTCTGGTCCTGATAATATTCCCCTTTGACTCACTGTCTAAGGACATGGATCTACTCTCTAATGCAGTTTGCTGTTTTGCTATTCAGGAACTGACATGGTTCTGGCACCACTGTCTCCATCCTAAAAAGTCCAGCAAAGGTAGTCCAGCATTCTTTAAGGAGTTTTCCTGGAGCTCCTTCCAGACTTCTTAAGGTAATTGTTAAGCAGGCCCCTTCCATTTCCCATAGGAGAAATACTACAGAGAGAAATTTTCTCTGAAAATACAACTCCTTCTTGGCATTTCAAATCTCTCTTACATATCCTCAGGGTGAAAGTTGAGCCAAGGAGGACAAACTCGTTTTCTAATCAGTTCCTTTCCAAGTCTTGCTTATGTGGTCCAGCACCTGGCTATTAGATAGAGGACTTGCTCTAGGCATGCAAGGTCTCAGACAAAAACTGAAATAAAATCTTATTTTAGAATCACATTACCTTCTCCTTTACCTTTTAAATAAATTATTCATAACAGGAAGAAAACATTGCCTATGGCTTAGATTCTGGGCAGAGTCCTGTGTATTTTCACATGATGCTGAGGTTTATTATTTTGGTTCTGTTTTTGTTATGTTTAAACTTGATTAGACTTTTAATACTTGTGTATCTCACTTGTGTTACTTCTTTTATGTCAGGTTGAGGGTAGAGAGAATCCCACTTTAGTTTTGTGTTATATGGAGACTTTCCAGAGCTCAGAATCTCCATGAGCTCAGCATGATAGCTTTCTGGGGCTCATTTTTCTCTGATGCTCCATGATCTGGCCTCTCCAAATTACAGTCTGCAGAGAGCAAACTCTTTTTCTGACACAGTAGAAGCATTTCCATCTTGCTGTGTCTGTTTGGGAGGAAATGCAAAACATTAATGTTTCTTTAAACTGACCCTTAACCAATTTTTTACTCAGAAGACTTAATTCAGGTGCATCTGGTGTTGTCATGCTGGTGTTGTCACACCAGTATCACCTTACAACTTCTGTCCTAAACTAACCATCCCAGACACAAACTTAACTGATTTTCAAGCAAACTAGTTATTCGATCTCATGTTACAGATTTTATTCCCTTTAAAAATTTATCAAAATAATATTGTCCAAGGTGGAGTTGAGTAGCCATTCATATTTTGAAGAAAAAATAATACACATTAACTTTTCTACACTTTTGAGAAAAATATATTTCTCCTGATCATGCCTTCATTCCCTTAAAAGATTGGCAAGTCCTTCACACACAGTTCATGCTACTTACATGTTCTCAGTTGCCTAGAGTTGTTTGCCTGTATTTTAAACCTAATGTGTTTTAGAACCAGTCTGTTGTTTCATGTCCAGTTCTAACTGTTGCTTCTTGACCTGTACATAGATTTCTTAGGAGGCAGGTAAGGTGGTCTGGTATTCCCATCTCTTTTAAGAATTTTCTACAGTTTGTTGTGATCCACACAGTCAAAGGCTTTGGCGTACTCAGTAAAGCAGAAGTAGATATTTCTCTGGAACTCTCTTGCTTTTTCAGTGATCCAACAGATGTTGCCATTTGATCTCTGGTTCCTCTGCCTTTATTAAATACAGCTTGAACATCTGGAAGTTCATGGTTCACATACTATTGAAGCCTGGCTTGGGGAATATTGAGCATTATTTTGCTAGCATGTGAGATGACTGCAATTTTGTGGTAGCTTGAGCATTCTTTGGCACTGCCTTTCTTTGGGATCGGAATGAAAACTGACCTTTTCCAGTCCTGTGGTTACTGCTGAGTTTTCTAAATTTGCTGGCACATTGACTGCAGCACTTTCACAGCATCATCTTTTAGGATTTGAAATAGCTCAACTGGAATTCCATCACCTCCACTAGCTTTGTTTGTAGTCCTGCTTCCTAAGGCCCACTTGACTTCACATTCCAGGATGTTTGGCACTAAGTGAATGAATACATTATCCTAGTTATCTGGGTCATGAGTATCTTTTTTGTATAGTTCTTTGTGTATTGTTGCTACCTACCTCTTCTTAATATCTTCTGCTTCTGTTAAGTCCATACCTTTTCTGTTCTTTATTGTGTCCATTTTTGCATGAAATATTCCAGTGGTATCTCTATTTTCTTGAAGAGATCGCTAGTCTTTCCCATTCTGTTGTTTTCCTCTATTTCTTTGCATTGATCACTGAGGAAGGTTTTCTTATCTCCTTGCTATTCTTTGGAACTCTGCATTTAAATGGGTATATCTTTCCTTTTCTCCTTTGCCTTTAGCTTCTCTTTTCTCAGCTATGTGTAGGGTCTCCTCAGACAACCATTTTGCCTTTTTTCATTTCTTTTTCTTGGTGATGGTCTTGATCACTGCCTCCTGTACAATGTCACAAACCTCTGTCCATAGTTCTTCAGGCACTCTATCAGGTCTAATGGGATTTGATTTAGGCCATACCTGAATAGTCTAGTGGTTTTCCCTACTTTTCTTCAATTTAAGTCTGAATTTGGCAATAAGGAGTTCATGTCCAAGCCACAGTCAGCTCCCTGTCTTGTTTTTGCTAACTGTATCAAGCTTCTCCATCTTTGGCTGCAAAGAATATAATCAATCTGATTTGGGTATTGACTATCTGGTGATGACCATGTATAGAGTCTTCTCTTGTGTTGTTGGAAGAGGGTATTTGCTATGACCAGTGCGTTCACTAGGGAAAACTCTGTTAGCCTTTGCCCTGCTTCATTTTGTACTCTGAGGCCAAATTTGCCTGTTACTCCAGGTATCTCTTGACCTCCTACTTTTGCATTTCAGTCCCCTATAATGAAAAGGACATCTTTCTTGGGTGTTAGTTCTAGAAGGTTTCATAGGTCTTCATAGAAGCTTTCAACTTCAGCTTCTTCAGCATTACTGGTTGGGGCACTGAGTTGCATCACTATGATATTGAATTGTTTGCCTTGGAAATGAACAGAAATCATTCTGTCATTTTTCAGATTGCGTCCAAGTACTGCATTCCAGACTCGTTTGTTGACTGTGAGGGCTATTCCATTTCTTCTAAGGGATTCTTGCCCACAGTAGTAGATATAATAGTCATCTGAATTAAATTCACTAATTCCAGTACATTTTAGTTCACTGATCCCTAAAATGTCAATATTCACTCCTGCCATTCCTATTTGACTACTTCCAATTAATGCTTTTGAACTGTGATGTTGGAGAAGACTCTTCAGAGTCCCTTGGACTGCAAGGAAATCCAACCAGTCCATTCTAAAGGAGATCAGTCCTGGGTGTTCATTGGAAGGACTGATGCTAAAGCTGAAACTCCAGTACTTTGGCCACCTCACACGAAGAGTTGACTCATTAGAAAAGACTCTGATGCTGGGAGGGATGGGGGTCAGGAGGAGAAGGGGACAACAGAGGATGAGATGGCTGGATGACATCACTGACTTGATGGACATGAGTTTGAGTGAACTCCGGTAGTTGGTGATGGACAGGGAGGCCTGGCACGCTGCGATTCATGGGGTCACAAAGAGCCAGACATGACTGAGTGACTAAACTGAATTTATCTTGATTCATTGGACTTTACTTCCATCACCAGTCACATCCACAACTGAGTGTTGTTTTTCCTTTGGCTCTGTCTCTTCATTCTTTCTGGGGTTATTTCTCTATTGTTCTCCAGTAGCATATTGGGCACCTACTGACCTGGTGAGTTCATCTTTCAGTGTCCTATCTTTTTGCCTTTTTATACTTTTCATGGTATTCTCAAGGCAAGAATACTAAAGTGTTTTGCTATTTTCTTCTCCAGTGGACCACGTTTAGTCAGAACTCTCCACAATGACCCGTCTATATCTTGGGTGGCCCTACACAGCATGGCTCATGGTTTCATTGAGTTAGACAAGGCTGTGGTCCATGTGGTCAGTTTGATTAGTTTTCTGTGATTATAGTTTTCACTTTTTCTGCCCTCTGATGGATAAGGATAAGAAGCTTATGGAAGCTTCCTAATGGGAGAAACTGACTGAGGGGAAACTGAGTCTTGTCCTGATGGGTGGGGCCATGCTCAGTAAATCTTTAATTCAATTCTCTGTCCATGGGAGGCTGTGTTCACTCTCTGTTATTTGATCTGAGGCCAAACTGTGGTTGAGGTAATGAAGATAATGACCTCCTTCAAAATGTTCAGTGCATGCAATGCCACACTCAGTGCCCCAGACCCTGCAGCAGGCCACTGCTGACCCATGCCTCAGCTGGAGACTCCTGGACCTTCAGGGCAAGTCTTGGTCAGTCTCTTGTGGGGTCACTGCTCCTTTCTCCTGGATCCTGGTTTGCACAAGTTTTTGTTTGTGCCCTCCAAGAGCCTGTTTCCCCAGTCCTGTGTAATTTCTGCCAGCTCTGTGATGGGGTTAATGGTGACATCCTCCAAGAGGGCTTATGCCACACCCAGGTCTGCTGCACCCAGAGCCCCTGCCCTTGCAGCAGGCCACTTTTGACCTGTACCTTTGCAAGAGACACTCAAACACTCAAAGGCAGGTCTGGCTCAGTCTCTGTGGGGTCTCCTGATGCATACAAGGTTTTGTTTGAGCCCTCTGAGCATCTCTGGTGGGTTTGGGGTTTGATTCTAAATCCAGTTTTGCCCCTCCTCCTGTCTTGCTGGGGCTTCTCCTTTGCCTTTGGATGTGGGCTATCTCTTTTTTTTGGTGGGATCCAGCATTCTCCTGTTGATGGTTGTTCAGCAGCGAGTTGTAATTTTGGAGTTCTCACAGGAGAAGATGAGCACACATCCTTCTACTCTGTCATCTTGATTCCAACAGAAGCTGTAATCAAGATTGCCGGGAGAAATATCAATAAACTCAGATATGCAGATGACACCACCCTTATGGCAGAAAGCAAAGAAGAACTAAAGAGCCTCTTCATGAAAGTGAAAGAAGAGAGTGAAAAAGTTGGCTTAAAAATCAACATTCAGAAAATGAAGATCATGGCATCTGGTCCTATCATTTCATGGCAAATAGATGGGAAAACAATGGAAACAGTAACAGACTTCATTTTCTTGGGCTCCAAAATCATTGCAGATGGTGACTGCAGCCATGAAATTAAAAGATGTTTGCTCTTTGGAAGAAAAGCTATGACCAACCTAGATAGCATATTAAAAAGCAGAGATGTTACTTTGCCAACAAAGATCTATCTAGTCAAAGCTATGGTTTTTCCAGTAGTCCTGTATGGATATGAGAGTTGGACCATAAAGAAAGCTGAACACTGAAGAACTGATATTTTTGAACTGTGGTGTTGGAGAAGACTCTTGAGAGTCCCTTGGGCTACAAGGAGATCAAACCAGTCCATCCTAAAGGAAATCAGTCCTGAATACTCATTGGAAGGACTGATACTGAAGCTGAAACTCCAATACTTTGGCCACCTAATGTGAAGAACTGACAGGAGAAGGGGATAACAGGGGATGAGATTGTTGGATGGCATCATCAACTCGATTGACATGAATCTGAGAAACCTGCAGGAGTTGGTAATGGACAGGGAAGCCTGGTGTGCTGCAGTCCATGGGGTTACAAAGAGTCGGACACAACTGAGCGGCTGAACTGAACTGACTGAATGTGTTGTAAGTATCTACTGGCACAATAAATTTTTGTGAACCAAGCAGCAGAACTTGTAATGGCTCTGCCAAAGCTTGATCCACAGCAACTAAGAAACTTTTTTAATCTTCCATAATTTCTTTAGGAAAGGTTGCTTGAAACCAAGAAGAAACAAATTCTTCACTACTGACCTACAAAATGATCTTAGGGAGAATTTCATTTGCACATCTCATGGGCTGCCAGCATATATTAGTTCATTAGCCTTCCATTGTTTCCCTCTGCCCTGGAGATGTGTATTTCAGACTGAGTTTAAATTGATCATTTCCTCCTTTAAGCCACCTCAGTTCTAACACTAATTATAGCTAGAACCAAGGGATTGTAAAATTATAAAGATAAAAGTGAAAGGAGTCAATATTTACTTAATATCCACTGTGTGCCAGGCACTCTCCTAGGTACTTCTCAATATTCATTTAAATGAAGTAATATTCAAACAGCCCAAGAAGTAGGTATTTTTCTAATTTTTCTAATGAGAAACTGTTGGCTGAAAGAGCAGGGACTTACAGCTAGTAAGTTGTGGTTCAAATATTAAAATATGTTTCTATTACTTTAAAGCTCATGCTTTGTCCTTCTGATAGCCCTGCCTCAAGGTCAACATGGAGTGAAACATTCTTTAATTTCACTGGTAACCTCTTGAGGTCTGACCAATTTTTACAATCTGCTCATGGCTTCTTTTGGGAGAGCTTTGGCTTCTGAATGAAATGAACCTTAATTTATTTGCTTGAACAGATAAAGAAGTTATAATACAATTTGTAAAGATTGCCAGAGAACTAAAGAAAAATCTGACAAAAACACAAACATACACACACACATACATGTGTAAACAATTACATTATTCCACAGAACAATTCCATTATTAAGGATTTGAATGGGATCTGCTATCAGTTGTAAGGGCCAAAAATAAAGGCACTTTGTAGATTTTGGCTGTGACCAGTGGAATAGATCTTGTGTCATTATTTTGTGTTTAAGAATAAGTGTGTAATATAGACTTGTCTCTCTGCTTAGGTTTAAATCACGGCAAATCTTATAATCAACTTTTCAAGTCATTACATAGATTTCAGTAAGCTGAAAAAGACAAAAAAAAAATCTTAATAGGAGTGAGTGCTATTTACAAATATTATCAAATTATTACATACTAATGCTGATTTTTCTTCAAGGCCTTGATGGGATATTGTAAAAATTCTTTTTTTAGTAGATTAACATATGAAAATATATATACACAGTATTTATACATTATTTATTTATATATAGGTATTAAGGCTTCCTAGGTGGCACAGTTGGTAAAGGACCTGCCTGTCAACTCAGGAGACACAAGAGACATGGGTTCAATTCCTGGGTCGGGAAGATCCCCTGGAGAAGGAAATGGCGACCCACTCCAGTATTCTTGCCTGGAGAATCCCATGGACAGAGGAGCCATACATATTATTTATTAATAAATGATTATTTTAATGGTCTAAATGCTTTTATTATTCAACTTCTCAGTTCCTGGAAATGCCAAGGAATACATTATTATTAAATAAACCTCTTTTTCTTCAAATCTGCTCTAGAGCCCTGAAGATCTTTGGCCATCAAAGCAGGTGTTTTTTAAAGCCTGGATGGTCCAGTAAAAGATAACTTGGACACATTTTTAGTAAATAATTCTGCAGAGATAAGTACATCAAGAATGAGAAGTTGATTATCCGCATTTTGTTTTATTTTTGATGGAGGAACAAGAAATATCTACATGTCTTTTTGTTTTATCTCTGCTTTAATTAGGTGAAAGATTTGAACTGTCTGCATGATGACAATGTGTTATGTAAAAAATGCTCTGAGTTCACCTTCTTTAACTATGAAGGAAAGGCAAACATATAGACACACAAACCCACAAATGCACAGACACAAACATGTTTAACATTTAAATCAAAACTAAAGTTGTAAAGTTAGAAATGAAGGAAAATATAGTTTAACAGAATTTCCTATCAGGGACAGTTAGAGCTTCAAAAACTACAGATACTTAATTAGTTAGTTTAATAAGAACAATTATTCTATAGCAGTCTTCCTTTTACTACTGTAAAAATTTTGTAATTTTTTAAACATTCTTCTATTAATGTCACTCAGTTTAATAATCTGATCTCAGTTTTTCAAAGAACAGAATATTCTTTTGGTCAAGAGTGAAATTAACTTGGAAATAAATAGCAATATATATACTTCACATTCAATTTAATATGTATAAAAAGATAGCAATTTGTAAAATATCACTACAACTTTGGCCACTAAGATGTGTTATATTTATGTCCTGCTTTAAATCTTCAATGAGTCTCTCCCATCTGTCAAAATTTTACAGCTACTGAAAGATAAAGGCTTTGTTGCTATGGCAATTATTCCATTACCTAGGTGACACTGTTTGAATGATGTCATTGTTAAAGTGATCTAACTCATGAAATATTTTTAATTTTTAGTATGGTTAGAGAGCAAAACTTTCCAGTGATACAAAATTAAAGAGGGCTAGAAGAATACTGCTAGTCTTAATAAATTGGGTGCCCACAAGTGACCATTAGAAGGTTAATGTTCAAATGAATTCCTCCAGTGATGTCTGTTTTTAGTTGGGTCAATACTCACATCTGCATTTTCCAAAGGTGAATTGAAGGAGTATATGTGTGGAGAAACATAAAAAGAAAGTAAGGTGTTCTAGTGGGAGAATGGTGGAAATTGCATCTCATTTAAAAAATATTTTTCCATAATTATCTCTTTAGTTAAACCTTAGACTTGTTACCAAGAAAAAATATGTCATGCCCTTTCATTTTGGTACCATAATCTACTTATTAACCAGAGAGCTGTATACAAAGAGATACGGAGAAGAACATAGAGGAGGAAAGAAAAACAGAAATTAGGTGGAAAAAACAGAAAAGACCAGAAGCTTAATTCAAATGAAAGAGGGGTGAGAGAAAAAGTAGAAAGAAGTATGGACAAGAGTTTAAAAAGTTTATCAAACCTCAGCAGGACTTGTCAGGAGGTGACTGCCTTGTGCCTATGCTATTTCTGTCTCATCTAAAGGACTTTTAAGTGTTGGCAGAGACAAGTGGTACAGCCCCCACCAAACTTATACAAGTGATATGGAAAACGTTCTTTGAACATAGAAGATTCTATAGTCAGTCATGCTCTAATGACCCCAGACGAATTACTGCTCAGCAAGTAAAAGTCGTATGAGCATCTCCTTTATGACAGTGATGAAGTGTTTCTTCAGAGATCTCTCTTTTCTCCTCTCCTAGTGTCTTCTCCCGGAGAAGGCACTAGCACCCCACTCCAGTACTCTTGCCTGAAAAGTCCCACAGACGGAGGAGCCTGGTAGGCTGCAGTCCATGGGGTCACTAAGAGTCAGACGCGACTGAGCGACTTCCCTTTCACTTTTCACTTCATGCATTGGAGAAGGAAATGGCAACCCACTCCAGTGTTCTTGCCTGGAGAATCCCAGGGATGGTGGAGCCTGGTGGGCTGCCATCTATGGGGTCGCACAGAGTCGGACACGACTGAAGCAACTTAGCAGCAGCAGCAGTGTCTTCTCCCCTGTATGAGCCTACTCTATCCTTTCATGCAATAAGAGATGAATTTCAAAGCTTGAAGTGCTTTCCTGTGGCTCTGTAAAGAATCTGCCTGTAATGCAGGAGATGCAGATTCAGTCCCTGTGTTGGGAAGATCCCCTGGAGAAGGGAATGGCAACTCACTCCAATATTCTTGCCTGGACAATAACATGGACTGGGGAGCCCTGTTAGGCGACAGTCCATGGAGTCACAGAGTCTGACCTGACTGAGTGACTAACTGTTCCTTGCTTTGTACGATAATGAAAACTCAGAGCTGTAAGAAAAATGTACACATTTAATGGTCTAATACCAATTCAAGTCCTGAACACCTGTTAACAGCCTCTAGTCTCTCACTATGACACTTCACCATGGAAGAGTTCAGTACAGCTTGAAGGTGGTCCATTACACTTTGGCCAAGTTGACATAATTAGTTCAGGGCAAAAGAATTACTTAAACCTGTGAGCACTTACTGTGTCGGTCTCCCATAATATTTGAGCTTTCCAACAGGTGCTTGTGGAGAACAGAATTATTTCCATAGCTCACAGGCCAGAATTCCAGATACCATGGTATTCAGGCTGGTGTTTGAAGGACAGGTTTGGGGAAAAGGAAATTCTCCCACAGATCACACTACTGTGGGCTACTGTGTTCTTTATTAATATGTCACTGTAGTTTGGGTTCATTTTTTTCCCCTTGGGATGTGCTTATACACTGTTTACATACACATTTTCTGGCCACAGTATGAATCAGGAAGAATAAGAACTGATAATGAGCTGCACACTAAACCAAGCAAGCAGCAGCTGTTGGGGCATCACCCCACTTTGCGGAAACAGGTAATAGATCCATTAATCGTGATGTTAGGCAACTTCCAGAGCTAATGTAGAAGGCATTTCTTGATTAATAATTAGTTTTTATTATTCAGTTAACAGCTTTATGTACCTTGTTATTGACAGGGATTATATGACTTGGCATTGCACCTAGGAGGTAGTTTTTAAAAAGAAAATGTGGTCTGTGAACAGTGTGATGTTCCAGTGCCTGTTGGTTTCAAATTCTAACAAGTTTCTTTCTCTTCCCAAGGGGTGAGGGAGGACACACCAAAGGCTGGAATAAGAATGTCTGAAACCCCAAATAGCTTGTCAGACTGAACCACCAGTATCATAAATCAAGCTCATTAACAGCATCTGATAAAGCTTATCTGTTTCATATCACCAGGGAGGCACTTGCTGGCAGGGTCTTTGCTGATAGAATTTTCAGCAGATATCATCATTAGGGCTCAGTGAAATAGCCATCCACTGGAACAGCTTGCAGCAGTAGCTTCCGTATCATAATTACAGAAATGATTACAGTAGCAAATATTAAAAAGAGTGCAGTTATGCATAATTCCTACCATACGTAATCTAATTTGCCAGCAGTGAAAACAGTAATAAAAGCATTGCCTAGTGATGGTACAAAGCAATTTTCAGTCAAGATTCCTCAAAATAATGTAAGTTTTCTTACAGCTGGATTCATTCTGAACATTGTTTGCTTAGCATCCTGCTTGAGGGAGCTTAATCAAGACCCGGGTGATAACCATGTTAGCAAAAGCACAATGCTAATGACTTTTCACACAAAATAATGTGACTTCTGGCTTCCCTGAAAAGTTATAGCTTTGGCAAAGTCCATCCGTGAAGGATAATAGTCTCAGAAAGAAAGTACCATTTTCTTATTCCTTGAACCCCCATTTTCCTACCCGGCACTTTAGGTTCTTCTTGACACTCACCTACTTGTTATTCTACTTATTTGTATTCATACAAACTCCGCATTTGCATCATAGTTTAAACTCTTGGATGCAAGAGACTATAACTGATTCTCAATCTCTTCCTCCCCAGAGACTGTCACCACACTAAACACAAAGTAAATGCTTGATATGTTTGTCAAATTAAATTGATGAACCTGGGATATCAAATTATTCAATACAAATAAAATATTACTCAGAAATGCCACAATAAAGAAAATGCAATCTGTAATACCTGAGCTCTCATAGAATTGAGTTGTTTCATTCAAAGTAATAATTCTCAACACTGGCTGGTCATTATATCATCTGTAAGGCTTTAAGAAAAACCTAGTTTCTAAGTAGAAAAACCTAGTTTCTAAGTACCACTCAGGGTCATTTAAATCAGAATTTCTAAGAGTGGGCTCTGGGCATAGGGATTTTTAAAGCTCTTCCAGGAAAAAACAGAGTTGAGACTCACTTATTGGAGGATTCATTTCGATATTTGGCAAAACTAATATAATATTGTAAAGTTTAAAAAAAAAGTATGAGTAAAAACACACTGAGGAGATAAGCATGGAAAATATCTGATGTATGAAGCCATTTTGCTTTTTTGCATTTCTTTTCCATGGGGATGGTCTTGATCCCTGTCTCCTGTACAATGTCACGAACCTCAGTCCATACTTCATCAGGCACTCTATCAGATCTAGTCCCTTAAATCTATTTCTCACTTCCACTGTATAATCATAAGGGATTTGATTTAGGTCATACCTGAATGGTCTAGTGGTTTTCCCTACTTTCTTCAATTTAAGTCTGAATTTGGCAATAAGGAGTTCATGATCTGAGCCACAGTCAGCTCCTGGTCTTGTTTTTGTTGACTGTATAGAGCTTCTCCATCTTTGGCTGCAAAGAATAGAATCAGTCTGATTTCAGTGTTGACCATCTGGTGATGTCCATGTGTAGAGTCTTCTCTTGTGTTGTTGGAAGAGGAAGTTTGCTATGACCAGTGTGTTCTCTCTGCAAAACTCTACTAACCTTTACCCTGCTTCATTCCGTACTCCAAGGCCACATTTGCCTGTTACTCCAGGTGTTTCTTGACTTCTTACTTTTGCATTCCAGTCCCCTATAATGAAAAGGACATCTTTTTTGGGTGTTAGTTCTAAAAGGTCTTGTAGGTCTTCATAGAACCTTTCAACTGCAGCTTCTTCAGCATTACTGGTTGGGGCATAGGCTTGGATTACCGTGATATTGAATGGTTTGCCTTGGAAATGAACAGAGATCATTCTGTCGTTTTTGAGATTGCACCCAAGTACTGCATTTTGGACTCTTTTGTTGACCATGATGGCTACTCCATTTCTTCCGAGGGATTCCTGCCTGCAGTAGTAGATATAATGGTCATCTGAGTTAAATTCACCCATTCCAGTCAATTTTAGTTCACTGATTCCTAGAATGTCGATGTTCACTCTTGCCATCTCCTGTTTGACCACTTCTAATTTGCCTTGATTCATGGACCTAACATTCCAGATTCCTATGCAATATTGCTCTTTATAGCATCGGACCTTGCTTCTATCACCAGTCACATCCACAGTTGGATATTGTTTTTTCTTTGGCTCCATCCCTTCATTCTCTCTGGAGTTATTTCCCCACTGATCTCCAGTAGCATATTGGGCACCTACCGACCCGGGGAGTTCCCCTTTCAGCATCCTATCATTTTGCCTTTTCATACTGTTCATGGAGTTCTCAAGGCAAGAATACTGAAGTGGTTTGCCATTCACTTCTTCAGTGGACCACATTCTGTCAGACCTCTCCACCATGACCCTTCCATCTTGCATGGCCCCACATGGCATGGATTAGTTTCACTGAGTTAGACAAGGCTGTGGTCCATGTGATCAGATTGGCTAGTTTTCTGTGATTATGGTTTCAGTGTGCCTGCCCTCTGATGCCCTCTCGCAACACTTACCATCTTACTTGGGTTTCTCTTACCTTGGACGTGGGGTATCTCTTCACAGCTGCTCCAGCAAAGCTAGGCGCTGCTCCTTATCTTGGACAAGGGTTATCTCCTCATGGCTGCCCCTCCTGACCTTGAATGTGGAGTAGCTCCTCTCACCCCTCCTGCGCCCGCGCTGCTGCTGGTCCTTGGACATGCAGTTGGTCCTCTCCCATGGAAATGAAATGCAAAAAAGCAAAATGGCTGTCTGGGGAGGCCTTACAAATAGCTGTGAAAAGAAGAGGAGTGAAAAGCAAAGGAGAAAAGGAAAGATATAAGCATCTGAATGCAGAGTTCCCAAGAATAGCAAGGAGAGATAAGAAAGCCTTCCTCCACCATCAATGCAAAGAAATAGAGGAAAACAACAGAATGGGAAAGACTAGAGATCTCTTCAAGAAAATTAGAGATACCAAGGGAACATTTCATGCAAAGATGGGCTCGATAAAGGATTGAAATTGTATGGACCTAACAGAAGCAAAAAATATTAAGAAGTTGTGGCAGGAATACACAGAAGAACTGTACAAAAAAGAGCTTCATGACCCAGATAATTATGATGATGTGATCACTCACCTAGAGCCAGACATCCTGGAATGTGAAGTCAAGTGGGCCTTAGAAATCATCACTATGAACAAAGCTAGTGGAGGTGATGGAATTCCAGTTGAGCTATTTCAAATCCTGAAAGATGATGCTGTGAAAGTGCTGCACTCAATATGCCAGCAAATTTGAAAAACTCAGCAGTGGCCACAGGATTGGAAAAGGTCCGTTTCCATTCCAATCCCAAAGAAAGACAGTGCCAAAGAATGCTCAAACTACCACACAATTGCACTCATCTCACATGCTAGTAAAATAATGCTCAAATTTCTCCAATCCAGGCTTCAGCAATACATGAACCATGAACTTCCAGATGTTCAAGCTGGTTTTAGAAAAGGCAGAGGAACAAGATATCAAATTGCCAATATCCACTGGATCATGGAAAAAGCAAGAGAGTGCCAGAAAAACATCTATTTCTGCTTTATTGACTATGCCAAAGCTTTTGACTGTGTGGATCACAATAAATTGCGGAAAATTCTGAAAGAGGTGGGAATACCAGACCACCTGACCTGCTTCTTGAGAAACCTATATGTAGGTCAGGAAGTAACAGTTAGAACTGGACATGGAAGAACAGACTGATTCCAAATAGGAAAAGGAGTACATCAGGCTGTATATTGTCACCCTGCTTATTTAACTTCTATGCAGAGTACATCATGAGAAACGCTGGGCTGGAAGAAGCACAAGCTGGAATCAAGATTGCCGGGAGAAATATCAATAGCCTCAGATATGCAGATGACACCACCCTTAAGGCAGAAAGTGAAGAGGAACTAAAAAGCCTCTTGATGAAAGTCAAAGAGGAGAGTGAAAAAGTTGGCTTAAAGCTTAAACCCGTCTTACTTGGGTTTCTCTTACCTTGGACATGAGGTATCTCTTCACGGCTGTGCCAGCAAAGCGAGGCGCTACTCCTTGTCTTGGACGAGGGGTATCTCCTCACAGCTGCCCCTCCTGACCTTGAATGCGGAGTAGCTCCTCTCACCCCTCCTGCGCCCTGCACCCGTTAGTTATATCTAACTAGTTTTCTTAGTTCAGAAAACTAAGATCATGGCATCTGGTCCCATCACTTCATGGGAAATAGATGGGGAAACAGTGGAAACAGTGTCAGACTTTGTTTTTTGGGGCTCCAAAATCACTACAGATGGTAACTGCAGCCATGAATTTAAAAGATGCTTACTCCTTGGAGGAAAGTTATGACCAACCTAGATAGCATATTCAAAAGCAGAGATATTACTTTGCCAACAAAGTTCTGTCTAGTCAAGGCTATGGTTTTTCCAGTGGTCATGTATGGATGTGAGAGTTGGACTGTGAAGAAAGCTGAGTGCCGAAGAGTTGATGCTTTTGAACTGTGGTGTTGGAGAAGACTCTTGAAAGGCCCTTGGACTGCAAGGAGTTCCAACCAGTCCATCCTTAAGGAGATCAGTCATTGGAAGGACTGATGCTAAAGCTGAAACTCCAATATTTTGGCCACCTCATGCGAAGAGTTGACTCATTGGAAAAGACCCTGATGCTGGGAGGGATTGGGGGCAGGAGGAGAAGGGGACGACAGAGGATGAGATGGTTGGATGGCATCACCGACTCGATGGACATAAGTTTCAGTGAACTCCGGGAGTTGGTGATGGACAGGGAGGTCTGGTGTGCTATGATTCATGGGGTCACAAAGAGTCAGACACGACTGAGCTACTGAACTGAACTGAACTGATGAACTGAATTGAACTGATGGTATGAAGATGTAACTTCCTTTGCTGTGTTTCTTTGGGCATGTATTTCATTCTCTAGGCCTCATTTGGTTCCACTATAAAAAAAAAAGGGAACTAATTATGTACACCTGGAGAAGGGCATGGCAACCCACTCCAGTATTATTCAGGCTTCCTAGCTGGTGCTAGTGGTAAAGAACCTACCTGCAAATGCATGAAACATAAGAGGCATGAGTTGATACCTGGGTTGGGAAGATCCCCTGGAAGGGGGAATGGCAACCTACTTCAGTATTTTTGCCTGGAGAACCCCATGGACAGAGGAGCCTGGCAGGCTACAGTCCATAGGCTCGCAAAGAGTCAGACATGATTGAAGCAAGTGAGCACAATTATGTATACAGTAATCCCTAAACTATTTTTCATAACAAATTACATGAATGCATACCATACTGACACCACCAGGCCAATATCCACAACCACAGATCACCGAGTCACAGTTTCCAGCAATGGAACTAGGAGCTTGTATTTTTAAAAAAGCTGTCCAAGTCACAATTGCTCTTTGGACAAAAATGACAGGACAGGATGACCTTTGTGGTTTGCTGTTAGAATACAAGATAAGCAATGGAAAAAACAAAGTGTTCTCAAAAAGCATTGTAGGGCAGATTTGATTGCTTACTATCATTCTCTAACACAAGAGCCCATTACTCCTTGGAGAGATGGCTAATTCTAAGGCAGGGGAAGAGATTTTACAAGATGAGTTTGGAGCACCTTCTAGGGTCAGAAAGTAATGAAATGTTCAAAAAGCAAAATTATGTGGGCATGCCAAAGGGAACAGGGGCCAGTCTGAAAGAGTCCCCAGTGGCCAAAGGTGAAACAGTCTGAGCAAAAAATAACATTACTATTAAATTATGATGCAATGTATAAAATAAATGTCCATGAGTCCATACTGATATAAATGTTTAAACAAATAAGTGGGGGTGGTTGTTGTTCAGAGAAGGAAATGGCAACCCACTCCAGTACTCTTGCCTGGTGAGTCCCATGGACGGAGGAGCCTGGCAGGCTTAAATCCATGGGGTCACAAAGAGTCGGAGATGGCTGAGCAACTTCACTTTGTGTGTGTGTGTGTGTGTGTGAGATGTTGTTGTTCAGTCACTGTCTTGTCTGACTCTCTGTGACCTCATTGAGTTGGTGATGCCATCTAAGCATCTCATCCTCTGTCAACCCCTTCTCCTGCCATAAGTGAAGAGACAAATCTCCCTTTAAAGAGAATTGTAAGTAATTTACATAGGTATTTCCTCCTCCAGGAAGTAAAGGATAACTTCCCATATCTTGGGTGTGGGCTGCACTTAGTGCCTCTTCTGAAGAATATAGAAAGGAAAGATAGTGGAGAATCATGGCAGACACCACCTTAAGCCATTCTGGCTAACATACCCAATGATGAGTCACATTGTTGTCATGTATCCCCTGAAAAGATGACAAAGACGGGCACTCTATCCCTGTGCTCCTCCTCCCCAAACCACAGTCTCAATCTGATCATGAGAGAAACATCAGAGAGTACTCCTCAAAATAGCCAAGATCATGAGAAATAGGAAAGACTGAGAAACTGCCATAGAGTAGAGGAGACATAATGATTAAATGCAATGTGGTATCCTAAATTGTGTCCAGGAACAGTAAAAGGACAAGCAGAGAAACGTGAAATCTGAGTAAATTCTGTAGTTTACTTGGTAGTAATACACCTACATTAATTCCTTCATTTTCGCAAATACATCATGGTTAGTATAAGATATTAACATCAGTAAAATGGATTATGGATACATGGGAACTCTGTACTGTATGTGTATGTATCTTTCCTGTAGATTTTTAAAATTCTAAAGTAAAAGCTTATTAAAAATTATACACAAGGAAATCAAGTGTAGGCATGGAAAGAAAATATAAAAGTTTCTTGCCTTGTGATTAAAGACACTTAAAATATCATGAGATATAAAAACTTTACTACTATTTCCTTGTTAACCTGATCAATAATTAATACATGCTTGTTTAATATATATTTAGCATATTCAAAGTTAATATATTTTAATATATGTAACATATTCATAGTTAATATATTATGTATTCAACTTTAAGAAATAATTCACCCTTCTCATTAAATCAGTCTGTACGTAGAATCGCCAGATGGAATTAGCAATGTGTACATTGTAATAGCAAATGTGTACTGATGTGGCACCAGAGTACCTTCCTGTACTACTTCCTGGAATCCAAGTAGTGGGAGGCACATTTCCTCATTAAAAAAAAAAAAAGAAAAAAATCATGTCAAGTACATTTAATTAAGGGCCCAGAGAAGTATCATTTCTGCATGAACTCACTGTATGGCTGCAATGTGCTATGAACATGGCATAATTATTTACGTGATGCATTTATCTCGAGGCCTGAGTCTTATCTCAGGGCAGGATTCTGCTTACTAGTGAAGGTTTAGTATCCTTTTATTTTATTAAATTAAAACTTCTCCAAACAAAACAGAAATTTCTTAGCTAAAGATGCTAAATAAATTCAAATGAGAAATTGCAATGGCCAGGGTTTTTTTTGCTGGTTTGCTTCCTAAATATTTTTAGGAAAGCAGCCTTTCCACTCTTTTTATTTGTATACAACATCATTTGCTTTAGGGCTTCCCTTGAGGCTCAGCTGGTGAAGAATCCACCTGCAATGTGGGAGACCTGGGTTCTATCCCTGGGTTGGGAAGATTCCCTGGAGAAGGGAACAGCTACCCACTCCAGTATCCTGGCCTGGAGAATTCCATGGTCTGTATAGTCATGGGTCACAGAGAATCAGATATGACTGAGCAACTTTCACTTCAAGTCCTTTAACAATTTTCTCTCCCCCTGTTTTGTTCTACTCCTTCCTCCAAATTCTAGTATATCCATCTCATTCTACCCAGAGTGACCTATTCTAAGTTGCACATATGACTTTGCCACTTCCCCCTGGTACAGTGCTCTCAAAGCTACCTGATAATTATATGTTAAGTTCAAACTTCTCAGCTTGGCACACCAGTTTTCCATGGTATAACCTCTCCTTACCATCTAGAGACTCTAAAAAGGAAACAGCAGCCATATCCATCGTAATAAGTTATACTCTAATATTATTGGAGTATTTAGTTCCTGTACACATCATACAGACATATGCTTTAGCGTCTTTCATCTTGCTGTTCCTTTTGCCTTCTCCTTTCTTTAACCAGTAAATCCCAACTATATGTCATGGTAGTTGGAGGTGTCCTCTCTTCTAGGAGATCTTCTTAACAATACTTTCCCAACCATTCTCTTTCCCGCCTAAACAAACCTTTCCTTATTTATCTTCTCTATGTCGCAAAGAGTCAGACACGACTAAGCGACTGATCTGATCTGATCTGATGTCACACTTGGATATACCATTCTTCTGACACCCGTCATACCACCTTTTACTCTGCAATGTACAACTGTGTTTTTTCCAGTAGACATTAAGCATCTGTTTCAAATAATTGTTTAACTATAGTTGATTTACAAAATTGTGTTAGTCTCAGGGGTACAGCTTTAGGTTCTGTTCCATTACAAGTTATTCAGTTCAGTTCATTTCAGTTCAGTCACTCATTTTTGTCTGACTCTTTGTGATCCCATTAATCACAGCATGCCAGGCCTCCCTGTCTATCACCAACTCCTGGAGTTCACCCAAACTCATGTCCATTGAGTCAGTGATGCCATCCAACCATCTCATCCTTTGTCATCCCCTTCTCCTCCTGCCCCCAATTCCTCCCAGCATCAGGGTGTTTTCTAATGAATCAGCTCTTCACATCAGGTGGCCAAAGTATTGGAGTTTCAGTTTCAACATCAGTCCTTCCAATGAACAGCCAGGACTAATCTCCTTTAGGATGGCCTGGTTGGATCTCCTTGTAGTCCAAGGGACTCTGAAGATTCTTCTCCAACACCACAGTTCAAAAGCATCAATTCTTCAGCGCTCAGCTTTCTTCACAGTCCAACTCTCACATCCATCCATAACTACTAGAAAAACCATAGCCTTAACTAGATGGACCTTTGTTGACAAAGTAATATCTCTGCTTTTCAATATGCTGTCTAGGTTGGTCATAACCTTCCTTCCAAGGTGTAAATGCCTTTTCATTTCATGGCTGCAGTCACCAACTGCAGTGATTTTGGAGCCCCCCAAAATAAAGTCTGACACTGTTTCCACTGTTTCCCCATTTATTTCCCATGAAGTGATGGGACCAGATGCCATAATCTTAGTTTTCTGAAAGTTAAGCTTTAAGCCAACTTTTTCACTCTCCTCTTTCACTTTCATCAAGAGGCTCTTTAGTTCTTCTTCACTTTCTGCCATAAGGGTGGTGTCATCTGCATATCTGAGGTTATTGATATTTCTCTCGGCAATCTTGATTCCAGCTTGAGCCCAGCATTTCTCATGATGTATTCTGTATAGAAGTTAAATAAGCAGGGTGACAATATATAGCCTTGACGTACTCCTTTCCTATTTGGAACCAGTCTGTTGTTCCATGTCCAGTTCTAACTGTTGCTTCCTGACCTGCATATAGGTTTCTCAAGAGGCAAGTCAGGTGGTCTGGTATTCCCATCTCTTTCAGAATTTTCCACAGTTTATTGTGATCCACACAGTCAAAGGCTTTGGCATAGTAAATAAAGCAGAAATTGATGTTTTTCTGGCACTCTCTTGCTTTTTTGATGATCCAGTGGATGTCACCAGGTATTGAATAGAGCTTCATGTGCTATACACTAAATACTTGTTGCTTTTCTATACATGGTGGTATCTGTTAATCCCATGTTGTTGTTGTTCAGTTGCCCAGTTGTATCCAACTCTTTGCAGCCCCATGGACTGCAGCGCTCCTGGCCTCCCTGTCCCTCACCATCTCCTGAAGTTTGCCCAAGTTCATGTCCATTGCATGGGTGATGCCATCTAGCCATCTCATCCTCTAATGCCCTCTTTTCCTTCTGCCCTCAATCTTTCCTAGCATCAGGGACTTTTCCAATGAGTCAGCTGTTTGTGTCAGGTGACCAAAATACTGGAGCTTCAGCTTTGGCATCCGTCCTTCCAATGAGTACTCAGGGTTGATTTCTCTTAAGATTGTCTGGTTTGATCTCCTTGCTGTTCAAGGGACTCTCAGTAGTCTTCTCCATCACCACAGTTCAAAGGCATTAGTTCTTTGGCACTCTGCGTTCTTTACAGTCCATCCCTCACAACCGTACGTGACCACTGGGAAGACCATAGCCTTAACTAAATGGACCTTTGTCGGCAGAGTAATGTCTCTGCTTTTTAACACACTGTCTAGCTTTGCCATCACTTTCCTGCCAAGCAGTCATCTTCTGATTTTATGGCTGCAGTCACTGTCCACAGTGATTTTAGAGCCCAAGAAGAGGAAATTTGTCACTGCTTCCACCTTTTCCCCTTCTATTTGCCATGAAGTGATGGGGCTGGATGCCATGATCTTAGTTTTTTTGATATTGATTTTTAAGCACATACTTCTTATTTATCCCTCCACTTCCCCTTTCCCCTTTGGTAACAATGCATTCGTTTTCTATGTCTGGGAGTTTATTTTGTAAATAAATTCATTTGTATCTTTTCCTTAAGATTCTACATATAAGTGGTATCATGTAATGTTTGTCTTACTTTGCTTGATTTACTTCACTTGGTATGATACTCTCCGGGTCAATCTGTGTTGCTACAAGTGGCACTAGTTCATTCTTTTTAATAGGTGAGTAATATTCCCCTGTGTATATATACCGTATCTTCTTTATCCGTTCATCTGTCAATGAAAATTTAGGTTGTTTCCTACATTTTGTAAATTGTAAATAGTGCTGCTATGAATATTAGGGTGCATATATTTTTTCAAATTGCAAGTTTCATCATTTCTGAGTATATGCCCACAAGTGGGATAGCTGGATCATATGGTAATTCTCTTACTAATTTCTTAAGCAACATCTGGACTATTTTCCATAGTAGCTGCACCGATTTACATTCCCACCAACAGTATAGGAGCGTTTCCCTTTCTCCACACTCTTTCCAGCGTTTATTGTTTGTAGATATTTTCATGATGGTCATTCTGACTGGTATAAGGTGATTCGTCATTTTATTTTTGATTTCCATTTCTCTGATAAGAAATGACGTTGAGGATCTGTTCATATGCCTGTTGACCGTCTATATGTTTTCTTTGGAGAAATTACTTTTTAAGTCTTATGCCCATTTTTTGATTGGATTGTTTGCTTTTTTAAGATTGAGTTGTATTAGCTCTTTATATGTTTTGGAAATTAAGTCCTTACTCCTTGGAAGGAAAATTATGACCAACCTAGATAGCACATTAAAAAGCAGAGATATTACTTTGCCAACAAAGGTCCGTCTAGTCAGGGCTATGGTTTTTCCAGTGGTCATGTATGGATGTGAGTTGGACTTTGAAGAAGGCTGACTGCTGAAGAATTGATGCTTTTGAACTGTGGTGTTGGAAAAGACTCTTGAGAGTCCCTTGGACTACAAGGAGATCCAACCAGGCCATCCTAAAGGAGATCAGTCCTGGGTGTTCATTTGAAGGACTGATGCTGAAGCTGAAACTCCAACACTTTGGCCAGCTCATGCGAAGAGTTGACTCATTGGAAAAGACCCTGATGCTGGGAGGGATTGGAGGCAGGAGGAGAAGGGGACAACAGAGAATGAGATGGCTGGATGACATCACCGACTCAATGGACATGAGTTTGGGTGAACTCCAGGAGTTGGTGATGGACAGGGAAGCCTGGCGTGCTGTGATTCATGGGGTCGCAAAGAGTCGGACACGACTAAGTGACTGAACTGAAACTGAACTGAGGGGCTGTATATTAATCTTGTTTACTGCTACCTTGCTGAAATCATTTTTTAGTTCTAGTAGTTTTTGTATGGAATCTCTAGGGTTTTCTCTATCTAGTATCATGTCGTCTACACATAATGACATATAATCCCTTTGATTTGGCTACCTTTTATTTATTTTTCTTGTTTGATTGCTGTGACTGGGACTTTCAGTACTATCTTGAATAGAAGTAGTGAGAGTAGATATCTTGTCTTATTTGAGAAATTTAGTAGGAAATCTTTCAACTTTTCACCAATTAATATTATGTTGGCTGTGGCTTTGCCATAGTGTTTATTATGCTCCCTCTGTACCCATTTTGGTGAAAGTTTTTTTTTTGTTTTTTTTTTTAATCATGAGTGGATATTGAATTTTATCAAATGCTTTTTCATCATCTATTGAAAGGATCATATGGTTTTTATCTTTTTGTTGTTGTTGATGTAATACTACATTGATTGATTTGGGTATGTTGAACCAGCCTTGTGACTCTAGAATGAATCCATCTTAATCATGGTATATGATTTTTGTGTTGTTGAATCCGCTTTGCTAATATTTTATTGAGGCATTTTATACATCTATTTTCAGCAAAGATATTAGCCTGTAATTTTCTTTTTGGGTCATGTGTTTGTCTGGTTTTGGTATCAGGGTGATGGTGCTTTCATAGAATGACTTTAGGAGTTCCCTCCCCTTCAGTCTTTTGGAAGAATTTGAGAAGAATAGTATGAGTTCTTCTTTGTACATTTGGTAGAATTCCTCAATGACACCATCTGGTAGCAGACTTTTTTTTTGAAGGGAATTTTTTTTTTTTTATTATTACAAATTCTGTTTAACTTCTAGTGATTGGTCTATTCAGATTATCTGCTTCTTTTGTTTCTATCCAAGTCAGAAACCTGGGAATCATCTTAGACAGCTCCCAATTCACTCATCCCCTCATCACCAAAAGCTAAATTTTACCTTTTCCCTACTTTCTACACACATAGAAATGACAGTTGGATACTTTCTAGTGTTGGCAAAGTGATCCAGTGAAAAACAGCTCTTCGAGAAGATATACATTTAGGTAAAATTCCTAAAAAAAAAGCGAGGGGGGTGGGGAGAAGCTAAGGATGGAGACCAGGTGAACACCAAAAACATCTTTTTCTCTTTTCTTTAAGGAAAGAAAAGAGAAAAAGGAATCCTAAATGATCAGTGAGAAGGCACAAACAAAAGGTAAGATAAAGCCAAGAGAGAGTAGTAGAATGGAATCCAGAATCTCAACATAAATAACAATTTAGAAAGTTGAAGATGTGTAATCAACAGTGCCACAGACCATAGAGAAGTTAAAGAAGGTGAAAACTATTCCTGATTGATATGATATTTATAACTGTTTACTTTGTTTATATAAAAAAAAAGGTATTATTCAGATTTTGAGATGGGCTTTAATTGTTATAAATAATGGTCTTAATGACTAAAGAAGGAATTAATGTCATTACTTTTCTCACTCACTATAATTGGAAGACTTAGTTTGGTATTCTCAGTGTTGGTATGTGAGAAATCATGTAATTCCAAATCCTGACTTCTATGTGTTATGTATTAAAAGGGTCTCTGCAGAGGCTGAGAAGGGAACATATACATTTCAGAACATTCTAACACTAGGATATGACCTCTTCTTTTTTTTTTTTTTAATTTAATTTAATTTTATTTTTTAACTTTACAATATTGTATTGGTTTTGCCATGTATCAAAATGAATCCACCACAGGTATACATGTGTTCCTCATCCTGAACCCTCCTCCCTCCCCATACCATCCCTCTGGGTCGTCCCAGTGCACCAGCCCCAAGCATCCAGTATCGTGCATTGAACCTGGACTGGTGACTCATTTCATATATGATATTATACATGTTTCAATGCCATTCTCCCAAATCATCCCACCCTTGCCCTCTCCCACAGAGTCCAAAAGACTGTTCTATACATCTGTGTCTCTTTTGCTGTCTTGTGTACAGGGTTATTGTTACCATCTTTCTAAATTCCATATATATGCGTCAGTATACTGTATTGGTGTTTTTCTTTCTGGCTTACTTCACTTTGTATAATAGGCTCCAGTTTCATCCACCCCATTAGAACTGATTCAAATGTATTCTTTTTAATGGCTGAGTAATACTCCATTGTGTATATGTACCACAGCTTTCTTATCCATTCATCTTCTGATGGACATCTAGGTTGCTTCCATTCCTGGCTATTATAAGCAGTGCTGTGATGAACACTGGGGTACACGTGTCTCTTTCAATTCTGGTTTCCTCGGTGTGTATGCCCAGCAGTGGGATTGCTGGATCATAAGGCAGTGCTATTTCCAGTTTTTTAAGGAATCTCCACACTGTTCTCCATAGTGGCTATACTAGTTTGCATTCTGACCAACAGTGTAAGAGGGTTCCCTTTTCTCCACACCCTCTCCAGCATTTATTGCCTGTAGACTTTTGGATCACAGCCATTCTGACTGGCGTGAAATGGTACCTCATAGTGGTTTTGATTTGCATTTCTCTGATAATGAGTGATGTTGAGCATCTTTTCATGTGTGTGTTAGCCATCTGTATGTCTTCTTTGGAGAAATGTCTATTTAGTTCTTTGGCCCATTTTTTGATTGGGTCACTTATTTTTCTGGAATTGAGCTGTAGGAGTTGCTTGTATATTTTTGAGATTAGTTGTTTGTCAGTTGCTTCATTTGCTATTATTTTCTCCCATTCTAAAGGCTGTCTTTTCACCTTGATTATAGTTTCCTTTGTTGTGCAGAAGCTTTTAAGTTTAATTAGGTCCCATTTGTTTGGTTTTGCTTATATTTCCAATATTCTGGGAGGTGGGTCATAGAGGATCCTGCTGTGATGTATGTTGGAGAGTGTTTTGCCTATGTTCTCCTCTAGGAGTTTTATAGTTTCTGGTCTTATGTTTAGTTCTTTAATCCGTTTTGAGTTTATTTTTGTGTATGGTGTTAGAAAGTGTTCTAGTTTCATTCTTTTACAAGTGGTTGACCAGTTTTCCCAGCACCACTTGTTAAAGAGATTGTCTTTTCTCCATTGTATATTCTTGCCTCCTTTGTCAAAGATAAGGTGTCCATAGATGCATGGATTTATCTCTGGGCTTTCTATTTCATTCCATTGATCTATATTTTTGTCTTTGTGCCAGTACCATACTGTCTTGATGACTGTGGCTTTGTAGTAGAGCCTGAAGTCAGGCAGGTTGATTCCTCCAGTTCCATTCTTCTTTCTCAAGATTGCTTTGGCTATTCGAGTTTTTTTGTATTTCCGTACAAATTGTGAAATTATTTGTTCTAGCTCTGTGAAGAATACCATTGGTAGCTTGATAGGGATTGCATTGAATCTATAGATTGCTTTGGGTACTATACTCATTTTCACTATATTGATTCTTCCAATCCATGAACATGGTATATTTCTCCATCTATTAGTGTCCTCTTTGATTTCTTTCACCAGTGTTTTATAGTTTTCTATATATAGGTCTTTAGTTTATTTAAGTATTTTATTCTTTTCATTGCAATGGTGAATGGAGTTGTTTCCTTAATTTCTCTTTCTATTTTCTCATTATTAGTCTATAGGAACGCAAGGGATTTCTGTGTGTTGATTTTATATCCTGCAACCTTACTTTATTCATTGATTAGCTCTAGTAATTTTCTGTTGGAGTCTTTAGGGTTTTCTATGTAGAGGATCGTGTCATCTGCAAACAGTGAGAGTTTTACTTCTTCTTTTCCAATCTGGATTCTTTGTATTTCTTTTTCTGCTCTGATTGTTGTGGCCCAAACTTCCAAAACGGTGTTGAATAGTAGTGGTGAAAGTGGGCACCCTTGAGTTGTTCCTGACTTTAGGGGAAATGCTTTCAATTTTTCACCATTGAGGATAATGTTTGCTGTGGGTTTGTCATATATAGCTTTTATTATGTTGAGGTATGTTCCTTCTATTCCTGCTTTTTGGAGAGTTTTTATCATGAATGGATGTTGAATTTTGTCACAGGCTTTCTCTGCATCTATTGAGATAATCATATGGCTTTTATTTTTCAGTTTGTTAATGTAGAGTATTACGTTGATTGATTTGCAGATATTGAAGAATCCTTGCATCCCTGGGATAAAGCCCACTTGGTCATGGTGTATGATCTTTTTAATGTGTTGTTGGATTCTGATTGCTAGAATTTTGTTAAGGATTTTTGCATCTTTGTTCATCAGTGATATTGGCCTGTAGTTTTCTTTTTTTGTGGCATCTTTGTCAGGTTTTGGTATTAGGGTGGTGGTGGCCTCATAGAATGAGTTTGGAAGTTTACCTTCTTCTGCAATTTTCTGGAAGAGTTTGAGTAGGATAGGTGTTAGCTCTTCTCTAAATTTTTGGTAGAATTCAGCTGTGAAGCCATCTGGACCTGGGCTTTTGTTTGCTGGAAGATTTCCTGATTACAGTTTCAATTTCTGTGCTTGTGATGGGTCTGTTAAGATTTCTTATTTCTTCCTGGTTCAGTTTTTGAAAGTTGTACTTTTCTAAGAATTTGTCCATTTCTTCCACGTTGTCCATTTTATTGGCATATAATTGCTGATAGTAGTCTCTTACGATCCTTTGTATTTCTGTGTTGTCTGTTGTGATCTCTCCATTTTCATTTCTAATTTTATTGATTTGCTTTGTCTCCCTTTGTTTATTGCTGAGTCTGGCTAATGGTTTTTCAATTTTATTTATCATCTCAAGGAACCAGCTTTTGGCTTTGTTGATTTTTGCTACGGTCTCCTTTGTTTCTTTTGCATTTATTTCTGCCCTAATTTTTAAGATTTCTTTCCTTCTACTAACCCTGGGGTTCTTCATTTCTTCCTTTTCTAGTTGCTTTAGGTGTAGAGTTAGGTTATTTATTTGACTTTTTTCTTGTTTCTTGAGATATGCCTGTATTGCTATGAAATTTCACCTTAGGACGGCTTTTACAGTGTCCCACAGGTTTTGGGTTGTTGTGTTTTCATTTTCATTTGTTTCTATGCAAATTTTGATTTCTTTTTCAATTTCTTCTGTGATTCGTTGGTTATTCAACTGCGTGTTGTTCAGCCTCCATATGTGGGAATTTTTAATAGTTTTTCTCCTGTAATTGAGATCTAATCTTACTGCATTGTGGTCAGAAAAGATGCTTGGAATGATTTCAATTTTTTTGAATTTACCAAGGCTAGATTTATGACCCAGGATGTGATCTATCCTGGAAAAGATTCTGTGTGCGCTTGAGAAAAAGGTGAAATTCATTGTTTTGGGGTGAATTGTCTTATAGATATCAATTAGGTCTAACTGGTCTATTGTATCATTTAAAGTTTGTGTTTCCTTGTTAATTTTCTGTTTAGTTGATCTATCCATAGGTGTGAGTGGGGTATTAAAGTCTCCCACTATTATTGTGTTATTGTTAATTTCTCCTTTCATGCTTGTTAGCATTTGTCTTACATATTGCGGTGCTCCTATGATGGGTGCATATATATTTATAATGTTATATCTTCTTCTTGGATTGATCCTTTGATCATTATGTAGTGACCTTCTTTGTCTCTTTTCACAGCCTTTGTTTTAAAGTCTATTTTATCTGATATGAGTATTGCTACTCCTGCCTTCTTTTGGTCTCTATTTGCATGGAAAATCTTTTTCTAGCCCTTCACTTTCAGTCTGTATGTGTCCCCTGTTTTGAGGTGGGTCTCTTGTAGACAACATATGTAGGGGGTCTTGTTTTTGTATCCATTCAGCCAGTCTTTGTCTTTTGGTTGGGGCATTCAACCCATTTATGTTTAAGGTGATTATTGATAAGTATGATCCCATTGCCATTTACTTTATTGTTTTGGGTTCGAATTTATACACCCTTTTTGTGTTTCCTGTCTAGAGAATATCCTTTAGCATTTTTTGGAGAGCTGGTTTGGTGGTGCTGAATTCTCTCAGCTTTTGCTTGTCTGAGAAGCTTTTGATTTCTCCTTCATATTTGAATGAGATCCTTGCTGGGTACAATAATCTGGTCTGTAGGTTATTTTCTTTCATCACTTTAAGTATGTCTTGCCATTCCCTCCTGGCTTGAAGAGTTTCTATTGAAAGATCAGCTGTTATCCTTATGGGAATTCCCTTGTGTGTTATTTGTTGTTTTACCCTTGCTGCTTTTAATATTTGTTCTTTGTGTTTGATCTTTGTTAATTTGATTAATATGTGTCTTGGGCTGTTTTGTCTTGGGTTTATCGTGTTTGGGACTCTCTGGGTTTCTTGGACTTGGGTGATTATTTCCTTCCCCATTTTAGGGAAGTTTTCAACTATTATCTCCTCAAGTATTTTCTCATGGTCTTTCTTTTTGTCTTCTTCTTCTGGGACTCCTATGATTCGAATGTTGGAACGTTTAATATTGTATTGGAGGTCTCTGAGATTGTCCTCATTTCTTTTAATTCATTTTTCTTTTATCCTCTCTGATTCATTTATTTATGCCATTCTATCTTCTAATTACTAATCCTATCTTCTGCCTCTGTTGTTCTACTATTTGTTGCCTCCAGAGTGTTTTTTATCTCATTTATTGCATTATTCATTATTTAATGACTCTCTTTTATTTCTTCTAGGTCCTTGTTAAACCTTTCTTGCATCTTAACAGTCCTTGTCTCTAGGCTATTTATCTGTGATTCCATTTTGATTTCAAGATTTTGGATCAATTTCACTATCATTATTCAGAATTCTTTATCAGGTAGATTCCCTATCTCTTCCTCTTTTGTTTGGTTTGGTGGGCATTTATCCTGTTCCTTTACCTGCTGGGTATTTCTCTGTCTCTTCATCTTGTTTATATTGCTGAGTTTGGGTTGTCCTTTCTGTATTCTGGCAGTTTGTGGACTTCTCTTTATTGTGGAGTTTCCTCACTGTGTATGGGTTTGTACAGGTGGCTTGTCAAGGTTTCTTGGTTAGGGAAGCTTGTGTTGGTGTTCTGGTGGGTGGAACTGGATTTCTTCTCTCTGGAGTGCAATGAAGTGTCCAGTAATGAGTTATGAGATGTCTATGATTTTGCAGTAACTTTGGGCAGCCTGTTTATTGGAGCTCAGGGCTGTGCTCCTGTGTTGCTGGAGAATTTGCTTGGTATGTCTTGCCCTGGAACTTGTTGGCCCTTGTGTGGTGCTTGGTTTCAGTGTAGGTATGGAGGCGTTTGATAATCTCCTGTCAAATAATGTTCCCTGGAGTCAGGGTTTGGACTTAAGCCTCCTGTTTCCAGTTATGGGTCTTATTTTTACAGTAGTCTCAAAACTTCTCCTTCTATACAGCACCATTGATAAAACATCTAGGTTAAAGATGAAAAGTTTCTCCACTGTGAGGGTCACCCAGAGAGGTTCACAGAGTTACATGGAGAAGAGAAGAGGGAGGAGGGAGTTAGAGGTGACCCGAATGAGATGAGGTGGAATCAATAGAGGAGAGAGCAGGCTAGCCAGTAATCACTTCCTTATGTGCACTCCACAACTGGACTGCTCAGAGATGTTCATGGAGTTATACAGAGAAAAGAAGAGGGAGGAAGGAGACAGAGGTGGCCAGGAGGATAAAAGGGGGGAATGAAAAGAAGAGAGACAGATCCAGCCAGTAATCAATTCCCTAAGTGTTCTCCATCATCTGGAACGCACAGAAATTCACAGAGTTGGGTAGAGTGGAGAGGGGTTAGGGAGGAAACACAGGCGACCTGGTGGAGAAAAAGGAGAGTCCAAAGCGGGAGAGAGCAGTCAAGCCAATAATCTCACTCCCAAGTAAAAAATGGGTACTGAAGATTGGGTTCTTGAAGGTACAAAATTGGTAACAAATACCTAAAAGCAAAAATTAAAAATCTAGAGTAGAGTTTGGAATTTCAAAAATACAATGTTAAGAAAAGAAGAAGGAAAAGAAAGAGAGAGAGAGGGGAAAAAAAACAAAGTCACAAAAATTATGAAGAAAATATAGGTTCAAAATTGATAAAAAATACCAAAAAGCATAAATTAAAAATCTAAAATAGAGTTTGGAATTTCAGAAATACAATGTTAAAGAAAAGAAGAGAAAGAAAGAGAGGGTAAAAAAGTCACAAAAATTATAAAAAAAAAATATAGGTACAAAATTGATCAGATCAGATCAGATCAGTTGCTCAGTCATGTCTGACTCTTTGTGACCCCATGAATTGCAGCACGCCAGGCCTCCCTGTCCATCACCAGCTCCCGGAGTTTACTGAGACTCACGTCTATCAAGTCAGCGATGCCATAACAAATACCAAAAAGCTAAAATTAAAAATCTAGAGTAGAGTTTGGAATTTCAAAAATACAATGTTAAAGAAAAGAAGAAAGAAAAAAAAGGAAAGAGAAAAAGAAAAAAAAAACAAGGTCACAAAAATTATAAAACATATATATATGAAGTTTGCTTTTAAAAAAAATAGGGTCTTTTATTTTTTGCAAAGTAATAGTAGGTTATAAAAGTGATAATTAAAGGAGTAATAGAGGACTTAAAATATTTTTTTAATTAAAAAAAAAAGAATGATCGTAAAAATAGTAAAAATATATCTAGGACTTTCTCTGGTGTTGTTGTGGGTATTGTGGGGTCAGTTCATTTTTGGCTAGTTCCTTGGTCTGGCTTATATTTCTCAAGATCTATGGGCCCCTTCCTATGTAGTCGGTACTAACGACAGGGTTTTAATCTATTGCCTGTCACTTCCAAGGCGGTTTCCTCTGTTATAGCTTCTTCTGTTTGCTGGTCTCTTCAGTGTCTGATTTCCACCCTGATACAAAGGGGGCAGTGGTGGACACATTTTTTTTTTTTTTTTTAAGCTCACTTGTTCAGTCCCGCTGTGGGGAGGGAGGGACGCTGCAAACAAATAACACTGGCGTGTGCTCGCAGTGCCTCAGCCACACTGGGCCTGCCCCCACTCACGGTGCGTGTAGCCTCCCTGCCCACACTGTTCGGGCTCTAGGTTGCTCCTCCGTGAACCATCCGAGGCCGGCCCTGGGCTGCTTGCACCTCCCAGGTCCAAGCCGCTCAGGTTCAGGCACTCGGGTAGTCCTCAGAGGTGCAGACTCGGTTGGGCCTGCGTTTTGTGCCCCTCCCAAGTCCGAGCAGCTCAGGTGATGAGGTGTTTGGTGAGTGCAGTTGCTGCGACTTATTGCCTCCCCACCACTCGGTTTTCTGGGGGTACAACCAGCACACCTTCTCAGGCGGATGTTGACCATCCAGAACCTCAAGAAGTCTTAGTTAGCAAAGAAGCCTGCTTACGGTTTTGTAGATAATGTCTCTCTGGGGCTGCGATTGCCCCCTTCTGGCTCTGGCTGCCTGTCACCGGAGGGGGATGGTGTGCAGCCACCTATCTCTGTTCAGTCCTTTGTTCTGTGCGCGGGCCTGGCGGTGTCTTAGGTTAGGGCTGGCTTTTCACGTGGTAGTTATCCCACAGTCTGGTTTGTTAGCCCAAATTAGTTCGCACAGATAGCGCTGGGGTCATTCAGGCCAAATCCTTACTCTAAGCAAGGCAGCCCGCGCCTCCCTGCCCAGCCAGCCCCCACTTGCTAGTGGCGGGTGCAGGTGTCTGCGCTGCTTCTCTGCTGGGGGAGTTAACGTTGGGCTTGTAATCTGTGGGCTTTAATTGTCTGTTTATTTTTCCTCCCTGTTATTGTTGCCCTCTGTGCTTCCAAGGCTCAGCACAGACTCAGCAGTGAGAGTGTTTCCTGGTGTTTGGAAAATTCTCTCTTTTTAAGACTCCCTTCCCGGGGGAGCTCCATCCCTCCCTCTTTTGTCTCTTTTTTTGTCTTTTATATTTTTTCCTACCTTCTTTCGAAGACAATGGGTTGCTTTTCTGGGTGCCTGATGTCCTCTGCCGGCATTCAGAAGTTGTTTTGTGGAATTTACTCGGCGTTTAAATGTTCTTTTGATGACTTTGTGGGGGAGAAAGTGGTCTCCCCATCCTATTCCTCTGCCATCTTAGCTCCTCCTCCTCCCCGTCTTTTTTATTAACCATTTCGGTCAGGAAATTTACATTCTAGACCTGAAGATATTATTAACTAGTTATGTACAATAGGAAAATCACTTACTCCCTTTGGACATTTTCTTTAATGGGTAAATTTATAGGATTAAGCTCTTCCACTATGGATGAATTGAGATAAATCATAGTCTGGAAGATCTAAACCATACTTCTTTATTGATCATCTCTACTGAATTTTCATCAGGAAGACACATCCTTTCTTAGCATTTACTTCCCAGTCTTGGTGGGAATGGGCCATTTTGTCAATACCTTTAATACAGTCTACCTCCTAAATGCCTGTTTCATCTTTGCTTTACTTTTCTTCCTATTCTGTTAGGCAGAGGTCCTTCTTCCTCTGTACTTCCAAAATATATTAGACCAATCTTTACTATAGCATTTATTGTAATTTACCCTAATTACAAGATAATGTGGCCCTTGAGGCACAGACTTAATTATGTTTGAGTGAGTATCCCAAACATAACACATGTCTGACACAAACTGGTGTTTAGTAAACATAGAATTATTCAGGCAGAGGAGCCAGGCATCTCATGGTGTTTTCTGATCAGTGGGGAGAGAGATGTCTAGCTCAGTTTGCCCAGAACTCTGAATGAAACTGAAAGTCTATGGATCTGCAATTGTGTACAGAGTGGCAAGAGCCCATGTGTCTGGGGACTCCATAAATGCTTTCCAGAGAAGACTTGTTGGGAAGTGCTATTTAGTTAAATGGTGAGGCAGGATCACTGACAATGAGATCCTGGAGGGCAGCCAGTCCATGCACTTTGAAGCAAGACATATTGAAGCATAACTCTTCTGGGTAGGATATATGGAGAGATGGAGGATAACAGAATACCTAAACCACTGCCAGCTGATTGGCTCAAAGGCAGTAGGAGAGGTGCTTTATTAAGTGCCTGCCACAGCACAATTACAAACAGGGCAGAACCAAACTGCACACAGAGAGCAGTGGTAGCAAGCTGGCTTACCTAGGGAAGGTCTGAAAGGCACTGTGAAAAAGCCCGCATCCCCAAATGAGACCTGCCAGCTTAAGCAAAGCCAAACTTAGCAGGCACATGGTATTTTGAGGTCACTCATTTCCTGGCAATTCTGTGGGACCTTAGCTGATGGATGGACACATTTTTGTGTATAGTATTGTGCATTGCTGTGCCAGGATCAAGCTGTTAATAAGTGTCTATGGTCAATGATATATTGATCTGTTTTACAACCCATCATATAAGTGGATAGTAAACTTAAAGTGCTCTTTTCAGATAAACAATAGATACTGAATAGATATGCCATATAGGATATAAACTGTAAGATAGATTTTTTTAAAAAAGATATTACTTCTAATTCTTGATCCTTTTATCAATTAGAATTTCATTTACCAATACACTAAAATAGCCTGACCTCCTTTCCTCTCATTAACATTCTTACGTATCTCAGGTTTGCTTTGGTTTTATTTGGAAATCTAGTTACAAGTATCTAGTTCTTTATTTGTAGATATGGTAGGTTGGCTTTCACTTATAAGAGGAATTCTTAAGCAAAATACTGTTAATCTTCCTTTGAGATAAAATTTATAATTATGATAATGGAGTTTTCTATAAAAATCTTTAAAACAGGAATCATCATTATAAAAGTAAAGTTGATCCAGAAATAGACACTGTCAAATCATTTAATATATCTTGAGCATCTACCATATGCAAAAGACTGTGTAAATGCAGGAAAAATATAAGACTATCCAGAGAGTACATGACCTCAATATTTAGTAGGGAAGAAAAAGCTGGGGATATAAGTAACCGTGGTAAAAGATAGTATGGAATCTGTGTGATAAAAGCTATAGCCTTTTCCTAAATAAAATGTATTCAACAGTGATTATTTGAAGTAGCATAATTAGGAATTGGGCTTCCCCAGTTCAGACAGTAGAGAATCTGCCTGCAATGCAGGAGATGTGGGATCGATCGTTGGGTCGGGAAGATCCCCTGCAGAAGGAAATGGCTACCCACTCCAGTATTCTTGCCTGGAGAATTCCATAGACGGAGGAGCCTGGCAGGCTACAGTCCATGGAGTCACAAAGTTGGATATGACTGAGCGACTAACACTTTCACTTTCAATTAGGAATTGGGTAATGATTACTAGTTGAGTAAACTTCCAAAGCAATGCACAAGATTCTGTGGTGAAATACAGACAAAATGTATGAGACTTATCCTTCAGAGGTGAATTTATCTTACAAGGTCCATTTTCATTGAGTTGAATCCCCATAGAGTAGTCTTGGTGTTCCAGAATCCCAGAAAATGGTGAACAGATGCTATGGTGAAATCTAAACAAACTTTATTGAAAATTACTTAAGCCAGAAATTACACTTAATTTCTTGAGTATTAACTCTGAAATTTGTTTCATATATAAGTATTTAAGAGAAAAAATTAAAGAAAATATCATTTAACAGTGTTTGGCTTTGTAAGACTGACAAAGGAATATACATTCATGTTTTCTAAATTAAAATGTTTAAGAATAGCATATGCCACTTTTGAGCTCTCATATAAAAATAGCTGTCCCTTTGTAGTGGAAAGGGTAAAAGGGCTTCTACTGTTTATTATACCACCTTCTTCTGTAAATATTTGGGACATCTAAAAATTAAAAGACGCTTACTCCTTGGAAGGAAAATTATGACCAACCTAGATAGTATATTGAAAAGCAGAGATATTACTTTGCCAACAAAGGTCCATCTAGTCAAGGCTATTGTTTTTCCAGTGGTCATGTATGGATGTGAAAGTTGGACTGTGAAGAAAGCATCAATTCTTCGGTTGTGTGAGTGCTGAAGAATTGATGCTTTTGAACTGTGGTGTTGGAGAAGACTCTTGAGAGTCCCTTGGACTGCAAGGAGATCCAACCAGTCCATTCTAAAGGAGATCAGCCCTGGGTGTTCATTGGAAGAACTGATGCTGAAGCTGAAACTCCAGTACTTTGGCCACCTCATGCAAAGAGTTGACACATTGGAAAAGACCCTGATGCTGAGAGGGATTGGGGGCAGGAGGAGAAGGGGACGACAGAGGATGAGATGGCTGGATGGCACCACCGACTCGATGGACATGAATTTGAGTGAACTCCAGGAATTGGTGATGGACAGGGAGGCCTGGCGTGCTGCGATTCATGGGGTCCCAAAGAGTCGGACATGACTGAGTAACTGAACTGAAGTGACTGAACTGAACAAAGTGAAACTTGTTGCTCTGGGTGTGAATTGAAAATATCAATAAATTCAAAAAGGGACTTAGTTTTCTAGAGCAGTGTACTTTATAGCCATACTGCAGTAGAACAAGATTTCATCGAGGGATCATTGCTTATCATTACCTCCCATTTTCCTGTATCTCAAACCACACTTTGTGAAGGAAAGTACCACCCAGCACTAATATACTTTCCCTTTGTTGCTAATGATCTGTGGAGTTTCAGCACTAAAAATCAAACAGGGAAAATTTTTTGGGTTATTTTCAAAAAATGGTGACAGTTCTACCTCTTCCTCAGAGCTTTTCAGCAGCAGAGAAAGACCATTTCAGACCGAGGGAGTAACAATTACCACTTCTAATCTTTTGACAGTCCTGCTACCAATAAAATGACTACCATAACTCACTTTATGGCTGCAAGGTAGGAGGTTCTCATACCTGTCTATACTCAAGCTGTGCTACCTGAAAACCCAGGATCTTAAAGCAGCCTGGAAAATACAGTCAACAAGCAGATATTTCTCTATGTGTTATGAAACATCTGGAAGTGTGAAGATATCATCAAATTAAGATAATTTTTTCCTAGTGCAGACCCCTGCCCTCCCATCTCAAGCATTTTGGGGACTTGCTTAAAATACTGGTTTCTAGGTTTCATCTCATTTTTACTAAATCAGGTGTTTTCAAGACAGAGATCAGGAAACTAGAATTAATCTTCTCTAAATGTGTAAGTTGGGGAATGTTCCCATGAAAAGATAAAATAACACAGAAAATAATTGTAAAATTCAAATAGTGTTGACAACAAAGCCTATCAAATATAAATTATATGCTGATAGTAAGCAGTTAACATTTGAGTGTTGTTCATTTAGAGCAATGCTACATTGTTCATTGTTCATCTTCATTGTTCTTAGGGTCATTGTCATAGAAATGACCCCCCTAGTTACACTGCAGACAAACCAAATTGAGAAGGGCATCCTGGGAGACTCATACATGTGAAATACAGCACTGTCAGACTAAAGGAACATGTTAGATGGTTTCCTCACATAAATCACAGTTAATTACTACATCAGAGCCTTGAGTCCTTTGCAGATGAAAAGAAAATGTAGCAATAATCCAGTACTTTACAGAGCTATCTTTTGAGACAGCCAGAGCTCAACTGCCAGGCCGCATCTCTATCTTCTCAATATCTTACTCTCTATATCCATGCTGGAGCCATCAGCTTCTAGAGGTGACATATGACTGTTGCCTGCTGTGAGTTTGTGATTGATTCACAAAGAGTATATGGAGCACTGAATTGTGAAATTTAATAGTGTTTATGAATTACTTTTGACAAATAAGAATTTCAAACTATTTCTAACTATCCAGGAATAAATTTCCCTCATGACACTCTGAGAAACAGGAAATGGGAACAGGTGAATATCTCACCACATTTCAGCAAAACCATGCTAGGTAAAGGCTGTCTGGACAATACAAACTTGACTATATATAGGTCTCCTGCATTGGCAGATGGATTCTTTACCACTTGTGCCACCTGGGAAGCCTGCACACACACACACACACACACACACACACACACACACACACATTTGTTTTATAGGGAGTAAAGAGAAAAGGAAAAACAGCAACAACATGGAGTAGGTGGAAGATTTTGTAATAAATAAATGAGGGAAGTTGTAAAGGATAAGCACACTGGAGAAAAGGATCTACTACAAGAAATAAAAGACCATTTTAGACTGTGTGTCCTCAATGAAACCAGACTAATAAATGAGACACACAAAGTTAGATTAAGATGGAATTGTCATAGTTAAAAAAACAAAGTAGGGAAAGCCAGAAGCACAAAAGGCAGAATGATGTGCCCTGATTATGTTAAGAGGGAATTTTTTTATTAGAAAAAATAAATCAATAAAAAAAACAATAAATAAAGAAAAACTCAATCTTTCAAAAAATATGAAAAAAACCTTTTAGATATGCATTTGTTCTGGAATATAAACACACCATGTATCTTTGAGAGATCAACCACACCAAACATAAATAAAAGATGGTTACAAATTATGAGAGGTCTTCTGCTCTGCAGTGTTATCTTGACATACTATAGTCTAGGGGTCAGCAAACTGAGATGAAATCCATATTGCCACCTGTTTTTTTTTTTTTTTTTTTTAAGTTTTATTAGAACACAGTCTCACTCATTTTTTCACTTATTGTCTATGGTTGACTGTATATTACAGTGGCAAAGCTGAGTAGTTGTGACACAGACCACATGAACCAGAAAGCCTGAAATATTTACCATATGTTCTCTGTAGAATATGTTTGCTGAGCTCTATCCTAGATCACTGGATACATAGAAATGTTAATAAGCCAGCAGATCCCTGAGTTTTTATGGCCTTTATGTGTTATTCTGTCATACACTTTTTACAAAGCCATCTAAGGTATTTGTTACCTCTTTCTCTCCAGATTCAGTCAGCATTTCACTGAGAAAGTAGATAAGCATAATGTCCTTCTGGATTGTAAGAAGGATTCTTTTGAGACAGGATCACATGGAGTGGGAGGGTTGGCATAGCTCTGAGGTAAAACAGGGAAGATAAACTGCTATTTCTGCCAGTCAAGAGCAGATTATTTCAGGTAGTTGTTTTTTTTTTTTTTCCTAATTGGTATACAGAAAAAGTGTATATTCAGACAAAGAAAGGCAGCTTCAATTGGAGACACTTTGTGTTTGAGTTTGTGATAATCAATGATCACTCTTTAGTAGTTTTCTACACTGGAGAAATGGAAATATTTGATGAAGATGTTTGAAGAACCATTTATATATGTGAAGTTTTGATGAAAATATTTCCAGGATTAGAAGTAGTTTGGGTTAAATTATTGTCATGGTTTCTTCCAGGGAATGTCTTCAGCAAAACTGGTGGAACAGGAAAGCCTATATTCTCGTGCTGCCCACAGAAACTCTGACTCAATTGGTTTTATTGTTGTTCAGTCCCTAAGTCATGTCTGACTGTTTGTGACCCCATGGACTACAGCACAGCAGGCCTCCCTATACTTTACTATCTCCCAGAGTTTGCTCAAACTCATGTCCATTGAGTGGGTGATGCTAGCCAGCCATCTCATCCTCTGCTGCCCTTTTCTCCTTTTGCCTTCAATCTTTCCTAGCATCAGAGTCTTTTCCTGTTCACATCAGGTGGAAACAATATTAGAACCTCAGGATCAGTCCTTCTGATTTCATATAGGATTGACTGGTTTGATCTCCTTGCTGTCCCAGGGACTCTCAAGAGCCTTCTCCAGCACCACAGTTTGAAAATATTAGTTCTTCGGCACTAGCCTTGTTTATGGTCCAATTTTCACATCTGTACATGACTAGAAAGAACATGGCTTTGACCTCATACAGACCTTTGTTGGCAAAGTGATATCTTTACTTTTTAATATGCCATCTAAGTTTGTCATAGCTTTCCTTCCAAGAAGCAGGCATATTCTAATATCATAGCTACAGTCACCATCCACAGTGATTTTGGAGCCCAGGAAGAGAAAATCTGTCTCTGTTTCCACTTTTTCACCTTCCTTGCCGTGAAGTGATGGGACCAGATGCCATGATCTTAGTCTTTTTAATGTTGAGTTTTAAGCTAGCTTTTTCACTCTTTTCTTTCACCTTTGTCAAGAGGCTCTTTAGTTCCTCTTTGCTTTCTGCCATTAAAGTGGTATCATCTGCATATCTGAGGTTGTTGATATTTCTCTCAGCAATCTTGATTTCAGCGTGTAACTCATCCAGCCTGGTATTTTGCATGATGTACTCTGCATATAAATTAAATAAGCAGGGTGAAAATATACAGCCTTGTCATATACTCCTTTCTTTTTTTTTTCTGTTTTTTATTTTACATTTATTTATTTTAATTGAAGGCTAATTACTTTACAATATTGTAGTGGTTTTGTCATACTTGACATTAATCAGCCATGGGTGTACATATATTCCCCATCCTGACCCCCCATCCCCACCCCATCCCATCCCTCTGGGTCATCCCAGTGCACCAGCCCTGAGCATCCTGTCTCATGTATCGAGCCTGGACTGGTGATCTGTTTCACATATGATAATATACATGTTTCAATACCATTCTCTCAAATCATCCCACCCTCACCTTCTCCCACAGAGTCCAAAAGACTGTTCTATACATCTGTGTCTCTTTTGCTATCTTGCATGTAGGGTTATCATTACCATTTTTCTAAATTCCATATATATGCATTAGTATACTGTATTGGTGTTTTTCTTTCTGGCTTACTTCACTCTGTATAATTGACTGTATGGATCACAACATACTGGAAAATTCTTAAAGAGTTCCATGTAAGGTTCTAACTCTTGCTTCTTGACCCACATACAGGTATCTCAGGAGACAGGTAAGATGGTCTGGTATTCCCATCTCTTTAAGAATTTTCCAGTATGTTGTGATCCACACAGTCAAAAGCTTTCAAGTAGTCAATGAAGCAGAAGTAGAAGTTTTTCTGGAATTCCTTTGCTTTCTCTATGATCCAGTGAACATTGGCGAAGGATTTTGAGCATACTCTTGCGAGCATGTGAAATGAGTGCAATTGTATGATAATTTGAACATTCTTTGGCATTGCCTTTCTTTGGGGTTGGGATGAAAACTGACCTTTTCCAGTACTGTGGCCTTTGCTGGGTTTTTGAAATTTGGTGGCATATTGAATGTAGTACTTTAACAGCATCATCTTTAGGGTTAGAAATAGATCAGCTGGAATTCCATCACCTCCACTAGCACTGTTCATCGTAATGCCTCCTAAGACCCATGTGGCTTACACTCCAGGATGTCTGACTCTAGGTGAGTGACTACACCATTGAGGTTGTCCCAGTCACTAAGACCTTTTGTGTACAGTTCTTCCATGTTCTTGCCACCTCTTCTTAATCTCTTCTGCCTCTGTTAGATCCTTACCATTTCTGTCCTTTATCATGCCCATCCTTGCATGAAATATTTCTTTGATATCTTCAATTTTCTTGAAGAGATCTCTAGTCTTTCCCCTTCTGTTGTTTTCCTCTGTTTCTTTGCATTGTTCATTGAAGAAGGCTTATCTCTCTTGGCTATTCTCTGGAACTCTGCATTCAGTTGGGTATATCTTTCCCCTTTTCCCTTGCTTTTAACTTCTCTTCTTTCCTCAGCTATTTGTAAGGCCTCCTCTGATAACCACTCTGCCTTCTTGCATTTCTTTTTCTTTGGGATGATTTTGGTCACTGCCTCCTATGCAGTGTTATGAACGTCTGTCCATAGTTCTTTGGGCACTCTGTTTACCAGGTCTAATTCCTTGAGTCTGTTCGTCACTTCCACTCTAAATCATAAGGGGTTTGGTTTAGGTCATACCTGAATGGCCTAGTGATTCCCCCCACTTTCTTTAGTTTAAGCCTGAATTTTGCAATAAGGATCCAATGATCTGAGCCACAGTCAGCTCCCAGTCTTATTTTTGCTGACCATATCGAGCTTCTCCATGTTTGGCTGCAAAGAATGTAATCAATATGATTTTCGTATTGATCATTTGATAATGTCCATGTGTGTGGTCATCTCTTGTGTTGTTGGAAAAGGGTGTTTTCTATGACTTATGCATTCTCTTAGCAAAACTCTGTTAGCCTTTGCCCAGATTCATTTTGACTCCAAGACCAAACTTGCCTGTTACTCCAGGTATCTCTTGACTTCCTACTTTTGCATTCCAGTCCCTGTGATGAAAAGGACATTTTTTTGGTGTTAATTCTAGAAGGTCTTGTAGGTTCTCATAGAACTGGTCAGCTTCAGTTTCTTCTGCATCAGTGGTTGGGGCATAGACTTGGATTACTGTGATATTGAATCGTTCGCCTTGGAAATGAACCTAGATCATTCTGTCATTTTTGAGTTTACACCAAAGTTCTGCATTTCAGACTCTTCTGTTGACTATGAGGACTACTCCATTTATTTTAAGAGATTCTTGCCACAGTAGTAGATATAATGGTCATCTGATTTAATTTGCCCACTCCCATCCATTTTAGTTCATTGATTCCTAAGATGTCAGTGTTTACTCTTGCTTTCTCCAGCTTGCACATCTAATTTACCTTGATTCATGGACCTAACATTTCAGGCTCCTAAGCAGTGTTGTTCTTTACAGTTCAGATTTTACTTTCACCGCCAGACGTATCCACAACTGAGCGTTGCTTCCACTTTGCTCCAGCCACTTCATTGTTTCTAAAGCTATTACTAATTTCCCTCTGCTCTTCCCCTGTAGCATATTGGACACCATATAACCTGGGGGCTCATTTTTCAGCATCATATCTTTTTGCCTCTTTATCCTGTTCATGGGGTTTTGCAGCAAGGATAATGGAGTCATCTGCCATTCTGTCCTCCAGTGAGAACTCTTCCAACTCAACAAGTACATGAACCAGTTCCCTTTATGAGAAATCAAAAAACATGTGTTAAAGTGATTCTTTGGCTTCTGTTTTTTTTCTGAATCTAAGCACAGATAGGAAATGGTGCCAGGTTAGAGGCTACTAAGAATAAAGGCGATGGTTTCAACTGGCACTCACGTAGTAGCCATAATTTCCCCTCCACCCTGCTACTCAGCATAGAATAAGAAGAAAACCCTTGTTTCTCCCTGGACAGAGAAAGAATTAGCACATAAGTCCAACATTACATCTTCTCAGAGGGCTTCTGAAGGACTGGTTTCTGTCATGCCTGTCTCAGAATTCTAATTGGACCCTGTATCCTCTCACTGCCTAGGGTCCACTGAGAACAATAGAGAGTTGGGTGGGTTGGTGCTATCCCAGATTTGCTGAAGACATTAGCAAGAATAATTTGGAAAGGTAATTAACAAAACAATCCCATTTACAATCACGTCAAAATTAATAAATGCTTAGAAATAAACGAAGGAGACAAAAGACTTGTACACTAAAAACTAAAACATTGCTGAAAAAAGAAAGACATAGATACATGGAAATAAATTCTGTGTTCATGGGTTGGAGGTTTTAATACTGTTAAAAATGCCCATACTGCTCAAACCAATCTGTAGATTCAACTCAAGCTATATCAAAATCCCAGTGGCATATTTTTGCAGATATAGAAAAATTGATTCTAAAACTAATATAGAAACATAAAGGACCTTGAATACCCAAATTAATCTTGGGGAAAAAAAAAGAACAACGCTGGAGGCCTCATGCTTCTTACTGCAAAACAGATATCAAAGTTATAGTAATCAAAATGCCATCCAAGTAGCCCATGAGAGCTGAAGGATCCTTGCCTTAATTTATCTCTGTGTTTGTTTCAAAAGCACCCAGTATTTGGCAGATGTTTTGCAGCTGTGCTTTCAAAAAATACAGTGGTCAACCACCCTAAACTGGCTCTGACTTGACCATGAAAATGTACCTGCTGCACAGATGAGACCTGGAGGTGTCCAGATGTTATTGTGGTTGATCAGTCACCTAGTTGTGTCCTACTCTTTGCAACCCCATGGACTGCAGCCCACCAGGCCTCCCTGTCCCTCACCATCTCCCAAAGTTTGCCCAAGTTCATCTTCATTGTATTGGGGATGTTGTCCAGCCATCTAATCCTCTGATGCTCTCTTCTCCTTCAGCCCTCTGTCTTTCTGAGCATTAGGGACTTTTCCAATGAGTCAACTGTTTGCATCAGATGACCAAAATACTGGAGCTTCAGCTTCAACATCAGTCTTTCCAGTGAATATTCAGGATTTATCTTCCTTAAGATTGAGAAAACGAAGATCATGGCATCCGGTCCCATCACTTCATGGGAAATAGAGGGAGAAACAGTGGAAACAGTGTCAGACTTTATTTTGGGGGGCTCCAAAATCACTGCAGGTGGTGATTTCAGCCATGAGATGAAAAGACGCTTACTCCTTGGAAGGAAAGTTATGACCAACCTAGATAGCATATTGAAAAGCAGAGACATTACTTTGCCAACAAAGGTGCGTCTAGTTAAGGCTTTTTCCAGTGGTCATGTATGGATGTGAGAGTTGGACTGTGAAGAAAGCTGAGCGCCGAAGAATTGATGCTTCTGAACTGTGGTATTGGAGAAGACTCTTGAGAGTCCCTTGGACTGCAAGGAGATCCAACTAGCCCATTCTGAAGGAGATCAGCCCTGGGATTTCTTTGGAAGGACTGATGCTAAAGCTGAAACTCCAGTACTTTGGCCACCTCATGCGAAGAGTTGACTCATTGGACAAGACTCTGATGCTGGGTGGGATTGGGGGCAGGAGGAGAAGGGGACAACAGAGGATGAGATGGTTGGATGGCATCACTGACTCAATGGACGTGAGTCTGAGTGAATTCCAGGAGTTGGTGATGGACAGGGAGGCCTGGAGTGCTGCAATTCGTGGGGTCGCAAAGAGTCGGACACGACTGAGTGACTGAACTGAACTGAACTGAATATTGACAGGTTTGATATCTTTGCTGTCCAAGGGACTTTTAGGAGTCTTCTCCAGCACCACAGTTCCAAGGCATCAACTCCTTGGTGCTCTGTCTTCTTTATGGTCCAGCTCTCACAACCATACATTACCACTGGGAAAACCATAGCCTTGACTATACGGACCTTTGTTGGCAGAGTAATGTTTCTGCTTTTCAACACACTGTCTAGGTTTGTCATAGTTTTCCTGCCAAGAAGTAACCATCTTCTGATTTCATGGTTGCGGTCACTGTCCACAGTGATTTTAGAGCCCAAGAAGAGGAAATCTGTCACTACTTCTACTTTTTCCCCATCTATTTGCCATTAAGTAATGAGGCCAGATGCCAAGATCTTAGTTTTTTAAATATTTAGTCTTAAAATGGTTCTTTCACTCTCCTCCTTCATCCTCATCAAGAGGCTCTTTGGTTCCTCTTCACCTTCTGCCATTCGGGTGGTATCATCCACATATCTGAAGTTGTTGATGTTTCTCCCACCCACTTGATTCTGGCTTGTAACTCATCCAGCCTGACATTTCTCATAATGTGCTCAGCATATAGATTAAATAAACAGGGTAACAGCATACAGCTCTATCATACTCCTTTCTCAATCTTGAGCCAACCAGTTGTTCTATACAGGATTCTGACTGTTGCTTCTTGACCCACATACAGGTTTCTCAGGAGACAAGTAAGATAGTCTGATATTCCCATCTCTCTAAGACCTTTCCATAGTTTTTCATGATCCACACAGTCAAAGGCTTTAGCATAGTTGATGAAACAGAAGTAGATATTCTTCTGAATTTCCCTTGCTTTTTCTATAATACAGGGAATAATGGCAATTTGATCCCTAGTTCCTTTTCTTTTGCTGAACCCACCTTGGACATCTGGAATTTCTTGAGTCGCATAATGCTGAAGCCTAGCATGCAAGATTTTAAGCATGACCTTACAAGCATGCGAGATCAATGCAATTGTTCAATGATTAGCACATTCTTTGGTATTAAGATGTCCAGATGTTACCTTTGCTTTATTATCATGCTAAGATCTCCACCCAAAGTGGGAGGATTTGTAATCTGCTAGGCACAATGCATTGATGCCCTGTGTGAAGAAGTGTCAAAGACTGACCATGCCCCAGCTGCCCCTGGAAGTTTCTGCCCCTTTTCTGGTCCCTGATGATGTGTCTGCCTCCTAGCCTTTTTTTTTTTTCCCCCCTCAGTTTTATTTATTTATTTACTTTACAATATTGTATTGGTTTTGCCTTACATTGACACGAATCTGCCATGGGTGTACATGTGTTCCCCATCCTGAAACCCCCTCCCACCTCCCTCCCCATCCCATCCTTCTGGGTAATCCCAGTGCACCAGCCCCAAGCACCCTGTATTGTGCATCAAACCTGGACTGGCGATTCATTTCACATGTGATAATTTACATGTTTCAATGCCATTCACCCATATCATCCCTCCCTCACCCTCTCCCACAGAGTCCAAAAGACTGTTCTATACATCTGTGTCTCTTTTGCTGTCTCACATACAGGGTTATCGTTACCATCTTTCTAAATTCCATGTACATGCATTAGTATACTGTATTGGTGTTTTTCTTTCTGGCTTGCTTCACTCTGTATAATAGGTTCCAGTTTCGTCCACCTCATTAGAACTGATTCAAATGTATTGTTTTTAATGGCTTAGTAATATTCCACTGTAAATATGTACCACAGCTTCCTTATCCATTCGTCTTCCTTATCCGTTTTTCTAGGTTATTTCCATGTCCTGGCTATTAGAAACAGTGCTGCGATGAACATTGGGGTACACGTGTCTCTTTCAATTCTGGTTTCCTCAGTGTGTATGCCCAGCAGTGGGATTGCTGGGTCGTATGGCAGTTCTATTTCCAGTTTTTTAAGGAATCTCCACACTGTTCTCCATAGTGGCTATACTAGTTTGCATTCTCACCAACAGTGTAAGAGGGCTCTCTTTTCTCCACACCCTCTCCAGTATTTATTGCTTGTAGACTTTTGGATAGCAGCCATTCTGACTGGCGTGAAATGGTACCTCATTGTGGTTTTGATTTACATTTCTCTGATAATGAGTGATGTTGGGTATCTTTTCATGTGTTTGTTAGCCATCTGTATGTCTTCTTTGGAGAAATGTCTGTTTAGTTCTTTGGCCCACTTTTTTATTAGGTCGTTTATTTTTCTGGAATTGAGCTGCAAGAGTTGCTTATATATTTTTGAGATTAATTCTTTGTCCATTGCTTTGTTTGCTATTATTTTCTCCCATTCTAAAGGCTGTCTTTTCACCTTGCTTATAGTTTCCTTTGTTGTGCAAAAGCTTTTAATTTTAATTAGGTCCCATTTGTTTATTTTTGCTTTTATTTCCAATATTCTGGGAGGTGGGTCATAGAGGATCCTGCTGTGGTTTATGTCGGAGAGTGTTTTGCCTATGTTCTCCTCTAGGAGTTTTATAGTTTCTGGTCTTACATTTAGATCTTTAATCCATTTTGAGTTTATTTTTGTGTATGGTGTTAGAAAGTGTTCTAGTTTCATTCTTTTACAAGTGGTTGACCAGTTTTCCCAGCACCACTTGTTAAAGAGATTGTCTTTTCTCCATTGTATATTCTAGCCTCCTTTGTCAAAGATAAGGTGTCCATAAGTGTGTGGATTTATCTCTGGGCTTTCTATTTTGTTCCATTGATCCATACTGTCTTGAAGACTGTGGCTTTGTAGTAGAGCCTGAAGTCAGGCAGGTTGATTCCTCATGTTCCATTCTTCTTTCTCAAGATTGCTTTGGCTATTCGAGGTTTTTTGTATTTCCATACAACTTGTGAAATTATTTGTTCTAGTTCTCTGATAAATACTTTTGGTAGCTTGATAGGGATTGCATTGAATCTATAGATTGCTTTGGTTAGTATACTCATTTTTACTATATTGATTCTTCCGAACCATGAACACAGTATATTTCTCCATCAATTTGTGTCCTCTTTGATTTCCTTCACCAGTGTTTTATGGTTTTTTATATTTAGGTCTTTTGTTTCTTTAGGTAGATATATTCTTTAGTATTTTATTCTTTTTGTTGCAATGGTGAATGGAATTGTTTCCTTAAACTCTCTTTCTGTTTTCTCATTGTTAGTGTATAGGAATGCAAGGGATTTCTGTGTGTTGATTTTATATCCTGCAACTTTACTATATTCATTGATTAGCTCTAGTAATTTTCTAGTGGAGTCTTTAGGGTTTTCTATGTAGAGGATCGTGTCATCTGCAAACAGTGAGAGTTTTACTTCTTCTTTTCCAATCTGGATTCCTTTTATTTCTTTTTCTGCTCTGATTGCTGTGGCCAAAACTTCCAAAACGATGTTGAATAGTAGTGGTGAGAGTTGGCACCCTTGTCTTTTTCCTGACTTTAGGGGAAATACTCTCAATTTTTCACCATTGAGGATAATGTTTGCTGTGGGTTTGTCATATATAGCTTTTATTATGTTGAGGTATGTTCCTTCTATTCCTGCTTTCTGGAGGGTTTTTTTTTTTTTTTTATCATAAATGGATGTTGAATCTTTTCAAAGGCTTCTTCTGCATCTATTGAGGTAATCATATGGTTTTTATGTTTCAATTTGTTAATGTGGTGTATTACATTGATTGATTTGCAGATATTGAAGAATCGTTGCATCCCTGGGATAAAGCCCACTTGGTCATGATGTATGATCTTTTTAATATGTTGTTGGATTCTGTTTGCTAGAATTTTTTTTGAGGATTTTTGCATCTATGTTCATCAGTGATATTGGCCTGTAGTTTTCTTTTTTTGTGGCATCTTTGTCAGGTTTTGGTATTAGGGTGATGGTGGCCTTATAGAATGAGTTTGGAAGTTTACCTTCCTCTGCAATTTTCTGGAAGAATGAGTAGGATAGGTGTTAGCTCTTCTCTAAATTTTTGGTAGAATTCACCCGTGAAGCCATCTGGTCCTGGGCTTTTGTTTGCTGGAAGATTTCTGATTACAGTTTCAATTTCCAAGCTTGTGATGGGTCTGTCAAAATTTTCTATTTCTTTCTGGTTCAGTTTTGGAAAGTTTTACTTTTATAAGAATTTGTCCATTTCTTCCAAGTTGTCCATTTTATTTGCACATAGTTGCTGATAGTAGTCTCTTATGATCCTTTGTATTTCTGTGTTGTCTGTCCTCTCCATTTTCCATTTCTAATTTTGTTGATTTGATTCTTCTCCCTTTGTTTCTTGATGAGTCTGGCTAATGGTTTGTCAATTTTATTTATCTTTTCAAAGAACCAGCTTTTGGCTTTGTTGATTTTTGCTATGGTCTCTTTTGTTTCTTTTCTTTTTTTTTTTATTTTATTTTTTAAATTTACAATATTGTATTGGTTTTGCCATATATCAAAATGAATCTACCACAGGTATACATGTGTTCCCCATCCTGAACTCTCCTCCCTCCTCCCTCCGCATACCATCCCTCTGGGTCGTCCCAGCCCCAAACATCCAGTATCGTGCATCGAACCTGGACTGGTGACTCGTTTCATATATGATATTATACATGTTTCAATACCATTCTCCCAAATCATCCCACCCTCTCCTTCTCCCACAGAGTCCAAAAGACTGTTCTGTACATTAATTTCTGCCCTAATTTTTAAGATTTCTTTCCTTCTACTAACCCTGGGGTGCTTCATTTCTTCCTTTTCTAGTTGCTTTAGGTGTAGAGTTAGGTTATTTATTTGACTTTTTTCTTGTTTCTTGAGGTATGCCTGTATTGCTATGAACCTTCCCCTTAGCACTGCTTTTACAGTGTCCCACAGGTTTGGGATTGTTCTGTTTTCATTTTCATTCATTTCTATGCATATTTTAATTTCTTTTTTTTTATTTCTTCTGTGATTCATTGATTATTCGGCAGCGTGTTGTTCAGCCTCCATATATTGGAATTTTTAGTAGTTTTTCTCCTGTAATTGAGATCTAATCTACTGCATTGTGGTCAGAAAAGATACTTGGAATGATTTCAGTTTTTTTGAATTTACCAAGGCTAGATTTATGGCCCAGGATGTGATCGATCCTGGAGAAGGTTCCGTGTACACTTGAGAAAAAGGTGAAATTCATTGTTTTGGGGTTAAATGTCCTATAGATATCAATTAGGTCTAACTGGTCTATTGTATTATTTAAAGTTTGTGTTTCCTTGTTAATTTTATGTTTAGTTGATCTATCCATGGGTGTGAGTGGGGTATGACAGTCTCCCATTATTATTGTGGTATTGTTAATTTCCCCTTCCATACTTATTAGCATTTGTCTTACATATTGTGGTGCTCCTATATTGGGTGCATACATATTTATAATTGTTATATCTTCTTCTTGGATTGATCCTTTGATCATCATGTAGTGTCCTTCTTTGTCTCTTTTCACAGCCTTTGTTTAAAGTCTACTTTATCTGATATGAGTATTGCTACTCCTGCTTTCTTTTGGTCTCTATTTGCATGGAATACCTTTTTCCAGCCCTTCATTTTTAGTCTGTATGTGTCCCCTGTTTCGAGGTGGGTCTCTTGTAGACAACATATATGGGGGTCTTGTTTTTGCCTGGAAAATCCTATGGGGCAGAGGAACCTGCCTCCTACCCTTTAAAATTCTCTTACTCTCCTCCCTTTGGAGAGAAGGTATTTTTAGAACAAAGCTCTCCCTTCTCAATTCCTTGATCCTGAATCAAGTTTCTGCTCTGCTATGCCAAACCTGGTTTCATTCAATTTGCATTTGTGACTTCAAGCAAAAGACCCATTGAGGAGTCACCAATTCATTTTGGGTCAGTAATGGAAGTACAGAACTGGCATAAGATAGACACATGTGCATGGTAAGTCACTTCAGTTGTGTCTGACTCTGTGCGACCCTATGAACTGCAAGATTCCTCTGTCCATGGGATTCTCCAGGCAAGAATACTGGAGTGGATTGCTGTGCCCTTCCCCAGAAATAGACACTAAACCAATGGAAAAGACTAGAGAACCCAGAACACAGTCAAATGCTCTTTGATAACACTGGGCAATGGGGAAAAGTCAATCTCCAACAGATAGAGTTGGGAGAATTTGGTATCTATGTGTAAAGAATGAACTTGGACCCTTATCTTACACCATCACAAAAATTAATTCACCATGGATAAAGACTTAAGTATGTAAGACCTAAAATTATAGAACTCATACAAGAAACCATTGAGAAGGTTCTATAACATTAATATTTTCAAGATTTCTTGTATATGACATCTAAAACACAAACAGCAAAAGCAAAAATAGACAAGGAGGACAGCATCAAAGTGAGAAACTTCTGTGTGGCAAAGAAATAGTGGAGTCAGAGGGAGCCTATAGAACAGGAGAAAATATTTGTAACCAATGTATCCCATAATATGTTAATATCCAAAATATATGAATATATTTTAATATATTTTAAATATACACATTTATAAATATATTAAATGTATGAATATATAATAAGGAATTCATAGAACTCAATAGCAGGAAAACAAATAACTTGATTTAAAAATGGACAAAGGACCTGAATAGGCATTTCCCCAAAGACAACAAACAAAGTCCAACAGGTGTTTAAAAAGATGCTGAATACTGCTAATCATCAGGAAAATGCAAACCAAAACTACAAGATATTATCTTGGACTTGTTTATTGGTCATGATCAAGAAAACAGAAAATAACAAGTATTGACAAGAATAAGGTCATATCAGAACCCTTGTGTACTGTTGGTAGGAATGTAAAATGGTGTAGCCACTGTGGAAAATCATCTGGAGTTTCCTCAAAAAATTGAAAACAGGACTACCATAAGGTCTAGTAATTCCACCGGTTGGTATTTATCCAAAAGAATTAAGATAAATGTACTCCTGTGTTAATTGTAGCATTATTCACAGTATCCACAAGGTGGAACCAACCTAAATGTCTAATAGAGAATGGATGGATAAAGAAAATCTAGTTTATATGTATAATGGAATATTATTCAGCCTTGTAAAAGAAGGAAGTACTATAATATGGATAAACCTTGGGGACATTATGCTAAAGTGAAATAAATTGGTTAATGGAGGATGAATAATCCATGATTCCACTTAGGTATCTACAGTAATCAAACTCATAAGAGCAGAAAGCAGAATGGTTGCCAGGGGTGGGGGAGGAGGAAAGGAAGGGTGGTTGTTCAATGATTGTAAGAACACGTTAGTCGTGCAAAATGAAAATGTTCTAGAGACCTGCTTTACTGAAGTGTGCATATAATTAGGTGCTTTACTGTGCATATAAAAATTTGTTGAGAATAGATTCCATGTTGTGTGTTTTTTACACATTAAAAAAAAAAAAAGTGGATCCCATAGATCCTAGTTCTGGTGAATACTATTAATGGTTAGCTGTGGGGAGGTAAGTGAGGTAATGTACTGCAGTACAGAGTATTTTCATTTTTTACTCTCTAGATAATGATATTTTCTCACTTTTTTAAAAAAACAAGGTTTTGTATTAACTTGTATAAAATGGACACAAAACATTATGGTCCCAGTTAAGAGTTTTTTTTAAATGATGGCTGGCATTTTCTTTAATTTATTAATTAATTTGGTTGTCTCAGATGTTAGTTGCAGCACATGAGATTTTCCTTGTGTCATGCAGGATCTTTCTTTGTGGCACCTGGACTCTCTAGTTGTGGCACACTGGCTCCTGAGCACATGGGCTCAGTAGTTGTGGTACAAGGGTTTAGTTGCTTCACGGCATGTGTGACACTAATTCCCTGAACAGGGATTAAATTTGCATCCCCCCTGCATTGCAAAGTGAATTCTTAACCAGTGGACCACCAGGGAAGTCCCACTTCCAGAGTATGTTATTGGTTCTTTCTTAGTAGCCTTTACCCCTCAGGTCAATGCTATCATGTAAGGATTCTCCTCATTGAGTATGTTTTGGGTGTATCTAGGAGTTAAGGAAATAACAATGAAGTGCTGTTGCAGATTCACAAGATCAACTGTGTAATAAATTTAGGCCAAAATTTTGCTTCTCTCCTGACTTCCATATGCCTACTCTCTGGTAGGTCACAGAAGTGTTTTTGTTTTCCAAGGTTTATCTCAGTTCAGAACCAACATCACACCCTAGAGAAGTCTATTTTCCTCCTTCTTGGATACAATCAACTTGGTAAGGAGTTGCAGGTCCCTTAGTAGAAGGATAGAAAGAAATACTGGATATACTCAAAAACAAAATCAGACCTCTCTTTGGTGCACCATATTCCAGGTCTGTGAATGGTCTGAGGTCTTAGAAGAGAAGCTGTGATTCTCTGTTGTGAAGCAAAACTGTTCTCTTCTCAACCCAGACCTTTAATTTTTCACTTATATAGATTTTGAACAAATACATTTGTTAGTTTCCTAATGTTAAATCAATTGTCATTCCTAGGATAAACTCAGCTGGGTCATAAATTATTATACCTTGCATATCTTGGAAGTATCTTTAGAGTTATTTTCATCTGTATTCACAAGTGAAATCAAAATGTCCTTTTTACTCACAAAATGATCTTGTCAGGTTTGGTACCAAAGTAATGCCAGCTTCGTTATGTGACATAAGTAGTTTGTGTTCCCTCTTTACTTGTTCACTAGAAGAGATATAGAGATTTTTATTTTCTTAAATATTTGATAGAACTCTCTGAAGAACTTACCTATGCCTTAAATTTCCTTTGTGCAAACATTTTTAACTAATTCAGTTTCTTTAATGGTTTAGGTCTGTGAGCATTTTTTGTTTCTTGAATTAGTATTGATGTTAATTTCTCTAACAATATGGTCATTAATTTTGGGCTTAAAGCTTACTGGAATGACATATTTCATAACATGTTCTTATTACCTCTTAATACATGTAAATACTATGTCTACACAGTAAATTCTGATATGTATTCATGTCTCCCTTCTCTATTTTGCTTAATTAATTTTACCACACTTTTGTCATTTATAAGAAACAACTTTTGACTTAGTTGACCTCCTCTATTATTTTAGGTTATTTTCTATCTAATACATGTCTCTTCTCATTTTTATTTCTTTTCTTCTACTTTCTCTTTATTCACTTTGGATGTCTAGACAATTATTGAGAAATATATAAATATTTCTATTCTTGGATTCCCCTTATTGCTAATATTTATGAATTTATGTGATACAGATGGTACCTAGAAGATCAATGCTAGCATTTAACAAAAAGCAATCTGAAGTGTGCAGCTCTTTTTCTGTGATTTCTGGAGAGGCTGCAGGGTGGTAGACCTTTGGTATGCAGACACATGCTTCATTACACAGTTGCTTGAGATACCTTGGAAAGCAGACCTGCAACTAGAGCTTATAATTATAGGAGATTTGGTTGGAAAACTTTGGAATATCAGTCTATGATAAATTCTTTTTGTTGATTTATTATTATTTTTTAAAGTTCTGTCAGTGATACAGCAGTATAGGCTAATTGGAACAGATGGCTCTGAAGAGATAGCCTATGTAGTAGGTAAGACTGTAACCTCAAGTCTCTCCCAAGCATTTCCTATTAAGAGTTTTCAGGGGCAGGAGAGCTTCAAGAGGGAGAGCATTAGTCAGTTCAGTCTTTCAGTTATGTCTGACTCTGTGTGACCCCATGGACTGCAGCACACCAGGCTTCCATGTCTATCACCAACTCCCAGAGCTTACTCAAACTCATGTCCATCGAGTCGGTGATGCCATCCAACGATCTCATCCTCTGTCGGCTCCTTCTCCTCCCACCTTCAATCTTTCCCAGCATCAGGGTCTTTTCAAATGAGTCAGTCAGGGTCTTTTCAAATGGCCTAAGTATTGGAGTTTCAGCATCAGTTCTTCCAATGAATATTCAGGACCGACTTCCTTTAGAATGGACTGGTTGGATCTCCTTGCAGTCCAAGGGACTCTCAAGAATCTTCTCCAACACCACAGTTCAAAAGTATCAATTCTTTAGTGTTCAGCTTTCTTTATAGTCCAACTCTCACATCCATACATGACCACGGGAAAAAACCATAGCTTTGACTATATAGACCTTTGTTTGCAAAGTAATATCTCTGCTTTTTAATATGCTGTCTAGGTTGGTCATAGCTTTTCTTCCAAGGAGCAAGTGTCTTTTCATTTCATAGCTGCAGTCACCATCTGCAGTGATTCAGTTCAGTTCAGTTCAGTTGCTCAGTTGTGTCTGACTCTTTGCAACCCCATGAATCCCAACACGCCAGGCCTCCCTGTCCATCACCAACTCCCGGAGTTCACTCAGACTCACGTCCATTGAGGCAGTGATGCCATCCAGCCATCTCATCATCCTCTGTCGTCCCCTTCACCTCCTGCCCTCAATCTCTCCCAGCATCAGAGTCTTTTCCAATGAGTCAACTCTTTGCATGAGGTGGCCAAAGTACTGGAGTTTCAGCTTTAGCATCATTCCTTCTAAAGAAATCCCAGGGCTGATCTCCTTCAGAACGGACTGGTTGGATCTTCTTGCAGTCCAAGGGACTCTTAAGAGTCTTCTCCAATACCACAGTTCAAAAGCATCAATTCTTCAGCGCTCAGCCTTCTTCACAGTCCAACTCTCACATCTATACATGACCACAGGAAAAACCATAGCCTTGACTAGACAGACCTTTGTTGGCAAAGTAATGTCTCTGCTTTTGAATATGCTATCTAGGTTGGTCATAACTTTCCTTCCAAGGAGTAAGTGTCTTTTAATTACATGGCTGCAGTCACCATCCACAGTGATTTTGGAGTCCAAAAAAATAAAGTCTGACACTGTTTCCACTGTTTCTCCATCTATTTCCCATGAAGTGATGGGACCAGATGCCATGATCTTCGTTTTCTGAATGTTGAGCTTTAAGCCAACCTTTTCACTCTCCTTTTTCACTTTCATCGAGAGGCTTTTTAGTTCCTCTTTACTTTCTGCCATAAGGGTGATGTTATCTGCATATCTGAGGTTATTTATATTTCTCCCAGCAATCTTGATTCCAGGTTGTGCTTCATCCAGTCCAGCGTTTCTCATAGATGTAATCTGCATATAAATTAAATAAGCAGGGTGACAAGATACAGTCTTGATGTACTCCTTTCCCGATTTAGAACCAGTGTGTTGTTCCATGTCCAGTTCTAACTGTTGCTTCTTGACCTGCCTACAGGTTTCTCAGGAGGCAGACCAGATAGTCTGGTGTTCCCATATCTTTCAGAATTTTCCACAGTTTGTTGTGATCCACACTGTCAAAGTCTTTGGCACAGTCAATAAAGCAGAAGTAGATGTTTTCCTGGAACTCTCTTGCTTTTTTGATGATCCAGCAGATATTGGCAATTTGATCTCTGGTTCCTCTGCCTTTTCTAAATTCAGCTTGAACATCTGGAAGTTCGTGGTTCTTGTACTATTGAAGCCTGGCTTGGAGAATTTGGGGCATTACTTTGTAGCATGTGAGATGAGTACCATTGTGCAGTAGTTTGAGCATTCTTTGGCATTGCCTTTCTTTGGGATTGGAATGAAAACTGACCTTTTCCGGTCCTGTGGCCACTGCTGAGTTTTCCAAATTTGCTGGCATATTGAGTGCAGCACTTTCACAGCATCATCTTTCAGGATTTGAAATAGCTCAACTGGAATTCCATCACCTCCACTAGCTTTGTTTGTAGTGATGCTTCGTTAGGTCCACTTGACTTCACATTCCAGGATGTCTGGCTCTAGGTGAGTGATCACAGCATCATGATTATCTGGGTCATGAAGATCTTTTTTGTACAGTTCTTCTTTGAATTCTTGCCACTTCTTCTTAATACCTTCTACTTCTTTTAGGTCCATACCATTTCTGTCCTTTATCGAGCCCATCTTTGCATGAAATGTCCCCTTGGTATCTCTAATTTTCTTGAAGAGATCTCTAGTCTTTCCCATTCTATTGTTTTCCTCTATTTCTTTGCATTGATCACCGAGGAAGTCTTTCTTATCTCTCCTTGCTATTCTTTGGAACTCTGCACTCAGATGCTTATATCTTTCCTTTTCTCTTTTCTTTTTGCTTCTCTTCTTTTCACAGCTATTTGTAAGGCCTCCTCAGACAGCCATTTTGCTTTTTAGTATTTCTTTTCCATGGGGATGGTCTTGATCCCTGTCTCTTGTACAATGTCATGAACTTCTGTCCATAGTTCATCAGGTACTCTGTCTATCAGATCTAGTCCCTTAAATCTATTTCTCACTTCCACTGTATAATCATAAGGGATTTGATTTAGGTCATACCTGAATGGTCTAATGGTTTTCCCTACATTCTTCAATTTAAGTCTGAATTTGGCAATAAGGAGTTCATGGTCTGAGCCACAGTCAGCTCCCGGTCTTGTTTTTGCTGACTGTATAGAACTTCTCCATCTTTGGCTGCAAAGAATATAATCAATCTGATTTTGGTGTTGACCATCTGGTGATGTCCATGTGTAGAGTCTTCTCTTGTGTTGTTGGAAGAGAGTGTTTTCTATGACCAGTGTGTTCTCTTGGCAAAACTCTATTAGTCTTTGCCCTGCTTCATTCCATATTCCAAGGCCAAGTTTGCCTGTTACTCCAGGTGTTTCTTGACTTCCTACTTTTGCATTCCAGTCCCCTATAATGAAAAGGACATTTTTTTGGATGTTAGTTCTAAAAGGTCTTGTAGGTCTTCATAGAACCGTTCAACTTCAGCTTCTTCAGCATTACTGGATATTCCCTTAGTATCTCCAATTTTCTTTAAGTGATCTCTAGTCTTTCCCATTTTATTGTTTTCCTCTATTTCTTTGCATTGATCACTGAGGAAGGGATGGCATATATGTATACATATAGCTGCTTCACTCGTTGTAAACAGGAACTAACAACATTTTAAAGCAACTGTATGCTAATTAAAAAAGGAAAAGAAAATTCTGAATCTGAAAAAAAAATTTTTCAGCCAGGCAGTGAAAGTGAGCTCAGGGGCATAAATCAGATTAAGATGTGGGACTCTCCATCCATTAAAGATAGAGTAAAGGAGTCTAGTAAATTAAAGACCTCAGGGTATTTAAGAATAAAACATCTTTTAATGACATTTTTGCTTATGATTACATGGCAACAAAATTAACTAGAAGCCTACTAATTTTTTGGAAGAAATTTGTATTTCCAAAGAATTGCAGGCTACCTACAAAAGCTTGTTATTTTTCTAACCTTGTAGCAAAACTCTGGCCTCAAATCTGTACCATCATAAAGTGGACTGCACAAAATATCCAGCTTCTAAAAAGAATATAATCTCCAAAGTTTTGACTATGAAGGATTAGAACAAGGAAAATCTCCCACAGGACACAGCCAAGGACTACAGTGACAATATCCAGGGGCATTATAATGAGCTACCATATGTGTTAACCAAGGAACTTAATTCAGTGACAAAACAGATTTTTCACCACTCTTGCCCAGTGGGATTTCATGGTTGCTATAGCTGAGTGACTGATAAGAATTTCCAATGCTTCCTCCCAACAGAGTTTTAAATGCATTTGTGCTATTTCTATTCCACCATTTTATATTGATGTAAGGGTGGAAAAAATAATCTATTTCTTTTATATTTTAATGTTGTGAACATGATAAGCCACATTAAGAGGAATTGTTTCCTTGGAATACTCACTTCCTCTACAAGGGAGACAATCCCCAAATTGCATCCACTTCAAAGTCCATCTCCAAGTGGTGTGCCGTGCTCTCCATCAGGTCTAGGTGTGACTCTTCCTGCTGTGGTTTGATGTGTGGGAAGAGGGATTTGAACTTTCAGGGGAGAGATAAGCTGTGGACTGTGGCAAAGACTGATAGTTGCCCCTGTGTAGCTATTCTAACCTTCTGTAGGAACAGACTTTGAGTGAGGCATATGACTGCACAGCTATAAAGACAATTTCCAGCCTCTCTCACATCCAGTGTGCCTGTGCCCTGGCCAATGGGTTCTAAGTCAAAGTAATCATAACTTCTGGGATGTGCCTTTGAAAGAAGCATAATCTTGTCCCTTCCCCTTTTCCTTACCTTTTCCCTCTGGCTGGCTGAATGTGAATGGCTTAGCAGAAGTTGAAGAGAAGTTATCTAAGATTGGCAGGTATGCAATGAGGGTAATTTAGCCATGGTAAAGAAAGGGACTTTGTCCTTGATAGAGTAATACTGTCATTTGAGCCCTAGGCTATTTGTTTTGGTTTGCGATGTGAGGGATATACAAACTTCTATTTTGGCTTTCATTATAAGAAAGGAATCTATATCATAACTAGTATAATGCAGAACTAATTATGATGTCATTGAGTATGTATCTGAAAAGTTCTTTTTTCTTCTTTCTACACCTGCAGAATCTTATTATTTGAACTTTGAACAGCTTTTGAAGCTACTGATGAAGGTCAACTCTGCTCCCTTTTGATGTGAAATAGATACAATGTAAACAATCCCCTAAGATTACTCCTTATAGTAACTGTTCAGTTCAGTTCAGTTTAGTCACTCAGTCATGTCTGACTCTTTGCAACCCCATGAATCGCAGCACACCAGATCTCCCTGTCCATCACCAACTCCCGGAGTTCACTCAAACTCACGTCCATCGAGTCAGTGATGCCATCCAGCCATCTCATTCTCTGTCATCCCCTTCTCCTCCTGCCCCCAATCCCTCCCAGCATCAGAATCTTTTCCAATGAGTCAACTCTTTGCATGAGGTGGCCAAAGTATTGGAGTTTCAGCTTTAGCATCCGTCCTTCCAAAGAACACCCAGGACTGATCTCCTTTAGAATGGACTGGTTGGATCTCCTTGCAGCCCAAGAGACTCTCAAGAGTCTTCTCCAACACCACAGTTCAAAAGCATCAATTCTTTGGTGTTCAGCTTTCTTCACAGTCCAACTCTCACATCCATACATGACCACTGGAAAAACCATAGACTTGACTAAATGGACCTTTGTTGGCAAAGTAATGTCTCTGCTTTTGAATATGCTATCTAGGTTGGTCATAACTTTCCTTCCAAGGAGTAAGCGTCTTTTCATTTCATGGCTGCAGTCACCATCTGCAGTGATTTTGGAGCCCCCCAAAATAAAGTCTGACACTGTTTCTTTCCCTGGCATTCAGAGATCCCTGATACTATTTGAGTTTATGTTTTAGTGGTTATTGTAGTTGTTGTTTTCTGCCTTATCTCCCTGAATTTAGTAAAATCTCTGTAGTCCTCATGGTACTGAATATGATAAATCGCATCATACTGAAGCTATCTGGGAACTAAACCACTGGCATTTAAGATAATAAATTCCACAGCAAAGCCCTTTGCTCATCTCCTGCTCATCTTTTTGCCTTCCTCGGTTTATGACTAGTTGGAAATAATATTGCTTTGGTATTGAGATTGCAGAGGATACAGAAATTCAAACTGTAGTCGATAAAAATAAATTTTATCAGGAAAATGAGAAAATGTCTTCATATAATGAACTGTAGATAGCTGTAGAAAGATAATCTGGATATTTAGCTGGGAGATGAATACTTAGGTTTCTGTGGTAGACCAGCAGAAGAAACTGGATTTTTTTCTCTTTTGGATTTTGTCTTACATGTAGAATTTCAAAACTCTTGACCTGCAGAGGCCTCCCAAATGCATTTTAATACCTGAGGATTTTATGCAGTTTATTCTGCTTCTAAGAACATTTGTACTTTTTAGGTAGATGAACAAACTGAGTTACATGGCACGTACAAGGTCATGTTTTAAGTCACTAGTGAAACCTAGACTAAATTTTTAGGGTTGCTCAAGCCAGTTTAATGTAAATTTCACTGCACTGTATATGCTGCAAAAATTTTAGTACTTTTACATCAAGAGTTATTTTGCATGACTCCCAGATTTTCACATTTTTCTTACCCTGTTTTTTAGTTGACCTTTTTTTTTTTCTTCTTAACTCAGACTAACCTTTGGCATCACTTTTCTAAGCTCTAGGTTGTATATGTGCATTGTGCAGCTTATCCCTTTTGAGGTACAAACACGTGGTGTATTCAAACCACTGAAACTCTTTGAGTATGTCACTGTGAAGTGCTGTAAAAGTGGAACAACCTAAAGAGATTATTCCTGACATTAGTAAGCCTAGGTGGGTCCTTTACAGATGTGTTCTTTGTAGATACTATGTAATAAATTTAAGGGGCTATTTATGTGTGAGATAAAGTGCAATAAATTAAAATGAGGTATTCACTTTCATTTAAATCAAGTGAAAACCCATTTTTTAAGCCAATCAGCTTGCTATAGATTGGGTAATATTGGAGCATCAATTCTTTTTCCTGAGAATATAGTAACATATCTTGCATTTTCTTTGATATCATACTTTTTCAGAATTTGGCTATTCTGAAAAAGTAGCCTGAGAGTAGACTTCTCTTTATTATTTCCCCAAATAAAGCTTTATTTACCATACTTAAAGAAAACAGAGTTCAGTCATTTCCCAACTCGTTTCCATCAATGCTTGAAGAAAAATGTTCTCAGAAGTGCCAGTCAAATCAGAAAGAGAAGAGTTTGCCAGTAGCTCAATGGATCAATCCATCAATACTATACACTTTTTCAAATTTATAGTATGTTGAAATATGAGTAAATTAAAGTATTGTTACAATTAGTAGTACTACTATTACAGAAATGTCCAAGCAGATCAACATGATGAGCCTGACACCAAGTTATTTGTTTTATTCTTTATCTGTTCCTGCCTTTCAATAACTGTTCAACCACTATTTAGAAAATTGACTTCTATGCTTCTCAGCTGTATTTGTATATAATAATAATAAATTACAAAACATTTCACCGCTGATTACATTAGTAAAAGTCATCACTTTCTCTTTCCTGAATCGGAGTCTGCTACCTTTTAGATTGTTATATCATTGTCCTTTAAATTACTTAAGGCTAGAAAACTTTTGAATGTTCTATATTCCTTTGCTACATGTATCATCTCTGTGTGTGTGGGTGTGGGTGTGGGTGCCTGTGTCTGTGTGTTTGTGTGTGTGTGTGTATATTCTCTCCCTGATCCCCAGGCTTTCTCTTTGTAGAATGTCCTGATTTCCCAGAATTCTTTTTCCTTATTATTTGGCCAGGTTCTTTGATATCTATTTTTATTTATTTAGCTTTTTTTATGCTGAGATTTTATAATTATATAAAGTTTCAGCCAAATATATGTAAGCATCCTGTGTGATATAAATATATAAGATCATAGAAGGATTCCTTCCTTTTTCTTATCTTGCCAAGTTAACTAAAAATAGGTCCTATAGTTTCTTACATCCTTTCCCCATAAGAACTATTATACCTTTAGTTCTGGCCATTTTCAGCTTCTATTCTGACTTCCAAATTATTCCTCCCATTTCTGATTTCTCCCCACTCTTATCCTAGGCACCAGAGTGATTTCAAAAAGTGCAGATTTGATCATGTTATTACCCTGCTCAAACCCACATTGCCTTCAGTCTCCTAAGCATGGTACCCAGCGTCCTTTACTGCATGACTGAAACCTACCTCATCAGCCTCACCCTTACCACTCTTGACTACTAGATTTGCATCATGTAGCATTGTCTCCTAGCACACTTTTCTTTGAGGATGTCTGTTTGGCAAAGTATTGTGGAAAAGAGAAACCAGTAAGACCACTATTTTGATTCTTGAATTGAATAAAATACATCTTTCCTTCTCCCATCAATGCCTATTAAAAAATTAAAGAATGTGCCAATTTCAAGACATTGCCAGTACCATGAATTTGACTGTGGCAGAATCCTGTAGATCAATTGTTTAAGATACCATAAGTATACATAAAAATAATTGCTTCCATCCTGAAAGTTTTTAAATTCCATTTTAAAATTCAAAGAAAATAACCTGTTTTAGATGCTATTATTCAGGAAACACACACACACACACCTTATCAATGCTTTGTTCCCCTAATTACTTCCAAAGTAATTCAACTGTGACTACATTAGATTAGATAATTAACTTGAGAATGTCTTATTTGGCATAAATGCTTTAAGTATAATATGATACAGAGCTATTTTTTCTCTCTAATTCTCTAAGAGTTTGACTTTAACCATGGCTTTAAACATACTAGTTTTTCGGATAAATTTTGAGTTAAAAGCCATCCACAAAATCACATTGGACACCTCCAGTGTCACACAGAAGAATGTGTTCAGTTTACTTTTCTGGAAGGCAAGTGAATAATGCCGACAAGGTAAACCAACACATCAGCTTTCAATTAACTGATGATTTACTGTGTGTAAGGCATACAAAGGGTAGACAAAACAATTGCCAGGCAGACACCAAAGTCTGTGCTATCTAGAGAAGAATAAACTTATCCATGTAAAGAGAATAAATGTGTCCATGTGAATGATGCAGATATCCACACATAAGTATAATAATAGTAATAAATGATCATAATTAATGTTTATGGAGTGTTTATTGATCCTCTGTCCCAGGATCTGTGATAAACTTCTTCAAAGCACTATATCACTGAATCTTCATAGAATCTCTGCAAGGCATGAACTATTGTTAGCCCCATTTTGCAGGATGAGAAGGATTCAAAAAATCATATACACGCTTGGCTTTATTCATCTAGTGAGAAGTAGAGCTGACACTGTTTTGTTTTTGTTTTTGTTTTTTTCGAGTTTCTAACTTCATACTACTTTAAAGGGAGAGTTTACTTTTGTCAGTGGCCTCACTAATATGGTAAAATTAAATGATGAATAGAATCAAATATATTCACTACAAAATAAATTTTTAAAATTTATTTTAATTGGATGCTAATTACTTTACAATATTGTGGTTTTTGTCATACATTGACATGAATCAGCCACAGGTGTACATGGGACAGAGCAACGCATGTACAAAATAAATTTTAAAAATCTTAGTATATCAGGTCACAATTAAGATAAAACTTCTTTGTGTTATCAGCTCATAGGAAAAGAGGGAGTTTTATCCAGGGATTAAAGTTCACCTTTGGATAGAAGTGGCACTCAACCAACCTTATTTCCTTGTTTTGAAGTCTTGATGTGTTAAGCCATAAATAGCAGAAATATTGATAAATCAAATGTGACGTGAGATTTCAAGTTTTAAAATACTTTCTGTATAATTGTTGTTGTTCAGTTGCTAAATTGTGTTTGAGTCTTTGTGACTCCGTGGACTTCAGCACACCAGGCTTCTCTGTCCTCCAGTATCTCCTGGAATTTGCTCAAATTCATGTGCATTTTGAGTCTAACCATCTAAACCATCTCATCTAACATCTAACCATCTCATCTAATGTCTAACCATCTCATCTAACGTCTAACCATCTCATCTTCTGTTGCCTGCTTCTTCTTTCTCCATTTACTTTCTTCTGTGTAACCAGATTAAAAAATTAAAGCACTGCTCCTTAAGATTACAGAAGTTACTATGATATATTTCAAGTCATAATTCCAAAACGGCATCAGCATAAATGATCATGTTACTAATTGAGTCCATATGTGGAATGAAACAGGGTGTACACATAAAGATCTACTTTGATAAATGCAATCTGTTTTGAATAAACAGCAAACAATATCTCTTAAGTTGTCATTACTGTGGTATTCAAATGAAAGGAGATTCATGAATGATTATGCAAATTTTGAGAAACACATTCAAAATGCAGTTTAAAAGCAGTGTGCATAACATGAAAAGATTTTTATTTCTTGTTTTCTTAGCTGAGTTAATCTACTTGTATTTCAGAAATCTAATATTTAAGGAGGAAGAAAATGGCAATTTAGTTGTCACTGGCACGGATATAATGACGGGAAATTCCTATAAATATTTTTAGTCAATTAGGGTTGGCCAGAAAGTTTGGATATGCATGATACAAACAGAACAATTCATAGGGAAAAAAGACAAAATGGATTTTCAAACCATGAGACAGTACATAAATTAAAGAGATAAAATAAAGGAATATGAGATTCATTCATTCATTATTCATTTATCCAATAGGTTTGTATCAAGCACTTTACTGTTCCAGATACAGCAGTGGACAATAGCCTGTGTCCTCATGGGCACATTCTGGTGAGAGGTCCAGAAATTTTTAAGACTAATAGTCATTTTGATATTTGGCAAAACTAATACAATTTTGTAAAGTTTAAAAAAAAAAAAGACTAATAGTCCAATTCACTATTTAACAACAATTATGATAAATGCTTTAAGGAGACATTAGAGACATTAGACATTCATAGTTCTATGAATGTAATAAAAGAGCTTGATTGAGTGGGTGCAAGAAAATGAGGACATGGCAGGCACATCAAAGACTGATTCATATACAAAGCAACGTTTTGGCCTAGGTCTGAATAATTAGTCCAGTCAACTAGTGAATTTGAGGCAGAAAGGCAGATAATTTTGTGAAGTACATGCATGCAGATCTGTGGTGGATGACATGGGATGGATATCAATGATAACAAAACCTCTAAAACTTTTATAGTAGTATCTATGTGCCAGACATCATGCTTAGGGCTTAACCCACATTTACTCAGTTACTTCTCATAGCAACACCCTGAGGTTAGTTTTATTATTATCTCATTTTTAAGGATAAAGAACAGAGGCAGAATACCTTTCTAAGGATCACAGTGCTAGTCTGTGGTAGATCTGGTTCAACCCAAGGTCATATAATTTTAAAGAATGCACTCTTGGCCACTGTCTACCCAGATTATGCATTCATCTGTAATTGTCCAGCATCAGTGTGAGCTTCTATACCAAGCTTTTTCATAGTATGGTTGATAGTTGTCAGAGAATTGAGAGTGATTTATGGCCAGGTGATGACCAAGAAAAATGATGTCTTTAGAAGCAATACAATCAATACATGATTGTTACGTTTACTTTGGAATCAATCAAGATTTGACTCCCTTCCTTCCTCTTTGTGCCTATGTTGGACAGGTTTCTTGAACTTCCCAAATACCAACTAATAGCTTCAAAACTGAATTAATAATGATGCCTTTAGTACAAGCTTGCTGTGAGGTTGACATGAGATAATAAATATTCAGTATATCCTTGGCACAGAGTAATTGCCCAGTAGTGTTGGTCGCTCAGCAGTGTCTGATTCTTTGTGGACCACGTGGACTATAGCTCACCAGGCTCCTCTCTGTCCATGGAATTGAGGAACAGGCAACACTGGAGTGGGTAGCCATTCCCTTCTCTGGGGGATCTTCTTGACCCAGGGAATGAACCCAAGTCTCCGGCATTGCGGGCAAATTCTTACCTCCCAAGCCACCAGGGAAACCCAATATATGTTAGCTATTATTATTAGCAGAAAAAAAGATTGATAATGAACATCAAAGAGGACTTTTAGTGCCTTGCATAAGAGGGTGAATGTTATTTCACAAGCAGCAGGAAGTCACTGACATTTTCTGAAAAAGAATTACTTCAGCATACATAGTAAATTACTAGTGATAATCTGTAGTTTACAAAATGGTTTTGAATGGATTATTTAATTCCACTTAATCTCATAGGGATGGTATTTTGATTGTAATTTTACAGATAGACTAAAACTTAGAGATCTTAAATGACATGTCCAAGAGCTCATACGACAGTACAGGAGCTGTAATTTTGATTCAGTACTTCAAGTAAAAGGTCATTTTAGTTTCCATCATACCACAGTTTGTGAGTAATTTTAAGAGACATGCTTAAGAAGTTCCATAGAAAAATTAAGGGACAAAATTGTTTTGGTTATTCTGAGTTTGAGGTGGAGTATTATTTTTTAACTTTACAGTTTTGATGGAAGGAACATAGGTACTTGATGAAAGTCTGAGAAGCTGGAGACTTTGGTGTTAGTCCCATCTCTGCCACTTCTTGACTTTGTGGCAAGTTGTAGACAAGCCACTTAACCTTAGTGTTTGTAGGTTTCCTCAGTTGAGGAAAGCAAAATATAATCCCATTTATTGGAGCTTTTCAGTGGATCAAATGACAAAGAATCAACAAAGCAGAAAGCTCAAGTAACATACACATTTATTATAGTCACTTTACATACAAAAAGTTTCTATCCTCTGGTAGCTCAGCTGGTAAAGAATCCGCCTGCAATGCAGGAAACCCGGTTCAATTCCTGGGTTGGGAAGATCCGCTGGAGAATGGAAAGTCTACCCACTCCAGGATCCTTGGGCTTCCCTGTTGGCTCAGCTGGTAAAGAATCTGCTTGCCATGTGGGAGACCTGGGTTCGATCCCTGGCTTGGTACAATCCCCCGGAGAAGGGAATGGCTACTTACTCTAGTATTCTGGCCTGGAGAATTCCATGGACTGTATATAGTCCATGGGGTCACAAAGACTCGGACACAACTGAGCCACTTTCACTTTCCCCAACCATGAATTTAAAACCTTGTAGGAAAAATACAGTCAGAACCACTGGAGTTGAAGGAGAATCTGTCAAAATTTTTATTATTAAAATGAAATCAAATATCTAGAAAACTCAGTTTTCAGTGACATTTAATACATGTTAACCCATTAATATGGCAACTCTCCTTTTTTCCATTTACTGACTCTACTCACCAGAAGCCTTTTGAGTTCTCTCTCTCTTCCAGTTTGAACTGTGAACCTGCAGATCTGTCTTGGTTTGTTGCACATGTTGTATGTATTGAGGGACAGTTTTCCAAGTCTAGTCCTTTATCCAGATATTAAAGAATTTTTTGTTTTTATGGCTTTGCTTTCTATGTCCCATAATATTTTCAGACATATACTCTGCTTCTTTAGAGAAGCAAGAGTAAAAGTCTAAGGTTCTGGTGTATTCTTCTTGACTTCCTTTATCATTTGCAAGATCCCTTGAGATAGGTTTTCTTTTTTTTTTTTTTTGCAGGGGATGGTGAGAGTGTTGGAACTTTCTATTTTCCCTTCTTTTCCTATTCCAGCCTTGTGATTTCATCTCCTTCTAATTATTCCCCATTGATTTTATACCAATTCTATATGATGGAAAATTTTGAGATTTTGAAAATGTCATAGGATATAATGTCACACATACTAGACATTTCCATAGCATAACTCATATTTTGGAGTTGAATATAATAACCACAAACATAATGTAAGCTTTTATAAAATTACTGCTTGAAGAACAATGGGGCTCTGAGCTGTATAACTTTTGTAAAAGCTAGAATAGCTGAAATAATGTAACTGCTTGAAAGAATAACTTATTAAGAATTTTTCCTCCTCTCTCCATCCCTTTGGTTTAAGTTAGATAATCTGATATTTTCCTAAACAAGATCATAAAAGTCCAGTGTGAAAAAGCTTCACATAAAAAATATTCTAAAAGTGTTGAGATAGTAGACTGAAATATGTTCAGTTCAGTTCAGTTCAGTCACTCAGTCGTGTCCGACTCTTTGTGACCCTATGAACCACAACATGCCAGGCCTCCTTGTCCATCACCAACTCCCGGAGTTCACCCAAACTCATGTCCATTGAGTCGGTGATACCATCCAACTATCTCATCCTCTGTTGTCCCCTTCTCATCCCACCTTCAATCTTTCCCAGCATCAGGGTCTTTTCAAATGAGTCAGTTCTTTGCATCAGGTGGCCAAAGTATTGGAGTTTCAACTTCATCATCAGTCTGTCCAATGAACATCCAGGACTGATCTCCTTTAGGATGAACTGGTTGGATCTCCTTGCAGTCCAAGGGACTCTCAAGAGTCTTCTCCAACACCACAGTTCAAAAGCATTAATTCTTCGGTGCTCAGGTTTCTTTATAGTCCAACTCTCACATCCATACTTGACTACTGGGAAAACCATAGTCTTGACTAGATGGACCTTTGTTGACAAAGTAATGTCTCTGCTTTTTAATATGCTGTCTAGGGTGGTCATAACCCACTCCAGTGTTCTTGCCTGGAGAATCCCAGGGACAGGGGAGCCTGGTGGGCTGCCATCTATGGGGTCGCACAGAGTCGGACACGACTGAAGTGACTTAGCAGCAGGGTGGTCATAACTTTCCTTCCAAGGAGTAAGCATCTTTTAATTTCATGGCTGCAATCACCATCTGCAGTGATTTTGGAGCCACAAAAAATAAAGTCAGCCATTGTTGCCACTGTTTCCCCATCTGTTTCCCATGAAGTGATGGGACCAGATGCCATGATCTTCGTTTTCTGAATGTTGAGCTTTAAGCCAACTTTTTCACTCTCCTCTTTCACTTTCATCAAGAGGCCCTTTAGTTCTTCTTCACTTTCTGCCATAAGCATGGTGTTATCTGCATATCTGAGGTTATTGATATTTCTCCTGGCAATCTTGATTCCAGCTTGTGCTTCATCCAGCCCAGTGTTTTTCATGATGTACTCTGCATAGAAGTTAAATAAGCAGGGTGACAATATACAGCCTTGATGTACTCCTTTTCCTATTTGGAACCAGTCTGTTGTTCCATGTCCAGTTCTAACTGTTGCTTCCCGACCTGCATACAGATTTCTCAAGAGGCAGGTCAGGTGGTCTGGTATTCCCATCTCTTTCAGAATTTTCCACAGTTTTTTGTGACCCACACAGTGAAAGGCTTTGGCATAATTAATAAAGCAGAAATGGATGTTTTTCTGGAACTCTCTTGCCTTTTCGATGATCCAGCGGATGTTGGCAATGTGATCTCTGATTCCTCTGCCTTTTCTAAAACCAGCTTGAACATCTGGACATTCATGGTTCACATATTGCTGAAGCCTGGCTTGGAGAATTTTGAGCGTTACTTTGCTAGCATGTGAGATGAGTGCAATTGTGTGGTAGTTTGAGCATTCTTTGGCATTGCCTTTCTTCGGGATTGGAATGAAAACTGACCTTTTCCAGTCCTGTGGCCACTGCTGAGTTTTCCAAATTTGCTGACATATTGAGTGCAGCACTTTCACTGAATCATCTTTTAGGATTTGAAATAGTTTGGTTTTGTTGGAGTATTAGAAACAGCACTCCTTTATATGCTTATGAGACAGCTTAAACCACATGATAATGTAATCTGTATGATAGGAAAACATATGAAAGAAGTTTACTATTCTACAGAGGTAGTTTTGATTTATAACTTTTATTTGCCATGCCAGCAATAACAATGCTTTAAGAAAACTAGAATGAGAATAAGCATTTGAAACCACGTAGTCCAATATCCTTATTTTAGACAGGAGAATGTTGGACTTAGAAGGTGAAGTGGTTAATTAAGATCATACTACTGGACAGAGGCTCCAACTGGCACCCTGATACACCAATCCCATTGCAGTGCTCCTATGTGAATACTTACTTTTTCCCTAGTGTGCTCCATGTTTTGCACACCTCAAAACAGAAAGACAATCTGGGACTGGGCTTTCACACACAGCCAAAAACAAAGCAAGCATTTAGCCTAGCTGCCAGCACATGAGTCAATTTCAGGCAAATTGATGTATGCCAGCAAATAATACTATTAAGAAAGGGATATATTGTAGACCAAAGAAATGACCTTCACACAAGTAGAAATTGAAGCAGTGTTGAATGCACTGTTAGATGGAAGGGCAAATGAATTATATATAAAGATAGTTCAAATTGATTATGGCAGCAAGAGGCCAGTCAAGGACATTCACAGGCAAACTTACTCAAATATTTCTCCATCATTCATCAAGAAAATATTCTGAATCCTTGACCTGGAAAAGAAACGAGATCTGGATAGAGAATTCCTAACCATAACACTTTGTCCATCCCATTGCTACTAAAACCCACCAAAATTTAAAAACAGGTAAATATACTAAATAGGGCTCCAGTGACATGATGGTGAGGCAATAGAGGCAGCATGGATGACGAATGAAGGGGCAGATTACAGTTTGAAGATCTGCATAATGAATGCTTCTTCAGATTCACAGCCAGAGCAAAGGAGAGAGAAAGCAATGCCAAACTGAGGAAGGCTTCCCAGCAGAATGTACGAGAGAAAGATGCTGCCAATTTATAACTGCCAAATTTTTATGGCAGGGGCTGAAGGGCACTGGGCAGTCATAGTGAATAAAGAGTGACATGCTATGTTAGAATTTGCTCTCATGGGAGAATACTAGCTGGGAGGTGGAGGGCTGTTTTCACAAACATAAAAAATGGTGATGTATGTTTTATTGAAGTGGAAAACCTTGAAATCAACTCCCAGGATACCTGGAATGATCTTCCTCAGTGCTTATATTTTCCTCCCATTAGACACCACCACATCATCAAGTAAATGATAATCAACCATCAGAGGCTTAGGAAGTAGTACAGCATGATCAAAAGTTACTCCACTACCTCAGTCTCCTCCTGTAAATATCCTCAATGAAGTGGAATTTCATACAGGAGAGGTTCTCATCACCCTTATCCTATAGTTATCCATGACCTCTGAAGCCTGTCTTGCATTTATATCATCACAAGTAAAGTCTCAGTAAATAATGGAGGAAGAGGAAACAGGTGAAGTTTAAGGACCACCTGTGATGACAGATGAGCAAAGAAATCAGCAAGACAACTGAAGGGAGACACATTTGTAAGTCCTAAGAGAAGCCAAGAACGAAAGGGCTGTGTATTTCCCCTAGGAAGTACACAAACAGTTTCTATCTACCACCAAATGTTCAGTGTTTGGGAAATGGCAGGAAATCCACTCTGGTAAAACCACTTTCCTGATCACAGTGTCTCCATAAGCAGATAAGGCAAGAGGCAGCAGTCCTGGGAGGTGTATACCAGAATAAGTCCTTTTTGGAGGTCACTGAGTAACCCTACTGTAGAGCCTGTATACTCCAGGATGGAGTCGCCTCAAGCCAAACAACTAACAGGAAGGAAGTACAGCCCCACCCATCAGCAGACAATTGGATTCAAGATTTACTGAGCAGGGCCCTGCCCACCAGTGTGTGTGTGTGTGTGTGTCACTCAGTCGTGTCCAACTCTTTGCGACCCTATGGACTGTAGCCCACCAGGCTTCTGTCCATGGAATTCTCCAGGCAACAATACTGGAGTGGATTGCCATTCCCTTCTCCAGAGGAACTTCCCAACGTAGGGATCGAACCCTGGTCTCCTACATTGCAGGCAGATTCTTTACTGTTTGAGCCACAGGGAAGTCTTAAGAAGACATGTTGTATGTCATCTTGCCAACCAGAGCAAGACTCAGTTTTCCCCACAGCCAGTTCCTCCCATAAGGAAGCTTGCACAAGCCTCTTTTCCTCATCCATCAGGGGGCAGACAGAAGTAAGAACTATAATCTCACAACCCCGAGAAGGAAAACCACAGTCTAGGAAAGCTAAGTAAAATGATCAAATGGATCGCAGCTTTGTGTAACTCAGTGAAGCTTTGAGCCTTGTCATGTAGGGCCACCCAGATGTGGTCCACTGGAGAAGGGAATGACAAATCATTTCAGTATTCTTGCCTCAAGAACCTCATGAACAGTATGAAAAGGCAAAAAGATAAGACACTGGAAGATGAGCCCCTCTCAGGTTGGTAGGTGTCCAGTATGTTACTGGAGAAGAGCAGAGAAATAACTCCAGATAGAATGAAGAGGCTAGGCCAAAGCAGAAATGATGCTCAGCTGTGGATGTGCCAGTGGTGAAAGTAAAGTCTGATGCTGTAAAGAACAACTTTGCATAGGAACATGGAATGTTAAGTCTGTGAATCAAGGTAAATTGGTTGTTGTCAAGCAGGAGATGGCAAGAGTGAATATCAACATTTTAGGAGTCAGTGTACGTAAATGGATGGGAACGTGTGAATTTAATTCAGATGACCATTGTATCTACTATTGTGGGTAAAGTGAAGTTGCTCAGTTGTGTCTGACTCTTTGCAACCCTATGGATTGTAGCCTACCAGGTTCCTCTGTCCATGGGTATTCTCCAGGCAAGAATACTAGAGTGGGTTGCCATTCCCTTCTCCAGGGGATCTTCCCGACCCAGGGATTGAACCCAGGTCTCTTGGGTTGTGGACAGATCCTTTACCATTGCACCGCCTGGGAAACCTACGTGTAAAAAGATGTGAGAGAGTGGAAATCACTCATGTAGATAAAGCGAGATGATGAGGTACAAAGACTGAGACGAACATATTATTAGTAGCTGAAACTATAATCCAGCCCTGAGTTTTATGGAAGGGCTTTTCTGTGAAAGAAAAGGAGGTCTATGCTTTAAGGAGTATTTGGGACATGGATGGGCTCCCTGGTGGTTCAGGAACTAAAGAATCTGCCTGTAATTTAGGAGACCTGGGTTCGATCCCTGAGTCGGGCGATCCCCTTGAGAAGGGAATGGCTACTAACTCTAGTATTCTTGCCTGGAGAATTCCCTGGACAAAGTCTGGAGGCTACATGGGGTTGCAAATAGTTGGACATGATTGAGTGACTGAGCATGCATGAACACATACAGTCTATAAAACTTTATACAAAAGGGTGACTCTAACCTTAAGAAGTATTTTTTCATGACTGGAACATACATATCAGACCAATGACTGCTTTATTTGTCCAGGAGGGTCCAAAATGTGAAGGGGACAATGAACAATTACCTCCCTTTCTATATCTAAGGTGCTCTGTACTTTTCCAGCATGTTTGTGCTCTGTAAATTGTTGATTAATAATCATTCATTAATAATAATATCTAACCCTCTTGCACAAAATAATATGAATCAGTTACTTTCTTCCATCAATTATGTTTGAATATTCAGAATATGTTAAAGAATTTTGACAGATTCTTTTTTTTTTTTTTTTCCCCTTGTAGGAGCACAAGCTTAATACTGAGCATCTAACCAGAGGATTAAGGTAGACTAGTACGTGTGTAGAGAAGTTACAAATAAAGCTTTCAGTATTCTCCTTGCTAACGATCAAGTATCTCTTGAGGGAAAGAGAATCCAGATGACAAAGTTTATCTCAAGGCAGAGTGCTCCAGTTTCCATCCAGAGGCAGGGCGCAGAGTCCATCATTCTCTTGTGACATGGATATAGAGTGGGCTGGGAAAAATAGGCAACAGAAACAAAAGAAAGCAAATCCACTGTAAACTCTGTGGACTGCTTGCTCAGGTTTTAGAGGGAAGGGTCAATTAATTACAATCATTTTCCCTTTCCAGAATTCAAAGCCAATTGAAAGACAGACACAAGAAGCAGACAAAGATCTAAAAAGAAACAAAATCCTTTATTATGAATCAAATGTGGAATGGAGGGCAAGATTTCTCAGTGCAGCCACAAAGGGCCAAGGCTTTAATCCATGGATTGAACAAGCAGTCCCTGACTCTGCTGGACCACTGTAGATCACACCTGCAGAGCAGACCACTTGCTGCATTTCAGAGAACAGACCAGAAAGCAGCCTCAGAGATGCCTTGGCAGAGGCTGAGCCACACAATCCCACTTCCTTCTGCCAAACTCACTCATCAAGCAATATACTTCTCTTCCCTAAAGAGAGAAATTGTGTTGGGGGCATGAGGAGTGGAGCTGTATGTGCTATCCTTTCCTTCCCAAGGAAAAGTGATGAGTGGGGAAGACATGGTCCTACCAGCAATACATAGAATATAGGGAATCAACAGCTGAGGGGCTAAAACAGGAGGAGATGATGTAGACAGAGCTGTTAGGAGACTTAATCCTCACTGTGTTGATATAAATAACTGTTGCAAAGGCCTCAGCCAACAGTGTTAGAGTTTGATTTTATCTTCATCCTCAGATATGGCCTGGAAGATACGGTGCTCACCCAACATCCATAGTATCCTGAAGTGTGTGCTTAATATTAACTAAATATAAAGTAACATTACAAATTTTTTAACTCTTATAGGTAGATAATTATATGCAACTGGACAAACATTGTAATCAGTGTTACGTTATAACATTAGTAACTTAGGTTACTAGGTTAATTAGAATATCAGTTATTCTGTATATTTCCCCATCCCATTTCAACCATTTTGAATCAATGAGAGTTATTTTATTGAATAAACATTCTATTTATTAAAGATCCATTATTTTCTAAGCAGTGTCTTGATAACAGACATAGAGAAATGAATTAGACACATCCTTTGCCCTGTGAAGTTCATGTCACTGTAGAATTTACAGACATGTAACTAATTAGGTGTAACAGAACAAAAGTGTATTCATAAAGGCAGTACAGAAGTAGTGAAAAAGAGTGTTCACATCTGCCAAGACCTCAGGGAAGCCTGGGATTTGAGTCAAGCGTGAAAGCATTATTTAATAGGCTCCCCCAAAATAAGTGAGATGTCACAAGATGAGCTTAGAATGAGAGAGGACATTCTCGGTAGTAACCGGAGCAGTTCCCACAATAATAGTGAAAGGTGGTTGTTGAATCACACGAAGACACCGGGATTCTTGGCCCCCAGAGGAGAAGAATTCAATCCGGGGCCAGAGACGAGGCTTGATCGCTCAGAGCTTTTGGGTAATAAAGTTTTATTAAAGTATAAAGGAGATAGAGAAGGCTTCTGACATAGGCATCAGAAGGGGGCAGAAAGAGTACCCGCTTGCTAGTGTTAACAATGAGGTTATATAATCCAAAGAATGTCTGGAGGTTGTAAAGACCTCATCAGACCTACTCCCATAATTTACATTTTAAGATAACACTGTCCTCAGGCAGGATACATCCTTGTAAAGACCAGGTCTACTCCCATAATTTACATTTTAAGATACCACTGTCCTCAGGCAGGATACATTATTGTTATATAATCCTAAGGAATGTGGATAAAGAAAAAAAGTTTGTCCTTTCTTCCTCCTTGAGAATTCCAGACCCCTCTCTCCTTGGGGACCCCTAGACTCCTTATCAACCTGCCTAGGAAGTGACTCTCTCATTCCCCCCTTTTCTTTTAGGAGAATTATGTTGCCTAGGGAAAAGGGGCGTCGTTCTCGTTCCACAACTGCTTCCGAGCTGACAAGGGGTGTTGTCCCTAAATTGGTGAGGCAACATATTCTCCTAATCCTCATATTGAGGATATCTGATCCAGGGGCCCCAAATAGTAGCTGGAGGAAGTTGCAACAGTAGCCAGAGTTTGAGCAATCATTTGTAACTTAAAAGCTTTCATGCGGCTAGAAACAAATCCAGTTATACAATTACAGATGCAGGGAGCAAACAGCAAAAACACAACATTCAGAATCAAAATTAAAAGTCACATTATGTCTGTAGTTAAAGTGCAAAGTGTTGCCCCAGTCCATTTTAGGCTTGGTAGATGTCATCAGAAGAAGAAGAGGCATCGCATGTGATTGTTGTTGAAGGTATTCACAGACTTGGAGAAAGTCTTTTCCTTGAAGTGGAGATATCTACCTCTGGAAGCCTTCCACTGATGAAGAGGGGAGTGCTCCACAGACCCAGCAGTTAGACCAATTGTGGAATGCAGCGTAGGAGTGAGCCCAGGACAGGAAGGCATTGTCTTGAGGATCAAACGGCAGACTCAGGATTTTTGGAGTCAGCAGAAGTAGATTCACATAGATTATCAGGCCCATCCGCTGCCCTTTGCTTAACTCTAGAGCTTGGGTCAGGGCCACAAGCTCCGTTAACTGAGCACTGGTTGCCTGGGGGAGAGATTTTGCTTTCAAAACCTGTTCAGCAGTCACCACGGTGTAACCTGCTTTACGTTTTCCATCCCGAACAAAAGAACTGCCATCTGTAAACATTTCCATTTCAGGACTGTCTAATGGGGTATCCTTTAGATCCTCCCAAGCTGCATAGTTTAAAGTTAGGAATTGAGAACAATCGTGATCAGGTGTTTCATTTTCCTTCTCAGGAAGGAAAGTGGCAGGATTTAAATTTCCACAAACTTTAAGCTTAGTTACTGGTCCTTCTAACAACAATGACTGATATTTAAGAAGCCTACTGTCTGTCATCCAAATATTAACCTTAGAATTTAAGATTCCACTCACATCACAAGAAGTCAGTAAAGTAAGGTTTCGTCCATTAATTATTTTTAAAGCTTCAGGTGCTAATAAAGCCGCTGCCCCAATTACTCTTAGGCAGTGGGGCTACCCATGTGAAACTACAACTAATTCTCTGCTTAGATAAGCAATAGGTTGCTGGTGAGGCCCTCGGGTTGTGTCAAAACTCCCAATGCCACACCTTTTCTTTCAGTGACAAACATTAAATTCTGGCCCTGTGGGCAAGCTCAGAGCTGGAGCTTGCAGGAGAGCAGTCTGAAGAACCTTAAAAGCCTTTTGAGTTTCTGGAGACCAAACCAGTTTGTCGGTTTGGGTCTGCTGAGTTTCAGCTATAAGTTTATATAAAGGCTGGGCAAGTTCCCTGTAACCTGGAATCCAAATGCGACAGTAACCTGTGATTCCCAAAAATCCTCTCAATTGTCTTAAAGTCATAGGTAGGGGGTGATTTAGTATAGGTTTAATTATCTCAGGGCCTATGGCCCTAGTCCCTTCTGATATGATTAGGCCCAGATATCTAACCGATTGTTGACAAAGCTGAGCCTTTTCTCTTGATGCCTTGTAACCATAGCCTGCCAGAAAGTTTAAGAAATCTTCTGAGGCTCACGAACAAGCTTCCTCTGTCTCAGCACAGAGCAAAATATCATCTACATATCGTAACACCACCACTTCAGAGCTATTAAAGTTTTGTAGATCCCGTGACAAACTTTGTCCGAATAAGTGAGGACTGTCACGAAATCCCTGGGGCAAAACTGTCCAGGTTAACTGAGAAGCTGGCTGTGTAGGGTCGTCAAAGGCAAATAGAAATTGACTTTCTTCCGCCAAAGGCACTGAATAGAAGGCATCCTTTAAATCAATTATTGAGAAATATTTGGCCCGTTCAGGAATTTCAGACAATAGAGTATAAGGATTAGGCACCACAGGGTGTAAAGGAACTACAGCCTCATTTATTTTTCGTAAATCTTGAACTAGTCTCCATTTACCATTCGATTTCTTTATACCCAAAATAGGAGTGTTGCAAGGACTGTTATAGGGAATTAATAGTCCCTGCTCCTTTAAATTTTCAATGATGGGTTTTAACCCTTCCTTAACCTCAGGTTTCAATGGATATTGCTTCTTATGTGGGAATGCATGTGGGTCTTTGAGCTTAACAACTACAGGAATAGCATTTTGTGCTCAACCCAGATTTTCCATCAGCCCATACTCTAGGATTTACATTTTGTTCAACTAAAGGGAGAGAAAGGAAGGGCTCCATGAAAACAGAGGCATGGACCTTGTTCAGTATATCCCTTGCCAAAAGGGCTGAGGGAGATTCTGGCACGATCAGAAACTGGTGTGAAAACAGCACAGAATCCCAGTTGCAAGATAAAGAATAACTGAAATAATACCTTTTGGCTCGTCCAGACAGTCCCAATAAGGAAGCGGATCGGGAAGAAAGTGGGCCAGGGGCTTCAGTAAGCACAGAATAAGTTGCACCAGTATCTAAAAGGAAATCGACGGATTGACCCCCCCACAATTATTAATACCCGGGATTCCTCAGGTGTAATTAGGACGGGAGCTTGTGTGGGGACCCCTGGGCACCTTCAGTCCTGATTGTCTTGAGAGTCCAACCCCGGAGACCTATGCCTCTGGGGGCAGTCTCTCTTCCAGTGTGGTCCTTTGCAGACAAGGAGCTGGGGGCGGCTTAGATGCCTGAGGGCAATCCCATTTGAGATGCCCCTCCTTTCCACTGTAATAGCAAGCCCATCTCTTTTCACCTGGATCCCTCTAGGCATTTTTCTCAGGCTGTTTAAGAACGTTTTTCTTAGCTATGGCGAAGGCTTCTGCCTTTTCCTTTGTCTTTTTTTGCCTTTCTTTCTTTTCCTCATATTCCCTACCATAATAGACTGTCTGAGCCAGTTGTAACAAAGTATCTAAAGACTGATTTGGTCCATATGCCCGTTTTAATAGCTTGTGGCAGATATCTGGAGCCTACTGAGTGAGAAATCTATCCTTTAAGATCACTTTTCCCTCTTCACTTTCGGGATCAATCTCTGAATCTGTGAAGGCCTTCTCTCAGTCTGTCTAGGAATTTATCAGGAGCTTCCTTCTCCTCCTGTTCTATGTCTGTCAATATGCCATAGTTTAAAGGCTTAGAACAGGTCTGCCTAAGTCCTTCAAGAATACATCTAACAAAATGACTCTGATCCCATCTTCCTTTAGCTGTGTTGTAGTCCCAGTCTGGTTCTATAGTTGGGACCACCTGATTCCCAGTGGGGAGAGCCGCTATCTCGTTCTCCCTCTTCCCTACTGATTCATTACCAAGCCACTCATCTCCATAAGCAACCGCTTTTCCCAAGACTCGAGTCTTTGACTCGGAAGTCAGTGATTGTCCCAAGATATACATCACATCCTCCCAAGTGAGGTCATAAAGCAGAGTAACACCTTTAAAAGCTCTAATATATTTTTCTGGGTCCTCTAAATAGTCTCCCAGATCCTCCTTGATTCTTTGTATTTCTTGATAAGAGAAAGGCTTATTAACTCTCACAGACTGATTATGTCTCCCAGTGGGTGTTTCATAAAGAGGCAACAGCTTGTGTGGCTGTGCCTCAGTCTCTCTGGCTGCTCTATGCATATGATCCCAGGGATAGATTGGAGAAACCTGTTTTTCTTTGTCTCCTGTCCTCCATCTCATCTCTTACTTCGATGGCCTGAGTTTCTACTGAAACCAGAGTAGTCTGAGGTCGTACTGAGATAGGATTTGTTTGGAAGAGGACAGGAGGGAGCTGAAGATTTCACGCCCAAATCTATACCCTTAGGACATAAGTCTGGCATATTTCGCAGAGAGAAAAAGGGCAACACATATGCTACTTCTACCCATTTCCCTCGTTCCTTACAGAACTGGTCTAATTGTAGAACAGTATTATACTTAAGAGACCCTCCAACTGGCCATCGTTCGCCGTCCTCCAATGGATACCGTGGCCATGCAGTATCACATAGAAAGACCAGGTGTGTCTTCTTTAAGCCCTGGGGATCAAATCTATCCCAGTTTTTCAGGATACAGTTCAAAGGAGTGAGGGTGGAATTGTTAGCTCCCATCTGTAAAAAAAAAAAAAAAAAGCGACCAGCACCATTTTTCTACCGGAGGTGTCCCTCCCTGCTCTAGATGGGGGTGTAGACAGACGTTACACCAAAAGCTTTTCCTTCCTGGTCGGACTTAGTCTGTCCCTTACCGACCCAGGTGCAGTCCGCGTCCCTCCCGGTTCTACCACTGAGATGGGGTGGGGATGTACCAGGGGTAGACTTGATAGCATCCCTACTTCACATCCAGCTCTTCACCTTTAATCTTGCTTGCCTCTGATGTCACCCGGGGTGAATCAGAGTAACCTTCCGGAGTGCCTCCCAAGCTAAGACCGCTGGGGAAAGCATTTGTCACCTGAGTGCCTGTGCACGACCCTGAGTATTTCCTGACCGACGTGAACATAAAACTGAGATGTTCTTTCCAAGCATCACCACACCAGTATAACAGCCTCCTCTGATCCACTAAGAGCCGGTGTTACCAAAGGAAAAAACCCATTGCAGTCCCTATCTGAGTAACCTTTAACCTCAGAGATGTTCTTGGAGCTAGAGCTCCATCTAGCTTCCAAACTTTCGATTCCTAGTGAGGCTAGGTGCTTTCTTGACTACCAATCCAAGTTTGGGACCTCAGCCACAGTACACAGTAACAGTATAGATCACAAGTCCCTTGAAAGTCTATGATCCAATAGATTAGGTTAGTACTTCTAATTCCCAAGAAGTTATGAAATGGTCAAAGAGACCGAAAAGTTTGACCGAGAAAGTAGAGTTCAGTCCACACGCTTTGCCCATTTCTGGTCGGTTCCCGAAGGAGACATCGGGTGCCTCTTGGCATTGGCAGGTCGGTATAACGCCCCAACAGGTTTCTGCCATAAGCCCTATGAGATCACCGTGGAACCGCAGAGCAGGGCTCCTTACTTGCTTCACGCAGGGCATGTCATTCATTCACACAAGCACACCATAGAGTTAGTAAAGCACAGCAGAAAACGTGTTCGCTAAGAGAACAAAGAACTAAAGCTCCAAGCATCCTTACCTTGTCCTGAAGGATCCTGGACGAGCCCCCAAGATGAAAGGTTGTTGTTGAATCATGCGAAGACACCGGGATTCTAGGCCCCCAGAGGAGAAGAATTCAATCCGGGGCCAGAGACGAGGCTTGATCGCTCAGAGCTTTTGTGTAATAAAGTTTTATTAAAGTATAAAGGAGTTAGAGAAGGCTTCTGACATAGGCATCAGAAGGGCAGAAAGAGTACCCGCTTGCTAGTGTTAACAATGAAGTTATATAATCCAAAGAATGTCTGGAGGTTGTAAAGACCTCATCAGACCTACTCCCATAATTTACATTTTAAGATACCACTGTCCTCAGGCAGGATACATTATTGTTATATAATCCTAAGGAATGTGGATAAAGAAAAAAAGTTTGTCCTTTCTTCCTCCTTGAGAATTCCAGACCCCTCTCTCCTTGGGGACCCCAACACTCCTTATCAACCTGCCTAGGAAGTGACTCTCTCAATAGGATGCTTTGTGAAATTTCAGATAATGCTATTATTGAAAAGTAGAATTCAGCTGTAGCATTGATAAGAGTTAAAGGTTAAGATGTATGTTGGGGCAAGCTCCTACAAGTTAAGGGTCCTGCTTCTGTTGTTGCTATGTTTTTATTGCTTTTGTTTGTTTTGTTCTTTCTTTAGCTATGAATACTGCCCTTTCATGTTAAATAGGTGGAACTGGCTATAACTTTGGAATCACTGAAGTTTACCATACTTAGAAGGGGAAATGAATGAGAAAACAGATCTCATCTTTCTGGGAGAAAAGGGTAGTCTCACTCTGAGAGAGGCATATCACTGGGCTTGGTGTTTTGTTTTGTTTTGTTTTGTTTTTCATTTTAATTAACATATATTTTTATTCAAATGTTAAGGGAAAACTGGGACAATTTTTTTGAAGCCAGTTTTTTTAAAAGGTGAATATTTGGCTGAATACAAAGTGATATCAAAATAAAGTATTAATATTTACATTTTATTTTATTTTTTTAAATTTTATTTTATTTTTAAACTTTACAATATTGTATTAGTTTTGCCAAATATCAAAATGAATCTGCCACAGGTATACATGTGTTCCCCATCCTGAACCCTCCTCCCTCCTCCCTCCCCTACCCTCCCTCTGGGTCGTCCCAGTGCACCAGCCCCAAGCATCCAGTACCGTGCATTGAACCTGGACTGGCGACTCGTTTCATACATGATATTATACATGTTTCAATGCTATTCTCCCAAATCTCCCCACCCTCTCTCTCTCCCACAGAGTCCATAAGACTGATCTATACATCGGTGTCTCTTTTGCTGTCTCGAACACAAGGTTATTGTTACCATCTTTCTAAATTCTATATATATGCGTTAGTATACTGTACTGGTGTTGTTAGTATACTGTGTGTGTATATATATATATATATATATATATATATATATATATATAGTGTTAGTATACTATATATATATATAGTGTTAGTATACTGTACTGGTGTTTTTCTTTCTGGCTTGCTTCACTCTGTATAATAGGTTTCAATGCTATTCTCCCAAATCTCTCCACCCTCTCCCTCTCCCACAGAGTCCATAAGACTGATCTATACATTGGTGTCTCTTTTGCTGTCTCATACACAGGGTTATTGTTACCATCTTTCTAAATTCCATATATACTGTTATATAGTGTTAGTATACTGTATATATATATAGTGTTAGTATACTGTACTGGTGTTTTTCTTTCTGGCTTGCTTTACTCTGTATAATAGGTTCCAGTTTCATCCATCTCATTAGAACTGATTCAAATGTATTCTTTTTAATGGCTGAGTAATACTCCATTGTGTATATGTACCACAGCTTTCTTATCCATTCATCTGCTGATGGGCATCTAGGTTGCTTCCATTCCTGGCTATTATAAACAGTGCTGCGATGAACATTGGGGTACACGTGTCTCTTTCCCTTCTGGTTTCCTCAGTGTCCATGCCCAGCAATGGGATTGCTGATCAAAGGCAGTTCTATTTCCAGTTTTTTAAGGAATCTCCACACTGTTCTCCATAGTGGCTGTACTAGTTTGCATTCCCACCAACAGTGTAAGAGAGTTCCCTTTTCTCCACACCCTCTCCAGCATTTATTGCTTGTAGACTTTTGGATCGCAGCCATTCTGACTGGTGTGAAATGGTACCTCATAGTGGTTTTGATTTGCATTTCTCTGATAATGAGTGATGTTGAGCATCTTTTCATGTGTTTGTTAGCCATCTGTATGTCTTCTTTGGAGAAATGTCTATTTAGTTCTTTGGCCCATTTTTTGATTGGGTCATTTATTTTTCTGGAGTTGAGCTGTAGGAGTTGCTTGTATATTTTTGAGATTAGTTGTTTGTCAGTTGCTTCATTTGCTATTATTTTCTCCCATTCTGAAGGCTGTCTTTTCACCTTGCTAATAGTTTCCTTTGTTGTGCAGAAGCTTTTAAGGTTAATTAGGTCCCATTTGTTTATTTTTGCCTTTATTTCCAATATTCTGTGAGGTGGGTCATAGAGGATCCTGCTGTGATGTATGTCAGAGGGTGTTTTGCCTATGTTCTCCTCTAGGAGTTTTATAGTTTCTGGTCTTACGTTTAGATCTTTAATCCATTTTGAGTTTATTTTTGTGTAAGGTGTTAGAAAGTGTTCTAGTTTCATTCTTTTACAAGTGGTTGACCAGTTTTCCCAGCACCACTTGTTAAAGAGATTGTCTTTAATCCATTGTATATTCTTGCCTCCTTTGTCAAAGATAAGGTGTCCATATGTGCATGGATTTATCTCCGGGCTTTCTATTTTGTTCCATTGATCAATATTTCTGTCTTTGTGCCAGTATCATACTGTCTTGATAACTGTGGTTTTGTAATAGAGCCTGAAGTTAGGTAGGTTTATTCCTCCAGTTCCATTCTTCTTTCTCAAGATAGCTTTGGCTATTCGAGGTTTTTTGTATTTCCATACAAATTGTGAAATTATTTGTTCTAGCTCTGTGAAGAATACCATTGGTAGCTTGATAGGGATTACATTGAATCTATAAATTGCTTTGGGTAGTATACTCATTTTCACTATATTGATTCTTCCAATCCATGAACATGGTATATTTCTCCATCTATTAGTGTCCTCTTAGATTTCTTTCACCAGTGTTTTATAGTTTTCTATATATAGGTCTTTAGTTTCTTTAGGAAGATATATTCCTAAGTATTTTATTCTTTCCATTGCAATGGTGAATGGAATAGTTTCCTTAATTTCTCTTTCAGTTTTCTCATTATTAGTGTATAGGAATGCAAGGGATTTCTGTGTGTTGATTTTATATCCTGCAACTTTACTATAATCATTGATTAGTTCTAGTAATTTTCTGGTAGAGTCTTTAGGGTTTTCTATGTAGAGGATCATTTCATCTGCAAACAGTGAGAGTTTTACTTCTTCTTTTCCAACTTGGATTTCTTTTATTTCTTTTTCTGCTCTGATTGCTGTGGCCAAAACTTCCAAAACTATGTTGAATAGTAATGGTGAAAGTGGGCACCCTTGTCTTGTTCCTGACTTAGAGGAAATGCTTTCAATTTTTCACCATTGAGGATAATGTTTGCTGTGGGTTTGTCATATATAGCTTTTATTATGTTGAGGTATGTTCCTTCTATTCCTGCTTTCTGGAGTGTTCTTATCATAAATGGATGTTGAATTTTGTCAAAGGCTTTCTCTGCATCTATTGAGATAATCATATGGTTTTTGTTTTCCAATTTGTTAATGTGGTGTATTATATTGATTGATTTGCGGATATTGAAGAATCCTTGCATCCCTGGGATAAAGCCCACTTGGTCATGGTGTATGATCTTTTTAATGTATTGTTGGATTTGATTGCTAGAATTTTGTTAAGGATTTTTGCATCTATGTTCATCAGTGATATTGGCCTGTAGTTTTATTTTTTTGTGGCATCTTTGTCAGGTTTTGGTATTAGGGTGATGGTGGCCTCATAGAATGAGTTTGGAAGTTTACCTTCCTCTGCAATTTTCTGGAAGAGTTTGAGCAGAATAGGTGTTAGCTCTTCTCTAAATTTTTGGTAGAATTCAGCTGTGAAGCCGTCTGGACCTGGGCTTTTGTTTGCTGGAAGATTTTTGATTACAGTTTGAATTTCCGTGCTTGTGATGGGTCTGTTAAGATTTTCTATTTCTTCCTGGTCCAGTTTTGGAAAGTTGTACTTTTCTAAGAATTTGTCCATTTCTTCCACGTTGTCCATTTTCTTTGCACATAGTTGCTGACAATAGTCTCTTATGATCCTTTGTATTTCTGTGTTGTCTGTTGTGATCTCTCCATTTTCATTTCTAATTTTATTGATTTGATTTTTCTCCCTTTGTTTCTTGATGAGTCTGGCTAATGGTTTGTCAATTTTATTTATCCTTTCAAAGAACCAGCTTTTGGCTTTGTTGATTTTTGCTATGGTCTCCTTTGTTTCTTTTGCATTTATTTCTGCCCTAATTTTTAAGATTTCTTTCCTTGTACTAAGCCTGGGGTTCTTCATTTCTTCCTTTTCTAGTTGCTTTAGGTGTAGGGTTAGGTTATTTATTTGACTTTTTTCTTGTTTCTTGAGGTATGCCTGTATTGCTATGAACTTTCCCCTTAGGACGGCTTTTACAGTGTCCCACAGGTTTTGGGTTGTTGTGTTTTCATTTTCATTTGTTTCTATGCAAATTTTGATTTCTTTTTTGATTTCTTCTGTGATTTGTTGGTTATTTAGCAGCGTGTTGTTCAGCCTCCATATGTTGGAATTTTTAATAGTTTTTCTCCTGTATTTGAGATCTAATCTTACTGCATTGTGGTCAGAAAAGATGCTTGGAATGATTTCTGTTTTTTTTTTTTTTAATTTACCAAGGCTAGATTTATGGCCCAGGATGTGATTTATCCTGGAGAAGGTTCCATGTGCGCTTGAGAAAAAGGTGAAATTCATTGTTTTGGGATGAAATGTCCTATAGATATCAATTAGGTCTAACTGGTCTATTGTATCATTTAACGTTTGTGTTTCCTTATTAATTTTCTGTTTAATTGATCTATCCATAGGTGTGAGTGGGGTATTAAAGTCTCCCACTATTATTGTGTTATTGTTAATTTCTCCTTTCATACTTGTTAGCATTTGTCTTACATATTGCGGCGCTCCCGTTGGGTGCATATATATTTATGATTGTTGTATCTTCTTCTTGGATTGATCCTTTGATCATTAGGTAGTGACCATCTTTGTCTCTTTTCACAGCCTTTGTTTTAAAGTCTATTTTATCTGATATAAGTATTGCTAATCCTGCTTTCTTTTGGTCCCTATTTGCATGGAAAATCTTTTTCCAGCCCTTCACTTTCAGTTTGTATGTGTCCCCTGTTTTGAGGTGGGTCTCTTGTAGACAACATATGTAGGGGTCTTGTTTTTGTATCCATTCAGCCAGTCTTTGTCTTTTGGTTGGGGCATTCAACCCATTTACATTTAAGGTAATTACTGATAAGTATGATCCCGTTGCCATTTACTTTATTGTTTTGGGTTTGAGTTTATACACTGTTTTTGTGTTTCCTGTCTAGAGAGTATCCTTTAGTATTTGTTGGAGAGCTGGTTTGGTGGTGCAGAATTCTCTCAGCTTTTGCTTGTCTGAGAAGCTTTTGATTTCTCCTTCATATTTGAATGAGATCCTTGCTGGGTACAATAATCTGGGCTGTAGGTTATTTTCTTTCATCACTTTAAGTATGTCTTGCCATTCCCTCCTGGCTTGAAGAGTTTCTATTGAAAGATCAGCTGTTATCCTAATGGGAATTCCCTTGTGTGTTATTTGTTGTTTTTCCCTTGCTGCTTTTAATATTTGTTCTTTGTGTTTGATCTTTGTTAATTTGATTAATATGTGTCTTGGGGTGTTTTGCCTTGGGTTTATCCTGTTTGGGACTCTCTGGGTTTCTTGGACTTGGGTGATTATTTCCTTCCCCATTTTAGGGAAGTTTTCAACTATTATCTCCTCAAGTATTTTCTCATGGTCTTTCTTTTTGTCTTCTTCTTCTGGGACCCCTATGATTCGAATGTTGTAGCATTTAATATTGTCCTGGAGGTCTCTGAGATTGTCCTCATTTCTTTTAATTCGTTTTTCTTTTATCCTCTCTGATTCATTTATTTCTATCATTCTATCTTCTAATTCACTAATCCTATCTTCTGCCTCTGTTATTCTACTATTTGTTGCCTCCAGAGTGTTTTTAATTTCATGTATTGCATTATTCATTTTATATTGACTCTCTTTTATTTCTTCTAGGTCCTTGTTAAACCTTTCTTGCATCTTCTCAATCTTTGTCTCTAAGCTATTTATTTGTGATTCCATTTTGATTTCAAGATTTTGGATCAATTTCACTATCGTTATTTGGAATTCTTTATCAGGTAGATTCCCTATCTCTTCCCCTTTTGTTTGGTTTGGTGGGCTTTTATCCTGTTGCTTTGTCTGCTGGGTATTCCTCTGTCTCTTCATCTTGTTTAAATTGCTGAGTTTGGGGTGTCCTTTCTGTATTCTGGCAGTTTGTGGAGTTCTCTTTATTGTGGCGTTTCCTCGCTCTGTGTGGGTTTGTACAGGTGGCTTGTCAAGGTTTCTTGGTTAGGGAAGCTTGTGTCGGTGTTCTGGTGAGTGGAGCTGTATTTCTTCTCTCTCCTTTCGAAGACTTGGGTTGCTTTTCTGGGTGCCTGATGTCCTCTGCCGGCATTCAGAAGTTGTTTTGTGGAATTTACTCGGCGTGTAAATGTTATTTTGATGAATTTGTGGGGGAGAAAATGTTCTCCCCGTCCTACTCCTCCGCCATCTTAGCTCCTCCCTCCTGGGCTTGGTGTTTATAGTCTGTGATGTGGTAGACGTTGGACTGAGTCTTCCCAGCATGCACAGGATTGATTTGCATCCTAAGAGCTAATGTGCATGGTAAATAAATACGTTTGTAGATCTGTAGTACTTTCTTGAGGGCCTATGATTGATCTTGTTGTTGAGAAGTAATTGTCCCCTCATTACTGTTACAAAAGGACTTGATCCAGAACTGGTGGCAGCTGCAAGAGATAAAGAACCTACTTTCACTACTGACTTTTGGACCTATTGGGGGAGTGCCCCATCATTCGTAGGACTTCCCTGATGGCTCAGCAGTTAAAGGATCCACCTGCAATGCAAAAGACATAGGAGATGCGGGTTTGAGTCCTGGTCAGGGAAATCCCTGGAGTAGGGCATGACAACCCACTCCAGTATTCTTGCCTGGAAAATTCCATGGACAGAGGAGCCTGGCAGGATACAGTCCATAGGGTGGCAAAGAGTTGGCACAACTGAGCGACTTACACACACCCATCATTTAGCCCAAATCTGCAGAAAAAATGTAATTTCTCTATTCTGCCAGAAAGATCCACCATTTCTGAGCCACTTAGGTGCAGCAGCAGTTGTCAGCAGTAACTGATTATCCTTCTCATGGTGTCCCATTAGGCCAAGGAGATCAAAAGAGTTCAATTCTAATGTCTTTAGCTAGCTCTGCTGGCACCTTTCCATTAAGCATATCACTGAGGAGTAAGTATCCCTCCTCATAATATTTTGTTACTACATATGATCACTTCCCTCATTCATGAGAAATGCTGGGTTGGATGAAACACAAGCTAGAATCAAGATTGACGGGAGAAATATCAATAACCTCAGATATGCAGATGATATCACACTTATGGCAGAAAGTGAAGAATAACTAAAGAGCTTCTTGATGAAAGTGAAAGAGGAGAGTGAAAAAGTTGGCTTAAAGCTCAACATTCAGAAAACAAAGATCATGGCATCTGGTCCCATCACTTCATGGGAAATAGATGGGGAAACAGTGGAAACAGTGTCAGACTTTATTTTTTTGGGCTCCAAAATCACTGCAGATGGTGACTGCAGCCATGAAATTAAAAGATTCTTACTCCTTGGAAGAAAAGCTATGACCAACCTAGACATCATATTAAAAAGTAGACAATACTTTGCCAACAAAGGTATGTCTAGTCAAAGCTATGGTTTTTCCAGTAGTCATGTATGGATGTGAGAGTGGACTATAAAGAAAGCTGAGTGCTGAAGAATTGATGCTTTTGAACTGTGGTGTTGGAGAAGACTCTTGAAAATCCCTTAAGAGCAAGGAGATTCAATAGGTCCATCCCAAAGGAAGTCAGTCCTGAATATTCATTGGAAGGACTGATGCTGAAGCTGAAACTCCAATACTTTGGCCACCTGATGTGAAGAACTGACTCATTTGAAAAGACCCTGATGCTGGGAAAGATTGAAGGCAGGAGGAGAAGGGGACGACAGAGGATGAGATGGTTGGATGGCATCATTGACTCAATGGACATGAGTTTGAGTAAACTCCGTGAGTTGGTGATGGACAGGGAGGCATGGTGTGCTGCAGTCCATGGGTTCACAAAAGAGTCAGACATGACTGAGCAACTGAACTGAACTGAACTCATATGTAGATGTAGTGTGTAGACGAGGCTTCTCTCATAACTCAGTTGGTAAAAAATCCACCTGCAATGCAGGAGACCCTGGTTCAATTCCTGAGTTGGGAAGATCTGCTGGAGAATGGATAGGCTACCCACTCCAGTATTTTTGGGCTTCCCTGGTGGCTCAGCTGGTAAAGAATATGCCTGCAATGCCAGAGACCTGGGTTTGATCCCTGGGTTGGGAAGATCCCCTGGGGAAGGGAAAGGCTACCCCCTCCAGTATTCTGGCCTGGAGGATTCCATGGACTGTATAGTCCATGGGGTCGCAAAGAGTCAGCACGACTGAGCAACTTTCACATGATCACACTGTTTCCTGACAGATAATTGCTATGGGAAATGGGATTCAGTCCATTCTTTGTTTAGGACACAAATTGTCAAGCTAGTGAAGGGTAGCTAAATATGTCACCCCAGAGCATGCTCCTTGGGCATATTGGTTATTTGACTCAAGGACTTAAAAAACAGCTAATGCAAGGAGGCACTGAACTCCTCCTATCTGCCTAAAGACAGATCCTGCAAAAGGACCTCAATTATCAGAAAACCTCTCCCAGAGAGCTTCATCAACCAGGAAAAACTGGCTCTTGCCACAGGAAAGAAGACTAGAAGCTGATGCCACACCATATATGCATACATGAGGTATATATGTTAATACCCTTCTCTAGTTAATCTGTTTTTTAATTGTTTTTCTCTAGTTAATCTGCCTTTTATTATAGGGGTCCTAGCTTAGAACTCAGAAGGGTTTAGGGAAAGTTATTTTCCCTGAAAATCACTGATCCTCTGTCATCCAGTCACTGCATTCAGTGTAATGATATTGCACTGATCACTGAAGGTACATATATGGACCCCTGTCAAGGGGATGGAAAGGAATAGCTTTGGAAGAAGGAATGCTGGACCTTTGGATATCTTGCTATTACCCATATAGGAAAATTAGTCAAGGATTTTGTGCTTTGGGGAAAGACTGAAACAGGATTTTGAACTCCTATGACCTGTAGGGTCTTATGCTGGTTTTATGAAAGCATTTGAGAAAGGGATGATCCACGTTTCTAATCAAGGGAGATGGATATGATCAGATGGATATGCTTTGTAGCAGTCATGCTGGCAACAGTAAGGCAGAAGGGATCCATGAACTAGGTGACCAGCAAGAAAGCTGCTGCAAATATTCAAACCCAGACTGAGAGAAGCAGCAGTGATGGAGAGAAGAGAAATGCCTGGAGCTCCTCACTGAGTGTATCCTTATACTATTAATGCATTTCTCATTTTAGGACATTATTTCTCAGGAGACATTTATTGCAATCCCAGTGCCACAGGTTGGTTTATGGTTCAATGTATCATTTATGTGAAGGAAATGGATTAGGCCATGTCCAACCATTAATGATTTGGTTTAGAGCCTTGCTCCCCAGGGAATGTCAGCTACCTGTCTCTACCTGAACTTAATGACTTATATTTATTTGTTTCTTAAGTTTTTATTTTATATCAGAATATTGCTGATTAACAATGTTGTGATAGTTTCAGATGCACAGCAGAGTGATGCAGCCATACATATATATGTATCCATTCTCCCCCAAGTTCCCTTCTCATCCAGGCTCCCACATAACATTGAGCAGAGTTCCCTGTGCTCTACAGTACGACCTTGTTGGTTATCCATTTTAAATACAGCAGTGTGTATGTGTCCTTCCCAAACTGCCTAACTATCCCTTTCCCCCATCCTTCCCCCCACTCCCTGATAACCCTTAAGTTCATTTTCTAAGTCTGTGAGTCTGTTTTGTAAGTAAATTCATTTGTATCATTTCTTTTTAGATTCTCCATGTAAGTGATAGCATATGATATTTCTCTTTCTCTGACTTACTTCACTCAGTATGATAATGGCAGAATGCCATTCTTTTTAATGGCTGAGTGATATTCATTGTATACATATGTACCACATCTTGTTTATCCACATCTATCTATGGACATTTAGGTTGCTTCCATGTCTTGGCTATTGTAAACAGTGTTGCAGTGAACACTGGGGTGCAAGTATACTTTCAGACCATATACTTTCTGCATATATTCTCCAGATATATGCCCAGGAGTGCGATTGCAGGGTCATATGAAAGTGAAAGTGAAAGTTAAAGTTGCTCAGTCGTGTCCAACTTTTTGCGACCCCATAGACTGTAGTCCATGGGATTCTCCAGGCCAGAATACTGGAGTGGGTAGTCTTTCCCTTCTCCAGGAGATCTTCCCAACCCATGGATCGAACCCAGATCTCCCACATTGCAGGCGGATTCTTTACCAGCTTAGACACCAGGGAAGCCCAAGAATACTGGAATAGGTAGCCTATCCTTTCTCCAGTAGATCTTCCTGACCCAGGAATCAAATCAGGGTCTCCTGCATTGTAGGCGGATTCTTTACCAACTGAGCTATGAGGGAAGCCCCACAGGGTCATATGGTAGCTCTGTTTTTAGTTTTTTAAGGAACTTCCACAGTTTTCCATAGTGGCTATATCAATTTACACCCCTACCAACAGTGTAGGAGAGTTCCCTTCCCTCCACACCCTCTCCAGAAATTATTGTTTGTAGATTTTTTGGTATTAGTCATGTTGACTGTGTGATGTGATCTCTCATTGTACTTTTGATTTGCATTTCTATGACTTATATTTAAAGCTGAATCCTCTTCCAGTGTAGAGGTGCCTTACCCTTGCCATCCTCTATTCTGTGTGAAGAGTCTGGGTTTTCATCTTGAAAGAAATACCAGGTGCTGGCTCTGTGTATAGAATAAGTTGCTGCCAAGATAAAGAAGTTGTCTAGAAGTAGTAATTGAAGGGGCAGACAAAAATGACGTCAACTATCTAAATTATGTTCTTATAAAATTCTCAGGAGTGCCTGGTAGTTAGGAAGAGTTAAGGCTGAAGGCAAAAACCAAAGGTGTATGTAGTCTTGAATTTCATCCGTTGATCTTGTCTAGAAGAGTTGATTGTATGTATTTCCTTTGGTAACCAATATATTTTGTGGCAGAATATTTTTCTGAGGCAAAGGATGTACTTGTAGGACAAAGAAATTTAATCATTTGTTTAAAAGTATATTTTAAAGATAAAGTAGGTTTGACCATTCATTGGAGTGAAGAAAGGGTGAATAAATAGCTGAGGAATTTTAGTTTGAAAGTACCCAAGAACCACATCATAGTATTTTCATTGTTTCTGAAATTATATATCTTATAAAGGAACACTGTTCTAATCCACTGCTATCAGAGATATAAAACAAACAAGAAAAAAGTCCAACAAAAAGTGTAAAATGTATCTTTCTCAAAGGGATGAATAAGGCCCAGCAGCCCTACAAAAGCTTCTAAATACAGTTTCAGTGTAGACATTAGGCTGACATTTCCTCAGCAGAGACTTCAATTAGAAGTACTCTGTAGGCGAAGGGTGGGAAAAGATGAGCAGATGAAATTTAACTTACATCTCCAGTACATGCTGTGAAAGCTATGTTCTCACCTCCACAAACCAGTGAATCAAAGGTACTGAGGATTCAAGCATTTTTCTTCCAGCAGTGGGTGGCCCAATGCCTCAATTCAGCTGTCTTTTTATATTAGAAGGAAAGCTGAAGTCATTGTTGCTCTTATTATATCTTATTTGTTCTGCTGCTTTCACTAAATTTTCTGAATTTTATCTGAGTTCTCTCTCCTACTAAGAAGATGAATCTGTGGCACAATTTCTCTGCTTAAACTGTGGTATAACTCCTTCTTTCAGAAAAGAAAAGGGTAGAAACATTGCCTTTTACAAAGAAACCTGGCTTTGGGAGACTATCTTTTCATTACAGAAATAAACTATAGATGATTAGATTGTTACATTTCATAAATTTACTCTGTAAATCTTAAAACAATTTCTCTTGTTTTTATAAAAAATGATTTATCAGCTGTCTTCTTTCAAGGGTGGCTAAATCATATGATTGCAAGGGACGTAATGCAGAATGGCCAACTATTTGGCAATAAATTCCAGTGACATATTCCCTGTGAGGGCGGGCATTCTTTCTGTATGGGCAATCTACCTTCTATTAAGTGGTTTTTGCAGTTGCCTAACTCCTCTTGTGGGGGATAAAAAGGCAGTGGAGGAAGTAGAGCTGGAGGGAAAAATGGAAATCATCTCACTTGGAATTCTGGGAAGTTATGCAGAAAAGTATTTTTTAAATCATTAGACATAGATTGACTTTCTGTGAATTCCAGAACTGTGCAGGGTGGGACTGGAGAGAGGTATAGAAAAAATTTAAGAAGATATTTTCTCCTGATGCAAGACTGTTTGAAGGAAACAATTTAGTTGAAGAAATTAACAGTATATAATACATATAATAAATGGGGGTGGGGAGGAGGGAGTGAAAGGCAATCCACAAAGTCTTCCAACTTTTCCCTCTTCTCCTCTCTATCTTGGTGTTTATAATTCATGCCCTCATAGGATCTCTTTGTACTAGGAATATTAATTAAGATTCTTTCAGTTAGGGAATCTCTGGCAGTCCAGTGGTTAAGACTCTGCACTTGCATTGCATAGGAAACTGAGAACCTGCAAGGTATGGGTGGGCCTCTCCTCCAAAAAAAGTCTTTCCGTTAAAAGACACCTTTTTGCAAAAAGGGAAAGGAATTCTGAAAGCAAGACAGTATATAATGGAGTATAAACCCCACCTGAGTTTGGTTGGGTCTTATGCAGGAACCAGGAAAACCAGAAACCTGTGTGTTCCTCTCCCTGTGTGTCTCTCTTTCCTTTATTCTTACAGAAAATCCTGACCACCCACACATTCCAAGTCTCTATGTTTGGTGCCAGTGAAACTCACAAATGAATGACTGACTCTTGTTCAATCTCAGTTCTGTTTCTGGGAGCGAGAATTTGATTGTCTCAGCTAGGATGTTCAGCTCTGGCCAGGAGATTCTGGGTCACATAGTTTAAATTTGGCCATGGGGTGAGCCGAACTATGACTGAGAGTTCAATTATTGCAGAAAAGCAGATGGTTTTTAACTGAAAAGGTATCCCCAAAGAGTGTTTACTACCTGAGTTGAATAATTTACCAGAAGAAAATGCCTAAAATGCCATCTTTTAAAAGGAACCTCATCCTCATATACTTCTCTGTGACATTTCCAGGAAATAGAAGTATATCATTCTGCAACTGAAAAGATACACTGTTTTTATTTTTCAGTGAGTGTATGTGTATGTTTAAGACAAAATTCTTTCCTGACTTCCTTCTCTAGCAGAAAATGGAAAGGCAGTCAGCCCCAAGTCAGCTAGCCTCTTGTCCCTGACTCTGCACTGTGTCTACAAAATTCTCTCGCCATATGCTCTCTGCAATGTTTCGGCAGATCTATATTATAGGGGAACCATATGTTCACTGTGCAATAGCATATTTTCTACTTTCCAGATTTGAGCCCTCCATATTGTGGACACAGGCAGTGGGAACCTCAGTGTCTTTTATTTGAATGCCAAGATGGCATTAAACATGCATGCGAATGGTGCAGCTAGACATAATATGATTGCTTGATTTGAGTAAGTGAATGTGGGTCCATGACAGGTGATTTCCTACCATATTTAGAATCCCACAGAAACATTTTAGAATTCAAAACTAAAAGGGAGGTCTTCCTTCATTTCGGGGGTTCTTCACTCCACCTGGATCTTTTGTTTAACGGTTCTTACTTTTCCCCCATGTTTTACATCTTGAAGATGTTTGGAATTGCCTTTCAAAAATGGCAGTTTTCTGGTGTTCTTGGTAGAAAAGTAAAAGCTTACTCTCAAACTGTTTTACATAGGAACATATTTCATATATATATATAGTGAGTGAAAGTGAAAGTCACTCTGTTGTGTCTGACTCCTTGTGATCCCATGGACTATAGCCTGTCAGGCTCCTCTGAGAATCCATGGGATTCTCCAGGCCAGAATACTAGAGTGGATAGCAGTTTCCTTCTCCAGGGGCTCTTCCCAACCCAGGGAGCGAACACAGGTCTCCCACATTGCAGGCGGATTCTTTACTGTCTGAGCCACCAGGGAAGCCCAAGAATATTGGAGTGGGTAACCAATGCCTTCTCCAGAGTATCTTCCCAACCCAGGAATCAAACTGGAGTCTCCTGCATTGCAGGGAGATTCTTTGCCAGCTGTATATACACACATATGTATGTATGTATGTATGCTAATAATTATTATCTTTGTTTTTATGTGTTTAATGTGCATCTTCCATGTATTTGCATACTTTCAACTACAGTAAGAGAAATTTCTTTTATAGAAATAAAGTATTCTGTTTTGGTTAGGCATCTAAAACAAAACCACTCTTCTGTACCCTAAAGGGTGTATCTCATGAACTAGTATGGAACATTGAGCTTTCTATTTGCTTTTTAAAGCAAAAGAAGGTAATTCACAGAGATTTTTTTAAAAGGTCTTTTTTTAAGTTTTTTAGAGAACTTGTTAAAAAACACCCACAACCATATTTCAAGCCACATTCCCTCTCTTGTGTCTTCTCCCCACAAAATGCTCAGACTGCCAATTTAAAGGAAAAACACAGTCAAGCCAGATAAAAAGCAGCCAAATGAAGAGAAGGTTAATCGTGGATGGTAATGGAGGTGGTCCAGACAATCTGTTGATTTCTTTGGCATGACTGCATTTAGCCTTTTCTTCCTCAAACCCCTGAGACATGAAGGCTGACATTCACTAGTTCCTAGGCTCCTGGTTATTACTGTGTTCATCCACAATTGGAAAGCTTCCTCACTGTCAACCTTCTTCTGACCTAAAAGTCTTGGAAGAGGAGCCTGAGAGACACATAGATAAGAAAAGAAGCAGAAAAATGAATAGAAACATAAAAACTGGATGCCCTGGTTTAGCAGTGTTAAGTAATAGGCTAATCCAAGTTAATCCAGGAAAAGAAGTAATTTTTTTATGTGCTCACCAAAGGCAGTTTTTCAGCTTCATTTTTAGCTTATGGCATGACAGGCTGACGAGTTGTCATGACAAACAAAAACGAAAATAAAATATAAGTTTCAAGCTGTGTAATTGTTTTTTAGTCCTCCCTTCTCCCTATGTGATTACAAAAACTAGGCCTGCTTTCTGAATTACGCTTTCATCCCTGTGGCTACTCATGATTATCGTAGCACACAAACTGCCAGTGTCATTATCTGTAAAATGGGAATGATGATGCAACTTCACAGGATTCTTATAAGGATTGAATGAGACAGTGGATATATAATACTGAATGCAGGGTCTGGCCTGTAATAAGAGACCAAAGAATGTTAGCTACCCATAAGTTTACAACTCTCCTTAGAAAGAATTATGTACCTCTAATGTAAATTTATAATTAATTGTATTTTGCTTTGAAGCAGAAGACTTGGGTTCCAGTACTGGCTCTTTAAGTGAGAACCTAAGAGTCCTTAAATCAGCCCAAAACCTCTGACCTAGGCTTATGAAATAAGAAGTTTAGATTGGTTGATTATTAAGGTAACTTCTGTCCCTAAGTTTCAGTGCTTGACCTTCCATAGCAGCTGTTTTCTATGTTAAGGCTAGCTGGGTTAAGATCTGATCTCTACAACACAGTTCTCTTTTTAAAGATGCACAAATCAGGAGTAAGCATTCCTTTGAGGAATTCGTTTCATGATCAGAACTGACTAAAGCATTCTTGGAAATTTCTGAGCCCAAAGGAAAAAAACTAAATTTCCTTACCATTGAATATTTTTAGGAAAATATAAGGTATAAAAAAGGTACTCAATAAGCAGTTGTTCAGTCACTATGTTGTGTCTGACTCTTTGCCGCCCCATGAACTGCAGCATACTAGGCTTCCCTGTCCTTCACTATCTCCCTGAGTTTGCTCAAACTCATGTCCATTAAGTCAGTGATGCCATTCAGCCATCTCATCCTCTGTCTCCCCTTCTCCTCCTCCCTTCAATCTTTCCCTGCATCATGGTCTTCCAGTGAGTCAGTTATTCACATGAGGTGGCCCAAGTATTGGAGCTTCAGCTTCAGCATCAGTCTGTCCAGTGAGTATTCAGGGTTGATTTCCTTTAGGATTGACTGGTTTGATCTCCTTGCTGTCCAAGGGACTCTCAAGAATTTTCTCCAACACCACAGTTCAAAAGCATCAATTCTTAGGCACTTACCTTTCTTTAAGGTCCAGGTCTTCCATCTGTACATGACTACTGGAAAAACCATAGTTTTGACTATGCGGACTTTTGCTAACAAAGTGCTATCTCTGCTTTTTAATACACTGTCGAGGTTGGTCATAGCTTTTCTTCAAAAGAGCAAGTATCTTTTAATTTCGTGGCTGCAGTCACCATCCACAGTGATTTTGGAGCCCAAGAAAATAAAATCTGTCACTATTTCCGTTGTTTCTCCATCTATTTGCCGTGAAGTGATGGGATCAGATGCCATGATCTTTGTTTTTTGAATGTTGAATTTTAACCAGGTTTTTTGCTCTCCTCTTTCACCTTCATCAAGAGGCTCTTGAGTTGCTTTCTGCCATTAAAGTGATATTATTTGCACATCTGAGGTTGTTGATATTTCTCCCAGCAATCTTGATTCCAGCTTGTAAGTCATCTAGTATGGCTTTTCATATGATGTACTCTGTATATAAGTTAAATAAGCAGAGTGACAATATACAGCCTTGACATATTACTTTCCCAATTTTGAACCAGTTTGTTGTTCCATGTCTGGTTCTGTTGCTTCTTGTCATGCATACAGGTTTCTCAGGAGACAGGTAAAGTGGTCTGGTATTCCCATCTCTTTAAGAATTTTCCAGTTTGTTTTGATCCACACAGTCAAAGGTTTTAGTCAGTGAAGCAGAAGTAGATGTTCTTTTTTCGAATCCCCTTGCTTTTTTTAGGATCCAGTGGATGTTGGTCATTTGATTCCTGGTTCCTCTGCCTTTTCTAAATCCACCTTGCACATCTGCTCAGTTCATGTACTATTGAAGCCTAGCTTGAAGGACTTTGAACATTACCTTGCTAGCATGTGAAATGAGTGCAACTGTGCAATAATTTGAACATTGTTTGCAATTACCCTTCTTTGGGATTGGGGTGAAAACTGATTATTTCCAGTTGTGTAGCCACTTCTGAGTTTACCAAATTGGCTGGCATATTAAGTGCAGCACTTTAACAACATCATCTTTTAGGATTTGAAATAGCTGAGCTGAAATCTATCACCTCCACTAGCTTTGTTTGTAATGCTTCCAAAAGCCCACTTGTCTTCATATTCTAGGATGTCTAGCTCTAGGTGAGTGACCACACCATTGTGGTTATCTGGATCATTAAGATCTTTTTGTACAGTTCTTCTGTGTATTCTTGCCACCTTTTCTTAAAATCTGCTGCTGCTGTTAGGTCCTTGACATTTCTGTCCTTTATTGTGCCCATCTTTTCATGCAATGTTCCCTTGTTATCTCCAATTTTCTCAAAGAGATCTCTAGTCTTCTATTTGGAGAAGGCAATGGCACCCCATTCCAGTACTCTTGCCTGGAAAATCCCATGGACGGAGGAGCCTGGTAGGCAGCAGTCCATGGGGTAATGAAGAGTCAGACACGACTGAGCGTTTTCACTTTCACTTTTCACTTTCATGCATTGGAGAAGGAAATGGCAACCCACTCCAGTGTTCTTGCCTGGAGAATCCCCGGGACGGGGGAGCCTGGTGGGCTGCCGTCTATGGGGTTGCACAGAGTCGGACATGACTGAAGTGACTTAGCAGCAGTCTTCTATTATTTTCCTCTATTTCTTTACATTGCTCATGTAAGAAGCCTTTAGCTCTCCTTGCTATTCTCTGGAACTCTGCATTCAATGAGTATGTCTTTCCCTTTTCTGCTTTGCTTTTCACTTCTCTTCTTTTCTCAGCTATTTTTAAGGCCTCCTCAGACAACCACTTTGCGCTCCTGCATTTCGTTTTCTTTTGGACGGTTTTCGTCACTGCCTGCTGTACAATGTTACAAACCTCTATCCATAGTTCTTCAGGCACTCTATCAGATCTAATCCCTTGAATCTGTTTACCACCTCCACTGTGTAGTCATAAAGGATTTGATTTAGGTCATACCTGAATGGCCTAGCGGTTTTCCCTACTTACTCCAATTTGAGCCTGACTTTTGCAATAAGAAGGTCCTGATCTGAGCCACAGTCAGCTCCAGGTCTTGTCTTTGATGACTGTATAAAGCTTCTCCGTCTTCGACTTTAAAAGAATATAATCAATCTGATTTCGGGATTGACTGAAATAAGCAGTGGGGTCCAATAATTACATTCCTTCTACGATGTCTAGGCACCAGATGTGGTTTTGGCTCTGGAAGGGCCCAGGATGCTGAAAGGATATTGACAAAGAATGGTAATGAGAAGGGGTTGGCAGAACATGTTGGCCAGAAACCAGATGGGCAGGGACTTTCATCAGGAGAGTTGTCCACAGGAAGCTGACAAGCAGGCATGAATGTGTTTCAGGGTCAAGGTAACCCAAAGCAAAAGCCCAGTCCTGCAAACTGCAGCAACATGGGCATGAGTGAGAAGCAAATTCAGGGGCAAATTCCTGAACTCCATGGATCACCATTGTTGCAACTGAGTCTGTAGCTGCAAAGAAAAGAAAACAACCTGGAGACACCCCTTATTTGAAGAGGCCACTCTAATGGGAGTCCTCAGGAAAAGCCCCATATACCAGAAAAAAAATAGCAGGGTTTGGAAACAGACAGACAGGAGGGTAGTATGCAGACTTGCTTTGGGTTGGTCAAAGGAAGAACACCATAAAGCATTGATCTTTATGTGACCTGTGCCACAAACCTGTTCTTTTGCCCTGAAGCCAGCAGAAAGTAGACTGAATAACATCTTGTGTTGTGCTGTGCTTAGTTGCTCAGTTGTGTCCAACCCTTTTCAACCCCATGGACTATAGCCCGCCAGGATCCTCTGTCCATGGGAATTCTCCAGGCAGGAATACTGGAGTGGGTTGCCATGCCCTCCTCAAAGGGGATCTTCACAACCCAGGGATCAAACCCAGGCCTCAAACATTGCAGGCAGATTCTTTACTGTCTGAGCTACCAGGGAAGCCCTGAGTAACATCTTTAGGAGGCTTGCTTTTTTTTCTGAATCAAGGTTTCAAATAGCACTGGAATTCAAACAGTTATGGCGGCCCTGTCACAATTACCTGAATGTGGACATCTCAGCAGGATGCTTAATGTCCAGATTGAAACCAGATAAATTTGGGGAAAGCTAAAAATCCTAGTTGGATGGAGACCATGAAAGAAAAGAAAAGCAGAATTGGTAGCAACTCCAGGCAAAAATGTGGCAGGATGAAGGAGAAAAAGGAAAGACATGGGGATCAAATGGGAAATATGCAAATCCTCCATTTCCAAAATAAACTTTTCACTATGTTAATATGGGGGATAGTATACTTCTTTCCACACCTCCACTGATCATTCCAAATAGAAACATGCACCTCAGTAAACCTAAGTGTCTTACATGGAGCCCATAGTAAGTCCTTCTATGTATGGGAAAAGAGTATGGGAGGAAATGTACTCACCAAATGGAGAGAAACCAGAACAATTTATGTTTATAATCAATATAGTTCATTATCCATAAATATTAACACACAACCAATGAATCCCTGACATTTGATAAAAATAAAACCAATGACACAAATAAGACAAAGGAGCAAGATGAACAAGTGGAACAACTAACCAGAGGAGTGAAAACATTTAATTAATGGAAGAGAAAAGCGCATTTAAAAAATTCCAATTATGATCCACCGATTTAAATTAAATTAAATTTTAAGCAAATTGCATCTAAATAAATAAAAGCAGGCTGTCATCGTGTATCTTGTCAGATAATAAGAAAATGTTCTTAAAAATGAAAAATATACTTGCTTAAACACAAAGCCCGTAAAATAACTGTTCTACTAATCATGATTAGGGAAATATACCAAAATAAAGAACAAATACACAAAGCTTGAAAAAAATAACATGGAAAAATCCATCCTAAAAGAACAATATCTACTAATAAGAGGTCCAGGAAGGGAAAGCTGTGGAAATAGATGGGAAGGAATTATCAGAGGGGAAAAAATGAACTAAGGTAAGTCCAAGAACATGTTCAAATTGAAAGGGTCTGCTAAGTGCTTAGGAAAATGAAATAATGGCTAATGTTTCCGGAGTTCTTTAAATGGGTTGTTTTAATTTTTGCAACAGTGCTATGATATATTTATAAGAGTCAAATGCTCATTATTTTGATAACTGAATAAAGTGAAATATTCAATTTTTAACTTACAGGAGGTTCCACAATTTAGGGGTACATTCAGCTCCAGAACATAGTCCTCTTAGTCACAAGTTGTGTATGTAGAGAGAAAGAAGGCTTACCCCTGGATAGATTGTTATGGGTATCAAAGTTAAAGAGATGATATTAAAAGGCTTGCATTGACCATATATGTTGCCAATGAAAGGAAAAGAATCTGAAATCAGAATCTTAAATCACTGTTCTTGTTGACATACTTAATGCTGCTGTGGATTCTGAGCAAAAATGACTTAGCAGCCAGAAATTACTTCATGCCCAAGCAAACTATCAAGAAATTTAAGACAAAAACATATTTTAAAATCTGCAAAATCTAAAAAAAAAGTTATCTCCTATGTACTATTTTTTAAAACAAAAAGAAAAATCAATGCAGCAAAATTACAGACGAATCCAAGAAAGACATGGGATTTAATGAACAGAACTAACTTAGGGGTTCAGTGGACATCCAGAATTAGAGTTTTTTGGGAAAGCCAGAAAGCATTGATTTACATGAGAATGAAGAATATCTTCAAGAATAAAGTGAATTCTAATTACTGGAAAAGTAGAGGGTCTTAATATCTCTTCTACCAAAAATAGGAAAGATAGGCAATTAAAAACTTTGCAAAAAGTACAATGTGGTAAAATTATGGTTTTGCAAAAACAAACTATAATATTCAACACTTTTGAGCAAGTTTTTTGGAGCATTGAGTTAGAGAAATCACTGGATCTTGATGCTTGCACATTTTCAAGTGGCACAGATTTAGTGACATGAGATTATATTACTTTTCCTTCAGATACCAACCCTCATACTTCTTGGTTGTATGATTAATCACTCCTACACAATCATATAATGCATTCTAATAAATGGTATTCAAGGTATAGAATATAACTAAAGACACAAAGAAGACATATTTATAGAGAAGAATGTATATTATAAAACTTGGGCAATATTAAATGATAACATAGCTACAGAGTCAGGAGGTAATGAAAGGAGGGCATAGAGATGTGGGTATGCTAACTTCTCATCTTACAGTGTGGAAATCCAACTGATAGAGAATAAAGGTAGTAGATACAGAAATAGAGGGTTAAGAATATTATTGAACATATTAAGTGTTAACATGCGAAGAATTTAAAGTAAGTTGGAGAAAGAAGTGGGGAGAGGGTGGTAGAGTGTGTATAATTCATCATATTTTATGGATGAGAATCAATAGAATATCTAGAGGTGATCAGTCAAGAATTAAGAGCCAAAAAAAAAAAAAAAAATCTTTCTCAGAAGTGGAGAAAGGAGGAACAGAGGCCAAAAAGGGGGATTTTGACTTTTCTTTTGAGTCTCTTCTGTATATACGTTTTATTCCTTTTCTGTGGATGCATATATTACATTTCTAACTAAAATTTTTTTAAGGCGTGTAAGGACAGGTGCAAGAAGTAATGATTATATAGAGGCCAGCTTGATCACTCTATTTCTTGTGGCGTAAGGATGCCAGTCACTCCTTTTGTTGGATATTTAACTCTTGAGACTTGCTATTGTCATTGAGTTTCACATATTTTAAATAGCAATTTAATTTAATAAAAATGCCCTGGAGAAAATGTAGAAAATTATGATTTAAGAAAATTATATCAGAAAATAGTAAATTTAAGAAGAAAATAATGCTTGACTATCATAAATCAATGATAAGGTTCTACATCAATACCAGACTGTTCCCTCTGCAATATCCACTGCATCCTTCTCAGTCTGGATTGAATTGGCTTCACTGGCTTTCTGTCAAAACCACTCTAGAAAATTAAGAAGGTTCTGACTCATGACCTTCTTAAGATTTCAGTCTACATAGAATTTAATCATGTACCACAGATAATTTTTTAAAATATATATATACATAGGTGCTTTTGTTACTGTTCATGTATATTTTTTGAAAATAATCCAATATCTAAGACATATTACTTGCATCAGGTTGGTACAGTTGAAGACAAATAATGCATTTTGTGCTCGAGAGAATTATAAGAGTAAAGGTTTATTTGTGATAGTCTCAAAACAAGAAATAAATGCTAGACTGTCTGCAGTGCAAACCATGAATGAATGCTAACTGATTATAGGCTTATATATAAACAAACATACAAACATTCAGTAACATCTTCACTCACTTTTTTTCATGTGTTTGTATAATGATTTTATACCCATTAATTGTTTTAACAAACATTAAAAAATTAGATATTCACAGGTTTTAATTCTTTATTCTTCAATAGATTATTTTCCAGAGAAAATAAGATATAGTGCTTAATTGTGATACCTTTCTATAGTGTGTGGAGGAAAATAGCATGTTTCAATGATTGCTGTATAGTGATGCAGAGGAAAACATCTCAATATAAAAGTAAAAGATGTAGAGTAGTATGTTTTAACAGTCTTACCAGAAATGTTTCTGGTTCTTTAGCTTACTGAGTGAATGACTGTTTCATTCTACTTGAAGTGGGGCTAGACAGCCTCTGAAAATGTGTCTACAAATTTTGCTGTGGCAGTGACCAAGGCAGAACCAGACAGAGAACTTATTGAAATAAAGAATTTCCAACAGATTGTATCTCCTTGGTGGAAATGTTCTGCCAAGTCCAAGGGGAAGATATGGGCCTTCTCTAAAGAATATAAATCATGGAAATAAATAATCCAATATCTCTAGCATTTGTACCCCATCAAGTCATCTCAAATGCCATACTCTTTTGTCTCATGTTTCTGTCATGTACACTACTTATTCTGACGATTTCTCACCTCGTTTTACTTCCTCAACTAGTAAGTGAAATGGAAAAGTAACAGGGGTAGAAAAAAAGGAAATAGAATTAGTCAACCAGTTTCCAATGCAGTTCATGTACAGAGCAATCAATTTCACAAAAACATATATTTTAAGATATATATTAAAATTATTACCAGAAGCAATGGATTTTCAGAAATGAAAGAAAGAGATGCTCTGGGTTCTGGAGATGGAAAATTCTCATAGCCTCCAAAATTAACAAGGCTTGAAAGAAAGTTTTGGGGTTTTTTTTGTTGTTTTTTTTTTAATTTTCTTTGGAGTATACTTGGTTTCGGAGAAGGCAATGGTACCCCACTCTAGTACTCTTGCCTGGAAAATCCCATGGATGGAGGAGCCTGGTGGGCTGCAGTCCATGGAGTGGTTAAGAGTCAGATACGACTGAGCTACTTCACTTTTACTTTTCACTTTCATGCATTCATGTCACTGGAGTGACAACCCACTCCAGTGTTCTTGCCTGGAGAATCCCAGGGACGGGGAAGCCTGGTGGGCTGCTGTCTATGGGGTTGCACAGAGTCAGACACAACTGAAGTGACTTAGCAGCAGCAGCATACTTGGTTTACAATATTGTGTTAGTTTCTGCTGTACAGCAAAGTAAATCACTTAGACATACATATGTAATCCAATCTTTTTTAGTATATAGGTCATTACAGAGTAATGAGTAGAGTTCCCTGTGCTATAACAGTAGGTCCTTGTACTCAGTCGCTTGCTGCTGCTGCTGCTGCTAAGTCGCTTCAGTCGTGTCTGACTCTGTGCAGCCCCAGAGACAGCAGCCCATCAGGCTCCCCCGTCCCTGGGATTCTCCAGGCGCTTAGTCATGTACAATTCTTTGTGGCCCCATGGACTGTGGCCTGCCAGGCTCCTCTACAAATGGAATTTCCAGGCAAGAATACTGGAGTGGGTTGCTGTTCCCTACTGCAGAGGATCTTCCCGACTCAGGGATCAAATCCCCTGGTATCTCCTGCATTGGTAGGCAGATTCTTTACCACTAGTGCCACCTGGGGAGCCCAGGTCCTTATTGATTATCGAATTTTATATACAGTAGTGAGGCTTCCCTGGTGGCTCAGAGGGTAAAGAGTCTGCCTGCAGTGTGGGAGACCCGGGTTCAATCCCTGGGTCAGGAAGATCAATCCCTGGGTCAGGAAGATCCCCTGGAGAAGGAAATAGCAACCCACTCTAGTATTCTTGCCTGGAAAATCCCATGGATGGAGGAACCTGGAAGGGTACAGTCCATGGGGTCGCAAAGAGCACAACTGAGTGACTTCACTCACTTTTAGTGTGTATATGTCAATTCCAATCTCTCAATTTATCCTCCTTTACCCCATGGTAACCACAAGTTTATTTTGTTATTTGTGATAGTTTTGTTATTTTAATAGTTTTAATATTTACAGTGTTGTGTTAGCTTTTTTATCATTTATTTATTTTTGGTTGCATGGGATCTTCACCTTCATTGCTGCGCATGGGCTTTCTCTAGTTGCAGCTATGAGGGCTGCTCTCTAGTTGTGGCGTTTGGGCTTCTCATTGTGGTGGCCTCTCTTACTGAGCAGGTCAGGCTCTAGGTACATAGGTTTCAGTCGTTGAGGCACATAGGCTCAGTATTTGTGGTTTGCGGGCTCTAGAGCATAGGCTCAGTAGTTGTGGTGCATGGGGTTAGTTGCTCCATGGCCCGTGATATCTTCCTGGATCAGGGATTGAACCCATGTCCCCTGCATTGGCAGGTGGATTCCTATCCACTGCGCCACCAGGGAAGTCCCAGAAGTTTGATTTTTACATCTAGGACTCTATTTCTGTTTTGTAGATAAGTTCATTTCTACCATTTTTTAGATTCCATATATAAGCAATATAATTTAACATTGGTCTTCCTTGTCTGACTTACTGTGACAATCTCTAAATCCATCCATGTTGTTATAAATGACATTATTTCATTCCTTTTTATGGCTGAGTAATATTCTATTGTATATATGTACCACATCTTCTTTATTCCTCCGTTGAGGGACATTTAGGTAAATTCTATATCCTGGCTATAATAAATAGTGCTGAAATAAGCATTGGGATGCATATATCTTTTCAGATTATGGTTTTCTCCAGATATATGATCATGAGTGGGATTGCTGGATTATATGGTAGGTCTGTTTTTAGGTTTTTACAGAACCTTCATAATGTTGTCCATAATGTTGAACCAATTTTATTCCAACCAACAGTGTAGGAGGGTTCCCTTTGCTCCACATCATTTCTAGCATTTGCTGTTTATAGATTTTTTTGATAATCGCCATTTTGACCAGTATGAGGTGATACCTCATTGTGTTTTTGATTTGCATTTCGATAGTAACTAGTGATGTTGAGCATTTTTCATATGCTTTTTGGCCACATGCATTTCTTTTTTGGAAAATTTCTTTTTAGATCATTCACCCATTTTTTGATTGAGTTTGATTTTTATAATGATTTGAATAATGATACTTGTATATTTGTTGATTAACCTCTTGTTGGTTGCTTGGTCTGCAAATATTTTCTCCCATAATATGGATTGTCTTTTCAATGTTTTTATGGTTTTCTTTGCTGTGCAAAAAATTTTAAGTTTGATCAGGTCCCAATTTGTTTATTTTTGTTTTTTCATTATTCTAGGTGTGAATTGAAGAAGATATTGCTCCAATTTATATCAGAGAGAGTTCTGTCTGTATTTTATAGTATCTGGCCTTACATTTACATCTTTAATTCATATTGGGTCTATTTTTTGTATATGGTGTTAGGAAGTATTCTAATTTCATTCTTTTATATGTACCTGTCCAGTTTTCCCAGTACCACTTATTGAAGTGACAGTTTTTTCTCCCTTGTATATTCTTGCCTCCTTTTTCATAGATTAGGTGACCATATGTACTTGGATTGATCTCCGGACTTTCTATCCTGCCCAGATCTGTATTTCTGATTTTGTGTCAGTACCATACTGTCTTTATTACTGGAGCTTTCAAGTGTCATTTGAAGGCATGGATCCTGATTCCTCTAGCTCCATTTTCCTATCTCAAGATTGGTTTGGATATTTGGGGTCTTTTGAGATTCCATACAAATTGTGAAATTTTTTGCTTTAATTCTGTGTAAAATCCTTTTAGTAATTGGATTGTTGTTGTGGTTCAGTAGCTCAGGTGTGTCTGATGCTTTCCAAACCCATGAACTGCAGCACGACAGGTCTCCCTGTCTCTCACCATCTCCTGGAGTTTGATCAAACCCATGTCCACTGAATTGGTGATGCCACCCAACCATCTCATCCTGTCATCCCCTTCTCCTCCTCCCTTCAATCTTTCCCAGAATCAGAGTCTTTTCCAATGAGCTGGCTGTTCACATCAGGTAGCCAAAGTATTGGAGCTTCAACTTCAGTGTCAGTCCCTCCAATGAATACTCAGGTTTGATTTCCTTTAGGATTGACTGGTTTGATCTCCTTGCTGTCCAGGGGACTCTCAAGAGTCTTCTCCAGCACCACAGTTCGAAGGCATCAGTTCTTCAGTGCTCAGCCTTTTTCATTGTCCAGCTCTCACATCCATACATGACTACTGGAAAAACCATAACTTTAACTATGCGGACCTTTGTCAGCAAAGTAATGTCTCTGCTTTTTAATATGCATTCTAGGTTTGTCATTGCTTTTCTTCCAGGGAGCAAGCATCTTCTAATTTCATGGCGGCAGTCACCATCCACATTGATTTTGGAGCCCAAGAAAAGGAAGTCTGTCATTGTTTCCATTGTTTCCCCATCTGTCATAAAGTGATGGGACCAGATGCCATGATCTTAGTTTTTTGAATGTTGAGTTTTAAGCCAACTTTTTCACTTGCCTCTCTCACCTTCATCAAGAAACTCTAGTTCCTCTTCATTCTCTGCTGTGAGGTGGTGTCATCTGCATATCTGAGGTTATTGATATTTCTCTGGGCAATCTTGATTCCAAATTGTGCTTCATCCAGCCCCAGTAATTGGATGGGGATTGCACTGAACTTGTTAATTGCTTTGGGTAGTACAGTCATTTTGACACTATTGATTCTTCCAGTCCCAAAACACAGCATAGCTCTCTATCCATTTGTGTCATCTTTGAATTGTTTCGTCAGTATCTTAAATTTTTCTGAGTACAAGTCTTTCGTCTCCATAGGTAGGTTTATTCCTAGGCATTTTATTCTTTTTGATGCATTGGTAAATGAGATTGTTTCTTCAATTTCTGTTTCAAATATTTTGTTGTTAGTGTATAGGAATTCAAGAGGTTTCTGAGTATTAATTTCATATCCCTAAACTTTACCACATTTATTGATGAGCTCTAGTAGTTTTCTGGTAGCATCTTCAGGATTTTCTGTGTACAATATGATGTCATCTTTAAACAGTGACACTTATTTTCCAATTTGAATTCTTTTTATTTCTTTTTCGTCTCTGATTCCTGTGACTAGAACTTCCAAACTGTGTTGAATAAAATTGGTGAGAACTGACATCCTTGTTCCTGACCTTAGAGGGAATGCTTTCAGGTTTTCACTATTGAGAATGATGCTTTCTGTGGGTTCATTGCATTTGGCCTTTGTTATGTTGAGGTATGTTCTAAGCCAACTTTCTGGAGAGTTTTTATCATAAATGGGCATTGAATTTTTTCAAAAGCTTCTCTGCATGTGTTGAGATGTTCACATGGTTTTTATTCTTCAAATTATTAATGCAGTGTATCACATTGATTGATTTATGTATATTGAAGAATCCTTGTATTTCTGGGATAAATCCCATTTGATCATGGTGTATAATCTGTTTAATGTATTCTTGAATTTAAATTGCTAGTATTTTGTTGAGGATTTTTGAATCTATGTTCATCAGTAATAGTGCCTTTTTCTTTTTTTGTGCTATCTTTGCCTTGTTTTGGTATCAGGGTAATTGTGGCCACATGGAAAGTGCTTGGGGGTGTTTCTTCCTCTGCAATATTTTGGAAGAATTTCAGAAGGATAGATGTTAACTCTTCTCTAAACGTTTGATAGAATTCACCTGTGAAACCACCAGGTCCTGGACCTTTGTTTGGTTGGGAGTTTCAGTTTTAATATTTGTGATTGGTCTGTTCATAATTTATATTTCTTCCTGGTTCAGTCTGAGAAAATTGTACCATTTTAAGAATTTGCCCATTTCTTCTAGGTTCTCCATTTTATTGGTGTGTGGTTGCTTGTAGTAGTCTCTTACAATCCTTTGTATTTCTGTGGTATGTGTTGTAACTTCTCCCTTTTCATTTCTGTTATTGATTTGAGTCCTCTCCCCCTCCCCCACACTTTTTTTTTTTTTTTTTTTGATGAGTCAGGCTAAAGATTTATCAGTTTTATCTATCTTCTCAAAGAACCAGCTTTTAGTTTCATTGGTCTTTGCTATTGTTTTCTTGGTTTCTATTTCCTTTATTTCTGCTCTGGTCTTTATAATTTCTTTCCTTCCACTAACTTTGGGTTTTGTTTGTTTTTCTTTCTCTAGTTGCTTTACATGTAAAGTTAGGTTGTTTATTTGTGATTTTTCTTCTTTCCTGAGCTAAGATTGTACTGCTATAAACTTTCCTCTTAGAACCGCTTTTGCCATATCACCTAAGTTTTGTATCATTGTGATTTTGTTTGTACTTTTTGATTTCCTCTTTGATTCCTTCAGTGATCCATTCATTGTTTAACCTCTGTGAGTTTACTTTTTTTTGTTTTTTTCCCCTATGCTGCTGCTGCTGCTAAGTCGCTTCAGTCATGTCCGACTGTGTGTGACCCCATAGACAGCAGCCCACCAGGCTCCCCCGTCCCTGGGATTCTCCAGGCAAGAGCACTGGAGTGGGTTGCCATTTCCTTCTAATCTCATAGGGTTGTGGCTGTAAAATATGCTTGATATGATTTTAGTTTTCTTAAATTACCAAGGCTTGGTTTGTGATCCATATGTGATCTATCTTAGAGAATATTCCATGTGCACTTGAGAAGAAAGTATATTCTGCTGCTTTTTGATGGAATGTCATATAAATATCAGTTAAGTCTAGCTAGCCTAGGTGTCATATAAGGTTTGTGTTTTCTTATTAGCTTTTTGTCTGGATGATTTGTCCATTAATATAAGTGGGGTGTTAAAGTCCCCCACTATCATAGTGTTGCTTCCCTGGTGGCTCAGCTGGTAAAGAATCCGCCTGCAATGTGGGAGACCTGGGTTCAATCCCTGGGTTGGGAAGATCCACTAGAGAAGGGAACAGCTACCCACTCCAGTATTCTGGCCTGGAGAATTCCATGGACTGTATAGTCCATGAGGTCGCAAAACGTCAGACACGACTGAGCCTCTTTCACTTATTATTGTATTACTGTTAATTTCCTCTTTTGTGGCTATTAGCATTTGCCTAATATATTGTAGATGGTGACTGCAGCCATTAAATTAAAAGACATTTACTCCTTGGAAGGAAAGTTATGACCAACCTAGATAGCATATTCAAAAGCAGAGACATTACTTTGCCAACAAAGGTCTGTCTAGTCAAGGCTATGGTTTTTCCAGTGGTCATGTATAGATATGAGAATTGGACTCTAAAGAAAGCAGAGTGCCAAAGAATTGATGCTTTTGAACTGTGGTGTTGGAGAAGACTCTTGAGAGTCCCTTCGACTGCAAGGAGATCCAACCAGTCCGTCCTAAAGGAGATCAGTCCTGGGTGTTCATTGGAAGGACTGATGTTGAAGCTGAAACTCCAATACTTTGGCCACCTCATGCAAAGAGTTGACTCATTGGAAAAGACCCTGATGCTGGGAGGGATTGAGGGCAGGAGGAGAAGGGGATGACAGAGGATGAGATGGTTGGATAGCATCACTGACTCGATGGACATGAGTTTGGGTGAACTCCAGAAGTTGGTGATGGACAGGGAGACCTGGTGTGCTGCAATTCATGGGGTCACAAAGAGTCAGACATGACTGAGCGACTGAACTGAACTGAATATATTGTGGTTTTCCTATGCTGGGTGCATATATACTTATTATTGTTATATCTTCTTCTAAGATTTGTTCCTTGATCATTACTTCTTGTGTCTTGTAATTGTCTTTAAATTCTATTTTGTCTAATGTGAGTATTGCTACTCCAGCTTTCTTTTGATTTTAATTTGCATAGAATATCTTTTTCCATCCCTCACTTTCAGTCTGTATGTGTCCTAGGTCTGAGAAGGGTCTCTTGTAGACATATGCAGGTCTTGTTTTTGTATCCATTTAGCCAGTCAATCTGGAGAAGGCAATGGCACCCCACTCCAGTACTCTTGCCTGGAAAATCCCATGGATGGAGGAGCCTCGTAGGCTGCAGTCCATGGAGTTGTTAAGAGTCGGACATGACTGAGTGACTTCAATTTCAATTTTCACTTTCATTCATTGGAGAAGGAAATGGCAACCCACTCCAGTGTTCTTGCCTGGAGAATCCCAGGGACGGGGGAGCCTGGTGGGCTGCCATCTCTGGGGTCGCACAGAGTCGGACACGACTGAAGCAATTTAGCAGCAGCAGCAGCAGCAGCCAGTCTATCAGAGAAGGCAATGACAACCCACTCCGGTACTCTTGCCTGGAAAATCCCATGGACGGAGGAGCCTGGTAGGCTGCAGTCCATGGGGTCGCTAAGAGTCGGGTATGACTGAGTGACTTCACTTTCACACATTGGAGAAGGAAATGGCAACCCACTCCAGTATCCTTGCCTGGAGAATCCCAGGGACAGAGGAGGCTAGTGGGCTGCCGTCTATGGGGTCGCACAGAGTCAGACACGACTGACGCGACTGACAGCAGCTGCTAAGTCGCGTCAGTCGTGTCCAACTCTGTGCGACCCCATAGACGGCAGCCCACCAGGCTCCCCCGTCCCTGGGATTCTCCAGGCAAGGATACTGGCGTGGGTTGCCATTTCCTTCTCCAATGCGTGAAAGTGAAAAGTGAAAGTGAAGTCGCTCAGTCGTGTCCGACTCAGCGACCCCATGGACTGCAGCCTACCAGTCTCCTCCGTCCATGGGATTTTCCAGGCAAGAGTACTGGAGTGGGTTGCCATTGCCTTCTCCTAGCAGCAGCAGCAGTCTATATCTTTTCGTTGGAGCATTTAATCCAGTTACATTTCAGATAATGTATGTTCCTATTGCCATTTTCTTAATTGTTTTTGGTTTAGGTCTTTTTTCCCCTTTCCTTTTTTGTTCTCTTCTCTTGTGGTTTGATGACCATCTTTAGTTTTGTGTTTGGGTTGGTTTTTCTTTTTTGTGTGTTTTTCTATTGTATTTTTTTGTTTGTTTAAATTTCCTATGATGTTCTGATATAGCATTCTCTCTCTCTCTCTTATATATATATACACACATACACACATACATACATACATACATACATACATACATCCAAGGTTGTTTTAAATTGTTGGTCTCTTAATTTCAAATGTAATTCCCGTTTTCTGCATTTGTACTCTCCTCACGGTTGCTGTTTTAGATATTATAATTGTGTGTTGGTGACTTCCTGCTATTACTTTGTTTGCTTTTACTAGTGAGCTTTCCAGTTTTTTATTTTCTTATTTCTAATTGTGGCCTCTTTTATTTCCCCCTGCCTGGAAAATTCCTTTTGCATTTGTTGTAAGATTTGGTGGTGCCAGCTTCTCTTGTTTTGCTTGTCTATAAAGCTTTTGACTTCTCTGTTGAATCTGAATGAGAACCTTTGGGTTTTTCTCTTTCAGGACTCTGAATATACCATGCTTCTCTCATCTAGCCTGCAGAGTTTCTGGTGAAAAAATCAGCTAATAGCCTTATGGGGATCCCCTTTTATGTTATTTGTTGTTTTCTCCTTGTCGCTTTTAATATTTTTTCTTTGTATTTAATTTTTGTCAATTTGATTATTATATATCTTGATGTGTTCCCCCTTGGGTTTATCCTGTATGTGACTCTGCACTTCTTGGACTTGGGTGACTGTTTCCTTTCCTGTGTTAGGGGAAATTTCAACTAAAATATCTTCAAATATTTTATCAGGCCCTTCCTCTTTTTCTTCTTCTGGGACCCCTATAATCAAATATTGGTGTGTTTAATGTTATCCTAGAGCTCTCTCAGACTTTCTTTACTAGTGTATTTTTATTTCAGAATTTTTGTTATCTGTTTATTTTTTAAATCATCTCTTTATTAATCATTTCTTGTGTGATCTCTGTTGCCTGTGTTCTCTTTCTGAGATTTTCAATCATCTTTAGTATCATTACTCTGAATTCTTTTTAGGTAGATTGCCTATCTCTTCTTTCTTCAGTTGTTCTTGTGGGTTTTTATCTTGTTTCTTTGTCTGCAATATATTTCTCTGTCATCTCATTTTGTCTAACTTTCTGTGTTTGTCTAACTTTCTGTATTTTGTCTCCTTTCTGCAGGCTGGAGGATCATAGTTCCTGTTGCTTCTGGTGTCTGATTTCTGGTGGGTGAGGTTGATCCTGGGGCTTACGTAGTTTTCCTGGTAGGAGGGTCAGGAACCTACTCTCTGGTGGGTGGAACTGTCTTGTCCTTCTGGTGGGCAGAGCCATGTCAAGGGGTATGTTTGGAGGTGGCTGTGAGCTCCGTTTGAATTCAGGCAGTCTGTCTTCTGATAGATGAGGCTGTGTTTCTAACTTGTTGATTGTTTGACCTGAGGCTTTCCAGCACCGGAGCTTGCAGGTTGTTTGGTGGACTGGGTCTTGGTGCTGAAATGGGGACTTATGGGAGAGCTTACTCTGATCAGCATTCCCTGGGACCTCTGATTAGCAGTGTCTTTGCCTCCATAGTCAACTAGAATAGACCTTTATCTCCTCAGGAGACCCCTCAAGCCCTCTGATGGGTCTTTCCCAGGCTTCTATAGAGGTACTGCTTTGTTCTGGGTCCTAGTGCATGTGAGACATTGTGTGCACCCTCTTAAGAGTGGTGTTTCTGTTTCCCCCATCCCTGTGGAGCTCCTATACTCAAGCCCTGCTGGGTTTCAAGGCAAAGTGCTCTGAGGCTTTTACTTTCAATGCCAGACTCTCAGACTGTCTTGGAGGGTTATTTTTTATGTGGAAGCATCTCTTTGTAGCCTGTGTGGGTTTAATTTTTTTTTTTTTTTTGGCTACAAGGGCTGTTTTTAGGTTTCCCTGGTGGCTTAGTTGGTAAAGAATCTGACTGCAATGTAGGAGGCACAAGAGACATGGGTTTGATCCCTAGGCAGGAAAGATCTCCTGAAGAAGGAAATGGCAACCTGTTCCAGTATTCTGGCTTGGAAAATTCCATGGACAGAGGAGCCTGGCAGGCTACAATCCATGGAGTCATAAAGAGTCAGACACAGCTGAGAAAATGAGCACACACACAGGGATGTTTTTATTATGAATGATTGCCACCTCCTTCCTCAGTGTATGCTAGCCATTATCCTCCTGATAGGAGGTATGACCGGTGTTGTGGTAACCAGAACCAGCACTGAATACTGAACAGGGCACCCCTTTTGCTCTGATGGTATCACTGCCAAGTCAGGGGTGGAGTCTGCTCCCTAGTTGTTGGAATAGAGGCCCCCAGATCTGTTTCTTAGCTGTGTTTCTGATCTGGAGTACAAGGTAGGTGGGATTGGAGCACTACCAATGGGAGGGAAGCCACTGAGTATTCCTCTTCTGGAGCTATTCACCTGTGGGTGTGCTCTGTTGTGTCACTCTCCACCTGTTGTTTGAACTCCTAGATCACACTGTTCTTGGCACTTCTCTCAGTCCCACCTTAACCATGGGTATGCCAGCAATTGACCCTGATGTGTCTCAGGCATTGTTTTTAGTAGGCTACCAGCATAGATCCACTGAAGTCAGGTCCCATGATTATAGTAAGTCATGGATCTGGACCCATTGTGGGCAGTGTGGGGGAAGCTCAGACTCTGGCCTGGTCCAACTGCTGTCTGTACATGTCCATAAATCTACAGCTGCTAAAGCTAGACCTATCTTGACTATAGGAGTACTTGTCCCTTTAGATGTTCTGCAGGCACGGAGTTTACAAAGCTGATCATGGAGGTGTCAATCCACGGTTTGCTTAGCTGTAAGAAGAGATTTCAGCTTTTCTTCCTTAGTTGTATTTTCCCTTGGGTCTCAACTGTGGTTTTAGTCCCACCTCTGCATGTGGATCACCCATAGGGGTCTGCTCCCAAGGCTGTCCTAGAACACATGAGTCTGCCCCAGAAAGAAGAGGGCACAGAGGAGGTGGAGGTCAGGGGTGTGAGATAGCCTGCCCCAGTGGGCTGCACTAAGTGTGTGGTTAGGTATGGAGAAATGAAGAAACTCTGACATCTGTAAGGGGAGGGGACTGGCCCCAGAGGGCATGGAGGCTTGGAGTGCCTGAAAAATAGGACTAGGGAAAAGGGCCTGCAACAAAAAGCAGGTAAATAGATGTCTGACAAACTCCCCTGCAATTTATATTGAGTAAGTATAACAAATATACTTTAGTATATATACTACATATACTTAGGAGCCATATGTTTAAGAGCACTGATTCTGAATTCTTGCAGTACAAGTCTATGTCTCAAAAAATGTCTTCCTGTTAAATGAATGCATATGGGTTTCTGAAGTCCCTATGGTCTTTGTTAATGTCCTCATTTTGTTCTGAAGATGAAAGTTACAACAGTAATGTATTATTAATGTTCTCAGTGTTTTGACCTATTGACAAATCTTCACTTTGTTTCTACTATCAGTTGCTGCTGTAACACCAAGCCCCAAATCAAAGCTATCCATCATAACCCAGAGTGGACCCCAATCAATGCCAGTAAATTTTAAAAGGCAGCAGCTATGGTACAAGATTATTAATTTTTAAACAGAAAAATAATGCAATACAAAACTGTAGCCCCTAGGGCCATTGTTAACAGTATTCACATTATGGTGCTTTATTTACAAAAAAAAAAAAATCATTACATTCCCTTAAACATGAATTTGTTTTCATTAGAAATAAATACTACTAACTATATTTTCCATCAATCAACAGATGTTTATAGAAATCCAGCTATGTGTAAGATGAACTAGGCATCTAGTGTGTACTGGAAGGTGTAGAAACACAAAAGAATGCAATTTTTTACAAAGAGAAAACCTGGGGATTAAAAAAAGTTGACTTTAGAAAAGAGATGATATAATTACCAAATGGTGTATATAGACAATGAACACTGTAGTCTCTACAAGAGAGAAAGATTGGTCACAGGTCAGGGAAGGATTCAGTTGACCCATAGCCTGAACTTGGTGCTGGAAGATGATCAGATTTGGAATGGCATCACATTAAGAATGGCATCACAAGCAAAGTTGGTGACATGAACAAAAGATAAAAGCAGGGCTATGTAAAGAATGATTATCAGACATTGAGGAAACTGGTCTGATGCGAGTGCAAGGATCATAAATAGGAATGTGGAGATGACCTGATAAATATAATTTTAGAAGAAATAGTGAAAAGTCTCCAACTTCAGACTATCTAGCAGGAGATACTGTCTGGATTTGTGTTCAATATCAGGAGGAATCATGGTCATGAATATTTTAACCTTTGTGTTTCATCTGGCTTTTACCATCTGTCTCTCCTTTTTAGTCCATCATCAGTATAAAAGCTGCCTCCACCAAACACATATTAAAAAAATGAAGTAAATAAATTAGTAGTTCTGGATAAACCATCAACCATATGGTCAAAGTACCTTGGTTTGGGGAATATGTATTTGATTAAGTGTTTAAAAATGACATCTGGACAAGCAGCAAAAACTCACAAAGGAATGGCAGGGGATACTGGCCATGGTGAAGACTGAGTCCAACAGTTTTAAGCATTTAAATAGTAGGTTATTAAGTATAATCTGCCAACAAATTACTTCATTCAAATTTTCTCTTTCTGATTGTTCCAAGTTCAGACTGTTGTTATGCTTAGTACCTAAAGAGCCCAGCTTATAATGCTTCTATAAAACCCAAGAAATATTCAGGATTTAATCTAAAATATCTTCTCTATTCATCTTAATTATAGAGCAACTGTAGATAATGGACTTTTTTTTTTAGTCTCAAATACCTAGACTTTTTTAAACCATACTTTTAAAAGAAAAGGTAAAACATATGAAAATACACAAGCTATTTAGTATTTTTGTTAAATTTTATCCAATTATTAAAAGTTACTTTCCATTTAGAGTTATTACAAAATATTGGTTATATACCCATTGTTGTATAATATATACTTGAGCCTATCTTATATCATAATTTGTACCTTCAATTCATCCACCTGTATTTACCCCTTCCCCACCCCCCCCTCAAAAAAACTAGTAACCACTAGTCTTTTCTTCATAAACTAGTGTCTTACACTTTTCTGTATACAAGTCTTTGCCTTTTTAGATAGGTTTATTCCTAGGTATTTTATTCTTTTTGTTACAGTGGTGAATGGGATTGTTTCCTTCATTTCTCTTTCTGATTTTTCATTGTTACTGTATAGAAATGCAAAGGATTTCTGTGTATTCATTTTGTATCTTGCAACTTTACTAAATTTATTGATTAGCTCTAGTAATCTTCTGGTGATTTTTTTAAGGCTTTCTATGTATCTTGTCATCTGGAAACAGTGAGAGTTTTACTTATTTTCCAACCTGGATTCCTTTTATTTCTTTTTCTTCTCTGATTGCTGTAGCAAGGATTTCCAGAACTATGTTGAATAATAGTGGTGAAAGTGGACCCCATTGTCTTCTTCCTGATCTTAGTGGGAATGCTTTCAGTTTTCCACAATTGAGAATAATGTTTGCTGTAGGCTTATCATATATGGCCTTTACCATGTTGAGGTAGGTTCCTTCTATGCCCATTTTTTTAAGAGTTTTAATCATAAATGGGTGCTGAATTTTGTCAAAGGCTTTTTCTGCATCTATTAAGATTATCTTATGGTTTTTTATCTTTCAGTTTGTTAATATGGTGTACCACTTTGATTGATTTGCATATATTGAAGAATCCTTGCACCAAGTTGGAATAAACCCGACTTGATCATGGTATATGAGCTTTTTGATGTGTTGCTAAATTCTGTTTGCTAAAATTTTGTTGAGGATTTTTGCATCTATGTTCATCAGTGATATTGGCCTGTAGTTTTCTTTTTTGTGTGTTGTCTTTGTCTGGTTTTGGTATCAGGGTGATGGTGGCCCTGTAGAGTAAATTTGAAAGTGTTCCTTCTGCTGCAATTTTTTGAGAGTTTTAGGAGGATAGGCATTAGCTCTTTTCTAAATGTTTGATAGAATTCTTCTGTGAAGCCATCTGGTCCTGGGCTTTTGTTTTTTTGGGGAGCTTTTTGATCACAGCTTCAATTTCAGTGCTTGTAATTGGGTTATTCATAATTTCTATTTCTTTCTGGTTCAGTCTTGGAAGATTGAACTTTTCTAAGAATTTGTCCGTTCTTCCAGGTTATCCATTTTATTGCCATATAGTTGTTCATAATAGTCTCTTATTATGTCTTTTATTAAAACTAAACATTCAGAAAACTAAGATCATGGCATCTGGTCCCATCACTTCATGACAAATAGATGGGGAAACAGTGACAGACTTTATTTTGGGGGGCTCCAAAATCACTGCAGATGGTGACCACAGCCGTGAAATTAAAAGACGCTCGCTCCTTGGAAGAAAAGCTATGACCAACCTAGACAACATATTAAAAAGCAGAGACAATACTTTGCCAACAAAAGTCCATCTAGTCAAAGCTATGGCTTTTCCAGTAGTCATGTATGGATGTGAGAGGGAAATCAGTCTTGAATATTCATTGGAGGGGCTGTTGTTGAAGCTGAAGCTCCAGAACTTTGGCCACCTGATGCGATGAACTGACTCATTTGAAAAGACCCTGATGCTGGGAAAGATTGAAGGTGGGAGGAGAAGGGGATGACAGAGGATGAGATGGTTGGATGGCATCACCAACTCAATCGACATGAGTTTGAGTAAGCTCCAGGAGTTGGTGATGGACAGGGGAGCGTGGCATACTGCAGTCCGTGGGTTGCAAACAGACCCAACTGAGCGACTGAACAGAATTGAATAGTCTCCTATAATCCTTGTATTTCTGCATTGTCTGTTGTAACCTCTCCTTTTTCATTTCTACTTTTGTTGACTTGATTCTTCTTTTTTTCTTGATGAGTCTAGTCAAAGGTTTGTCAATTTTGTTTTTCTTCTCAAAGAACCAGCATGTAGTTTTATTAATCTTGACTACTGTTTCTTTCATTTCTTTTTCATTTATTTCTGCTCGGAGCTTTATGATTTCTTTCCTTCTACTAATTTTTGAGTTATTTTGGTTCTTCTTTTTCCAGTTGTTTTAGGTGTAAAGTTAGGTTGTCCACTTGGTGTTTTTCTTGTTTCTTGAGGTAGGATTGTATGTCTATAAGCTTCCCTCTTAGAACTGCATCCCATAGGTTTTGAGTTGTGTTTTCACTGTCATTTGTTTCTAGAAATTTTTTTGATTTCCCTTTTGATTTCTTCAATAACCTGTTGTTTAATCTCCATGCATTTGTGTTTTTCTTACAGTTTTTTTCTTGTAACTTATATCTAGTCTCATAGTGTTGTGGTCAGAAAAGATGCTTAATATGATTTCAGTTTTCTTAAATTTACTGAGATTTGATCTGTGACCCAAGATGTGGTCTATCCTGAAGAATGTTCCATGTGCACTTGAGAAGGTGTATTCTTCTGCATTTGGATGGAATGTCCTGAAGATATCAATGAGATCCATCTCATCTAATGTATCATTTAAGACTTGTGTTTCCTTATTAATTTTCTGTTTTGATGCTCTGTCCATTGGTGTGAGTGGGGTGTTAAAGTCTCCTACTATCGTTGTGTTACTGTCAATGTCTCCTTTTATGTCTGTTAGTGTCTGTCTTACATATTGAGGTGCTCCTGTGTTGGGTTCATTGATACTTAACCATTGTTATGTCTTCCTCTTGTGATTGATCCTTTGATCATTATGTAGTTTCCTTCCTTATCTCTTGTAATCTTCTTTATTTTAAGGTCTATTTTGTCTGATATGAGGATTGCTACTCCAGCTTTCTTTTGTTTCCCATTTGCATGGAATAAATTTTTCCATCCTCTCAGTCTATATGTGTCTTCAGGTCTGAAGTGGGTTTCTGCTAGACAGCATATATATGGGTCTTATTTTTGTATCCATTGAGCCAGTCTGTGTCTTTTGGTTGGAGCATTTAATCTGTTTACATTTAAAGTAATTATTGATGTATATGTTCCTATCACCATTTTATAAATTGTTTGGGGCTGATTTTGTAGATCTTTTTCTTCTCTTATATTTCTTGACTATATAAGTCCCTTTAAAATTTTTTGTAAAGCTGGTGGTGGTACTGAATTCTCTTCACTTTTGCTTATCTGAAAAGCTTTTGATTTCTCCATCAATTTTGAATGAGATCTTTCTGGGTATAGTAATCTTAGTTGTAGATTTTCCCTTACAGTACTTTAGATACATCCTGCCATTCCCTTCTGGCCTGCAGAGTTTCTGCTGAAAGATTAGCTGTTAAGCATGTGGGGTTTCCCTTGTATGTTACTTGTTGCTTCTCTCTTGCTGCTTTTAATATTCTTTCTTTGTATTTAGTCTTTGTTAGTTTGATTTGTATGTGTCTTGGCATGTTTCTGCTGGGGTTTATCCTATATGGGACTCTTTGTGCCTCTTGGACTTGATTGACTATTTCTTTTTCCATGTTGGGGAAATTTTCAACTCTAATCGCTTCAAAAAATTTCTCATACCCTTTCTTTTTCTCTGCTTCTTCTGTGACCCCTATAATTCGAATGTTGGTGCATTTGATATTGTCCCAGAGGTCTCTCAGACTAACCTAAATTCCTTTCATTCTTTTTACTTTATTCTGCTCTTCAGAAGTTATTTCCACCATTTTATCTTCCAGCTCACTGCTTCGTTCTTCTGCTTCAGATATTCTGTTTTGATTCCTTCTAGCATATTTTTAATTTCAGTAATTGTGCTGTTTGTCTCTGTATGTTTATTCTTTAATTCTTCTAGTTCTTTGTTAATTGATTCTTGCATTTTCTCCATTCTGTTTTCAAGGTTTTTGATCATCTTTACTATCAGTATTCTGAATTCTTTTTCCAGTAGTTTGCCTATTTCCTCTTCATTTGTTTGGACTTCTGTGTTTCTAGTTTGTTCCTTCATTTGTGTAGTATTTCTCTGCCTTTTCATTATTTTCTTTTAACTTATTGTGTTTGAGGTCTCCCTTTCCCAGGCTTCAAGGTTGAATCCTTTCTTCCTTTTGGTTTCTGCCCTCCTAAGGTTGGTCCAGTGGTTTGTGTAATTTTGTATAGTGAAATTTGTGCTGAGTTTTTTTGTTTGTTTGTTTTTCCCCTGATGAGCAAGGCTGAGTGAGGTGGTAATCCTGTATGCTGATGATTGGGTTTATATTTTTGTTTTGTTTGTTTAGATGAGGCATCCTGCACAGAGTGCTACTGGTGGTGTTACATGCCGGGTTGTGTATTCAAGTGGCTTCTTTGTATGAGTTCTCACTATTTGATACTCCCTAGGGTAATTCTCTGGTAGTCTAGGGTCTTGGAGTCAGTGCTCCCACTCCAAAGTCTCAGGGCTTGATCTCAAGACACTCTGTGCTATCGTCACAAATCGCAGCCTGGCAACGTGGTTAGTTCTCCTCTGCTAACCCCTCCCAGTTGAGTTTTTGAAGTGGCCCAGACTCCTTTTCTCCCTGGCTGTAGAGTGCTCCCAGGGATCCCTCAGGCAGCCTCCATATGCCCCTTCTCTCCAGCTTCTCTTAGGCCTTAGTTTTGTCATTTGTGTTCTTGGGATAATAGCACTGGGCTTGCTTTCCTGAGTAGCTGTGAGGATCAAATAAATAACATGAATTCTTTTAAAAATCTACAAATTTAATTACTACTAACCTAGAAAGTAAGTTATTTGGCACATCCTATTCCAGAGGCATTCTGATTAATTGGTATGATTCCATGCACCCTATCTCTACTTTCTGCTGCCATCTTCCTTGTGTCATCATATCTCTGAACAGACATAACCATTAATTTTGGAATCATACATAATTTCTAATCCATATAACATTCATATTTCTGTGTGTTGTTCTCTACTCTGCTTTCGTATTTCTTACGGTTGAAGTCAGTCAGTTCTTTCATGCCATATCTAAATCTGTATGCAAGTGTGAGGAAAAGATAAAGTTATGGAAGTAGAGGAGAAAGGGAAAAACTCCTCACAGGTAAGTCTACAAAAACAAGAGCTGAATGCTTCTAAGTATTTCTTGCTGGAAGGTAATAAATGTATTCTATATACCTCTATATGCCAGGCACTAAATTAGCCACAAATTAGATGACAGAGTCTAAGTTTTAGCTCAAAAAGCCACTAGTCTGAGATGTATAAAATTATTTTTCTATTTAGATCTTGGAATTTGAAATGATGTAATCATCTTAAAGGCTATTTTAGAGTTGATATCTTTAATGGAGATCATCCAAGGTTTGTTAGTTGTTAAAATACTAGGTTGGTAAGGCCAGTGATCTCAACTGAAAATTTGAAGCTTTCTTCCAAGTATCACCACAGACTTTGGTCTCAGCCTTGGGAAACACCCTTCTAAGATTGCCTCACCTGGACCTTTTCCTTGGTATGGGCAGTCAGATATATAATAAAGACTTCTATGAAAACTAAAGAAAAGCAAAGGTTACTGGTTGAAGCAAACTGAAACCCAGATTGAGTCCTACAGTCAGTCAGTAGACGTGAAAAGATATATAGATGTTGGTGTTGAAGCACCTTTTGCAGTTTGAATGTTTCTGATGATCTCAATGGGCTTCTCAGGGGGCTCAGTGCTAAAGAATCTGCCTGCAGTGCAGGAGACGCAGGTTCAGTTCCTGGGTCAGGAAGATCCCTGTCGAAGGAAATGGCAAACCACTCCAGTATTCTTTCTTGCCCGGGAAATCCCATGGACATGATCAATGGGTGTTCAGATAAGCTTTCTGAGTGGCCCACGCAGCATTAGGCAATGACAGACTGTGTAATTGAACTGTTATGGTGATTTCACTCTCTAAAGATTACATCAAGTTGTTCCTATTCAATTTGCAGGGTTTGGGGGGGCGGAGGGGGAGAGGGCAACTTGTTCTCAGTGAGGTGGCCAAAGTACTGGAGTTTCAGAATATTCACTTGTTCTCAGTGAGGTGGCCAAAGTACTGGAGTTTCAGAATATTCACTAGCAGTTTCTAAATTCTGGAGGGGTCATGTAGGGAAGAAAATGTAATTATTTAATCTTTGTTCACAAAAGTATACTTTTACCAAATTAAAACATTAAAAAGTAAGCCATGGTTTAAGGAAAAAAGCATAAAATTATATAATCTTCCTCATTAGTCCATTCAGTCTGAGGTACTTAGAAATGACTTGGACAAGTCAAGAATTATGAATCTCACTGAAGATGAAGCACTTTTATAAAAGCATCAGGGTAAAGCAATAGATGTCTGTAAATTACAAAAGCCTCTACAAAATAAAGGCTATATGTGACAAATCCATACCAACATCATACTCAATGGTGAAAGTTTCAAAGCTTTTCCTCTAAGATCAGGAACAAGACAAGGATGTCCAGCCTCATCACTTTTTAACAAGTACTATGTTATACTCCATGTATAGATGTTATAAAATATTGGCTATATTCCTATCCTGTACAATATATCCTTGTACCGTATTTTACATATAATAGTTTTTACCTCTTAATACCCTGTCCTTGGAGAAGGAAATTGCAACCCACTCCAGTGTTCTTGCCTGGAGAATCCCAGGGACAGAGGAGCCTGGAGGGCTGCTGTCTCTGGGGTCGCACAGAGTCAGACACGACTGAAGCGACTTAGCAGCAGCAGCAGCACCCTGTCCTTATTAAATCTTATGGGAACTTGGTTTGGTCCTTTCTTCTTTCAAACCATCCGTCATAACACTTTTACACTGATCTTTCAAAGTCTTACTGGTTTCTTTGAACTACTCTATCCTCGACTTCCCTTGTGGCTCAGCTGGTAAAGAATTCTCCTGCAATGCAGGAGACCTGGGTCCGATCCCTGGGCTGGTAAGATCCCCTGGAGAAGGTTAAGGTTTCCCACTCCAGTATTCTGGCCTGGAGAATTCCATGAACTGTGTAGTCCATGGGTTCGCAGAGTTGGAAACGACTGAGTGACTTTCACTTCCACTTTTCACACTGTCCTCACACTCTGTTCATTCAATCCTGACTTCTAATGCCTTAATAAAGGTTTCTCAGTTACTCCTACCCATATTGAGTGATTCCTTTTCTCAATTTCTACAGAAATTGGCTTTCAGGACACACACTTTAATACAATGAACAGTTTTCATATGACTGAGTGACTGACTTCACTTTCACTTTTCACTTTCATGCACTGAAGAAGGAAATGGCAACCCACTCGTGTTCTTGCCTGAAGAATCCCAGGGATGGGGGAGCCTTGTGGGCTGCCATCTATGGGGTTGCACAGAGTCAGACACAACTGAAGCGACTTAGCAGCAGCAGCAGCTACTCATATTGTGAATTCCTTCATGCAAAAATGCACTTATTTTACTATATTAATTTAGAGAAAGAAGAGTCATACAATTATTATTGATGATACTTAGCATACTACCAGGTACTATATAAGATTATTATAATGATATAGAGGAAGTACCTGTTAACCTTTAATTAGATAGAAACATGATTCATCACAACTCTCTGTATTTATTGGAAACTGTTGTATTTGCATTTTATATATATGTTATATATATTATATATATATATGCTATACATATTTATATAAGATTATTATAATGATATAGAGGAAGTGCCTGTTAACCTTTAATTAGATAGAAACATGATTCATCACAACTCTCTGTATTTATTGGAAACTGTTGTATTTGCATTATATATATATGTTATATATATATTATATATATGCTATACATATTTATAACCATCTATGACAAACTTCATACAAACTTGATTTTCATTTTAATAATTTTCAAAATAAGGATATCCAACATTTATTAAGCATTTGATAGCTTTCAAAGCAACCTGTGAAATTTTGAGCACTTTTATTTTAGATAATATTTACTAACAGTGTCTGTGGTGGATCAGGTGTGCAGTTCTTATAGACTGAACTGAATATAGAAAGCTCAGTTGCTGGCACATATAGGCTCTTAATATTTGTTGATGAATGAGAATGTTGCCTTATTTTTCTAACTTGAGTGTTTTGTTTCTTTAGGAGACTCTGTCCCTCAATTTAATGACTTAGACTTCACCTATCTTGTCTTACTTTTGATGGATTAAAACTAACCACATTAAGGAAAAAAAAAACAAAAAAAACCTATATCCACTAAGGTTTTATGAGAGAACACAGAAAATATGCCTGACTACATCATGTCAAACATTGTGGTTACACTGTAGAAATTAGCAACATCAATGCAGAATTATCCATGCAGTCCCTGGCATTAAGATGTAGCTAATGTCAAATCAAAGTAGCTAAGCATGATGGATGATAATAAAGGAGAGACTTGGGAGAAGCTGTTTATGAGTTGTTCTCAGAACTGCCTAAATAAAAAATAATACTCTCACATTGTCATATATTATACATCAAATGCACAGTCACCAATATTTGATAATTACCTGAATATATCAACCCACTTAGAGTTGTAAAATCTTCTCCCATCCTTGGGGGTGCTGCACGCTGTTGTATCATTTAAGAAGCTTTACACAGGAACACTTTAATATAGATTGCTGGTAAAAAAGTTTCAGCCCAAGACTGATGATTATTAACTTTCCTCTTTGTCCAACATATGCACTTGCATTTTGGAGACCCATCATATATATTGAGATAAAATTGATATTTTTTTTTATAAGAGCTGGGAAGTTGATTACAAAGACTCTCTTATCTGCAGTATACTCAACCGGGTTTCAGAAATATTGTCAGTCCTGCACACCATTTCATGTGGTTTCTATCCTTTCACTCTGTAGCACAAAAATTAGGTAATTACTTTTTTATTTTTTCATATGTTTACAAATTTTAAAAACAATAATGACTTTCAGGTTAGGCACCACCAGCAGTTAAGTAACCCCTTTTGAAAAGTCCATGGCTATACTTCAGGGCCTCTGTCAATTCAGTAGGTCATTCAGTTCAGTTCAGTTGCTCAGTTGTTTCTGACTCTTTGCCACCCCATGAATTGCAGCACAACTGGCCTCCCTGTCCATCATCAACTCCCGGAGTTTACCAAAACTCATGTCCATTGAATTGGTGATGCCACCTAGCCATCTCATCCTCTGTGGTCCCCTACTCCTTCTGTCCCCAATCCCTCCCAGCATCAGGGTCGTTTCCAATGAGTCAGCTCCTTGCATCAGGTGGCCAAAGTATTGGACTTTCAGCTTCAGCATCAGTCCTTCCAATGAATCTCCTTTAGGATGGACTGGTTGGATCTCCTTGCAGTCCAAGGGGACTGACTCTCAAGAGTCTTCTCCAACACCACAGTTCAAAAGCATCAATTCTTTGGTGCTCAGCTTTCTTCACAGTCCAACTCCTACATCCATACATGACCATTAGAAAAACCATAGCCTTAACCAGATGGACCTTTGTTGACAAAGTAATGTCTATGCTTTTTATTATTTTTTTTCATTTACTTCATTTTTAATATAAATTTATTTTAAGTGAAGGCTAATTACTTTACAATATTGTATTGGTTTTGTCATACATCAACATGAATCCGCCATGGGTGTACATGTGTTTCCCATCCTGAACCCCTCCTCCCACCTCCCTCCCCTTACCATCCCTCTGGGTCATCCCAGTGCACCAGCCCCAAGTATCCTGTATCATGCATAGATCCTGTACCGGCAATTTGTTTCATATATGATATACATGTTTCAATGTCATTCTCCCAAATCATCCCACCCTCGCCTTCTCCCACAGAGTCCAAAAGACTGTTCTATACATCTGTGTCTCTTTTGCTATCTCACATACAGGATTATCGTTACCATCTTTCTAAATTCCATATATATGCATTAGTATACTGTATTGGTGTTTTTCTTTCTGGCTTACTTTACTCTGTATAATAGGCTCCAGTTTCATCCACCTCATTACAACTGATTCAAATGCATTCTTTTTAATGGCTGAGTAATATTCCATTGTGTATATGTACCACAGCCTTCTTAACCATTCATCTGCTAATGGACATCTAGGTTGCTTCCATGTCCTGGATATTATAAACAGTTCTAGGTGAACATTGGGGTATACGTGTCTCTTTCAATACTGGTTTCCTCGGTGTGTATGCCCAGCAATGGGATTGCTGGGTCATAAGGCAGTGCTATTTCCAGTTTTTTAAGGAATCTCCACACTGTTCTCCATAGTGGCTATACTAGTTTGCATTCTGACCAACAGTGTAAGAGGGTTCCCTTTTCTCCACACCCTCTCCAGCATTTATTGCTTGTAGGCTTTTGTATAGCAGCCATTCTGACTGGTGTGAGATGGTACCTCATAGTGGTTTTGATTTGCATTTCTCTGATAATGAGTTATGTTGAGCATCTTTTCATGTGTTTGTTAGCCATCTGTATGTCTTCTTTGGAGAAATGTCTGTTTAGTTCTTTGGCCCATTTTTTGAGTGGGTCGTTTATTTTTCTGGAATTGAGCTGCAGGAGTTGCTTGTATATATATATATATATATTTTTTAACTTTACAATATTGTATTGGTTTTACCATATATCAACATTAATCCGCCACAAGTATACACGTGTTCCCCATCCTGGACCCTCCTCCCTCCTCCCTCCCTGTACTATCCCTCTGGGTCGTCCCAGTGCACCAGCCCCAAACATCCAGTATCATGTATCGAACCTGGACTGGCGACTCATTTCATATATGATATTATACATGTTTCAATGCCATTCTCCCAAATCATCCCACCCTCTCCGTCTCCCACAGAGTCCAAAATACTGTTCTATACATCAGTGTCTCTTTTGCTGTCTCGTAAAAGTTGGCTTAAAGCTCAACATTCAGAAAACGAAGATCATGGCATCTGGTCCCATCACTTCATGGGAAATAGATGGGGAAACAGTGGAAACAGTGTCAGACTTTATTTTCTTGGGCTCCAAAATCACTGCAGATGGTGACTGCAGCCATGAAATTAAAAGACGCTTACTCCTTGGAAGGAAAGTTATGACCAACCTAGATAGCATATTCAAAAGCAGAGACATTACTTTGCCAACAAAGGTCCATCTAGTCAAGGCTATGGTTTTTCCTGTGGTCATGTATGGATGTGAGAGTTGGACTGTGAAGAAGGCTGAGCCATAAAAATTGATGCTTTTGAACTGTGGTGTTGGAGAAGACTCTTGAGAGTCCCTTGGGCTGCAAGGAGATCTAACCAGTCCATTCTGAAGGAGATCAGCCCTGGGATTTCTTTGGAAGGAATGATGCTAAAGCTGAAACTCCAGTACTTTGGCCACCTCATGTGAAGAGTCGACTCATTGGAAAAGTCTCTGATGCTGGGAGGGATTGGGGGCAGGAGGAGAAGGGGACAACAGAGGATGAAATGGCTGGATGGCATCACTGACTCAATGGACGTGAGTCTGGGTGAACTCTGGGAGTTGGTGATGGACAGGGAGGCCTGGCGTGCTGTGATTCACAGGGTTGCAAAGAGTTGGACATGACTGAGCGACTGAACTGAACTGATACAGGGTTATTGTTACCATCTTTCTAAATTCCATATATATCCGTTAGTATACTGTATTGGTGTTTTTCTTTCTGGCTTACTTCACTCTGTATAATAGGCTCCAGTTTCATCCACCTCATTAGAACTGATTCAAATGTATTCTTTTTAATGGCTGAGTAATACTCCATTGTGTATATGTACCACAGCTTTCTTATCCATTCATCTGCTGATGGGCATCTAGGTTGCTTCCATGTCCTGGCTATTATAAACAGTGCTGCGATGAACATTGGGGTACATGTGTCTCTTTCCCTTCTGGTTTCCTCAGTGTGTATGCCCAGCAGTGGGATTGCTGGATCATAAGGCAGTTCTATTTCCAGTGTTTTAAGGAATCTCCACACTGTTCTCCATAGTGGCTGTACTAGTTTGCATTCCCACCAACAGTGTAAGAGGGTTCCCTTTTCTCCATACCCTCTCCAGCATTTATTGCTAGTAGACTTTTGTATAGCAGCCATTCTGACTGGCGTGAAATGGTACCTCATAGTGGTTTTGATTTGCATTTCTCTGATAATGAGTTAGGTTGAGCGTCTTTTCATGTGTTTGTTAGCCATCGGTATGTCTTCTTTGGAGAAATGTCTGTTAAGTTCTTTGGCCCATTGTTTGATTGGGTCATTTATCTTTCTGGAATTGAGCTGTAGGAGTTGCTTGTATATTTTTGAGATTAGTTGTTTGTCAGTTGCTTCATTTGCTATTATTTTCTCCCATTCTGAAGGCTGTCTTTTCACCTGGCTTATAGTTTCCTTTGTTCTGCAGAAGCTTTTAAGGTTAATTAGGTCCCATTTGTTTATTTTTGCTTTTATTTCCAATATTCTGGGAGGTGGGTCATAGAGGGTCCTGCTGTGAGGTATGTTGGAGAGTGTTTTGCCTATGTTCTCCTCTAGGAGTTTTATAGTTTCTGGTCTTAAGTTTAGGCTTTTAATCCATTTTGAGTTTATTTTTGTGTATGGTGTTAGAAAGTGTTCTAGTTTCATTCTTTTACAAGTGGTTGACCAGATTTCTCAGCACCACTTGTTAAAGAGATTGTCTTTAATCCATTGTATATTCTTGCCTCCTTTGTCAAAGATAAGGTGTCCATAGGTGCGTGGGTTTATCTCTGGGCTTTCTATTTTGTTCCATTGATCTATATTTTTGTCTTTGTGCCAGTACCATACTGTCTTGAAGACTGTCGCTTTGTAGTAGAGCCTGAAGTCAGGCAGGTTGATTCCTCCAGTTCCATTCTTCTTTCTCAAGATTTCTTTGGCTATTCACGGTTTTTTGTATTTCCATACAAATTGTGAAATTATTTGTTCTAGCTCTGTGAAGAATACCGTTGGTAGCTTGATAGGGATTGTATTGAGCCTGTAAATTGCTTTGGGTAGTGTACTCATTTTCACTATATTGATTCTTCCAATCCATGAACATGGTATATTTCTCCATCTATTAGTGTCCTCTTTGATTCCTTTCACCAGCGTTTTATACTTTTCTATATATAGGTCTTTAGTTTCTTTAGGTAGACATATTCCTAAGTATTTTATTCTTTTCGTTGCAATGGTAATGGAATTGTTTCCTTAATTTCTCTTTCTATTTTCTCATTATTAGTGTATAGGAATGCAAGGGATTTCCATGTATTGATTTTGTATCCTGCAACTTTACTATATTCACTGATTAGTTCTAGTAATTTTCTGGTGGAGTCTTTAGGGTTTTCTATGTAGAGGATCATGTCATCTGCAAACAGTGAGTTTTACTTCTTCTTTTCCAATTTGGATTCCTTTTATTTCTTTTTCTGCTCTGATTGCTGTGGCCAAAACTTCCAAAACTATGTTGAATAGTAGTGGTGAGAGTGGGCACCCTTGTCTTGTTCCTGACTTTAGAGGAAATGCTTTCAATTTTTCACCATTGAGGATAATGTTTGCTGTGGGTTTGTCATATATAGCTTTTATTATGTTGAGGTATGTTCCTTCTATTCCTGCTTTCTGGAGGGTTTTTATCATAAATGGATGTTGAATTTTGTCACAGGCTTTCTCTGCATCTATTGAGATAATCATATGGTTTTTATTTTTCAATTTGTTAATGTGGTGTATTACATTGATGGATTTGCAGATATTGAAGAATCCTTGCATCCCTGGCATAAAGCCCACTTGGTCATGGTGTATGATCTTTTTAATGTGTTGTTGGATTCTGATTGCTAGAATTTTGTTAAGGATTTTTGCATCTATGTTCATCAGTAATATTGGCCTGTAGTTTTATTTTTTTGTGGCATCTTTGTCAGGTTTTGGTATTAGGGTGATGGTGGCCTCATAGAATGAGTTTGGACGTTTACCTTCCTCTGCAGTTCTTGTATATTTTTGAGATTAGTTTTTTGTCAGTTGCTTCATTTGCTATTATTTTCTCCCATTCTGAAGGCTGTCTTTTCACCCTGCTTATAGTTTCCTTTGTTGTGCAGAATCTTTTAATTTTAATTAGGTCCCATTTGTTTATTTTTGCTTTTATTTCCAATATTCTGGGAGGTGGGTCATGTCTCTGCTTTTGAATATGCTATCTAGATTGGTAGCATATTCATCTATTTCCCATGAAGTGATGGGACCAGATGCCATGATCTTTGTTTTCTGAATGTTGAGCCTTAAGCCAACTTTTTCACTCTCCTCTTTCACTTTCATCAAAACACTATTTCCATTGGACATCATGGCCTCAATGGAGAAAGTGGGCTTTTGGTGCATTCTCCATCAAATATTTGAGATTAACTTTTGAGCTTATATCTTGATCAATAACTTGAGATACATTTACATTTGATATCATGACATTCCAAAATTTCTAAAGTCACTGAAGCTCTCATCTAGCCATTAGTTAAATGTCATGTGTCTATTGATAGATTCATTGATACAGATCTATCAGTTTACCCATGTATCAGTTGTTTCTATGATTTCTTCTTCCACATAAATTAAATCGGACTGTTTGTATAAAAGTTTTGGAGATAGATGTTTTTAAAGTCATTATCTTAGTCTGCTCAGGCTATCATAACAAAATACCACAGACTTAAACAACAGAAATTTATTTTCTCATAGTTCTGGAGCCTGGAAGTCTGAGATCAGAGTAGCAGCATAGTTGGGTTCTGGTGAGAATTCTTTTATAGGCTTATAGATGGTAGCCTTCTTACTAAGACCCCACATGGAGACAGAAAAACAGTCCTTTCTTGACTCTTCTCATAAGGACAATAATCCTATTGTATCAAGACCCCACCCTTATGCTCTTAATTACATTTTTGTAGGCTTTATCTCCAAATATAGTCACACCAGGGACTAGGACTTCAACATATAAATTGGGAGAGCACAGTTCAGTCCATAGAAGTCCATTATAGTTTTTGCAGTTTAAAATGTTCATTTATAAGTATGAGAAAAATATCCACAAATAGCACTCTGAAGAAAGTTAAATTTTCTTCTCACATACTGAGAAGAAAATCTGTTGGTTAGAGGACAGCTCTGCTTTATGTTTATGACAATTACATTTTTGTTATAATACATAAAAATATAATCATTTTCCACAGTAACGTAATTGTTCTATTGGCAAACTTGCTTCATAATATTATTTATGACTTGCTTCTATCAGGTCCTCCATATGTAAATTTTAAATGCACAAGTGAATATCAGGGAGACTTTGAAGATGCATGTTACATATAAAATTACATTAAGTTTATGTAGGAAGGGGTAAGCATATCATTTTAATTGGATGTGTACAACTATCTGTCTATCTGTCTATATCTGGAGCATATTTGTACAGATAAATTATGTCAAAATGTGCCCTGAAATTCATAAATTACACCACCCACCATGGTGAAGAATTTGGTATAAATATATCAGAGTTTAAGAAAAATGATTTTTATAAATTCCAGGATAAAAAGTTATAAAGTTAATACTTGTGATATGTCAAAAAAAATTGTACAATTTTTCAAACTGTTACCCATAGTGTCTTAAAAATGGCACTTGAATTATAAAAAATATAGCCAATTGATTTATAAATAAGTTGAGATGTATTTAAAATTGACAGTTATGAGTGCCTTGTACTCTATCCTGCTATTTAGTAGATGTTATCTAATAAATAGTGACAGTATCATAGAGACAAAAGATTCACATAGGCCTGAATGTGAATTCTGGGTCTACCAGTTGATTTGCCCTATGATCCTGGACTCCTCACTTAATTTTTTTGTCTCAATTTCTTTACACACAAAATGTTTGTTAATTTTAAAAAAGCCATAGAGTAGATTAATCTTTTTAAAATATGTTTTAAGTGCCTAAGATTGTGCTTTGCACATAGGAGGTACTGGATATATGTTAGTTCCCTTTTTACTCTCTTTCTGTTACTGTCATGGTATAAATGAAAACATTTAGGTCATCCACCATGCTCACATACACAACAAGGTCAGACCACCTAAGCCTATGGCCATAGAAATAGATACAACTATCTGGAAGGTATAGATCCTGTCGACAAAAAATCAGTTGATTTACTAAGTGGAAAACTTTATTTGAGCCAAATTTGAGGATTATGACCCAGGAAAAGCATCTCAGAAAGCTCTGAGAACTGTTCGGCCTGTTAGAAGTCAAATAGTTATATAAGCTTTTTGAGACAGAGGACTGTATGTTAAGTGATGTATTATTAACAGTTTACATACTTCAGATCTAAGAAGCCCCTCACAAAGTAAAAATGGAAAGCTATGTTTTAAGGAATTGTCTTGCTAGTGCTAGGAGAAGGTTGCTCCTTCTGGGTGAGCAGGTATGTTTGCTGATGGGGGAGGTTTGGTCAATGCACAGTGCAGATACACAAAGCATAGTAGTGAGGAGAGAGGAGGCCAAAAGGCAAAGACACATTTAAATATTTCTTGCCATCAAATATGAATTTTATTTCACAGTTTCCCCTTGTTGATCATTAATCATCCAGTAGAAAGCATTAAGTGATCAAATATTTGGCCATTGAAGCCAGGGTGGCTGCTTACCTGCGCTGGGGTCCATCAGTCTCATTTGCCTGGTTATCTCTCTCTTTTTTTTTTTGGGTGGGGGGAGGTTATGCAGAATGTTCAGCAAGGATTGACAGCCAATTCTAGTTTGTCCGATAAGGGACTTTTAAGCCAGTTCTCCTTGCATGTGCATTGGGTATGCCCATTATTCTATGAAGAATTATAGATGTGATCTTAAGTTTCAGGTTGTTTAGACATTCATTATCTTAGTGCAAGCAGGTGAAATTGTGAAAGTCAAATATATATATATATATATATATGTATGTATGTATATGTATGTTCTACAAACTAATTAAATTGATAGTAGGAGCAACATCATCATCATTTAAGATTAAGCCAAATTCTTCTGAACCAAACCATTTTCCTAGTATTTCTCCTAAACTGGAAGTGGATTGTTCAGAGCACAAATTTGACACTTCATTGGTCATGAGTTAACAAATTTTGTGGCCAAATTGTCATACCATTGGAAAACTGATAGGAGTGCTCATATTACAGATTACCCTAAGGTGACCTTGAGCCCAAGAGAAATCAATTACATATCTTCCTAGTCAACCTGGGGAGAGTTAGGGTCACAGACTTGTCCCATAAATCCATTGGATCTGCTTAGGAGCTATGCAATATTCAACATCTAATGAAAAGGAGTATTTATGGCCAGGTTCAAAACAGGCATCATTAATTGGTCAGAATCACTTTTAGTGATATTGGTGGTAACATTAGCATGCATAATGTTAAGGGATTTTTCTTTTAAAATAAAATGTCTAAGGACTATCCAGTTAGAGTCTTGGAGAGGATAAATCCACGAAGGCAACTGGACATAGGTGATTGGCCACAAACCCAACAATTAGATCGACTTTTGAAACTTTCATATGATTGAGCCCAAGAAATCCATTTAGCTTATAAGCAAAAATGTGAGAAATTGTCAAAGTAATCAGTATGCAGGCCTGCTAAGACATCTTGGGTCAGCTGTCTACTTTAGATATAGTTGTCTTCTTGTTAAACTCTGAAAGTATTGGTCTTAGTTGAAATCAGAAATAGGAATTGTGGTTCATTCAGGAGTGGCTATGTTCCCTCTCAGTTTTCTTTATCTGATGCCTTTCCCAGAATGCATTATTTCTTGGTTACAGGTCTTGGCACTTCTGATCTTCATCCAAAATTAGATTACTATGATAAACCTCAGAAACATACTTAGAGTGTCCTTTTAATGACTGAACTTTTACAAAAAGTTATCTGGGAAGTGCATCTTAGTCAGTAAATACAGACCTCAATTAACAAAACTAAACTTACTGTTCACTGAAACATAATTTCTTCTCTCTAAAATCACCTGCCTTTCTACCAAATATAGACAAATTAAGACTAATTTGTTTGCAAAATAAGTCTGGTTATTGGAAACTTTAAATTAGCTGTGCTGGAACTTTTTGTAAAGAATCTCAAATTTTAAAACCTCAAGGCCAGGAAACATATACCAAGAATGTATCATTGATTGTGCCTGTGATACCTATGGATTTGGGGGATGATTTGGGTGAATTCTTTTTTTTTTTCCCGGAGGTCCCCCAAATACCTTGATATTCCTACATCTGTTAGGAGGTGATCTATACCTGAGAAAACTGCTAGGAACCTGAGTTTCCAAATTCTGGAGGGATCAGGTAGAGAGAAAAGATAAATGGTTCAGTTTTACTTACAGAGGTATAATTTAAAGGTTTCCTTCAATCCAGAAAACACAGATTAAAAGCCAATAATATTTCAGACAAAAACTCCAAACTATAACCATACTCATACATTTGCTCAGTTCTATGTGACTAATCCTTGATAGTCTATTAACAGTCTTGTGAAGCCATCAAGGTTTCCATTAGAATTCTTTTATTTCTTAGCCAGTTCAGTGGTCTGATCTGAAAGTTATCAGACACCTGTACATTCTTGGCAAAATGTCCATGTTATGAATCTTATTTTTTTTAAATATAAATTTATTTATTTTAATTGGAGGCTAATTACTTTACAATATTGTAGTGGTTTTGCCATACATTGACATGAATCTTCCACAGGTGTACATGTTCCCCATCCTGAACCCCTCTCCCACCTCCCTCTCCATCCCATCCCTCTGGGTCATCCCAGCCCCGAGCACCCTGTATCATGCATCAAACCTGGACTGGCAATTTGTTTCACATATAATATACATGTTTCAATGCCATTCTCCCAAATCATCCCACCCTTGCCCTCTTCCACAAAGTCCAAAAGACTGTTCTATACATCTGTGTCTCTTTTGCTATCTCATGTACAGGGTTATCGTTACCATCTTTCTAAATTCCATATATATGCATTAGTATACTGTATTGGTGTTTTTCTTTCTGGCTTACTTCACTCTGTATAATACGCTCCAGTTTCATCCACCTCATTACAACTGGTTCAAATGTATTCTTTTTAATGGCTGAGTAATATTCCATTGTGTATACGTACCACAGCTTTCTTATCCATTCATCTTCTGATGGACATCTAGGTTGCTTCCATGTCCTGGCTATTACGAACAGTGCTGTGATGAACACTAGGGCAACACGTGTCTCTTTCAATTCTGGTTTCCTTGGTGTGTATGCCCAGCAGTGGGATTGCTGGGTCATAAGGCAGTTCTATTTCCAGTTTTTTAAGGAATCTCCACACTGTTCTCCATAGTGGCTATACTAGTTTGCATTCCCACCAACAGTGTAAGAGGGTTCCCTTTTCTCCATACCCTCTCCAGCATTTATTGCCTGTAGGCTTTTGTATAGCAGCCATTCTGACTGGTGTGAAATGGTACCTCACTGTGATTTTGATTTGCATTTCTCTGATAATGAGTGATGTTGAGTATCTTTTCATGTGTATGTTAGCCATCTGTATGTCTTTGGAAAAATGTCTGTTTAGTTCTTTGCCCATATTTTGATTGGGTCATTTATTTTTCTGAAATTGAGCTGCAGAGTTGCTTGTATATTTTTGAGATTAATTCTTTGTCCATTGCTTCATTTGCTATTATTTTCTCCCATTCTGAAGGCTGTCTTTTCACCTTGCTTATAGTTTCCTTTGATGTGCAAAAGCTTTTAATTTTAATTAGGTCCCATTTGTTTATTTTTGCTTTTACTTCCAATATTCTGGGAGGTGGGTCATAGAGGATCCTGCTGTGGTTTATGTCAGAGAGTGTTTTGCCTATGTTCTCCTCTAGGAGTTTTATAGTTTCTGGTCTTATGTTTAGATCTTTAATCCATTTTGAGTTTATTTTTGTGTATGGTGTTAGAAAGTGTTTTAGTTTCATTTTTTTACAAGTGGTTGACCAGTTTTTCCAGAAGCACTTGTTAAAGACATTGTCTTTTCTCTATTGTATATTCTAGCCTCCTTTGTTGAAATAAGGTGTCCTTAGGTACGTGGATTTATCTCTGGGCTTCCTATTTTGTTCCATTGATCTATATTTCTGTCTTTATGCCAGTACCACACTGTCTTGAAGACTGTAGTTTTGTAGTAGAGACTGAAGTCAGGCAGGTTGATTCCTCCCGTTCCATTCTTCTTTCTCAAGATTGCTTTGGCTATTCGAGGTTTTTTTGTATTTCCATCCAAATTGTGAAATTATTTGTTCTAGTTCTCTGAAAAATACCATTGGTAGCTTGATAGGGATTGCATTGAATCTATAGATTGCTTTGGGTAGTATACTCATTTTCACTATATTGATTCTTCCAATCCATGAACATGGTATATTTCTCCATCTATTTGTGTCCTCTTTGATTTATTTCACCAGTATTTTATACTTTTCTATATATAGGTCTTTTGTTTCTTTAGGTAGATATATTCCTAAGTATTTTATTCTTTTCGTTGCAATGGTGAATGGAATTGTTTCCCTAATTTCTCTTTCTATTTTATCATTGTTAGTGTATAGGAATGCAAGGGATTTCTGTGTGTTGATTTTATATCCTGCAACTTTACTATATTCATTTATTAGGTCTAGTAATTTTCTGGTGGAGACTTTAGGGTTTTCTATGTAGAGGATCATGTCATCTGCAAACAGTGAGAGTTTTACTTCTTCTTTTCCAATTTGGATTCCTTTTATTTCTTTTTCTGCTCTGATTGCTGTGGCCAAAACTTCCAAAACTATGTTGAATAGTAGTGGTGAGAGTGGGCACCCTTGTCTTGTTCCTGACTTTAGGGAAATGCTTTCAATTTTTCACCATTGAGAATAATGTTTGCTGTGGGTTTGTCATATATAGCTTTTATTATGTTGAGGTATGTTTCTTCTATTCCTGCTTTCTGGAGGGTTTTTATCATCATGGATGTTGAATTTTGTCAAAGGCTTTCTCTGCATCTATTGAGATAATCATATGTTGTTTTTTTTTTCAATTTGTTAATGTGGTGTATTACATTGATTGATTTGCAGATATTGAAGAATCCTTGCATCCCTGGCATAAAGCCCACTTAGTCATTGTATGATCTTTTTGATATGTTGTTGGATTCTGTTTGCTAGAATTTTGTTAAGGATTTTTGCATCTATGTTCATCAGTGATATTGACCTGTAGTTTTCTTTTTTTGTGGCATCTTTGTCAGGTTTTGGTATTAGGGTGATGGTGGCCTCATAGAATGAGTTTGGAAGTTTACCTTCCTCTGCAATTTTCTGGAAGAACTTGAGTAGGATAGGTGTTAGCTCTTCTCTAAATTTTTGGTAGAATTCAGCTGTGAAGCCGTCTGGTCCTGGGCTTTTGGTTGCTGGAAGATTTCTGATTACAGTTTCAATTTCCGTCCTTGTGATGGGTCTGTTAAGATTTTCTATTTCTTTCTGGTTCAGTTTTGGAAAATTGTACTTTTCTAAGTGTTTGTCCACTTCTTCCAAGTTGTCCATTTTATTGTCATATACTTGCTGATAGTAGTCTCATGATCCTTTGTATTTCTATGTTGTCTATTGTGATCTCTCCACTTTCATTTCTAATTTTGTTGATTTGATTCTTCTCCTTTTGTTTCTTGATGAGTCTGGCTAATGGTTTGTCAACTTTATTTATCTTCTCAAAGAGCCAACTTTTGGCTTTGTTGATTTTTGCTATTGTCTCTTGTTTCTTTTGCATTTATTTCTGCCCTAATTTTTAAGATTTCTTTCCTTCTACTAACCCTGGGGTTCCTCATTTCTTCCTTTTCTAGTTGCTTTAGGTGTAGAGTTAGGTTATTTATTCGACTTTTTTCTTGTTTCTTGAGGTAAGCCTGTATTGCTATGAACCTTCCCTTTTGCAGTGCTTCTACAGTGTCCAATAGGTTTTGGGTTGTTGTGTTTTCATTTTCATTCGTTTCTATGCATATTTTGATTTTTTTTTAATTTCTTCTGTGATTTGTTGGTTTTCAGCAGCGTGTTGTACTGCCTCCATATGTTGGCATTTTTAATAGTTTTTCTCCTGTAATTGAGATCTAATCTTACTGCATTGTGGTCAGAAAAGATGCTTGGAATGATTTCAATTTTTTTGAATTTACCAAGGCTAGATTTATGGCCCAGGATGTGATCTATCCTGGAGAAGCTTCCATGTACACTTGAGAAAAAGGTGAAAGTCATTATTTGGGGGTGAAATGTCCTATAGATATCAATTAGGTCTAACTGGTCTATTGTATCATTTATAGTTTGTGTTTCCTTGTTAATTTTCTGTTTGGTTGATCTATTCATAGGTGTGAATGGGGTATTCAAGTCTCCCACTATTAATGTGTTATTGTTAATTTCCCCTTTCATACGTGTTAGCATTTGTCTTACATATTGTTGTGGTCCTATGTTGCTGCTACTGCTGCTAAGTCGCTTCAGTCGTGTCCGACTCCAGAGACGGCAGCCCACCAGGCTTCCCCGTCCCTGGGATTCTCCAGGCAAGAACACTGGAGTGGGTTGCCATTTCCTTCTCCAATGCATGAAAGTGAAAGTGAAGTCGCTCAGTCATGTCCGACTCTAGCGACCCCATGGACTGCAGCCCACCAGGCTCCTCCATCCGTGGGATTTTCTAGGCAAAAGTACTGGAGTGGGGTGCCATTTATAATTGTTATATCTTCTTCTTGTATTGATCATTATGTAGTGTCCTTCTTTGTCTCTTTTCACAGCCTTTGTTTTAGTCTATTTTATCTGATATGAGTATTGCTACTCCTGCTTTTCTTGGTCTCTATTTGCATGGAATATCTTTTTCCAGCTCTTCACTTTCAGTCTGTATGTGTCCCTTGTTTCAATGTGGGTCTCTTGTAGACAACATATGTAGGAGTCTTGTTTTTGTATCCATTCAGCCAGTCCTTGTCTTTTGGTTGGGGCATTCAACCCATTTATGTTTAAGGTAATTATTGATAAATATGATCCCATTGCCATTTACTTTGTTGTTTGGGGTTCGAGTTTATACACCCTTTCTGTGTTTTCTGTCTAGAGAAGATCCTTTAGCATCTGTTGGAGAGCTGGGTTGGTGGTGCTGAATTCTCTCAGCTTTTACTTGTCTGTAAAGCTTTTGATTTCTCCTTCATATTTGAATGAGATCCTTGCTGGGTACAGTAATCTGGGCTGTATGATTTTTTCTTTCATCACTTTAAGTATGTCCTGCCATTCTCTTCTGGCCTGAAGAGTTTCTATTGAGAGATCAGCTGTTATCCTTATGGGAATCCCCTTGTATGTTATTTGTTGTTTTCCCCTTGCTGCTTTTAATATTTCTTCTTTGTGTTTAATCTTTGTTAATTTGATTAATATGTGTCTTGGGTTTATCCTGTTTGAGATTCTCTGGGTTTCTTGGACTTGGGTGATTATTTCCTTCCCCATTTTAGGGAAGTTTTCAACTATTATCTCCTTAAGTATTTTCTCATGGTCTTTCTTTTTGTCTTCTTCTTCTGGGACTCCTATGATTTGAATGTTGGGGCATTTAACATTGTCCCAGAGGTCTCTGAGTTTGTCTTCATTTCTTTTGATTCTTTTTTCCTCTCTGTTTCATTTATTTCTACCATTCTATCTTCTACCTCACTAATCCTATCTTCTGCCTCCATTATTCTACTCTTGGTTCCCTCCAAAGTGTTTTTGATATCATTTATTGCATTATTCATTATATATTTACTCATTTTTATTTCTTCTAGGTCCTTGTTAAACATTTCTTGTATCTTCTCGATCCTTGTCTCCAAGCTATTTATCTGTAACTCCATTTTGTTTTCTAGATTTTGGATCATTTTCACTATCATTATTCAGAATTCTTTATCAGGTAGATACCCTATCTCTTCCTCTTTGGTTTGGTTTGGTGGGCATTTATCCTGTTCCTCTACCTGCTGGGTATTTCTCTGCCTTTTCATCTTGTTTATATTGCTGTGTTTGAGATGGCCTTTCCATATTCTGGTAGTCTGTGTTTCCTCTTTATTGTGGAGGTTCCTCACTGTGGGTGGGGTTAGATGGGTGGCTTGTCAAGATTTCCTGGTTAGGGCAGCTTGTGTTGGTGTTCTGGTGGGTGGAGCTGGATTTCTTCTCTCTGGAGTGCAATGAAGTGTCCAGTAATGAGTTCTGAGATGTCAATGGGTTTGGTGTGACTTTGGGCAGCCTGTATATTGAAGCTCAGGCCTATGTTCCTGTGTTGCTAGAGATTTTGCATGGTATGTCTTTCTCTGGAACTTGTTGGCCCTTGGGTGTTGCTTGGATTCAGTGTAGGCATGAAGGTGTTTGATGAACTCCTATCGATTAATATTCCCTGGAGTTCTCTGGTGTTCTCAGGATTTGGACTTAAGCCTCCTGCCTCTGATTTTCAGTTTTATTCTTACAGTAGCCTCAAGACTTCTCCATCTATACAGCATCAATGATACAACGTCTAGGTTAATGATGAAAAATTTCTCCACAGTGAGGGACCCCCAGAGAGGTACACAGAGTTACATAGAGAAGAGAAGAGGGAGGAGGGAGATAGCGGTGACCAGGAGGAGAAAAGGGGGAATCAAAACAGGAGAAAGCAAACTAGCCAGTAATCACTTCCCTATGTGCTCTCCACAGTCTGGATCCCTCAGAGATGTTCACAGAGTTACACAGAGAAGAGAAGAGGGAGGAAGGAGACAGAGGTCGCCAGGAGGATAAAAGGGGGAATCAAAAGGAGAGAGATAGATCTAGCCAGTAATCAGTTCCCTAAGTGTTTTCCACAGCCTGGAGCACACAAAGAGATTCACAGAGTTGGGTAGAGAAGAGAAGGGGGAGGGAGGCAATAGAGGCAACCTGGTGGAGAAAAAGGAGAGTCCAAAGAGGGAGAGAGCAATCAAGTCAGTAATCTCACTCCTAAGTAAAAATGGGTACTGAAGATTGGGTTCTTAAAGGTACAAAATTGATAACAAATACCAAGAAGAAAGATTAAAAATCTAGAGTAGAGGTTAGATTCTCAAAAATACAATAAAAAAAAGTCACAAAAATTATAAAATATATATATATATGAAGTTTGCTTTAAAAATAGGGTCTTTTTTTTTTTTGCAAAGTAATAGTAGGTTATAAAACTGAAAATTAAAGGAGTAATAGAGGACTTAAAAATAAATTTTTAAAAATTAAAAAAATGATAATAGTAAAAAAAAATAAATCTAGGGCTTTCTCTGGAGCTGTTGTGGACAGTGTGGGGTCAGTTCATTTTCAGATCATTCCTCGATTCGGCTTATACTTCTCAAGATCTATAGGCCCCTTTCTACGTAGTAGTTGGTGCTAACTACAGGGTTTTAATCTATTGCACCTGTCACTTCCAAATCGGTTCCCTCAGTTTATTTTAGCTTCTGTTTGCTGGTCTTTTCAGTATCTAATTTCTGCCCTGACACAAGGGGGCGCTGGTGGTCACTTTTTTAGACTGGTTCAGTCTGCTGTGGGGAGGGAGGAACACTGCAAACAAATATCACTGGCATGTTAGGGGAGTGCTCACAGTGTCTCGACCACACTGGGTTTGCCCCCGCTCACAGCGTATGTGCTTTCCCAGTCTACACTGCTCAGGCTCTAGGTTGCTCTGGCTGGGAACTGTCTGAGGTGGGCCCTGAGTTGGATGCACTTCCCAGGTCTAAGGCGCTCAGCTTCTCGGGTACTCCCCAAAGGTGCAGGCTTGGTTGGGCCTGCATTTTGTGTCCTTCCCAGGTCCAAGCAGCTCAGGTGACCAGGGCGAGCACAGTCGCCCTCAGTTGGGGGCTGCATCTTATTGCCTCCCCCGTCCCAGCCGCTCAGTTTTCTGGGTGTACAATGGGCACGCCTTCTCAGGTGTGCTGTGTGTCTCTTCTGGGGAGCTGGCCTCTGGCTGCAACCCTCCCAGTGGATGTTGACCATCCAGAATCCCAAGAAATCTTGGTTAGCAATGAAGCCAGCTTGTAGTTTAGTAGCAGATGCCACTCTGGGGCCGAGATTGCCCCCTTCAAGCTCTGGCTGCCCCCGCCTGCCTGTCTTTGGCAGGGGATGGGCTGGTCCACACCCAGCTAGCTCTGCTCAGTCCTTTGTTCTGTGAGTGGGCCTGGCGGTATCTTAGGTTAGGGCTTTTTGCTTTTTCGCGGGATAGCTATCCCACAGTCTGGGTTGCTATCTCAAATTAGTTCCCTCAGATTGCCCTTGGGGCATTCAGGCCCAGTCCTTAACCCTAAGCAATGCAGCCTGTGCCTCCCTGTTCAGTCTCGGCTTGCTAGTGGCGATGCAATCGTCTGTGCTGCTTCTCCACTGGGAGTTGCTGTTAGGCACGTAATCTGTGGGTTTATTATTTTTCCTCCCAGTTATGTTGCCTTCTGAAGTTCCCAGGCTCACCACAGACCCACCAGTGAGAGTGTTTCCTGGTGTTTGGAAACTTCTTTCTTTTTTAAGACTCCCTTCCAGGAATGGATCTCCGTCCCTACCTCTTTTGTCTCTCTTTTTATCTTTTATATTTTTGCCTATCTCCTTTTGAAACAGTGGGCTGCCTTTCTGGGTGCCTGATGTCCTCTGGAGCATTCAGAAGTTGTTTTGTGGAATTTGCTCAGTGTTCAAATGTTCTTTTGATCAATTTGTGGGGGAGAAAGTGGTCTCCCTGTCCTATTCCTCTGCCATCTTAGAACTGCCCCTATGAATCTTCTTGAAGATGAAGCATTTTGGCAAAAAGCATGAGTACAATGATAACTTGGTAAATGACAAAAGACTTAAAAAGTCAAGGTTAAAGACTGATTATAATGTGACTGACAAGAAACTTGGTTACTGCTGTGACATACAATAATTTGAAGTAATTACTAAAATTAGATTGATGCCATTTACCATGATATACCAGGGTCTAGGAGTTCATATAATTTATAGAATATGTATATTACTGTTGTAACCATATCATACAATCTAAGAAGTTTTATTATCACTTATTTGGTATGTTAAATTACATGGGAAGAATTATCAAATAAGCCTAATGAGTTTAATATTCTTAAAGAATGTTAAAGAATACAAATATTTTGAAGTGTTCTAAGTACTCTTTGGAAAACCTCAAAGTTAGCCAGAGGTCAAATGAACTTAAAGTAGAATTGGATCTTTGGGAAGTTTATCAAAAATATCAAAACATTGTAGAACACTTGATCAAGTAGAATGACAAGTTACTATGAAATAGTACCCATTCACTTAAACAAATACAGATCATTTAGAGGCAAAGACCTCTACACAGTCTCACACGAAAGAAGCTCAATATTTTAAGAAAACTTTGTCTTCGTAGAGGGAAAACTAAATTCAGATTTTGTACCACTTTACCTTTTAAAATTCATTTTCTGAATTAAATTCAATTTTATCTTAGCTAATTCTGACCATGCACAAAACTCGGTGTTCTTTCTTGACAAATTGTCCACAACTTTCTCTATCCGTATTAATATGCCCCTCATTTTCTTTTATATTCAGAAACAACAAGTTCTAGGAGAAAACCAATTTTTTTTTTACCAAAACACATTTCCATTACTTATACCTTTTTCCCCCCGCTGAAAACACACATCCTACTTCCTTTCATACTGAAATGTTTCCCTTATAATTTTAAAACTTAAAACCTTAAACTCTACTGAAAACCAAGAACCATGTAACTGTGAACTGTGTGTCATACCAACACTTCTTGTTTGGTATTTATGAATGTATTTTATAACCTCTAGAAACATATACACCTTCTCATAGAATTTCTTTCTTCATTGTGGTACAAGACATATGTTTCATAAACCCAACCATTCTTAGATTTTCATAAGAAGACAAAAGCGGTAAACTGTGACTTGGCCAGTAGTTAATGTTCCAGTATTTGTCCTAGTTGAAATGACCTAGATAGTGAATGATTTCTTGTAACTTAACTTAGTTTAATTTCAGGTTACCAAAATCTAGAGATACTATCCTTAAAAGAGATTTTCCCCAAACACAATTATTCTAAAGAGTTTACCTAAAAGCTCTTCATTTACTTCAGTTTTATTTACTTAAAAATTTTTGCTGACAAACTTTGTAACAGGAATAATAAGGCCTTATTTTATTTCTAGTAAGCCTAGGTACAATAAGTGAAGAAGGAAGTAGCAACACACCTCTGTATTCTTGCCTGGAGAATCCCATGGACAGAGGAGCCTGGTGGGCTACAGTCCATGGGGTTGCAAAGAGTAGGACATGACTTAGCAACTAAAGAACTAGGTATAAAAGTATTATACTTAATGTTGAAGGCTCTAAAGACATGTTTGTATTAATCAAACCAACAAATGCAAGTTAACTTTAATACCAGATGTTAATTTAATATTGAATATTTCCCAGATCATGTGATCCTGAAGTTCATTTTGGCCAGTTTTTATATTCCACAGTATTTATATCAGCACTTAATTTCCTTTAAGCCAATTAACTAGAGCTCTTTTACAGATTAAATGTGACAATGCCACACATCTCTGCAATATACATACATATTTGTACAAACACAAATAACCACAGAGCCTCATAGTTCCCATTCCAAGATTTCAGCTATGAATCAAGTAAAACAATGGAAAACCCATAAGTTACAAAGGAGATTTAATTCAGGTTAGGTTTCTGGCAGATGGAACAAATCAAGGTCACTTCTTTAGATGGCTAAACCCTTTTTATTAACATTTATGGAAAAGACCTCAAAGACAAATAAAAATCTTAAGTGTCAAGTCCCACATTGGCTAACCACTTTCCTGAAATTTACATTTTAAAAAGATGGAGATAAGGTTTCCTGGAGAAGATCAGGTAGAATATTGGCATCTCAGACGCATAAGAAAAGAGAGGCAGGTTTCTCCCAGGAAGACTTTGTTACCTTAAGACCAGAAAAAAATTTTTCCTCAATACTCAAAAGCCTCCTAAGATAAGTAGGAAATGTGTGGGGAGTCGTAAAAGAATTGGGCTTTGGATTATCTCTAGAGCCATACCTCTGGTCCTTTAAGACTAGATTTGTAAAAACAAGGAGAGTTGGTTTTTTCCCTCAAAGAATTGGGTGGCCACCTCAATGATATAAAAGGACTAACACACGCATTCACATATATGGAATATTTTCCTTTCCCTCATTTAGCTTAGAGAACAGAGCCCCTGCAAAAAAAAAAAAGAGCTATGGTCAGTTTAGCCAGACTGGTGGCCTTCTATTTTGGTAATCCAATTACAAACACTTTTGAGGATCCTCCCTGAACTTCAGAAATTGTCTCATACAGCCCTCAGTGAGGACTTTGATCTGAAGAGTCTTGCCTACAGCCTCACATAGTCCCACTTCTAAAGTGAAAAACACACAGTTCTGTCCAACTCTTTGCAACCCCGTGGACTATACAGCCCATTGAATTCTCTAGGCCAGAATACTGGAGTGGGTGGCCTTTTCCTTCTTTAGGGGCTCTTCCCAACACAGGGATCAAACTCAGGTCTCCCGCATGACGGGTGGAATCTTTACTCACTTTCAGTTCAGTTCAGTTCAGTCGCGCAGTCGAGTCCAACTCTTTGTGACCCCATGAATTGCAGCACGCCAGGCCTCCCTGTGATTCACCAACTCCCGGAGTTCATTCAAACTCATGTCCATCGAGTCGGTGATCCCATCCAGCCATCTCATCCTCTGTTGTCCCCTTCTTCTCCTGCCCCCAATCCCACCCAGCATCAGAGTCTTGTCCAATGAGTCAATTCTTCGCATGAGGTGGCCAAAGTACTGGAGTTTCAGCTTCAGCATCATTCCTTCCAAAGAACACCCAGGACTGATCTCCTTTGGAATGGACTGGTTGGATCTCCTTGCAGTCCAAGGGACTCTCAAGAGTCTTCTCCAATACCACAGTTCAAAAGCATCAGTTCTTCGGCGCTCAGCTTTTTTCACATTCCAACTTTCACATCCATACATGACTACTGGAAAAACCATAGCAGTCGACTAGACAGACCTTTGTTGGCAAAGTAATGTCTCTGCTTTACCCACTTCTAAAGGCAACCATTTAACAGTCTCTTCAGAGTGCAACAACAATTCAGAAGATCACAACAATGAGTACACAAATTAAGATAGAGGGGCACAGTAAAATTTTAGGTACTTTTATATCATTACTCTTTCATAAGCCTTCTACAACAAATCTTTTGATAAGATTATTTTGGACTTTTGGAAGCCTTTGGGGGCTGCCAAAGACCAATTAAAATAGGTATGTTAGTTTAGGATGAGACTCTCTAAAATTTTAACAACTTAGATATTTCTCAAATTTAAAATATCTATAGATATTTATGTTAGTCAGTCAGTTGTGTCTGACTCTTTGCGACCTCATGGACTATAGCCTGCCAGACTCCTCTATCCATGGAATGCTCCAGGCAAGAATACTGAAGTTGGTTGTCATGCCCTTCTCCCTTCTTCCCAACCCAGGGATTGAACCCAGGTCTCCCACATTGTGAGCAGATTCTTTATCGTTTGGGGTACCCACGAAGTGCCCCCCCACCAACATGGATATAGCCCTACAAATATTTTTTTTACTGCTAATATAATTTTAGAAAAGAGAAAAACTCTTAACTTGTTTCCAGGAGACCCTGTGGGAACAGATCCAGAAGACTGCCAGCTTTACTTGTTCACTCAGCCTTGTCTTGGAGTGTCAAAGAACCCCAACTCGGTCATTTCAGAGCCTGATTTTCTATACTTCCCAATTAACTACTTGTAAACATACATAAACCCAGCCTGTATTTCCATAGGTGACTTTACACAGGAGCCATTTGAGGCACAATTTCCCAGTATCAATTTGTAGCATTATTATATTTTCTGAGGACAGTGTGGTATGGTGCATATGTGCTACTTTTGAGTCTAGCAACCCAAGGATTTATCATTGGGTTGCTTCAGCGTCTTTCATATGGTTTCGTTTGCCCTCAGTTCAGTTCAGTCACTCAGTTGTGTTCGACTCTGCGACCCCATGGACTGCAGCACACCAGGCTTCTCTGTCCATAGCCAACTCCCATAGCTTAGTCAAACTCATGTCCATCAAGTCGGTGATGCCACCTAACCATCTCATCCTCTGTCGTCCCCTTCTCCTCTCACCTTCAATCTTGCCCAGCATCAGGGTCTTTTCTAATGAGTCAGTTCTTTGCATCAGGTGGCCAAAGTATTGGGAGTTTCAGCAGCATCAGTCCTTCCAATGAATATTCAGGACTTATTTCCTTTAGGATGGACTGGTTGGATCTCCTTTCAGTCCAAGGGACTCTCAAGAGTCTTCTCCAACACCACAGTTCAAAGGCATCAATTCTTTGGTGCTCCATTTTCTTTATAGTCCAACTCTCACATCCATACATGATTACTGGAAAAACCACAGCTTTGACTAGACGGACCTTTGTTGGCAAAGTAATGACTCTGCTTTTTAATGTACTGTCTAAGTTGGTCATAACTTTCTTCCAAGGAGCAGGAGTCTTTTAATTTCATGGCTGTGGTCACCATCTGCAGTGATTTTGGAGCCACAAAAATAAAGTCTGCCACTGTTTCCATTGTTGCCCAATCTATTTGCCGTGAACTGACGGGACCAGATGCCATGATCTTCGTTTTCTGAATGTTGAGTTTTAAGCCAGTTTTACACTGTCCTCTTTCACTTTCATCAAGAGGCTCTTTAGTTCTTCTTAGCTTTCTTCCATAAGGGTGGTGTCATCTACATATCTGAGATTATTGATATTTCTCCCAGCAATCTTGATTCTAGCTTGTGCTTCAACCGGCCCAGCATTTAGCATGATGTACTCTGCATATAAATTAAATAAGCAGGATGACAATATACAGCCTTGACATACTCATTTCCTGATTTGGAACCAGTCTGTTGTTCCATGTCCAGTTCTAACTGTTGCTTCCTGACCTCCATATAGGTTTCTCAAGAGGTAGGTCAGGTGCTCTGGTATTCCCATCTCTTTAAGAATTTTCCACAGTTCGCTGTGATCCACACAGTCAAAGGTTTTGGGATAGTCAATAAAGCAAAAGTAGATGTTTTTCTGGAATTCTCTCTCACTTTTTTGATGCTCCAACGATGTAGGCAATTTGATCTCTCGTTCCTCTGCCTTTTCTAAATCCAGCTTCAACATCTGGAAGTTCACAGTTCATGTACTACTGAAGCCTGGCTTGGAGAATTTTGAGTATTGCTTTGCTTTGAGCATGTGAGATGAGTGCAATTGTGTGGTAGTTTGAGCATTCTTTGGCATTGCCTTTCTTTGGGGTTGGAATGAAAACTGACCTTTTCCAGTCCTGTGGCCACTGCTGAGTTCTCCAAATTTGCTGGCATATTGAGTGCAGCACTTTCACAGCATCATCTTTTAGGATTTGAAATAGCTCAACTGGAATTCCATCACCTCCACTAGCTTTGTTCATATTGATGCTTCCTAAGGCCCACTTGACTTCACATTCCAGGATGTCAGGCTCTAGGTGAGTGATCACACCATCATGATTATCTGGGTCATGAAGATCTTTTTTGTATAGTTCTGTGTATTCTTGCCACCTCTTCTCAATATCTTCTGCTTCTGTTAGGTCCATACCATTTCTGTCCTTTATTGTGTCCATCTGTACATGAAAATTTCCCTTGGTATCTCCAGTTTTCTTTAAGAGATCTCTAATTTTTCCCGTTCTATTGTTTTACTCTATTTCTTTGCATTGATCACCTAGGAAGGCTTTCTTACCTCTCCTTGCTATTCTTTGGAACTCTGCATTCAGATGGGTATATCTTTTGTTTTCTCCTTTGCCCTTTGCTTCTCTTCTTTTCATAGATATTTGTAAGGCCTCCTCAGACAACGATTTTGCCTTTTTTGCTTTTCTTTTTCTGGGATGTTCTGTGATCACTGCCTCCTGGACAATGTCATGAACATCTGTCCATAGTTCTTCAGGCACTCTATCAGATCTAATTCCTTGAATCCATTTGTCACTTCCACTGTATAATCATAAGGGATTTATATTCATCATACCAGAATGGTCTAGTGTTTCCCTACTTTCTTCAATTTAAGTCTGAATTTGGTAATAAGGAGTTCATGATCTGAGCCACAGTCAGCTCCTGGTCTTGTTTTTGCTCACTGTATAGAGCTTCTCCATCTTTGGCTGCAAAGAATATAATCAATCTGATTTCAATATTGACCATCTGGTGATGTCCATGTGTAGATTCTCCTCTGGTGTTGTTGGAAGAAGGTGTTTGCCAAGACCAGCGCATTCTCTTGGCAAAACTCTATTAGCCTTTGCCCTGCTTCACTCTGTACTCCAAGGCCAAATTTGCCTATTGCTCCACGTATTTTTTGACTTTCTACTTTTCCATTCCAGTCCCCTATAATGAAAAGGACATCTTTTTTCAGTTTTTGTTCTAGAAGGTCTTGTAGGTCTTCATATAACTGTTCAACTTCAGCTTCTTGAGCATTACTGGTCAGGGCATAGATTAGATTACTGTGATATTGAATGGTTTGTCTTGGAAATGAAATCATTCTCTCATTTTTGAGATTGCATCCAAGTACTGCATTTTGGTCTCTTTTATTGACCATGAAGGCTACTCCATTTCTTCTAAGGGATTCCTGCCCCCAGTAGTAGATATAATGGTCATCTGAGTTAAATTCACCCATTCCAGTCCATTTTAGTTTGCTGATTCCTAGAATGTCGACATTCACTCTTGCCATCTCCTGTTTGACCACTTCCAATTTGTCCTGATTCATGGACCTAACATTCCAGGGCCTATACAATATTGCTCTTTACAGGATCAGACCTTACTTCCATCACCAGTCACAACCACAATTGGGTCTTGTTTTTGCTTTGACTCCGTCTCTTCATTGTTTCTGGTGTTATTTCTCCAGTGATCTCCAGTAGTATATTGGGCACCTACCAATCTGGAGAGTTCCATCTTTCAGTGTCCTATCTTTTTGCCTTTTCATACTCTTCTCAAGGCAAGAATATTGAAGCTGTTTGCCGTTCCCTTCTCTAGTGGACCATGTTTTGTCAGAACTCTACCATGATCCATCCATTTTGGGTGGCCCTATCCAACATGGCTCATAGTTTCACTGAGTTAGACAAGGCTGTGGTCCATGTAATCAGATTGGTTAGTTTTCAGTGATTGTGGTTTTCAGTCTGTCTGCCCTCTGATGGAGAAGGATAAGAGGCTTATGGGAGAGACTGACTGATGGGGAAACTGGGTCTTGTTCTGATGGGCAGGGCCATGCTCAGTAAGTCTTTAGTCCAATTTTCTGTTGATGGGTGGGGCTGTGTTCCCTCCCTGTTATTTACCTGGGGCCAAACTTCCCTGGTGGCTCAGATAGTAAAGCATCTGCCTATAATGTGGGAGACCCAGGTTTGATCCCTGGGTTGGGAAGATCCCCTGGAGAAGGAAATGGCAATCCACTCCAGAAATCTTGCCTGGAAAATTCCCATGGATGGTGGATCCTGGTAAGCTACAGTCCATGAGGGTGCAAAGAGTTGGACATGACTAAACGACTTCACTTTTCACTTTCAAACTATGGTGGAGGTAATGGAGATAATGGCAACCTCCTTCAAAAGGTCGCATGCACACACTGCTACACTCAGTGCCTCCAACCCTGCAGCAGGCCACTGCCAACCCACGCCTCTGCCAGAGACTCCTGGACACTCATGGGCAAGTCTGGATCAGTCTCTTGTGGGGTCACTGCTCCTTTCTCCTTGGTTCTGGTGCACACAAGGTTCTGTTTATGTCATCCAAGAGTTTCACCAAGGTTCTCCCTATGACAGCCTAAACCATCACATTACTCAGAGAGCCTGCTTATCAGCTTCTGTTGTACCTCCCCATCCAAGCATTACTTAATTAATGGTCGTAATGGGTTTTCCCCATATAGGACTACTGCTTGCCATGAGGATTAATTCTTAGGCACTTTTATACGGTTATGGAATAACCTTATTCCATAAGGTTATGCCTGAGAAATATCTTGTGTCCAGAAGGAGCAAAATGTCCCTTTATTCTTTCAGTTCAGTTCAGTCGCTCAGTCAGGTCACTCTTTGCAACCCCATGGACTGCAGCATGCCAGGCTTCCCTGACCATCACCAACTCCCGGAGCTTACTCAAACTCATGTCCATTGAGTCAGTGACACCATCCAACCATCTCATCCTCTGTCATCCCCTTCTCCTCCCGCCTTCAATCTTTCCCAGCATCAGAGTCTTTTCAAATGAGTTAGTTCTTCGCATCAGGTGGCCAAAGTATTGGAGTTTCAGCTTTAGCATCAGTCCTTCCAATGAATTTGAGGACTGATTTCCTTTAGGATGGACTGGTTGGATCTCCTTGCTTTATTCTTTGGATCTAAATAAATCAGTCTTTCATTTCACTAGCAAAAGTTTTGTTCAGATCATACATCAACTTATTTTTTCTTTTATTTAAGACAAATTTAACATAAGTTTAGCCCCCTGTGTTTCCCTGGGCTTCTTGCCCAGATCCCTTAGGTCCTGCCTAGGAAATGCACCAGTGCCCCTTAAGACTCTTAAGTATTAAGTGAAAACCAGCTCAAATAAAATTTTTAGGATCATCACCCAAAATTGAGATTTGAATATCAGAAGAACTCACAGGAACATCTGAGGACTACCAGAAAGCTGGTGGGGCTCACTGGGCCCATGCTGGTACCAAGCACCAGTTTCAGGCAGACTCCAGGTGTCTTCTAGCCAGAGTGTCAGATACCCTGCCAGCTATACCAAGCATATGTCAAGGAAAATTAATCAGTCAATCTAAGGAAGAAATGGAAAGAAAAATTTGAGGGTTATAAACAGGATGAGCACTCATAAAACTGAGAACTGTTCTACCTGTTAGAAGTCAAGGCAGAGTTATATAAGTTATTCGACACAGAGGTCTACACATTAAATGGCATATTATTGACAGTTTACATTCTCCAGATCTCAGCAGCCTTTTACAAGTCAAGAAGCAATATTATCCTTTAAGGAATTGTCTTATCCATGCTAGGAGAATGTTGTTCTTCATTGTTAAGCAGGTATTTTTGCTGATGGGTGAGGTTTGGTCAATACATAATGCAGACACATAAAACATAGTGTGTGCAGAGAGGAAGTCAAAGGACAGAGAAAACTTTATGTTCAAGTTTTTCTTGTCTTGCCCAAAAAAAATGAGTTTTATTTCAAAGTCCCTTTTAAAATCTGCCAATGACAGCTATTCCCATCTCAGCACCTTCCCAATTAGTCACCATTTCTGAATGTTAGCCTCTGTTACTCTCAGTAACTGGCCTTTGAGGAGAAAAGAAGTGGAATCAAAAGAGTAAAGAACAGTCAAGAAGAGTCTTAAAGCTTAATTGTTCTCTTCCTGGTCTAGAGCATGCTTATTAATAGGTCTCTAAGTACACAGTTACAGCCCTGGTGATATATGTGAACAGTTGGGTTCCTGAAGGCAGACTCATTAACCCTGGCAATGTTTAAGTCCAGGAGAGGAAAGGAGGTTGTATTTGTTTCAGAACAAATGAAACTGTCCCTCAAATCATACCTCGTCTAAACTGTTAAGGTTTTGAAAGAGAAAGAAAACTTAGTAAGCTTAATTTTGCATTGTGGAAAGGGAAGGATGAAGTTGGACCATTTGAAAATACACATTTTATATATTTATCGAGCTTCTGTTATATAATAAACACTATAGTAGGCACTGGAAACAAAGTGCTGAAAAAATGGCCATGGTCTTCAGTCCTCACCCAATTCACAATCTATAGGGATGACATACTTTTAAGTATTTCCTGATGCCAGCACAAAGCTCATTTGACTATTAGAAGTGTTTCCTGCTGATTTCCCAAAAGTAAAACTCATATTTTCTCATATCCATCCATAGGGTACCCAGCCTGCTGTTGCTGCTGCTCCTGCTAAGTCACTTCAGTCATGTCCAACTCTGTGCGACTCCAAAGATGGCAGCCCACCAGGCTCCCCCGTCCCTGGGATTCTCCAGGCAAGAACACTGGAGTGGGTTGCCCTTTCCTTCTCTAGTGCATGAAAGTCAAAAGTGAAAGTGAAGTCACTCAGTCGTGTCAGACTCCTAGTGACCCCATGGACTGCAGCCTACCTGGCTCTTCCATCCATGGGATTTTCCAGGTAAGAGTACTGGAGTGGGGTGCCATTGCCTTCTCCGATGGTACCCAGCCTAGCTCACCTCAAATCCATTATCCCCTTCTCATACTTATTCCTTTTGTGTGTGTAGAGGGGGGGCATTGGTTTGAGGGGTGGGAAAGTATTTCAGAATCATTATTTGGGCTCAAACCAAGGTGAATCATCACATTCTCTGAGAGTGAAGTTCCTGAAAGTCTGGCTTCCATCAACCATCAGTTGGCCAATTTGGATTTTTCTCTTGAGAAAAAAAAAATCAGTCAGCAGGTATTTGGGGAGCATTTCTGTTTTAATCTTATGAAGATAAAAGTTATGTCCCCTATGAATGTGTTCATTTTCAACTTTGAATGGCATACATTTTTTTCAGAGATCCTTAAGTTAAACTAAATTTAGTGTCAGGATCCAGCTATGGGAGCAAACTGATGAATTTAAATAAACTATCTTGATGGAAGATGAACTATAACTATGGCATACCCTTCCTTCTTCTATGCCCAAATATCCTGATCTTTATGAGAAGCTTCTCTTGGCACTATCCGGCTATAGAGTTCTACCAACTTCTTCATGTGGTTTCTTGAAACTCGAGCCTCAAGAACATATTTTCTTCCTTCTGACAGACTATGGCTTCTGAAGTGCATTCGTCCAAGGGTAAGACATTAGCCTGAGAGGCTGGCCATGTTAAATGAGGTCTTGTAACAGATAGGATCTAGGGAGAAATGGGTGAAGAAGAATAATGAGTGTATTAAATGGCAGAGACCAGGTATTAAGCATTCCCTGTATGCCTTATTTACACACATACATGTAACCCCTACACTATCAACATGAGGCAGCTACTACTATGAGCACATTTTACAAAACAGCCATAGAGAAGTTAAAAATATATCTAAGATCACATAGTTAGGATGTAGCTGAGTGATTTTCAGTTCAGCAGCAATACTGCTCATAATCACTACACTACAGGAAAAAAGCTTTACTCTGAGACTTAGAAATAAGACTAGTTCACTCAGTACTAATAGGTTTAAAATCCTCTTTATCTTTAGTTACTTGCAAAAGAAACATCGGCTTTTAGCAAGTTTTCAGCTTTTGAGTTTGTATTGGGAACCCTTTGCCAACCATGTTCCATACAGACAGATTTAATAATATTTGAAAAACGTAACTGAAAAGGGACTTCAATGTAGGATGTTTAAAAATCTCAAAACCAATAATAATTTTAAAACCCAGTTAAAAAATGGGCAAACTATTTGAACAGATTGTTCACCAAAAAGGACACACAGATGGCCAACAAGCACAGAAAGATTCTCAATATCATAAGTCATTAGGAAAATGCAAATGCAGTGCCTTCCCACTTCATGCTTGCTGAATGCTTAAAAATTAAATAGTCTGTTTATACCAAGTGTTGGTGAGAACAGGGAGGAACTGAAACCCACAAATACTGGTGTTTTTGTAAAATGGTAGAAACACTGTAGAAAATAAGTTGGCAGTTTCTTGCACACCTACCAAATGGAGTAGGCATTCTACTCCTTGGTATTTGCTCAAAAGAAAATAAATCATATGCCCACTTAAAAACCTGAACACAAACGTTCATATCCAATTTATTTCTAATAGCCAGACTCTGGAAACTACATGTTCAATGATATTTGTATGGCCAATAAACAAAAAAAACATGAAATACTAATACATTCAACATGGCTGAATCTCTCAAAATAATTATATTGAGTAAAAGAAGCCAGACATGAAATATTACATAATTTATGATTCCATTCCAATTATATAAAGCTCTATATGCAATGCAAACTAAATCTATCACTAAAGAAAGCAGAGCAATAGATACCTAGCAGAAAGATGACAGGGAGGGATAGGATATATTCAAAACTTCAGGGAACAACAGAGCTGTTCACTATCTTGATTGTAGTTGTTTCTTTAAAAAAAAAAACTTACCAAATTGCACATTTTAATATGTGAAGATTATTGTATGTAAGGTATACCGCGATAATAAAGCTGTCAAAGAAAGAGAAAAACATAGCGGGTGAGAAACACAAAGATTTCTCTGAAATTTTCACTAATGGTGGTCTGTGGCATTAGTATTTCTGGGGATATTTAATGTGTATCTTGTGGGACTCTGTAGTACTCAAAAATTCTAATTCTATTGTAAAAGCTTTGATGGACTTGGAGAAATGTTTTTGCCTGCAGGGAAGTCTCCTCTTTGTCCTTCAAATTTACCAAGTGGTTTGGCTGCTTTTCCTGATACAAATTTGAATTAGGCCTGCCGGTACCTGTGGGAGGTAATATCTGGTGATCTTCCTGAGAAATAATCTCATGATGGAACCATTTGATCAAACAGTTCCCCAGGAGATGTACATCTGGATCATTTCAGGATACTATTGAAAATTGTCAATCATCTCAGAATGCCAGAGAAATATGTTTTCCTAGCACATAGAAAAAGGAGACTCCTGTTATTATCAGTAAGACCTCTTGCTTGCTTCACCTTGAATCTGAACCCCTGATTGCAGATACATATTTTAATTCTCCTTAATGCCTGTGATTAACTTTCATGAGTCATTTGTTCCTGTTATTGACGACAACAACAAAGTTACATATTTTGAAGCCTTGGTGAGTGTCCAGTTAACAAATTCTTTCTACCAGGGAATGTTCAAAACTCAATAAAGAACACCCCCCCCACACACACACACACACACACACAATTAAACTACCAGGGGATAACAAAATTTAATAATGTCACCCCTTTTGGATTTTCAACTACAGAATTTCACTATCAAGAGTGAATCTAAACTTTCACAACCATTTTTCTCCACATTATAGAACAGCACAGTAGGAAAGAATCCGCCTGCCAAGCACAAGACACAGGTTTGATCCCTGAGTCAGAAAGATCCCCTGGAGAAGGAAATGGCAACCCACTGCAGTATTCTTGTCTGGGAAATCCCATGCACAGAGGAGCCTGGCAGGCTACAGTCCATGGGGTAGCAAAGAGTCAGACATGACTTAGAGACTAAACAGCAGCAGCTGCAGAAAGACCATCAGAATGAACACTGTGGGTGGAGGAAGTGGAGAAATGAACCTGAGTAGTATGACATGCACCAAGTATGAGGTTGGAAAATACAAAACTAGATATGCCAGTTTGGCTAAAGTTAGGGATTTGTGCAAGGAAGTAAGTACATAGGGTTGGAAAGAGAAATAGAAATTGCCTATGAATGTAAAGCTTAAAAATATAATTTCAAGTCTATGTTTACTTATTGGCCTTATTTACCTTTCAATACTATATAACTGGTTCCGTGAATAGAAATGATATGTTTTCCATTGTTCAGCACTATGTGTATTCTGCTTTGATAGGACAAGAAGGCCTATTGCTGACTTTCCTTGTAGTCCAGTGGCTAAAATTCCACATTCCCAATACAGGAGACCTGGGTCATTGGTAGATCCCATATGCTACAACTAGACAGTGAACTAGATCCCGCATGCTGCACTGAAGACAGAAGATGCTGTATGTCACAGCTAAGGCCTGGTGCAAACAAAAATATTTTTTGAAAAAAGAAGGCCTATTGCCAAGGGTACCCACATGAGGAAGGGGTGATAAATGGTCAGGCCAGCACAGGGACCGCGCTCCACATGGTCTTTCTGTTTCTCGGTGCTAAGTCGCTTCAGTCATGTCTGACTCTCTGTGACCTCATGTACTGTAGCCCTCCAGGCTCCTCTGTCTGTGGGATTCTCCAGGCAAGAATACTGGAGTGGGTTTCCATGACCTTCTCTGGGGGATCTTCCCGCCCCAAGGATCAAACCTGTGTCTCTTACATCTCCTGCATTGGCAGGCAGATTCTTTACCACTAACACCACTCGGGAAGCCCATCTGTTTCTAGTGACACAGCTAAGACTACAGAAGGTCAATTTGGCAGCTTCAGAATAGCCTTTCCCATAATAAGCCTCATGCACGAGGCCAGTTCCTGAATAAAAGCAGACTAATTCTAGTGTCTGAGAATTCTAAGACACTAGAATTCTAGTGTCTGAGATTTCTAAGTTGTGCATCATACCATGTCAGTGCAGGTATGTCTGTTCTGGAGAGGCATGTTCATCTTAGATCCCGCTGGCGTTCCACCCTTGTGGCCTTAATTCCCATTATCAGATTCTTATTCTTCAGTCCTGATGCTACAATTTACCTCAATAGGCTGATTGGTTCCTTCCTCCTTTCTCCCTTCCCTGCCCCCCTCTCTCTTTCTTTTCCAATAAGCTTCAAATATATTTGCTCTACTACATTCTTACAGGGCACACTGCACAGTCTCCTAGTGATTCTTTGACTCTCTGGAATGTGAGACCACAAGAGTGCAGGTCACCCCTCATCCCAACTCTGTGTCACCAATGCACCAAACCACTGGATGGTCTGCTTAGCAATCATGACAAGAAATGAAGGAAATCAGCAAACTCTGTGGCTTGTTCTGTAGTGATAACTCAAGAAGAGAATAAATGAAGTAAAAGAAATTAGATGACTGAAACACTAAACAAGCAAAACCTGCAACGCGTTAGATAATAGGAGCAGGATCTCTATACATCTGTTGTAGGTGTCACTCCTTCCTACAAAAGCAAAAAGCCAGATACATTGTATATTTCATCTCTCCTTACTGATTCCATGGCAATGGGAAGATAGAGAGCATGTATACCCCATCTGGATTTACCGACCTCTAACTGGTGTGATTATTGTAGTGTATTTCAAGGAACTGTGTCCGCTTGTGACATTAAATTCCAAGGCCAATCAAGTACAGCTCTGGGCAATACCTTATTGTGTCTGATAAATGTTCCATTTTAGCCCAACCATATTTAGTCCATTGGTTACAAAACTTGCTTTTCTTCTGTCCTTATGATTAGAACCTCCAGAGTAATCACAGTCCTTGCTTAGCCCATTCCTCTGCTCACTACACCACCTTTTTTCAGATATAAATTGACTCCTAAGGCACCGTCAGTTTCACGTGGCTCTGCAGTCAAATAGAACCAGCACTGTTTAATGAAAAAGCTACAACTGCTGCGATTTTGGACATAGGTATGCTTGTTTCCTCACCGGTCTCCCCTCCTTCAAATATTAGCATGATATCCACACTTTTCATTTATCTTTGTTCTTGACATCCTCCTAGCAACTAACATTCTACTTTCTTAATTTTTGCTTTATTTCTATTTCCCAGTGGGAAATCCAATCTTGGCATTGTAGTCAGTGACAAAGAAAGTGCTAATTAGCAAATGAATGCAATTAGCAGTTACCTCAAATGTTTTCCAGGTAACTTCTGTTTTCTGACATGTACTTGCAACAATGTAAGTCAGCATTTTTCATTTAACACAATATGAATTCAAGAAAACAGTAAAACATTGGAGGAAAAAAAAAAAAAACATGCACCAGAAGAAGTCAACATGAGTGTCAGAGGAGTGGAGAATGGAAGTCTCGTCTCTGTCTTAGATGATGCCTACTTGTCCTTCTTGACCAGTCAACAATGGCCCCTTCTGAGTCTCCTCATGTTTCAGGTAAGAAAATGACCCAGACAGGAGAAATGATTTCCATCAAGAGCAATGCTAGAATTCTTATTTTGTATTGGCTGACTCATCTGGATATAGTGGTTCTGAAATCATGTGTATTCTATATTTTCCAACAAATTTTACCTCTTAGGTCTCTGTATTTCATCAGCATTATCAAAGTCTCAGCATACTACAAGTTCTCAAAATGTATAAGAATTGTGGTGAAAGATTGATTTTTCTCTCCTCCTCATACCACTCATCTTTCTAGGGGGGGGGGGGACAACAAAATGCTCTCCTTTGGATTCTGTACCCCTCCCTGCTCCTCACATGGTTACAGTGCGGAAAGTGTCACCATTCTAGACCAGTGACTCTGGACAGGTCTGTCAGATGCCCTTCCAGAGATTTTTTTTGCACTGAAACTAAGGGGAGAGATGAACACCCTGGGGGCAGAGCTGGAAGGATGTGAGCTCACGAACAGTAGGCAGTGTTGGTTCTTGGGTGAGAAAGTCAGATCTGGAGAATAGAATTTTTAATCAAAGAAAGGCAAAACAAGGACTGGAAAACTGGCAAAATATTTAGTGAATGCCAAGAATTCTTTCATAATTTTATATACCATCTTTTTTTTAACACTTGTAAGAAATCGTATGAGTAAGGCCACCATATGAGCTAGCCTACATGTTACTTTTGTGTTCATGAGGAAAAACTACCTTTTCCTCCAAGCAGAGAAAGACTTGTGCTGTGTATCCTGACAAGTATAGGGCCACAGTCACCTGTAAGCAGGTTCCCTGCACAGAGTACAGTCTACATAAGTACGTGGTGACTATGAATAGAATTAAGATATCCATTTTATGGATGGCAAACTTGAGGTTTCCATATGTTAGGTAAAATATTTTTTAATACAGGGGATTTTTTTTTTTTGAAATGCCCTGGTATCTGCAGCTAGCAGATAACAGCCAGGATTCACACCAATGTTTCCACAAAGGCTGGTGCATTTCTCATCTACCTGTTTACTTGCATGCTCTTATTATCATGCTTGATTTCTCCCTCCAGCTTGCTCCAACTTTTTTGACTCTCTCTTTCTGTAGGTATACACATACACTGACTTTCACTTCCACCCCTGTTCTTCCACTGGTCCAAACTATAGACACAATCAGATTGCTTGTGTTAAAACAGAGAAGACCATTTTTTGCACTCAATCCAGTGTCGAGTGCTAGCACATGCTTTAAACTAAGCAGATAGAAATCATTAAAACTGTAATATGTTACTGGTAACAAGCAAACGTTGGTAATGCTTTTTCTACCCTTAGGCTTTTTAACATTTCCATTTGTCAACAGAGTACAGATAGGGCCTGGAAGGGTAGCAAAGAAAAGTCCTTTCCAAAGTAATAAGAAAGCATGCCACCAAAGAGCTTCAAACATCAGTTTGTACAGGACTAGGAGTTTCCAGGTTCTGCCATAATGACTCTAAATGTAATAGCAACATAAGGCACTACATCTGTTGATGAGTTACACATACCTGGTTAAATTAGATTTGCTTGGGAGAGGTATTCATTCTTTCAAGTTGGTGGGACAAATTTCATGCATTGAAATAATTATTTACTGAATGCTAGAAGCCTAGAAGAAACACAGTTTCTAAAGCAGTTGCATCTAACTGAAAGTATAGCTAGTCAAAAGGCATGGACCAAGGGTCTTTGGTACTGTTCTGTGCCATATTCATATTGTGAAAAGAGAATGGAATAAGCCAGCTTCTGCCCTCCAGCAAACCAGACTGCTAATTCCAAATGAACAAAGACCTGATTTCAAGGAGTTTTCATTCCCTGGAGAAGCCAGACATATATACAATTAATTGCACCGTGAAATGGGAACATGTTATATCATTGTTTCTGAAAAGGTAATGCAGATATACATTTCTGGGTTTTTTAAAAATATAGATTCTGGTCCAATAGGTTGGAGATGGTGCCAAGAGCCTGCATTTGTACTCATCCCAGCTAATGTGGATGCTGATGGTCTATGGACCACAGGTTAAGTAGTAATAAAGGAAATAAGAAAGTACTATGGAAATATACCATAAGCAATATTAAAGGGGAAGCCTTCTCAGAAGATGGGACCCCTGAGCTAGGCTCTAAAATATGCAGACCAAGAAGAGTTCGGTCTTGCAGTAATGTTCAATCTGGTGAGCAAAAACTACTTTCATTCATTCAACCACTATTTATGAAGATCCATGGCATTCCATGCCAAAATACTTATTAGAAACTTTCATATCAATTTAATCACAAGTAAAACCAAACAATGGCAGCAGCCATGATGAGAAATGAAAGGCCACGGCTATTCTATTTCAGAATACCAGACTGTAAAGGGCTAGTCATGCTTCACCTTTGACAATTTAAACTGTTCCAGTTTTTGAAATATGAACTTTTTTAAGGTTAGTCTCAAATTTTCATGTACATCTCTTCTCTGAAAGGGCAAGCCAAAGGGGTCATGTGTTCATTCTGTTGGGCTGGTTTTTGTTAGCCTATTATTGAAGGCAAATTAAGGCCAAAGACCTTGTTTCCATTGACTCAAGCACTAAATGACCTGTTTCAAGAAGAGAGTAAACAGCAGTCATGGAGACAGGCATTAACTGTGCAGCAGGTGTTAACACCTGTAGCTATTAAATTCCAGCCAAGATAATCACCTCGCTCTCAAGGCAACTGGCTCATGTCAAGCACTGTCTGCCATGATGGAAACTGGCGATTATTAAGTCATGGCTTTCCCTCACATGTTGCAGCAAGAGAGGAGAGATTTGGATGCCAGGGAACCACTGTGGTCAACAGTGCAGAGAGTTAAACACACCTCGGGGTACTCTGGCAGCCAAGCAGGGAACACAGCACCTGGGCAGCAGGAGACAGAGCCAGAGAACATCAGCTTGCAGTAGGCACTGTCTGCCAAGGGCTGCATCTAGAATTGGCTGGAGCAGCACTGTCTGAGAGGAAAGGATAAGGCCTTCTCAGATAGGAAGCCACTACATCAACAGACATCTCTACTAGACTTAGCTATAAACAACTGGACCCTGAACAGATTCAGTTATTATTATCTAGGGTTTAAGGTGTGTGTGTATATGTGCACATACATGGCTGAGTACTCATGATGTACGTATGGAAACTCTTCCCCGCAACAAACACTAAGTTCTTCCTGGCTGTAATCACTACACATAGGTTCCCATTACACTGGAGACTAGCAGATGCTCATTACCATTTATCAAATTGGGAATAAGAGCGAACTGCTAGGGCATTGGTTCTCCCTAATGGCACCACTGCGCCATGCTTCAGCAGCATTGCCCTGACTCTTTCATACTGCAGAAGATTCTGTATGTCCCTGTCTACTCCGAGGCCTCAAACACAAACATTTACATCTAAGGAATGTGTTTTTAAGGGACATTTGAAACCTACTTTACATAAATAACAGTGGAATAATAAGCAATCATAAACTTCAAAGGTCATAATAAATTGTTGAAGGTCAAACAGTTCCGCCAGCCTTCAGGTGAGAAGATGACTAAATAATTCTAGAAAGATGAGTACTTATTCTACTTTAAAAAATCTCCAGGGGTGGGGGTGGAATCTCCTTTTCACTCTGTAATCCAATTCTATACATATATTTTAAAATGTCAGTGTTCATTTATTTAGTCCATTGCAACCATTTTTAATGGAACAGATACTCCCTAGGCACAGGTTTATATATTCAGCTTAGGACCTCAAAAGTTGGAGAATACCATACAGGAAAAAATGTGCTATATTTTTAAATGTATTAAATGTATTATTTTCTTTATATTATGTGTAATTATATTAGTGGAAGAAAGTTACTGGCAGTTCACATACAGAGAGCTAAAACTAGCCATATCCTTTCCTGAGCACTTTCTAAATTTGTATTACCAAAGCATTCATTCCAGAAAATGTCAAAACATCATTAAAAGTCTTCTTTACTACAACAGCTGTTCTAGGGATTTTTTTAAAACTCTGCTTTTCTCTGGTATGTCATCAACTGGAAGGGACACTTAGAGATGACCTAGGCGGATTGAGAAGGTAGGCAAAGGAAACTTTCTGCATTCTTTGAAAGATCAGTCAGTCAGATATAGGTGGATCAGATTCTTTCTCTTTCAAGGAAGATCAGCATTGTGTGATATCTCTGCAAAATGCAAGCTCTTTTTAAATAACATGTTATGATTAAGAAATTGGTGCAGTGTTGCAGCTCTGAGCTTTATCACAGATTTTTGAGAACATGCAGAAAGTCTAACTTAGTCAGTTTTTTTCCCCAAAAGTCATAAAAATAGGAAAATAGCAGCCATGGCAGAGTAACTTACGTCTAATGTCAGGATCATGTGAAAAGAAATGACTACCGCAGCAAAAGCTATACAGACTGCTCCCCAGCTGTGAAAGTGAAAGTCGCTCAGTTGGAGACTCCATGGACTATACAGTCCATGGAATTCTCCAGGCCAGAATACTGGAGTGGGTAGCCTTTCCCTTCTCCAGGGGATCTTCCCAACCCAGGGATTGAACCCAGGTCTCCCACATTGCAGGTGGATTCTTTACCAGCTGAGCCACAAGGGAAGTCCACTCCCCAGCTGTAGTTGATCAGTATTTCTAAGGTCCACATTAATAGTCCTCCAGAGCTGTAAGAGGCCTAGAGTTGCTTTTCATTTTCCAGTGGACCATTACTCAGTGATCTGTCTTCACATAGGTTGGAACACATCTTGTAATGGGTTGCTAATCAGTATACCACTGGATAGCTACGATCCCAGAGATAAAAATTGACAGTAAAAAGTCATTTAGACCAATCATTAATTTAACAGCTACAGAACAAAGCTGCAGAGATATTCAGGAAAATGTCCAGTGTGACATATCTTGAAGTGAAGTGAAGTGAAAGTCTCTCAGTCGTGACTGACTCTTTGCGACCCCATGGACTATACAGTCCATGGAATTCTCTAGGCCAGAATACTGGAGTGGGTAGCCTTTCCCTTCTCCAGGGGATCTTCCCAACCTAGGGATCGAACCCAGGTCTCCCACATTGCAGGTGGATTCTTTACCAGCTGAGCCACAAGGGAATCTTGAAGTAAGATTTCCCAAATCCCAGTTCAAGGCTGTCTAGAATATGTTAAGAAAAGCTGGTATTAAATTAGAAGCTGACCTCCAGGAGATATAAATATGGCACAAGAGAAAGATCTGATAGAAAGCTGATATTAACACATAAGTAATCAGAAAGATGTAAATACAATGGAAAGAAAACTGGCTGTGGAGTCAAAACATTGAATTTAAGTCTCAGCTGTGCCACTAAATAGGCAAATACATTGGGCAGGTTGTCTTTCTAATCTTCAAAGCTACAGAATTAGACTAGATGCTTTGGAAGATCTCTTCCAGTTTTAAATAATAAGCAATTCTTGAACTTAATCTCCTGTACTTGCTTTCACTGTTTACTTGTACTAAAGCACAGTATCAATCATGGTTCTTCAGTGGCTCTTCTTTCTTTTCTTGGTCTCTTAACTCTTAGGGCATTCTCTAAGTTCAGCCCTGGCTTCCCACACACACACTTTATGTTTTTATTTATAATATTATCAATTCATATCTTTAGTCATAATCCCTAATCTAATTTACTAATTCCACAGTAATTTGATACAACTATCGATTCTGCCTCAACAATGCCTCTCAAATATTTTTCTCTGTTGCCACTTTTGCAGCCTTAAACACTCAGTATCCTTGGAAAATTTCAGAATTTTCCCTAATTTTCTGTCTTCAGTCCCTTCCTTTTCCAAGCTGTCCTCTCTACGGTTTTCAAGGTTATCATTTAAAACTGTAACCTGGTCATTTCTCACACACCTCAGTGCAAAATCACTTATTCCTCCATTGATCTTCTATTAACAGGAAAATGAGTAATTATTTTTCCAGTTTAATTTGCTACACGTCCTTCATGCTGTATCCACACCAAAGGATGTGCCATTATCTAAACAAGCTAACATTTTTCCTCATCACTACTCATAACTAAATGACTTTCCAAAGACCATAAACTTCCACCAGGATGGAGTATCTCTCAGTCATTTCACAGATCCAAAGCCTAGCACAGCATTTTACACTTAGTAGGTACTCAACAGATGTTTGTGGAATGAATGAATGAATTTAGTAACTAACTGGTAAGAGAAGATATGACGAACCTGGAGTGATATCTTACAAGCTGCTTTTAAAAGTGTTAAATGCTAAGAATGAGAAATGCAGATAACCTTTTTAAATGTCTGATATTGTTCTAATGCAAACTGTGATATCAAATAGAAGTGGAATTATAAATATAGATCTCAGATTCACCTATCCATGTACTCTCCTATCCTAAAATAGAGCAGAAAAATACATAGACCTCCACAGTAAGACATCAATACAGTTGTGCTGAATTCTTAATGCTAGACCAGCATTTAGAGCTCTGTGTATTAGTTGCCCTAGATTATAAATCCTATCCTGGCTCTTAATTATTCAGATACCAAGGGATTCATTTGCTACTGCTGCATTATAGTATGTTAATCCAATGCCAATTCAACATTTCTTATATTTATTTTGCATATGCTGTATTTCTTAAGGGGCTTTAAACATTTAAAATCTTTAGAAAGCTATATATTTTCTTTTGGTTTTCTATGACTTCAGGGTTGTTTATGTTGCTTGGGTTGTTATCTAATGTTCCCAGTTAGCCCCTTACACAATTCAGTGGACATGTGGGCTGCATATTTAAGGTAGCAAATCTTATGCCATCTGGTTTGGGTACCTAGGATATGCTATACTTGCAAGATAATTTTGCAAAACGAGAGCTTCTAAGGCTATAACTAGCTTTATGTCCCACCAATTTGATGCTTATTCCCAAGCCCTGGTCATGTTTTTCAAGGCAATTATCTAAGAAGAAAAGGTTTCAATAGGGGAATTTTTGCATTTATATTCTTAGTCTCTCATTATTTTATGGTTATATGTATTATTTCTCCAACTAGAGAGTCATATATGATCTTCTATTTGTTTTTTTGTTTTCAAATCTCTCCCACTCTGCCTATACCTGCATAGAAATAGAAAGTTAGAAATTAACCCCATAGTTTCTCAAGGTATCCTTTTGGAGACTGAAGTATGGAAAATGGCTCTGTAGATGGATTCATGACTGACTGAGCATTCATGAGAGTTGACCACTAATGGAGTCCTAGGCTGTGGAAGTTTTCTAAGTTTCTGTAATTCTCCTGTGGGGTTCTGTCTCCTACCCTCACTGTGAAATCCCTGGAGGAAGAACCATATTCCCTTCTTTCAATCATTTACTCATCAAATATGCATGAATGTGTTGTATGTGCTGGTTACTGCACTAGCCTTTGATAATGGAACATTGAACAAAACAGTGACATCTTCACATCTCCCTATGGTAGTTTATAGCTTTGGGAAATGGTCTTACAACTGATAAGAGACCTTTCAATAGCTGAGAGTAATACAGGCCCATCTGACACATTATCCTATGGTGAAATCTACACTTTCTTTTCCTTTCCTTTACTCTTCTTCTCTCAAGCTCCTCTCACTGTAATGGAGGGAAAAGTTTTCTCCCTTACTAAGTTTTAGTCAAAAAGATTCAGGTACAGAAAACTTGTAAACTGAACAAATAGGTAATCAACAAATATTTAATGGGCACCTAGTATATATGGTTCATTCATTTGTTAGTCAAACCTTGTTGAACAGGTACTATGTGGCAGGTACCAATCCAGGCACTGTTCCACAGTTAGGACAAAGTGAAAGAAAATGAAGTCGCTCAGTCGTATCCGACTCTTTGCGACCCCATGGACTGTAGCCTATCAGGCTCCTCCGTCCATGGGATTTTCCAGGCAAGAGTGCTGGAGTGGATTGCCATTTCCTTCTCCAGGGGATCTTCCTGACCCAGGAATCGAACCCGGGTCTCCCACATTGCAGGCAGACGCTTTACTGTCTGAGCCACCAGGGAAGCAAAGCACATTTAAAGTGAAGCCCTGTCCTCAGGATATTTTCTGCCTAAGTGGAGTCTTCCCCACCCCCCCCACCCCCACTCCAAATAATTGGAAACAATCAGCCTGAACAGTATCTAATCACTACCATACCCAAGTCCTCTGAAGGGAACTGGGTTCCATTCTTCAGGGATTGCCCAGTCTTTCGATTTTAATAACCTTTGATTTGAAGACCAGGAAAAGATACTCCAAAAAAGCAAAATTCCCTTATCTATACTCTGACCTTTGGGCTGAAATGTTAACCGATTATTAATGCTGCCTCACTTAATGAGTAGAAGCCTAATTACCTGGAATGGAAAGAATTTTTTTTGGCTAGTTCACGAGCTGGAAGAACTTTTCTACCATACAGAACTGTCCCTCCCTCTCTGGGGATTATTGATTCTGTGTCTTCCTCATTGGAGGGTCAGGCATGCTGTGCTGACCGAGCACATCCCATTTAGAATATTCCCCATTGGGCTTGATCCTGCTTTAGGGTTTTTACATTCCTCATGCCTTGAAGAACAGTGAGAGGAAGCTTTGGGGTTTAATAACAAATGTAAAAGCTCAGTAAAATGAAATGTAGTATCCAGGTTCCTCAGCTTCCCTAGAGCAAGATAGTATTCCTTTACCGATTATATAACACTTCTTTCTTTGTGCCATTCTACTGCTGAAATAATGATTCTCCACTATTTATTAGATCATGTTCAAATTTATCCAGTCTTCACTTGTGACCTTTGCATAACCTCAACCCACTCTGTCTCCGCTGGTTCTTCTGCCACACTGGGCCACACACCTTCCACTTTGGAAATCTCATCTTTTTTGATTTTAAGAGCTCTATAGCTAAAATCTGTCTCCCTGTTTCTTCCTATCTTAACTAATGTAGTTTGAATTCCTATAGTACTCCATGTATGTTTCACACTTTTGAGTACTAAGTTGTATACTATCTTCAAACTATGTAGAAAGAATCCACCAGAGAATAATGAGTTGGACTTTATTTCTTACTTTTACCTAAATGATATAATACAGTTCTTATACTTTGACACAGTAATCCCACCATGATGTATTTATATAAAGCAATTCAGTAGAAACAGGTAAATTTACATGGATGCTCATTGCACCTTGGGGATGGGTGCTGGGGCTAAATTTCCAACATTAGAGGACTGGGCAATTAAATTATTGTGTATCAACTCCAAGCAATACTGTTTTGACATGAAAATTACAGACTTCAGCAACATGGAATATTTTAAAGATCTAATAATAAATGAAAGAAGCAGAGTAAAAAACATGACTACGGTTACTGCATCCATATATCACATTTGTATATGTAGAAGAGAAGTGCAAAGGAGAGGAAAAATGAAAGCTATTCCTAAGGGCAAGGATTTTTGTGTTTCATTTAGTGCTCTAATTTTAAAATTTAGAACCATTCCTAGCACATAATGGATCCTTAATAAATATTTGTTGAGTGAATGAATAAATATATGTTATGAGTGATGCAATTGTGGAAGATTTGTCATTTTTCATGATATTTTATTTTTCATGAAAATGATCTCTGTAAAAAAAAGAAAGATAACATAAGGAAAAATGAATTTATAACTAAAACACATTCTTGATTCTTACATGGACACTTCTAGGGTAACCTCAGGTGAGGGAAAGAGAGAAGAAAGTTCAGTGGCTATCTAGTTCTCATAATAATCCATGGAGGTGAGTGTTGTTATGATTTTATATATGGAGAGACTTAGACTCAGAGAAATAACTTGTTTAAGACTCTCATGAATTTTCTCAGTCACACCATTACATGTGATAGATGGTATAACTCTATTTAAATAAGTCTCTGAAAACAAAGCAAAACAGACCTAGGATATATCAAGATCAGAGATCATATAAGGATTGGTAAAATAGGATTTTAAATAGTGGGCAATCAAAAAGGATTAATCTCCAAAATATACAAATAGCTCATGAAGCTAAATATATATATATATATATATATATAAAAGCCAATCAAAAATGTGCAAAGATCTAAATGTACATTTCTCCAAAGAAGACATACAGATGGCCAAAAAGCACATGAATAGATGCTCAACATCACTTATTATTAGAGAAATGCAAATCAAAGCTTCAATGAGATATCACCTCACATTGGTCAGAATGGCCACCATCAAAAAATTTTATGAACAATAAATGCTGGAGAGGATGTGGAGAAAAGGAAACCCTCCTACATTGTTGGTGGGAATATAAATTGGTATAGTCACTATGAAGAACAGTATGGAGGTACCTTAAAAAACTAAAAATAGAACTACCATATGATCCAGCAATCCTACTCCTGGGTATATATTCAGAGAAAACCATAATTCAAAAAGATACATGCATCACAATGTTTATTGCAGCACTATTTACAAGAGCCAGGACATGGAAGCAACATAAATGTCCACTGATGGAGGAATGGATAAAGAAGATGTACATGTATGCAATGAAATGCTACAAAGTCATAAAAAATAACAAAATAATGTCATTTGCAGCAATATGGATGGACCTAGAGATTGTCATACTGAGTGAAGTAAGTCAGACAGAGAAAGAGAAATCATATGATATTGCTTATATGTGGAATCTTAAAAAAGGGTGCAAATGAACTCATTTACAAAACAAGAGTAGAGTCATGAATGTAGGAAACTTACAGTTACCAGGGCCTGGGGATGGGGGGAGGGATAAATTGGGAGATTGGGATTGACCTATTCATACAATTATATATAAATAGATATTAAGGACTTACTGTATAGCATAGGGAACTCTACATAATACTTTGTAAGGCCTACATGGGAAAAAAAATCTAAAAATGGATATATGTATATGTATAACTGAGTCATTTTGCTGTACACCTGGAACTAACACAACATTGTAAACCATCTATACTCCGATAAATAAATAGAAATTAATTACAAGAAAATAATGGGCAATATGCAGAGGCAAGAGCATGTACAGTATCCACACCTCTGATTCTCTTTCTCAGCTTAATGAAGTACAATGAGCAACATAAAAACTTAAAATATAATAACAAATTTGTGAACACAGCACAGTCCCTTGAGCAGTATTAAGTTAATATACCAATCCTTCTCTAATACTTGAGATTATGACTAACATAATTGATAGCAAATGCAGTGTGTCAAGGCACTGAATTGTGTTGTCTCGATTTATGAAACCATCCTCCTTGTATTTAAATGCTGATGGATTGAGCTAAGTGATTGGATTTAAAGAGACCAGAGAAAGGTAATCAGCATTACAATTTTATGGGAGGAAGGCCTTTTTATCCTTATATGTGCAGAATTAATTGACAATAATGAGATCTCTTTATTATTTAGTTCATCTAAGTGTTCTCCTTTATCAGCTTCAGAGCATAGGAAAACAAAGGTTTAATCTGTGTAGAAGGTGCTCAGTGGAATGTTTTACCAGCTTGAACTGCAGCTGTTTCCATACAATAGTGGATCACTTCTGTATGAGTGTGTACATGAGTACATGTGTGTGACAGTCAGATGGATGGGGCTAGAGTTGGTTGACATGCAAACTTCTTTTTAGTTTCTTATGTATTGCATAGATCTGCTTGTGTCCTAAGATTAAGTCTAGAAAGACTGGTGGTGGCAACCTTCTCAGGTTAGTCTCTGAGAAGAACTCTACAGAGTTTCAGATTTCCTTTCAATATTAGAGACTCAGGGTGAAAAATACTGAGCATTGCTATATTTGTGTTCTCCCAGGATTCATATGGTGAAAACTTAATTCCCAATGCGATAGTGTTAGGATATTGGGCTTTGTGATGTAATAAGGTCAATAGGGTGGACCCCTCTTCAATGTGATTAGTGCCCTTATAAAAGAGATCACAGGGGCCACATGAGGACCAGCCAAATAGAAGACAGTTGTCTGTGACCTAGAAAGCAGGCTCTCAAGAGACACTGAATATGCCAGCATCTCCTTGATCTTAGAATCCCCAGCCTCCTGACTATGAGAAATAAATTCTTGTTATTTAAGCCGTTCATTCTATGTTATTTTTAAAATCATAGTCTGAACTAAGATGGGCAGTAAATTGTAATGTTCTTGTCTTTGTCAGTTCAGGTTGTTCTAACAAAGTACCATGGACTGGGTGACTTGTATACAACAGAAATTTACTTCTCACAGTTGTGAAGGGTTGAAGTCCAAGATCAGAGTGTCAGTATGGCTGGTTCCCCTTCTGGATCTTTGCTCTTTGCATCCTCCAATGGTGGAAAGGGTGAGAACGCTTTCTGGGGACACCAATCCCCCATAGGAGGCTCCCATACTTATGACCTTATCACTTCCCACAGAGTCCATCTTCTAATAAGATCACATGGCAGGGGGTGGGGATTAAGATTTCAAATGTGAATCTGGAGGGAGCACAAACATTCAGCCCATAACAATCTTTACACTTTTTATTTTATCATCAATAGGTTTTTACAAGGAGAGACAACAAAAATTAACATTCTCAACACTCATGTTGATTTCTCATTAATCATTTCTCATTAGAATGATTTCTCATTCTCAATAGAGAAATTAGAATTTCTCTATTCTCATGAGGATAGAACCCAATGGCTTTTTATTTTATTCCTAAAACCAACTTCAAGGATTCTTCCCTATTAAACTTTTCTAGTAGCATGTCTCATGCTTTAAAATCATTTGGGTGAAAAATGACAAACAGTACAAAATTAGCCTCTTCCATCTTGCTTTACTTATTTATTTTGATGTTCTTTCTTTCCCTTGGCAGGATTTCCTCTTCAGCATGCTGAACTACTCAACTCTGCTCGACCCCCACTGTCCAATATCCACTATCCAACACAGGCTTGCTTCTGCCTCTGAGAAGCTACGTAAATGTATGTAATCCTGTCTTTGTCACATCTTCCTTCTTAACAGTTGTCATCTGAAAAATGCCTTTCTCCTGGGATTATTGTAAATGTTAAAATAGATGCTATATACGATATTTGTGGAATGTGATTCATGGGGTCACAAAGAGTCAGACACAACTGAGCGACTGAACTGAACTGAACTGAAAGTACTATACAAATCTGATTTTTATTATAATGTTCCCCACAGATTGAGGGTTCCAGACTCTAGTGTATTCCCATCAAAATCCCTTCAGGACCTACTTGGTGACAGGCAATAAAAAGAAGCCTTAATAGGTGAAAGTGAAAGTCACTCAGTCCTGTCCAACTCTTTGCGATCCCATAGTCAATGGAAATCTCCACGCCAGAATCCTGGAGTGGATAGCCTTTCCCTTCCCCAGGGGATCTTCCCAACCCAGGGATCTAACCCTGGTCTCCCACATTGTAGGCAGATTCTTTACCATCTGAGCCACAAGGGAAGCCCAAGAATACTGGGGTGAGTAGCCTATCCCTTCTTCAGTGGATATTCCTGACCCAGTAATTGAACTGGGGTCTCCTGCACTGCAGACGGATTCTTTACCAACTGAGCTATCAGGGAAGCTCTAATAGATAAAGAAAACTAAATCAAATGATACAGATGGGTCGATCTTGATGAAAAATAATCACTAGATATAGCAAAGTAGAGCTTGTTAGTGAGCTTGAGATAATATAGGGGGGCTAGAAACATAGAAGGCCCGATTGGAGTCAGTTCAAAAAAACAAATTAATGGGTGAAAGAGGAATCAGATATATTAAGGAGAGGAAACTCCTGAGAAATGTTGCTATAAAAAAGCAAATAGATGAATTGGTATCAGGAAAACACAGACTCCAGAGCAGGCTTATTTGTGAGCGAATGAGAAGGGTTCAGTAAAAAGGAAACAATTGATGATGAAGGACAAGGTTGCTGGAGTGTCCTTGGACAGACAGAGTAGGATCAGATGCGGTGCCCCAAGGAGGTGGGCCTAGCAGCACAGACACTGCATCTATTGCAATAGGGCAGAAGGCAGCTCTGACGCTGGTAGCTGGGCGGGTATGGTGGTGGGAACTTGTGACAGCTTTCTTCCAATGGACTGTTTTTCTCTTTGTGAAATAGGAAGCAAGGTCATAGAACTGAGAGTGAACTGGAGTTAAAATGAAACAGGAAAGAGTGGAATATACATCTGGGATTGTAGATGAGCAAATGGACTAAAATTCTGTGGTATGATTTCTAGGCAGCACCTAATTCAAATTTTTGCCATTGTTGTTTAGTCGCTAAGTCATGTCCAACTCTTTTGTGACCCCATGGGACTATAGCCCACCCTGCTCCTCTGTCTATGGGATTTCCCAGGCAAGAATGCTGAAGTGGGTTGCCATTTCCTAATCCATGGGATCTTCCCAACCCAAGGATCAAATCTGCATCTCCTGCTTGGCAGGCAGATTCTTTACCACTGAGCCACCTGGGAAGCCCCTAGTTGAGATTAGCAGTCTTTAATTTAAAGAGATAGGTTATAGTGACAGAGTAGAAGACAATTTGGATTTCCACATGCCTGCGTGCTGAGTCACCTCAGTCATTTCCAACTCTTTGCAACTCTATGGACTGGTAGCCCAGCAGTCCATGGGATTCTTTAGGCAAGAATACTGGAGTGCGTTGCCATTCCCTCCTCCAGGGGAATCTTCCCAAACCAGGAATCGAACCTGCATCTCTTATGTCTCCAGCACTGGCTGCTGCTGTTAAGTCACTTCAGTCATGTCCGACTCTGTGTGACCCTATGCATGGCAGCCCACCAGGCTCCTCTGTCCACGGGATTCTCCAGGCGAGAACAGGATTCTCCAGGCAAGAACACTGGAGTGGGTTGCCGTTTCCTTCTCCATCCAGCACTGGCAGGTGGGTTCTTTGCTACTAGTGCCACCTGGGACCCTGGATTTCCACAGGGCTGAGGCTTTACTGTAATAAATAAGTATGGTGAAGCAAGATGGGGCAAGATAGTTTAGGGAAATGCTAGAGTGGTAATAATAGTTGAGCATGAAATTTAAAGGGGAGGACAGGGGAGCCTGGTGGGCTGCCGTCTATGGGGTCGCACAGAGTCGGACACGACTGAAGCGACTTAGCAGCAGCAGCAAGGACATGATAAACCTACATGCAGGTTAGGAAGCAACAGTTAGCACTGGACATGGAACAACAGACTGGTTCCAAATAGGAAAAGGAGTACATCAAGGCTGTATATTGTCACTCTGCTTATTTAACTTCTATGCAGAGTACATCATGAGAAATGCTGGGCTGGAAGAAGCACAAGCTGGAATCAAGATTGTTGGGAGAAATATCAATAACCTCAGATATGCAGATGACACCACCCTTATGGCAGAAAGTGAAGAGGAACTAAAAAGCCTCTTGATGAAAGTGAAAGAAGAGAGTGAAAAAGTTGGCTTAAAGCTCAACATTCAGAAAACGAAGATCATGGCATCTGGTCCCATCACTTCATGGGAAATAGATGGGGAAACAGTGGAAACAGTATCAGACTTTATTTCTGGGGCTCCAAAATCACTGCAGATGGTGACTGCAGCCATGAAATTAAAAGACGCTTACTCCTTGGAAGGAAAGTTATGACCAAACTATATAGCATATTAAAAAGCAGAGACATTACTTTGCCAACAAAGGTCCATCTAGTCAAGACTATGGTTTTTCCAGTGGTCATGTATGGATGTGAGAGTTGGACTGTGAAGAAAGCTGAGCGCCGAAGAATTGATGTTTTTGAACTGTGGTGCTGGAGAAGACTCTTGAGAATCCCTTGGACTGCAAGGAGGTCCAACCAGTCCATCCTAAAGGAGATCAGTCCTGGGTGTTCATTGGAAGGACTCATGCTGAAGCTGAAACTCCAATACTTTGGCCACCTCATGCGAAGAGCTGACTCATTGGAAAAGACTCTGATGCTGGGAGGGATTGGGGGCAGGAGGAGAAGGGGACAACAGAGGATGAGATGGCTGGATGGCATCACTGACTCGATGGACATGATTTTGAGTGAGATCTGGGAGTTGGTGATGGACAGGGAGGCCTGGTGTGCTGTGATTCATGGGGTTGCAAAGAGTCAGACATGACTGAGCGACTGAACTGAACTGAAGGACATGAAACCAGTGAAAAGGGGTTTAGATCAATGTCAGATCCGAGGACTGTTGAAGTCAGAGAGTAGAAGGAAAAACTGAAAAAAGAGACAGTGGTCAGAGCATGGGGTTTGCAATTGAGATTATGGAAGAATCACAGTTAATCAGTGTAAATGTATAAGATAACCAGAGTCTTCCTGTGGACAAGTGCATAGCTTGCTTCCTCACCCTCTCTGGGTTTTTGCTCCCCAAACCGCTTCTCGGGGAAACGGCTCCTCACTAGCTCATTTAAAATTGCAGCTTCTCACCAGCCTCACTGGCGCTCATTTTTTATTTCATATTTCCTCAAATTATTGCTTGCATCTCAAATTCTATATGGGCATATGTACTCAGTCACTTCAGTCTTGTCTGCCTCTATGTAACCCTATTGACTGTAGCTGCCAGACTCCTCTCTCCATGGGATTTTCCAGGCAAAATACTGGAGTGGGTTGCCATGCCGTCCTCAGGGATATTCCTGACCCAGGGATCAAACCTACATCTTCCCGTGTCTCCTGCATTGCAGGCCGATTCTTTACCCACTGAGCCACTTGGGAAGCGTTATATTCTGTAAACATTTATGTATGTATTTTGCTATTGAATGCCTTCCTCCATTTGTCCTCAATGAGGGCTAGCATTTATGATTTGGATACATAGAGCACCTTTCATGACTAAAACATTTGCCTGGCAACAAGTAGATGAGGCATTTGATATATTTTTGTTAAATGACTTAAATAAAGCAACTTTTTATTTTAGTATGGGAATTCCAAAGAGCCAATAAAATACATCTAGTTCTCAAACATTTTTAAAAATTTTATTTAGAGTATAGTTGATTTACAATGTTGTATTAATTTCTGCTGTATAGCAGAATGAATCAGCTATATATGTACATATATACTGTCTTTTTGAGACTTGAGTTCCCTGTGCTATATAGTAGGTTCTCATTCAAGTTCTTGTAATCTTATGGGTTATTCTGGATAGTCATTCTAACTGCTTTTGAATAGAAATCTAAATAAATGAAGACTATGGAGCTGGTTTTTTTTTTAACTTTAAAATGGAATTAAATATTAATAAATAGAACACAACTTTTTTTTTTAAACCATTCTAGGTCATGGGCTTCCCTGATAGCTCAGTTGGTAAAGAATCTGCCTACAATTCAGGAGACCCCGGTTCGATTCCTGGGTCAAGAAGATCCACTGGAGAAGGGATAGGCTACCCGCTCCAGTGTTCTTGGGCTTCCCTTGTGGCTCAGCTGGTAAAGAATCTGCCTGCAATGCGGGATACCTGGGTTTGATCCCTGGGTTGGGAAGATCCCCTGGGGAAGGGAAAGGCTATCCACTCTAGTATTCTGGCCTGGAGATTTCCATGGACTGTATAGTCCATGGGGTTACAAAGAGTCAGACACGATTGAGTGACTTTCACTCACTCATTGGGCTTTCTAGATGACTTTAGTAGTAAAGAACCCACCTGCCAATACAGGAGACGTAAGAGATGTGGGTTCAAACCCTGGGGTAGGAAGATCCCCTGGAGGAGGGCATGGCAACCCACTCCAGTATTCTTGCCTAGAGAATCCCATGGACAGAGGAGCCTGGAGGGCTTCAGTCCATGGGTTCACAAACAGTCAGACACAACTGAAGTGACTTAGCATACATGCAGGTCATTATTATAAAATTAACTCAGACTCTCCTGAGGTAGGTGTGAATTTTGATCCCTTTGCAAAGGGTTGTTTGTTAGTGATCTTGAGGTCACAATACTTTTAGATAACTCTCTTGCTTTGTCTCCTGCTTTCTGTCATACCACCAGCTGTTGCTCTGAACTCCTGTGTGTGCACATGCCTATAACAGCTCATTCCACCACCGCTCCTTCTCTGACCCCAGACTCTGCTGTCTTCATGTACTTTGGGCCTATTTTAAAGAATTTATGTGAAATAAGAGAATACAGACATTAAGTGAGAGCACTAGGGCTCCTCTTATGGGATATTTCTGCTGCTGTTATCGCCTGCTTCTAGGTTAACTGTGTGCTAAATAAGTGTGACTGATCAACATTTGGATTACTGAGAGATCAGGTGTTACTGTAATTTAAGTCACCCAATACTTTGGCCTATCCAATCCCCTCTTTCCCATATGGATGGCTGCTTCCTCCATCTGTTCATGTGGCCCATTTTATGCTCGAGCTAAACACATAATGTCTCATGAAAACATAGGAGAAGGAGTAAGGATACCAATTAAGGTAAGGGTGCCTTAATTGGTATTACAATTAGAGAAACCCTGCTCTTAAAATGTGCCATTATCAAAGCCCCATAGGCCCGTAAGACGAAGTTCCATCTGAAGACACATTCTTGTTGAAGCAGCAAATGGTGAAACATTTACAAAAGATAAAAAAGAAAGCAGTGTATTCAAGTAGTTTTACAAATAATGCAATGGTCTATGATAAGCTTATCTAAAAAAAATTTATCTGTGCTAGGTTTAAATAGCACAGATAATTCATGCAGCAGGGGACATTAATAAATATTAACAAATATTCCTATAGCTGCAAGTAATACATTTGTATTTTTGCTGTGTGTTGTGTTCAGAGCCTCTACCCTACTCTGAAATTTTGGGGAAATTAGCCAGCTAAAGAGTAAGGAAAGCAGAGTTCTTTGGCCTCTGATGTAAACTGTTAAGAGTCACAGTCCTGACATTTCTGCCTTCTGAATGTCAGTCTTCTCATCTGTAAAAACAATCCCTGAGGGTCTCTCTTAGAGTTTAAATACTGCAACACCTTTCACTCGATTAAAGGGATTGAGTTGTTGTTCTGGTTCCACCCAGTAGAGGGTAGTGTTACCCAGACAAGGTCTCAGCATGAGTCTGGGACAGATGGGCGGTGGAAGCAGAATTTAGAATATATGGGTAGCTACCTATCTCTCTTCTTGAGTCACCAGACCACAAATGCTTCTCCACAAAATAGCAGCCTCCAGCAGGGGTAGAAATGCACTCCTCCTCAATCATTTGCCACTATTCTTAAAATGGACACATTACTCATTGCTACTGGAATATGAACAGGAATTTAAACTCCTACAATCTGTGTTGTTTTCTGAAATTTAAAGTTTGTTCTATGAATATATTCATTTATATAAAATACAGCAGCTTGTCTATACATATTGAACATTTAAAAATTACAGTTGAAAGTCGCAGATCTTTCCTCCGACAAAAATATTTAAGAAGTATTTATAAAATTTGATGATGTTTAATATCACGCTGCAAAAGGAAACCTTCATTGCACTTTTTACTATACAAATAGCCTAAGTCACTGGCCTGTGACAGACAGATAATTTTAAAGTTCTAAGTGTCAAATCCATATTCGTAGTTCTGGACAAAAGTCTGAGTCTCCATCACCCTGTGAAGTTTACAGAGTGCCTCACACTGCAGTGGTCCCCATGTGGGCCACAGAAGCTGTCTGAGAACCCATTCTCAAACAGCAAGACCTGTCTGCTGGGCCAAGACTGATGCTCATAAAGTAAAATAGTGGCAGGATTAGATAATTTAAGATGCTGTCTCTTCAGGTAGTAGGAGATATGAAGGTATTTGTTGAAAAAGCAACAAAATGGATGAATTATGACATCAGTATGAAATATAGTTCATGGAGAAGTCTTCATTAAAAGGGTACTATTTAACACCAAAAAATATATAAATAAGCAGTACATAAAAGAGCAGTACTAAAAGAGCAAAGTGCTATGCCCATATAAGTTATTATCATATATAATTACCATATGTAAATAGATAACTAATGGGAATTTGCTGTATGACTCAGGGAACTCAGATGGGGCCTCTATAATACCCTAGACGGGTGAGAAGGGTAGGAGGTGGGAAGGTGTAAACCTATGGCTGACTCATGTTGATGTATGATGGAGGCCAAAACAATATTATGAAGCAATTTTCCTTCAAGTAAAAAGAAATAAGATTGGGGAAAAAAAGCAGTACATATAAAAATACACCAAATGCACATGCAAGTTATTATCATCATTATAGTAATTTGGGGGTTTAGGGTCACCTTCATTGAGACACAGTACTTGGGACCTTAGAAACACACTTCGGTAGAACTTTCCAACTTCTGCTTCCTCTTTGATCTTTATCACTGATCGAGGGCCTGCTTGCTTACTTTTTTGTTTTCTTTTAAAGTATAAACGCTGAAGCCTAAAAAGAAAGAGTGAATACAAGAATGATGTAATCCTACCAGGGCCAAAAGTCCTGTTCCAGTCTCAGACTAGTGAGCTACAGCCTGTCTTCTGCTGCCACACACCCCCTCTGCTATTCCTGACTGTGAGCTCCCTTTCTGGGGGAGTTAAAAGTTTCTCAGAGGAGGAGAAGCCTGGCACTTGAAAGAAAACTCATGCTCCCCCTGCCCCTTCTCTTTTGCCTGTAGCAGCTAGAAGTACAATAAAATGGGAGAGTAGAAATGAATTGCTATGGCAACAAAGTGTACTCTAATAATGAAGATGGTATCTAACAGGCAGGAGCAGCTAGAACTTTCAGGGAGAGGGAAAGAAAGTATACCTTGAAGAAGTAGGAAGAAAAAACATTGCAGATTTAAAGTTTTCCATTCTCCAGCCTACATATATTGACCCATTTAGACAAGATGGATTTGTACCTTGGTTAACTTCCTCCTAGGACTATTCTGGCAAAGCAAGGTTTTATACTTTGGGGTAGAAGATACCTGTGTGTTCAATTGTTCAGGAGTGTCTGACTTTGTGATCCCATGGACTGTAGCCCATCAGGCTCCTCTATCCATGGAATTTTACAGGTAACAATACTGAAAGTGGGTTGCCATTTCCTCCTCCAGAGGATCTTCCCGACCCAGGGATTGAACCTGCATCTCCTATATTGGCAGCTGGATTCTTTACCACTGCGCCACCAGAGAAGGTAGTACTTCCTAAAAGCAGGCAGAAGGAAAGATCAGGCCCTCTGATCCAGAAACATGGAAGAACATGCAGTCAATGGGCAACACACAGAGGTCTGAAATCTAGATCCTCTGCTTTACCACAGGGCTTCCCGGGGCTTAGTCCAACTTCTTTGACAAAATAATTCCCTGCCACAAGAAACATTTCAGAAAAATGCCAACCAAGCTGGATAGGGGCCCAGAAACAATACAAAGCCATCATGAACAGACAGAACTTAGAAGTCTTTAAGGAAAATAAAGAGGGACTGCTGAGAATCAGACACTGGTGAAAGTAGACTGAATTTATTCCACCCATTCTTTCAAAAAATTTTAAATAAAGTATTCAGAATTGGCTAGGTTATGCTGCAGAATATATCAACGCCAACATTTTTAGTGATTTTAGCAACAAAGGTTAATTTCTCTTTCACAGTATCTGTCAATCACACCTAAGGAGGCAGTTCAGCTCCACGTCCTCCTCATTTTGGGAGTCAGATGGATTTCGCCAGTTGTGAGGCTCTTATGTCCGAGTTAAATGCTCTGATCTAAAAGTGACATATGTCACTCATGTTACTTCTGCCTAACCCATGGCCAAAACATCACTTCCCAGTTTCAAGGAGGGAGCCATGATCAATAATCTCCCTATGTGTCTGGAAGAAGCGATACTGATAGAGACACATATTACAAGCCTTTACCATAGTTTGAGTGTACCAGGAGTTTTTATATGAGATATGTATACCAAAGCTTATATTTAAAACACCTGCTTATACTCTGGAAAAGTACTGGCCATTGCATTATGTAACAGCAGCCTTATTACCTTCAAAAATGTGTGAGGATGAGGACAGGGGCATGGGGAGCATCCTGGAAAGCATTCATAGATGATTGTGGTCATCTGGACTCACAGTTAAAACTGAAGGGTTTCAGACTCTGCCTACTGAGTTTTGCAAGGATGTAGGAGAAGGAAATGGCAAACCACTCCAGTATTCTTGCCTGGAGAATCCCGTGGACAGAGGAGCCTGGTGGACTGCTGTCCATAGGGTCACACAGAGTTGGACGTGACTGAAGCGACTTAGCATGCATGCATGCATTGGAGAAGGAAATGGCAACCCACTCCAGTGTTCTTGCCTGGAGAACCCAGGGACAGAGTAGCCTGGTGGGCTGCTGTCCATAGGGTCGCACAGAGTTGGACATGACTGAAGCAACTTAGCAGCAGCAGCAGCAGCAGGTTGAGGCCCCATCATTTATCCAGAGGCAAAAAGATGGCTCTAAGGATGAGGCCTATCAAAATCAGAAAGCTGTCAGAACCTCACGATGGCTGTTAAGCAGACCTGTTTCCTCATCCAGATCTTTATTAAGGGTGTCCCCCAACTTAATACAAATAACAAAACAAACTAAAACAAAACTGTATCCCCTGTTCCCCTTACTTAAATTCTTCACGCACAGTTCAGACCCCATTTCTACTCATTCCATTCTTTGTGCATTTACCCTCAGTGTGCATTTCTTTAAAAAATTAATACTTCTCTAGCATTTCATGGATTCTACTTTTTCTCTCCACTCAGTGTAAGTCCTATGACAACAGTAACCTTATCTCTGACCCTGTATCTTTTGCAATCTCTTCCAGCACTTAGCACAGGGCTGTTACAAAGTTGGCTGGCAGTATATATTTATTGATTATACCCATAATTGGAAAGGGAAAAATTTTACTGAGAACAGTGCCCCAGGCTAATGCAAATATACTTTAGGTAACAGTGTTGTCATTGAAAGCTGTATTTTAAAAGACAGCTCTCTGCTTTGGCATCTATTGTCATTTTTGTTCCCTCAAGCCACCTTTCACTGAGGTGGAATAGGCAGTAAAAAAAAGTGAGTAGCTAGAATTGAGAACAAAAAGGCATAGGACAAGAGAATTGAATTGGAACCTGGATCCTGAGTTCTCCTCTTGATTACACCACTCACTAGCCCTGTGAAAACAGGCCTCAGCATTTCCAGTAGTCATGTACGGATGTGAAAGTTGAACCATAAAGAAGGCTGAGCGCTGAAGAATTCATGCTTTCAAACCGTGGTGCAGAAGACTCTTGAGACTCTTGTACTGCAAGGAGTTCAAACCAGTCGATCCTAAAGGAAATCAACCCTGAATATTCATTGGAAGGACTGATGCTGAAGCTGAAGCTCCAATAATTTGGCCACTTGATGTGAAGAGCTGACTCATTGGAAAAGACCCTTATGGTGGGAAAGATTGAAGGCAAGAGGAGAAGGGGGCGAGAGAGGATGAGATGGTTGGATGGCATCACCGATTCAATGGACATGATTCCGAGCAAGCTCTGGGAGATGGTGAAGGACAGGGAAGCCTGGTGTGCTGCAGTTCATGGGGTCGCAAAGAGTCAGACACAGCTTAGTGACTGAACAGCAGCAGCAGCATCTCCATCTGTGAAAGGGATACCTGCAATTGTCTTGCCTACTTCACAGAATGCTGAGAGCAATGAATAAAATCACATGAGTTAAACGAACCTGAAAACTTTAAAATACTTTACAAATATCATTTTCAGGTGGGATCATTAAAAAAGACTTACTTGTACCTGATGTCTTCTGTGCTATTAGAGCCCTTTCAGGATGGGTAGGGGATACGTGTAAAGCCCTGACAACACAGGCTCTGAACTCTTTGAAAGCTTTGTATCTAATCAGTACAAGGTCCTGTTGCTAATTGCAGGGGGTTTCTCCCTGGGTATCCAGTTCAGTGTGTAAAGTGTTATATTTATAACTTTCTGAAGCCTCAGTCCCTGTCAGAATCCCAGGAAATAAGAGTCTGATCTGATTGTGACTGTAGATTGCAGGTTGATATCGCCAGGCTGGTGGTGATTTCTAACAAAAGCAAAACAGCAGGTATCTATGATAGAAGGGCACTAAAGCTTTCCACATCTCTGAGAGGGACTGCTTCCCCTCCCTTCATCTTTCCCTTCCTCCCTCCCATCCAGAGAGGAACAGAGCACGGCTGGAGCCAGAATAAGCCCGTTCAGCTGCAAAAGCAGGCATGAGGCAGGAGGTGGTGGCAAGGGGACAGGCCAGTGGGGGCTCTCGCAGTACAGAGAGAATTACCAATGGTGGGAGAATCTCAGATAGGGTCTGCAGCATGTGGATAGGAAATGACGAGACTCCTTCACGAAAGGTAGGAATTATGTGCGGGATTGATGTTAATATGTGAGCCCAGGGACAGATCCCATAGACAAGCTGTTATGGTGGGAACGTGGCAGATACTCCATCGTGAAGACTGGAGACCTGGGCTGGAGTAGTAGCACCAACTTTATTAGCTGCACCCTGAGCTTCTCTGAACGTTAGTTTTATCATTTGAAAAAAATAGCAAAAGACAAGGGAGAATAAAAGCTAGGGTGAAGCTTTGGTGTGAGACTTGAATGAGAATGCTTAGGAAAGGACCCTGCTATTTTTTAAGGGTAATCAGTAGATCGTTTGTAATTTATGAAAGACTTTGTTTGAATTCTGTGCCTCCCCAAGAGAGCTGGGAATGGGGATTGTCAGTAACTGTGATATGGAAAGAGAGAAACCTGGGAGCTAAAGAATTTACATCCAGCATCATGGACATACCACAGCCTGAACGCTCCACCCTGGGGAAAGCAGAGTCAGAGTCCTATGACTCTACCATGGCAATTCTAAGACTAAGGTTGTGAGGCTATTCAGCAAATGGTAGTGGTGGCCCCACCAAGATAGCCACATGCTAATCCCCAGAACCAGTGAATATGTCATTTTAGATGACAAAAGGGAATTAAGGTTGCAGATGCAATTAAAGTAGCAAATTAGCTAATGTTAAAATAGATTATCCTAGATGATCAGGTAGACCCAATGTAATCAGAAGGGTCCTTAAAAGTGCAAAAGAGAGTCAGAGGAAGAAGTACAAAGGCAGAAGCAGAGTCAGAATGATGCAGTGTGAGAACTCAACCAGAGATTGTTGGATTTGAATACGGAGAAGGAGACTATGAGCTACAGGATGTGGACAGTCTCTATGTGTTAGAAAAAGCAAGGAAATAACTGATTTTCCACTCGAGTCTCAGGAAGAAACACAGTAAGACCCTCAGCCTATACTTTGATTTTAGCCCAGTAAGATCCCTGTCAAATGTCTAACCTACAGAGCTATGAGATAATAAATCTGTATTGTTTTAAGCCACTAAGCCTGCGACTGCATATAGCAACAGAAGAAAACAAATGTCATACTCAAAATAAGATATTTGATACTAAGTTCTTTTGAACGATAATATCAAGAAGTTTGCATATCAGAAAATGAGTTGGTAAGTGAAACAAAGAATTTGGAGGTAATATAAACTGCAAAAGGAACATGAGGTTGTCCTTTTTAACATCTGTCCCATAGCCTGAAGAAACAGGTTTAAATTTGAGAGAATCACTAAACTCCATTGTCTTCACTGCAGCCTAAGTAATCGTTCTATAACACAAATCTGATCTTGGCAAGCCCTTGTTTGAAATACTTTGTGGACTTCACATTGCCAAAATAATACGTTTAAAATTTTATCTCTGTGATTTAACTTTTTATTTCTCCAATTTCATGTCCTTTAACTGTTCCACCTACAGGCTAAAATCTCATCATAGCAAATATATTCCTATTTTTGAAAACGCTGGGCTTTCTCTGTCTCTGCACATATAGTGTGTTTTCCACTTAAAATATTCATTTTCAATAATGCCACTTGCAGCAACATGGTGGACCTAGATATTATCATACTAAGTGAAGAAAGTCAGAGAAAGACAATACCATATGATATCACTTCTGTATGGAATCTAAAATATAACACAAATGAACTTACTTATTTATAAAACAGAAACAGACTTACAGACATAGAAAACAAACTTATGGTTACCAAAGAGGAAAAGCAGAAGGGAGGGATAAATTAGGAGTTTGGGATTAGGAGATACAAACTATTATATATAAAATAAATAAACAACAAGGACCTACTCTATAGCACAGAGCACTATATTCAATATCTTGTAATAAACCATAATGGAAAAGAACATAAAAAATATGTGTGTGTTTATATATACACATACATGTACATATATGTGCATATATTTGTGTATGTATAAACTGAATGACTTTGCTGTATACCAGAAATACAACATTGTGAATCAACAATACTTCAATTTTTTAAAAAAATTCTTCATTCTTAACTTCCTTCAGTTTACAAATTCTAACTTGTCTTTCAGTTTAAATGATACTTCTTCAGGAACACATTCCTTTTAGGTCTTTTCCCTAACCAAGCACACTGACTTAGATTCAGTAAGCAGACATAGTCAAAGCTATGGCTTTTTCAGTAGTCACATATGGATGTGAGAGTTGGACTGTAAAGAAAGCTGAGCGCCAGAGAATTGGTGCTTTTGAACTGTGGTGTTGGAGAAGACTCTTGAGAGTCCCTTGGACTGCAAGGAGATCAAACCAATCAATCCTGAAGGAAATCAGTCCTGAATATACATTGGAAGGACTGATGCTGAAGCTGAAACTCCAATACTGAGGCTACCTGATGTGAAGAACTGACTCATTGGAAAAGACCCTGATGCTGGGAAAGATTGAAGGCAGGAGGAGAAGAGGACGACAGGATGAGATGGTTGGACGGCATCACCGACTCAATGGACATGAGTTTGAGTAAGCTCCAGGAGTTGGTGATGGACAGGGAAGCCTGGCATGTTGCAGTCCATGAGGTTGCAAAGAGTCAGACACAACTGAGTGACTGAACTGAACTGAAACAGACATTTGTTAATTCTTTAGTTGGTCACTGTCCAACCCACCACCCTTTCTATTAGCATCCTCTCCCTTCGGGGAATTCGGCAGTGTGCACGGTATTTGGGAGAGAGGGATTCGCAGTTCGCAGTTGTCACTGTTGGCTCCATGTATTAAATCCTGAAATTACCAGGCCAAATTCTTCTTGTCCCTAATGCCCTGAAACTCCAGGACAAGTATGTGATCTAAAATTGATAAAGCTCATAGTACTCAAGTACTCTGCTGTCAGCACTTTGAATTTTGAGTGAATGATGCAAAGGAGCAAATTCACGGATTAATCCAAAGGAATGCAATGGCCAGCAGGTTAGATTTTGCTCCACATCATGGTCTTTGCTTGCCCAATTCCTGTCCAGTTTTCAAGCCTAGTTCTCTAGCCCCTTTTCCTTTTCTTACAGTCTTTATAGTTTTCCCCATAAATCAAGCTGGAGTCAGTTTCTCTCTTACATCAAGAGTGCTTACTGACAAATGCTCCTTTCTCTGGGCTCACATACCACACTGTTTATGCAAATATTATAATACCTGTCACTTAAACTGTTTGTTTAGTTATTCGTAATTAGCATGGGTTTGAAATAGCTCTAACCGTATCACAGCCAGAGTGGATGCAGCCAAGTTGTGTTTTATATGATCAGTTAAGTTGTTTTAAATAGGGGATAACTTTTGGAATTTTTAAATATGATGTTAAAGGGGAATCTTGCAGAGAAAAATCATATTCACTTAAGCATATGTAGTGTGATAAAGCTTGTGAAGGAAGTATGATGTGTATGGGGTCAGTCAAGAAGGCAGGAGATAAGAGAAATGGGAGTCAGAGACTCATGAGGTGACGGATTGAAGCAGAAGATACTGAGCTCAGAGTAGATATTTGTGTTAAATTTGATATTTATGTGTAATTGCAAAAAGGACCTACAGAGTTCATTGTGAGGTGTAATAGGATCATACTAAGAAATTAAGTGCCTCTACATCCTGAGAAATTTATGGAACAAAGTCTTTGATACTTAAAATACTAAACTGTAAAATAAACCCAAGAAAAATTTAAACACTTTTGAAATTTCCTGTGATAATTTCTTTTGAAATCTAAAATATCAATGTTTCCAAAAATTTTCTTGGTTTTTTTTTTTTTTTTTTTTTTGATATCTCTGAACTGCTTACTCCTTAATCATTGGTTTAGTCTGCTTATTGTTGATTTAGTCATCCATATGCTGGACATTCAATGGATAAGAGTTCATAGATTTGACCATCTTTTGTTTAAATAGAGCAAGTTGTTTACATAGCAGGTAGAGTTTTTGTTGGTGGTGGTATTTTTATTGGGGAGGGTGTTGGCTTGGGAGTAAGGAATGGAGCATTCAAAATACCAACAATGAACCATGAAAGCTCATTTTCTCATCCTACAGTCAGGTGGCTATATCTATTTTAGTCTGAGCTTGAGAATAAAAGATCATGGATAAGGTGAGTCTCCCATTGCAGCTGTTTGATAAAGGACCTTCTGTATTTTCATGGTGTAATAAGCAATATTCTTTTCAAATGAGATTTTTGGAAAGGATTTTTCTGAAGATTTAGAGTGAAAACACCTGAAACCAGTTCTGACTACAGAGGGCAAGTTTCACCTCAGGTATTAAGCATTTGAATTAGGCCACTCCTATGCAGTAGTACCACACACAAATGCTTTTGGAAAACTCTCTCGAAGACTGGCATTCACTGATCAGTTCTTCAAAATAGGGTATCTTATTTTTAGCTCATTTTCTAACAAATTTCATGAAGGAAATGCCAAGGTGGAAACTTTGCATTACACGACAATTAAGCTTCATAAGCCTTTCCCATTGCTAACCTATTATTCTATCAAGACAGAAAAGCATGGATAACATTAAAATCAGCCATAAACAAAGATCCCACATTAAAATATTCTCCTTTCTGTCTCTGAAATTATCGCTAAGACCTTTTTTAATGGGGAAACATTACCAAAGACATGCAAGCTGCTCCTGTGTGCATGTGTCTGTGAGCACACATGTGCCGGAGTGTTCATGTGTATATGTGTGTGCAAAAATATACACACATGCACAGGTTTAAGAAACCTGTGCAAAAATTCTAGTTGAGCACACACAGAAGAACTTTATAAATCTTTCCCTAAATGCAACTCACCTATCAAACACACAGTATAAACAGGTAACTATTCTTGCTCACACCAGCTAGATGTCCATTCTGAGCTCTGCAGTCTTTTCAGATATCCAGTGGACACCATTCATCTCAAATTATGTAGCTTAAATTCTCTAGATGTTTACTGTGCCAACCTCCATGCATCATCTCCCCAAATTTTTTAGATTTACTGGATTTTCCTGCAGCTACATGAAAATAATGGTTTCATCATGCAAGGGCTGCGCTTTTAGTGCTTACCTGAAAGTGAAAGTCACTCAGTTGTGTCCGATTCTTTGTGACCCCGTGGACTATACAGTTCATGGAATTCTCCAGGCCAGAATACTGGAGTTGGTAGCCGTTTCCTTCTCCAGGGGATCTTCCCAACCCAGGGATTGAACCCAGGTCTCCCATATTACAGGTGGATTCTTTACCCTCTGAGCCACAAGGGAAGCCCAAGAATTCTGGAGTGGGTAGCCTATGCCTTCTCAAGGGGATCTTCCTGACCCAGGAATCCAACTGAGGTCTCCTGCATTGCAGGTGGATTCTTTACCAGCTGAACTACCAGGGAAGCTAGTGCTTATCTAGTCAGGGTCTTAGTTCCTTCATAAGCTATGCCTGCAGTAGTTTCTAAAGCAAGAATACCAGGAACATTTGTCATTGGATGGAGACTTTACCAGTCATTAGTTGCTGTTAAGCTCCCAATTAGATCTGTTTTCTACAAGTTATAAGGTTATTTTGACATAACTAATACTCAGGATGTTTTTGCACAATCTCTTGCTTTTTTAATTTTTTAAAAGTGAAAAGTGATCCTGTGTGTGCTGGGTGACCTTTGTTTGCCTGTTATTCGATATGTCTATATTTTAAAGAAGAACTGAAAAAATATTACAGTTTAGAAATGATTCAATCTTGATTTGTAGCCACTACATGTGCACACTCAGGATTATATTCCCTACACTCACACACATATGGTACATGGGGGTATATGTATGGAATATAAAAATGAAGGCTTAGCAATCGAAATGGTTTGTATAAAGGCAAGATCCATTTATCAAATGCTTGATGTTTTTTTTTTTTTAATCTTTCTTTATTTTTTTAAATTTTATTTTATTTTTAAACTTTACATAATTGTATTAGTTTTGCCAAATATCAAAATGAATCCACCACCGGTATACATGTGTTCCCCATCCTGAACCCTCCTCCCTCCCCATACCATCCCTCTGGGTCGTCCCAGTGCTCTAGCTCCAAGCATCCAGTATCGTGCATCGAACCTGGACTGGCATCTCGTTTCATACATGATATTTTACATGTTTCAATGCCATTCTCCCAAATCTTCCCACCCTCTCCCTCTCCCATAGAGTCCATAAGACTGTTCTATATATCAGTGTCTCTTTTGCTGTCTCGTACACAGGGTTATTGTTACCATCTTTCTAAATTCCATATATATGCGTTAGTATACTATACTGGTGTTTTTTCTTCTGGCTTACTTCACTCTGTATAATAGGCTCCAGTTTCATCCACCTCATTAGAACTGATTCAAATGTATTCTTTTTAATGGCTGAGTAATACTCGATTGTGTATATGTACCACTGCTTTCTTATCCATTCATCTGCTGATGGACATCTAGGTTGCTTCCATGTCCTGGCTATTATAAACAGTGCTGAGATGAACATTGGGGTACACGTGTCTCTTTCCCTTCTGGTTTCCTCAGTGTGTATGCCCAGCAGTGGGATTGCTGGATCATAAGGCAGTTCTATTTCCAGTTTTTTAAGGAATCTCCACACTGTTCTCCATAGTGGCTGTACTAGTTTGCATTCCCACCAACAGTGTAAGAGAGTTCCCTTTTCTCCACACCCTCTCCAGCATTTATTATTTGTAGACTTTTGGATTGCAGCCATTCTGACTGGTGTGAAATGGTACCTCATAGAATGGAACTGGAGGAATCAACCTACCTGACTTCAGGCTCTACTACAAAGCCACAGTCATCAAGACAGTATGGTACTGGCACAAAGACAGAAATATTGATCAATGGAACAAAATAGAAAGCCCAGAGATAAATCCACGCACATATGGACACCTTATCTTTGACAAAGGAGGCAAGAATATACAATGGATTAAAGACAATCTCTTTAACAAGTGGTGCTGAGAAATCTGGTCAACCACTTGTAAAAGAATGAAACTAGAACACTTTCTAACACCATACACAAAAATAAACTCAAAATGGATTAAAGACCTCAACGTAAGACCAGAAACTATAAAACTCCTAGAGGAGAACATAGGCAAAACACTCTCTGACATACATCAGAGCAGGATCCTCTATGACCCACCTCCCAGAATATTGGAAATAAAAGCAAAAATAAACAAATGGGACCTAATTAACCTTAAAAGCTTCTGCACATCAAAGGAAACTATTAGCAAGGTGAAAAGACAGCCTTCAGAATGGGAGAAAATAATAGCAAATGAAGCAACGGACAAACAACTAATCTCAAAAATATACAAGCAACTCCTACAGCTCAACTCCAGAAAAATAAATGACCCAATCAAAAAATGGGCCAAAGAACTAAATAGACATTTCTCCAAAGAAGACATACAGATGGCTAACAAACACATGAAAAGATGCTCAACATCACTCATTATCAGAGAAATGCTTGATGTTTTAGAAACCTTGGATAGGCTGCAGATTTCCATTCACTCTTTCACTTAAACCTGTAGAAATTACTTGGCTGGTATGTCTGCATCAGTTGTTACTAAATGTTAAGTTACAAAGATTTGAGAAGTTTCTAAGAAGAGCTTAACACTCCCCACCCGTGATTCTGCCAGGAGAAAAAGTGAGAGATTTTGTGCTGTTGAGAAAGGAATGGTAAGGTGTTGAAATAACATTTTCCACTATTTCTTCCTGTACAAAATGTTGAGGCTCTGAAAACTCTTCAGTTAACATCAGACCAGCAATCATTTGTTTAATGTTAATAGGGTAACAGTAATCTGGGTCAGACCACACAGCCCCAGGGTAGGCTAGTGTCCCCTCATGCATAGGGACAGCCTTTCACTTCTAGAAATGTCATGGTTTGAGTGGTACATTATATTAACCTTGTAGATGTTAAGGAAATTATTTAAACATTTTATAAAATTGATGTCCTCAATTATGTAATAAAGATAATATTTACTCCGCAAACTCAATTAGTAAGAATTTATTATGCATCTACCCTAGGCACACATGATATACTATGGGTGCATAGAATCATGCATGACATTATTCTATCCCATGAGGAATTTGCAATCTTTGTAATTTTAGTCCACTATAACAAATTTGGGAGAAGGCAATGGTACCCCACTCCAGTACTCTTGCCTGGAAAATCCCATGGACAGGTGAGCCTGGAAGGCTGCAGTCCATGGGGTTGCTGAGGGTTGGACACCACTGAGCGACTTCACTTTCACTTTTCACTTTCATGCATTGGAAAAGGAAATGGTGACCCACTCCAGTGTTCTTGCCTGGAGAATCCCAGGGACGGGGAAGCCCGGTGGGCTGCCGTCTATGGGGTCACACAGAGTCGGACACGACTGAAGTGACTTAGCAATAGCAATAACAAATTTGGCAGTGCCTTGGGAAAGAATTAAGAGTGCTAATTGCCCTCCACAAATACAAAATGATAACAGGGAGAGGCCACAACTTTCTAGCTTTACAATCTTGAAAAATTGACTTAACATTATTCAGCCAAATTTCTGCATCCATAAAATGCAGACAGATGTAAGATTCTTCTTAGAGAATTGTTGTGAAGAAAATCCAGTGATATAAAGCCTCTTATGGGCTGAGCACAATTCTGGTCATGTGGTCGAGCTCAGAAGATGCTGGGCCAAAAATAAATAGATGAATAGATGGATGAATTAATAAGTAGTAACATTCAGAAAACTAAGATCATGGCATCTGGTCCCATCACTTCATGGGAAATAAATGGGGAAACAGTGGAAATGGTGGCTGACTTTATTTTGGGGGGCTCCACAATCACCGCAGATGGTGATTGCAGTCATGAAATTAAAAGACACTTACTCCTTGGAAGGAAAGTTATGACCAACCTAGATGGCATATTAAAAAGCAGAGATATTACTTTGTCAACAAAAGTCCGTCTAGTCAAGGCTATGGTTTTTCCAGTGGTCATGTATGGATGTGAGAGTTGGACTGTGAAGAAAGCTGAGAGCCGAAGAATTGATGCTTTTGAACTGTGGTGTTGGAGAAGACTCTTGAGAGTCCCTTGGACTGCAAGGAGGTCCAACCAGTCCATCCTAAAGGAGATCATTCCTGGGTGATCATTGAAAGGACTGATGCTAAAGCTGAAACTCCAATACTTTGACCACCTCATGCAAAGAGTTGACTCATTGGAAAAGACCCTGATGCTGGGAGGGATTGGGGGCAGGAGAAGAAGGGGATGACAGAGGATGAGATGGCTGGATGGCATCACCGACTCAATGGACATGAGTTTGAGTGAACTCCAAAAGTTGGTGATGGACAGGGAGGCCTGGCGTGCTGTGATTCATGGGGTTGCAGAGTCAGACACGACTGAGTGACTGAACTGAACTGAACTACTAAATAAGTTCATACGTGCATTGAAAGGGATGAGGGTAGGAGAGAGAGAAAGGGGCAAGCATTCATTAACCATCTTCTGTGTACTAAGCAATTTTGTATTCTCTTTCATCTCTCTGTCCCTCTTTATCTCTGCCCTTTGCTAGCTCTGTGACCTCTGGCAGGTTACTTAATCTCTCTGTGTCTCAGTTTCCTCAGCTCTAAAATAGGAAAAATAATAGTTAGTTTTCAATGTAATACATCAAAGCACTGGCGTATATAGTAAGTGAAAGCGAAAGTGTTAGTCCCTTGGTCCTGTCCAGCTCTTTGCAACCCCACGGACTATAGTCCACCAGGTTCCTCTGTCCATGGAATTCTCCAGGTGAGAATACTGGAGTCGGTTGCCATGCCCTCCTCCAGAGGATCTTCCTGGTGCATTGTAAGTGCTCATTAAACTTAGGTATTGCTATTGCTATTTCATTTAGCTGTTATTATTTCAGGAAAGGCATAGGATGATAACAGGAGGAAGTGCAGACTTCTCTATTGAGAAAACTGGGGAGATCACATTGGATTTCTTTTTTTCTAGGGGTTTTTTACAAACAACAACAGTTTGTAACTGAGTGAAACCCAGATCCTCTCAAGATTTGGTCCTGTACTTTTTTTATCAGCAAGCATGATTATTCACCATATGATTATTTGAAGATGATTTCGCTGCATGAGTATTTGCCACAGCTAAAACATCAAAAGTGAACAAACAATATAAGCCTAGGTGATGTGCATAAGTCAGATTCAGCTTCTGAACTACAGGCAACCCAAGAGATTCCTTCAAGGCCAAAGCCAAATGCTTATAATTCAGAGTGTTTCTTCAAAAATATTCATGAACGTGTTCATGTAAACAGTGCTTCAGAAAATAAGTGTTCTTTATAATAAGCATCTATTCCTCCTAACATGCTTTAAAAGGAAACTTGATGCTATTATTCTTGCTCAAAAGACGATGAGACAGAGGGAGGTGAATTGCCTGGACTAGGATCACACATTAAGTCAATAGCAGAGACAGACTCAGAATGAAAAGTAAAAGTAAACAATTTTTTTTTTTCCCTCAACAATAGTGGTGCTTCAGTTCTAAGACTATTACCTTTCATTGCCCTGACTTTAAGTTTTGGTACATTTAATTACTTTTGAATGCAACAAGCTTCATACTGTTCTACCCACTTGGATGAGTTTTTACACTATTCTATCTACTTGAATGTGTTTTTTAGAACTCGTGGATTTCTACTCACTTGTGGTTAAACTTTAACTAGCTGTCATTGTGTTTAAAGGAACACTCTGTGAGTCTAGTCAATGCAGTGGCCTGGAACAATGAGAGGGTTGCATCTGAATCCTAATCACATTATCTAAGCATCTGGTTTAACTCTGGGAGGGGCTTCTGACCCTGAAATCTGACTTCACCATTTAGCCAAGTGTATGTGGTACTTGCTTCTATGTCTTGTCACACATCTTTCTTACTTGGGAAAACAGTTTATTAAGTTGGATTGTTATTCTTACTGCCAATAAAAATGGCAGTACATCATGGAGTTATCCCCAAACATCTCAAGTTGATATGGAGACTGGGGGACATTAAGTAAAGTGAACTGTCTCAGCAAATCACTTCCTGTTATCTCAGAAGGAAGTCAAAACTAAAAGGCAGAGTGTATACCCAGAAGAGCTTTGTAAGATGTCTTTGACTTTATCTGGGTTTTGTTCTGTTTTGGTTTTGCTGTTAGTTGTCTCACTGCAGTGATTAACGTTGAAATGTGGGATATTTCTTCTTTTCTCTGAGCAACAAGAGGAAAGAGAGAGCTAGGAAGCTACCCTCGAACCCCCAGGCTTCATAGAAGAGTAGCCCACAGGGCAGTAATGCAGTGCAGACAGACCCCTTTGGGTCTTTGAACAGGGGCCATTAATTCAGCTGGAGCCTGAAGTGTGACTTTGGAGGTTTCAGGAGATAAGCCACCTGTGCAACTCTCATATTGAAAAAAAGCAGCCCTGCTTTTAGGAAACTATAAAGGACTCCGAAGAACCTGGTCCAGTACCAACACGACCCCACTGTCTATGCAATATAGTCCCAGGCTACCTGTCCAACCATATTTACCACTGTCTCCATTCACACCCACCATACTTTACGGAAGCTAAACTATTTGCAATCTTCTGTACAAACCCCAAACATTCCTACCTTAAGCAGTTCTTTCCTCTCAAACTATTTTACTCTCAGGTCTACCTGTGTTCCTTGTCCCAGAAAATACAAGCTCTGTTTACCGACACTGCTAATTGCCAAACTGAACATCTGAAACCACCCTTGAATTCTTCTTTATATCTGCCTATCAGATCCATCAACAGATGCTGATTCCAACCACTTCTCAGCCCCCCCACCACTACAAAGCTGGTGCAAGCCTCTGTCTCTGTCGCCTGGATCACTACAGTAACCTTCTAATCAGTCCTGTTGTTTCTTTCCTTGCCCTCCTGCTGTCTATTTTCAACAAAACAGATGGTGATTCTGTTAAAATATAAATCATATTGTGTCATTCCTCTACTGAAACTTTTCTTTACTTCCCATGCCAGTCAGACAAAAGCTAATGTCCTAGCAATGACCTACAAGACGTTCTGTGGTCTGGCCTCATCTCTACTACCCTTGCTCCCCGCTCATCCCATTCCAGTTAGAATGGCTTCCATGCTTTTCCTTGTACAAACCAATTGCACTCATTCCTCAAATTCTCTGTACTGTTTCTGCCTGAAATGCTCTTTTTCTAGTTATACAATGGTGTTTCTCCTGAGCCCTTCTTCAGGTATCTGCTTAACTGTCATACTCTCTGTGAAATCTATGCTTACTTTCTTTTTTCTTGGACAGTATCCATTATTATCTAACATGTTGCATATTTTATTTATATTGTTTTCTTATCTGACTCCTATCATTAGGAAGGAAATTCATGCAAGGAAGGAGTTTTATCTGTTTTGTTTATCTATTTTATTTATTATTGTATGCCTCAGCCCCTAAAAGAGAGCCAGGCATACAGAAGATTCTCTTTAAATGTATCTAGAACTGATGAATAAATCAAGTCACCTCTTTACACTGCTGAAAGACTTCATAAACATCTAAAAAAATAATAGAGTTATTTCTCCTTTGAAGGGCCATAGTTTTTGGAGTCCAGAAGCATACAACTTATGAATTCCACATAGCAAGGATGATAAAATATTCTTTTCAAAAATATGTTATTATTACTGTTAAGTCCTGGTTACAATTCCACAAAGTCCCTGTGGGCATAGTTAATCTGAGGCCCCTTTGAAAAAATGTCAGTTACCTCTTAGTTTCTCCTTTCTCCAGCACTGTGACATCCTTCCATGATTAATTCTCATTTCATTTTCCATAGCATCAGTTACAGAGCCAGCACTCATTCTCTTCAAATAAATTACTAAAGGCAACATGATAACCTGGTAGAATTGTCTTAACTTCAGCTGTCTTTTTCCCTTTGAAGTTAAATCCCCTCTCCTCTTATCAGATTGTCTGAGTAGATTGTATGTGATGTATTATTGGTTTTGTTGTCCTATTTTAGTATAACATTTTAGTGTATTCTAATGAGAGGTGAAATAAATTTGCTAATGACATGAATAATTATAAGTGTAAACATTAGCTGGGTATGTGACTACTGGGAGAATGCTTTAAAAAAGAAACAAATCCTGTAGAGGCCAATAAAGAGAAAAAGCGACAACTGTAATCAAAGTCTTTCTCGCCTTCTGGCAATTTATACTGCAGATAGGCCCTTGATGCTAAATTCTTGAGCAGAGAGGAAGGAGAGGAGGATTCAGACTAAGTTTTCAGTTTACAGAGTTGGTAGATTATTGATGAAAGGTGGATGTGTGCAGTGTAAGAGTCTGTAATGTGAGGAGAAGGATTGCTCAATTCATCTTAATTTCCTAATATGTCTTATGGTCTTACTAATAACAGGGCACTGTAGTAGGCATTTCCAAGGTAACAGTTATCATTATTTCTGTTTCAAATAATTTTAAACTGAATAGAGAAGACAAGAATATGACTCTTTGTGACCTTATGGACTGCAGCAAGCCAGGCTTCCCTGTCCTCCACCATTTCGCGGAGCTTGCTCAAACTCATGTCCATTGAGTTGGTGATGCCATCCTACCATCTAATCCTCTGTCATCCCCTTCTCCTCCTGCCCTCAATCTTTCCCAGTATCAGGGTCTTTTCTAATGAGTCAGTTCTTTGCATTAGATGGCCGAAGTATTGGAGCTTCAGCTTCAGCATCAGTCCTTCCAATGAATATTCAGGATTGGTTTCCTTTAGGATTGACTGGTTTGATCTCCTTGCAGTCCGGGGGACTCTCAAAAGTCCCTGAAGTGACCTATTTCTCCTGGCAATCTTGATTCCAGTTTGTGTTTCACTCAGCCCAGCATTTTGCATGATGTACTCTGCATATAAGTTAAATAAGCAGGGTAGCAATATACAGCCTTGATATACTCCTTTCCCAATTTGGAGCCAGTTCATTGTTCCATGTCCAGTTTTAACTGATGTTTCTTCACCTGCATACAGATTTCTCAGGACGCAGGTAAGGTGGTCTGGTATTCTCATCTCTGAGAATTTTCCACAGTTTGTTGTGATCCACATAGTCAAAGGCTTTAGTGTAGTCAATGAAGCAGAAGTAGATGTTTTTCTGGAATTCTCTCACTTTTTCTATGATTCAACGGATGTTGGCAATTTGATAAATGATTATATTGGCAAAGATGTAAGCACAAATAGTCACCATTATAGAGACAAGTTAACTGCTATGAAGTTCTGTTGATAAAGAGCTCATAAACCATTCATTTGTGTCTGCCAGGTCGTGGAGGATCAGAAATGAGTATGGATGTGTGCAAATACTTGAAAAAGTCTTTCTGCCCCTATGAAGAGAGACTCTATGATATGTTTTGAAATATGAGTATGATTTTACCAACGAGGCTCAAGAAGAACATTCCAGAAAACTGATGTAAAGTTGGAAAAATTAAAAATACACTAAGTAGTCCATTGGGATGAAGCACATTGATGAAGCATCACTTACCACAGTGATGGTAAGCAGGGCTGAAAGATATGTGGAGACAATATTAATAACATCCTTAAATATCAGGCTGTAAATAGTATTTACAGGAAATGGTGAGCCACTGAAGACTTTGGTCATGAGTGAAACATTATAAGAGATCTGAAAATAGTAAGATTCCTTTAGGAGTTTCCAGAGGAAATGTGGATGCTGCTTTCTGTCTTAGTCTCTTTTGGCCTCCCTTGGTCATTGGCTTCCAAGGTCTGAATAGAGATAATCTACCCCATTGTAAGTAATTTAGAGATTGAAGTTGAGAGTTTGATCAAAGTAGATCCTAAAATAGAGTAAAATCCTCATAGCAGTTTTACTATTACATTTTCCATTATAAAGCTGAGTAAGCTGAGGAACAAACAGATTAAATAATCTGCCCAAGGTCACACAGTTAATGGCCAATAGAAAAAAAGAGCGACATAGACAAAAAGAGAGAGAGATTGAGAAGTAAACCAAACATGCATTGTTGAATTGTTATAGAAGCAAATACCATTAGACATTTGCTTAATGTATTATAGCCTTGGGTAAATTAATTTAAAGCACTAGAATTTTAATGGAGATTAATGAGTTGAATTAATAGTTAGAATTTTTAAATATATGGCTGAATATTTTGGTAGTTTTAGTTAAATATTTCTCAACTGCCTTTTTATATTGACTGAACAGTTCTAATCAAAAAAGATTACACAGAAATATTTTATGTATTCTGAGTGTTCAAGGCTCTGGTTCCTTTTGAAGAACTAACAGAGATATTTGAAGCATGAACAAAGAGAAAAGCCTTCTTACTTTAATTGTAGACAAATAATTTTCCTTAATACTTAGTGAACACTAAGTAGATTTGGTTCTGGAAAGTAAGGACAAGAGTCATTCTGCAACCTTTTTTTTTAATGAAGAAAACATTCTTATTAATGCAGCTTAGGCTTGTTTGCTCCATTTAACAGCTATTCATGTGTATTCTCAGATGGTATGTGTGAAAAAGTCAGTTATAAAAAATGTTGTAAGCACCTTATTCAGAATAAGGTAGCACCTTCCCTGGTGGCTCAGACAGTAAAGTGTCTGTCTACAATGCGGGAGACCCGGGTTTGATCCCTCGGTTGGGAAGATCCCCTGGAGAAGGAAATGGCAATCCACTCCAGTACTATTGCCTGGAAAATCCCATGGACAGAGGAGCCTGGTAGGCTACAGTCCATGGGGTCGCAAAGAGTCAGACATGACTGAGCGACTTCACTTCATAGCATTCCCTCCACCCCATCATATCACTTACCTGCATAAGGATAATTGTAGCTGTATAGGTGCTCAAATAATTAAAAATGGGATATCATTCAGAGAATGATTATTCAGGAAAAAGCAGTAATATTTTTTTCCTTCTAGTCTCCAAAGAGGGAAAATTATAATTCATATATATATATATACATATATATATATATATATTTTTTTTTTTTTTTTTACTTCTTTCCTGGTAAACCATTTAGCCTAAGAACAAATGTTTCTTTTCTATTCATCTTTTGGCTAGTATTTCCTCCAGATACTTAAAGAGATGGGTCACATCCCCATTAATATTGATTTTGTCCCTTTCTTCGAGCTAGACCATCATGAGGTTAAACTTTTGCATAAGTATACCAATATGTATATACCTCATTTTCTTAGAGCTAGATCATCATAAGGTTAATCTTTTGCCTAAGTATACCGATATGTGTATACTTCATTTTCATAATTAAGCTGCAAAATGTGTCACTTAGTCATGGCTGGCTCATTATGACCCCATGGACTATAACCTACCAGGCTCCTCAGTACATGGGATTCTCCAGGCAAGAATACTGGAGTGGGTTGCCATTCCCTTCTCCTGAAAATTATGCTGCAAAAGTCCCCACAAACAAAAAACAGAAAATGTGTGTGTGTATTAAAACATTATTTGTTGAATGAGAAACTAGGGAAACATTTACAGAAAAATCCGCTGGCCTCAAAAGTCAGAAAATCTTATTTTTCTAAAAGTTTTGAAGCTCTTGGGTTTCTGTGAAGAAGTTGCTCTATAATGTTCGTCTCTTTGTGACCCCATGGACTGTAGCCTGCCAGTCTCCTCTATCCGTGGGATTCTCCAGTCCAGAATACTGGGGTGGGTAGCCATTAACTTCTCCAGGGGATTTTTTCAACCCAGGAACTGAACCCAGGTCTCCCACATTGCAGGTGGCTTCTTTACCATCTGAGCCCCCAGTACTATTCAGTTATTAGGTAGCATATTCATTATACTTTTGTCAAACAAATAAAATAGACATCATATAATTCTTTTTATCTCCTCTCCTTGAGGCTAAAACTTCAGTGTTGGACAATGAACTTTAAAAATGTATATTATACCTTACCCAACAATTATTCTAGAAGTATGTTCCAAGTAGATAGAATATCTTGGGGCAAGCTTGAGAAACACCCTCTGAAGTAAGAATTCATGTGTAAGTGTCTTTTTAAGAAAGTGCCCTAAGAACTATGGAGAAATAAGAGGAAGAATAGGGAAGAGAAAGAATCCAAGCACGATTGCGGAATCAGACAAAGTCCTACTATGGAAATGGCAGCTTGATGACACAGGGTGACTGCAGTATAAAATATGCCTCAAAGTTTGTAGTGCCCTGAGGAAGAGAACTGGGCTTTCATATTCATACTCCTGTATTTGCATTGGTTAAGGGTCCTTTCAGCTGTTTCCAGAGAAGGCAATGGCACTCCATTCCAGTACTCTTGCCTGGAAAATCCCATGGACAGAGGAGCCTGGTAGGCTGCAGTCCATGGTGGGGCGAAAAGTCGGATATGACTGAGCAACTTCACTTTCACTTTTCACTTTGATGCGTTGGAGAAGGAAATGGCAACCCACTCCAGTGTTCTTGCCTGGAGAATCCCAGGGACGGGTGAGCCTGGTGGGCTGCTGTCTATGGGGTCGCACAGAGTTGGAAACAACTAAAGGAACTTAGCAGCAGCAGCTGTTTCCTCCATGTGGGCAAAGGAGGGCCAGAGTCCCAAAGGCAGTTCACAGAGGAAGAATGCTAGGTGTCAGCAGTGCAACTGAAGTGGGAGAAGAGCTTTATTCACAATGTCGAGTGTTACACAGACATTTAACAGTTTTAATTAATTTATTAACAAGTATTGGAGGTGATGGAATTCCAGTTGAGCTATTCCAAATTCTGAAAGATGATGCTGTGAAAGTGCTGCACTCAATATGCCAGCAAATTTGGAAAACTCAGCAGTGGCCACAAGACTGGAAAAGGTCAGCTTTCATTCCAATCCCAAAGAAAGGCAATGCCAAAGAATGCTCAAACTACCACACAATTGCACTCATCTCACACGCTAGTAAATTAATGCTCAAAATTCTCCAAGCCAGGCTTCAGCAATATGTGAACCGTGAACTTCCTGATGTTCAAGCTGGTTTTAGAAAAGGCAGAGGAACCAGAGATCAAATTGCCAACATCTGCTGAATCATGGAAAAAGCAAGAGAGTTCCAGAAAAGCATCTATTTCTGCTTTATTGACTATGCCAAAGCCTTTGACTGTGTGAATCACAATCAACTGTGGAAAATTCTTCAAGAGATGGGAATACCAGACCACCTGATCTGCCTCTTGAGAAATCTGTATGCAGGTCAGAAAGCAACAGTTAGAACTGGCCATGGAACAACAGACTGGTTCCAAATAGGAAAAGAAGTTCGTCAAGGCTACATATTGTCACCCTGCTTAATTAACTCATATGCAGAGTACATCATGCAAAATGCTGGGCTGGAAGAAGCACAAGCTGGAATCAAGATTGCCGGGAGAAATATCAATAACCTCAGATATGCAGATGACACCACCCTTATGGCAGAAAGTGAAGAGGAACTCAAAAGCCTCTTGATGAAAGTGAAAGAGGAGAGTGAAAAAGTTGGCTTAAAGCTCAACATTCAGAAAACGAAGATCATGGCATCTGGTCCCATCACTTCACTTCATGGGAAATAGATGGGGAAACAGTGGAAACAGTGTCAGACTTTATTTTTCTGGGCTCCAAAATCACTGCAGATGGTGATTGCAGCCATGAAATTAAAAGATGCTTACTCCTTGGAAGGAAAGTTATGACCAACCTAGATAGCATATTCAAAAGCAGAGACATTATTTTGCCAACAAAGGTTCATCTAGTCAAGGCTATGGTTTTTCCTGTGGTCATGTATGGATGTGAGAGTTGGACTGTGAAGAAGGCTGAGCACCGAAGAATTGATGCTTTTGAACTGTGGTGTTGGAGAAGACTCTTGAGAGTCCCTTGGACTGCAAGGAGATCCAACCAGTCCATTCTGAAGGAGATCAGCCCTGGGATTTCTTTGGAAGGAATGATGCTAAAGCTGAAACTCCAGTACTTTGGCCACCTCACGCGAAGAGTTGACTCATTGGAAAAGACTCTGATGCTGGGAGGGATTGGGGGCAAGAGGAGAAGGGGACAACAGAGGATGAGATGGCTGGATGGCATCACTGACTCGATGGACGTGAGTCTGAGTGAACTCCGGGAGTTGGTGATGGACAGGGAGGCCTGGCGTTCTGTGATTCATGGGGTCGCAAAGAGTTGGACACGACTGAGCGACTGATCTGATCTGATTTTTTTGAGCTCGACTTATTTAGGGCACTAGTATTAATAATATATTAGAAATATAGAAGATAGAAAAAAGAACCTACACACATGGGGCTAACATTCTAGAGGGGAAATTAAAAAAAAAAAATGAACATGAGAAAAGTTGTACATAGAAGGCAGTAAGTTATATGGAACAAAACAGAATGAGGCATGGTTAAAAAGGATTTTCAAGGGTGAGAAATCACATGTAAGGGAGGGGAATATATATTTTAAAATATAGTTGAAAAGGGTCAACTGAACAAAGATTTGAAAGAAATAAGTATTGCCACATGCATATTTGGGGAAAGATGTTTCTAGTCAGAGGAAATAGTGCAAAGGACATTTAAAGAATAGTGAAAAGATTAGTCTGTGTAAGGCAGATTAAGAGATAGGAATCCTAATGCTATGGTCATAATCATTTTGCAATATTTATTGGGTTGACTAAAAAGTTCATTCAATTTTTTTCTGTATAATCTTATGGAAAACTAGAAGGAACTTTATGGCCAAACTAATTATTGTATCAAGTCAACATGTACACCTTAAACTTACACAATTCTATATGTCAATTATATCTCAATAAATCTGGAAAAATAAAACTAAATTTAAAAAATAAAAACAAGATTGGGGTCTTGTAAGTAATCAGGTTAGAGAGTTAACAGAGGTCCATGTCATCTAGGGCTTTGTAGGTCATAGTGAGGACTTTGGCTTAAGGAAGGTAAGGAGCCATTGGAAGGTCTTTAGGTGTGTGACATGATCTGAACTACTTTTTTATTTTTTAAAGAATCAATCTGGCTGTATATTGAGAATACATTATATAGGGACAAGGATAGATGAAGGGAGATAAATTAGAAACTGTTGAAATAACCCAGGCAAGAAAAACAGTGAATTGGACCAGGACTATAGCATTGGAAATGAGTAAAAAGTCCTGGATTTTGTTATACATGTAGACAACAGAATTTTCCTAGTGTGTTAGATAAAAGGCATAAAATATTTTTTTACAAAGTTCCAAGGAGGATTTAAAGTTTTGTCCTGAACATTTGGAAGGACAGAGTGCAATTAATTAAGATTACTTTAGTTTCCATCTAGAAAAAATAAAACTAAAGAGTAAAGTACTGCCAAAGTCAGCAGAGAAAGGAATAATTAAAATCATCAGAAATAAATAGAAAGAAAATAAAAAAAGAAAATGAATGGAACCAAAACTTGATTCTTTGAGAAGAGCAATTAAATTGGTAAAGCTTCAGCCATATTAACAAGGAAAACAGGAGGAAAAACACAAATTAACAATATCAGGACTGAGAGAGGGAAATCACTACAAATTCTACAGTTACTGAAATAGAAAGGAAATTTTGTGAACAGTTTTATACCAGTTAATTCAAAAGTTTAGATAAAATGGAAAAATTCCTTGCATATAAACTACCAAAGATCTCAAGAAGAAACAGATAAACTGGATATCCCTGTATATTCTACCAAAATAATTGAATTTATAATTTAAAAACTTCTTTCAAGTAACTCTAAGAACACATGGCTTCATAATTGGTTTCTGCCAAATTTTTAAGGAAAAGATACTGTTACTACACAAATGTTTATAGAAAACTGAAGAGCAGAGAATAGATCTCAGATCATTCTGTGAGACAGATTATCTTGGCACCAAAATCAAAGGAAACTAAAAAGCAATATACCTCATGGGCATAAATACAAAACTCAAAACAAAATTTTAGTGAAGTTAATTCAACTACAAAATCACTGCAGATGGTGACTGCAGCCATGAAATTAAAAGATGCTTACTCCTTGGAAGGAAAGTTATGACCAACCTAGATAGCATATTCAAAAGCAGAGACATTACTTTGCCAACAAAGGTCCGTCTAGTCAAGGCTATGGTTTTTCCAGTGGTCATGTATGGATGTGAGAGTTGGACTGTGAAGAAGGCTGAGCACCGAAGAATTGATGCTTTTGAACTTGGTGTTGGAGAAGACTCTTGAGAGTCCCTTGGACTGCAAGGAGATCCAACCAGTCCATTCTGAAGGAGATCAGCCCTGGGATTTCTTTGGAAGGACTGATGCTAAAGCTGAAACTCCAGTACTTTGGCCACCTCATGTGAAGAATTGACTCATTGGAAAAGACTGATGCTGAGAGGGATTGGGGGCAAGAGGAGAAGGGGACAACAGAGGATGAGATGGCTGGATGGCATCACTGACTCAATGGACGTGAGTGTGAGTGAACTCCAGGAGTTGGTGATGGACAGGGAGGCCTGGTGTGCTTCGATTCATGGGGTCGCGAAGAGTCGGACACGACTGAGTGACTGAACTGAACTGAACACACTGCTGTTCCCCCTGCTAAGTTGCTTCGTCGTGTCCGACTCTGTGCGACCCTATAGACGGCAGTTCACCAGACTCCTCTGTCCCTGGATTCTCCAAGCAAGAATACTGGAGTGGGTTGCTGTTTCCTTCTCCAATGCATGCATGCATGCTAAGTTGCTTCAGTTGTGTCCGACTCCTTGTGACCCTCTTGACAGCAGCCCACCAGGCTCCTCTGTCCACGGGATTCTCTAGGCAAGAATAGTGGAATGGGTTGCCATTTCAACTACACACACATGCAATGATATACATTGTAGGGCAGAAAACTTTTCCATTCTTCCCTTCTAGGTTCTTTGATTGACCTAATAATTAAATTGACATAAGACAGATTAACAGGAGAAAAAATTAATTTCAAGTGTACAAGATTTTCGAAGATATGAGGCTTTTTGATGGTCCTGACAATTGAGGCTTATATGCCATCCTGAGTTAAGGAGAAGGAGCTAGGGGTCTGAGACTTCAAAGGGAGAAAGATAACTCGCAGAAATATGAAGAAAGCAAATAATTTGGTTAAAAAAATATATACTATGCCATACAGGTAAGTATCCACCCCTAAATTTTTATGTTGAAGCCCGAACTCACAATGTGACTGCATTTGGAGTTAAGGCCAGTAAGTAAGTAGTCAAGCTTAAATGATGTCAGAACAATAAGAGTGGGGCCCTCATCCATAGGATTAATGTCCTTGTATGAAGAGACACTAGAGAGCTCCAACTTGCTCTTCCTGAGTATATGCACAGAAAGGTCATGTGAGAAGCCATTGCAAGAGAAAGAGAGCTTTCACCAGAAGCATAACCCTAACAGACCTTGATCTTGTAGCCTCCAGAACTGTCAGAAAATAAATTTCTGTTGTTTAAGCCACACAGTCTATGGTATTTTGTTATCTCAGCCTAAGCAGAGTGCTGCTGCTGCTGCTGCTACCGCTGCTGCTGCTAAGTCGCTTCAGTCATGTCCGACCCTGATCGACCCCATAGACGGCAACCCACCAGGCTCCTCCGTCCCTGGGATTCTCCAGGCAAGAACACTGGAGTGGGTTGCCATTTCCTTCTCCAATGCATGAAAGTGAAAAGTGAAAGTGAAGTCGCTCAGTCGTGTCCGACTCTTAGTGACCTCATGGACTGCAGCCTACCAGGTTCCTCGGTCCATGGGATTTTCCAGGCAAGAGTACTGGAGTGGGGTGCCATTGCCTTCTCCATAAGCAGAGTAATACACGTTAAATTAAGGAAGGGACCCACTATACCTCCTCCTGCTTAATGACCCTCTCCTGTGGGATTAAAGTCTGGGGAAACTTAGAAAATTAGCAAGACACACTATTTGCCATTTTTATTTACAGAGAGAAACCATACCAAAATGTCTGTGTAGTGGTTATACAGATATTAGGTTGGCCAAAAAAGTTCATTCAAATTTTTCTGTAAAATGTTATGGAAAATCCAAATGAACTTTTTGGCCAACCCAATCCTATTTTAATAATTCATTAATATTCAACACATAGGATAATCTCTTAACTCCAGACAATCTGACCTACCTGTACAGGGAATATTAACTAAGACTCCTCCATAGCTCTCCTTTGCCTTTAACTATATGGAGGTTACACGTGTCTCTTTGGATTAAGGTAGTAGGAGAACAACTCTTAGTTTCAATAAACTAATCAAGCAGCATTGAAGATGAAACACTTTCTCATGCTCAGTGCCTGCTTGACTCAAAATTTCCCCTGGAGATACCAAGGTTTCCTTGACATTGATATGGGACAAAAAACTGAAGAAACATTCGTAAGTGGCAGTATAAATACACATATGCTACAAAAAATAAATACTGGAGAGGGTGGGGAAATGGAGGGAACCTTCATACACTGTTGGTAGAAAAGTAAATTGATACAGCCACTATGGAAAACAGTATGACAGTTCCTTTAAAAACTAAAAATAGAGCTACCATATGGTCCAGCCATCCCACTGTTGGGTATATATCCAGAGGAAAAAATAATGTAAAAAGATACATGTACCCCAGTGCTCAAAGCAACACTATTTTTAGTAACCAGGACATGGAAGCAACCTAAATGCCCATCAACAGAGAAACAGATAAAGATGTGGTGTGTACACACACACACACAGGAATATTACTTAGCCATAAAAAAGCATGAAATTGTGCCATTTGCAGAGACATAGATGGACCTAGAGAGTGTCACACAGAGTGAAGAAAGTCAGAAAGAGGAAAACAAATATTGTATATTAAAGCATATATGTAAAATCTAGAAAAATGGTATAGATGATCTTATCTGCAAAGTAGAAATAGAGATACGGACATTGAGAACAAATATATGGACACTAAGGTGGAAAGGGGGGTGGGGGGAAAGTGGGGTGGGTTGACATATATACACTATTGATACTATGTATAAAATAGAAAACTAATGAGAGCCCACTGTATAGCACAAGGAACTCTATTTAATGCATTGTAGGGACCTGAATTGGAGAAGGCGATAGCACCCCACTCCAGTACTCTTGCCTGGAAAATCCCATGGACAGAGGAGCCTGGTAGGCCGCAGTCCATGGGGTCGTGAAGAGTCGGACACGACTGAGCGACTTCACTTTCACTTTTCAGTTTCATACATTGGAGAAGGAAATGGCAACCCATTCCAGTGTTCTTGCCTGGAGAATCCCAGGGACGGGGGAGCCTGGTGGGCTGCCATCTATGGGGTCGCACAGAGTCAGACACGACTGAAGCGACTTAGCAGCAGCAGCAGCTGCAGCAAGGACCTGAATGGGAAGGAAGTTCAAAAGAGAGGGGATATATGTATGTGTATGGCTTGTTTTTCTCTACAGTAGAAACTGACACAGCATTGTAAAGCAACTGTACTCCAATAAAAAATTAATTTTTAATGAAAAAATGCATATGAACAAGCGGGTAAAAACGTATTGTCTACTCTTTAACTTACTTTCTTTACCCCTCTGTTTGGAGATCCCATGACTTGCCACAGCATGGAAGAACTACACCTTTCACTTCATCTTTGAATTTTTTGTCACCTCAGTTTTATTATTTCTGGTCACGTCCATGAAAAATGGTCAAAATGGATAGATATTGTTTTCAATTATTTTCAAACCAAGTGATGCATATATTGCATACATATGGTGATAGAATATGCAAAAGTCTGTGACTAGAACTCACTTTCTTAAGTGGAAGAGTCATCCCCAGGTTCAAAAGAAATCCCTCTGTGAACATAATCACAGTAACTTGCATCTGGGCTTAGTCTTATTTTCTCGGAGAAGGAAATGGCAACCCGCTCCAGTACTCTTGCCTAGAAAATCCCATGGATGGAGGAGCCTGGATTTTTCTACCTCCCTACAAACATTATGGTGCTGACTTCTCAAGAAACTAAATATTCAGGTAATAAACAACTTCACATAGCCGTGTCACTCAGTCGTGTCCGACTCTTTCAACCTCATGGACTGTAGCTTACCAGGCTCCTGTTTGGGGATCTTCCCAAACAACTTCCATGGAAACAATAATTAAAGGAGATGCAACCAGTTGGTGCTTGCTGTCTGCATTCAAGGTGCTAAAAATTGCTAATTGGTCTAACCTTTACAATCATAACCACTAATTACACATTGGCCTTCAACTTTGCCCAGCAATCCCCGAGTGGTCATTCTTTGAAATTGCTATTTCACATCATTTCTCTTGAAATTCCTAAAACCTCCTTAGCTTGCTTCTTAAACCATGAAAGAGCTGGCAAGAAAAGAATAATAAAAGGCCACCAAGTGAAGAAGTCAGTGCCCATTTTGGAACACACAGCTGTTCTAAGCAAGGATCAGAAAAATTCTAGAGAGATTCCCTGGATAATATCTTTCTTACTCAGAAGAGCAATAAGAGTCCTTTATTTGGGGGCACCTTAGGCAATGCGGGGAGCTGCCCGTGAGAACAGGGTCCTTTGTCCGAAGGACACAGCTCTGGGAGCTGCCTCAGTCCTTGAGGGTTTGCTTGCAAACATAGCTCCCTGTCCCGCCACCCCAGAGATTAGGCGCTTATTTACTGCAGGCACCTGGAGTTCTGTGCAAACTTCTCACGCACAGAGAAATGTTATCTGGTGTAAGAAATAATAACAGGGAGCCATTCCCACGCTCTCAAGATTTCTTGTGACTGTTTGTAAGATGTATAGGCTAACCAAGAAAAAATGTCAACTGTTTTGTCTCTCTCACGCTTTTCTGTATAAATATGAGATGTTGAATAAAGTTGGTGTCAGACTGCGTCCCTTCGTGGTGACGTGTCTGAACCTCTCGACCCCATCTTTGTAGTCTCTTGCTTTAGTCTCTTTCTTAGCCCCGCCGTGCACGTTCTCGGGACCTGATCGACTTTGCCGGCTGGCTCCGGCAAGGCAACACATCTGCTCTCTCTTTCTTGGCTTTCTAAAATTTCTACAGCCATACTCATGTTCACAGTTTCCCATTTTCTACTCTGTCCAGCTAATAAAACACATTTTTGATGGTTTGGCTGTAATGCTTCCTATTTCATTTTTGGATCATTAGAAGTAAAGACTTTTACAGCCAAGAGTAATATTTCAAGGGCTCTGGTTTTGTTAAGCTTGTTCTTCATAATGTTTTGGGTTGATTGGAAGCTATACATCAAACTTATTTTTTATCCCAAAAGGCCAAAATTCGGCATTAATAAACTAAAATAGATATAAGACCTAGGAGTGCTCTAAAATATCCATTTAGAACAAGAGTCCTGGTACCTATGGCTCTGTACATGTTCAGCAAGTGGTGAAAACCAGAGCAGAGGTGATCCCCCACTCAGATGCCCACAGGAATACTGCAGGGGCCAGAATGATAGGTGGATATGTATACATGGTATGAGTATTGATGAACCAGGCATGCTGGAGTACTCGGGCCTGGCTCAAGGACGCAGAGCTACTCAGCTCCAGTCAATTGTTGTCATTTGGAAAACAGGCCCTGGTTATCTTCTGTCCTAAATATTAAGATGTAGAAATATGAGTTTTCTATGAAAGTTCCTTATAAAAGAATGCATTTGCAGTCAAACTTGCTGTAAGTCAATTGAGTAGAAAGATTATCCTAGTTCTTATTAACTTGATGAATACTTTCTTGAGGATTGAGCAAAAATAAGTCAGTAGCACAAGAGAAACATTCAAGATGGCAAGAGTAGTAGGAGGTAAAACTCACCCTCTCCCACAAACCCAACAAAGATATGTCTACATGTGGGATGATTCTCACAGAATATCTACTGAATGCTGGCAGAAGGCCTTAGACTGCTGAAAGGGCAAGAAAGTCTCCATGTAACCAGGTAGAGAAGAAGAAGAATAAAAAAGAATTGGGTGGGGACTTGGGCCTCTTGGAGGGAGCTGTGAAAGAAGAAAAGTTCCTGCACCCTGGGAAGCTCCCTCACCAATGGGGAGATCGACTGAGACAGAAAGGAAGCTCCAGAGCTTCAGAGGAGAATATATTAATACCAGTCAGTTTGCAGCAGCCAGAGCAGAGGAAGAACTACACAGACAGTGAATGCTACCATTCTGCACTCCCCAAAGTGACCCACGTATGCCACTGCTGGAGGGAGCTGGGTGCTGGAAGTTGGCTTCAGAGATCAACCTGGAGAGAGGACTGGGGTTGACTGTGTAGAGACAGACTGGGGTGGCTGGAATCCAGTGTGACCATGCTGGGGGTTTACATGGAGGTAGCCTGGTCCACCTTAGAAGCCAGTTGCCATTGTTTGGGAGGTACATGAGGGGAGGGGTAGAACCCAGATTGTAGCCTTTTTCACTGTGCATATACTTACAAAGGGGAAGACATTGCCTGCATGACCTCCAGAGGCAGTCACAAGCCTCAACCACCACCAGCTCAGACCCCAGGAGTGGTTCTAGGCCCCCACTTTCTTGTGCCTAAACTCAGGAGTAGTTGTGAGCTGCTTCTCCTTCTATTGTGTGCCCTAGGGGCACATCTGAGCAGCCTGCCACTGCAGAGAACCCCAAGACCAGGCAACACCTGAACACCCCCTACCAAGAGGAGAACAACCAGCACATGCTGAGGAAAGAGGTGACAGGCATCCATTCTAAAAACAGCCCTTGCATCAAATATATTAAACCCACACAAGATACACAAGAATGTCCCTACATACAAATAGCCCTTCAAGACCATGGTAGATAATTGTTTCTACTAAACTCACAGAGTAAGAGAAATATAAGTAAAATGAAGAAGCAGGGGAACCACTCCCAGTTAAAAGACAAAACATTCCGCTGAAAGAACAAATAATAAAGCAGACCTCTTCACTTTAATCGTCACTGATTTTAAAAAAGGAGATACTGAAACGCTGACAAAGTTAGGAAAGGCTATTGGCAGAAATACAGAGTACTGAAAAAGGAACTAGAAACTATAAAAAGGAACCAAGAAAAATTAGAAAACTCATTTACAGAGACAAAAGCTAAGCTAAAAACAATGAATGATGAAGAACAAATAAGTGACCTGGAAATTAGAATGATGGAAATCACCCAATCAGGAGAGCAGACAGAAAGCCAAATGAAATAGTAATTAAAACAATATAAGAGACATGTGGGATAATATAAAATGCACCAACCTACATGTAATAGGAATTACAGAGGGGAAGAAAGAGCAAAGCAGAGTGAAAATGTATTTGAAGAAATTATGGCTGAAAACTTCCCAAACCTGAGGAAGGAAACAGATATTCAGATAGAGGAAGCACAGAGGGTCCCAAATGAGATAAACATATTATAATATGTCACCAATACATAATAAAAATGTAATTCTTTTTTATTCTAAAGGCATCAAGAGAAAAAGGGTTAACTACAAGGGAACCTCCCCTCATCCCCCACTCCCACCCTAATAAGGCTATCACTGATTTCTCTACAGAAATGTTATAGGCCAGAAGGAAGTGGCAAAATATATCCAAAGTCCTAAAAGGGAAAAATCTGCAACCTAGAATACTCTACCCAGCAAGATTATCATTTGGAATAGAAGCAGAGATAGCAAAATTCTCAGGCAAGCAAAAATTAAAAGAATACAGCAATACAAAACTTATCCTAAAAGAAATATTGAGAGACCTTTAAATAGAGAAGAAGAAAGAATCTAAAGGAAAGAGAAAATCACAATTGGAAAATAAATCACTTAAGCCAGTACAGAACTTTTTTTTAATTTTATATGAAAGTAATGATAACCACAATGAACAGCAAAAGGATGAACATGAAGATCTAAAAAAGGAGACATCATCAAAATCATAAAATGTGGAGGAGAAGAGTCAGAAAATGTCAACATTTTTTCTTAGGTTGTGTTTGAACCTATAGGACTACCAGTCTAAGGCAAGTAGATATAGGAAGGGGTTAACATACTTGATGGAGAAGGCGATGGCACCCCACTCCAGTACTCTTGCCTGGAAAATCCCAAGGACAGAGCGACTGAGCGACTTCACTTTCACTTTTCACTTTCATGCATTGGAGAAGGAAATGGCAACCCACTCCAGTGTTCTTGCCTGGAGAATCCCAGGGATGGGGGAGCCTGGTGGGCTGCAGTCTATGGGGTCGCACAGAGTTGGACACGACTGAAGCGACTTAGCAGCAGCAGCAGCAGCAGCAGTAGCAACATACTTGAAAAACAGGGTAACCACAAATCAAAAATATACAACAGTTTCAAGAAAGCCAAAAAAAAAAAAAAGGCAAGAGAAAGAAAACATAATACAAAAGAAAAATCATCAAACCAAAAAAGGAAAAAAAAAAAAAAACACACAAAGAAGAATATAAAATCAATGAGGAAACAAGGTTTAAAACATCAATAAATTCATATCTATCAATAATTACCCTAAATGTCATTGGATTAAATGCTCTAATCAAAAGACACAGAGTGGCAGATTGGATTAAAAAAATAGGAGCCTAAAATCTGCTGCTTAGAAGAGACCCACTTTAGGGCAAAGGACACACATAGATTGAAAGTGAGGGAATGAATAAAGATAATTCACGCAAACAGAAATTACAGGAAAGCAGGAGTCACAATAAAAATCCATCAAAAAAGATAAAGAAGGACACTATATAATAATAAACAGATCAATACAAGAAGAGGATTTTATACTTGTCAACATATATTCACCTAATATAGGAGCACCCAAATACATAAAAGAAATACTAACACATAAAGGAAGAAAGTGACAGGACCACAATAGGAGATTTTAACACCCCACTCACGTTCGCATTAATAGATCTTCCAGACAGAGAATCAATAAGGCAACAGAGATACTAAATGATACAACAGAAAAAATACACTTAATTGATATTTTCAGGATATTACATCCAAAAAAGCTCCAGAATACATTCTTTTCAAGTGCACATGGAACATTCTCTAGGACTGACTACATACAAGGGCACACAACAAGGCTCAACAAATGCAAGCATATAGAAATTATCTCAAGCATCTTTTCTGACCACAATTGCATGCAACTAGAACTCAACCACACAAAAAGAAATGACCAAAAAAATGATTACATGGAGACTAAACAAAATACTACTAAAAAAAAAAAAAGGCAATGATGAAATCATAGGGGAAATTTAAATATACCTTGAGATAAATGACAATGAAAACACAACTCTACAAAATCTATGGGATGCAGAATCAGTTATTAGAGGGAAGTTCATAGTGATACAGGCCTTACTCAAATATAAGAAAACTCTCAAATAAACAGCCTAAACTACCATTTAGAACAATTATAAAAAGCAAAAAACAAAATCTAAAGTCAGAAGAAGGGAGGAAATAATAAAGATCAGAGAGGAAATAAACAAAATAGAGATTAAAATAATAATAGAAAAGTCAATAAAACCAAGAGCTGGTTCTTTGAAAGGATGAAGGAGATTGACAAATCTCTGATCAGGCCCACCAAGAAGAAAAGAGAGAGAACACAAATAAACAAAATGAAGAAATTAAAAAAAGGAGACATAACAACTGATATTGCATAAATGCAAAAAACCATAAGAGAATATGGTGAACAATTATACGCCAACAAATTTGACAACCTAGAAGAAATGGACATTTCTAAAATTATACTTACTGCCCAACAAAACTGAATCAAGAAGAAATAGATAACTTGAACATACTGATCACTAGAACTGAAATAGAATCTCTAGTTTAAAAAAATCCCTACAAACAAAAGTCCAGGACCAGATGCCTTATAGGAGAATTCTATCAAACACACAAAAAATTTATGCCAATCTTTCTCAAGCTCTTCCCAAAAAGTTGAAAAGGAAGGAACACCACCAAAGACAGTCTATGAAACCATTATCACCCTGATACCAAAACCAGTCAAAGATATCACCAAAAAAGAAAATTACAGGCCAATATTATTAATGAATACAGATGTCAAAATTCTCAAAATATTAGCAAACCAAATCCAAGAACACATAAAAAAAGTAATACACCACAACAAAGTGGGATTCATCCCAAGTTCACAAGGATGGTTTAGCATATGCAAATCAATATGATATACCACATACACGAGACCAAAACCACATGATCATCTCAATAGATGCAGAAAAAGCATTTAACAAAAGTCAACATTCTTCCATGATAATAACTCTTAGAAAAGTGGGTATAGAGGGAACATATCTCAAACTAGTAAAAACTATATATGACAAGCACACAGCCAATATAATACTCAATGGTGAAAAGTGGAAAGCATTCCTGCTAAAATCTGGAATACGGATTCCACTTCTCTTCAACATAGTATCGGAAGACCTAGCCCAAGCAATCAGACCAGAAAATAATAAAATAAAAGGTATCCAAATTGGGAAGAAAGAAGCAAATTATCTTATATGTAGATGATATTAATACTGTATAGAGAAAACCCTAAAGACTCCACACAAATCTACTAGAACTGATAAATGAATTCAACAGAGTAGCAGGATACAAGGTTAATGTATATAATCAGTTGCATTTCTTTACACCAATAATGAACTATCATTAAGGGAATGTAAAAAAAAAAAGTATCTTAAAAAAAAAAAGTATCTTTTAAAATTGCAATGCCCATAATAAAATACTTAAGGATAAACCTAACTAAGAACATGAAAAACTTATACACTGAGAACTGTAAAACATTAATAAAGGAAAATAAAGATGATTCAAAGAAATGGCCTTTTCACAGAACTAGAATAATCCTAAATTTCATATGGAACCATAAAAGACTAAGAATTGTCAAAGTAATCGTAAAGAAAAAGGACAAATCAGGAAACATAACCATCCCATACCTCAGACAATACTGCAAACCTACAGTAATCAAAGCTGGGCTGGAAGATGCACAAGTTGGAATCAAGATTGTCAGGAGAAATATCAATAACTTCAGATATGCAGATGACACCACCGTTATGGCAGAAAGTGAAGAAGAACTAAAGAGCCTCTTGATGAAAGTGAAAGAGGACAGTGAAAAAGTTGGCCTAAAGCTCAACATTCAGAAAAGTAAGATCACGGCATCTGGTCCCATCACTTCATGGGAAATAGATGGGGAAACAGTGGCTGACTTTATTTTTTGTGGCTCCAAAATCACTGCAGAGGGTGACTGCAGCCATGAAATTAAAAGACGCTTACTCCTTGGAAGGAAAGTTATGACCAATCTAGACAGCATACTAAAAAACAGAGACATCACTTTGTCAACAAAGGTCTGTCTAGTCAAGGCTATGGTTTTTCCAGTAGTCATGTATGGATGTGAGAGTTGGACTATAAAGAAAACTGAGTGCAGAAGAATTGATGCTTTTGAACTATGGTATTGGAGAAGACTCTTGAGAGTCCCTTGGACTGCAAGGAGATCCAACCAGTCCATCCTAAAGGAGATCAGTCCTGGGTGTTCACTGGAAGGATTAATGTTGGAAGCTGAAACTCAAATACTTTGGCCACCTGATGCAAAAAGCTGAGTCATTTGAAAAGACCCAGATGTTGGGAAAGATTGAGGGCAGGAGGAGAATGGGATGGCAGAGGATGAGATGGTTGGATGCTATCACCAACTCAATGGATATGAGTTTGGGTGAACTCCGGGAGTTGGTGATGGACAGGGAGGCCTGGAGTGCTGCGGTTCATGGGGTCACAAAGAGTCGGACACGACTGAGCGACTGAACAGTAATCAAAGTAGTGTGGCATTGGCACAAAAACAGATATATGGATCAATGGAACAGAATAGAGAACTGAAATAAACCTACACACCTATGGTCAATTAATCTTTGACAAAGGAGCAAGGCAAGAATATACAATAGGAAAAGTTTCTTCAGCATGTAGTGTTTAGAAAGCCGGACAACTACATATAAGTCAATGAAGTTATAACATACCCTCTCACCATACAGAGAAATAAACTGAAAATGGCTTAAAGACTTAAACATAAGATATGATACCACTAAAATCCTAGAGGAGAACATATGCAAAACATTCTCTGACATAAATCACACCAGTGTTTTCTTAGGTCAGTTTCCTAAGTCAATAGAAATAAAAATAAAGAAATGGTACCTAATCAAACTTTCAAACCTTTGCACAGCAAAGGAAACCATACAGAAAATGAAAAGCCAACCTACAGAATGGGAGAAAATATTTGTAAACTATGTGACCAACAAGGGCTTAATTTCTAAAATGCATAAACAACTCATACAACTCAATAACAATAAAACAACCCAACGAGAAAATAGAAAACCTAAAGAGACATTTCTCCAAAGAAGAGATACAGATTTCCAATAGGCACGTGAAAAGACCCTTAACATTGCTAATTATTATAGAAATACAAATCAAAACTACAGTGCCAGTTAGAATGGCCAGTTCTACCATCAGTTAGAATGACACTGTTTACCATAACTACCTCATGCCAGTTAGAATGGCCATCATTAAAGTCTACAAATAACAAATGTGGAGAGAGTGTGGAGAAAAGAGAACCCTCCTACACTGTGGGAGTGTAAGTTGGTGCAGCCACTTTTCTGTAGATTTCTCAGAAAACTAAAAATGGAATTGCTATATAATCCAGCAGTCCCACTCTCGGGCATATATCTAGACAAAACTACAAGTAGAGATACATGCACCCTATGTTCATGGCTCAGTGGTAAAGAGCCATGGTAAAAGGCTCAGTGGTAAAGAGCTCAGTGGCATTCGCCTGCCAATGTGGGAGACACAGGTTCAATCCCTGGGTGGGGAAGATCCCCTAGAGAAGGAAATGGCAACCCACTCCAGTGTTCTTTCCTGGGAATCCTATAGACAGAGGTGACTGGCAGGCTGCAGTCCACGGGGTCACAAAGAGTTGAACACAACTGAGTGACCAAAGAACAACAACCTAGTTCACATAGCAGTTTTCACAATAGCTAAGGCATGGACGTGAGTCTGAGTGAACTCCAGGAGTTGGTGATGGACAGGGAGGCCTGGCGTGCTGCGATTCATGGGGTCGCAAAGAGTCGGACACGACTGAGCGACTGATCTGATCTGAAGGCATGGAAACAACCTAAATGTCCATCAAGAGATGAATAGACAAAGCATAAATGGCACATGTATAGAACAGAATACTACTCGTCCTTAAAAAAAAGAATGAAATAATTCCATTTGCAGCAACATGGACCCAACTAGAGATGATCACACTAAGCAGAGTAAGTCAGAAAGAGAAAAACAAAGACCATGTGGTATCACTTATACATGGAGTTTAAAATAGGACACAACTGAACCTATCTATGCAGAAAGGAAACCAGGGGCAGAGAATAGATGGTAGCCCAGTGGATGGGGGTGGGAGAGGGTTGGAATGGGAATGTGGGATTAGTAGATGCAAACTGGTATATATACAATAGTTAAACAACAGCGTCTAACTATATAGCACAGGGAACTATATTCAATATCCTGTGATAAACCATAATGGAAAAGAATGTGAAAAAGAATGTTCACTTTGCTGTACAGCAGTAATTAACACAAAACTAATTAATCTGTACCTCAGTTAAAAAATAGAAAAAAACAACAACAACAAAAATAACCCAACGAGTCAGTCCCTCAAGACCTTCCAGATCCTTTGGTGGGAGGCAGGGTAGAGGTAGTGTGTGTTAGGGGGTGGTTACTGGGGAGAAACCAGGAACAAGAATGTCAACAACATCCCAAGTGATCTAGGAACCATTCTCCTGGGAAATTCTTATACTTGATGATAAAAATAATGACTAATATTTTTCTTAAAAAAAACAACAAAAAAGAGGCAGTCTCAATATATGTAAGTACCACACAGGGGGAATACAGTTCTGACCTAAAGAACTAGATGCTTTATCTAACAATTATTTTAAGAAAAATTGGAGTTCATTTCTGGCTTAGGAATGGCCTCCAATATATAAGAGGAGACATGACACAATTCTCTGTATTAAGTGGGGAAACATTCTTTTCTTTGCCTTCCTGTTCAAAGTTTTTAGAGCAGGAGCTAGTGTGCTTTTTTTTGTAAAGAAGTTTTATAGCCCATATGGTCTCTGTTGCCACTACTCAGTTCTGCCATTAGAGTGTAAAACTATCCATAGACGATATGTAAATAGATAGGCATAAATGTGTTCCAATAAAATCTTTCTTTACAGTAACTGGCTGTGGCCCACTCTGGGTCCAATGACTATAGTTTGCTGACTGCTACATTAAGGGAAGGCTAGAATGTCTCAGTTGGAAATCCAGCTAAGCAGTTTTAAAGAAGGGTTAGGTTTGGGGGCAGGAACGTTGAATTGATCGAAGCCAAAGGCGAGTATAAACTTCATTCAGCAGAGTTCAAGTGTAAACCTGGGGACACCAAATCTGGCTTTAGGGCCAAGGAACAGATACACCACAAAGGAAAAGAGCAAAAACAATCAACAAATATAGGGAGGAAGTAATGAAGAATAAAGGAATGGATGAGTCAGGAAGAAATACATAAGCTGGCTCTGAATGGTAAGGGGAATGGACACAGAGGGTTTTTCTCAAGGCTCAAGGTAGAAGCAGATACTATGTCTCCATTCCCTACCATTATTGTTACAGAAAGGAATACTTTTCATCCTTCCTCCATCAAAAACAGGACAGTTCAGTTCAGTTCAGTTCAGTAGCTCAGTCCTGTTCGACTCTTTGCGACCCCATGAATCGCAACACGCCAGGCCTCCCTGTCCATCACCAACTCCCGGAGTTCACCCAGACTCACGTCCATCAAGTCAGTGATGCCATCCAGCCATCTCATCCCCTGTCGTCCCCTTCTCCTCCTGCCCCCAATCCCTCCCATTAGACCAAGTAGTAAGCTTGCAGAAAGTCAAAGAAACGGACAAAAAATTCTCTAGCTGTCAATTTCTCTGCATTAGCCCTGCTTAGGCATCACTGATGTGATGCAGCTCATCACTACCCAGCACTTAGAGTGAAGGTGTGATCTGGCTGCCAGACTACACAAGGTCACATCCACCTCTAAGCTCATGAACCAGTTCTCTTTGCTGAACACACTCTTGTCAGTTGAAGCAAGATGGCTGCACTTTTGTACACTACACTGAGTATGCTCAACTGATCTGACAGACCAAACAGCTAAAGGAGAATTCATTTTGTTGCTAGTTTTACATTACTAGTGCTTCTGAGAAGATGTTCGTACTTGTTTCACCCTAGATACTTTCAGGCATTTAAGCAAAATGCTTTTAGCAAAATGCAAATGATATAGGAAATGCGTTTTTTTCCTCACAAAAAATAGTCAAAAGACTACATCTTCTAGTTTCAAGGAGCATTTATAGCTATGTTACTTCTCTATCTTCAGTTGCTATTCTATTTAAAAAGGCAATCTTGGTTCACAGCACTAAACATGGGCTTCAGTGGGTGAAATAAATAAATTAATAAATTAAAATTCAAGTTCTGGCAAGAGCTCTTAGAAAATAATAAAAAAGGAAGGTCAGACAAGATTGGGTAGCCTGCATGCCAAAATGAATGAGGAAGAGGAAAGGGACTTAAAAACAAGCTTTGACACATGACCACTTGGTATTGTTTGAAGAGAGCAGTTAAAGAGGGCAGGTGTGCTGTCTGTTAAAAGAGCAAGTACACAGGTTGCACTTGTCATTTAAGGACAATGGTCCAGGTGAGTCATAATTGAATATGTATTATTAAAATGCATTAATGTACTTTTACTTTTTAGTTGCCCCATCTGCACAAATGCTGTTTATCAACCTTTCTATCTCTTGGTGATCATCTCCTATCATTTAAGCCATTTCTAAAGACAGTCTCTACTCTGATCACAATTCAATGTAGGGAAAAAAGACTGATAAGAAGAATAACTTGAAACAGAAATATAACTTAATATTTCAAAGCGCTCAGGCCTCTGATTAGACTATAACTCTCTGCACATAATCTCTTAAATAAATTGATTCTTTTTCAATATAAAATAGTACAAAGCCTTTGAATTTTGAACTAGCCAAGTTCTGTGAGCTCTTTGAATGGCAGAGCCAGAAAATAACAAATCTTATTTAATTAACAAAAGAATGAGATAGGGATGAAAAACATGATGTGAAGACACAGATAGAATTGATTGGAGCAGTGTTTTTAGCTGTAAATTTGGCAAGCAGACTTTGCTTGTGAGACAGGCAACACTAATTACTCTGTTTCCATTCCCACAGCTGATTCTGTGTTTAAAAAAAATTAAACTGCAAAGAAGTGGGGAAGCATCTGTGGGTGCATGCTTTTGCGCCAATAAAATTATTTTATTGAACTCCATTCATGTGCAAACTTAGAATTTAAAACCAGAAGATCTTATAGGCCTGTGTTCATTAAATATTATGTACCATTTTATATGGGCCTGCTCATAAAAGAGGAGTATGGAATACAATTAAAAGAAATAAATTCAACATGGCTTTGACACTATAAAATATTCTTGTCGCTGTGTGTCTTTGACTGACTCCTAACACCAAGGCAGAACCAATATCCCAGTGACGGGAGAATTCAAAAGTGGTTTGTTTTCTTGTTCAAAATTCATTATATTTTAAGTGATGTAAATAGTCTAGTGCCTATACACTCACAAGGACCAAACTGACTGGAGAAGTATTTTATTGCCTATCATTCTTTGTTCCCAGTTATATTAGAAAACATATATGAGTTTGTCCCTGTATTTCTTGTTCTACATAAAACTGGTCCAAAGTCACCTTACACCATTTTTAAGTAACTCAGTTGGTGGGAAATTGGGGGGGGAGCAAGAATTACAGGTGTCAGGAAATTGTAATTTTTACACCAACTCCTCTTACCAATAACAGGTTTTTAGTAGTTGAATGACACAGATGGCAACTAGAAGAGACAAGAGAACTGACCAGGTTAGCGCAAGTAATTTGGGGCACATCTCCTAGGAAAAAATAGGATAAAGATGCTGGCGTTCTAGAAGTAGGAGATTTAGCCTGGCCTCCTCATATGGGCTCTGGGGCCACTAAGAACAAACTAGATATTAGAGGACTTGATGACCTTTTCATTACACGGTTCATTCTTAGTTGTTGTTCAGTTTCTCAGTTGTATTCAACTGTTTGTGACCCAATGGACCACGGCCTGTCAAGCTTCCCTGTCCTTCACCATCTTCCAGAGCTTGCTCAAACTCATGTCCGTTGAGTCAATGACACCATCCAACCATCTCATCCTCTGTCATTCCCTTCTCCTCCTGCCTTCAATCTTTCCCAGCATCAGGGTCTTTTCTAATGAATCAGCTCTTCGCATCAGGTGGCCAAAGTACTGGAGCTTCAGTTTCAGCATCAATCCTTTCAATGACTATTCAGGACTGATTTCATTTAGGATTGATTTGCTTGATCTCCTTGCAGTCCAAGGAACTCTCAAGAGCCTTCTCCCATACCACAGTTCAAAAGCATCAATTCTTTGGTGCTCAGCATTCTTTATGGTCCAACTCTCACATCCATAGGTGACTACTGGAAAAACCATAGCTTTGACTATACAGAACTTTGTCAGCAAAGTAATGTTCTCTGTTTTATAATACACTGTCTAGGTTGGTCATAGCTTTTCTTCCAAGGAGCAAGTGTCTTTTAATTTCATGGTTGTAGTTACTGCCCACAGTGATTTTGGAGTACAAGAAAATAAAGTCTGTTACTGTTTCCACTGTTTCCCCATCTATTTCCCATGAAGTGATGGGGCTAGATACCATGATCTTTGTTTTTTGAATGCTGAATTTTAAGCCAGCTTTTTCACTCCTCATTCACCTTATCAAGAGGATTTTCAGTTCCTCTTCACTTTCTGTCATAAGGGTGGTGTCATCTGCATATCTGAGGTTATTGATACTTCTCCCAGCAATCTTGATTCCAGCTTGTGCTTCATCCAGCCCAGCATTTTGCATGATGTACTCTGCATATGAGTTAATTAAGCAGGGTGATGATATAACCTTGATGTACTCCTTTTCCAATTTTGAACCAGTCTGTTATTCCATGTCTAGTTCTAACTGTTGTTTTGTTATTGGAGAGTAGTACAAAAACCTGCCATGTGGTCCTTTATTCTATTACCTTACATAAGACTCGGTGACTCCACAGAGGCAGCCTACTTGCCCCTTGTTCTACAATTATCTCAAGGCAAGAATACAAAACATTAGGACTCAGCTCTAGTTCTAGTGGTTTGGAGGGCAAGGCTCTTCCTGGAAGGAAAAGAACTTTCACTAAACAACAAAGTCCAGAGAAACAGAGCTTAACTTTTGGCAGTTTATCTTCTGGTCCCTTGATTAATAAAATATACACTGACACTAGTAATAGAATAGTGATGACAGGGAAATTGCTATTCAACCTCTCAGAAAAATACCATGAATTGGCCACTCAGATCCAAACAGTCCCTGGAAGGTGAGGATATATTCAAGTTAGTGTTTCTTCTGGAAATGATTCTATCAGGGCTCTATCAGTGCTGATCTGAGCATTAAATATACAGTACTAATATTACAAAAACAAATCAAAAACTCAGAACACCTTTTTGTGTGGGTTTTAAGAACATTCTGTAAATGATTGTTCATTATCTGCTAAGGCATTAGCATGTTTAGTCACCCCAAAGGGGGACCCTTTCACCCTCATTTCTCTGAAATTCTGTGTAGGGTCCTGTCTGGATTCTCATGAATCTACTCTTCTGAGAGCACCTACAGGAACTATCACCATTATGAATGATCTTTCCTATTTTCCTTGACCTCACCGTTCTCATGTGAACAGTGCAAAAAGAATTTCAAAATGCAATCTCTATTCTGGTTTTGATACTAACTATACTAAGCTGTAATGAGGATACTCAGGCTGGGTCTCCAGTTTATGCAGCATCCCTCCCTCCCAATATAATGTCATGTGATTCTTAGATGGTGTCTAAATCCCATTCTAGGAACTGGGAAATCTCTTTAGTAGGAAAAAGAAAAAAAAGTCCTATTTTAGGATCCCAGGTGGCCAGGGTAAAGTCGAACTTGCTGATACATAGACCTCATTTCAGATTAAGATCTGGGAATGTATAGTTCCAAAGAATAACAAGGAGAGATAAGAAAGGCTTCCTCAGTGATCAATGTAAAGAAATAGAGGAAAACAATAGAATGGGAAAGACTAGAGATCTCTTCAAGAAAACTGGAGATACCAAGGGAATATTTCATGCAAAGATAGGTACAATAAAGGACAGAAACAGTACAGACCTAACAGAAGCAGAAGATATGAAGAAGAGGTGGCAAGAATACTCAGAACTATACAAAAAAGATCTTCATGACCCAGGAAACCACAATAGTATGATCACTCACCTAGAGCCAGACTTCCTGGAATGGGAAGTCAAGTGGGCCTTAGGAAGCATCACTATGAACAAAGCTAGTGAAGGTGATGGAATTCCAGTTGAGCTATTTCAAACCCTAAAAGATGATGCTGTGAAAGTGCTGCACTCAATATGCCAGCAAATTTGGAAAATTCAACAGTGGCCATAGGACTGGAAAAGGTCAGTTTTCACTCCAGTCCCAAAGAAAGGCAATGCCAAAGAATGTTGAAACTACTGCACTATTGCACTCGTCTCACACGCTAGCAAAGTAATGCTCAAAATTCTCCAAGGTAGGCTTCAACAGTACATGAATTGTGAACTTCCGTGATGTTCAAGCTGGATTTAGAAAGGGCAGAAGAACCAGAGATCAGATTGCCAACATCCTCTGGATCATGGAAAAAGCAAGAGAGTTCTAGAAAAACATCTATTTCTGCTTTATTGACTACACCAAAGCCTTTGACTGTGTGGATCCCAGCAAACTGTGGAAAATTCTTCAATAGATGGGAATACCAGACCACCTTACCTGCTTCCTGGGAAACCTGTATGCACATCAAGAAGCAACAGTTAGAACTGGACATGGAACAACTGGTTCCAAATTGGGAAAGGAGTACGTCAAGGCTGTATATTGTCACCTGGCTTATTTAACTTATATGCACAGTACATTATGCAAAATGCCAGGCTGGATGAAGCATAAGCTGAAATCATGGTTGCCAGGATAAATATCAATAACCTCAGATATGTAGATGACACCACCCTTATGGCAGAAAGCGAAAAAGAACTAAAGCGCCTCTTGATGAAAGTGAAAGATAAGAGTGAAAATGTTGGCTTAGAACTCAATATTCAGACAACTAACATCAAGGTATCTGGTCCCATCACTTCATGCCAAATAGATGGGGAGACAATGGAACCAGTGAAAGACTTTTTATTTGGGGGGCTCCAAAGTCACTGCAGATCATGACTGCAGCCATGAAATTAAAAGATGCTTGCTCCTTGGAAGAAAAGCTATGACCAACCTAGACCATGTATTAAAAAGCAGAGACATGACTTTGTCAAGAAAGGTCCTTCTAGTCAAAGTTATGGTTTTTCCAGTAGTCTTGTGTGGATGTGAGAGTTGGACAGGTAAATAAAGCTGAGTGCTGAAGAATTGATGCTTTTGAACTGTGGCATTAGAGAAGACTCTTGAGAGCTCCTTGGACTGCAATGAGATCAAACCAGTCAATAAAGGAAATCAATCCTGAATATCCATTGGAAGGACTGATGCTGAAGCTGAAACTCCAACAGTTTGGCCACCCAGTGTGAAGATCTGACTCATTGGAAAAGTCCCTGATGCTGAGAAAGATTGAAGACAGGAGGAGAAGGGGATGACAGAGGATGAGATGGTTGGATAGCATCAGCGACTCAATGGACATGAGTTTAAGCAAGTTCCGGGAGTTGGTGATATACAGGGAAGCCTTGCATGCTGCAGTCCATGGACTCACAAAGAGTTGAACATGGCTGAGCTACTGAACTGAACTGAACTTGGCCGTGTTCCTCTGACCAAGCCTCAATCTTGTACTAATATTGGTTAGTGTATCTCTATCCTACTGTCTCATGATTGTATCTGACCTTGATTACAGTTCCATTTTTCTGTGTCCTCCCTGACTGAAGTCAATCTCTTCCCTGTCCTACTCTTCATTAGTCTCTGTTTGAACCATAGTTCCTCTAACAGGCTACTTGCTCTCAGATATCCTTATCACCAACTGCCCGTTTCCAACTCTTCTAGATTCTGTGTTTGATCAAGTCTTGGCATTCTGACAAGATCACTTTCTTTCTCTTCCTCATGCCCAATTTGTTCAAAAGCATTCAGAAGATTCTCAGATGCTCAAAAACTAACATTTTTAGCTGCAACTCCATCTTTAGATGCTATACTTCCTTAATGAGCACAGAAACACACTACATTGATTCTTCCTTTACATGATGGATCATTGTTTCTCTGTCGCTATTGCTGCCTCTTGTTCTTCCTTCCACACCATAAATAGAGGGCTCCCATCAAGGTTCTGTCTTCAATCATCTGCTATTTTCTTTCTACATACTCCCCCTCAGAGCCCTCAGCTGTTCCCATAGTTACAATCATCATCACTAAGCAACTGACCCCCAGGTCAGCATCAGCTTGGAACTCTAGTCCTTAACTTCCAACATCCTGTCTACCAGTTCCTTAGTTTAATAACTCCAAAACTAAACTAGTCATTTTTTCTCACAGATCAGTGCTTCCTTCAAATAATCCCATTTTTATTGATTGTGCCATCATTTTCAAGGCATTAAGACTCAAAATTTGATATCATATTAACCATTTAAACTTGCCAACCACTTCAGGTTATCACTAAGACCTACTGATTCCCTATCACATTTCCTTTTATTCTTTCAGTATAAACTCTAATACAGGTCTTTAGTAACTCATAACTATATGTTTACCTTAATCTTCTATTTGCCTACTTCCAATCACCCTGTATACTACCATAAGGTTAATCTTGTTAAAATTATCTAGCTATAGCTTTAGGTAACTGCCCATCAATTATAACTATATTTACCAAAAAATAAAACACATAACATTGGTTTAAAATGGGAAAATATTTTAAATAGTAACATATTTATAATCATGGAAATAGAAATTGTATTAATTCAATGATTATGTGAAAAAAGCTGGCTTAAAACTCAACATTCAAGAAACGAAGATCATGGCATCTGGTCCCATCACTTCGTGACAAATAGATGGGGAAACAATGGAAACAGTGACAGACTTTATTTTTTGGGGCTCCAAAATCACTGTGGATGGTGACTGCAGCCATGAAATTAAAAGACAGTTGTTTCTTAGAAGAAAAACAAGGACCAACCTAGACTGTATATTATAAAGCAGAGATATTACTTTGCCAACAAAGGTCCATATAGTCAAAGCTATGGTTTTTTCCAGTAGTATGTATGAATTTATATATGGATGTGAGAGTTGGACAATAAAAAAGGCTGAGTGCCAAAGAAATGATGCCTTCAAACTATGGTGCTAGAGAAGACTCTTGAGAGTCCCTTGACAGCAAGGAGTTCAAACCAATCAATCCTAAAGGAAATCAACCCTGATTATTCATTGAAAGGACTGTTGCTGAAGCTCCAATCTTTTGGCCACCTGATGCAGAGAGTTGACTCAGTGGAAAGGATTGAAGGCAGAAGGAGAAGGGGATGAAAGAGGACAAGATGATTGAATGACATCATTGACTCAATGGACATGAGTTTGAACAAGCTCTGGGAGATGGTGAAGGACAGGGAGGCCTGACGTACTGCAGTCCATGGGATTGCAAAGAGTTGGACACAACTGAGTGACTGAACAACAATGTGAAAATGAATACAAAATTTTAAAAATCAGTCAATTTAAAGCAAAAATAAGTGAAATATAGTATAGATTGTAGGAAAGCATGGGGAAAATTGGATTAATTATGACCTATTGAACAAAACCCATATGATTTGATTTCCTGTTTTTTCTTAATATTTCAATCTTGTTTCTCACAACCCAGCTATACAAAATTTATCTCCCCAACAAGGGACTTAATTTAGCATGCCGTGAGAAATATCAAAAACTTCGGATATGCAGATGATACCACTTTAATGGCTGAAAGTGAAGAGGATCTAAAGAACTTCTTGATGAAGGTGAAAGAGGAAAGTGAAAGAGCTGGCTTAAAACTCAACATTCAAAAAATGAAGATCATGGCATCCAGTCCTATCACTTGATGGCAAATAGATGGGGAAAATGTGGAAACAGTGTCAGATTTCATTTTCTTGGGCTCTAAAATCACTGTGGATGGTGACTGCATTCACAAAATTAAAAGACACTTGCTGCTTGGAAGAATAGCTATGACAAACCTAGACAGTGTTTTAAAAAGCAGAGACAACACTTTGCTGACAAAGGTCTGTCTTGTGAAAGCTATGGTTTTTCCAGTAGTCATGTATGGATGTGACAGTTGAACCATAAAGAAGGCTGAGTGCTGAAGAATTGACACTTTTGAACTGTGGTGCTGGAGAAGAATCTTGAGAGTCCCTTGGAAAGCAAGATCAAACCAGTGAATCCTAAAGGAAATCAACCCTGATTATTCATTGGAAGGACTGATCCTGAAGCTGAAGCTCCAGTACTTTGGCCACCTGATGCAAAGAGCTGACTCATTAGAAAAGACCTTGATGCCAGGAAAAATTGAAGGCAAGAGGAGAAGGGGGTGACAGAGGATGAAATGGTTGGATGGCATTACTGATTCAATGGACATGAGTTTGAGCAAACTCCATGAGATAGTGATGGACAGAGAAGCCTGGCATGCTGTGGTTCATGGGGTCACAAAAAGTCTGACATAAATTAGTGACTAAACAACAAAAATGAATGAAATGTATGCCATTTCATTATGCTTATGAGTTTGCCAAAAGGCAATAGGCCAGTGAGGAGAGGGAGAAATAGTTCAGTGATAAACAGTATAAGTTGGAAATTCATCAGTAATAGGAGCCAAAGTCAAAGGAGGGGACTAAACAGCAAATCAGGCTGGTAAGGCAAGCCAGGGATGGAGGCAAGAATCACGAAAGGAGGCTAGTCATCAAGGAGGACAAATTGAATGATGGGGTGTGACACCAGGTGTGGCTGACGACCAAAAGCATTATTCAAAATCTAAATTTGTGACTGCTTAGAAAACAACAAAAGTAGGCCTAGCTCCTTCAGTACCCCAAATTCAATTAGATTCTTTCATATTTGTGCCTTAGTCTTGTTATTCTCACACCTGTAGTTCCCAATCTCCTGATATTTAGCTTTCTAAATCCTACCAGGTTTTGCTGCCCAGCTCAACTCCTACTTTTCCTAAGGACTCTTATGTGATAAGCCCAGTTGGAATTGATGCCTTCCTTCTTTGAACTGTTGTAGCATTTATGATCACTTCTAATCTCATGAAATGATGTCAGCAGGTTCTGCTTTGTATCACAGAGGTTTGCATACATGCTTTATCTCTGCTTCTTTGGAAGCTCTTTAAGAAGAGCAACCGTGACTTATATATGTAAATCCAACAGTACCTCATACAGTACAAATATTTTTCTGTAGTAAATCTCTGGAATATAGGCTTCTTTTGTTCCAGGTCTGTAAGGGAATAGTTTTTCTTATGCTGTGCTTAATATTTATTCAGTTTGTTTAATATGTAAACAGAAGCCAAGAGTGCTCCTTGCAATGTCTTGGAGGTCAAAGTAATGACTGCCAACTGCAAACTAATTTGGGGGGCAGGTGTTTGGGTTGGTGCTAATCAAGGTCTGTTTTTTATGGGGAAGAGGGAACAGTGACATTAAATTCCCTTCTCATAAGGAATAGATATATATGTGTTTGTATGGATAAATTATTTTGAGACCATTGCTTGTACCCAGGGAGGATTATCATGTAGCTACTTCAAATCAGCTACTTTGGCCACCTGATGCAAAGAACTGACTCATTTGAAAAGACCCTGATGCTGGGAAAGATTGAAGACAGGAGGAAAAGGGCATGACAGAGGATGAAGTGGTTGGATGGCTTCACCAACTCAATGAACATGAGTTTGAGTAAACTCTGGGAGTTGGTGATGGACAGGTGTGCTGCCGTCCATGGGGTCACAAAGAGTCGGACATGACTGAGCGACTGAACTGAACTGAACTTCAAATAAAGCGGTTTGATAAAGTTCTCCCATCTAAAACATGAGATCTAGTTATTTTGCATTTCCAGATTCACAGTGAGGTAGGAAGGTGTATATATAAACATGAAAATTCTTCAAGAGATGGGAATACCAGACCACCTGACCTGCCTTTTGAGAAACCTATATGCAGGTCAGGAAGCAACAGTTAGAACTGGACATGGAACAACAGACTGGTTCCAAATAGGAAAAGGAGTACGTCAAGGCTGTATATTGTCACCCTGCTTATTTAATTTATATGCAAAGTACATCATGAGAAACGCTGGGCTGGAAGAAACACAAGCTGGAATCAATTTTGCCGGGAGAAATATCAAGAATCTCAGATATGCAGATGACACCACCCTTATGGCAGAAAGTGAAGAGGAACTCAAAAGCCTCTTGATGAAAGTGAAAGTGGAGAGTGAAAAAGTTGGCTTAAAGCTCAACATTCAGAAAACTAAGATCATGGCATCTGGTCCCACCACTTCATGGGATATAGATGGGGAAACAGTGGAAACAGTGTCAGACTTTATTTTTGGGGGCTCCAAAATCACTGCAGATGGTGACTGCAGCCATGAAATTAAAAGACGCTTACTCCTTGGAAGGAAAGTTATGACCAACCTAGATAGCACATTCAAAAGCAGAGACATTACTTTGACAACAAAGGTCCATCTAGTCAAGGCTATGGTTTTTCCAGTAGTCATGTATGGATGTGAGAGTTGGACTGTGAAGAAAGCTGAGCAGTGAAGAATTGATGCTTTTGAACTGTGGTGTTGGAGATGACTCTTGAGAGTCCCTTGGACTGCAAGGAGATCCAACCAGTCCATTCTAAAGGAGATCATCCCTGGGTGTTCTTTTGAAGGAATGATGCTAAAGCTGAAACTCCAGTACTTTGGCCACCTCACGCGAAGAGTTGACTCATTGGAAAAGACTCTGATGCTGGGAGGGATTGAGGGCAGGAGGAGAAGGGGACGACAGAGGATGAGATGGCTGGATGGCATCACCGACTTGATGGACGTGAGTTTGAGTGAACTCTGGGAGATGGTGATGGACAGGGAGGCCTGGGGTGCTGCGATTCATGGGGTCACAAAGAGTCAGACACGACTGAGTGACTGAACTGAACTGAAATGTATTTGTAAAGAATGTCAATATATAGCAAAAGAGTAGTAGGAATGTACTTGCATTCATATGCTTTGACATATTTTTACCTTCTTAACTTTAGGGAGTTTGATCCTGATAGCTAACATTCCTCCTGCATAAATCTTAGAGAACTCACTTTTATTGTAAGGGGTTTTAAAATGTTAACCTTCTATTTGATCTGTCATGAGTCATCACTCCTGACCCATATAATTAGATATAAAAATGAAAATATAACACTTCAAGTTTCTATCATGAATTCTGTTTCAAAAGAGAGAATTAAGATTTCATTTGAAATAAAAGTGAGTTTTCCCAAACATGAATACTCATAAAGTTTAGCACAATAAAGAAAATAAATTCATTATAATTGCTGCTGTTATACCTACTACACTGAAAAAGAATTCTTATTCTTTGATATTAATTTAATCATTGGTGCAATCTGTTAAAATAAGCATATATTAGCGCTCATCTGCTATAGTTAACCAACTCTCTCAAGTGCCATGGGGAAATTACAAGTACAGACTTTATATGTTGTTCTTTCCTGTCCTGAAAAAATTATCTTAGAATATAATTGTAGGTATATGATAAACAAATATAAATGTTGTTAGTGATAAAATTAAAATTTCAGTTAAACTTTACATCTCACTACACACTAAAATGGCAAATGAATACTATAAAAATAGGTATCACATATTAGAGATTCAGAATAAAAATATCAATATGGATTATACATTCAAGTCAATCTTACTGTCCTATTAATGAACAATTTTCATCCATTTTTAAAATGTGGTTGTTAAATATATATTTTAAATTATCTGTAAAAATTACATGAAAAGCTTTTAGATTCTTTGATAGCTTGATAGATTCAATTTTTCCTATCAGTATGAAAAAAAATAACTTACTAGCTTCTTTAAATTAAAAAAAAAATTTACAAACTCATAATTTATTCCTGCAGATTTTAACTCAGTGGCACTGTCCCCATCCATCTTGCCCATTCCACTCTCTAACTAATGTTCAAAATATTTATTATCACTTACCTAGACTAACTTCCTAATTGTTCTTCCTCATAATATCTTCTCTCTCTAGAGTATCTTAGGGTCACATTCACATTTTTATAGTATATTTCTGATCTTGTCCTTCCACTATTCCACTATTCAAAAATAAATATCTTGATGACATTTTCTGCTTATAGAATAAAATGTGAATTTCTTAGTTTGGTGTTCTCATTAGGTACTGCTTTCTGAACTTAAATTTCATTAAATGCACTCTACTCCTTATATAGGGCTCATGTTTTCCCACTTTAAGTTGTTCCTCCTGCCTGAAAATCTTATGCTCTTCACTTTGACACAATCCTTTCAAAATGCCCTAGTGTTCATGTTATTCTTTAAGATACATTAAATGCTTTTCTTACATAGATCCCTCAAAGATCTAATCCAATTAAGTCACACTGTATTGAAATCTGGCTGTAGACTTTGGAAAAAGATAATTCTCTGGAGAGGCAGCAGTTCTAGGAAGCAAAAGAAGACAGATTATTTCTCTTCATTTCAGAATCTATAGCAGAATTCCCATACATACAGGCTTCACACACAGACATACCTTAAGATGTGGTACACTGAAGCTCAAATAGTTCTCCTGTGAATTTTATGTAAGGTAGCATCATAGCACATCATATTTCTTCTTCATTTCTGTACTACTTTTCCCTGCACTATGAAAATTCCCTAGAGAAACAAGACCTGGAGCTGACTATGACTCCAACCATCAGCTCCTTACTGCAAAATCCAGGCTCAAATTAAATAAAGTGGTTTTCCCTAAAACCACTAGATCATTCAGATCGATCTAAATCAAATGCCTAATGATTATACAGCGGAGGTGACGAATAGATTCAACATACTAGATCTGGTAGGCAGAGTGCCTAAAGATCTGTGGACGGAGGTTCCTAAACCATTCCCAAGAAAAAGAAATGCAAGAAGGCAAAATGGTTATCTGAGTAGGCCTTACAAATAGCTGAGAAAAGAAGAGACGTGAAAGGCAAAGGACAAAGGGAAAGATATAACCAAATAAATGCAGAGAATAGCAAGCAGGATAAAAAAGTCTTAAGTAAACAATGCAAAGAACTAGAGGAAAACAATAGAATGGGAAAGACTAGAGATCTCTTTAAGAAAACTGGAGATACCAATGGAAAATTTCATGCAAGGATAGGCACAATAATGGACAAAAATGGTAAGGAAATAACAGAAGCAGAAGAGATTAAGAAAAGGTGGCAAAAATACATGGAAGATCTATACAAAAAAAAGCCCTTAATGACCCAAGGTAATACGATAGTGTGGTCACTTACCTAGAACCAGACATCCTGGAGTGTGAAGTCAAGTGGACCTTAGGAAGCATTTCTACAAACAAAGCTGGTAGAGGTGATGGAATTCCAGTTGAGCTATTTCAAATCCTAAAAGATGATGCTGTTCATGTGCTGCACTCAATATGCCAGCAAATTTGGAAAACTCAGCATGACCACAGGACTGGAAAAGGTCAGTTTTCATTCCATTCCCAAAGAAAGGCAATGCCAAAGAATATTCAAATTACCGTACAATTGCACTTATTTCACATGCGAGCAAGATTATGCTTAAAATCCTTCAAGCTAGGCTTCAACAAGTATGTGGACACAGAACTTCCATATGTACAAGCTGAATTTAGAAAAGGCAGAGGAACCAGAGATCAAATTGCCAACACACTGTGGATCATACAAAAATCAAGGAAATTAAACAAACAAACAAACAAAGCTACTGCTGCTTCATTGACTATGCTAAAACTTTTGACTGTGTGGATTAAAAAAAAACCTGTGGAATATTCTTAATAAGATAGGAATATCAGACCACATTACCTGCCTCCTGAGAAACCTGTATGCAGGTCAAGAAGCAACAATTACAACTGGACATGGAACAATGAACTGGTTTCAAATTGGAAAGGGAGTACATCAAGGCTGTATAGTGTCACCCTACTTATTTAACTTATATGTAGAGTATATCATGCAAAATGCTGGCTGGATGAAGCACAGAGATTGCCAGAAGAAATATCAATAACCTCAGACACGCAGATGATACTACTTTAATGGCAGAAAGTGAAGAGGAACTAAAGAGCCTCTTGATGAAGGTGAAAGAGGAGAGTGTAAAAGTTGGCTTAAAACTCAACATTCAAAAAACAAAGATTATGGCATCTGGTCTCATCACTTCATGGCAAACAGATAGGGAAAATGTGGAAACGGTGTCAGATTTCATTTTCTTGGGCTCCAAAATCAATGTGGACAGTGACTGTAGTCACAAAATTAAGACACTTGATCCTTGGAAGAATAGTTATGACTAAACTAGACAGTGTATTAAAAAGCAGAGACATCACTTTGCTGAGAAAGGTCTATATAGTCAAAGCTATGGTGTTCCCAGCAGTCATATACAGATGTGAGAGTCAGACCATAAAGAAGGCTGAATGCCAAAGAATTGACACTTTTGAACTATGGTGCTGGAGAAGACTCTTGAGAGTCCCTTGGACCACAAGGAGATCAAGTCAGTCAATCCGAAAGGAAATCAACCCTGATTACTCACTGGATGGACTGATGCTGAAGCTGAAGCTCCAATACTTTGGCGACTGATGGGAAGGGTCGACTCATCAGAAAAGACCCTGATGCTGCTAAAGACTGAAAGCAAGAGAAGGGGGTGACAGAGGATGAACAAGTTCGATGGCATCACTCACTCAATGTATATGAGTTTGAGCAAACTCCAGGAGATAGTGAATGACAAAGAAGCCTAGTATGCTGCAGTTAATGGGGTCTCAAAGAGTCTGACAACTGAACAACAAAAGAAACTTTAACATTTTCAGTCTTCCCAGATTGATAGCCTTTGGAAATGTGTTAACATCATCCACTCTTTACAAGCAACCTGCATAGGATGAGCTTTGAAAGGAGCATTTGAATATTTCACTCTATAAACTGTAAACATATATAATATATGTATATTTTTAGGCTTGCCTCAAAACACATTATGATAAATAAGCACAAATCACTGAATGTTCACAACATATTCAAATAAATCATGAGTATCTGAAGTAATTAAGGATAGGACAATTGTAATTATATCTTTTGAAAGAAATGGATTGCTAGGTGATCTGTCATTTTGTAAAATTTGGAATAAGGGATCTCAAAAATCAAGGGCTTAATTTTCACCATCATTGCAAAAAAGCATTAGGTATCCTCAGCCCAAAAAGTCCTGAGCTATCTGCCTTTCCCTGACAAAACATCAAAACTGATGTTAAACAAAGTCTGCCACATTTTCAGTCCTGCTTAGAACTGAAAGGACATGGAATTTTCCCTCTAATGATAATTTTAAGAATTGGTTTTCTTGACTTTTGGAATCTTTTTGTTCACTAAAAGTATGTCCTCACTAAACCTATTACTACAAAAATAAGTGTTTTGATGTTGAAATTGGGGATATTGGAGCAATCTCTTTATAATCATTCCCTGTTTATCTTTATGAAGCTGTTCATAGTTATTCTTTACAACTCACATGAGCTAAAGTAGCCTTGGCCCAACTCTAGGAGACAAGTCGTCATGTAGAGTACTTACTAGCAGTGCTGGTTTGGACAAGTCACTTAAATTCAGTTTCTTCATTTATAAAATAGGCAATAAGGCAAGTGATGAGAAATACAGAAAATAAAGCATGTTAAGAACTTATTAGTAGCTCTGGTATGTGCATATGGGCTGGATAACAAATATTCTTTCTCCTTTGTCTGGCAGAAAAGAGAGTGCTTGGTCAGCTTAGTCTCCTCTACTCCTCACACCTTCCAAAGCTCCTATCAGAGACTATCCTTGGGCTTTTGTGATGAAAAGTCATTTACAAAGCAGGACTACAGGAAGCATACAGGAAAATACTAGGGATAAAAACATTGGGGCAGGTCTTAGGTGTGAGAGTAGCCATTTATGTAAGATCATTCAATAGAGGGGGGACACAAAGTTTAAGAAATTTGATTGTGGAGTCAGTGTTTTCAAGAGGCTGGAGAAACACAAGATATATTATTTAAAATTTGCTTCTGACAGAGGAGCCAAACTGAAAGAGCTCTCAATGACCAAAGCTCCAATAATTTGAACAACAAAATAAATAATTTTAAATTATAATCCATAGAATAAAATAACCATGAGTCCACAGTGCAATAGGGCTTCCCCAGTGGCTCAGTGGTAAAGAATCTGCCTGCCAATCCAAGAGACACAGGTTTGATCCCTGGATCTGGAAGATCCCCTGGAGTAGGAAATGAAACCCATTCCAGTGTTCTTGCCTGGGAAATCTCATGGACAGAGGAGCCTGGCAGGCTACAGTCCACAAGGTTGCAGAGTGTAACAAGACTGAGCATGCACAGTGCAATAAGTAATTGAACAAATAAATAAATGGTGGATCCTGCCTCTAGTAAATACTGATGTCTCATAGAAGAATTCTAATTAATAAATGCAGAAAATAAGAGGAAAAGAGCAACCACCATTAGAACTGCAGAGCTCTTCTAATAAAATAATCCACAGATAGAAGCTAAAATTAGTGGGCAAAAGTTTGAAGAAAATGGAATATTTGCAGGTTTTATTAATATTAAAGGGTAAAAATAGTTTGTTTACCATGGAGAAATTTAGTAGATAGTATCTTAACTAAGAGATCAGTGTTAACATCACCAGTAATAAGACAAATCAATGTCATGTACTTCTTGATATGATGCATTGAGAAGGGCATATCACTTACGTGATGCAAGTCCTCCATCCAATAATTAGGAAATATTAGAAAAACCCAACTCAAGAAACATCCTATAAAATAATTACCTAGTTCTCTTCGAAAGTGTCAAGGTCATGAAAGAAAAGGAAAGGCTATGGAACTATCATAGATTGGGAGAGACAAGACACCACAATGAAATGTAGTGTGCTATCCTGGATTGGCTCCTGGAAGAGGTAAAGGACGTGAGTGAAAAAGAACTGGTGAAAATAATGAAGTCAAGTCGATATCTGAGTTAATACTATTGTACTAATGTTAACATAATTTGGGTAATTATATCATGCTTTGTAAAATATCAGTACTAACAGAAGAAGTTGGATGAAGAACATTCAGGAAGTAGCCATATATACTATTTTTGGAACTTTTTTGGTAAGCCTATAATTATTTCAAAGTAAACTATATTTTTGTTCACTACACTGTTCTGTTGTTGTTGTTTAGTTGTTAAGACATGTCCGCCTCTTTGCGATCTCTGTCCTTAGGATTTCCCAGGCAGGAATACTGGAGTGGGTTGCCTTTTCCTACTCCAGCGGACCTTCTAGACCCAGGGATAGAACCGGCATCTCTTGCATTGCAGGCAGGTTCTTTACCAATGAGAAGCCCAACACTGTTCTAGGAGAGAAATATGTGGGTTCTGCTAATTGCCCCCTTAATTCTCAGGGACACAGGCATATTTACCATGAAGTTAATGAAGATTAAGCTTTAGGTTGAGCCTCTCATATTGAACCCTCTTCAGATTGAGCCCTCTTAGGGGTCTCCTAAGATGCTAAACTAAATTCTGCATTCATAATTGTGTGCTGTGTTTTTTGTTTTTTTTAAAGGGCTTTCCTATTGCCAGAGCTACTTCAGATCTTTGCTCAAAACCCATCAATCTCTACTTTTAGCAGAAGTGTCCTTGCTCAAAACCTGTCAACCCCCCACTTTTAGCAGGAGTTAACACAAATCTTTAAGTTGAAGGGTCCAGACATAAGAATCACTAACTCAATGGACATGACATGAGAAATTCTGGGAGATGGTGAAGGACAGAGAAGCCTGGCATGCCATAGTTCATGGGGTCACAAAGCATTAGAGATGACTTAGAGACTGAACAACAACAGCAACAACACAGATAGGAAGCTATTAATACAAACAAATTAAAAATTAGAAACAAGCAAGCAACCAAACAAACAGGTGGAACCAGCTGGAAAGATGGCGAAGAATCTGACCTCCAATATCTTATTTCATGCTGGTTTTATTGCATTAGCATATTAAATGGCATGCCTACCAACAGCATTTTGGAAAGCTCAGCAGTGGCCAAAGGACTGGAAAAGGTCAGTTTTAATTCCAATCCCAAATAAAGGCAACTCCAAAGAATGTTCAAACTAATGCACAATTACACTCATTTCATACGCTAGCAAAGTAATGCTCAAAATTCTCCAAGCTAGGCTTCAACAATATGTGAACGGAGAACTTCCAGATGTTCAAACTGATTTAGAAAAGGCAGAGGAACCAGAGGTCAAAATGCCAACATCTGTTGGATCAAAGAAAAAGAGAATTCCAGAGAAACATCTACTTCTGCTTAATTGCCTATGCTAAAGCCTTTGTGTGGCTTACAACAAACTGGAAAATTCTTCAAGAGATGGGAACACCAGACCACCTTACCTGCTACCTGAGAAACTTGTATGCAGGTCAAGAAGCAATAGTTAGAACCCAACATGAAACAATGGACTGGTTCCAAACTGGTAAAGGAGTATCTAGGCTCTATATTGTCTTCTGCTTATTTAATTTATATGCAGAGTATATCATGCAACTAGGCTGAATGAAGCACAAGCTGGAATCAAGATTGCTGGGAGAAATATCAATAACCTCAGATATGCCGATGACACCGCACTTATGGCAGAAAGCAAAGAGGAATTGAAGAGTCTCTTGATGAAAGTGAAAGAGGAGAGTGAAAGAGCTGGCTTAAAACTCAACATTCAGAAAACTAAAATCATGGCATCTGGTCCTATCACTTCATGGCAAATAGGTGGGGAAACAATGGAAATGGTGACAGATTTTATTTTTTGGACTCCAAAATCACTGCAGATGGTGACTGCAGCCATGAAATTAAAAGATGCTTGCTCCTTGGAAGAAAACCTATGATCAACCTAGTCAGTGTATTGAAAAGCAGAGATATTACTTTGCTGACAAAGGTCTGTCTTGTCAAAGCTATGGTTTTTCCAGTAGTCATGTATGGATGTGAGAGTTGGACCATAAAGAATGTTGAGCACCAAAGAATTGATGCTTTTGAACTGTGGTGTTGGAGAAGACTCTTGAGAGTCCCTTGGACTGCAAGGAGATCAAACCAGTCAATCCTAAAGGAAATCAGTCCTGAATGTTCATTGGAAGGACTGATGCTGAAGCTGAAGCTCCAGTACTTTGGCCACCTGATTCGAGGAGCTGACTCATTAGAAAAGACCCTGATGCTGGGACAGATGAAGGCAGGAGGAGAAGGGGATGACAGAGAATGACATGGTTCGATGGCATCACCGACTCAATGGACATGAGTTTGAGCTATCTTCAGGTGGTAGTGAGGGCAGGGAAGCCTGGTGTGCTACAGTCCATGGGGCCACAAAGAGCTGGACAGGACTGAGTCACTACCACCACCACCACCAGCAGCCATGATAGGACATTAAGGACCAAAAATGGATGACAAGGGGGTGCACCCAACTTTGTTGTGAAAGCCCCGCCCCTTCCTCCATAGACTAGTGCATATGCCTCCCCATCATTAGCCTCACTCCTTTCTTTGTCTTTATTCTTTAAAATTTTGTCCTGGGATTTTTTTGTTTGTTTGTTTTATAGTAATAAAAAATGATAGAATAATACAAACATAAGTATGTATGGTTTTTCCTGTGGTCATGTATGGATGTGAAAGTTGGACTGTGAAGAAGGCTGAGCACCGAAGAATTGATGCTTTTCAACTGTGGTGTTGGAGAAGACTCTTGAGAGTCCCTTGGACCGCAAGGAGAGCCAACCAGTCCATTCTGAAGGAGATCAGCACTGGGATTTCTTTGGAAGGAATGATGCTAAAGCTGAAACTCCAGTACTTTGGCCACCTCATGTGAAGAGCTGACTCATTGGAAAAGACTCTGATGCTGGGAGGGATTGGGGGCAGGAGGAGAAGGGGACGACAGAAGATAAGATGGCTGGATGACATCACTGACTCGATGGACTTGAGTGTGAGTGAACTCCGGGAGTTGGTGGTGGACAGGGAGGCCTGGCATGCTGCGATTCATGGGGTCGCAAAGAGTCAGACACGACTGAGCGACTGATCTGGTCTGATCTGAAGTATGTATCATTTAAGGAGAATGTATCATAGGCTAGACACTCCTTTGGAGGCTTGTTATTAATAATCTTATTTACTGAAAATGGTCCTGTTTTTCCTTGCTAAGACTTTTCAGCCTTTGAGTCCCTGGATCAGGAAAGTGAGCAAGGTAGTTTGTGAAGAAATCAGAAAAGAAATGGAGTAGAATTTTGAGATCTCAAGAGAAAACTAAAGTCAGAACTATGGGGGAAATATGAGTTACAGCATATTATCAACTTTGGGATTTTTTTCTCTATATTTTGTAATTTATCACTGTAGATAGAATATAAATTTCTTAAGGAAAAGAGTAAAATTTAGGTATTTAAGCATGCAGAAAACTATTTAACACAAATATACTATTGACTGGTCTATAAATTTGTCAGCTACTGGCCCTGAGAAGGGAGAATCTGTGATAAAACAGTGAAATTGATAAAATAATTCAAATTCCACTTCTTAAACTTTCCTTATTCATAATAGTTATTTCTTGCATATCAGATATATTCACCAGAATATGGAGTTCCTCTCTTAGGAATTCCCTAATTTAAAATAAAAGGTCATGACCATAAAGTTACCTTGAGTGGCTTGGTTAAAGTGTGTGGCTGGCATCATCTCGCACATAAAGAGTTCATGTTAAACTCCTGAACACATTTTTTTCCCCTTTACTCTTCCTTTCTCCCTTTAAAAGACTGAGATTTTACACGTCAAATTTCAGCCCAGAGAGATTTTTTCTGTAGTGATGTTATAGATCCTGACAGGAATCAGTTACTATAAAACTGCTGACAGATACTTATCTTTAACATGGCTACTGGGCACCACTGTGTCCTAAATCAAACTAAGACAAAACAAAAAACTCATGCTATATGCAATCCCTCCAAGTCCTAGCACCAGTCAAATGTACAGGGCTGTTTTTTTAAACAGAGCCAATAATCAAGGAAGCCTATAGCTAGACAAAGGGAAATACAATACTCTACAAGCTCACCACAGAAGTAAGAACTGCCAGAGGTTCTATTGAATAACTCAGTATTTCGGGCTCCCAGCTAATCAATACTGAATACTCATTGGAAGCACTGATGCTGAAGCTGAAGCTCCAATACTTTGACCACCTTATGCAAAGAGCTGACTCATTGGAAAAGACCCTGATTTGGGGGAAGACTGAAGGCCAAAGGAGAAGAGTGTGGAGAGGATGAGATGGTTAGATAGTATCACCAACTCAATGGACATGAATGTGATCAAACTCCGGGAGATAGTGAAGGACAGGGAAGCCTGGCATGCTGCAGTCCATGGGGTCATAAAGAACTGGACATGAGCAAGTGAGCAACAACAAAGCTGATGAACATCCTCCCAGAGAAACACCAGTGGAGAGTATGGGCTTTGAATCTGGTATATTTTCTTTAATGCTTTAACCAAGTACGCAACAGTGGACACCACAGTGTTTCAGCAATCTCCCCAGCATCCCAGGACTCTACCTTTAGAGCAAGCATTCTCTCCGTTTTGCCACTCTTTTCTCTCCAAACAAACTTATACTTATGACATGAAGTACATTCTTTTAGGCCACTTTCCCCATGTAGAATTAAAATAGCACTAACACATGACACTAAAAGGTTACAAATGATCATTTATAAAATAATTATTCCATGTGTTAATGTGAAGATAATAAAGGCAATGATTTTGCTATGCTTTGCTGTTATTTACTATAACTTGATTCAACTTAACATGCAGGTCAAATATTGTTGCAGCAGAGTATAATTTGCTCATATAACACTAAACCAACTTTACCATCCTTGGTTAACAATCTGCTTACTTTAAACAATATTTAATTCTGTGAAATTCTTGAGAAACCCCCAAATCTGGATAATCTTGTGTTTGTGGGAATCAGTGACATTTGAGAAATAAAATACACAAAGCATAATCATGTTTACTTTCTCAATTATAGAGGCTGGATACTTGAAGCAAATATGGTAGTTCTTGCATTTGCCTTCTTTTAAAAAATGCTTTTGAGTTGAATATCCAAAGCTGATTTGACAAGACCTTTTAGAAACATGCGCATCTTCCTTGGGTATCATTTCAACAGTCAGTAAATTCTCTTGAAGGAGATGTGGGTTTCTTTTCATAACTAACAACAAAGAACCATGTTGGCAGCAGAGATAACTGGATTAGTCTATTTGTCCTTCTAATCTGGGACCTGCACTTGATGATAAATGAAAATTCATTGTAATTGTTAATTGTGCAAGACTGGTTATAAGGCTAGGCAAGGTAATTAGCTGCCTAGATATTGTCAGGAATGCTTTGGTGACTAATAATATCAGTCTCTTCTTTCTCACAGTTTTTGCAAATCTATGCTGCCATGTTATTTTAAACAGGTAACTAGTAAGGATCAAAATGCAAATATTAGTCTTTCTAAGAGGGATAATTAAACAAACCTTTATCTGATAGCATTTCAGTAGGGAAGCCAAATGAAATCTTTTCCAGAGCAAGGCAAAGGATAAATAATACACATGAACATTAATAAGGATTTGTCAGCTGGGTGTCTACCTGTTATGCCTGGTTAAAGGAAGAGACACCTGGATATTAGGTGCTGAAAAGATAGACCTTGACTGATTTATTACCCATTAAGCTGTGGATGACCTATGCTTTAAGCAGGACTTCTTACCGCTCTCTGTACTGGGGCAGATTGAAATGTCTTTAGTATTTCAGGTGGGACCTGAGATATTGCCATGTGTGAACAGTCTGAGAGAAATAGACTAATGACTTTCAAGAACATTATGGAGAAATACAAGAACATGGAATTTAGGAACAGAAAGAAAACAACAATAATCTGGGTTTGATTCATGGCTCTGTCTCAGCCTAGCTGTTTGTCCTTAGTGAGAATGAAGTCGTTCAGTCGTGTCCAACTCTTTGCGACCCCATGGACACCAGGCTCCTCTGTCCATGGGATATTCTAGGCAAGAGTACTGGAGTGGGTTGCCATTTCCTTCTCCAGGGAATCTTCCCGACCCAGGGATCGAACCCAGGTATCCCACATTGCAGACAGACGCATTACTGTCTGCGCCACCAGGGAAGTCCTGGGTCATCATAGCTTCCCAGGTCTTGTTTGATCTGTCTTAGTTCTAAGAGGGAGAAGGGCTTATGGACCCGGGTTGGTCAGAATTCTCCTCCAGTTTCAACTAAGGGACATACTTGAGTTGGCTTTTATGGAGGGGGTGCTTCCAGATATGGGGGCATGTTTGGATACAAGGAAGAAGCACCAGGCCTCAGGAGCTGTGGGAGACTCCAGTCTCTTTGGGGGAATGGGAGGTGAGCCTTTATGGGGGGGGAGCAGTTCCTTCTCTTGGTTCCCTGTGCCTAACACCATTTGCCTAGTAGGCTCACTTTTAGGGCATACAACAATCCCATACTTAAGACAGAGTTCCTTCATATCTCTTAGTCGAAAGAAAATTTGGACATAGGGGATCTCTGTCCATTTCTCTTGTCTTTTGCAGAATAATTCTAGCTGCAGGATGGTATTGTAATTTAAACTCCCATCCTTAACTAAGTCGTTTAACTTCTTAGAACCTCCGTTTCCTTTTCTGTGAATGGAAAGAACAGGATTGTCTTGCAGAATCATGCTGAAGATAAAATGAGACAAACTTTGGGAAATTCCTGAGCAAATATTAGGGATTCAGGTAGATAGAGTCGCAGATATGATTAACTGCCTCCAACTACATATATCCTCTTTCATGCTACACATAGTCATTGCACTTTCTCTCTCTCTGACTTGATTTCACTTCATAAATCTTTCTACCACCACCCCAACGTATGTACTGTTTAATCAAACTAAACCTGTCTAATTCCACCTTATGTTATAAATCATACCTAACCTGTCTAAAATCCTTTAACATATAATGGCTCCCTATAAGCTGTTCTAATGAGTAAATCCAAGACACTAATTGAAAATGAACTTGAATGGCAGAGCAGATCTCCACCGCTCCTCAGAAGGGGAGGTTGCAGGTCTCCCTGAAGTGAAAGCTCTTCATTTACAATGCACAGAAAAGAAAAAAAGGTGGGGGGGGAACTACTGGGAACAGTAGTGGGGTGTGCAGAGCCATGCTTCTCAGAGCTTGGGTTATAGAGGGTGTCTTTGGGGCAGAGTTTAGATGCCTGTGAAATAAGCCAGGACATTATATTAATTAGGATAGCTCTCATATGCAGTAATATATCATGGCAAATTAACAAGGACTGAAAGAGAGCTCATCTTCTCTTACACATGTTCTTAGGGCAAAAGTTACTTTTGAATAGTAACAAAGTAGTTACACAAACTGACATAGAAGAGACTCCCTCTGTTGTGATAAAATTGGCTTATGTATTCCTCCTCTTTCCTGCAAGGTAAAGGCATAGTCCAAAAGAAGTTGAATAACAATACTGATTTGTTTACTGAACAGCTCAGGAAAGTTAGAAATGCCTTAAATATTTTTTCAGCAGGCAATATAACATAAGTTGGCACATGCATAGAGCCCAAAATGACAACAATATGATTAATTCTCTCTGCATATTTTGTTATCTCTATCATTAAAAACATTTAGTATGAAGCCTAAAGAATGCATTTCTTATTCCCAAAAGGCAAAACTATGCCACACATTCCAAATGAATGTAAGACAAAATGTAATTTGATCACTGTATTTTCAGGCTATAAAAGAAAATTCTCTACCAGCATTCTAAACCATTCTTCCCTAATATAAGTACCAAACATGCCATCTTAAGTATCAGTAGAGAAATAAGAGGAATGTGACTTTAAACCTCAGACTCTAATGAGGTTTTGTTTAAATATTCACACTGTTCTTAGCCTGGGTACAAACCCTGTCTGTAAATGAATTCATTTTGGCAATTTTCTAATCTCATTATACCTTTTGTCAGGAGAATGATTTATCAGAATTACAATGTGTAATGCTGTATATCTTGTGAAATATAGTCATCTGGACCAAGACAGTATCATCATTTGACTCTTCCAATATATGATGTTTTCATTAGCAGCAGGATATTCATTCCTTCCCCTCTACTCAGCAGGGCTATAAATAGAGAGGCCAGCCAACCAAATCACACAATATTGAAAAGATCAGAGAAGTATAGTATACTACTATAATTTACAGAATGTTGTTTGTGAAGTATTAAAACTCTTGACGCCTTATTTATGTGCAGAGAAAATAATGAAAACATAAAGCAGTGTACAGTGGTCACATTATCATTGCTGTGATGGTGGAGACAGTATTGAATGAAGCTTTCCTTTGCAGTGAAACAGGAATTAAACAAGCAGGAAGGTCTATTTAGGTAGTCAATAACAAGATTGCACTTCCTATTAGATCAATATAGGATTTTAAAATAAAGAAAAGGAATCAAAAATAAAGCGAAGAAGCATGAAAAAAATAAAGCGAAGAAGCACACTGCTGAGGATAAAGGCACAGTTTATTATCCTGGTTCCAGAAGAAACTAAAACTTACGGTCTAGTTGGCAGAGCTGGAAGATGTCTTCTTTAAGAATACCAGTTTCAGATCAGACATCAGTTGTTAAATTTTACCCAGTTACATGTATGATTTAGGATGAGCCAAAGGAGACAGACTGTGTAATCTCATGCTAGAGTTTTGGTCTTAATATTTCCTGCCTGAGTTGTCAAATTCTTTATATAGCTGAGTTAAAGTAAGAACAAAAAGAAAATTGCTCATCTGTACTTCAGCAAATGTTATTTGTGGGAAACATCCATACAACTTCATACGAAAGATGCTGAAACCTAAATCTTGTTAAAACAAAAGTTAAAGAGAGCCATATTTGAAACTCTTGACCACCTTCCCCCCACCAGTAACTTTATCCAAATGCTAGCCGTTCTACTGCATGTATTCAAGGGCATTTATTAGCTGGTATTATGTAACGTGCTGCAGAAGCTGGAGGAATGTTTAATTCCCAGTTCCACGGTTTTCTGTTTCTTCTTACCACTGTTGTCTTATTAGGTCATTATTTCTCATTGCCTAAAAGTAATTTTTTTTCTTAAATAGGTTACTATCCCTACAATGTATTCTTCATATTCTTACCAAAAGGAACTTTTCTGTAACTGAAATTTGATATTATTTTCCCCATCCTAAACCTGTTCTTGTTCCCATCTTATATAGAATCCAGACTCTTCCACCTGCCATTCATGGTCCTCCAGGATCTAAGACCTGACAGTATCTTTGGACTCTTGTCCTGTCAAGCCCTATGCAAGTGTTATCCTAGTGACATCAGTCTCCTGAAACTAATCTGATGGAGATCACACAGAAAATCTGGTCAAGCCTGACCCTCTCAGCTCCTGCCACATCACCACTACCACTTTTTCTTTTGGGGGCAGGAGGAGAAGGGGACGACAGAGGATGAGATGGCTGGATGGCATCACTGACTCGATGGACGTGAGTTTGAGTGAACTCCAGGTGTTGGTGATGGACAGGGAGGCCTGGCGTGCTGCAATTCATGGGGTCGCAAAGAGTCGGATACGACTGAGCAACTGAACTGAACACATTATGGGCCTTCTCCCAATGAACACCACTGGACTTTTCTTAAAGCAGAATAAAAGGTACAAAATTGTGTTAAAAATCACTACATTTGTCTCATGGTAGAATGAATAATTTGTGTAAATCTCCTTATATCACTGGCCATATGCTGATTTCCCCAGTGTATTTACCAAACTAAAAAGGAGACAACGAAAAATGTTTAAGAGAAAAGAAAGGAAAATAAAGAAGTGTGGGAGGGTAGGAGGGAACAGATAGAAAAGTAACAATCTCTAATAAACTAATTTAACAGGGCTTTTGCCATTGGGTTAGGCTATTGGCTTGGTTCTGATTATTAGTGTATAAGTTTTGTCCATGAAGATTATAATCAAAGGCCAAAGCATGCCTTCCATTTTCTGGTACAGCCACCGAAGATTTTTCTACAGAAAAATCATGTTTTTTACTATCAGAAAAAAAAATTGGCTGTTATCAGCTGCCAAAAAAATGAGTGAGGAATACCAATTCTGGCACCTTGATTATGGACTTCTAGCCTCCAGAACTGTGAAACAATATGTTTTTGTCATCTAGGCCATACAGTCTATGGTGTGTAGTTATGGCAGTCCTAGCAAACTAAAACAAACTCCATTATATTTTCTCACATATAAAATGGATCTCAGTAACATTCTGTCTCACAGATTTTGTGTGAGGATTACATGAGATGTTTTATGTAAAATTCTAGCACAGTGATCAGTATATTCAATAATTAGTTTACAATATTGTGATGGTTTTTGCCATACGTCGATATGAATCGGCCACAGTTATACACGTGTCCCCTCCTTCCTAAACCTGCCTCCTACCTCCCTGCTCACCCTTTCCCTCCCAGTTGTCACAAAGCACCAGCTGCATCAAACATAAAACTCCCACTGATTATCAATTTTATATATGGTATATATATGTTTCAATGCTATTCTCTCACTCTCCCACCCTCTCCTTCTCCCTCTGAGCCCCAAATTCTGTTCTTTATGTCTGTGTCTCCTTTGCTGCCCCGCATATAGGATCATCAGTACCATTTTTCTAGATTCCATATATATGCATTAATATATGCTATTTGTCTTTCTCCTTCTGACTTACTTCACTCTGTATAATAGGCTCTAGATTCACCCACCTCATTGTTCATTGCAGCATCATTACAATAGCGAGGAGATGGAAGCCACCTAGACGTCCATCAGCAGAGGAATAGATAAGGAAGTTGTGGTAAATACATACAGTGGAAAATTACTAAGCTATATAAAGGAATGTACTTGAGTCCGTTGTAGTTATGAGGATGAACCTCCTGTGTCTCTCGTATTACAGGTGGATTCTTTACTTGACGAGCCATTGTGGAAGCCATAGGCAATGCATTCTTTGCTAATCTGTTCTTATGAGCTTTTATTTATTAACCTTTTAGCTAAGGTAAGAAGCTATCTATTTTCCTCATTATTAGAATATTTTCTTTTCCCTCTTACATTTAAAAATATTTTGGTTATATATTTATATGTGGAACACACTCAAGGAGACTCCAGGTAAGAGGCAGGTTTAATATATACCAGTTTCTACATAGCATGCTTTTAATTGCTTTACACCCCAGTCATGAAAAATATCTCAAAATTGAGTACCTTTGAAGAACAGATCCAATTCATTACTCAAAATCACTTTGTCTGATGAAGAGCTGGTTCAGATGTATATTAGAGTTGTGGAATCATCAATTCCTCTACTGTTACTAAGGTTTATGATAATAGAATATAACTAAAATATATTTTAAATAAGTGCAATAAATAAACATAATATTTTGCTTCAGAATATTATTAAGAATGACTCATTTTTCTAAAATTGAAACATAGAAATATATCTTAGAATATAAAATCATAAGAATGCTTTAAAGATAATTTTTATATCATTATATCATATTTCTGGAAATCTAGAATCCAGAAGAGAAAAAAAATCTCTTACTAAGCACACAAATTATACCTTTAGAAACAGGCCATTATGGTATGAAGCACCCCTAGAGGGTATTAAGTGACCTAAAACTTTGAATTTGACATTTATTTATATATAAGACATTTCTTTGGAAAAGGCAATGGCACCCCACTCCAGTACTCTTGCCTGGAAAATCCCATGGACGGAGGAGCCTGGTAGGCTGCAGTCCATGGGGTCGCTAAGAGTTGGACACGACTAGGCGACTTCACTTTCACTTCTCACTTTCATGCATTGGAGAAGGAAATGGCAACCCACTCCAGTGTTCTTGCCTGGAGAGTCCCAGGGACAGGGGAGCCTGGTGGGCTACTGTCTATGGGGTCACACAGAGTCGGACACGACTGAAGTGACTTAGCATAGCATAAGACATTTCTTTAATACGGCAATAGTTTTTGTTGAAAGTTTTGCTTTTAAAGCTAATGTATCCTACTCATATTACAGTGATCATAGCCTGTTGTTACCAAGACAAGTTTTAGTAAGAATTGTAGACTCTGGAAAGAGTAGTCTAGATACCGTGAGATGCAGCAGTATGTTACAGACACCACCTGACTTCAGAGTCAAAGGTCTGTTCTCACTCCACCATCACCTGCTTCTTTGTCGGGAAAGCAGCAGAAGCTACTTTGTGTCTTGGTTTCCTTGTTTGTATACAGGGAGAATAATATCTGCTGTACTTTGATCTAGATTGTTATAAGTAGTAAGTGAGATAATGTGTGTAAAAGGCACAAAATATTTTGATGTTGGTAAATATGAGTTATCAGAGCAATATCAAGTTCTTGTCTGGATATACTCCCTGCCAACTTAATTTCTATGATTGCTGCTTTGTTACAAGAATAAGGAAATGAAGGAAAATGTTATTTTTTATTTTATGAAGTTATAATTAGAAGCTGGTACTTATTTACAAAGTCTAACTGGGAATTGTTGGGGTATTTTAATGGAGAGACCTTTTGTTTTCTTAGATGATGAACTGCTTTGCCACTACTAGAGCCATTATGTGTACTGAGCAATTTGTTTATATGATATTTTATGCTGAAATAGCAAACTAGAGTTTGTATTGATCTCTACAGATAAAACATATTAAAATCCCATTAGTCTGATGAACTGATGTCCTACATGTTATGAACCTCTCTTCTGTGTTTACACACTAGTGATTTGGAACAAATGACACTGGTGTAAGAGCAAGAGTCTATGTCTCTTCTTAATACGGCTGGGGATGAGGGATTGAAAAAAACTTTTAATTTATACAGTGGTTTAGAAATGAAACTTGACCTCTCTTGTGCCTTACTTTCCTCATTTGTTAAAGAAGGGTTAGCAGTATTTACTTCTCTCACTGTGGGGGTCACACAAAATAACTGGCTAATGATTATAACATGCTGTGAAAACTCAGAGAGTTTTCTCTGTAGGTTTCTTACAAACACAGCTCTGGAGCCAGAACAGAGTCAGTCCATTTTAAAGATTCTTCAAGACTAGAGTCCATTATAGTCTATCTTAAGATAGTCCATAAGTATAGTTGGGACCATCTTAACTACTTTAAGAACTTCTGTGCATGATTACACTAAAATGCTTTTATGGACTTTGGCGACTGAGAATTTTTCCAACAAAATTACTAACCATTTATTTGTGTGACAGTAGGCAGGTAAACCACACACACATGCACACACACACACAGGTGTGTGTAGGGGTGTGTGTGTATGTGTGCTTCCCAACTCTTTATTTTAGCATGGCAGACTATCAAAGTGTAATGAGGCTAAGCATTTATCTTTAGGTAAGAGAATTCTCCCTTCTTTTATTTTTATTATTACATCCATTATACATTTACTTAATGTTAGAATCCTCCTACATTGGATTATTCAAAAATGTGTTAATTTTCAATAATTGGTCATTTTAGAGTCTTTATATACTTTGACCACCTGATGCAAAGAGCCTACTCATTGGAAAAGACTGATGCTGGGAAAGATTGAAGGCAAAAGGAGAAGAGGGTGGCAGAGGATGAGATGGCTAGATAGTATCATTGACTCAACAGACATGAATTTGAGCAAACTCTGGAGATAGTGAAGGACAGGGAAGCCTGGTGTGCTGCAGTCCATGGGGTTACAAAGAGCAGGACACAACTTAGTGACTGAACAACAACAAAGAGTGATTATAATTGATATCTATTTAATTATATCATGGTTAGAGAACACACTGTAAGATTTTATTCTTTTGAGATATGTTGAGACTTGTTTATGATCAGGCATATGATCTTAGAAAATATGTCATGGATACATTAAAGAAAGTTTCACTCCTATTTTTATTGAAGTTGTCTGCAAATGTCAATTATATCAGATTAGCTGATAGTGTTCCTTAGATCTTCTATCTTCTTACTATTTGGGGTCAAATTTTCTAATCATTAACAACAAGAGTATTATGCAAATATCACTATGAATTTGTCTTTTTCTCTCTCTAATTTTGTCTGTTTTCACTTCATGTGTTTTGGAGCTCATCTATTAATTGCATGCATTCACATGTAAGATGATTATGTCTCCCTAATTGCTCTTTTATCATGAAATGTCTACCTTTACCTTCAGAAATACTTTGTGTTGAGATTTATTTCATGTAATATGAGTATGGAGATACTAATACTGATGTATATTATTGTCACCTTGCTATGCAAATTCTTTTCTAGATGTCTGACATATCATTTTCCTTTCCTTCCTTTGAAATGTTCTGCATCTTTATATTTAATAGATATCTTATAGATGACTTATAATTGAGTCTTCCTTCTTCATCCAGACTTACATTCTTTGTTTTATAATTGGAACATTGTTTTGCATTTTTATTTAAAGCAATTTCATATAGTTGGGTTTACATCTACTATTTTGCTAATTATTTTTAGTTTGTCCTTTTTAGATTTTGTTGTTTTTTATTGACTGTGGCTCCTTATTCATGGTTCCTTACTACATTCCATACTGTGTAGGAAATAACAGGAGCTGAAGTTGGACATAGAATTACAGAGAAATTATGAAGAAAGAATTATATATGCCATCCTAATTAATCTAAATTTTATTGTGCAGATATTAAAGATTCATTAAGCTTTTATGGACATTTAAGATCTTCTTTTAATGACAGGATGATTCATGGAGAATATGCGAATGAAACCTGACCTAAAAGAAGAAAAGTTTGTAGGGAATCTATGAAAATAGTCTGTCAAGACATGGGGGGGACTGGAAATTAAGGAATTCCAAATAAAGATGAAGACAAGAGGATGCATTTGAGAAGAACTCAGAGGGGAAAATGTCAGAATCTGGTGATTTATAAGCATGGACATTTTGATAGTTAACGTTTCTAGATACTCTTAGGTTCCTATCCTGAGAACTGTCTGAGGATGACTCAGGTGGTAAAGAATATGTCTACAATGCAGGAGACCCACGTTCAATCCCTGGGTCAGGAAGATCCCTTGGAGAACACTGATGTTGATGGTACCATTTACTGACCAAAGGAGAGTAGAAGACAGGTAGAATTGGAGGTGTCATTAGCTTGTTTTGGGGCTTGATGTGTTTTCAGATATTTGTGGGCACCTAGCTACAAATATTTAATGGGATGCAAGTTTGGAGCTTCAACAAAAGCTTGGTCTAGAGTAAAACATTTGGAAGTTATCCAATTATCTATCAGTTGAGCAGGAAGAAGGATGAAATTTCCTGAGGAATATATAATCAGAGACTTATATTATGTCCACTGTGATTATGTGAATGTGGACATGTGTGTATACACATCATTATGCATGAGGATATTTTAAATTGTTGAGTACAACATGAAACCTAAGTTTACTTTTAAAACCAAGTCGAATAAAACTAAAGAACATACACACTAAAAATTGATTCTATATAAATCAAAATTGACCAGGAGTATCCTTACCAGTTCAATCATTAGCTTTATCTATGAAGTTATTCTATGTAATGTTCTGCTTTTCAGGTTGCAGCTAGTTTAACAACATTGGAGCTTTTCAGTTCCCATTCTGATTGCATCTCTGTGAAGATTTTTAGTCTGTTTACTCATGAGAAGTTAATAACCAGCTTCACTGAATAAACAGACTAAAGATCTACTTTAAAAAAGGACAACTGTTCAGTTTTACAACAGTGCCTTAGATTTCAATGTGGAAGATCCTAATTACATCCAGTTTCAGGAGGTGGTTAAATGTTTTTTGGATACTGAAACTTGGTTATATCGAATGATTCATAAACTTGTACTTTTCAAAGATTTATTATGGATTTTTATTACAGAAATATTTAATATATATTTTTAGACTTCAGGATTGACTAGAAGGAATGGTTCATGCCACAGTTTCACTGGTAAGATACTAGGTTGGAAAGAGAAGAAGGAATTAGCAATGTGGAACAATTAAGGAATGAAGATTTAGATAAAAACTGTTACCTAGGATACCTGTGCTGCACAAAATGGCCTTTTCTTGTCTAGTGATTTCACAGGCTCTCACAGATGTCAAGGAAGTCAGTCTGCATCACAGGGCACAAACATCTGGACCTTGCTCTCCTGCCTTCTTGCTGCACACCCTGAGCTCAAAGACATTTAAACATCATGGTCAGACTGATTTCAGGATGATGCACACATCCTGAAAGTGAGATGTGGATTATGTTTATGACTCTAAAATATTATCATTCAAAAATAGCACTGCCTTTGTGAAAGCCTACAATGTTATTAAAATATTTCCCATTATCATCTTCCTAGAGGGCAGAAATAAATAGACAAGGCAAATAAGTTCTCTTAGGAATTCTGTCTTCTCATTTCCATGGAAAATTCACACTCTTCATATGAAATGTATTTGTTTTCTGTTCAGACTGCAGTGTTTCTTCCCCCAATTCACTGACAGCCATTCTGCTAACTTCATGCTTAACTGCATATCCTCGGGCTATGATAATTTACACACCCTCTGCCTACATAGGATGCTGCAGGTCAAATCGTGTTGTTGACAGAAAATGCACAATGACTGCTGCTACCATGCTACTTTTCAGCTCATGCTCTGTGCCTGGACTCCTCTATACATATAAAGTATATGTTCAGGAGATCTGTAGAATCACACAAGAGAACAGGCAGTATAGTTATCATGCAGACCAGGAGGTTACTATGCAGAAATGTTAGAGGACAAGATTGTGTTCCTTCAATCCTGGCTCCCCCTTGCTATCATTCTTGAATACCTGATACGCTGTTTTACACATAATAGTTACTTAAAATATGACAGTGACTGAGTAATACTCCATTGTGTATATGTACCACAGCTTTCTTATCCATTCATCTGCTGATGGACATCTAGGTTGCTTCCATGTCTTGGCTATTATAAACAGTGCTGCGATGAACATTGGGGTACACGTGTCTCTTTCCCTTCTGGTTTCCTCAGTGTGTATGCCCAGCAGTGGGGTTGCTGGATCATAAGGCAGTTCTATTTCCAGTTTTTTAAGGAATCTCCACACTGTTCTCCATGAGACAGCAAAAGAGACACTGATGTATAGAACAGTCTTATGGACTCTGTGGGAGAGGGAGAGGGTGGGAAGATTTGGGAGAATGACATTGTAACATGTAAAATATCATGTAAGAAACGAGTTGCCAGTCCAGGTTCGATGCACGATACTGGATGCTTGGGGCTGGTGCACTGGGACGACCCAGAGGGATGGTATGGGGAGGGAGGAGGGAGGAGGGTTCAGGATGGGGAACACATGTATACCTGTGGTGGATTCATTTTGATGTTTGGCAAAACTAATACAATTATGTAAAGTTTAAAAATAAAATAAAATTAAAACCAAAAAAAAAAAAAATATGACAGTGAATGACTGCTTCAAAGAAAAGTAAGCCACTAACTGATATGTTGTGGGATAAAATATACACTGATTCATATTCTTCCTTAATATTTCTCTTAAACTTATTTGCTAATTTTCTCTTTAGAGAAATAAAGAAAGCTGAGTGCTGAAGAACTGATGCTTTTGAACTGTGGTGTTGGACTCTTGAGAGTCCCTCGGACTGCAAGGAGATCCAACTAGTGAATCCTAAAGGAAAGCAGTCCTGAATATTCATTGGAAGGACTGATGCTGAAGCTGAAACTCCAATACTCTGGCCACCTGATGTGAAGAATTGACTCACTGGAAAAGACCATGATGCTGGGAAGGATTGAAGGCAAGAGGATGAGGGAATGACAGGATGAGATGGTAGGATAGCATCACAGACTTGATGATGGACTTGAGTTTGAGCAAGCTCTGGCAGTTGGTAATAGACAGGGAAGCCTGGCAGTTGGTAATGGACAGGAAGCTGCAGTCCATGGGGTCACAAACAGCAGGACACAACTGAGCAACTGAACTGAAATGAAGTGAAAGTGTTAGTCATTCAGTCATATCCAGCTGTTTGCGAACCCATGGACTATAGCCTGCTAGGCTCCTCTGTCCATGGAATTCTCCAGGAAAGAATACTGGAGCAGGAAGCCATTCCCTTTTCCAGGGGATTTCCCAACCCAGCTTCACACCCAAGTCTCCTGCATTGCAGGCAGATTCTTTACCATCTGAGCCACAAAGAAAACCCTAATTTTCCCTACAAATTTTACCTAAAACTATTTGTTCTTTATGTGTGTGTATTTATATCTCATTCCCAAGAGTAATGGCTTAACTTTGTATAACTTTTAAAGTTCTATTTAATATATTATTTGATTCCATAATGTGAGGTTTCTAGAACCAAAGCCTGTATCCTAGGTTGACATTCTAACTGTTGAATGAAAAAGTTGGTGAATGAGTGAATAAATGGATCTGTTTCACTGAAACATCAGAAAGTATGTCATTACAGCAAGCTTCCTGTTGAATTTAACCCTGACTACTAATGAGCAGTGGGCCAAGGAATGTTACTTATGAGGAAGCAAATAAATGGATTAGATTAAGTCTATTACCTTCAAAATCACAAATAAGCAGAACACATTCCTGGAAGCAAAGAGGAATAGATTAAGTAAAATCATAAAGTAAGGATCAGAGTGGAGAAACACAAACAGACCAAAAGGAGAGGTCAAACACTGGTAGGATCTGAGATATTTTGTCTTTAAGAAACTGTACTTAGGATATGCAGGAATTCCAGTTGCAAGGAGAGATGGTCAGTAAATAAAGAAAAATAATATACCTTCCCCTGTGCCCATCGTTGTATATGACAAGCTATCACTCTCTTAGTCTTTTGTTTAGGTCAGAAATCTGGCCATGATATGGCTGGATTTTCTGCTCAGGGTCTCACAAAGCTGAAATCACGGTGTGAGCTAGACTGGGTTCAAATCTAGCTCCAATGGTTGTTGGCAGAATTAAGTACGTTGCTCTTGCAGGACTGATACAATTTTCTTATTGACTATTGGCTGCGGGTACTCTCATCTTCCAGAGGCTACCCAGTGTTTTCCACTCTATGGTCCTGTCCACAGTATGGGAGCTTGTGTCTTCAAAACCAGCAGGAGACTGCCCAGACTTTTCTTCCTTTTAAGGTTTTACCTGTCTGGGTCAGGTACCCCCAGCTAATCTTTTGATTAGACCTTAATCACATTTACGTAGCCCTTTTCACATATTGTCTACCCATAGCATTGAATGCTACTCCAGCATCATCATAGATCTACCACATTGAAGACTGAGCAAGGCAAGTACACCAGCTGTGTGAGAATCTCCAGAGCCAGGCTAAAACTCTACCTACCACAGGAAGTGAATCCTTAACTCAGAGTAAATGAGAAATTGAGGGGCACAGGAAAGGAAAGAGAAGAAGGGATGTTCAAAAAGCTTCCCAATATTAAATTGGGAGCTATTGATTCTCAAGCACTGTATGAGAGAAATGCCTGCATTGAGGGTGAGGAGAGGTGAACAGAAGCAGTCTCTGAGGGGGAGACAGACAGCAGAGGAGGAACTTAATAATTATCTGAAGGAGGATGGTGCCTTGTCAAGAGAAGAATTAAAGTCAGAGCATTTACCTAGTAATCACATTGGGAGAACTATGATTATAAAATTACTGGGGATAACGCTGAAAGACATGTTGGCAGTAATTCACTTCCAAAGATTAAATAGAAGTTTTAGAGGTGGAGAAATGGAGTATGTTTTGAAAGAAATATAGTACGGAATAAAAAAAAATTCTCAAAATTGCTGGTTTGATTATGCAGAATTATAGTGATAAAAACTATTTGAATGCTATTCAGAAATGAAATGACTGCTAGAAAAGACAAAAATCAGTGACTAAGAAGGCACAAGAAATGTCATAAGTTTCAACTAAGAAAGAGGTGAAAATGAAAAATAGAAGTAAGAGTATTTAGAAAAAGTTCAAAGTGTCGTATAGTGCAAGGCATTATTATCGGTGATCCAGACAGGTGTGCTCCTCTGGCCACATGTGACGTATCTGTCAGGTGTCTCTTTCCCTAAGTAGAGAGGTTGGGGCTGATACATCAGGCTGCTAGAGGTAAACAACAGGGTATATTTTATTGAAGCATTTTAAATGGGGAGAGGAGAAGCAAAATGCACAGGTGCAAATATTTCAAGCCAATTATATGACATGGAAGGGCATATTGGGTCCAATTACTCAGTCATATTTGTAAAGACTAAAAGAGAAAAAAAAATAAAAACCACAGATATGTGGGGAAAGAACACATTTTGTAAGGGCAGAGTTTGACTTGAGAGGTTGTGTCCTGCATCACTAAAATTAGAACCAGTGAGTTCAGGCTGACTGAGAGAACAAGAGTAACAGGGCTCAGGCTGAGGGAAAAGCTGAAGAATTCCAGGGATGGATATGCACTTCATTACCAAACAAGAGTTCTTGATCTAGGAAACTAATATGAAAGAAAAGAAAACATACCAAAGCTTGAGAAATGGTGATGCAGAGAGGAAAAAAGGAGAGGCATTAAAAAGAACAGGTCTAAATGAACATCACAGAGCAACATGCATTGAAATCAGATAAGTAACTGTTGTAAACGGCAGAAATACAGAAGCATTCAACAGAACTAAAGAAAAGGCCTATAGGATAGGATAGAAATAAAAGTACAGTTTCCCAGGAAGGTGGTATTCCAATCCAAGAAAAGCTGCTTATTAAGATGAGAAGTATGAAGAATGAGATGGCAAGAGTGAACATAGACATTTTAGGAATCAGTGAATTCAAATGGACCAGAATGGACAAATTTAATTCAGATGACCATTATATATACTACTGTGGGCAAGAATCCCTTAGAAGAAATGGAGTAGCCATCATAGTCAACAAGAGTCCAAAATGCAGTATTGGGTGCAGTCTCATAAATGACAGAATGATCTCTGTTCATTTCCAAGGCAAACCATTCTATATTACAGTAATCCAAGTCTATGCCTCAACCAGTAATGATGAAGAAGCTGAAGTTGAATGGTTCTATGAAGACCTAAAAGACCTTCTAGAACTAAAACCCAAAAAAGATGTCCTTTCTATCAGAGGGACTGGAATACAAAAGTAGGAAGTCAAGAGCTACCTGGAGTAATAGGCAAATTTGTCCCCCAAGTACAAGATGAAGCAGGGAAAAGGGTAACAGAGTTTTGCCAAGAGAACGCACTGGTCATAGCAAACACCCTCTTCCAACAACACAAGGGAAGACTCTACACATGGACATCACCAGATGGTCGATACCAAAATCAGATTGATTATATTCTTTGTGGCCAAAGATGGAGAAGCTCTATACAGTCAGCAAAAATAAAACCAGGAGCTGACTGTGGCTCAGATCATGAACTTCTTATTGCCAAATTCAGACTTAAATTGAAGAAAGTAGAGAATACCACTAGACCATTCAGGTATGACCTAAATCAAATCCCTTATGATTATATAGTGCAAGTGACAAATAGATTCAAGGGATTAGATTTGATAGACAGAGTGCCTGAAGAACTAAGGACAGAGGTTCATGACACTGAACAGGGACAGTGATCAAGACCATCCCTGAGAAAAAGAAATGCAAAAAGGCAAAATGGTTGTCTGAGGACACCTTACAAATAGCTGAGAAAAGAAGAGAAGCTAAAGGCAAAGGAGAAAAGAAAAGATACACGCATCTGAATGCAGAGTTCCAAAGAATAGCAAGGAGAGATAAGAAAGCCTTCCTCAGTGATCAATGCAAAGAAACAGAGGAAACCAGTAGAATGGGGAAGACTAGAGATCTCTTCAAGAAAATTAGAGATACCAAGGGAACATTTCATGCAAAGATTAGCACAATAAAGGACAGAAACAATATGGACCTAACATAAGCAGAAGATGTTAAGAAAAGATGGCAAGAATAGACAGAAGAACTATACAAAAAAGATCTTCATGACCCAGATAATCATGATGGTGTGATCACTCACCTAGAGCCAGATATCCTGGAATCTGAAGTCAAATGGGCCTCAGGAAGCATCACTATGAACAAAGCCAGTGGAGGTAACAGAATTCCAGCTAAGCTATTTTAAGTCCTAAAAGATGATGCTGTCAAAGTGCTGTCCTCAATATGGCAGCAAATTTGGAAATCTCAGCAGTGGCCACAAGACTGGAAAAGGTCAGTTTTCATCCCAGTCCCAAAGAAAGGCAATGCCAAAGAATGTTTCAGTTCAGTTCAGTCGCTCAGTTGTGTCCGACTCTTTGTGACACCATGGCTTCCCTGTCTGTCACCAACTCCTGGAGCTTACTCAAACTCATGTCCATAGAGTTGGTGATGCCATCCAACCATCTCATCCTCTGTCATCCCCTCCTCCTCCTGCCTTCAATCTTTCCTAGCATCAGGGTCTTTTCGAATTAGTCAGCTCTTCACATCAGGTGGCCAAAGTACTAGAGTTTCAGCTTCCATATCAGTCCTTCCAATGAATACCCAGGATTGATCTCCTTTAGGATGGACTGGTTGGATCTCCTTGCAGTCCAAGGGACTCTCAAGAGTCTTCTCCAACACCACAGATCAAAACCATCAATTCTTCGGCGCTCAGTTTTCTTTATATTCCAACTCTCACATCCATACATGACCACTGGAAAAACCGCAGCTGTGACTAGATGGACATTTGTTGGCAAGGTAATGTAATGTCTCTGCTTTTTGATATGCTGTCTATAAGGTTGGTCATAGGTTTTCTTGCAAGGAGCAATCATCTTTTAATTTAATGGCTACAGTCACCATCTACAGTGAATTTGGAGACCAAAAAAATAAAGTTTATCACTGTTTCCAAAGACACAAAAGGCAAAGAATGTTCAAATACCACAGAATTGCACTCATTTCAGACACTAGCAAGGTAATGCTTAAAATTCTCCAAGCCAGGGTTCAACAATATGTGAACTGAGATCTTCTAGATGTTCAAGCTGGATTTAGAAAAGGCAGAGAGACCAGAGATCAAATTGCCAACAACCACTGGATCATTGAAAAAGCAAGAGAGTTCCAGAAAAATATCTACTTCTGCTTCATTGACTATGCCAAAGTCTTTGACTATGTGGATCACAAAAAACTGTGGAAAATTCTTCAAGAGATGGAGCACCAGACCACCTTACCTGCCTCTTGAGAAATCTGTATGCAGGTCAAGAAGCAACAGTCAGAACTGGACATGGAGCAAATGGAGCAAACCAGAAACGGCTGGTTACAAATTGGGAAAGGAGTATGTCAAGGCTGTATATTATCACCCTGCTTATTTAACTTTTATACAGAGTATTTCTGGCAAAATGCCAGGCTGGATGAAGCACAATCTGGAATCAAGATTGCTTGGAGAAATATCAATAACCTTAGATATGCAGATGACACCACCCTTATGGCAGAAAGCAAAGAACTAAAGAGTCGCTTGATGAAAGTGAAAGAGGAGAGTGAAAAAGTTGGCTTAAAACTCAGCATTCAAAAAACTAAGGTCATGGCCTCTGGTCTCATCACTTCATGGCAAATAGATGGGGAAACAATGGAAACAATGAGAGACTTCATTTTGGGGAGCTCCAAAATCACTGCAGATGGTAACTGCAGCCATGAAATTAAAACATGCTTGCTCCTTGGAAGAAAAGCTATGACCAACCTAAGCAGTGTATTAGAAAGCAGAGACATTACTTTGCTGACAAAGGTCTATCTTGTCAAAGCTATGGTTTTTCCAGTAATCATGTATGGATGTGAGAGCTGGACTATAAAGAAAGCTGAGCACCAAAGAATTGATGCTTTTGATCTGTGGTGTTGGAGAAGACTCTTGAGAGTCCCTTGGACTGCAAGGAGATCCAACCAGTCCATCCTAAAGGAAATCAGTCTTAAATATTCATTGGAAGGACTGATGCTGAAGCTGAAACTCCAATACTTTGACCACCTGATGTGAAGAACTGACTCATTTGAAAAGACCCTGATGCTAGGAAAGATTGAAGGCAGGATGAGAAGGGGATGACAGAGGATGAGATAGTTGGATTGCATCATGGACTCAAGGGGCAGAGTTTGAGCAAGATGGTGAAGGACAGGGAATCCTGGTGGGCTGTGGTCCATGGGATCACAAAGAGTCGGACATGACTGAGCGACTAAATTGAACTGAAAACTTCCCACTAAGTCCACATGTTCTGTTCCTCCCAGCCTCCTCTTCTGCCTCATAAATGGCTGATCCCATGTCCTCCTGTAGTCCTGAACTCTAAAATCTTTTTTCCAAATCTTTCTTGGTTAGTGGTAAGCATAAAGTTGAAGGATCCTATTTTATCAGAACTGTTTTTAAATTGTTCATTATTTGTTGCTGTTGAAGAGGGACCAAGTGAACTAATTCATGTAATGATGCTGCTGAATAAAGCTTAATGAGATTTTCCCTCAGGAAATTGTACATTTTGTTACAAGAAAAGGATTTACCTCAAGGTGAGATTTTCATGCAGGAGATGGCTTATTTAGAGTCAGGGCTTTCCCATGATTCTTAAAAGTAAAGCCCAGAGATAAATGCCTAGTCATTCTGCAAATACGACTAGCCCTCGATGAAAGTCATGGAGTTTTGCCAAAGAAAGTCTGGATCTTATGATTCTGTATCTCTTATTTGTATCGTACGCATTATCATTTTGATCACAGAACATAGTCTGGGCTAAATGTTGCTAAGGATACAGCTTCACTTTGCATCTTTATTTGTGGGAGCACATTTAACAAGCATTTATTGTAGAATCTGTTATGTGTCAAGCAGTACCCTTGAAATTAGGGACACAATATTGAGTCATGTGTCCCACCATTATGGAGCTCAGGGTTCGACAGTTTAGCAGAGAAGTCCTATACACAGCTACCTCATCTCATTAATTCTAAAACACATCTTTCATTTATATTCTATCACCTCTGGAGTTGAAATGTTTCATAAAATCGATGGCCCCATGGTTTAATGCAAACCATTTCTCTTTCTTTGTGTTATATAAAGTAATGGGACACATTATCATCAATGGCATCCTAGATTTGAGAAATATAATAACCTCTAATTACAAAGATGTAAATGCTACACAGATCTTACTAAAGAACATGGAGGAAACTGGAGAAAACAATGTCAAATTTGAGAAAGGAGTTGATTCAAAAGGATTATTGATAAGATTCAAAAAAATTTCACCAGGCGGGAAGGAGGAAGGCTAGGGAGACCTGCAGGGCACAGAGAACAGCAAGAACATTTTACATGTTAATCTTGACACAACTGAGTGATCCTGTGTGCTGGCTTATAGAGGTCCTTGGAAGATTGTTGTAAGATGAAACTGGAAAGGTAAATTGTGATAAGAGAGTAGAAACCTTTAAATGGCTTTAACAATAGCTCTCTGATATCATTTATCTAATATCTTTAAGTTTGTTTGCTTTCTTCCTGTTTCAACTATAGTGAGCTTGTACTAACTTTCCAGACTACCTGTCAATTTTAACTAGCTTAAAGGAGGCTTGGAGAAGCAGTAGCAGTACTCAAGTTTAAGCTGTCTTGTAAAGCAGGTATTGATTTGATTCTTAGCTAGGTGACTTCTTAACTCCAAATAACAGGAAATACGCAAAGGTGGAAAAGAAGAGTGATTTTTGTTTTTCAAGTGACACTATGAAGATGGAGTTTAAAAGCCTTCCATCCTTTTCTATCTCTGAGTTATCTATCCATTAACTGATGTATTAGCATACAGTTTTAAACTTTTCTTAGGGGACTTGCGTATGTTCCCCCTTTCCTATCCCTAGGAGAGGATGACAATCATTGTTAATATTAATAGTTCTGCAAGACAGGAACACATTTGATAATGATTAATTTATTATGTTGACATTCCCTTTTTTGTTGTTATTGATTTCGTGTTCTACAATTTCTGAATTAACAACAAGGCAGGACTGACTTGGATCTTAAAGTCACTTTTCTGGCACCACTGTAAAGCCTGGATTATTTCTTTGTCTAAGAAATATAACAAGTGTATGGCATGCGTTAGGCTAACATATTCCAGAGAGCTGGCTATGGGTAAGGAAGAGTGAATCTGGATCCAATCCTCAGACCCAGCCTGCGGCTGCTGAGAGCAGGACCATGCTGCTGGGTGACAACTGGTGAAGGCAGCCCCTGGGCAAAAAGAGAGGGGCCCCACTTAACCACACCCCAAAGCTGGGAGTTATGTTAACGTGTATTCTTTCCAGACCCTGTCTGTTCTCCCACCAGTGACCATCATGCCAGGTATTAGGCTACTACTCTTCAATTCGAAACCCACACTTCTAAAAATATGTCTTCATGATGCTGGATGAGGACTCTGTAAACCCATTTTTGCTTTGACATCTGGCTTCCCATTAGGATCAGCCAAAAGGGGGCAGTGGAGGGAATCTACAAGGCTGCAGTAGAAAGAGAGGACTTAGTGATTCCTTGTTTACTTCCTGGCTGTTTGCATCAATCGTTCTTGTCACCGTTACCCTAGAAATACTTCTTTATGCCAACAATGACAGTTTTTCCATATCAGGAGGTGATCTCTAAGAGGTCTGGGTATCAGTTTCATGGAGATGCTCCTCTAAATTCCTAAGTTTTGTACTATTCCAAGGTCTTCCCTTATTCCCTAGTGCTGGCTGATCTTTCCTGATAACTTAGACAGTTTTTGTTTCCCATCCGCGTCCTCATTCGTAATATTATTCCAACTTAATTCTTTTTGATTTTAAATTTTCTATCTTAAGAATCTTTTAAAATCATAGATATTGTTTCTATCACCTGACTGCATGTTGACTGGTCCTGTCTCAGTGATCTTCATATAGTCCCTATATCAGAGTCTCAGCCTATTTGTTTGCATCAAGTCTAGGATTCTTACTTTTATCAGAAACATAACTAAATAGGTTGGAGGAATAAGTCCATGCATATCCTCTTCATGTTATTTGTGAAGAATTCAAATATGGCAACTAATGTGGGCATTAGCCCAGCCTTTTTCTTCTGGGAAATTTCACATTTTTTTCTGGTTTTCTTCTATCAGAAAGAATGTCTTTCATTCTTATATTATCTATAATATTTTGAGACTTTCCTATAGTTTAGCTCAGAATGAGTTTGCATGAATGTCCTAATATCTCACTTGCATACTAGATTTATGCTTCTATTTAAATTAAGCTCATTATATTGAAAATACTTGTCAGTAGTTAATAAGCAATGTAAAATGTTAGAGATCAAAATTACAGGTAAGCTAGAAAACATAATTAACAAATAATATTGATATAAACATATAGTTTTTCAACAGAAATATTGCACAGAAAGAACTACCCCTCTTGTCACAGCATAGTTCCTCAATAAATGTTTCCCAATGAATGAGTGAACAGACCTGAATTAAGGCAGAAGCAGAGAAGGTAAAGAGAAAAGGGTGGAACTGGGGAGCTTCTACCAATTACCAGAAGAATTGCTTGGTTGTGGAGTGTGAGGAAAAGGAGGTAAATGGAATAACTCTGGGTTTGGGGGACAGTCTTGGTAACTGGACAAATGATAGTGGCATACACAGACTAAAATGAAAAGCCAACGGATGGAACTGGTGAGGCTCAGAGGTAAATATTCTCACCTCAACTACTCAAGCATTCGTTGTGCTCTTTAGCCATGCATATAGGCTTTAGGCCAAAGAAGAGACGTTGACCCTGAAAATACCAAGTTCAGTCCCTGCTTCAGCTCACCCAAGGGACAAGACAAGAAGACCCTTCCTGAAGTTAAGGCCTAAGCCAACCTTGCCTCACACAATGTTGGTGCCTAATAATTGTCAATCAAACTGTCACTGGACTCTTGATAAATAATATTCTGAAATGTTATTTATGTTCTTCTTCTTCTCTGATTATTATGGATATCAATCATCTCTGCTAAAACCTCAACCAACACTGGAGTTTTATGAAATTTGCCTTCTCAAATATATTATAATATATTATATATTAATATAATGGAGAAAAGACAGTTTCTTCAATAAGTGGTGCTGGGAAAAGTGGACAGTTACATGTAGAAGAATGAAACTAGAAAATTCTCTAACCTTATACACAAAATTAAACTCAAAATGGATCAAAAGCTAAATATAAGGCTGGACACTATAAACTCTTAGAGGAAAACATAGGCAGAACATTCTTTGACATAAATCGCAGTATTTTTTTGATCCACTTCCTAGAGTAACAAAAATAAAAACAAAAATAAATGGAACTCATTAAATTTAAAAGCTTCTCAACAGCAAAGGAAGTAAAAAACAAAATGAAAAGACAACTTACAAAATGGGAGAAAATATTTGCAAATGAAGCAACCAAGTGATTAATCTTCAAAATATACAAACAGCTCATGAAGCTCTATGTCATAAAAACAAATAATCCAAAATGGGCAGAAAGTCCAAACAGACATTTCTCCAAAGAAAACATACAGATGGCCAAAAAGCACATGAAAAGATGCTCAACATCATTATCAGAGAAATGCAAATCAAAGCTACAATGAGGTGTCACCTCATACTGATAAGAATGGCCATCATGAAAAAGTCTACAAATAATAAAGGCTGGAGAGGGTGTGAGGAAATGGGAACCCTCCTGCACTGTTGCTGGGATGTAGATTGGTACAGCCTCTATGGAGAGCAGTATGGAGATTCCTTTTAAAAAACTAAATGTATGATCCAGCCATCCCATTCCTGGGCATATATCTGGGGAAAGCCATAATCTGAAAGTTAAGTGCACCCCAATGTTCAGTGAAGCACTGTTTACAATAGCCAGGATATGGAAACAACGTAAATGTCCACTGACAGAGAACTGGATAAAGAATATGTGGTTCATATATATAATGGGACATTATTCAGTCCTATAAATAAGGAAATAATTTACATGAACATGGAGGGACCCAGAGATTATCATATTAAGTCAATCAAAGACAAATCCCATAAGATATCATTCATATATGGAATGTAACTTTTTAAAGAAAGATAAAAATGAACTTATTTACAGAAACAGAGTTACAGACATTGAAAACAAACTTATGGTTACCAAAGGGGAATTATAGTGGGCAGGGATAAATTAGGAGCTTGGGATGTGCATATGCACATCTGTGTGCACACACACACACACGCACACACACTACTGCATCTAAGACAGATAACCAATAACAACCTACCATATAGCAAAGGGAACTCTATTTAATATTCTCTATAACCTCTGAGGAAAGAATCTAAAATCAATAAATATATGTAGATCACTGAATCACTTTGCTGTATACCTGGAACTAACACAATATTAAAAACCAACTGTACTCCAATAAAATTAAAATATATAAAATATTTCCCTTCTCAATCTTTTCATAAACATACTTGCTGCCATTTCTTACATTTAAGAGTTGACAGTAATTCTTAACTAGCTTTTCACATCTCAGCTGCAGAGTATTCTCTTGCACCCTGAGATTTTACCATAGCTGGGAAAGAACAAATACCAATTACTTCAAAACAAAAAGATAGGACAACCATCATCAGATACATTCGATTTCAAGATTACACAAATTTAGATTTCAGATATTTAGTTTATAAAAATGAAACCAGTTATTAACCTACAAGCATAATTAAAATACCTAGTTTCTGACTCAGAATTACGTTAGAATAAAATTTATATTAAAAAATACATCTAAAGTAAATAAACTAAATTAAAATTAATTCAAACCTATTAGAGTAAAAATGCCTAAAGTGTAAACTGAAGAAACTCTATTATATATCTTTAAGTCTCTTCTAATTCTAACTTTTTTGTTTTTAATAATTTTGTCATCGTCAGTTACTGGTTCAAACTTCAGCTACAAAACATAGCAGCAGCTAACTCTTAAGTGTGAGTTTCTTCTGTAATAAGCATGGTAACCTCTGGCTTGTATGCAGTGTTCCATTTTATCTGAAATGTAGTGCCCTATTTAATTTTGGAGATTTTTCTCCTCCGACCAACTTGCTCTATCAGATATATTCATTCTCCACGTTAGCTTTCTCTAGCCTTTAAATCATTTTTTAATGGCTTTCTACCATTTAATTTCAAAGATGCGTCTTGTCGTATTTTTCCTGACTTTTTTCAATCTCAGTGAAGATTCACTGTAATAAAATAGTCCATTTTCCAACAACAAATTTGTTTAAAAGTTATTCAAACTCATACAAGCATTCACTTTAAGACACATTTTAATATATTATAGAACATATATTTTAATTATGTTAATAAAAACCCCTTACCCTATGGCATTATGTACTTTATACAATGCTCTCCCTCTTTGCATCGATTTGTTTTTCCCACGCAATCAAGGACATGAGGATAGAGGACCATGCCAGAAAGATCAACTCAGGAAGTGATTTCACAATCTCCTGCACTCAAAAGGTTAAGTGTTGCCACTAGACAGTGGGGGAGAATGTGACAAACACTGATGTGGAATATGAACATGTATCATAGAAGATTCCCCTCTACCATGCTGGTAGTCCCACCCTTGGATCTCGCTACTGGCTCTGTTGACTTGGGCCTGATGCTGTAGGTGACCCACATATTGTACATACATGCTCATAAAAATGTGTTAAAGATACATGGGATCATATATCACTTCGAATTGAGTACTCAACTTTGGCATAGCACAATCTATAATTCCAAACATTAATTCTTATCACTAACAGTGTTCAAGGAGAAAAAAAAAGGCAACTCATCCAAATAACAAAGGTTTATGGGTCGTGCTGCTGCCTACATTAGAGTGTAGCAGTGCTTAGGTTAAGAAAAAAAATTAATTAACCTCTTAAATATAACTCCTCTCAGATTGCACAAATGTAATAGACTTTTTGCTTAACAAAGTACCGTTTCCCAGCATTGCCAAGCATCTTTTTTCTTGCATCTTGTTGGGGTTTTCCACCTGGTGGTGCTGAATATTCTTGCATTACAGTACTGTTCCTAACAGTTACAAGGGAGACTGAGAACTATTTTTCAATATGAAAAAAATCATATTATACTCAAATATGTATACATGTGGGTTAGAAGTAACAAGCATAGCCTAATACTTATTGATGTCTCCCACTGTCAATTACATAAGCATTGAACACTAGAATTGAAAATCTTGTTATTTGTATTTAAAAGTTAATAAGGTTTAATTACTAGTTTAAAAAGTTAAATAAAAATCCCATTCTTACTAATATAATTTGATTACAATTGTTTATATCAATTATTTGTATAATGCACTGCAATTTTAATAAAAAATTTAATATCAAAGAAGAAAAAACTCAAAAACACACAAACAATTTCAGTTTTTCAACCTTCTACTTTATACTTTTGCTGTAAACATATTTAAACTTTGTACATGTTAAGTGCATTTTATTTTTTATCCTTTTTATTACTAGTGTTATTGGAATACAAATTACATGAAAATTCTGATTTTTACCAACAAAATCAATTATTGTGCTGAAATTAAGATAATAAATGTACTAAAATAAAAATGTACTATTTTTTTTTTACTCACCCAAGTGTTGTCATCCTAAAACACCCAGATATGTCTCAAGAGTAATTAAGTTCATGATTTTTAATATTTTAATGCCAAATTATAGGCATTTAAATAAGTAGAACTTACTCCTTTTTAAAAATCTTGTCATTTTGAAGTTGCTTTGTTGTTGTTTGTTAAGGTAGCAGTATAAGACTTGTTTTATTTAATGGATTGCTGTGTAACTTTTAAATATTCAGACTCACGTTTTTGCTGGCCTCTCTTGGTACTCCAGCCTGGGCTCTAGGGAGATTTGAGATGAACTCACATGCCGCGCCATTGTCTGATGAAGATCTGTAGAACTTCTTTCCCAGTCTGGGACCTGGGGACATAGTGCAAGGTAATCTCTTGGGGCCAAGCTTGCCATTCTACTTGGATGTCAAAAACATAGAATTTTAGAAATGGAGGTGACTTCAGTGATCATTCAGCCCTTCCCATCATGGGTGAGATCACTGAGATCAAGGAAAGTCTGTAACTTTCTTGAGCCCAAATCTAGTTATGGAAAAGGAGGCAATCCTTTTCCTCCAATGCATCAAATATATAGCATGTATTTTCTGAAGGCATATTTAGGAGATGTTTCTTCACAGATGTTTTGATTCTTTGAATAACACTATAACCATGGAAGCATAATCAGTTAGCTATCAAAGAAACAAAGGAAGGAAAGAAAGGAGGCAGAGAAGGAAAAATGGAAGAAGGAGAGGAAAATAGCAATCCTGAGCCAATAAAATACCACCTTCACTTTTGGGAAATATGACATGGTCTTGTTATAGGAAAAGGAAAAAAAAAAAAAAAAAAACAGCCTCCCTAAGTCAATGTTCAGAGATAGAACATTAATTTAGCAGCAGCTTAGATGCTTTGCCTTCATTTCCATCTGCATGTTGCAGATTTATTTTTTTAATATGACATGGAATAAAAAGGGCAACTTCTGAAGCAAATTGAGATCTTGCAATCCAAAGCAAATCATGTTACTTATGCATCAACCAATCTGAAACTGTCCTTCAGAAAATTAGAAATAATGTACTTTCATTAAAAAAAAAATATTTACTTGTACATTAGGTGTTTATGGAATTACTGTGAGGTATTATACCTTCCATCTCCCTCTTTCCTGCTGTCAAGATGACATGAATTTCTTTCCTAAAGTCATCAAAGACTGAATGTAAATAAACGGAAAAGAAAGCAGCCAAGACCTGAATCTCAGCCTTAAATGTTACTCTGTGCCACATCCCAACCTTTTATGGTTAGTGTGGTTCAAGAAAACAGCCTGTCATAAAAAAAAACAAACAAACCAAAAAAAAAACCTTTTCCCATCCTTCTTAATGTTGCTGTAAATTCTTTCATAATAAACAAATTCAAGCCACAAATGCAAATATACTAAAATAATCATGTTAAGCACTTGCTTAAAAATCAATGTGGTCTCTTATTTGGCATAAGACAGAGTCTCAACTCCTTAGAATATCTATCTTGAGTCTTAAATTTCTGATCCAAACCTATCCTACTTTTTGACCCATAAACTCTAACTCTCTGCCACATACCTAGTCATCATTACTCCAAAATAAAGATTTCACCCTCTGTACTTTTCCCCATGCTGTTTCATTATCCCAAAGAACCCTCCTGAGTGGAGCACATATGGCAAAATCCTTTAAACCTCATATCTGTTTTTTTGTTTGTTTTCCCTGCAGTTTCCCATGACTCTTAAGGCTACAAATTCCTTCTTCATCTGTAATTTCCTGATTCTTCACAATTTTGTCTTGCAGCATTTATGCTGAATTTTAACTGTTTATGGATTTACCTTCCCTGCTAGACTCTGAGTTCCTAAGGGATAGAAAAGGACAATACTTTATTTATTTTTATATGCTCCGCAACTAGCAGGGCACTTGCCACATGTAGACCCAAAAAATGTTTTGTGAAATTGAATCAACTCTTCCAGGGAGCCTATTAGCTTCAAATTATACCAAGGTAGACATTACTAATGTAACTCTTTTTTGAGGGCAGATTTTTTTTTTTTTTTTTAGGAAAGAGGGTAGAGAATGCTTGAGGGCATCAAAGGTGAGAAAAACGTACAAAATATTTTATGACATTTTCTCTTAATATATTTGCAGTTGTAGCATCTAGTTATACGACTGCAGAGGAAAAACATCTTTTTTTTGTTTGTTTATTTCAATGCTGATGTAGCACTTGGCCAGCAGAGGGAGAAAATACAATATGAAATACAAGCAGCAACGTTTAGTGCTCTCCTTTACAAATTATGTGATTTCATATATATTTTTTAAAATTTAGAGTATATATGACTTTGATTCAAGAATAGGTAGTTATTCAGATAATCTCTACCAACTCCCCAAATTTGAAGTCTTACCCTTAGTTTTATTTAGGTTTAAAAAAGTCAGCAGTGTATTTTATTTGATAGTCAGCAGCTCTCAGCTGATGCATTAGAGAAGGAAATGGCAACCCACTCCAGTGTTTTTGCCTGGAGAATCCCAGGGATGGGGGAGCCTGGTGGGCTGCCATCTATGGGGTTGCACAGAGTCGGACATGACTGAAGCAACTTAGCAGCAGCAGCAGCAGCTCTCATCTGAAATTAACGGAAAATTATGTCTTTCAGAGAGAGCTTCAATTTCCAGATGCTCATTCCTCCTCTCACTGCACACTAATGAAATGAACCAGGATATTTAGTCACTAGGTATTCAGTTGCATGGGTTTGAGAACAGTTAGCCAAGATCTGATGATGTAAAGTGGAACTCTTTCTCCCCAGTAGCAAGAGACATGCTAATAAGATGAACTGCGGTGGGGAGGTGTGGGTAGAGTACAATTGCCCATGGTGAGCCAGAAATGAAACATATATATTTTTCCAACCTGCCAAATCAATACTATTTATAATAGATAAAATGTGTATTAGCAAATAGGTAAAATGAGGATGACTATTCACATCAAAACTTGATTCTTTCCGTAAAATACAATTCACAGCTCTCATTAGTACACATCAAATAAAATTAGATCTTTGAAACATGACGCATAAAGTTTTCACATCCATTGAAAACATCAACTGTTTAGGTAATACAGCTTACAATGAAAACAAACAAAGCTGAGTGAACATTAGCAGCAGTTACAGATACTTTGCATTAAATACAAAGTACCATCCTCCTTCCTGAAATAGTAGAGACTGTAGCATCATTTTCTTCATACTCTCTCTGCTGCTGCTAAGTCGCTGCAGTCGTGTCCGACTCTGTGCAACCCCAGAGACGGCAGCCCACCAGGCTCCCCCGTCCCTGGGATTCTCCAGGCAAGAACACTGGAGTGGGTTGCCATTTCCTTCTCCAATGCATGAAAGTGAAAAGTGAAAGTGAAGTCACTCAGTCGTATCCAACTCTTAGTGATCCCATGGACTGCAGCCCACCAGGCTCCTCCATCCATAGGATTTTCCAGGCAAGAGTACTGGAGTGGGGTGCCATTGCCTTCTCCGTCATACTCTCTCTAGCCATACCCTTTTTTGCTTGGCTTCTTCTCCCTTTCCCATGAACCTGCTTGTATTCTTAAATTAACTATTTCAATAAATATCATCAGCATTATCCAGCCTATTATCCAAATCCCAAATTTAGACTTCATCCATAACACCTCCTTTTCCTTTATTTCCACATCCAAATATTCAGAAGTATTACTGGTTTCTACCACTTCCGTATGTTTCAACCTGATACAGTCATCACAAATACCATTGCCACTGACTTAGCTTAAGCCACATCTATTCCTTCTCTCCATTAGTTCATCACCTCGTCTTACTATAGTCTTGCTTTCCTAGAAACCTATCTACAGTGTATCCAGATAATTTTTAATTGTTTTCAATTTTGAGATAATTATGGGCTCATATGTAATTATATTAATAAGAAGTAATACAAAGAGGTTCTATGTACCCTTTACTCAATTTCTCCCAATGTAACATCTCCCAATGATAACTCCCCTAATGCAATATCTTAACCAGAATATTATAGTACATTTCCATCATTACAATACTTCCTCCTGTTACCCTTTTATAATGATACCTACTTCCTCTTTCCATCCCTTTTCTGTTTCTATAATTTTGTCCCTTCAAGAATATTATGTAATTTTAATCATATATTATGGAATTTGGGGGGATTATTTTTCATTTTGCATAAATCTATGGACTGTTAGGTATATTCATAGTATGTTCCTTCTGTTGTCAAGCAGTTTTCAATGATCCTGAAGTACCACAATCATTTAGTCACCTATTGAAGGACATCTGAGTAGTTTTCAGTTATTGGCTATTACTGTAAAAACACAGAAAGGTTTTTGTGTGAACCTGTTTTTATATTTCTGGAATAAATGTCCAGGAGTGCAGTTGCTGTGTCATATGGTAGGTACAGGTTTACTTTAAAAGAGAATGCTAATCTTTTCCAAAATGACTGTGCCATTCCACATTCCCACCAGCAAAGTGTAAATGGTACAGTTTCTTTGCATCCTCACCAGCATTTAATCTTGTTATTTTTTAGTCATTTGATCAATATGTAGTGATATTTCATTGTGGTTTTAATTTGCATTTCCCTAATGGCCAATGATGTTAAACATCTATTCATGTGCTTATTTGCCATCCGTATTTTCTCTTCAGTGAAATGCCTCCTCATTTGTTTTGCCCATTTTCCAGTTAGACTATTCATCTACTGTTGAGTCTCAAGATTTTATTATATATTCTAGATACTAGTCCTTTGAGGGGCATGTGGTTTACATGTACATTTTCCTAATGTATCTTATTTTTTCATTCTTCTAACAGAGTCTTTCACAGAGCAAAACTTTTAAATTTTGATAAAATCTAATTTATCAATTTTTCCTTTTATGGAACACGTTTATGGTATGAACTCTAAGAAATTTTTGCCTACTTTTTGATCACACAGATTTTCTGATAACTGTATGAAATTGTACATTTATGTTCATGATCCATTTTGAGTTAATTTTTGTATAAGGTGTGGGACTCGGGTCAAGATTGATTTTTTTATTATAGATATCTAGTTGTTCCAGTTGGAGAAGGAAATGGCAACCCACTCCAGTGTTCTTGCCTGGAGAATCCCAGAGACGGGGGAGCCTGGTGGGCTGCCGTCTATGGGGTCGCACAGAGTCAGACACGACTGAAGCGACTTAGCAGCAGCAGCAGTTGTTCCAATATAATTTCTTAAAAATAGTATTTATCTTCCATTGAGTTGCATGTGCATTTTTGTCAGAAACCACTTGTGTATATTTATATGAATCTATTTGTGGGCTGTCTAGATGGCTGTCCAGGTCTCTATGTCTAACTCTCAGCCCATGGTACACAGTACTGATTACTATAGATATATAAGAAGTTTGGCATTTTCTTAAAAACAATGGCCATTAATAAGAGCAGAAGGATTCTATGGAGTAAGTTGAAGGAAAGTGTAAACAGTTTGACCCTATGAAAACATGTGCAACCAAACAATATAATTTGAGTACACTGAGTTAGAAGGATATGAGCGACAAGTCCTGTTGAAGGAGTCTATAAAAAGGACAGCTTAGAGCAGCAGACCTCAGAAGCCAGCCACCAGGGTTTAGGGCACAGGAATCCTGTGGGAAGAGTCTGTAGGACCATCATTCTTTTAAATTTCAGGCTTTGTTTTACCTCGTCCACTCATTTTAAGTAAACTCAGCCCCTATACTCTGGGGCACTGGGACAAACAAAAAGTTGCCTTGAGCACAGAACCACAGACATTTCCCACTCAGCAGCACCCTCTTCTGACTAATCGGATTCCCTAACCTGTTTTTAGCTTCTAGAGCCTACTCCAGCCACTGCTTACCTAATCCTTATTCATCCTTTGTACCATCTCCTTACCTCCCTACCCTTTGGATCCAAGTTTCAACAAATATTAGCTATTGTTATCTTCAGTGTCTTCCTCAGCATACACACACCCACACACACATGCACTCCTTTGATCTATGTAAACAAATTTTATGTATGAGAGCCTTTGGTCTCAGGTCTGAAATTGACAGTCTGCCTAATCCATTATTTCTTGCCTGATTTCTCAGTTGGAAGAAGGGGACAAATACAACCACATTCAAAAAGAAAAATGTCAATCTAGGTTCAAGGATAAACATGATATGTCCAAACATAAAGTAATTTTAGATGGCTGATTACCAAGAGAGTTTAAAAAAAAAAAAAAAAGCTCAGCTTTGGACTGAAAATGGATATTTAAGCTGGTTGAGCAAAGAGGAGAAGGCAATGGCACCCCACTCCAGTACTCTTGCCTGGCAAATCCCATGGATGGAGGAGCCTGGTAGGCTGCAGTCCATGGGGTTGAGAAGAGTCGGACACAACTGAGCAACTTCACTTTCACTTTTCACTTTCATGCATTGGAGAAGGAAATAGCAACTCACTCCAGTGTTCTTGCCTGGAGAATCCCAGGGACGGGGGAGCCTGGTGGGCTGCCGTCTCTGGGGTCACACAGAGTCGGACACAACTGAAGCAACTTAGCAGCAGCAGCAGAGCAAAGATTGGCAATGACCCCCAAAGATTTAGTCTCATGTACTTGGGACGAAGACGAAAGTGAAAAGATTAATATTTTAGTTATCTATACCCAGTTTTACGCTTTTTGCTATGTCCATTGCCGCTTGCTGTATTATTTGCTTTTTTCTTTAAATCAAATCACTTTTTAACTTAAACTTATTCATAAATTTTGTATCACTCTCATCAATGCAATTCCAGTAATTTCTTATAAGTGTCTAACCACCCAAATTGTAAATGCTCATTGCTCTATGGCTTTAAGTTATCCTCCATGACAGTAGGGGTTCCTGTATCAAAAATTGTGTGTGTTCACACAGTGATCCTCCACTGATTAATGACAGACAAAGTACTGGGAATTATCATATTGTGTATGATTTATCCTAGTGATTCACCTTGGCATAAAGAAAAATACCTTAAGTAACTTGAAATAGCTCACTCTTATCTAAAATGTAAAGAAAAGATAATGCCACAATTTCCAGGGTTCAGTCTTTATAGCTCCTCAATATATCCCTCCAAGAGCAGACATAGTAGTCATGGACTATAATAGTAACATATTTTTATGAGCAAATATATAACAACATTGGTATCACTTAATCTAGAATATTATCATGACCTATATTTCTATAATATAGTGCTTATCTTATTCCAATATTTCATGTAATAGCAGGGGGAGGGTGATGAAAGAGGCCAGGAATCAATAACTATTATATAGAAATAGTGAAATTTAATATGACAAAGTTAACTTGACTGAGTCTAAAACAATATGGAACTGGCTATTTCAGGATAGTGAATGAAGCATTACAAGGACTAAAATAAGGTTAAGGGTATAGATACAGAGAAAGAAAGGTGGAGTCTTAGAAATGGAAGCTGGGTAATATATGTAATGTAGTCAGTGGGAATTTGCTATATGACTCAGGGAACTCAAACTGGGGATCTGTGATAACCTAGAGGGGAAGGATGGGGTGGGAGGTGGGAGCAAGGCTCAAGAAGGAGAGAACACATGTATACCTATGGCTGATCCATGTTGATGTATGGCAGAAAAAACACAATATTGTATTATCCTAGAGTTAAAAATAAATAAGGAAAGAAGGAGAAAAAAGAAAAAAAGAAATGGAAGCTGGAGATAAGGACATGTCTCAGATCTTACAAAGCATTACAGGCCATGTCAGAGATTTTGGTCACCATTCTCATGATAAGAGAAACAGACCAGCTTTTATCTCAACCAAAAGACTTCATTATAGTACTGCTTAGTGATAATCCACTTGTTTTCAAATCAGACCCCAATGAATAATTATTCTACCTGTAAATATTTCCCATCACTCATTAAAAAAAAAAAAAAACCTTCAAAATATTGATGTCTGCCTACATCAGTAACTGTGGCCAGGTTATATATGTTTATTTCTGAGCTCTTGATTGTACATTTAAATCAGAATTTTAAAAAAATGTCTTAAATGAACATTTTGAGTGATTTGTGTTTTGGAGGAGCTTACACTTATGGACATTCTTTGAGAAATAAACAGACTTTATTTAAAGAACCAATTGTAAAGCCATGGATGATTCATGTTGACATTTGACAGAAAACAACAAAATTCTGTAAAGCAATTATCCTTCATTTAAAAAATAAATACTTTTTTTAAAAAAGAACCAATTGGTTTGAAGATTTTTAAAGGTTGTGTTTAGCCCAAGTTCTTAAACGTTGCTCCTGACTTGTGGGGTACAGAATGAAAATATAATTTAGCTGCGTGGTGTTGTGTGACAAGCCAACTTGTTTTCAACTTCTGATTGAAATGATTATAATGTGAAGCTGATATTTAGCAAGCAAGCATCTTTCCTTCCATCACTCCACTTGGTCACATATTTCCCATTCTCAGTGCTCAATACACTTGTAAATCCTTAGGAACTCTAGAGTGAATTGACATGGGATCTATCCTGCAACTTTGAAAAGTCAGCTAATGTAAAATGTTCTTAGGTACATTCGTCCAGGGTACTTGTCAGCAATTTTTCAGAGGCCTAATATAGATTCGGTATTTCAAAATCCTACAAGTATTACTCTCACTTCAGCTAAAGCCAGGTAGATTTTTGATAAATGGCTAGCAGGCATCTGGGGGAGAAGAATAACCAGGTCACAAAAGTGCACCAAGAGTTGCTGCCCAAACTCCCCAGAAAGAAAAAGGGAGACTGGAATTTGATCTCATATAGGCCAGAGTCTCCAAAGGAATGTCCTGAAAAATTCTGCATTGTCTGTTTTTCTGCTTTCAGTGACATTACTGCTTTTATTTCAACTTTTTCATCCCAGCTTACATTTGGTGGGACTGGAATCAGCATAGAGAGATAACAAAGGTGAAAAGGTATCACATCTTTCCTTTTTCCTTTTGTATAGCACAGAGCTCCTCTTTATTCCTTTCTGCAATCTGAGAAAAATATAGGTCCTAGACATTTCAAAGGTTAGGAATTTAATGGGCGAGAGAGAAATATATTCTGTAGCTTCTGCAGCGGGATATTACCCTGTGGGTGATCTCATAAGTCTATGAGTTGGTGACAGATACTTGGAAGTATGAAATCAAGCTTGCCTAGAATATCTGTTCACACTTTTCATTAGGGACTCCTCCCAGACTCTATTAGAAAGTGCACCTATTCCCACAATAATTTCAGAATAGCCTGGTGGTGGTGGTTTAGTCACTAGGTCATGTTCGATTCTTGCAACCCCATGGACTATAGACCGCTAGGCTCCTCTGTCTATAAGTTTTTACAGACAAAACTACTGGAGTAGGTTGCCATTTCCTTCTCCAGGGGATCTTCCCAACCCAGGGATCTAATCCTGGTCTCCTGCATTGCAGGCAGATTCTTTACTAACTGAGCTACAAGGGAAACCCCCTCTGAATAGTCTAAGTAACCCCTAAAAATAGGATTCAAAGGGAGCAGGGTTAGAATTATGCAGAGAAAATGTACCTCAACCATGCTATTTGTTCTTAAAATATTAAAGCTTCTTGGTAGATAGAATAGTGTGTAATATTGCACCTTCCATCACCAGAATCTCATTTATATTCATGCATTCATATGTCTTTTCTCAAAATATATCTAAGTCTATCATCTCACATTATGTCTTATAATTTTGTAAGGTTCCCGCAGTCAGACAAACCCAAATCATAAAAGGAGAGTCTGATGAGAAGTTAAAAATCACTAGGGATCAATGTCCTTTATTTACTTTCACAGGAAACCAGAAGTCTGTAATTGATTTTCAAATATGTCTTGGGACACGGCCCTCAATGTCTCAAGATAATGTCTCACTAGAAATCTGTGTCTACTATTATAGGTAAAGAGCTAAACATTTAAAGCCCATAATAAAGCACCTCAAAGGTGGGGTAGGTAAACTAGTCTTAGAGATAGCAGGGCACCATGATATTCTAGAATTCTTTGGAGCAACTGGTCCACTGTATATTTTTTGCATGTTGACTGGAGCCTGAATAGCATGGCTTAAATGGCTGGATATATCTGGGACAGCTCTTCTGAGGTGATATATCTCTGAGGTTTTCTCCTGGTTGTGGGTTGGACTCCTTGATTCTTCTCCACATTGAAGCCCCTGAGGCTAGAACATCTAAACAACAGTTTCATTCACTTGTTTGGGACTTGGGATGAGACAGTTAGAAGAGCTGGATCTGGTCAGGTTCTTTTTTGCTGTCCTTTTGGCCTAAGTGGCTCACTCTGGCTTCCTCACAGACTGATGGTCTCAGAGTAACTTCCTACAACGCAGCTGGTTTCCCCCAGAGTGACTGGACTAAGGTGGAGCAGAAGCTGCAGTGCTTCTTACAAAGCCACAGAAATAAGAGAATAATACTGCTGCTGCATAATGCCAGTCAAGTCACTCAGATCTAAGGAGAGGGGAAGTGGACTCCACCAATGGATAACTCTGCAAAGAATTTGCAGCATTTTTAATATAGCATCTCATGAACAAAAAGACATTCACAATGAGAACATATATACATTTAATTCTCTTCTTCTCTTACGTACACTGGAAAAGCTACTCAGTTTTTCTGTGCTTCTGTTTTTCCTATCTGCAAAGTGCTAAAGATGATTTCTGCTCCTTTCTTCTTACCAGAAATCGAGACACAATACAAAAGGTAAAAAAAAAATGGTATTACATTAAGTTATTTGAAGAAAAATATATTAAAAATAGCATAAGAGTTAATATCCTTACCTTTGGGGTAAGGCAAAACTAAATTTAGGATAACCTGCCACTTATTGTTGAAGGCCATAGGTAAATTATCCAGTATCACTGAGCCTTACTTCCCTCACTTCTAAAATAGGGAAAGATAGATAAGTTAAATTATTATGCTGTACACCTTAAACTTATACATTGTGGTGTGTCAATTATATCTCAGTAAAGGTAGAAGGAAAATAACATAAAACAGGAAAGGACCACAGAGGCAACTTCATAGTATACAATATTTAGCATGCTAACACAATTCCTATTATGCAACAAATACACATAGCTATTATAGTGAGCACATAGCTATTATAGTATATGTGCTTCCACCCAACTGTGAATTCATGAAGGTGAATGTTTGATAGAGATAGAGATTTTAGGATCAACTTTAGATATCCTGGTAAAGATCAGGCTCTATTCAATATCCTGGAGATGTCACTTTTGCAAAGGCAATGTGCTAGAAGGGATTTTTTTTTTTTCTCTTCTCTTTATTTTTCCAGTCAGTGCACAATACACTTCTTGTTACTGAGAGCTACCAGTAGGGAGGCACAATGTAATTAAAAGATTGATCTTCTGGAAACAATGCTTAATAACAGGCATGAAAAAGTGAGAGTAATTCTACATTTTCAAACACTGTCCTCAAGTTAATTTAACCTGAGCTGTTTGTGAACCACCTAGAAAGTCTGAGATCAATATGTCCAGGCGGAAATCAATGGACCAGACAGGAGAGGAGAGAAACTCCAATTGGCTAGTTCATTCAGATCAGTGGAGCTTTGTGAAAAAAGCACTTGGTGGAATATCCATTTTGTATGCTAACTGCTCAGCTGTGCAAGGGCAGTTTTCTGTAGTTTGCTTTTTCTCTAAAGGTAAAGATCAACTTTTGTGCATGTGGGTGTGCGTATATATATATGTGTGGGTGTTTGTATATATACGTTAAAAACATTTTGTATATTTAAAATCCCAAGGAAATAGAAAGTAGTTCTGAGAACATCCTTCTTTCTTCTATTTCAAAACCCACCCTTTAAACCAATCGACAAACAGAAAATATACCCTGAAAAACCATCTACTACACTTGTTCTCAAATGTTCCTCACTTAAGAATCTTTGGGACATGACATTTTCATTGCTATCCTTTTGATCTGTTTATTTTATGCTCTTTACTATGCTTCTTGACCAACTTTCCTGTGTATTTTGATACAGTTTGTCTTTTCTATCAGTCTCTTATAGTTGATTACTTTTCTGCAGAAATTATTTCACTTCAACATTCATTGAGAAATGAGCATAAGCAAAGCCTGCCACAAAATGTTATTCATTATATTAGCTTTTGTATCCCAATGGTACTGCCTTTGGGGCTTTTTCTCTCCTTTCCCTGAGTTAAAATTTGCCCTAAAAAACAGTAAGATTTACTTTTAGACTCCTGACTGTATTGTTAGCAATAACACAAACATCAGTAAAATGAATTTAAAAAAAAAAAAAAAAAAAACTGAGGCCAAAAGAATTTTCTGCATGGTCATAGGATTCAGCTTCCAAGAAATGTAAAAATTTTCACTTCTGAAAATCATTCAAGCCCATAAATAGCCTGTAAAGAAATAAAACAGAAAAACACCTAAACCAAAGGTGCCCGTGATTTTTGCCAGATCATCCAAATTGTGTGAAAATAGTGCTGTGTATAATACTTTCAAAAATAGTGCAATTTGTGCTTCCAGAACACTTTTTTATTTTAAAAAATTGATGATGGGAATGGGTATGAATTTATTTGTTTCATGCTCATTTTCCATTCAGATAGATCTCAGCAGAGTGTAAGCATTTATTTTTCATGAGGGATATATCATATACAGGGTTTCCCAGGTAGCACTAGTGGTCAAGAACCTGACTGCCAATGCAGGAAACATAAGAGACGCAGGTTCGATATCTGAGTTAGAAAGATCCTGTCTGGAGGAGGGCATGTCAACCCATTCCAGTGTTCTTGCCTGGAGAATCCCGTGGACAAAGGAGCCCAGCAGGCCACAGTTCACAGGATAGCGAAGAGTCGGACACAGCTGAAGCGAGTGAACACGCATGCCCACACATATACACTAGAGCATATCTCATCTAACCAGTAATATATTTCATAGGAATGGATACATGACATCTTATCTTCCAATTGGCAGCTGAGAAATGTGTGAGGAATCTGAGAGTCGAGCTTAGAGGTAGGGACCAGAGAGCACTTCATAGAATGATCTTAGAGAAGCTCACCAGTTGTAAGCACAGCCACAAAGAAGGCCACATTAGAAAAACAGTTAAGTTCCACTTTTCTGACTGACGTATTGGAAAATGAAAAAAAAAAATGTTAGGTTTCCTACTATTAAATTTTTCGTTAAGAGTAAAATACAGAAAAGAAAGCTATCTAGGGAGAGAATGAACTCTTCTCTGAAGGATGAAATAGGATGGAGAGTAATTGTACAATCTTACAATATAATTTAACCATTGAGAATATTAAATTAATATTTATTAAATATCTGCTTCATTGAGCCTAGTGGACCATGTGAGAAACACGGGCACACACACTATAAGCTTCCCAGAATAAACATCAGCAAACAAACCACACAATACCAAGGATTTTTGGTATTTCCCACTTTCACTCTGTTCTTGTGAAATACCCTAAATGCTTATCACATTATTCACAAAAAAATGACAAAATCTAGACCAAGTGAATGATTTTCTTGGACCAAGTGTGAGGAGCCAAAAACTAAGTGGAAAATGTTCTCAATTTTTAAGGTAAAATTCTTAAAATTACTAATTTGAATTGCCATTATGGTAAAAAATGTTGCATATTCTGACACTTCAAATATACCTGACTTTAAAGGAATCCAGTATATGAAAAGCTAGGTGGTTATTAGTTTCACAAAATGATTTCCCAGAAGATGCCTCTAAATAGGATATACTTCTAATATATTTAAAATTGTATTACCTCTACAGAACTTAATTCACAAACAGCATTCCAAAAAATATTAAAAAGGTAGATCTATTTTTAAAAAGCATATATATTTTTAAAGTATATCTGTTTTCTCAATAATACTTTACATTAGTAGAACTGATTTTAGCCAAATATACTTGAAACTAATTTCATTTTTTATATTTGATACTTCTAAAAACCCTTAAATTTGTCTGGGAAATTATTATTTGTTACCCATTTCAAAGTAAGAGAATCAAGACTCAGATAGGTGCATTTGCCCAAAGTCAGTCAGTCACCAAACGGCAGAGACAGTGCCATGAACCAGGTCCTTGTTTAGACTTTTGCTTCTTTCTATCACAATAATACAAACCTCAGAATTTCACAAGTCCCTCTTTCTAGTAATAATATTTTTCTAAATGGACACACAATAGATCAAAATCCTTTGTAAACATTTCTTCTCAGGATTTTGTTTGATTCCAGACTAGTTGCTGTTGTTTAGTCATTCAGTTGTGTCCGACTCTTTTGCAACCCCATGGACTGTGGCCCACCAGGCTCCTCTGTCCACGACAAGAATACTGGAGTGGGTTGCCATTTCCTTCTCCAGGGGATCTTCCTGACCTAGGGATCAAATGCATTTCTCCTGCATTGAATACTGGAGAATACTGGAGTAGGTTGCCATTTCCTTCTCCAGGGGAAGAATTTCCCAGGCAAGAATACTGGAGTGCATTGCCATTTCCTTCTCCAGGGGATTTTCCTGACCTAGGGATCAAATGCATTTCTCCTGCATTGAATACTGGAGAATACTGGAGTGGGTTGCCATTTCCTTCTCCAGGGGATCTTCCTGACCTAGGGATCAAATGCATTTCTCATGCATTGAATACTGGAGAATACTGGAGTAGGTTGCCATTTCCTTCTCCAGGGGAAGAATTTCCCAGGCAAGAATACTGGAGTGGGTTGCCATTTCCTTCTCCAGGGGATCTTCCTGACCTAGGGATCAAATGCATTTCTCATGCATTGGCAGGTAGGTTCTTTACCACTGAGCTATCAAGGAAGCCCCAGACTAGACCTATTGTGAAATAGTTGGATTAGAAGTATCTGTGCCAGTTCAGATAGATAAATCTCTTCTCACTTTAAATAATGTACTACTGCTTATGTTAATTCTGAATCACCAATGCATTGTTTCTTCTCAGAAATCCTCATTTATCTCAAATGTTACTGAGTTCAAAATTTCCAGTACCTGAGATGCCATCCATCCAGTAAAATATCCAAGTTTTTTTAAATGATAAGAATTCATGAAATTAAACTTGATGTACATCAATGTTTCACATACACACGTTTTTTTCCTTCTTTCTACTGTTAGAACCCACCTTGTTTGTATTAACTTTATAGGGGTTTATGTTTTCTTTGGTACCAAAATACCTATGTATTTATATACACGCATGTACATACACACACACATGCGCGTGTTTGTGTGTGGTCTTTGAACACTCAGAATTATGCTTAACATCATTAAAGTCCCTCTTAGGAATGTAAGATGCTAGAAATATACTTCTAGAGTCTCCCTGGTGGCCCAGTGGTAAAGAATCCAACTACAAATGCAGGAGACAAGGGTTCAATCCCTGATCCAGGAAGATCCCACATGCCACAGAGCTACTAAGCCTGTTCACCACAACTGTTGAGCCTGTGCTCTAGAGCCTGGGAGCTGCAACTATTGAGCCAAACACGCCACAACGATTGAGGCAAACATGCCACAACTACTGAGCCCCCGTGCCACAACGACTGAAGCCTGCATACCTGGAGCCCATGCTCTGCAACAAGAGAAGCCCCCGCCCCACAGCTAGAGAGTAGCATCCACTGGCTGCAACTAGAGGAAAGCCTGCACAGCAACAAAGACTCAGCACAGCCCAAAAATAAAGAAGTAAATGATTATTTTCTAAAAAGAAATATCCTTCTAGTATTTGTGCTTTTATTCAAAATGACTCTGTATATTGTCATCCTGCTTATTTAACTTATATGCAGAGGGCATCATGAGAAACGCTGGGCTGGAAGAAACACAAGCTGGAATCAAGATTGCTGGGAGAAATATCAATAACCTCAGATATGGAGATGACACCACCCTTACGGCCGAAAGTGGAGAGGAACTAAAAAGCCTTTTGATGAAAGTGAAAGAGGAGAGTGAAAAGGTTGGCTTAAAGCTCAACATTTCCTCCGGTCCCATCACTTCATGGGAAATAGATGGGGAAACAGTGGAAACAGTGTCAGACTTTTATTTTTGGGGGGCTCCAAAATCACTGCAGATGGAGACAGCAGCCATGAAATTAAAAGACGCTTACTCCTTGGAAGGAAAGTTATGACCAACCTAGATAGCATATTCAAAAGCAGAGACATTACTTTGCCAACAAAGGTCCGTCTAGTCAAGGCTATGATTTTTCCTGTGGTCATGTATGGATGTGAGATTTGGACTGTGAAGAAAGCTGAGCGCCAAAGAATTGATGCTTTTGAACTGTGTTGTTGGAGAAGACTCTTGAGAGTCCCTTGGACTGCAAGGAGATCCAACCAGTCCATTCTAAAGGAGATCAGTCCTGGCTGTTCATTGGAAGGACTGATGCTAAAGCTGAAACTCTTATACTCTGGCCACCTCATGCGAAGAGTTGACTTATTGGAAAAGACTGATGCTGGGAGGGATTGGGGGCAGGAGGAGAAGGGGACGACAGAGGATGAGATGGCTGGATGGCATCATCAACTCAATGGACATGAGTTTGAGTAAACTCTGGGAGTTGGTGATGGACATACAGGCCTGGCGTGCTGCAATTCATCGGGTCACAAAGAGTCGGACATAACTGAGCGACTGAACTGAACTGATTCTCATTTTTGGTATCTCAATTGCATTCTTAATTTGTTTGGGTTATAAATGTGATAGAGTTTTTTTAACCCCTTTTACTATAAACATCACAAAAGATTTTGAGCAATACAAGTTCTGAGGCATGTGGGGAGTCTTATTTATTTCAGCCATTTTCTCAGCACATTTATTATTGTGCATTTTCTATGCACAATAAAAGTGTAACTGTGCATTGTATTAGCTTTTATAATCAAGAAGCAAAGGATTTTTCCATCGTTTCTCCCACATGATCTAATGAAATGAACATGTACCTAATTATGGAAATCACCAATTTGAAATCATGACATTATTGGGCACTCAAAGTGATTCTGACTTATGATTTTAGTGTTTTCCTTCTTTGAGAAGTGACATTTCCAGGCAGTCAGAGAATTAGACTTTCTGTATTCTACATGATAATTAGCACACCTGATTCTTATATTAATCACTTGGCTTTCGATTGTGACAGGGACTGTCAGAATGAAGACCCTTGAGTTATCAGCTGGTAGATTTCAGATTTAATCCTCTCTGCATTACCCATAAGTGGAAGTCAAATTTATGTAGGAGTTCATTTTCAATAGGCTGTTAACTTCCCCAGCTTTCTTAGCCTTCACCAGAGCCATCTGTTTTTTTCTACTCTGCCCATGGTATTTCAATCAAATCATTGTTTTAAGGTGCTATGAAAAAAAAATTAAAACTAAGTAAAGAACCAAATTGTTTATTGTATCAGGTTAGCATGGTCCAGGTTTTAAGTGTTCATAGTGTTTTCTTCCTTTCCTCTGTTGTCTCTTCTTTTAGATGTTGTATTTCCCCTTGGGTCACAAACCTCCCTATCAGTCTATTCCTCCTGACGTACTTCCTGGAATACAAGTCAAGTAACAGCATTTAGCTACCTGTTTGACTCTGGAGAATTAAATAAATTTCATATTTGACTTTCCGGATTCTTGATCCACTTTGCCCACTTAAATGACTAAATTTCACTTCATTTCAGACAAGATATGTGAATCACACTTCTACTCTTATTAAAGTACAGTGTGCTTTTCTGACAAGTTGCCTATGAGTTTCCAGTAAGTATTTGGGAACGGAATGCTCTCTCAACAGCCTTAGGATAGCACTTTGTACTTTTAAAGAGATTACAAATACATTATGCCATTTGATCCTCATAAAACCCCTCTGAGAGAGGCTGGACACTTTAAAGACAAAAGAAATAGGCTCAAAGAGATTTTCTAACAAAGCTGGTTAGTTAGTGGTGAGATTAGATCTCCTGGTGTTTCGTGTGTATTCTTTCCACCACAGTGAAGATTTAGCTGTAAGAGTTGAAAGGAAAATTATCTAACGCTTCAACACACCATTTTTAAAGTTTGCTGGTTTCTTGTTATTTAAGGTTTTTAAAAACTATACACTGTAGATAAGTTAGAAAACCTTGAAAATATAAGTAGGATGAAATTTACCAATGTCAATACCTGTAAGAAAATGATTTTCCTGATTATGTTCCTATATATTTATACAGTTGACATCATGCCAAGATTAAAATTCAATTTATTTATACTATCAGTTTCTAATGATATCAGGAATATGTCTCCATGCTGTGAATACTGTCAGAAATTTTAAAGATAATATTTTATTATCTGGATGTATCATTTATGATAATAAATTTATGATAAATGTTATGATGTCATTTATGATAAATGTTGCAGTATACTATTATCAGATAATCATGCTTTTCCTAATTTTTCACATCATTAATAATAATGTAATAAACAAGCTTGGAATTACATCTATAAAAATTAAGATGACTAGTCATAGGGTATAATTGTTTTTAATATAATTGCTACAAATTGTCAAAAGTTTTCCTAGAGCTTTGTATCAATATAAAACTCATCTAATAATGGAGATTAATACACAACATTAAAAAGTATAGTCTAATTTCTTATTCCCCAATTCAATCAACTTGTTGACTAGTTTTGGTTTGTATTCCCTTATTAGTGCTCTTCTTTCCAACCTTAGGGGGACATTTCTGATTCTTTTCTCTCCATAATATTGTAAGCACACTTTTCCTCCTTAAATCTATTTTTGCAGGTCACTCATTCTCCCCTACCATGTCCAGAGTTCAGTGAGTTTTCAGACTCATGCAACTGGAAAGAATTTCAAAAAGAAGTTACCAGATCCTCTTTATCCATGTAGTTCTCCAGTGTTCTATTCTTGGAGGGTAGTATTTTTCCCATGAAAAATTGATGCTTTACTTTCCCAGATTTTGGACAAAATGACAATTCACTATGATTAAGACTTACAAGGTAAAATGTTGACTTACTCAAGTCTATCTCTTCTTCCTTATAATTGGAGGAATTCTTACTCTTGTTGGTTAAGTCATTAGGGGAAAAAAAAAAAAACTGCCCAAACACTATTTTGCTTTCACTTGTTTTAGAGCATTATAAAAGCAATGCCATATTTTATAGAGTCTTCTGGAACTTGCTCCTTCACTTAACAAGACACTTTACCTATGTAGATGAATGCCTTGGTAGTGATTTTCACTGCTATGCTTTTATGCAACAGAATTCTATACAAGTTATTTATTGATTTTTCTGAACATGAATACTTAAGCTGTTTTTAATTCTTTAACATTAATTCTAATTCCATGAACATTCTTATATGCATTTCCTGGTGCATATTTGCAGACTTTTCCCCAGGATAAATAAATAGTTGAATTATTGAGTTATAGTAGGTCACTTTTTTTTCCCACACCACAAAGCATGTGGGACCTTAGTCCCCCCAACCAGGAACTGACCCCCTGATTCCTGCAGTGGAAGCACAGAGTCTTAACCACTGGACTGCCAACATAGTCCCAGTAGGTCACTGTTGAGAAGAAATATAAAGCAAATTTGAAATAATTATAATCTTATTCATAGAACTAGGTACTCACAACTTTACTGGGTTGCTCTGTTTAAGGCAAGATGACAAGAAATCCTTTTCAAAAGGCTGGGTTTAAAAAAAAAAAAGTAACAAGCTATACCTAGGTTTACACTAGTTCTCATTTCTTTTGGATTTTGCTTCAAAATTACATTTCATGTCATCAAAGCCTAGTTGTAATATATGTCTTCTAGACTAAAGCATTAAAACATAACCCCGATGTTTTCTTGGTACAGCAGAATAGCCTAGGAGATACCCACTCTGCAGTAACCAGACCATGCATGGGATTCCTGAAGCAAGAGAGTCGTGTGCATTCATCATTGATAATAAATATTTATTGAGCGTTTTCATGGTGTCAGAACTTGGACTGAGGAAGTTGAATGAAGTAAGATGAATGAAATTGGGAAAGGTGAACATCCACAAGGTGAGACACATACTGCGTGTCAGAACTTGGACTCAAGGAAAGGAGTGAACCATTGGAGAGAAGGGTGCTCAGGAGTTAGTGACAAATGAAGGCTGGAGGACAGGCAGATTTCCAAATAGCACAGGTATGACAGGAATACTGTCAGTCAACAGACTAACCTGGCAAAGATCTAGAACAACCTACTGTTCAGGCAAAGAGACAAATCAAGAGGAGCCCACTTGAAAGGAAACTTAGAGAACACAAGGAGGTCATGTGTGTGAATTGTAAAAGCATAGAAACAGGTCTCATAGGGTAACAAAATGGAGAAAATCTTGTTCACATAAATGCCTCTTAGGAAGAATATTGTAATTACTTGAAATACTAGCAGTGACCTGTTCTTAGGGAAAACATTCAGATGCTAAAGGCATCAATAATGGCCAAGATTTTAGAGAAAGTAGTGAATCCAGTTCTACCCAAGGGGGAAAAAAAAAAAAGAAGGAATAAATAAAACTAAATCGAGATAAGGAGATATGTAACAAAGGAGGCAGAACAATATGCAGGACCCAATTAAAAATTCTTTACACAACTCCTTCTGTAAACCTTCAGCAAAATTATTCTTCTCATAAAATGTAGATGTGAGTAGAGTTTTCAGTTAAATCCAGTAAAGGGTTGAGTTTTAAATTTGGGTGGAGACAGAGTGGAACCAAGAAGGATGAAAATGGAACTGGAAGCTGGAAATGGATGTAACCAAATGAAATTAGCACTAGGGATCTCTAATCTACCATGGGAATAACTGTAGTCCATTGTCAGCTGCGTAGGCAGATTAGTTCACTTATATCTACAAGGAGTTAGGAACCCTTAGCTACCATCTGGTTTGAACAGAGAAACTCCAAGAACCCCAAAATCACCATGAAAACTGAAGTGCCAAGATTAATACAGCACCTTTAGCAAGACTGATCTTAGATGGCTCTGATGAGTCATCTACATGTACTTTGTGCTTAGACACACAAACTGTCCAGGGCCAGAAGTTGGTTAGAGTTTATAAGGGCAGAGTGGAGGGGTTCAACATGTTAAGATTAAAATACTTCTGACAAGGAGTTAAATTTATAGCACACATGAGTCTGAATGGACATGTGGAATGAGCTCAAATACCAACTACTACCTAAAAAGACACTTGGCAAAGAAGTAACACTGAGGATAATGATGATTTCTTCATACATAGAATATGGATCGTTTTGAAGGTTAGTTTCATGAGGTTTTCAAATAGTCTTCCCTTTTGTTAAGTTTCTTTCACAGCAAACTTAATACAAACTTCACCTGTGAACTAGGTGAAGGCATTGAAGAGACACTGGGGAGGTGTATGTGATGCAGAAATTGAAAGGAACACAGAACAAATGCTGAAATACAGAGAGGTAGAGAATGATGGGAAGCCATGGAGAGATTCTTCTCTGGCCAAATAGACGGAAACACCCAGGACATCCAGTCAGAGTGTAGATTTCTCTTGGATTTAGTTTTGCTGCCCTTCCGCATCCTAGCATGTTTTCCTTAAGTGCTATAAATGACCTTCAATATGGCTAGGTTAAAAATAGGGGGGGTAAATTAAAGGTAGCACTTAGCTTAAAACCATTTGATCAAAAAAAAATTTTTAATTACCAGAGACATTTCTCCTCAGTTGTAAGAGGAAAAAAAAAAAAAAAATTAAGACCATCTTCTCTGTCCTTTGTGTACTGTATTTCATCACTAGACAGCTGTTTCTTTTGCCTTCCCCTTCTTCTCTTTGTAACAACATCACTTTGCTGTCTTGCGTTGTTTTCAGTCTGATGCTGAGGAATGTGTGTTGTCCACTCAGACTTTAACAGGGGTGTTCCTAAGGGTTCTGGCTTTGGACTTATCTCTTTTCACACTGTATTTTCTGTTGAGAACAGCAAACAGTCAAGGTTAAGAACACGTAATTTGAAGCAAGTTTCAGTTCAGTTCAGTCGCTCAGTCTTTGCGACCCCATGGACTGCAGCACACCAGGCTTCCCTGTCCATCACCAACTTCTGGAGCCTACTCAAACTCATGTCCATTGCTTCAGTGATCCCATCCAACCATCTCATCCTCTGTCATCCCCGTCTCCTCCCGTATTGAATCTTTCCCAGCATCAGGGTCTTTTCCAATGAGTCGCTTCTTCGCATCAGATGGCCAAAGTATTGGAGTTTCAGCTTCAGCATCAGTCCTTCCAATGAATATTCAGGGTTGATTTCCTTTAGGACGGACTGCCTGGATCTCCTTGCAGTCTAAGGGATGCTCAAGAGTCTTCTCCAACACCACACTTTAAAAGCATCATTTCTTCAGGGCTCAGCTTTCTTTATAATCCAACTCTCACATCCATACATGAATACTGGAAAAACCATAGCTTTGACTAGACAGACCTTTGTCAGCAAAGTAATGTCTCTGCTTTTTAATATGCTGTCTAGGTTGATCATTGGAGAAGGCAATGGCACCCCACTCCAGTACTGTTGCCTGGAAAATCCCATGGACAGAGGAGCCTGGTAGGCTGCAGTCCATGGGGTCGCAAAGAGTCGGACACGACTGAGCGACTTCACTTTCATTTTTCACTTTCATGCATTGGAGAAGGAAATGGCAACCCACTCCAATGTTCTTGCCTGGAGAATCCCAGGGACGGAGGAGCCTTTTGGGCTGCCGTCTATGGGGTCACATAGAGTCGGACAAACCTGAGGCGACTTAGTAGCAGCAGCAACAGCAACAGCAGCAGCAGCAGCAGCAGGTTGGTCATAACTAAAGAACCAGCACCTTTTAATTTCATGGCTGCAGTTACCATCTGCAGTGATTTTGGAGCCACAAAAAATAAAGCCTCTCACTGTTTCCATTGTTTCCCCATCTATTTACCATGAAGTGATGGGACTGGATGTCATGATCTTAGTTTTCTGAATGTTGAGCTTTAAGCCAACTTTTTGACTCTCCTTTTTTCACCTTCATCAAGAGGCTCTTTAGTTCTTTTTTGCTTTCTGCCTTAATGGTGGTGTCATCTGTGTATCTGAAGTAATTGATATTTCTCCCAGCAATCTTGATTCCAGCTTGTGCTTCATCCAGCCCAGCATTTCACATGATGTACTCTGCATATAAGTTAAATAAGCAGAGTGACAATATACAGCCTTGACATACTCCTTTCCCAATTTGAAACCAGTCTGTTGTTCCATGTCCAGTTCTCACTGTTGCTTCCTGACCCACATACATACTTCTTAGGAGGCAGGTCAGGTGGTCTGGTATTCCCCCCTCTTTCAGAATTTCCCACAGTTTGTTGTGATCCACACAGCGAAAGGTTTTGGCATAGTCAATAAAGCAAAATTAGATGTTTTTCTGGAACACTCTTGCTTTTTCCATGATCCAGCAGATGTTGGCAATTTGATCTCTGGTTCCTCTGCCTTTTCTAAAACTAGCTTGAACATCTGGAAGTTCATGGTTCATGTACTGCTGAAACCTGGCTTGGAGAATTTTGAGCATTATTTTACTAGTGTGTAAGATGAGGGCAATTGTGTAGTAGTTTGAGCATTCTTTGGCATTGCCTTTCTTTGGGATTGGAATGAAAACTGACCTTTTCTGTCCTGTGGCCACTGCTGAGTTTTCCCAATTTGTTGGCATATTGAATGCAGCACTTTTGCAGCATCATCTTTTAGGATTTGAAATAGCTCAACTGGAATTCCATCACCTCCACTAGTTTTACTCATAGTGATGCTTCCTAAGGCCCGCTTGACTTCACATTCCAGGATGTCTAGCTCTGGGTGAGTGACACCATTGTGGTTATCTGGGTCATGAAGATCTTTTTTGTATAGTTCTTTTGTGTATTCTTGCCACTTCTTCTTAATATGTTCTGCTTCTGTTAGGTCCATACCAGTTCTGTCCTTTATTGTGCCCATCTTTGCATGAAATGTTCCCTTGGTATCTCTAATTTTCTTGAAGAGATCTCTAGTCTTCCCATTCTATTGTTTTCCTCTATTTCTTTGCATTGATCACCGAGGAAGCCTTTCTTATCTGTCCTTTCAATTCTTTGGAACTCTGCATTCAAATGGGTATATCTTTCTTTTTTTTCCCTTTGCTTTTAGCTTCTCTTCCTTTCTCAGCTGTTTGTAAGGCCTCATCAGACAACCATTTTGCCTTCTTGCATTTTTCTCGGTGATGGTCTTGATCCCTGCCTCCTGGACAATGTCATGAACCTCTGTCCATAGTTCTTCAGCACTCTGTCAGATCTAATCCCTTGAATCTATTAGTCACTTCCACTGTATTATCATTAAGGGATTTGATTTAGGTCATACCTGAATGGTCCAGTGGTTTTCTCTACTTTATTCAATTTCAGTCTGAATTTGGCAATAAGGAGTTCATGATCTGAGCCACAGTCAGCTCCCAGTCTTGTTTTTGCTGACTGTATAGAGCTTCTCCATCTTTGGCTGCAAAGAATATAATCAATCTGATTTCGGTGTTGACCATCTGGTGATGCCCATGTGTAGAGTCTTGTCTTGTAATGTTGGAAGAGGGTGCTTGCTATGACCAGTGTGTTCTCTAGGGAAATCTCTGTCAGCCTTTGCCCTGCTTCATTTTGTACTCCATGGCCAAATTTTTCTGTTACTCCTGGTAGCTCTTGACTTCCTACTTTTGTTCCAGTCCCCTATAAATGAAGATGGCATCTTTTTTGTGTGTTAGTTCTAGAAGGTCTTATATGTCTTCATAGGACTGTTCAACTTCAGCTTCTTCAGCATTACTGGGTGGGGCATAGACTTGGGTTACTGTGATAGTGAATGGTTTGCCTTGGAAACAAACAGAGATCATTCTGTCGTTTTTGAGATTGCATCCGAGTACTGCATTTTGGACTCTTTTATTGACTATGATGGCTACTCCATTTATTCTAAGGGATTCTTGCCCACAGTAGTATCTATAATGGTCATCTGAGTTAAATTCACCCATTCCAGTCCATTTTAGTTCACTGATTCCTAAAATGTCAATGTTCACTCTTGCAATTTGCCTGGATTTAAACGCCAACTCTGCCATATGACCTGTGGCAAGCACTGACTCTCAATCTGTCCTGTGCTTTATAAAATGGTGATAATGAGAATGCCTTCCTCTCAGGGTTGTTGTGAACATAAATGATACAAAGTATAACAAGTACTTAGAAAATGCCTGACACACAGCTTGATTAACATTGGCATTAATATAATAATATTTAGAAAAATTACATCCATTCCTGTATCTTCACCTTCTTGCTTTCATGAAAATGAGCTTTGATTCTTTTTTGCCTCCAGTTCTTCATCTGGAACCTCACTGCTACATTCCTGTTGGACTTTGCCACTGGATTATTCTTCTGACACTTCCACTTAATAGATATTCATATCTTTTCTCAGATTATTTATCTTACTCTGCTCTGTGTTTGTAAAATGAAATCATAATCTTTAATTCACTCAACCTCAAAACTTCTTGATTAACTTTAAACTGCTTATTCTCCAACTTTCACATCACTTCTGTCTCTAGGTTTATCTACCCTTTTCAGATATATCCCACATACATCACCTCATTTTCCCATTTCCTCTTCATTACCTGAGTTCAGACACTTGTAACTGGTGATTGACTTACTACCATAGCCTGTGGACTGTTCTCCCCACTCTATCCTCTCATCCCTTTAATACAGCTTATATGTGAGCAGCAAATCACTGTGTTAAAACCCTATGTGCCCTAATCACTTCCTTGTTCAAATGGAGTTAAACTTACCACTATTTAAGAGTAATTTAAAGATTACTATGTGGATTGTCAAGATGCTTTATGTTCTGCCCACAAGACCTATTTTCACATTTGTCTTCCATGACAACCCAAGCTTTCTCTGCTCTGTCACATCCACAGCTCTCAAACCACACTTGTTTTTGTTTTTGTTTTTTTCTCACCACCATGTTTTTACTGACTAGAAAATATTTCTTCTTTATCTTAGTTTATCAAAGTTTTTCTCAACTTTCAAAACCCAATCCAATTTCTCTTTCTGCATAAAGCTTCTCTGATTGCTTCTCCTGCTTCATTTGATTCAGAATTTCTTTTCTCAGTCTACCACTGGGGAATGGTTTAAGACTTCCACATTATATACCTGAAAATACCTACTGTATGTACTTTAGACTGATCTGGATCACTTGGGAATATTATTTATATTACCTATAATATCCCTATAATGTAATAATGATTATCTCAATTTATGTATATGAAATTTGAAGATTTAAGGTTTAAAATGTTGCCCAAACATATCCTGGTAACAGACAGAAACAAAGAGATATGCTATATATGTGTATCTCATATATCAGTGCTCATTTCATTATCATTTATTTCAGTGTCCTTTGAAGCATTATCTTGAGGGAGTTACTAAAATATAAATTTCTAATCATAGGACTACTAGGGAAGGGATAAGCAATCTTCATCTTTAATAATTTCCCTAGGTGATTCTCATGCACTGGCAATGTTCAAAAGCAGTGCCATGGTTCACAGAACCTCTCTTTCATTACCACATTTGTATATATATTAGAACATATACTATGGAAGTGAAAGTGAAAGTTGCTCAGTCGAGTCCGACTTTTTGAGACCCCGTGGACTATACAATCTATGGAATTCTCCAGACCAGAGTACTGGAGTGGATAGATTTTCCCTTCTCCAGGGGATCTTCCCAACCCAGAGATCGATCCCAGGCCTCCCACATTGCAGGTGGATTCTTTACCAACTGAGCTATCTATATATTAGTATATAATATATTGTTCTACGTACTAAATTAAGTGATGAATATATATTCTCAAAGAGAAGAATAATATTTTATTTCCCTCTGTATTTGTCACTGTTCATAGCATAGTGCCTTATACATAATATATACTCAATAAATTTTAGTTGAATTATTGCAATAAATTTCAATTATTGAAAAATCAAAAATTTTAGTTGAATTATTTAGTTGAAATATTACACAGAAACAATTTCCGTGTTTCATCAGGGCAAAAATTACCTTGAACTTGTTAATAGTCAGTAATAACTTTTCTTATGCAGCAAACTATGAGAAATAGTCTTGAAGCTTTGATTTGACATACATACACAAACAGGTTCACATTTGTATGTTAGTTATAGACTCCCCCACCCCGGTGGCCCAGACGGTAAAGCGTCTGCCTGCAATGCAGGAGACCAGGGTTTGATACCTGGGTCAGAAAAATCTCCTGGAGAAGGAAATGGCAACCCACTCCAGTACTCTTGCCTGGAAAATTCCATGGACGGAGGAGTCAGGTGGGCTACAGTCCATGGGTTCACAAAGAGTCAGACACACCTGAGCAACTTCACTTTCACTTTCACTTCACTTCCACATACACAAACATGTTCACAATTGTATGTTGGTTAAAGAACATTTAGAAGAATGTAAAAAAGAAAATTAGAATGAAAAAAAACATCTAAAGACAATGTCTTTTTGTCATAGTTGTTCATTTTACCAAATAGTCTTTCTATGTATATTTCATCTTTCAGGAAAATCACATGTATGTGTATATTTGTGTATACGTCTGTAAACATGAAAATTTTTGTCAATTTCCTTTTGATGGACGATTCCGGTATCAATAATACTTTAGTGTAAATATCTGTATAGTCATATTTTCTTTGAAAATCATTTCTAGCTTTTAGCGGGGCTTCCAAAGTAATGTAAATACTCTTGGCCTCTTTCAAAAAGAGGCACAGATCAGTAATGGAGCAAACTCATCTGACATCAAATAAGCTTTCACCACTCTGTTGAGATTTTTCCTTGGTGATGATAGCAAGTTCTGTGTTATGGCTATTAGAAGGGTCTTTTTCATGTAAACAAAATGCAATACACTGCCCAACTAATAAGAACAAAAAATCCATGAGGGTTTTCAGCAGGAAAAGAAACTTGTAACTTTGCACCAAGGCTCCATGTATTCTTAACACTTTCTTTGTTTCCAGCTGATTTCAAAAATACTGCCATATACACACTGCTGTATTTAAAAGAGATAACCAACAAGGGTCTGGTGTACAGCCCAGGGGACTCTGGGGAAAGAATTTGAAAAATATATGCATGTATATGCATTACTGAATCACTTTGCTGTATACCTGAAACTAACACAACACTGTTAATTAACTATATTCCAATATAAAAGGAAAAAGTTTAAAAAAATACTGATTCCAAAGGGATAGGTAATATGAAACATTACCTTTGAAACTTTAACTGAAGAAGGCTATTTAGGTGTCAGGACAAGATGTCAGAGTAGGAAGATCCTGGGCTTACCTCCTCCCAGACACACACCAAAATAGCCACCACACATGGGGAAATTATCTCTGAGAATGACCTGAAGACCAGCAGAAAAGATTTACCACAACTAAAGAAAGAAAATGAAAAAGCTTCCTTGAAATACAAGAGGGGTAGAGATGCCATCTGGAGAGGACCCATAACCCTGGCCTGGTAACCTACATGTGGGAAGGATACCATAGCTTCAAAGGCTCTCTGTGAGGATCAATAGCTCCAAACCCCATATCAGGGTCCCCAGCCCAGAGGAGCTGCACTGAGGAGATTAAACCTCGCAACATCTGGCTTTGAAAGTCAGTGTGACTTAAATGCAGGCTAACCAGAGGTTTGTAGGAAAGTGAGACTTTGCCCTTAAAGGGCTTGTGCCCTTTAAATTTACTCACTCTGAGTCCCCGTGCAAAGACAGCAGCCTGGAAAGAACCTGGGGCATATATGAAAGAAATTCACTGACTTAGAGTGTGTGCCCAAGGAGCAAGGATCTCTTGGAACTTCTCTGGGTACAGAGAGGCAAATGACAGGTTTTTTTGTTTGTTTTATAGTTTGATCATTTTGGTTTGGTTTTTGTTCATGGTTTACCCTCTCCCTAGTTGGTTCAGCACTGGCAAAAGCCATTTCTAACTCTCCCCTCCTAACTTAATAGAATCATTCACACAGTCCCAGGTTTACCAGTGGGTGCAATACAGCAGGTGATACTCCAAAGCTGCTTCCCCTCTTTGCCCAAACCAGCAGGCACACTTAGCTGGCACCAAAGCCCATCCAAAGCACCACTGCACCCTGCCAATCCCAGCAGACTCTCACAACTGACACCAGCGCTTCTCCAAAGTGGCCCCCTGCCTTGCCAGACCCAACAGACATCCTCAGTCAGCACAGGCATCTCCCCAAAGGAGCTCCTACCCTGGAGTCTAACCTTGCATAGGCCTTTTAACCAGTTGCACTGAGAACAAACCCAGAACACTAGCATTCCCATAGCAGTCATGGTCATTTCAAACAGAAGGACATACACAGCCAACATGAGGGATACTCCTGGGATATGTTCTACACAAAGTCACTCCCTCAAGACTGGGAGACAAACCTGATATACCTAATACATAGACACAAAGCAGAGAGTTGGGCAACGTGAGGAGACAAGCGAATATGTTCCAAGTGAAAGAACAAGACAAAAACTCAGAAAAAGAACTAACCACCCAGAGAAACGGTTCAAATTAATGGTCATAAAGATACTCAGTGAACTCAGGAGAAGACTGGAAGAACACAGTGAAAAGTTAAGCAAAGAGACAGAAAAAAAATATATGAAAAGAACCAATCAAGCCTCAAGAATAAAATAATAATTAAAAACAAAAACAATAGAGGGAGCCAGCAAAGGATTATATGATGCAGAAGAAAGGATCACCTATCTGGAAGACAAGCTAGTGGAAATCACCCAAAAACAGTAAAGGAAAAAGAAACAAACAACAACAAAAATGAGGATGGTTTATGTGACCTCTGGCAAAACATTAAGTATACTCACTATAGGAAGTTCCAGAAGACAGAGAGAGAAAGGATCATAAAGCCTATTTTAAGAAATAATGACTGAAAACTTATTAACCACACAAAGGAAACAGACCTGAAAGTCCAGAAAGTACAGAGTGTATCAAACAAGATAACTCAAGGAGACCTACACCAAGACATACTATAATTGTCAGAAATTAAAATTAAAGAGAGAATCTTCAAAGCAGCAAAGGAAAACAGCTAGTTACATACATAGGAGCCCCTACAAGATTACCAACTGAATTTTCAGCAGAGATTTTAGAGATCAGAAGGGAGTAGAACAATATACTTAAAGAACAGAAGTGGGGAGGGGGAACAATTTCCAACAAAGAATACATTATCCTGCAAATTTATCATTCAGAATTGAAAGACAGTTTCCCAGACAAGCAAAAGCTGAAGAAGTTTGTCACCAATAAAGTGACCAAACAAAAAATGCTATAGGAACTTCTTTTAATAAAAAGAAAATACCATCACTAGAAATATGAAAATTGAGAAAGAAAAAAGTCTCACAGCAAAAGGGAAAACATGGTAAAAGCAGCAAGTGGATCAAGCATCTATATGTCTAGTATGAAGATTAAAAGACAAAACTAGTAAAATAATATATATCTACATAAATCAGGGCTTCCCTGGACAGAGGAACCTCATGGGCTTCATGGGGTCACAAAAGAGTCAGACGTGACTTAGCAACTGAACAACAACAACAACAAAATCAGTTAAGGGATATACACAAAATAAAAAAGATAGAAAAATGATGCCAGACACATAAGAGGGTGTATTTGGGGAATATTCAAATGTAGTGCTTTTAGAATGCGCTCAAATTAAGTGACAGTCAGCTTAAAACAGACACACATAAGAATATTATATAATTTGTAGACTTTTGGATCGCAGCCATTCTGACTGGTGGTACATATACACAATGGAGTATTACTCAGCCATTAAAAAGAATACATTTGAATCAGTTCTAATGAGGTGGATGAAACTGGAGCCTATTGTACAGAGTGAAGTAAGCCAGAAGGAAAAACATAAATACAGTATACTAACGCATATATATGGAATTTAGAAAGATGGTAACAATAACCTGGTGTACGAGACAGCTAAAGAGACACTGATGTATAGAACAGTCTTATGGACTCTGTGGGAGAGGGAGAGGGTGGGAAGATTTGGGAGAATGGCAATGAAACATATAAAATATCATGTAGGAAACGAGTTGCCAGTCCAGGTTCGATGCATGATGCTGGATGCTTGGGGCTGGTGCACTGGGACGGCCCAGAGGGATGGTATGGGGAGGGAGGAGGGAGGAGGGTTCGGGATGGGGAGCGCATGTATACCTGTGGAGGATTCATTTTGATATTTGGCAAAACTAATACAATTATGTAAAGTTTAAAAATAAAATAAAATTGGAAGAAAAAAAAAAAAAAAAAAAAAAAAAAAAAAAAAAGAATATTATATAAGAATCTCATGGTAACCATAAATGAAAAAATGGATAGCTGATAAATGGAAAATCAAATAAAACAAACATAATATGGAAGAAGTAATTAAACTATGAAGATATTAAGGAAGATATTAAGAGAAGTAGGAAGGAATAAAGAAACAAAAAAGAGCGAAAAACAATAACATTGCAAAGGGTACATGCCTATCAGTCATTAATGCAAATATAAATGGATTAAGGCCACAATCAAAAGACACAGGGTGCAAAAATAGATTAAAAAACAACCCATCTGTGTGTTGCCTCAAAAGACTCACCATGTCTAAAGACACATGCAGTCTAAAAATGAAGGGATGGAAATAAATAAACAAATAGGTGCACTGGGATGACCCAGAGGGATGGTATGGGGAGGGAGGTGGGAGGGGGTTCAGGATTGGGAACATGTGTACACCCATAGTGGATGCATGTTGATATATGGCAAAACCAATACAATATTGTAAAGTAATTAGCTTCTAATTAAAATAAATAAATTTAAATTAAAAAAATATTCCATGCAAATAGAAACAAAAAGAAAACTGTGGTAGTAATATTTATACCAGATAAAGCAAATTTACAAAGATTATAACAAAAGACAAAGAAGTACATTGTGCTTTGTGTTCAGTCAGTCATGTCCAACTCTTTGCAACCCCATGGACTGTAGTCTTCCAGGCTTCTCTGTCCATGGAATTCTCCTGGAGTGGGTTGCCATTCCCTACTCCAGGTGATTTTTCCAACCCAGGGATTGAACCCATGTCTCCTGCATTGGCAGGTGGATTTTTTATCAATGTGCCATCTGGGAAGCCCAAAGAAGGACATTCCATGATGATTAAGTTATCAATCCAAGAAAAAGATATAACACTTGTAAATATGCATATGTGTGTGTGTGTGTGTGTGTGTGTGTCAGAGAAGGCAATGGCATCCCACTCCAGCACTCTTGCCTGGAAAATCCCATGGATGGAGGAGCCTGGTAGGCTGCAGTCCATGGGGTCGCTAGAGTCAGACACAACTGAGCGACTTCACTTTCACTTTTCACTTTCATGCATAGGAGAAGGAAATGGCAACCCACTCCAGTGTTCTTGCCTGGAGAATCCCAGGGACGGGGGAGCCTGGTGGGCTGCTGTCTATGGGGTCACACAGAGTCAGACACGACTGAAGTGACTTAGCAGCATATATATGTGTGTGTATACATATATATATACACCCCCAACATTGGAGAACCTAAATACATAAAACAAATATTAACAGACAAAGGGAGAAATTGACAGTAATGAAATAACAATATGAAACTTTAATACCCCAGTTAGTTTGATGGCAAATCATCCAGACAGAAAATGAGTATGAAAACTAGCTTCACATGGCACACTTAATGACCTGAATGTAATAGATCTCTACAGAACATTTCATCCAGAAACAGCAGAATAGACGTTCTTTCCAAATGCACATAGAACATTCTCCAGGATAAATCACATGCTGGGCCACAAAACAAACAAAAAAGCTTAGTAAGATTGAGATTATACCAAGTATCTTTTCTGACCCTGGTATGTGACTAGAAATCAACTACAAGAAAAAGCACAAACACATGGAATCTAGACAACATACTACTAAATAGCCAATGAGTCACTGAGCAAATCAGATACAATTTAAAAATACCGTGGACAAATGTAAATAGAAATACAATATTTCAAAATAATGGGACACAACAAACGAAGGTATTTCTAAGATGGAAATTTATAACAATACAGGCCTAACTCAGGAAACAAAAATCTCAAATGAACAATCTAACATTACACCTATGGAACTGGAGTAACAACAACAAATCCAAAATTAGTAAAAGAAAGAAAATATTAAAGATCAGAGTGGAAATAAATGAAGACTTAAAAATAGAAAAGATCAGGAAACTAAGAGTAGTTGTTGAAATAATAAACAACAAACCTTTAGCAAGATTCATCAAGAAACATAAAACATGAAAGGAAGGGAGAGAGGGAGAGAGCATGTGTTAGTGTATGCGAGAACCCAAATAAAATCAGAACTGAAAGAGGAGAAGTTACAACCAATACCATAGATATCAATAATTTGAGAGACAACTCCAAAAAATTATACACCAATAAATTGAGTTACCTAGAAAAAAATGGACAAATTCCTCGAAATATGCAATCTGAAGACAAGACTGAATCATGAAGAAATAAAAAATCTGAATAGACCAGTTACTAGTAGTGAAACAATAAACAATTATTTATAGTTCTCAGCTGGAGAAAGGAATGGCAGTCCACTCCAGTATTCTTGCCTACAGAATCCCATGGACAGAGGAGCCTGGCAGGCTACTGTGCGTGGGGTCGCAGAGCGTCAGACACGACAGCGACTAACACAGCATGGCTCTCAACACAAAAGTGTACAACTGCATATCTTCACAGATGAGTTCCACTAAACATTCCAAAGAAGACATAATACCTATCCTTCTTAAAGTATTCCAAAAAATTGAAGAGGAAGGAACATTTCCAAACTCATTCTTCATGGTCAGCATCACCCTGATAACAAAACCAGACGGTGAAATAATAAAAGCCTACAGACCAGTGTTCTCTGATGAACATACATGTAAAAATCCTCAATAAAACTCTAGAAAACCAGAGTTAACAATACATTAAAAGGAGCATATGTCATGATGAAGTGATATTAACTCCAGGCATATGAGAATGCTTCAATATCAGCAAATTCAGCAATGTGATACACTACATTAAGAAACTGAAGAATAAAAATGTGTTAATCTCAGTAGATGCAGAAAAATATTCTGACAGAATTCAACAGCCATTCATAATAAAAAAAATTCTCAATAAAGTGTGTATGGGGAATATACCTCAACATATAAAGGCTATATATGATAAACCCACAATCAACATCATAATCAATTGTATGAATGCATTTCCTCTAAATGAAGAGCAAGATAAGGATGCCCACTCTTGCTACTTTTATTTAACTTAGTATTGGTCTTCCTAGCTAGAGCAATTATATAAGAAAAAGAAATGAAATAAATCCAAAAGGGAAAGGAATAAGTAAAACTACTACCGTTTGAAGATGGCATGATCCAATACATAGAAATCCTATAGACTCCATCCAAAAAAAAAAAAAAGCTATGAGAATAAATGGTCTTAGCAATTTTGTAGGACAGAAAATTAATATACAGAATTATGTAGTATTTCTATACACTAATAACAACCTATGAGAAAAACAAATGTAGAAAATTGTATCAAAATACCTAGGAATAAAACTAACCAAGAAGGTAAAAGACTTGTACTCTGAAAACTGTAACACACTGATGAAATAAACTGAAGATGATACAAACATATGGAAAGATTTACTGTGCTCATGAATGGGAGGAACAAATATTGTTACAATATCCATATTACACAATGCAATCTACAGATTCAATGCAATCTCTATCAAAATAACAATGAAATTTTCCCATACATAATCCTAAAATTGTGTATGTAACCACAAAAGACTCCAAACAGTCAAAACAATTTTGAGAAAGAAAACTAAACTGGACTCCTAGACTTCACACTATAATACAAAGCTACAATAATCAAAACAGTATAGTAGCAGAAAAACAGACACATAGATCAAGGGAAGATAATAGATAGCCCAGAAGTAAACCAACTCTTACATGGTCAATTTTCAATAAATTTAACAAGAATTTGGAAAAGACAGCATCTATAATAAATGATGCTTAGAAACTTGGACAGATGCATTCAAAGAAATGAATTTAGACCTCTTTTTCATATCATGTACAGAAAAAAAAAAAAAAAACCTCAAATGGATTAAATGATTAAATAGAAGATTTGAAACTATAAAATTCCTGGAAAAAAATATAGGTGTTATGCTCTTTGACATCAACCTTGTAATTATTTTTTTCAGTTTCCTCAGGCAAGGAAAACAGAAACAAAAATAAACATATGGGACTATATCAAACTGAAAAGCTCATGTAGAATGAAGGAAACCATCAAATAAACAAAAAGGGAACCTACTGATAGGGAGAAAACATTTGCAAATGATATATGCAATAAGGGGTTAAATCATGGAACTAAATATCAAAAGCCAACAATTGATTCAATAAGGGCAAAGGACCTAAACAGACATTTTCCCAAACAAAACATACAGACTGGTAGCAGTCACATGAAAATACATTCAACATCATTAATTATTGGGGAAATGCAAATCAAAATTATAATCAGATATCATTTCAGAATGGGCTAGCATCAAAAATATAAAAAACTTTTAGCAAGGATGTTGGAAAAATGGCACCCAGATTCACTGTTGGTGGAAATGCAAATAGGTGCATCCACTATGGAAAACAGTATGGAGATTTTTAACTGCCACCAGTTCATTTCAGTCACTCAGTCATGTCCGTCTCTTTGTGACCCCATGGACTGCAGCACACCAGGCTTCACTGTCCATCGCCAACTCCCAGAGTTTACTCAAACTCATGTCCATCAAGTCAGTGATGCCATCCAATCATCTCAGCCTTTGTCATCCCCTTCTCCTCTGATCCAATAATTCAACTTATGAATCAGAAGAAAACAAAAACCCTTCATCAAAAAGATACATGGACCCTTATGTATAATGTGGCATTATTTATAATATCCAAAATATGGAAACAACCATATTTCCAAAAATGGAAACAACATTTGTTCACTGACGGATGAGTGTATGAAGAAGATCTGGTAATGGAATATTACTCAGGCATAAAAAGAAACAAGTTTTGCTGCTTGCTATAACATGGATAGACTTAGCAGGTATTATGCTCAGTGGACTAAGTCAGACAGAGAAAGACAATACCATATGATCTCATTTTTATGCAGAATCTAAGAAACAAAAAAAATTAAAAGAAAACAAAAACATATTCATATATGCAGAAAACTGATTTTTGCCAGAGGTAAGAGGGTAAGGAGATGGGTAAATAGGAAAGAGGATTAAGATATACACTTAGTTATAAAATAAATAGGTGGCACTAGTGGTAAAGAACTCGCTAGCAGGAGACATAAGAGATGCAGGTTTGATCCCTGGGTCGGGAAGATCCTCTGGAGGAGGGCAATGCAACCCGTTCCATTATTGTTGCCTGAAGAATCCCACGGACAGTAGAGCCTGGTGGGCTACAGTCCACAGAGCCTCAAGAGTTGAACATGACTGAAGCGACTTAGCACATAATATACAACATAAGGAGTATAGTTAATAATGCTGCAACAACAATTTTGTATGGTGACAGCTGGTTACTGAACTCATTCTGATCATTTTTTAAGGTATTTGATTGTCAGATCAGTAGCTGTACATTCAAAGCTAACATAATAAACCAACTATAATTCAATAAAACATGAAAAGTAAGCACATAAATAAAAGGATATAAAGTCATCCTCAGAGTGTCATGCTCCATATATTAATGCTATTCATATGTTCTGCATTTGATATTCTGCTTTTTTCATTTAACATCACAGAAAATTTACCAATTTATTAAAATTCTTCCAAAATGCAGAAAAAAAAGAACAAATTTTATTTCTTCAATTCTCTTCACACATTGAAGAAAAATTCCATCCACTAATGGTGAAAAAAAAACACATTATAGTAGTAACCAATGAGGAATCCTAAGGTAAAATATGGCATATTAAAAGAAAATTCGATAACTCATTATATCTTCCCTTTCTGAAAAGTTCAGTACAAGGACAGTGAAAAGGATTAAGGCATAAAACCAAAGAACAAAAATAACAGTAAAGGAGACAGTAGTAAAATCTTTTTGGAAACGGCAGAATAGAAAGACAAAATGATTGACTTAACAGATGCAAATAGCCAAGACCCTGGCCAGCAGTGAGAAAAAGTAAGAGGCAGCATAAATTGTGCTAAAGGCCCCAAATATTCAGAAAATATTTATTTCAAGGATTTATGTCAATAGGAACAAAGGTGAGGCTGAAAAACAGTAGATTAATCAAAGTCTATGAAGTGTCAGATTTTATTTTTGGGGGCTCCAAAATCACTGCAGATGGTGACTGCAGTCATGAAATTAAAAGATGCTTACTCCTTGGAAGGAAAGTTATGATCAACCTAGATAGCATATTAAAAAGCAGAGATATTACTTTGCCAACAAAGATCGATCTAGTCAAGGCTATGGTTTTTCCAGTGGTCATGTATGGATGTGAGAGTTGGACTGTGAAGAAGGCTGAGCACCGAAGAATTGATCCTTTTGAACTGTGGTGCTGGAGAAGACTCTTGAGAGTTCCTTGGACTGCAAGGAGATCCAACCAGTCCATCCTAAAGGAGATCAGTCCTGGGTGTTCATTGGAAAGACTGATGCTGAAGCTGAAACTCCAATACTTTGGCCACCTCATGTGTAGAGTTGATTCATTGGAAAAGACCCTGATGCTGGGAGGGATTGGGGGCAGGAGAAGGGGATGACAGAGGATGAGATGACTGGATGACATCACCGACTCAATGCACATGAGTTTGGATGAACTCTGGGAGTTGGTGATGGAGAAGGAGGCCTGGCGTGTTGCGATTCATGGGGTCGCAAAGAGTCAGACATGACTGAGCGACTAAACTGAACTGAACTGGTGAAGATAAAACACCAAATCCTTTCCAAGAGCCCACAGAGAAGAGTAAAAATTGACTCCAGCCTCAGCATAAGATCAGAGAAATATGTTTTTAAAAAAGATAATACAAGTTGAACCCATGCCTTATACTATGTACAAAAATTAGCTCAAAATGGATAAGAACCTGAACAGAAGAGCTAAAGCCATAAAACTCATAGAAGACATAGGGGTTTGACAGTGGCTTCTGAGATTGACACCTAAAGCATAAGCCACAAAGGAAAAAAAAAAATAGATAAACCAGACTTAATCAAAATTAAAAACTTTTGTGCAAAAGAGTTTATGAAAAAAGTGAAAAGACAGCATACAAAATAGGAAAAAAATCCTTGCAAATCATATATCTGATAAGGAATTAGTATCCAGAATAAAGTACTTTTAACTAAGCAACAGAACAACAACAAAATTTTAAAATGGGTATAATGCTTGAATAAATGCTTCTCTGAAGTAGATATACAAATGGCCAACAAACACATGTAAAAATGTTCAGTATCATTGGTCATTAAAGGAACACAAGACAATGGATATTACTTCACACCTAGTAGGGGGTTTAGTATCCAGAATATATAAAGTACTCTTTTAAACTAAGCAACAAGGGTTCTTTCTTCATTTTGGGGAATAGTTTGAAAAGGATAAATATTAATTCTTTGTTATGTTTTTGGTAGAATATTCCTGTGAAGCTGTCTGGTCCTGGACTTCATGCTGGGAGTTTTTTAAATTATAAATTCAATTTCACTATTACTGATCTATGTGTTCAAATTGTCTGTTTCTTCTTGATTCAGTCTTGACAGGTTGCACATTTCTGGAACTTTATCTATCCAATATATATATAAATAGCTCCTACAACACAATGAAAAAAATTACCCAAAGGAAAAAAATGAGGAGAAAACCCAAATGGAAATTTTTCTGAAGAAGGCTAACAAACACATGAAAAGATACTCAACATAACTATTGGAGAAATGCAAATCAAAATGAAGACAAATTATCACCTCATACGTGTCAGAATGGTTATCATCAAAAGAACACAAATAACAAATGTTGGAGAGTATGTGGAAAAAAGGAAAGCAATGTACACTGCTGGTAAGAATGTAAATTGCTGTAGCCACTATGGAAAACAGTATGGACATTTCTCAAAAACTAAAAGTAGAAGTATCATATGATCCAGAAATTCCTCTCTTGGGTATATATCCAGGAAATACAAAAATACTACTTTGAAAATATACACCACCCACCCACCCCAATGTTCACAGCAGTACTGTTTACAATGACCAAGATATGGAAGTAACCCAAATGTCCATTAACTGATGAATGGATAAAGAAGACATGGGGGGTGTGTGTGTGTGTGTGTGTGTGAAGCAAAGTGAAATGAGTTTCTCAGTCATGTCCAACTCATTTTAAGCCCATGGATTATAGCCCCCTCCAGGTTCCTCTGTCCGTGGGGATTCTCCAGGCAAGTATACTGGACTGGGTGCCATACTGGAATGGTTTGCCGTACACTTCTCCAGGGGATCTTCCCAACCCAGGGATCAAATCCTGGTCTCCCACATTGCAGGAGGACTTTTTATCAACTGGGCCATTGGGAAGCCCAAGAATACTGGAGTGGGTAGCCTGTCCCTTATCTGACCCAGAAATGGAACTAGGGTCTCTTACATTGCAGGCAGATTCTTTACCAACTGAGCTACCGGAGAAGCCCATATTCTCTTTTATCCATAAAAGAGAAAAAATGTAACCATTTGCAACAATATTCATGGACCTAGAGAATATTATGTTTAGTGAAAAAAGTCAGAAGACGACAATTGCTATATGAAACCACTCTATGTGAAATCTAAAATAATAATACAAATGAATGTATATAGCACAACAGAAATAAAGCCACAGATAAAGGAAATAAACTAGTGGTTACCGGAGGTGAGAGGGAAAGGAGGAGGGAAAAGATAGGGATATAGGGTCAAAAGAGAGAACTACTATGTATAAAATGGGCAACAAGGATTTATTTTACAGCACAAGGTATTATAGCTATTATCTTGTAAGAACATCTGATGAAGTATAAGCTATAAAATACAAAAACATTATGCTGTACAGCTGAAACTAATATATTGTAAATCAAATATATGTCAATAAAAATACTTTTTAGAAAGTTACTTATTGTATGATTTTGTTTCTAGAAAATATTCAGAAGAGGTACATCCATAATGATAGAAAGCAGATCAGTGGCTGCCACAGCTTACTGAGAGGGGGAAATGCTTCAGTGGTACTGGATTTCTTTTGGGGGTGATAAATATATTTTGTTATATAGAGGTAGCAATTACAACACTGTAAATGTGCTAAACACTACCAAATTGTTTATTTTAAAATGATTACTTTAATGTTATGTGAGTTTTTCACCTCAATAATTTTTAAAAGTTATTAAAAAAAAAATACAGATGTGCCTTGGGCAAAAGTACACCAGGCACAATTGTGGTTTTCTATGCCATTGTGAAAACAAATCTATTAAGTTAAACTAAATTTACATACTAAATGAAATTTTCCCAAATTTTGTTTGAGAATTCTGACAGTATTTTTATTTTTTTGTTTTTTTTTTTTTGCATTTTTTTATTTTATTTTTTTTAATTTTATTTTTAAACTTTACATAATTGTATTAGTTTTGCCAAATATCAAAATGAAGTATTTTTAAAACTTCAAGCAGGAATATGAAAGATTTTGTGTGTGTGTGTGTGTGTGTGTGTGTGTGTGTGTGTGTGTGAAATCTAACTAGCTCTAGAGAAAAGACCTAAACATATGCAGGATGCCTACACAAAAGTGTACAGCCAGATCATCCTACAGCAAAATCCTCAGTTGACCCCATTGACAGGCAAGTAACTTATAATAAAGTTTTTAGGGCCCTACTCTAATATGAGCAAGAAAAAGGAACAATATAACATACGGGGAAAGACTCTGGCAGGAAAAACAGGAACTAAATCACAGAAAAAGGAAAAAAAGCAACTTCAAGAACTATAGACCACGGAGGGAATGAGAGATAAGACAAAATATCTCCTAAAAGATACTGCAATACTTAAATAATAAGGTGATATTTTTTAAAATAGTGAAATTGACAGAGCTTTGGAAACAAAATACTATGACAGGATTGATGAAATTCTCAGCAAAAGTGCTGGAAAATAAATTTGAGAGAAATTCTAAATAAATGGATAAAAAGAGGTAGAAGACAGGGAAGATAAATCATCAGAAAAGTAAGAATTTGAGAAGAGAGAAAATGGAGGGGAATAATCAAAGACCTAAAATACATGGGCTTCAATATTAAATTCTCTTTTCTCTTGTATGCACATTGCGGTCAGACTTTATTTCCAATTATTCTATCAAAGCCTTTCATGTCAAAGTCATCCTTCATCTCCAAGTTGCTCTTCTCTGTCCCTATCATTTGACACGGTTTCCCCATCCTAAACATTTTTGACCATTTGATGTCCAGGGAAACACGCTCTAGGTTTCTCTAATACCTCACTTCAGGCCTCCACCTTAAGTCAGTTTTGCTAATGCTACACTCTCTGGATTATATCTGAGCTGCTTCTTGAACCTCTTCTGTCCTCTACTGACAACCACTTGATTGTTTCATTCAGTATTTTGACTCTAAATACAATTCCTATACTGATAACTTAGAAATGTGCAGCTTTAAGCCAGAACTCTCTCATGAATTACATCCTCCTAAGTCTAACTCCTTATTGCCAAATTCAGACTAAAATTGAAAGTAGGGAAAAGCACTAGACCATTCACGTATGACCTAAATCAAATCCCTTATGATTATACAGTGGAAGTGAGAAATAGAGTTAAGGGCCTAGATCTGATAGATAGAGTGCCTGATGAACTATGGACTGAGGTCCGTGACATTGTACAGGAGACAGGGATCAAGACCATCCCCATGGAAAAGAAATGCAAAAAAGCAAAATGGCTGTCTGGGGAGGCCTTACAAATAGCTGTGAAAAGAAGAGAAGCGAAAAGTAAAGGAGAAAAGGAAAGATACAAGCATCTGAATGCAGAGTTCCAAAGAATAGCAAGAAGAGATAAGAAAGCCTTCCTCAGCAATCCATGCAAAGAAATAGAGGAAAACAACAGAATAAGAAAGACTAGAGATCTCTTTAAGAAAATTAGAGATACCAAGGGAACACTTCATGCAAAGATGGGCTTGATAAAGGACAGAAATGTTATGGATCTAACAGAAGCAGAAGATATTAAGAAGAGGTGGCAAGAATAGACAGAAGAACTATACAAAAAAGATCTTCACGACCCAGATAATCACAATGGTGTGATCACTGACCTAGAGCCAGACATCCTGGAATGTGAAGTCAAGTGGGCCTTAGAAAGCATCACTACGAACAAAGCTAGTGGAGGTGATGGAATTCCAGTGGAGCTATTTCAAATCCTGGAAGATGATGCTGTGAAAGTGCTGCACTCAATATGCCAGCAAATTTGGAAAACTCAGCAGTGGCCACAGGACTGGAAAATGTCAGTTTTCATTGCAATCCCAAAGAAAGGCAATGCTAAAGAATGCTCAAACTACCACACAATCGTACTCATCTCACACACTAGTAAAGTAATGCTCAAAATTCTCCAAGCCAGGCTTCAGCAGTACATGAACCGTGAACTTCCAGATGTTCAAGCTGGATTTAGAAAAGGCAGAGGAACCAGAGATCAAATTGTCAACAACCGCTGGATCATGGAAAAAGCAAGAGAGTTCCAGAAAAACATCTATCTCTGCTTTGTTGACTATGCCAAAGCCTTTGACTGTGTGGATCACAATAAACTGTGGAAAATTCTGAAAGAGATGGGAATACCAGCCCACCTGACCTGCCTCTTGAGAAACCTATATGCAGGTCAGGAAGCAACAGTTAGAACTGTCCATGGAACAACAGACTGGTTCCAAATAGGAAAAGGAGTACATCAAGGCTGTATATTGTCACCCTGCTTATTTAATTTATATGCAAAGTACATCATGAGAAACGCTGGGCTGGAAGAAACACAAGCTGGAATCAATTTTGCCGGGAGAAATATCAAGAATCTCAGATATGCAGATGACACCACCCTTATGGCAGAAAGTGAAGAGGAACTCAAAAGCCTCTTGATGAAAGTGAAAGTGGAGAGTGAAAAAGTTGGCTTAAAGCTCAACATTCAGAAAACTAAGATCATGGCATCTGGTCCCACCACTTCATGGGATATAGATGGGGAAACAGTGGAAACAGTGTCAGACTTTATTTTTGGGGGCTCCAAAACCACTGCAGATGGTGATTGCAGCCATGAAATTAAAAGATGCTTACTGCTTGGAAGGAAAGTTATGACCAACCTAGATAGCATATTCAAAAGCAGAGACATTACTTTGCCAACAAAGTTCCATCTAGTCAAGGCTAACGTTTTTCCAGTGGTCATGAATGGATGTGAGAGTTCGACTGTGAAGAAAGCTGAGCACCGAAGAATTAATGCTTTTGAACTGTGGTGTTGGAGAAGACTCTTGAGAGTCCCTTGGACTGCCAGGAGATCCAACCAGTCCATTCTGAAGGAGATTAGCCCTGGGTGTTCTTTGGAAGGAATGATGCTAAAGCTGAAACTCCAGTTCTTTGGCCACCTCATGCGAAGAGTTGACTCATTGGAGAAGACTCTGATGCTGGGAGGGATTGGGGGCAGGAGGAAAATGGGACGACAGAGGATGAGATGGCTGGATGGCATCACCGATTCAATGGACATGAGTTTGAGTGAACTCCGGGAGTTGGTGATGGACAGGGAGGCCTGGCGTGCTGCAATTCATGGGTCGCAAAGTGCCAGACACGACTGAGCGACTGAACTGAACTGAACTGAAGTCTAATTTGATATTCAACCTCCCCAGTTAAATACCAAAGAGAAATTTCAAGCTTACACATTCTAAAACAGTTTATAATGGTCAACAATTTATATTGTTCCCTCTTCTGGGTTCCCTATCTCAGTAAACAGCAGTAGCATTCTCCCAGTTACCTTCAGCCAAAATTCTTGCTGTAATTTTATTCATTTTCTCTGACATTTAAGACCCAATCCATTGGCATATTATATTAGATCTTCTTTGAGAAATCCTTGGACAGCAAAGAGATTAAACTAGTCAATCCTAAAGGAAATCAACCCTGAATATTAACCAGAAGGACTGATACTGAAGCTCTAATACTTTTTGACCACCTGATGGAAAGACCTGACTAACTGGAAAAGATCCCAATTCTGGGAAAGATTGAGGGCAAGAGAAGAAGGGGGTGATGGAGGATGAGATGGTTGGATGGCATCACTGACTTGACATGAGTTTGAGCAAACTCCGAGAGATAGATAAGGACAGGGAAGCCTGGCACGCTGCAGTCCATGGGGTTGCAAAGAGTTGGATATTACTTAGCAACTGAACAGCAACAACAGGAATATGTCCAGACATATGGACACAGGGTGGTAAGGGGAGGGTGGGATGAATTGAGTAGCACTAACATACACACACTACCATATGTAAAACAGTAAGTAGGATGCTGCTGTTAAGCACAGAGGGCTCAGCTCCAAGTTCTGTGATGACCTGGAGGTGTGAGATAGTTGGGGGAGGGAGGCTTAAGAGGTGGAAATACATGTATCAGATCAGATCAGTCGCTCAGTCGTGTCCGACTCTTTGCGACCCCATGAATCGCAGCATGCCAGGCCTCCCTGTCCATCACCAACTCCCGGAGTTCACTCAGACTCACGTCCATTGAATCAGCTATAAGTATACATATATTAGGATGAGATGGCTGGATGGCATCACTGACTCGATGGACGTTGAGTCTGAGTGAACTCCGGGAGTTGGTGATGGACAGGGAGGCCTGGCGTGCTGCGATTCATGGGGTCGCAAAGAGTCGGACACGACTGAGTGACTGAACTGAATTGAAGTGATAGCTGATTCACTTTGTTGTACAGCAGAAACTAACACAACATTGTAAAGCAATTTTACTTCAGCTTTTTTTTTTTTAAAGCAGTATAAGTTTGAATCTCACCAAAAAAAAAAAAAAAAAAGGACATTTAACTTCATATAAACATTGATTTTCTCATTTGTTAATTGTGGATGAGATAATACAGATAAATATCTAAATGTAGTTTCTGGCACAAAGTATGCTTTCAGTAATTGTTACTTTTATTTAATAAATACCCTGTGCATTGAATGGAAAAGAATATATCCAGAATCTAACCATTTATCTTTTCTTCCACCTCTATTCTTGTGGTTCAAGCTGCAATATCTTTCACCTGGATTATTCATTAACCTCTTATCTTGTCTCATTCCTACCATTCTCATCATTCTAAGTATATCCTCTACAAAGAAAACCTTTTAGGAAACCTTTCAAAATGTAAGTCAGACCATACAATTCCTATATATATTGGGTTGGCCAAAAAGTTCATAACAGCTTAAGAAAAGACTGAATAAACTTTTTGACCAACTCTTTTAAAAATAAATCTCAGTTGATTCCCCTATCACTCAGAATAAAAGCTCATGGTCTTATAAGAATTTTCAAAACACCACAAAATCTGTTTCAACTGCTCTTTACCTTGTTGAGCTGTAGAACACAACTTTCTAGAAATCCCTCAAGTATGTCTAGGATACCCCTCCCTGGGCATCTCTGCTCTTCCTTTCTACTTCTTTCAGATATTTTCTTAATCATTCTCATCAAGGAGGCCTTCACTGATCATCCTATTTCTTTTAAAAAATGATGATTTTTTCCTTAAGTGATTCATACAAATAATAATTTGAGCAATGTTTAATGTACCAAGAAGAAAATACTACTCAAAATCCCACTGCCCATAAAAAAATGAACAAATAACCAACTTTCTAGACAACTGTCCTTGCAAATAAAAACATGTATCTATACCTACCAACCTACCTATTTATTGAGAGAGAGATCTACATCTATATCTGATAGATACAGATATATCTACTTAGGGCAATCAGAATGCTATTTCTGACTAAAATTATTAGACTTTAAGAAAATAATGGGTAATTAAACTGAAACCCAACAAATTGCTTAACATGGGATAAACGTTCCTTTACCATGATAGCTACCATGTTTGAAATGGCCATAAAGATTAAAAGGAGTGATTATGAAAAGTCAATAAAAATATGAAGTCTCTTTTTGACATATGTTTCAAATTTAGAGGTCTCAATATAACCCTTGCTCTGATGATATAATTAGTACTTCTGTCTTGCCTCCTAAGTTTTATGAGTTATACTATTGACTTTATATTATCTGAAGTTTAATATTAGGCTCCATTCTATAACCATAGTTCTGGTTCTTTAGTTTTAATCTTTAAATAGATTCAATGCTACTAGCTAGCAGCTTTTCATTCTAATTGTTAAATTTTCATCTTTTAATGGGTTAGACGTCCTTTTCTTGATTTGAGAAAAGAACATTGGTGCTACATTCCCTGGTTTCTTTTATGCTTAAAGGTTTTCTCCATTGACTTAGTATTTGAACTATATCGCTATGGGCTTCCCTGGTGGCACAGTGGTAACTAGTCCACCTCTCAAGGCAGGAGATGCGGGTTCGATTCCTAGGTTAAGGAAATCACCAGGAGAAGGAAATGGCAACCCACTCCAGTATTCCTGCCTTGGAAATTCCATGGACAGAGAAGCCTGACGGGCTACAGTCCATGGGGTTGCAGAGTCAGAGTCAGTAACTGAACAACAATAATTTCTCTGCTAAGTGCACTCTTTTTTTGGATCACACTTCATTTTCTAACAGTTAAATAGATGCTTCTCATTATGTCCTGTCACTGAATGCTGTGGTGGGTTCATCTGAATCCAACTTAATCCCTCCATTTTTAATTTTTTTCTTTCAATGCCTCTACCTACAGGACTGAAAGATTCATTCATAAGGATGTACATTAGTGCCAATTATTTTATATATACATATTTTTTCCTATATTAGATGACATCTTTTAAATATTAAATTCTCAACTTTTTTCATTTTAGGGAAACCTTATATGATATTTTAATGTAGTTCAGTTCAGTCACTCAGTCATGTCCAACTCTTTGCAAACCTATGGACTGTAGCACACCAGGCTTCCCAGTCCATCACCAACTCCCGGAGTTTACTCAAGCTCATGTCCATCGCTTCAGTGATCACATCCAGCCTTCTCATCCTCTCTTGTCCCCTTCTCCTCCCACCTTGAATCTTTCCCAACATCAGGGTCTTTTCCAATGAGTCGGTTCTTCCCATCAGGTGGCCAAAGTATTGGAGTTTCAGCTTCAGCATCAGTCGTTCCAATGAATATTCAGGACTGATTTCCTTTAGGATGGACTTCTTGGATCTCCTTGCAGTCCAAGGAACTCTCAAGAGTCTTCTCCCAAGACCACAGTTCAAAAACATCAGTTCTTCAGCACTCAGCTTTCTTTATGGTCCAACTCTCACATCCATACATGACTACTGGAAAAACCATAGCTTTGACTAGACGGACCTTTGTCAGCAAAGTAATGTCTCTGCTTTTTAATATGCTGTCTAGGTTGGTCATAACTTTTCTTCCAAGGAACAAGTGTCTTTTAATTTCATGGCTGCAATCACCATCTGCAGTGATTTTGGAGCTCAAAAAAAAAATAAAGTCTCTCACTGTTTCCATTGTTTCCCCATCTATTTGCCATGAAGTGACAGGACTGGATTCTATGATATTAGTTTTCTGAATGTTCATTATTAAGCCAACTTTTTCACTATCCTCTTTTATCTTCATCAAGAGGCTCTTTAGTTCTTTTTTGGTTTCTGCCATAAGGGTGGTGCATATCTGAGGTTATTGATATTTCTCCCAACAATCTTGATTCCAGCTTGTGCTTCAACCAGCCTGGCATTTCACATGATGTACTCTGCATATAAGTTAAATAAGCAAGGTGACAATGTACAGCCTTAACATACTACACCCTTTCCGATTTGGAACCAGTCTGTGGTTCCATGACCAGTTCTGTTTCTTCTTGACCCATATACAGACTTCTCAGGAGGCAAGTCAGATTGTCTGGTATTCCCTTCTCTTGAAGAATTTTCTACAGTTTGTTGTGATCTACACAGTCAAAGGCTTTGGCATAGTCAGAAGGCAAAAGTAGATGTTTTCCTGGAATTCTCTTGCTTTTTCGATGATCCAGAGGATGTAGGCAATTTGATCTCTGGTTCCTCTGCCTTTTCTAAATCCAGCTTGAACATCTGCAAGTTCATGGTTCAAGTACTATTGAAGCCTTGTTTGGAGAACTTTGAACATTACTTAATGTGTGAGATGAGTGCAATTGTGCGGTAGTTTGAGCATTCTTTGGTATTGCCTTTGGGATTGGAATGAAAACTGTGCTTTTCCAGTCCTGTGGCCACTGCTGAGTTTTCCAAATTTGCTGGCATATTGAGTGCAGCACTTTCACAGCATCATCTTTTAGGATTTGAAAGAGTTCAACTGGAATTCTATCTCTTCCACTAGCTTTATTCATAGTGATGCTTTCTGAGGCCCACTTGACTTTGCATTCCAGGATGTCTGGCTTTAGGAGAGTGATCACACCGTTATGCTTATCTGGGCCATGAACATCTTTTTTGTATAGTTCTTCTGTGTATTCTTACCACCTCTCCTTAGTATCTTCTGCTTCTTTCAGTGTTTAATTTTAATGTAAACACTGTTTAATTCTAATTAGTGGATTTTCTTTTCCAGAGACACAAGCTGTCCTCACATAGGACTTTAACTCACTCTTTCATATCTGTTATATTCTCTCCAATATGCTTAATTCTTGGTTATTTTCGTCAGCATTTTTTGATTATCTGAAACTTTTCATATATGCTAATAATGCTTGACTTTCTCTACCTCTGAGATTTCTCCTAAAATTTCACTCTGAAGTATTTCATTTTAGTAAATTAATATTTTTACTAACTTGTTCCATAGCATGGAGTACTTGTGGAGCAATATTTGGCATACCTTGGGTGTGTGCTATTCCAAATTGTGTTCTTTTCCTAGATTATATTTACTGTACTTCCCCCGCCCCACAACCCCTTTCCTTATTTCCATACAGAAACTACCAGCTGTCTCTTGATAGTCTCCCTAATTAATAAAAGCCTAAGTTTTAGGCACATGGCTGCTGGATTGACAGTTACTTTTCCAGCCTCCTTGGGAGATAGGTCTGGCTATGAGGTTATGTTCTGAGAGGGTAAAAGGCAGGAAGACCAGGGGTCTCCAAATGGAGGAAACAGACTGCAAGTGCCATACACTGTTTTTATCTCTCCCTTAAAGTGGTGGGATGAAACAAACTACAGTGTCAGATTTTCTTCCTCTTAAAATTCTGTGTTGCCACGACACCTGGTTCCACCTGAACTTAACTTTTCTCAAACCTTGAGCTACCCAATGCGGTTTTTCTTATGTAAGTGTTTTTCTTACACTATGTTAATGAAACTGTGTATCTGCTTTGGAATTTGCCTTTCTTCAAAATGGTTCCACCTAAGACTAACTTTTGGCTAATATTAGCTCAGCGAACTAGTATTCATATCAATTGTTTTATGGCCAGGGGATGACATACCTCGTGCCATCCTATCTCAAAAATGCATATTGTGGGAGAAGGGCCTGGTGAAACTCCCTCAGCCTTGAGGTGTCTCTCTTATCTGATTAATAACTTTCTAACAGACATAAAACAGCTTGCTAAAACTAGCACAGGGGTCACTCTCCACCCGCTTCTAATGTCTATGTCAGAAGCTTCCTCTGTCCCTTTTTCACTTTAATAAAACTCTGCTACACAAAAGCTCTGAGTGATCAAGCCTGGTCCCTGGTCCCTGGTCCCTAAGCTAAATCTTCTTTGGAGATCACGAATCTGACACCATTCACCCTAAGCTGTCAGTTCTGGCCACCCAAATGTAATTAGACTTTTTTTTTTTTTAAGTGAAGCATCTTTTAAAAGGTGGAATATGCACCCTTTACTCTCCCTTTTCTTGAGTCCTAAAACATGGATACAAGGCTGGAATGTGAATGGTCATTTTGCAGCTATAACTACATGTTGAAACCAGGATCTCTGATTACCTGCTGTTCTTTTAGTAACTAAGTCATGTCTGACTCTTTGCAACCCCATGGACTGTAGCCTGTCAGGCTCCTCTGCTCATGGGATTTCCCCAGCAAGAATACTGGAGTGGGAAGAATACATTACCTTCTTCAGGGGATCTTCCCTGCTGCTGCTGCTGCTAAGTCGCTTTAGTCGTGTCCGACTCTGTGTGACCTCATAGACGGCAGCCCACCAGGCTCCCCTGTCCCTGGGATTCTCCACGCAAGAACACTGGAGTGGGGTGCCATTTCCTTCTCCAATGCATGAAAGTGAAAAGGGAAAGTGAAGTTGCTCAGTCGTGTCCAACTCTTAGCGACCCCATGGACTGCAGCCTGCCAGCTCTTCCATCCATGGGATTTTCCAGGCAAGAGTACTGGAGTGGGGTGCCATTGCCTTCTCCAGGGGATCTTCCCTACCCAGGCATTAAACTCTTGTCTCCTGTACTGGAAGGTAGATTCGTTACCACTGACAGCCATGAAAAAACATGGAACATCTATCTGTGGACTCTTAACACGAGAGCAACAGTTCTTAAAAATCTTGTTTAAACTTGGAATTTATTTTAATTGCAGCTGAAACTAATCCTAACAGATAACCCCTGTCTATTTCTTCCTCGCTATTCCTCTCCTTATTTCCTCTCTGGTCACATCTCTACATAATTTCATGCCATTTTTCTTCATTTTGCTCATGCTTCACAGCTTTATTCAGGCCTGTGTTGGCTGTCATGTTCTGTAGGAGATGTTTCCATTATTCCCTTTGGAGACCTCTTTGGTTTGCTCTCCAAGCGACAGCCTGTGAGCAGGGTTTTGTGTTCTGTCTGTGGCCTGAGAACTGGAGCATGTGTGTGGAATTGGCATCATCTGAGAAGTTTGGCATCTTGCGGAAAGGGAAAAGGTCAGAGGCATTCAAATGTTGGCTCTGCCACTTGCTAGCAGTGCAGTCATGGGTAAATTATTTAACTTTGCTTACCTCAGTTTCCCCATTTTTAAGGAAGTATGCAATTAAAACCCACATCATGGGTATGAAATGAAAAACAAATAAGACAGTAAAGCAAAAGGGTTTAGAAGCCCACATGGTGCATTAAGAGAGCTGTGTTTGAGTGTAATCACCATTGTTTAATGTGACCATACATAAACTTTGATGCTGTTTCTTAGTTGATTTTTTTTTTTTTTATGTTAAACATCAAGTACCCTTTACCTAGGGCCCCATTTCACTAGCATAGGTACCCTTGATCTTTGTGGTTTTCTACCAATCCAGTGTGGGAATCAACCTCCATCCCTCTACACCCTCCACAGAGCCTAGTCTTTCACTGAATTGCATTTGTACATTGTTTGTCTATCTCACAGGCACTGAAATCTTTCTTGTCTCCTTTATTTCAGATTCCAGGTGGAAAAGAGGAAGCTAATCTCTACCTAGTAGTCCTGGGTCTCTAGCAGCAATAATTTTGCAATTATGTCATAAACTTTGAGTAAATAATGAATTACTTCGAGGCTCATAACTTCTTTCTACTTACATAACATCCTACCAACTGGACATCAGAGCTATAATCCTGACTTGTTTTGATGTCTTCTATCATAGATCTCAAAGAACTTCTATAAACTTCCTCTGCATCTCAAGGTTGTTCATCTTATTGGACACTAAGCACTTGGGAGTCATGGAAGTTAAGAACAGTGTGGGAGCAGAAGAAACTGAGTCCACAAAACTTTATTTCAGCCCAGTGCCTATCCCCTCATTAATCTTTCCCAGGTCCTCTCTGAGGCATTTTGTCTCACAGCTGCAGAGCCTGAAACAGTGAAATAAACAGAGGTACAAAATGATGACACAAAAATCCTAATCACAAGCTGTAAGATTTCACCATTTATACATGCTCTACATCTCCCCAATTAATTGAATCTCCTTTCAACAAACTGGTTCTTTTCCCTTCCTTTAGGAAAATAACTACAGAACAACTCTGATGATTCAAAAACTGGCCCATATTTGAAGGCACATTTGCTGTGAAGTATTTTTAAATTGTAGATGAAGACTGTCTGCACTCTGTATTCCTGACCCAGAAAACATAAACTCTGCTTTGTTATATATTAAGCTGTCAGCTTTGACCCCATTTTATATTTGGCGGTGGATTGTTGCCATTACCCTTCCATTTATTTTTGAAGTGGGAAAGTATTTTTTTATAAATTGAATATTTATGAAAATTCATCAAATAACATTTATCTTAAAAATCCAGTATATAAAAGCCTGGAGGTTGTCTTTTACCTGCAATGATAAATTCTGGGAAGATTAGGATAAGGTGGCCTAAACTGTACCATTTTCTCTCTTGCATTAATTTTGTTCAAGCACATACAGAGAGAGGTGACAGATGACAGGCGAAACTGGTAGCAGAAACAGTTTGCCATGCTTCCACAGGCTAGACTCTAGCAAGTGAGGGGAAACCATGGAAAGAAATAGAAATGGAAATGTCTTGACATTATTCTGACAAACAAGATGGTCTGTCTGTGTCATGCTGTTCCTGGAAAGCACATATTAGATATATATTTTGCAATTATATGCCCAAGTTTTACTAAGTTAGAGAGCCATTCCTTTGATTTTTCTTTTTTGGAAAAAAAAAAAAATCCTATAGCCTTTAAAAAAATACAAACCAATAGGAATGGCCCCTTAAAATTCTTTTCAAACTTTATCATTGCAGTAAGTACTAAGAAAAGTGAGACAAAGGAAAATGCCATTACAGAAAAGGTCAGAGTTGAGTATGATTATGGATATCACACTTGAGATATGCAGTTATATCAAACTGAAAATATATTAGCTACTGTGGATTAGATACAATAGACATGAACTAAAGTAGGGAGGATATATCCCAGATTCTTTTCTTCAAATCCTAGCAGACCTAGGTAAGAGAATGCTTTCATTTTTAAAAATTCTGAACATTTTAAAGGTTGATTAAAGAGGCCAGTTATAATTATATATATACGTATATATATAAATATCTGTTTACTTCCCAAATACTTTTTACAGGATGGTTAATGAAAAGGCTTTCCTTGTTGTCAAACTTGTTAAGAGCTGGTGTGTGTGCTCCTCAAAATTATACAACATTCAGAACCACATGACACTCACAGAAAAAATTAAGGTAAAAGTAAGAACCAAATAACAATTATTGATGATTTAAACTCTGCTAAACTATGTATGTTCTACTAAGGTAAATAGCAATATTGAAATACTACCACATCCATTTAGTAATTAATAATTTTTTTTCTTTTAGCTTTGGCCACACAGAAAATTTTATAAATCATGGAAACACAATTATCAAGTTTGCACTTAAGGTAATTAATCTGAAACTAATATTCATATTAAAATGAATCTGATATTATCTACCCACTTCCTCTGAGATAGCTTTCTCCCTGATCTTTTTCAGTCTGGCTTCCTCCCTAAACATAATACTCAAACCACAGTTTCTTTCCATTCTTTAAAAAATATTCTATATTTCTCTAAAATATATTCCTATGTCAATAATTTCTATTGCTGCTTAAGTGTTTCCACTTCAAAAAGTGAAACCTCAAAATAAAAAACCACACACACACAAACACAATATGTATTTTATCATATTTTCTGGATTACAAAATAGTAACATTGGGTATATTTTTAGCTGCAAGAAAGAAAGATCTAACTTAAATAGCAATCTAATTAATTGACCCAAATAATAAAGCCCAAACAGGGCAGTTCTTCGAGCTGAGAAATTCAATAATATCATCAGGAGTCCAGGCTTTAGTTATTCCTCCCTTCTGCTAACCACAGAAATTATTTCAGTGTAAAACTTTTTCATCTAAGTGGTCTTAAAGTAACCATGAGGAATAGGAAGGCATACATACTGTCCTCTTTGTGTCCATAACTTCACGTGCTCCCTGAAAGCTATTCCTTAACAGTACAGATGACTACCAAACTTTTGCAAATATCTTTCAGCATCTCATGGGCTAAAATTAGGCCACATGACCTTACTTGCCTCCAAGTAAGTGAATGGAATTTTGTTTTTACAACTGGTGTTTATTATAGTTGAGTTCAAATTTTTAAAATTTTGTTTTCCTTCTGTAGTTTTTATCTCTTCAAGATTCATTTTTAAAATTTATATTACATTTCACCATTTTAAATACATTTTATATTTTATTCATATTTTATATTTCACTTATATGAAATATAAATTCATATATATAGTATATATATGAATTGATATAGTTCTTTGTTTTAAAAGTATTTATTGGTATAGTTCTTTGTTTTAAAAGTAAATGGATAAAAAAGGTGAATGAATGACAAAAAATTAAGTTTAAGAATTGTGAATTTGCAGAAGTTACCTACCTATGGAAATTGGTGATACTTTACATTTTTATTGAGAACTGAATTGAGATAAAAATCTATTTTAATAAAGAATAGAGATTTGATAATCAGCAAATTTAATAATAAAACTAAGGGGACTCACTTGACACTTGAAAGAATTAATTAAAGACAAATAAATGACTTTTTTTTTAGAGTTTTGACAGATTAAATGAGTAAGGATTTACAAAGTGCTCAAAGTGCCATAGCATAAGAATTGTGAATATTATGAGGCATAGAACACAGGCCCTTACCATGAAGAAATCAATACATACAAGTTTCAGAAAATTATGTGAAAGATTAAATGGCAATAGAAAATAAACAAGAGTTGAATACAGCCAAAGTAAATGTCTTATTAAATATATTATAATTTGTGAACTGAATTATCAAATAATAATTTCTACTAGAGGTCACAGGCAGAAAAACCATTAAATGAACAAAGAAACTCATTAATGAGAAGTTACTGCAAAGCAAAATATAAATTTACCTTTATTGGTAACACTATCAAATAGTTAAGGAAGAAGAAGAAAACCTTACATAAATTCAGAATGTAAGAGGAGGGAATATTATTGGGTTGGCCAAACCTGAATGAACTTTTGGCCAACCCAATACATTATAAAGTAAGCAAATGCTTGATTAAAAAAAAAATACAAGATAATATAAGAAAATTGCAGACCAAATACTTCTCCAGAATATAGATACCAATACCTTAAAATGATATTCACAACTCCAACCTGACCACTAAAGAAGATGACCTAGAGGAGCTTATTTCAGGTATGCCAGATTGTTTTAATATGTGAAATTCCATCAATGAAATTTACCATAGTAACAGAATAAAAGAGAAAATATACAGAAAAAGCATTTGGAAAAAGTTTAGTCATCTATTTGATTTTGTAAAAACTTCTCAGTAAGTTAGAAAAAGAAGGAAACATCCTCGATCTGAGAAAAAACGGATATCTATGAAAACCTCAGAACATCTCACTTAATGGTTAAATATTGAATGTTTTCCACAAGATAAATATGTGTTCTTACAAGTTCTAATCAACATTGTACTAGAGGTGTCAGCAACTACAATTAGACAAAGAATAAAAGCAAAAGTCTATGGGGTTGCAAAGAGTCGGACACAACTGAGCAACTGAACTGAAAAGGGAAAGATTTATAGGCAATTAAGTAAGGTGTGAGAGCTTCCCAGGTGGCTCAGTGGTAAAGAACCCGTCTGTCAATGCAAGAGTCTGTGAATTTGATCCCTGGGTCACAAAGATCACCCAGAGAAGGAAATGGCAGCCCACTCCAGTATGCTTGCCTGAGAAATCCCATGGACAGAGGAGCCTGGCGGACTACAGTCCATGGAGTCGCCAAAGGGCCAGACATGACTTAGCAACTAAACAACAGCAAGTAAGATGTTTACTGCCTTTATTTAGAAACAACATATTGTTAATATAGAAATCCTAAAGTATCTACTTTAAAACTAGTAGAGTTAATAAGTTCATTTAGCAAGATCAAAGAATGCTAGTTAGTGTATTAGTCACTCAGTCATGTCCAATTCTTTGCAACCCCCAGGACTGTAGTCCACCAAGCTCCTCACCATGGAATTCTCCAGGTAAGAATACTGCAGTGGGTTGCCATTCCCTTCTCCAGGGAATCTTCCCAACCCAGGGATCAAACCCAGATCTCTCGCATTGCAAGTAGATCCTTTACCATCTGAGCCACAGGGGAAGCCCAGATATACAAAAAATTTTAACATACAAGAAAATCAATTGTATTTCTGAGACCAGGAGTAACCAATTATTATGTGAAAGAATACCATTTATATTTGTACCATAACCCATAAAATACTTAGAAAAACATTCACATATAAAGTGCAAGATCCCTACACTGAAAACAAAACATCACTTAGAAAACATTTTAAAACTCTGAATAACCAGAAAGAAATACAGTATTTATTAAAGAAGACAATATTATTTTCAATTCTCCCCTATTTGACTTGCAGATTGAATGCAATACAATAAAAGTCCAGTTATCTTTTTATAGAAATTGGCAAGCTGAATCTAAAATATATGTGAAAATGAAAGGAGTATCGGACATGACTTAGCAACTGATCAACAGTACAGTGCGAGGTAAGAATCTAGAGGATGAAAATGAGTCTTAACCCCAAACTAATGTTAACCACAGTAATTTGAAATGATTCAAAGATCTACACAGAAAAGCTAAAAATATAAAGCTCCCAAAGTGAATCATGAAAGATTAACTTCACATGCTACAGTATGCAAAAAAATGTCCTGGGCACAGAAAGCACTAATCAAAAAATAATAATAAGGCAAAGATTGAATTTTACCAAAGTTAAGAACTTCCATTCATCAAGAACGGCTGTTAAGAAAGTCGGATCAAAGGCTTAGAGAAAATATTTTCAAAATGTATATTTTACAACAGAGTTGGAGTGTATTTAGAATGTACAATGAATTCTATGAACCCATAAGGAAAACAAATGGATTTAAAAATGGCCATGAAACTTGAATAAATTTTTCAAAAAAGAATATATAAAACTGACCAGTAAGTAAATGAAAAATGTCATCCATAAGAAGGAAAATGCAAATTGAAATTTTAATAAGATACCATTTCAAAGCCATCAAAATGGCTCAAACTAAAAGACTGATGATAATGTTGGGAGATAGGAAACTGGTGGTACTCTCATACATTGCTGATGGGGGTATACAATGAAATGCCCCGTTTAGAGACATATTTGACAACTTCTTAAAAAGGTAAACATGTATCTTTTGATTACAACCTAGCAAATTCATTTCTAACTATTTTCCCAAGATAAATAGACACAAGTCCATAAAAAGAACTGTACAAATGTGTTTTTAGTAGCTCTATTCATAAAATTAAATAACTGATAAAGAAAAAAAAAAAAAACTCAGAAAACCCTCAATGTCCATCAGTAGAAGAATGGATAAACAAATGATTTGTTTACCATTCAATCAATGGTAAACTACTCTGCAATTAAAATACAATTACTGATATAGTCAGTGAAAGGGATGAATCTCCAAAACATTGTGATGAACAAATGAATCCAGACACAGAGTAGGTGACATATTTATTGCATGTGTATCAAGTTAAAAACTAGGCAAAACTTATCTACCGTGGTGGAACAGGAAATTGTTGCTTCCAGCAGATTTAGTGGCCTGGGTGATGAGAACAGGAAAACATGATAGACATATTCTGAATTATAATGTGGCTATAGGTTATCTGGCTGGATACACCTGTCAAAACACAAACTATACACTTAAGTTATGTACAGTTCAATATATATGAACCTGCCTCAAGTGTGTGTGTGTGGTGGGTGTGTACATGTGTATATATACACACACTTGAGGCAGATATATAAGTTTTACCCCAAGTAGAACTTTTTTTACCTCTTGATGGAGAAATCCATATATTTCAAGGGATAGTCATAGAGAGCAGCTATCACCATCTCCTACAGAACATGACCCTTTGTTAATAATTAGGCAAATGTTAATCTACGGTAATTGAGCCAGGCTAGATAACAACACGGAGAAGGCAATGGCACCCCACTCCAGTACTCTTGCCTGGAAAATCCCATGGATGGAGGAGCCTGGTAGGCTGCAGTCCATGGGGTCGCTAAGAGTCGGACATGACTGAGCGACTTCACTTCCACTTTTCACTTTCATGCATTGGAGAAGGAAATGGCAAGCCACTCCAGTGTTCTTGCCTGGAGAATCCCAGGGACGGGGGAGCCTGGTGGGCTGCCGTCTATGGGGTGGCACAGAGTTGGACACGACTGAAGCGACTTAGCTTAGCTTAGCTTAGATAACAACAACAACAACCAAAAAAAAAAAAACAAGTGGGAGTAAATATGACTACAAATGTAGATAATACTAGGTGATTATTACCTAAGCAAGTCCTTTGCCTTCACTGAATCTGTTTCTCATCTGTAGAATCAACATGATTAGGTGTCAGGGGATTTTGTCATCATTTTTTTCTTGAAACATTTTATCTATAAACACAACATACAGAAATAAAGGCAGAACTCCCCTAGTTGAAGTGGAGTGGGGCTTCAGTCCACATCCATACAGGCCTGCCTGTTTCCACTGCAGTGGGTCCCAGTGCATCTCTGGGGAACCCTGTGATTCTGACAAAGCTACTTCAAAGCTCTGTCTTTGAATAGAGCTTTTTCAAAGCTCTGTCTTTGAAAGCTTTAGCCTCAAAGTAATTAATCTGCATTTTATTTTTAATGTAATTATATTTCAATGCTCATTTTAATGGTACATTATTTATTTATATACACACAAAGCACTGTATAAGTCTAATGTATACTGCATAGTCATCTGACTTACATATACCATGGAGTGATTATCACAATAGGTAAATGAACATCATCCCATACAAACTAAATGGAAAAAAATTTTCTTCTGATAAGAATGCTTAGATTTATACTCTCTTGACTATCATAAACAACAAATGGCAGTGTTAATTATGTTCATCATGTTGTACATTACATCCTTAGGACTTACTTAGAATTGGAAGTTTGTACGTTTTGACTACTTTCAGCCAATTGCCCCTCCCCCCACCTCTTCTCACCTCTGGTAACCACAAATCTGACCTCTTTTTCTATGAGCTTGTTTTGAATTACAATGGACCTACAATACTATGTTAGTTCCTGTTACATGACATAGTGACTCAATATTTTGATACATTTCAAACTGATCACCATATTAAATCCAGTTACCATCTGTCACCACACAAAACTATTACATAGTTATTGATATTCCCCATACTGTTTTTTTCGTACCTGTGACATTTATTTTGCAACTGGAAGTTTGTACTTCATGATCTCCGTTACCTGTTTCTTTCCTCTCCTGACTCTCCTCCCCTCTGACAACCACTTATATTTTCTCTGTATCTATAATACTCTTTGTTTTGTTATATGTGTTCAATTTTAGAGTCCATGTATAAGTGAAACCATACAGGATTTGTCTTTGTCTGTCTGACTTATTTTACTTAGCATAATACCCTCTAGTTCCATCCATGCTGCTACAAAAGGCAAGATTTCATTCTTTTACGAATAATAGTCCACTGTATGTGTCTATTTAGCAATCTATGTGCCCAGTCACTCAGTCGTGTCTTACTCTTCGTGACCCCATGGTGTATAGCCCACCAGCTCCTCTATCGATGGAATTCTCCAGGCAAGAATACTGGAGCAGGTTGCCATTTCCTACTCCAGGGGATCTTCCCAACCCAGGGATCAAACCCATGTCTCCTGTGTCTCCTGCACTGGCAAGTGGATTCTTTCAGTTTAGCCACCTGGGAAGCCCCACAGAAAGAGAGAGATACACACCACATTTGTTGCATTCATCTATTGATAGGCATTTAGGTTTATTCCATATCCTGGCTATTGTAAATAATTCTTCATTGAACATGGGGGTCCACATATTTTTTTGAATTAGTATTTTTGTTTTCTTCAAATAAATACCAAGAAGTGGTTGTTTTGCTAGATCTATTACCTTGCTAGAACTATTTGGTAGTTCTATTTTTAATTTTTGGAGAAATCTACATGCTGTTTTCTGTAGTGGTTGCATCAATTTACATTCCCACCAACTGTTTTCAAGTGTTCACTTTTCTCTACATCTTTACCAACACAGATTTACTGCCTTTTTGACAATAGCCATTCTGACAGGTATGAGATGATATCTCATTGCAGTTTTGATTTGCATTTCCCTGATGATTAGAGATGTTGACTATCTTTTCATATACCAGTTGATCATTTGTATGTCTTCTTTGGAAAAAACATGTTAAGATTTCCTGCCCATTTTTAAATCAAGTTTTTTGTTTTGTTTTTGAAATTGACTCAAGTAAGTTATTTGTATATTTTGCAATTAACTTCATATCAGATATATCATTTGCAAATATCTCCTTCCATTCAAAAGATACACCATTTGCAAATGTCTCCTTCCATCCAATCTTTTCCCCATTGCACATCTTGCCTCCTTTGTCATAGATTGATTGTTCATAAAAGTGTGGATTCATTTCTAGGCTCTCCATTTTGTTCCACTGATCTATGTAATTGTTTATGGGCCAGGGCCATACTGTTTTGATTAATGCAGCTTTATAGTACAGCTTGAAGCTGTAACATGATACCACTACCTTTGGTCTTCTATCTTAAAACTGTTTTTGCTATTTGGGGCCTTTTTTGATTCCATGCAAATTTTAGAATTATTGTTGTTTTGTGGAAAATGCCATTGGTATTTTGATAGGGATTGCATTGAATCTGTAGATGGTCTTGGATATTGTGGTCATATCAAAAACACTAATTCATCCAATACACAAATGTGATCATAGTATATGATCCCACTTGATCATAGTATATGATCCTTTTAATGTATTGCTGGATTTAGATTGCATACATTTTTGAGGATTTTTGCATCTATATTAATCAATGACATTGCTCTAGAGTTTTCTGTGATAACTTCATCCAGTTTTGGTATCAGGATGACACTGTCCTCATAGAATGAGTTCAGAGGTTTTCCTTCCTCTGTAATTTTTTAGAATGATTATCACTTCATGGGAAATAGATGGGGAAACAGTGGAAACAGTGGCAGACTTTATTTTTGGGGGCTCCAAAATCACTGCAGATGGTGACTGCAGCCATGAAATTAAAAGATGCTTACTCCTTGGAACAAAAGTTATGTCCAACCTAGATAGCATATTGAAAAACAGAGACATTACTTTGCCAACAAAGGTCCGTCTAGTCAAGGCTATGGTTTTTCCAGTGTTCATGTATGGATGTGAGAGTTGCACTGTGAAGAAGGCTGAGCGCCAAAGAATTGATGCTTTTGAACTGTGGTGTTGGAGAAGACTCTTGAGAGTCCCTTGGACCACAAGGAGATCCAACCAGTCTATCCTAAAGGAGACCAGTCCTGGGTGTTTATTGGAAGGACTGATGCTGAGGCTGAAACTCCAATACTTTGGCCACCTGATGCGAAGAGTTGACTCATTTGAAAAGACTCTGATGCTGGGAGGGATTGAGGGTAGGAGGAAAAGGGGACGACAGAGGATGAGATGGCTGGATGGCATCACTAATTCGATGGACGTGAGTTTGAGTGAGCTCTGGGAGTTGCTGTGATTCGTGGGTTCGCAAAGAGTCGGACATGACTGAGTGACTGTACTGAACTGAACTGAGAAAGACAGGTGTTAACACTTCTGTAAATGTTTTATAGATTTCACCTGTAAAGGCATCTGATCCTGGACTTTTGTTTGGAATTTTAAGTACTGATTCAACTCATAATTAGTAATTGGTCTGTTCATATTTTGTATTTCTCCTTGTTTCAGTGTTGCAACATAATACATTTTTAGGAATTTGTCCATCTTGTCTAGGTTATCCATTTTATTGGCAGATAATCATTTGTAGCAATCTATTGAGATCTTTTGTATTTCTCTGGTATTGGTTGTAACTTTTCCTTTCATTGATTTGGACCCTCTTTTTATTTTAATAAGTCTGGCTAAGTTTTATCAATTTTGTTTATGTTTTCAAAGAGTCAGTTCTTAGTTTCATGGATCTTTTCTAGTTTCCTTTAGTCTTTATTTTTTCTCTGATATTTGATTTCTTTCCTCTGTTAACTTTTGGTTTTATTTTTTATTCTTTTCCTAATTCTTTTAGATACAAGGTAAGGTTCTTTGAGTTTTTTGTTTGTTTCCTGAGGTAGGCTTGTATTGCTATAAATTTCCCTCTTAGACTTGCTTTTGCTTTATCCCATAGATTTTAGATTACTGTTTATTGTTTTCATATGTCTCCAGGTATTTGACTTCTTCTATGACCCATTGGTCATTTTGTAGCATATTATTTAGCTCCATGATTTTATGTGTTGGGCTTCCCTGGTGGCTTAGAGGGTAAAGCGTCTTCCTGTAATGCGGGAGACCGAGGTTTGATCCCTGGGTCAGGAAAATCCCCTGGAAAAGGAAATGGCAACCCACTTTGGTACTCTTGCCTGGAAAATCCCATGGATGGATAAGCCTGATAGGCTATATTCTATGGGGTCACAAACAGTTGGATGTGACTGAGCAACTTCACTTTAACTTTTCACTTTCACTTTTTCGTGTGTTGGTTTTTTTCTTTTTTGCATTTTTTTCTCTTGTAGATTCCAATCTCATAGGATTATTGTTGCAATTGATATGATATCAGTTTTTCTAAAATTTACTGAGACTTCTTTCATGGCCTAGTATATGATTTATCCTGGAGAATTTTCCATGTGCACTTGAAGTGAATGTGTATTCTGTTGCTTTAGGATGGAATATTATATATATATATACATATATATGTATATATACACACACATATTAATGTTCCCTACTATTTTTATCCACTTCCCTGGTGGCTCAGATGGTAGAGCATCTGCCTACAATGCAGGATACCTGGGTTCAATCCCTGGGTTGGGAAGATCCCCTGGAGAAGGAAATGGCAACCCACTCTAGTACTCTTGCCTGGAAAATCCCATGGATGGAGGAGCCTAGTAGGCTACAGTCCATGAGGTCACAAAGAGTCGGACACGACTGAGTGACTTCACTTCACTATTATCTTTAATACCAATTTCTCCCTTTATGTCCATTTATATTTGCTCTATGTATTTAAGTGTTCCCACGGTGGGTGCATGGGCTTCCCAGGTGGCGCAGTGGTAAAGAATCCACCTGCCAGTGTGGGAGATGCAGGTTTGATGCCTGGATCAGGAAGATCTCCTAAAGAAGGAAATGAAAACCCACTCCAGTATTCTTGCCTGGTAAAGCCCATGGACAGAGAGGCCTGGAGGTCTATAGTTGATGGGGTCACAAAAGAATTGGACATCACTTAACAACTAAACAACAACAGCAAATGTTGGATGCACTGTTGTTCAGTTGCTCATTCATGTCTGACTCTTTGACCACATGGACTGCAGCATGCCAGGCTTCCATGAACTTCACCATCTCCCTGAGCTGGCTCAAACTTATGTTCATTGAATTGATGATATCATCCAACCATCTTGTCCTCTGTCTTCCCTTCTCCTCTTGCCTTCAATCTTTCCCAGCATCAGAGTCTTTTCTAATGAATCAGTTCTTCGCATCAGATGTCCAAAGTATTGGAGCTTCTCTTCAGCATTAATCCTTCCACTGGATATTAAGGATTGATTTCCTTCAGGATTGACTGGTTGGATCTCCTTGCAGTCCAAGGTACTCTCAAGAGTCTTCTCCAACACCACAGTTGAAAAGCATCAATTTTTTGGCACTCAGCCATCTTTATGGTCCAACTCTAACATCCATAAAGACTACTGGAAAAACCATAGCTTTGACTATATGAACCTTTGTTGGCAAAGTAATGTCTCTCTGCTTTTTAATATGCTGTCTAGATTTGTCATAGCTTTTCTTCCAAGGAGAAAGCGTCCTTTAATTTCATGGCTGCAGTCACCATCTGCAGTGATTTTGGAGCCCAAGAAAATCAAGTCTGCACTGTTTCCACTGTTTCCCCATCTATTTGCCATGAAGTGATAGGACCGGATATCGTGATCTTAGTTTTCTGAATGTTGAGTTTTAAGCCAGCTTTTTCACTCTCCTCTTTTACTTTCATCAGCCAGCTCTTTAGTTCCTCTTCTCTTTCTGCCAAAGGGTGGTGTTACCTGCATATCTGAGATTATTGATGTTTCTCCCGGCAATCTTGATTCTAGCTTGTGCTTCATCTAGCCTGGCATTTCAAATGATGTACTCTGCATGTAATTTAAATAAGCAGGGTGACAATATACAGCATTGACGTACTCCTTTCCCAATTTGGAACCAGTCTGTTGTTCCATGTCCAGTTCTAAATGTTGCTTCTTGATGTGCATACAGATTTCTCAGGAGGCAGCTCAGGTGGCCTGGTATTCTCATCTCTTTAAGAATTTTCCACAGTTTGTTGTGATCCATGCAGTCAAAGGCTTTAGTGTAGTCAGTGAAGCATAATAGAGGTTTTTCTGGAATTCTCTTGCATATTTATTTATAACTGAATCTTCTTCTTGGACTGATGCTTTGATCATAATGTTCTCTTTGTCTCTTGTTACCATCTTTGTTTTAAAGCCTATTTTGTCAGATATGTACTGGCATTCTTACAATTAATGTGTCTGAGTTATTTTTATGATTTCATGAGATAAAATTGAAACGTTCAGTGACATAAAAAGAAAATGAGTGACCTCTGGTCCAAAGCATTATAGGTAAGTTGGGGTTTTTCTGGAGGTTGGGCTGAAGAGTACACATGTAAACTAGATTTTCTAAAAATATATTGACTGTACTCTTACTTTTCAGTTGGAATTTCTTCCAAAATAAGGGGCAAAGGGTGCAAACATCTCAGAAGGATGGAAAGGTCCTAAAAATTCTCTTTAAACAGTGATTTTTATTGAAATAAACAATGCTATGACACAAAGTAAGCTATATAAACAAAAATAGCTAAATGCTGCTATCTGGAAAAAGGAGCACATACTTCAAATAAAACATGAAATATAGGCACTACATTATGGTAATAGGTTTACTGTCAACAGGCAATTAAAATCTAAAGTATAGTGAGCCAACGACACATTCATTCTAAAGCTGGGATGAATAACAAGAGGATTCTTTCCACTTCTTTTCTCTTTCTTACAAATAAAACAGGAGTAGAATTATTTCACTTACGGTGGAGTACATATTTTCAGACAATGCTGACACATCTTTATTGCTCAATCTGTTACTAAAAAAACTAAACCTGCTTTTGCAGTGTGTGGACGGTGAGTTTGGCTGCACATGTTAATAGCCTCTACCTGAGTTAATATACCATTTAGAGCTATGTGATTGTGAAAATAATCCTCGAAGTAAACAACACGTACTCCATAGTAAACATTACATTATCCCCAAGCAGAGTGAAGTCAACTCGATAAATAAAAGCCCTGGCAGTAATTTCTACCTCTTATAATTAAACTAATTATTGCTTGAAAATAAAGTGTGGTAATTTCATTCATTACTTGCAGCAAAGCCCTACAAAGCTTATGTATTTGAGAACTTATTGTCTTTTGGTTAATGGACATTAATTTTTTTCAACCATAGCTCTTGACGATTGTACAAGGACAATTACAGCATAGGCACAGGAAGATTTGTGTGAAAAATCCAGTTGTCTAAAGTGTACACCAAAGGAGACCATTACTTGTCCAAGGACTCTAGGACATTGGTGACAAAATTAGTAAAGAAAAATAAGTTTAGTTTCTATTGCTGAGGCATTTGCTGCAACTATAATGTTTACTCTGCTTTATTAAATGGAAACTAAAGATACAAGTAATATGGCTGGCTAGAAAATACTCTACATGGCTAATATTTATTAATGCATCTGCAGTATTTACCAAGGGTTATTAGACATACTGCACAAAAATCATCTTTAATTTTTGCAGTAGTCACAAGGTGGGCACTGTTCATCTTGGATGTGTTAGGATCATAAACAATGAATTAATTTCATAAAATGATAAAAGATGATAAAGTTAGCTTTCAGACAAGGCAGGAACTCATATCAAATCAAAGGCTACAAATACAAACAAAAATATTTATATATAAATACACACAGTAATTTCACTACTAGGAACTTAAACCAATAAGTAATCATATATATATGCTGTTTCCAGTATAACTTGTAGAAGCCAAGAAAAGTGAGAGAGATGAAATCAAGACAAAAGATAGTTTCTGTAAATCCTCTACACAAAGAAGTGTTGTGTATAATGGTTAGAGATGAGTTACATATTCAACTTTAAGTGGAAAACAAAAAAAGAGAAATCAATTACAAGTTTCAGTATCTCTAATATGAAATCAATAGATAGAATTAAGTTCATTTTTCTGTGTTGGTATTAAGGTTTGATAAAGTTTTCCCCCGTTGAGCCTCATAAAAGTGATTCTCCTTAATGAACTTGAAAAGTTTTTCATCAGGCTTACAGCAAATACCACAAATCCTGAGTCATATTCGAAAGTGTAGCTCAGAGAAACGATTCCACCAGGGGATCAAACAGTGACAAGAATACTGAAGTCTCTGATGGTCTTATTTGAACCAGCAACAAATTTAGAACATGTAGATGACTGAGTGAATTATAAAGGGTTTAAGTTTAATAGTTTTTAAAACTGTGTTCCCTCTTTACCTCTGTCAAAGATGCCAGAGAAAGGATGAAAGGGGTAGGGGGATTGTTAAGGAGGCAGGGGTTGATTCTCTTCCTGTCTTCCTGTTTACAGAGAGCAGCTCCTTTCTTATCAGTTTCATTTTGGAGCTTTATTATTATTTTAAGAGAGGATTCATTGGAGAAGAAAACTATGGAGTGAGTTTATTACAGCAATATTTGAAGGAGAGAAATAATTAAAACATAAAATCACAAATTTAGATGGTCAAAATCAAAATCATATTGATTATATTCTTTGCAGCCAAAGATGGAGAAGCTTGATACAGTTAGCAAAAACAAGACCGGGAGCTGACTGTGGCTCAGATCATGAACTCCTTATTGCCAAATTCAGACTTAAACTGAACAAAGTAGGGAAAACCACTAGACCATCCAGGTATGACCTAAACCAAATCCCTTATGATTATACAGTGGAAGTGACAAATAGATTCAAGGGATTAGATCTGATAGAGTGCCTGAAGAACTATGGACGGAGGTTCACGACATTGTACAGGAGGCAGTGATCAGACCATCCCCAAGAAAAATAAGTGCAAAAAGCCAAAATGGTTGTCTGAGGAGACGTTACAAATAACTGAGAAAAGAATAGAAGTGAAAGGCAAAGGAGAAAAGGAACGATATACCCATATGAATGCAGAGTTCCAAAGAATAGCAAGGAGAGATAAGAAAGATTTCCTCAGTGAGCAAAGCAAAGAAATAGAGGAAAACAAGAGAATGGGAAAGACTAGAGATCTCTTGAAGAAAATTAGAGATACCAAGGGAAAATTTCATGCAAAGATGGGCTCAATAAAGGACAGAAATGTATGGACCTAACAGAAGCAGAAGATATTAAGAAGAGGTGGCAAGAATACACAGAACTATACAAAAAAAATCTTTGTGACCCAGATAACCACAATAGTGTGATCACTCACCTAGAGCCAGACATCCTGGAATGTGAAGTCAAGTGGGCCTTAGGAAGCATCACTACAAACAAAGCTAGTGGAGGTGATGGAATTCCCATTGAGCTATTTCAAATCCTGAAAGATGATGCTGTGAAAGTGCTGCACTCAACATGCCAGCAAATTTGGAAAACTAAGCGGTGGCCACAGGAATGGAAAAGTCAGTTTCATTCCAATCCCAAATAAAGGCAATGCCAAAGAATGTTCAAACTACCACACAATTGCACTCATCTCACATGCTAGTAAAGTAATGCTCAAAATTCTCCAAGTCAGGCTTCAGCAATACATGAACTGTGAACTTCCAGATGTTCAAGCTGGTTTCACAAAAGGCAGAGGAACCAGAGATCAAATTGCCAACATCCACTGGATCATGGAAAAAGCAAGAGAGTTCCAGAAAAACATCTACTTCTGCTTTATTGACTATGCCAAAGCCTTTGACTGTGTGGATCACAATAAACTGTGGAAAATTCTGAAAGAGATGGGAATACCAGACCACATGACCTGCCTCTTCAGAAATTTGTATGCCAGTCAGGAAGCAACAGTTAAAACTAGACATGGTGAAAAATTGAAAGCATTTCCTCTAAAGTCAGGAACAAGACAAGGGTGCCCACTTTCACCATTACTATTCAACATACTTTGGGAAGTTTTGGCCACTGCAATCAGAGCAGAAAAAGAAATAAAAGGAATCCAAATTGGAAAAGAAGAAGTAAAACTCTCACTATTTGCAGATGACATGATCCTCTACATAGAAAACCCTAAAGACTCCACCAGAAAATTACTAGAGCTAATCAATGACTATAATAAAGTTGCAGAATATAAAATCAACACACAGAAATCCCTTGCATTCCTATACACTAATAATGAGAAAACAGAAAGAGAAATTAAGGAAACAATTCCATTCACCATTGCAATGGAAAGAATAAAATACTTAGGAATATATCTACCTAAAGAAACTAAAGACCTATGTATAGAAAACTATAAAACACTGGTGAAAGAAATCAAAGAGGACACTAATAGATGGAGAAATATACCATGTTCATGGATTGGAAGAATCAATATAGTGAAAATGAGTATACTACCCAAAGCAATTTATAGATTCAATGCAATCCCTATCAAGCTACCAACAGTATTCTTCACAGAGCTAGAACAAATAATTTCACAATTTGTATGGAAATACAAAAAACCTCGAATAGCCAAAGCAATCTTGAGAAAGAAGAATGGAACTGGAGGAATCAACCTACCTGACTTCAGGCTCTATTACAAAGCCACAGTTATCAAGACAGTATGGTACTGGCACAAAGACAGAAATATAGATCAATGGAACAAAATAGAAAGCCCAGAGATAAATCCACGCACATATGGACACCTTATCTTTGACAAAGGAGGCAAGAATATACAATGGATTAAAGACAATCTCTTTAACAAGTGGTGCTGGGAAATCTGGTCAACCACTTGTAAAAGAATGAAACTAGAACACTTTCTAACACCATACACAAAAATAAACTCAAAATGGATTAAAGATCTAAACGTAAGACCAGAAACTATAAAACTCCTAGAGGAGAACATAGGCAAAACACTCTCCAACATACATCACAGCAGGATCCTCTATGACCCACCTCCCAGAATACTGGAAATAAAAGCAAAAATAAACAAATGGGACCTAATTAACCTTAAAAGCTTCTGCACATCAAAGGAAACTATTAGCAAGGTGAAAAGACAGCCTTCAGAATGGGAGAAAATAATAGCAAATGAAGCAACTGACAAACAACTAATCTCAAAAATATACAAGCAACTCCTACAGCTCAACTCCAGAAAAATAAATGACCCAATCAAAAAATGGGCCAAAGAACTAAATAGACATTTCTCCAAAGAAGACATACAGAGGGCTAACAAACACATGAAAAGATGCTCATTATCAGATCACTCATTATCAGAGAAATGCAAATCAAAACCACTATGACGTACCATTTCACACCAGTCAGAATGGCTGCGATCCAAAAGTCTACAAATAATAAATGCTGGAGAGGGTGTGGAGAAAAGGGAACCCTCTTACACTGTTGGTGGGAATGCAAACTAGTACAGCCACTGTGGAGAACAGTGTGGAGATTCCTTAAAAAACTGGAAATAGAACTGCCTTATGATCCAGCAATCCCACTGCTGGGCATACACACTGAGGAAACCAGAAGGGAAAGAGACACGTGTACCCCAGCGTTCATCGCAGCACTGTTTATAATAGCCAGGACATGGAAGCAACCTAGATGTCCATCAGCAGATGAATGGATAAGAAAGCTGTGGTACATATACACAATGGAGTATTACTCAGCCATTAAAAAGAATACATTTGAATCAGTTCTAATGAGGTGGATGAAACTGGAGCCTATTACACAGAGTGAAGTAAGCCAGAAGGAAAAACACCAACACAGTATACTAACGCATATATATGGTATTTAGAAAGATGGTAACAATAACCCTGTGTACAAGACAGCAAAAGAGACACTGATGTATAGAACAGTCTTATGGACTCTGTGGGAGAGGGAGAGGGTGGGAAGATTTGGGAGAATGGCATTGAAACGTGTAAAACATCATGTATGAAACGAGATGCCAGTCCAGGTTCGATGCACGATACTGGATGCTTGGGGCTAGAGCACTGGGACGACCCAGAGGGATGGTATGGGGAGGGAGGAGGGAGGAGGGTTCAGGATGGGGAACACGTGTATACCTGTGGTGGATTCATTTTGATATTTGGAAAAACTAATACAATTATGTAAAGTTTAAAAATAAAATAAAATTTAAAAAAAAAGAAAAAAAAACAAAAAACAAAAAACCTAGACATGGAACAACAGACTGGTTCCAAATAGGAAAAGGAGTATGTCAAGGCTGTATATCGTCACCCTGCTTATTTACCTTATATGCAGAGTACATAATGAGAAATGCTGGGCTGGAAGAGCACAAGCTGGAATCAATAATGCCGGGAGAAATATCAATAACCTCAGATATGCAGATGACACCACCCTTATGGCAGAAAGTGAAGAAGAACTAAAAAGCCTCTTGATGAAAGTGAAAGTGGAGAGTGAAAAAGTTGGCTTAAAGCTCAACATTCAGAAAATGAAGATCATGGTATCTGGTCCCATCACTTCATGGCAAATAGATGAGGAAACAGTGGAAACAGTGTCAGACTTGATTTTGGGGGGATCCAAAATCATTGCAGATGGTGACTGCAGCCATGAAATTAAAAGACACTTACTCCTTGGAAGGAAAGTTATGACCACCCTAGATACCATATTCAAAAGCAGAGATACTACTTTGCCAACAAAGGTCCATCTAGTCAAGGCTATGGTTTTTCCAGTGGTCATGTATGGATGTGAGAGTTGGACTTGAAAAAAGCTGAGTGCCAAAGAATTGATGCTTTTGAACTGTGGTGTTGGAGAAGACTCTTGAGAGTCCCTTGGACTGCAAGGAGATCCAACCAGTCCATTCTGAAGGCGATCAGCCTGGATGTTCTTTGGAGGGAATGATGCTGAAGCTGAAACTCCAGTACTTTGGCCACCTCATGTGAAGAGTTGACTCATTGGAAAAGACTTTGATGCTGGGAGGGATTGGGGGCAGGAGGAGAAGGGGACGACAGAGGATAAATATGGCTGGATGGCATCACTGACTCGATGGACATGAGTCTGAGTGAACTCTGGGAGTTGGTGATGGACAGGGAGGCCTGGCGTGCTGCGATTCATGCGGTCGCAAAGAGTTGGACACGACTGAGTGACTGAACTGAACTGATGATCTTTTCTTAGTACTCAAGTCGGGAATTAATTTTCCAGTTGTTCATCTTTTATCATCACAAAAATCTGAACTTTGAAAAATTATTATATTGTAATACAGTAACTATTTAGATCAAATGTGGCTTCCACCTCTTGGGATTAAAATTAGCAAAATCATCTAAACTCCTCAGATGAAAAAAGAGTATTGCCAAAATAATCAGCAAGAAATTTGGTGTTGCTTTTGCTTGTTTTTTAATTGGGCAAATGTTTATTTTAGAAAAAATAAAGAAAATACAGAATCTTTTAAGAAAAAATAAAATTGACTATAATCTCATCAAGAAATAATAAATACAATTATATTAATAATGTTTGTAAAACACTCACCATGTACTGTTGTTCTAAACTATTTTTTATATGTTGACAGTTAATTCTTATAACAAACTTTTGGAGTATAGAGTTAAATTTTTCAGCCTCCATTTCACAAAAGAGAAACTGAGTCACAGAAAAATTAAAATGACTTGGTCTAAATTGCTTAGTTGCTCAGTCATGTTCAACTTTTTACAGTCCCATGGATTGTAGCCCATCAGGCTCCTCTGTCCATGGGGATTCTCCAGGCAAGAATCGTGGAGTGGATTGACATGCCCTCCTCCAGGGGATTTTCCAAACCCAGGATTGAACCCAGGTCTCTGTCATTGCAGGCAGATTCTCTACCGTCTGAACCACCAGGGAAGCCCTGCTCTAAATCACTGAGTTACTAATTGGTGGTCAGACTTCAAGTCCACTTATTTTGGTTTTAGGTTAGTGATTGTTACCCCCTATTCTTTACTACTGGAAACTGGTTTCTACACCACATAGATCATAAACACTAAGGAAACAAATGGGTTCATGGAATGTAGACTCAGAAGTTAAATATTGTACAAGCCATGCAAGGGGGAAATTTCAGGCAGTTATAACCTGAAAATAACTTCTTTGTATTTTAACATTTTCATTTTGTAACATTGTCTACCAAATCAATCAGCTATCAGAAGAAAAAAAAAAAAAAAAACGCAAAGGGAATTTCATTGTGACTATGACAAAAAGTATGTTCTGAAAAAGAGTTCAGGAGAAAAATATAATGATACCATTATGGTTAGACTTGATATTGAATTGTCTTGTTTCCATCAATTCAATACAGTACTTTTGCACTCAAAGGAATCTGAAAATATTGATTAAAATCCAAGTTAAACAAAATAGAAGTTTTATGTAATTTATGATACACACTGTCAGACCCTGAAACAAAATCAGTGATCTAGCTGCAAAATTAACAAGTTCACTTTTGAAGCTGACATGTGGAAATTATCAGAACAAGAGAGAGCTTCATTTTGTTCTACTTCTTCACGAAACCTTTTGTTGTTGTTTCTTACTTCAGATTTGTCAATTCCATCCTTACCACAAAATGATTCAAGTAGAGACACTAGATGTAAACAAATTTCAAAGTTAAAAGTGCACTCTGGGGGTGTGGTGTCCCTGGTGGCCCAGTAGTTAAGAATCAGCCTTACAATGTAGGAGGCTCTGGTTTGATCCCTGGTTGGAGAGCTAAGATCCCAAATGTTGTGGAGCAACTAAGTCCATGCACCACACCTAGGGAATCCCTGTGCCACAGCAAAAGATCCCACATGATGTAGCCAAATAAATATTTTTTAAAATGCACTTTGGACACCTCTTGATTTCTAAATTTCAAGGCAGTGTTTTAGTATTTAATAGAAACTACAAAATAGCTGCTTTATGAGTAATACATATACAGTAATTCTATCAAGCCGTAATTAAAGACAACTATTTCTAAAATTACTACATAGCAGTATGTCCAGGCCACCTTCTGCATGTTCATTTAGAGGTGATTACTCAATCCTCCTCTGAAGTACATGTAAGATTGAGTGTTTGCAGTATTTGAGGACAGAAAACTGGAGATTCATAGTCCTGTTTTTATGGTATTTAATAAGTGATAGTCCCTGAGATCACCTAGCTGTGGCAGAGGCATGCTTTCTGCTTAATGTTCCCCAGTTCTGTTTCTTCCTGGATACACAGATCACATGTCACAGTCACTGCCTGTGGCTGAATTCTAACCAGAGGTTTGCAAGTCATCATAATAAGCTCACGTTCAAGGCCTGGCCTGTAAAAAATCACCCGCACATAATTTTCTCTGCTTTCTTTCCATTCCAGCTGACTGGACTGAAGACATCATGTCAGTGACACTCTGAAGTTAGATTCTACAGTCCACAAAAGCCAATTGATGACATATTTGAGCCAGTTGATAAGTTTTTGGCAGTTTGAGGTTTATTATGGTGAGAATATTTACACCAAAGAAATCAGCAAATATTACACATTAGAGCTCTCTTTTCTTTTCTTCATTTTGGGAGGCTGTTTACTAGCATATGACTGCCGTTAGAATGGTTTTGTAATCCACAGACGAAAGTTGACAGAGCCAAAATCTAAAAGGAGGAACTTAGTCTCTGGTTCACTACTGGGAAAAAGTCACCTGACCAAGAACACCTGTATCAGACTGTTACGACAGTGAGAAACAGGGTGCCCAGGATTGCTGTGCCCACTTCCACAGTAGAATTAATAGCTTCCCCTTTCACTTACAGAGGTGTCTTAATTTAAATAATAGTCACTAATAAAAACTTATAAAATTTCAAGATTGAAGCCACTGAAAAATTGAGGCTTATTTGTCACGGTCTTCATAGTTAATATCTTAATGTACTAGTTTCCTTCCTTCATTGTACAATAGAGACTGATATTTGACTTTCATAGAAATCTTATGAAGAAAGGCAGTTATCTGATATGCATGCACACTTTCACGTATGTATAAAATGAGGCAGAGAGAGTAAACTTTCCAAATTTAATAGAGGCAGATGATTAAGAATTCCCTTGACCTGGAATTCAGGGCTATTGACCATAGCAACCTCTAAATTTCCAACAGGCTTTTGAACATAAGGTGTGACTAAGATACCATGATCTGTTTTTATTTAGGAAACTATTTCAGTTTGTACTTTCTCAGCACATAGCATTTGGAGAGAGAATAAGATGGTCCAAATACATCCTGGGTGACAATGTAAATATATTTAATAAAATTTTATGTCTCCTGGGGGCATTTTGTTTCTCAGTCAGAACTATAGCTGCTCCTTCAAAATGTTAACAAATTAAAACCATTTGGCTTGACGTGAAATCCAACTTCGCTGTTTGTTTGTTTGGCCTTTGGCAGGTATACTGTAGAGAGGGCTATGCCTAAAATAAACAGTGCTGTACCTAAAATCAATCCACATTATAGTTAGATTGACTTTGGCCATGAAAACTCATGCCTAAATATAAACATAAAACCTACACCAGTGTCCTTTCATAAAAAACCTCTGGATGGGAGAGGCTGGTTGAACACTGGTTAAACAACCAAGTTCCTACTGTTCTTCTTAGTTTCTGAATTATTTCCATTCATTGGTTATGCCAAAACTTCTATGCCTTAATGTCATCATCTTATAGCCATTCAGTCAAAATTCTCAGTCTGTTAGCATTCTACATTTTTACTCTGTGTGCATGTGTGCTTTTTTTGGTCTATATTTTAACTGAATGATAATTGCTTTACAGAATTCTGTTGCTTTCTGCCAAACATCAGCATGAATCAGCCATATTTCCCCTCCCTCTGGAACCTCCCTCCCACCACCCTCTCCATCCCACTCCTCTAGGTTGTTATAGAGCCCTGGTTTGAGTTCCCTGAGTCATACAGCAAATTCCCATCGGCTGTCTATTTTACATATAAATTTTAATTAATGTTTAAATCAAACATATGCTTCTTATGTTATATTATTTGGTCCTCATAGGAAACACACAAAGCTGATTTGGTAGTATCACCATGAAGAAACTGAGGTTCAGCAAAGGTAAGTACAATATCTACAACCTTTTTCAGACTATTGGTTAATACCATTATTGAAATATATTGGTAAATTATAATTTCAATTCAGAAAACACTGGAAAGTTTCCAAACGTCTCTGAAAACAGAGATGCCAAACTCTTATTTTAATGAGACCACCAAAATTTAGGTACTAGACAAGAATGATATCAGAAATAAATCTCACTGATGAATAGAAATACAAAAATTCTAAATAATATATTCATAATCCAAATTTAACAATGTCAGATTCTTGGTGTTTTTCAGGCACTAAATCATGTCCGACCCTTTTGTGACCCCATGGACTATAGCCTGCCAGGCTCTTCTCTCCACGGGATTACCCAGGCAAAAATACTGGAATGAGTTGCCATTTCCTTCTCCAGGGAATCTTCCCAACCCAGGGAGCGAAACTGTATCTCCTGCATTGCAGATGGATTTCTAACACTGAGCTGATGAGAGAGTCAATTCCTAGGCAGGTTGATAAGTCTCCGAGGAGGAGAAGAGGGTCTGGGTCTCTCAAGCAGGAGATAGGGCTCTGGAATTCTCAAGGAGGAGGAAAGGACAAATGTCTTTTTTTTTTTTTTTCTCTCTCTACATTTCTTAGGTCACATAAAACCTTTTTTTCTTTAAGCCAGGAACTTACAATTACACAACAAACAACTCAGTTTAAACTCTGTACTAAATTCTGCTACACAAAAGCTCTCAAGTGATCAAGTCTGGTGTCTGGTCGCAAAGCTAAATCTTCAGAGATCACAAATCTGACATCGTTCACATAAGCTATCATCTTGGGGGCTCTTCTGGGATCTTCAGGACAAGGTAGGAACACTCAGAGCTCTAGCACCCTCTGCTTTCTAGGTATGCATGTTTTCTACTTTACTAACTCTCTAGTGTGCTTGTGTGAATGAATGACACGCCCTGCACAAAACAAGTGATGAGCGCTGTTTTGTGGCTTCTTGGTCTTTAACAATAAGCAATTACCACCAAGGGCTTCCAAACAATTTCAGGAACAAACGAATTGCTACATTTCAGAGTATTTCATGACATAATCTGTTTAAGCACATTAATGGAAGATAAAAAATGTATGATCGTATCAATAACTTCAAAAAAGATTTGATTAAATAAAACTTTTTTTTTTTTTTTTTTTTGCTTAAGAAATATTTGTGTGTGTGTTTTTAAATCTTTCCACAGGTTCTATCATTTAAATTAAGACACTCCTATGAATTGAAGGGGGTGCTATTAATTAGACTGAGAAAGTGGGCACAATACTGCCCAAAGCAAACCATGGCACCCTGTTTCTCACTGACATAACAGTCTAATAAGGTCAACAAATTTAAGAAAGAAATACTATGAACTATATAAAAAAAGAAAAACTAGCAAATAATTCTTAGAAAACCAGAATAGTATGGGATTTACCTAGGGTTATGAAAGATGTTGACCCAAAACCTCTAGAGAATGAAATACTAATTCACACCCCTAAAATTATAAAAGTCAGAAACAAGAATCAGAAAGTATGTGAAGAAATCAGCAGTTTACCAATGTCTAATAAACACCAAAATATACTTGAGCTAGGATCCAGCAATCTTAGTTCTAAATATGTGTTAGAGAATCCATCATATGGACCCAAGGATGTAAAGGATATATGCATAATTTCTAATAAAAAAATACTCAGATAAGATCAGATCAGTCGCTCAGTCATGTCCGACTCTTTGCGACCCCATGAATCACAGCACGCCAGGCCTTCCTGTCCATCACCAACTCCCAGAGTTCACTCAGACTCACGTCCATCGAGTCAGTGATGCCATCCAGCCATCTCATCCTCTGTCGTCCCGTTCTCCTCTTGCCCCCAATCCCTCCCAGCATCAGAGTCTTTTCCAATGAGTCAACTCTTCGCATGAGGTGGCCAAAGTACTGGGGTTTCAGTTTTAGCATCATTCCCTCCAAAGAAATCCCAGGGCTGATCTCCTTCAGAATGGACTGTTGGATCTCCTTGCAGTCCAAGGGACTCTCAAGAGTCTTCTCCAACACCACAGTTCAAAAGCATCAATTCTTCGGCGCTCAGCCTTCTTCACAGTCCAACTCTCACATCCATACTAGGGGGGGATAAATACAAAGGTGGTAGGTAGGTATATTATGATATATTCTTATAATGTATTATACTATTCAATAAATACACTTCATGGGAAATAGATGGGGAAAGAGTGTCAGGCTTTAATTTTTTGGGCTCCAAAATCACTACAGATGGTTATTGCAGCATGAAATTAAAAGACGCTTACTCCTTGGAAGGAAAGTTATGACCAACCTAGACAGCATATTGAAAAGCATAGACATTACTTTGCCAACAAAAGTCTGTCTAATCAAGGCTATGGTTTTTCCAGTGGTCATGTATGGATGTGAGAGTTGGACTGTGAAGAAGGCTGAGCACTGAAGAATTGATGCTTTTGAACTGTGGTGTTGGAGAAGACTCTTGAGAGTCCCTTGGACTGCAAGGAGATCCAACCAGTCCATTCTAAAGGAGATCAGCCCTGGGTGTTCTTTGGAAGGAATGATGCTAAAGCTGAAACTCCAGTACTTTGGCCACCTCATGTGAAGAGTTGACTCATTGGAAAAGACCCTGACGCTGGGTGGGACGAGGGGCAGGAGGAGAAGGGGATGACAGAGGATGAGATGGCTGGATGGCATCACCAACCCGATGGATATGAGTTTGGGGGAACTCTGGGAGTTGGTGATGGACAGGGAGGCCTGGAGTGCTGCAATTCATGGGGTCGCAAAGAGTCGGACACGACTGAGTGACCAAACTGAACTGATTCAATAAATTATTTTGATTATGTTTCTCCTTAAGGATAAATCTCCAATACATACATTTGAATGAAAAGATTGTTTTGTTCCTCTAAAAATCAAACTACTGAAATGTATTCAGTGTGATGAATAAAATGTCATGTAAAATATTTTTAAAATGTGGACATGAAACATGTAGTCAAAACATTAAAACCTGGACCAAAAAGACATGAATCAACTTTAAAGTATACTACTTAGTAGATATATCCTTACCATCTCATAATATAGTTTGGGATATCAGGGTGATTACCACAATAAAATTAGGTACCAAGTTTCTGAAAAAGCAATATAGTAACTACTATTAGGGAGGGAGGTTGAGAAGGGAGCACTGGACGATCTAACTTTACCTATGATGTTTTATATTATCTAAAAAAAATCTGAAGTGAAAATTACAAAATGTCAGTGTTTATTAATTCTTGACAGAGAATTTTTACATAAAATAACAAAATAAAATTTCGTGCTATGAATGACCATAAGCATCAGCTGCTGCTGCTGCTGCTAAGTCGCTTCAGTCGTGTCCGACTCTGTGCGATCCCAGGGACTGCAGCCTACCAGGCTTCTCCGTCCCTGGGATTCTCCAGGCAAGAACAATGGAGTGGGTTTCCATTTCCTTCTCCAGTGCATGAAAGTGAAAAGTGAAAGTGAAGTCGCTCAGTCGTGTCCGACTCTTAGCCGATCCCATGGACTGTAGCTTACCAGGCTCCTCCATCCATGGGATTTTCCAGGCAAAAGTAAGTCTCTTTTTTTTCAGATATGAAAAAGAATAGACTACAGATGGTAAAATCAGAGACACACATAACAGCACAACTAGAAAAAGGAATTCATGTTTCCTGACTCCAGTGTTCTTCCCAGGAATTACACAGAATTCAATCAGAAAGATTGTGTATGGCCTTTTAATTTGATTTCAACAAAGATATTTTTACCTCAACTTATATTTTATTTTTCCTTCTGATAAAATTTCTTTCAAGATATCTTTTTAATTCTTCCCTATAATAAGTTTTTTGTGTGTCTGGCTAGCCACTGTGAGAGTTTCTGGTTGTCAGAAACATATCTTAGTTATCTTTTTATTTCCATTCATCTTAGTGTCTTATGCACACACACGCACACAAAACATTCAATATATGATCAAAGAGTTGAATGCATTGGTTTATTCTTTCAAAAAGTTGAGCAAATATGTTTTAAATATCTGCGTTATATCATGCACTGTGGCATGCACTGGGCTTATTGTCATATATTATGTAGATGAAGATTTTAACATTAAACTGAACACAAGCTCTGAAGAGTTAAGTGTTCTTCAGGTGACATTCATCTTCAAGTTTCTGTGACTATCTCTAACCCATTTTGATGGGGATAATTTTAAACACTGAAGAAAAGTAGGTAGTGCTGGGCTTTTTAGGTACAGTGATGAGCTAAAGCTAAAGAGATGCCAAGTACTGGCATGATTATCCCTCAAATAATCAATTCGTTTTTGCTGATCTTACAGCATGAAAGAGTTCAGGACAGCAGAGAAAAACTAATCAATACCAAAAAGAAATCTTTCATGTGTTTTTTTTTTTTAATCCGCTCTTTAAAATAGTTATAAAGTATATAAAAATAAGATACCAACAGCACTTAAACACCTACATTTAAAAAAAAAAAAAAGCTTTTCCCTGAGATTTTGCTTCTGGGTAAGAATCTGAGTTCTGAACAATCGATGCTTTTGAACTGTGGTGTTGGAGAAGACTCTTGAGAGTCCCTTGGACTGCATTGAGGTCCAACCAGTCCATCCTAAAGGAAATTAGTCCTGAGTGTGATGCTGAAGCTGATGCTGAAGCTGAAACTCCAATACTTTGGCCACCTGATGTGAAGAGCTGACTCATTTGAAAAGACCCTGCTACTGGGAAAGATTGAGGGCAGGAGGAGAAGGAGAGGACAAAGGATGAGATGGTTGGATGGCATCACCAACTCAATGGACATGGGTTTGAGTAAGCTCTGGTAGTTGGTGATGGGCAGGGAAGCCCGGTGTGCTGCAGCCCATGGGGTCACAAAGAGCCAGACATGACTGAGCGACTGAACTGAACTGAACTGAATTGAAGAAGGAGTAAGGACAATTCATCCTGTCTTTTCCACTAAATGCACTTACAGAAAATGTATAGAATGCACAGAACAGCTATTTAAGAAATGGAGAATGAAATAATAGTACAGTGGAAGGAGTATAAGATTTCAAAGTACTATTAAACTACTGATTACTGTATCTTTTTCTTTAATATCCATGATCTCAACCAAAGACAACCCCCCAAAAAAACAACAACAACAATGAACTCCAGAAGTTCTTTAGTTTTGGCTCAGAGACAAAGTACCTCCTATTGTTTTAAAAGAAAAAATGAGTGAAATATCTCCATTTTTCTTTTCTTTTTTCTCGAGTCTCATAGTCTGGCAATGGTGGCATCAACAGTGGCAGAAAATAGGGGCCTAAGGAGGCTAAAATTCTGAACAAACATGATCTTCTTGTATGATAAGAAAAACTGTCTTCCAAAGAGGATGGATCAAAATGTTATTGCCTTTTTCCTCTATGTAGACTTTTTTTTTTTTTTTTTTTTAATGCTCCCAGATACAGAGAATACCATGGGAAATATGTAGCAGATCAGGGTAAATAAAATTCCAGCTTTCTGGCTGGAGTATAGAAAAGAGGTGGTTCAAAGAATCATAAAGTATGAGGAGAAAAAACGAGAAGGATTTCATAAAAGTGACTCCATAACATTGTTTATAAACTGTCAGCCTTACTCACAAGCTGAACATGCACGGGTCTGATCTTAAAAGCACTCCATAGTCTTTGGCAACTGAGCAATGGGAGAAATCACCACCCAGGTCCCAGAGTAGCCACTGAGCAGTCCACTCCTGGAACAGATACGTTTAACATTGCAAAACCTTTCAAAGTAGAACTGAGATTGAAATCACACCACAAAAATGACTAGTCAAAATTTGTGGCCTGAACCTAAACAAGTCAAGCACCTGAGCTAAAAGAGGAAAATAAAGTAAAAATTCTCCATAGGATTTAAATAAGCCCCACATTTTCAGAAAAAAAATGTTCAAACTGTTCAGGCAACAATTTAAAATTACTTGGTAAACAAAGAAATAACAAGGAGCGACACTTACAGGACACAGATATTAAAATTATAGGATGACTTTAAAGCAGGTATTACATATATGTTTCAGTATTTTAGAGTGAATGCTCTTGAAACAAAAATATAGAAATCTCAAAGAATGAGAAAATATAAAGAACCAAATATAATTTTTAATCCTGAAAAAAAACTAAAAAAATTTAATAGTCAAATTCAATAGCAAAAATTGAGATGGTAGAGGAAAGTTTGTGAACCTAAAGACAGGTCAATAAAAATTATTTGAGCAGAGCAACTGAAAGCAAAGCAATAAAAATATGATCTTGGGGAAACAATAACAAAAAATTCATGTCACTGCAGATAGGAAAAAAAAAAACAAACCTGAAGTTCACATAAAAAATTTGAGGAACTAACAAACACAAACCACAATATGGTAAAAGGTATGAACCTACTGATGTAAGTTGATGAGTCCCAAACTGGATAAACTCAAAGTCATGCATACTCAAACACATAATAAAACTGCTGAATACTAAAGACAAATAAAAACAATCATGATGATATTTTTAAATGACATTACCTAGAGGGGAACAATGACTGAAACAGCTTTGGATTTCTCATACGAAAGCATACAGCCAAAAGGAAAAGGAACAGTATATCTGGAGTGCTATAAGAAAAGAACGATCAACCAATAATTCCATATCCAGCAAAAATATTGCATGGGCTCTAGATGCATGGGCTTCAGTAGTTGCCAGCACAGCCAAAATAAAAAATATAAATTATTTTTAATAAATCAACTAATTCTTCAAAAGTCACAAATTCCAAAACTCACACATGAAATAGGCAACAAATGGTATTTTAAATACTAAACATATTTAAATGTATAGTTAAAAATCTCCTGAAAAAGAAATTTCCAGGCAAGATATCTTCTTGGTAAATTCTGTCAAATATTTAAAGAATTAAGATCAGTTCAACACAACCTCTTTCATAAAAGAACACCATATGAGATCTGTACTACTCTGATCCTAAAACTAGACAAAGACAATTTAAAAAATCCTACAACAAATTATCTCGTGATATAAAGAAAGTCTTCAAAAAGTCTTCAAAACAAGCTTCTTCAAAAATTATCAGCAAATAAGTGAACTTCCTTACATAGAAAAGAAAAGGCTCCCATTAGAAACAAACAAGCAAAACATATGAATGGAAAAGCTCACCAGGCAAATATAAAGTAAATGTAGGAAATCATTTGCACATAAATATGACATCAAAACAAGCAATTGGTGAGTAAAGGAAAGCACAAATGTAGGCTTATCAGAGAAGCATTTGAAATTAAAAGACCAGCAACTAACAATACTGATTATACATAGACTGCTAAATCATACATCAAGGTAACTGCAAGTCAAAAATCTACAATACATACAAAAAAAGGACTCCAAACAACACTAAAATTATTCATCAAATTACAAGAAGAGAACAAAAGAGGAAGCGAAGGAAAAAAAGACCTACAAAAATAAATCCAGGACAATTAAGAAAATGACAACAGGAACAAGCATGTTGCTAATTACCTTAAAAATGTAGATTAAATGCTCCAGCCAAAAGAGACAGACTGGCTGAATGGATATAAAATCAAGACCCATATATATGCTGTTTACAAGAGACCCACTTCAGCTCTAGGAACTCATATAGAATGAAAGTGAGGGAATAGAAAAAGGTACTCCATGCAAATAGAAAACAAAAGACAGCTAGAGTAGCAATACTCATATCACACAAAATAAACTTTAAAATAAAGGCTGTTACAGCAGACAGGGACACTATGTAATGATCAAGGGATCAATCCAAGAAGATATAACAACTGTAAATGTATATGCATCCAACATAGGAGCACAACAACATAAAAGGCAAAGGGTAACAGCCACAAAAGAGGAAATCAACAGTAACAATAATAGTGGAGGATTTTAACACCCACTTATAACAACAAACAAAACATCCAGATAGAAGACCAATAAGGAAACACAGCCGTTAAATGACACGTTAGACCAGATGGATTTGATATTTACATACTATTCCATACAAAATCAGCAAAACACATATTCTTCAAGTGTACACAGAACATTCTCCAAAACTGATGCATGCTGGGCCACAGAGCACACCTCAGTAAATTTAACAAAATTTAAATCATAACATTCATCTTTTCCTACCACAATGCTATGAGGTTAGAAATCAACTACAAGGAAAAAAAAACATGGTAAAAAATACATACACGTGTAGACTATACAATATGCAATTAAATAACCATGGGTCACTGGAGAAATCAAAGAGGAGATTAAAAAATTTACCTAGAGACAAAATGAAAGCACAATGACCCACAACCTACGGGACACAGCAAAAGTATTAATAGTTCGAAGAGGGAAGTTTCAACACAATCTTACCTTAGGAAGCAAGAAAAAGCTCAAATAAACAACCTAACCTTGTACTTAAAGGAAATGGAGAAAGAAGAAGCAACAAAATCCAGTTAGTAGAAGAAAACAAACCATAAAGATCAGAGCAGAAATAAATACACTAGAAATGAAGAAAACAATAGAAAAGATCAATGAAACTAAAAGTTGGTTCTTTGAAAAATAAACAAAATTGATAAACTTTTAGCTAGACTAGTCAAGAAAAAGGGGAGAGGGCTCAAATCAATAATATTAGAAATGAAAAAGGAGATATTGCAACAGACACCACAGAAATACAAAGGATCATAAGACGCTACTACAAGTCACTATGTGCCAATAAAACAGGAAGCCTGGAAGAAATGAACAAATTATTAGAAAGGTGTAATCAATCTCCCAAGACTGAACCAGGAATAAAGAAAAAGTATGAACAGACCATTCACAAGTATTGAAATTGAAACTGTGATTTAAAAACTTCTAACAAACAAAAGTTCAAGCAGATGTGAATTCTACCAAATATTGAGAGAAGAGTTAACATTTACCCTTCTGAAACTAATCCAAAAAATTGCAGAGAAGGAATATTCCCAAACTCACTCTATGAGGCCACTATTACCTCAATACCAAAACCAGAAAAAGATACTACAAAAATTACAGGCCAATATCACTGATGAAAACATACACAACAATCCTCAACAAAGTATCAGCAATCTGAATCCAACAGTACATTAAAAGGATTATATATCATGATTAAGTAGGATTTACCTCCAGGGATGCAAGGATTTTTCAATAGCTGGAAATCAGTGTGATATTCCACACCAACAAATTGAAGAATAAAAACTATACGATCTCAATAGATGCAAAAAAGCTTTAAATAAAATCCAACACTGTACACAGAAAGTGAGCAGAGAGGGAACATACCTAACATAATAAAGACCAGGTATGACAAACCTTGGACTTCCCTCGTAGCTCAGTTTGTAAAGAATCTGCCTGCAATGCAGGAGATGTGGGTTCGATCTCTGGGTCAGGAAGATCCCCTGGAGAAGGACATGGCAACCCCCTCCATATTCTTGCCTGGAGAATCCCACAGACAAAGGGGTCTGGCAGGCTACAGTTAATGGGGTTGCAAGACTTGGACATGACTTAGCATTTAAAACACCACCACCTGACAAACCTATAACTAGCATCATACTCCGTGGTGAAAAGCTGAAAATATTTCCTGTAAAATCAGAAACAAGACAAGGATGCCCACTCTTGCCACTCTTATTCAACATAGTTTTAGAAGTCCTAGCCATGGCAACTAGAGAAGAAATAAAAGGAATCCAACTTGGAAATGAAAAAATAAAACTGTCAGTCTTTGAAGATGACATAATTCTATACACAGAAAATCCTAAAGATGCTACCAGAAAACTACTAGAACTCATCAACAAATTCAGTAAAGTTTCAGGATACAAAATTAATACACATAAATCTGTTTCTTATTCTTTTTTTTTCTTTTTTTATTCTTTAATTTCTAAAAATACATGTGTTCCCCATCCTGAACCCTCCTCCCTACTCCCTCCTCCCTCCTCCCTCCCCATACCATCCCTCTGGGTCATCCCAGTGCATTAGCCCCAAGCACTGGGGCTAATTAATTTTAATTTTTTTTAATTGAAGGATGATTGTTTTACAGAATTGTGTTGGTTTCCGCCAAACGTCAACATAAATCAGCCACAAGTAGAGGGAGGGGACATATGTTGTGTTTCTATACACTAAAATCAAAAGATCAAAAAGAGGAATTAAAGACACAATCCCATTTACCATCACATGAAAAACAATACAGTACCTAAGAATAAACCTACCTTGGGAGACAGAAGACCTGTACTCCAAAAACTATAAGATACTGATGAAAGAAACTGGAGATGACAGATAAAACATATACCATGTTCTTAGATTGGAAGAATCAATATTGCCAAAATAACTAAACTACCCAGGCAGTCTATAAATTCAGTGCAATCCCTGCCAAATTACCAACAGCATTTTTCACAGAACTAGAAAAGAAAATCTTAAAATTTGTTTGGAGACACAAAGACTCTGAATAGCCAAAGCAATCTTAAGAAGTATGGAGCTGAAAGAAGCAGGTTCTCTGACTTCAGACTATAGTAAAAGCTGCAGTGTACTATACAATGGAGGGAAGACAGTCTCATCAATAAATGATGGTGGGAAAACTGGACAACTACATGTAAAACATTAAATTAAAATATTCTTTAACACCATAAACAAAGATAAACTCAAGAAGGATTAAGGACCTAAATATAAGACCAGATACTATAAAGCTCTTGGAAGAAAAACATAGGCAGAACACTCTTTGATATAAATTGCAGCAATGCTTTTTTTTTTAACCCACCTCCTAGAGTTATGGAAATAAAAAATAAAAAATTGGGGACCTAATAAAACTCAAACCCTTTCGCAAAGCAAAGAAAACCATAAGCAAAACAAAAAGACAACCCACAGGATGTGAGAAAATATTTACAAATGATGCAATTGATAAACGATTAGTCTCTGAAATTTATGAGCAGCTCATGTGGCTGTTGTTTAAAAAACCAAAAAACCCAATGAAAAAAATAGGCAGTAGTAGAAACCAACACAATACTGTAATGCTATTACCTTCAATCAAAAATTTAAAAGTAATTTAAAAATAGGGAGAAGACCTAAATAGACATTTCTACAAAGAAGACATTCAAATGCCCAAGATGCACAGGAAAAGATGCTCAACATCTCTAATTATTAGAGAAATACAAATCAAAACTTCAATAAGGTACCACCTCACACCAGTCAGAATGGCCATCATCAAAGTCTGCAAACAATAAATGCTAGAGAGGTATTTGGATAAAAGAGAACCCTCCTACACAGTTGGTATGAATGTATATTGGTGTTCTCTCTATGGAAAACAGTATGAAGTTTCCTCAAATAACTAAAAATAGAGCTACCATATGATCCAGTACTCCCACACACCTGAACATATATTTAAGAGATGAAAACTCTAATTTGAAAAGATATATGCACCCCAATGTAAATAGTACCACTATGGAGAATAGCCAAGACATGGAAGCAACCTAAGTGTCCGTCAACATATGAAAGGATAAAGAAGATGTGGTGTTACACACAATGGAATACTATTCAGCCATAAAACAGAATGAAGTAATGTCAGCAACACGGATGGACCTAAAGCTTATTATTCTAGGTGAAGTAAGTCAGACAAAGGCAAATTATTATATGGCATCACCCATATGTGGAATCTAAAAAATAACTTCTACAAATGTACTTATGAAACGTAAGGAGACTCAAAGACAAATGAGTAGACTGAAAAACAAAAATGGCTGAAAGGGGAAGGGGAGGGATAAATTAGAAATTTTAGATTAACATATACATACTATAAATAAAATAGATAAACCACAAGGACTTACTGTATAGCACAGGGAACTATATTCTATATCTTACAATAATCTATAATGGAAAAGAAACTGAAAGAATCAGATTGCTGAAGACCTGAAACACTGTAAATCAACCACAGTTCAATTTATAGAAAAAGAAGAAAAAGATGGTCATATTTTCAAAGGCCCATTTGCTTAATACTTTTTCACATATATGATAAAGTTTACACTTTGACAGTAGCTCAAGAGTATAAAAATTGTAATATCTCCCATGCCCCACAGTTTGCTAGCAACAGAAGAGAATCCAATTCTGTACTAGCACTGCAACTTCAATTACTTTTCCCTCAAATCATCAAAATAAATCTTACATAGTGGTAGAGAAAGTGACCAGGTGATATGAATTCAAATCCTTTTCATTGCCGAAATTCACCATTTCTTACTGATTCCTGAAATGTCATTGGGAGGAAATTTATTCTCTTAACCTAAATCTTTGACTCTCTTTGATATGAGTGCCTGCAATGTAAACATTTTAAGCCGTCATAAGGAATTTACATCTTAGTCACAAGGAAAGATCTGGGACCAGTGCCAATGAGAAAATGTATTTGATATATTATTTATGTATTATCTAGTGTGACATGCATTTGCATTAGCCTAATCAATGCATTTGCTCCTAGAACAAATTTACATGAAAATCTATGTTATAAAGAAAAGACTTCTGATAAGTGTGGGAAATGAGCAAATGGAGTTGGTTTTATGTTTCAGTAATTTAATGTCATCAAATTCTGAAAAACTGAAGTATGTATCTCTGCAACAGAGTTATAGTTACCAGAACATTACTCTTATAAATTGAAAATTTGAATAGATGGTATTGATCACTTTTGAACAATCGAAAGGAAAAGGCCATAATATGAGTGTAATGATGATGGACATTGCAAACTTCCAAATTTGGCTGGTGTTGTTCCCTTTCTTTTCCTCTCAATAATCAAGGCTGCTGTTACAGCTTGGTCCTCATTGGGTTACTCTGAGCTTTAACTCACCTAAACTTCTCAATAAAATGCTTGCTATAAGAAATGGTAAAAGTATCACTCATTTACAGCAAATATAAATATGTCAAAACGCATGCTGTAATGACTAAAAAATCACTTAAAAGCTAAGGAACGAATGGGGAGAGGTAGAATATTTAAACATCCTTAAAATAAAACAGACCAAAAAAGTCCAGAAGTGGTGGCACAGACATCAAATAGCTGATGACCGATTTAAGTCCTTTTATCAGCAATTGTATTAAATGTAAAATAAATAGTTAATAGACAGTGATTATCAAAATATATTTTTTTAAAAATCCATCTTACTTTGGAGTTCTGCAGAAGCAGACACCATGCCAAGGAATCAATTGCAAGTAGTTTACTGGAGGATCCAGAGAACATGAGCAGGAGAGGAAAATGTGATACAAGAAGTAGATGCCATTAAGCCAGCTACCAGAGGACATGATTGGTGCTAAAAAAAATAGTCTCTCACTGTTTCCCCATCTATTTGCCATGAAGTGATGGGACCAGATGCCATGATCTTCGTTTTCTGAATGTTGAGCTTTAAGCCAACTTTTTCACTCTCCTCTTTCACTTTCATCAAGAGGCTCTATAGTTCTTTGTCACTTTCTGCCATAAAGGTAGTGTCATCTGCATATCTGAGGTTATTGATATTTCTCCTGGTAATCTTGATTCCAGCTTGTGCTTCTTCCAGCCCAGCGTTTCTCATGATGTAGTCTGCATATAAGTTAAATAAGCAGGGTGACAATATACAGCCTTGATGTACTCCTTTCCCGATTTGGAACCAGTCTGTTGTTCCATGTCCAGTTCTAACTGTTGCTTCCTGACCTGCATACAGATTTCTCAAGAGGCAGGTCAGGTGGCCTGGTATTCCCATCTCCTTAAGAATTTTCCAAAGCAAGTTCCAAAGTTGGTTGTGGTCCACACAGTCAAAGGCTTGTGCCGTTTGTGCTCAGTTGTGTCCGACTCCTTGTGACCCCATGGACTGTAGCCCACCACACTCCTCTGTCCATGGGATTCTCTAGGCAACAATACTGGAGTGGGTTGCCATTTCCTTCCCCAGTCAAATGCTTTGGCACAGTCAATAAAGCAGAAATAGATGTTTTTCTGAAACTCTCTTGCTTTTTCGATGATCCAGAGGATGTTGGCAATATGACCTCTGTTTCCTCTGTCTTTTCTAAATCCAGGTTGAACACCTGGAAGTTCACAGTTCACATACTGTTGAAGCCTGGCTTGGAGAATTTTGAGCATTACTTTGCTACCATGTGAGATGAGTGCAATTGTGTGGTAGTTTGAGCATTCTTTGGCATTGCCTTTCTTCGGGATTGGAACGAAAACTGACATTCATTTTCCAGTCCTGTGGCCACTGCTGAGTTTTCCAAATTTGCTGGCATATTGAGCACAGCATTATCTCTTAGGATTTACAGTGAGATCAGTCAAACTGGATATTTGTTTTTCTCCAGTTGCATCATGGGCTTCCCAGGTGGCACTAATGGTAAAGAATCTGCCTGTCAATGCAGGAGATGCCAGAGATGCAGGTTTGATCCCTGGGTTGGGAAGACACTCTGGAGAGGGAAAGGGCAACCCACTCCAGTATTTGTGCCTGGAAAATCCCATGGACAGAGGAGCCTGGTGAGCTACAGTCCATGGGGTTGCAAAGAGTCGGACACAACTGAGCGACTGAGCACACATGCACACACAGTCACATTATAGGTACCAGGTAGATGGAAAGTTAAATAGAACTCAGTGTTGAGGTCTTGTCAAGTTGGTATGACTGAAGGGAGAAAGGGGAAACCAAACAGAGTGAAGACTGTGGCCGGTCTATTAAAGCAAAGCCAGTCATGAAGGAAGGTGAGGAAAGGAACAAAACAAAGCGCTAAGGTGGTTGTGTCGATGGACTGGAGCTCACAGTGGAGAAATGACTGGTAAATGTGGTGGTCTATGCAATGCTTGAAAATAAGAATGCAGCTACTGCAAATAGCAGCATCAATGGCCTGATCATAGAAAGGGGTAGCTGATATACAACACATGTAATGTGTAATACATCAGCTATACTTCAGGAAAAATAAACTTCCAAAGGTGGATAGCTGATACGGATTAGAAGACAAGATTATTGGAGGTTAATGAGACACAGGATATGGGAGAGATAATTTTTGGATGGAAGAAGATTAAGCAAAATCTTCAACAAATGTAGAAGGACTCCCCAAAAGGACAGAAGAAGATTGCAGTAAAGGTTAGTGCTGGTTATTATCTGATTATCTGCATTCCAATGGAACTGGCATATATGGGAAGTAGGAAGAAAAACTGCGTGAAAGCAATTGTGAAGAGCAAGCAGTTTATGTACTCACCTGCTGTGTCCAATGGCACATGGGGTGAGAAAAAACACAGCCACTATTCAAAAATACTCAAAGGGCAAGTAGTAGTTTCAAAGAGCGAAATTTTAATTCAAGCAAGAAGGTAAATTGAACCTTAAAAGAAGAGAATGATGAAGTAATGAGTTTTAATAATGAGCTATGTTAATATGAGCTATGTTTAGTAGTAAGCCTGAGCTATGGAGAAAGAATTTGGAGCATCAAGCTTGAATGTATGATCATGCCAGGTTAGAGGTTGTATAAAGCTTACAGAGTTGTGTGTCTAGGTGATAAAGGATGAACACTGAACCTTGGGCTTCCAAAGTCCAGAAAGGACTGTGTTTTTGTAAAGGGAATGATGGGATTAGTCCTGATTGCCTCTTGGAGGGAAGTGGATACTTAATTCAATTACATGCTATTAAATACGTGTCTGGTCTTTGTCATTTTAATGTGAGTAGTCTTTGCATAGGAGATACTGGTTGTCTTGCCAAGAGTGATGCAGCACAGAGAATGATTTTAAAAAGAGTCTTCTCTTTTAATGTATCTTTGGCTTAACTGTTCTCCTGTAACCAATGTGACCTCAGCTCATTAAATTTTAAAATTAATGTACATCCCAAAGAGGAGTGTTCTAAATAAAATGACCAAAGAGGACACTGAATGCTTTCCAAATTTCAAACTGAAGAAAAACTTAATACTTTTATTTCTAATTCCAGTTTGACCAAAGGAGTAATAGATTTGTTTGCCATATTTGCTCTATTTTCCCTTGGTTTTCTAAGATAACAATTTCTAACAAAGCGCCTTGAGGTTATTTGGCCTCAAAATTAAAGTGAAAAATCACTTGACATTTCTGAAGCATCCTAGAAGCTTTTAATTCATGTTCTCCCTACCTTTACCTTTTCTTCTTTTTTTTTACCTAACTTTCATTTTTTTTCCTCTTTGAAGAGGACAATGAGATTTTCTAACTTTGAAACTTTATCCTAAGATTTTACTCTTTTGTTGTTCTGATCTTTGCTTCAAAGGCTAGATATTTAAATTAAAAATCCTAATCAATTAAAAGCTTTTATTCCAGGAGGAAAAATACTGTTTTTATGAAAAATCACCAAGGGTTTTAAAAACTAAGAATCAGGAAACTGATGACTAAAAAGACAACTGTGAGCAACTTAAGACTTTCAGTTCATTTTGAATAGCACTCAGGGCACAAGTTGAACATCATAGAGCAGTGTATCTGCAAACTTTTACTGAGAATATAACACTAAGTATAAAGATTTTCTTTAGGTTATTTTTATGGTAAAAAGTAATAGTTCTCAAAGTTTACAAAAATCTTTCTGTTGTTCCTTTTGTTTTTGGTATAAAATACAATTGACTTTTTAATGGGTTCAGTTTCTCACTAAAAGTCTTGCTTTCTCTTGGAAAGAATGGTTCAGGTCAGTTCCCCCTTCATCACTTCCATGATTATAGAAATAATTTTTGCATAAAGTTTAGAATAACAAACAGAAAAATTAAAAATAGTACTATATACATCAGCATTTATTTTTTAACTTATTTGTCAAATATTTACTTGATGATCATCCTAGAGATGAAAATAAAATCCTATATCTTGATGATTTGTACATAACAAACATCTCATTCTTCTCCATATCCTCACTAATTTGTTAATGTGCGTATAGAATTGTTGTGTGTGTCTCAGTTCATTATACACTATTTTCAGTCTTGCCAAAATTTCTGGTTAGCTACTTATTGCATTTCTATTTTTTTATACCATTTTCTCTTCTTTTCCCTTTACAAAGCTTATTTGTGTCTTAACATGCATTTTTACCCTGCTGTGTATTTATCTGTAAGTTTCATATGTTTATTTGCATACATGTGTATAAGTAAGATATGACATTTATTTATGTGTCTTTTAAATTTCATTTTTATTTCTGATATATCTCATTCAGTTTCTTACTTTCCTTGCATGTAATGATGTGTTGTGAAGACTCTCTCATGTTGCTATAAGTAAATTTGATTAATTTTCTTTTTATTTTTTTTAGCTTCTATATAATATTCCATCTTAGATACCTACTACATTTTACTTATACTTCCCCCTAGAATAGCTACCAGGTTGGCTTCTGTCCAATCATGATGATAAATATTCTTTAAGCCACTTTGTGCACCTATGTGAGAGCTTCTTAAAGTAAGAATACCCAGGGTTAGATTTAGGATTCTAGGAAATACACATATTTACTTTCACTAAGTACTGCCAAGTACTCTCTGAAATGACTATACCAATTATTAATATATTCATACCAACTCTGACAGCATGTTAATATTAGTAATTATTTATAACAGCATTGAAATTGCACATTATTTTCATTATGGAAAGACATTCACTTTAATATTAAAACACTGGAATTTTTTATGTGATTGTGGACCTGAGTAAGAAAAATATTTTTCTTGGGTTTTAATTTTCCTTATTCATTACCTGCAAACCAGCCTTTCATTCTTTGGTAAACTCAATCTTTAATAGTTAAATTCAAGCTTCTGTAATTTCTAATTTTCAAGTTTATGTGTTGTGATGCCTTTTTACTTAAATGTCCTTTTAAGCAAGAGTTTCTACTTTGATTATGGTTATTAGCATATGCAAATATATATGCTATCTTAAATTCTCCAGTTTCCAGTAATATTTACAGAAATACAGACATGTTGAAATTGTTTGATGATTTCAATCACAATTGAAACCTTTGCTTATAGGTCAAAGAATTCATCTTTGCAACTTATACCAATATATAAGCAAATAACAGAAAAGATCCTATTATTTCTTCAGAAATTAATAGAAATATAATGTCTGAGATTTCTAGCTTGAAAAACATCATTTATCTTCAAAATGTGTATTCTCTGAACAATGCCTTTTACTCTTTTAGATGCATGCATTTCCAAGGAAAGGAAATAAAGGATTTAAAATGGATGTCTGACGAGGCCTTACAAAGAGCTGAGAAAAGAAAAGTAAAAGGCAAAGGAGAGAGGGAAAGATATACGCAGCTGAATGCAGAGTTCCAAAGAATAGCAACAAGAGATAAGAAAGACTTCTTAAGTGAACAATGCAAAGAAATAGAGGAAAACAATAGAATGGGAAAGACTAGAGATCTCTTCAAGAAAATTGGAGATACCAAGAGAATATTACATGCAAAGATGGACACAATAAAGGACAGTGATGGCAAGGACTTAACAGAAGCAGAAAAGATTAAGAAGAGGTGGCAAGAGTACACAGAAGAACTGTACAGAAAAGGTCATAGTGACCTGGATAACCACAAAGGTGTGATCACTCACCTAGAGCCAGACATCCTGGAATGTGAAGTCAAGTGGGCCTTAGGAAGCATTACTAAAAACAAAGCTAGAGGAGGTGATGGAATTCAGTTCAGTTCAGTTCAGTCGCTCAGTCGTGTCTGACCCCATGGACTGCAGCATGCCAGGCTTCCCTGTCCATCACCAACTCCCAGAGCCTACTCAAACTCATATCCATTGAGTCAGTGATGCCATCCAATCATCTCATCCTCTGCTGTCCCCTTCTCCTCCTGCCTTCAATCTTAGCCAGCATCAGGATCTTTTCAATTGAGTCCATTCTCATCAGGTGGCCAAAGTATTGGAGTTTAAGATTCAGTATCAGTCCTTCCAATGAACATTCAGGATTGATCTCCTTTAGAATGGACTGGTTGGATCTCCTTGCAATCCAAGAGACTCTCAAGAGTCTTCTCCAACACCACAGTTCAAAAGCATCAATTCCTCTGCAGACGGAATTCAGGCTTAGCTATTTGAAATCCTAAAATATGATGCTGTTAAAGTACTACACGCAATATACCAGCAAATTTGGAAAACTCAGCATGGGTCACAGGACTGGAAAAGGTCCATTTTCATACAAATCCCAAAGAAAAGCAATGTCTAAACTACCATACAAATGCACTCAATCCACAAAGCAAGGTAATGATCAAAATCCTCAAGCTAGGCTTCAACAATACATGAACCGAGAACCTCTATATATACAAGCTGAATTTAGGTAAGGCAGAAGAACCAGAGATAAAACTGCCAACATCCATTGGATCAGAAAACCCAAGAGAATTCCAAAAAAACATCGACTTCTGCTTCATTGACTACACCAAAGCCTTTGACTGTGTGGATCACAACAAACTGTAGAAAATTCTTAAAGAGATGGGAATATCAGACCACCTTACCTGCCTCCTGAGAAACCTGTATGCAGGTCTAGAAGCAACAGTTACAAGTGGACATAGAACAATGGACTGGTTCCAAATCAGGAAAGGAGTATGTCAAGGCTGTATTTTGTCACCCTGTTTATTTAAATTATATGCAGAGTATATCATGCAAAATATTGGGCTGGAAGAAGGATAAGCTGGAATCAAGACTGTGGAGAAATATGAATAACCTCAGGTATGCAGATGACACCACCCTTATGGCAGAAAGTGAAGAGGAACTCAAGAGCCTCTTGATGAAGGTGAAAGAGGAGAATGAAAAAGCTGGCTTAAAACTCAACATTCAGAAAACTAAGATCATGGCATCCAGTCTCATCACTTCATAGCAGATAGATAAGGAAAAATGGAAACAGTGACAGACTATTTACTTGAGCTCCAAAATCACTGTGGACACTGATTGCAGCCATGAAATTAAAAGATGCTTGCTCCTTGGAAAAAAAAGCTATAACAAATCTAGGCAGCATATTAAAAAGCAGAGGCATCACTTTGTTGACAAATGTCCATATGGTCAAAGCTATAATTTTTCTAGTAGTCAAGCACAAATGTGAGAGTTGGATCATAGAGAAGGCTGAGCATTGAAGAATTGATGCTTTCAAACTATGGTGTTGGAGAAGACTCTTGAGAGTCCCTTGGACGCAAGGAAATCCAACCAGTCAATCCTAAAGGAAATCAATCCTGAATATTCATTGGAAAGACTGATGCTGAAGCTCCAATACTTTTGCCACCTGATGTGAATAGCCGATTCATTAGAAAAGCCTCTGATGCTGGGAAAGATTGAGGGCAGGAGAAGGGGGTAATGGAGGATGAGATGGTTGGATGGCATCACTGACTCAATGAACCTGAGTTTTAGCAAACTCCAGGAGTTACTGAGTAACAAGGAAGCCTGGCATGCTGCAGTCCATGGGGCTGCAAAAGTTGGACACAACTGTGAAACTAACACTTTGCTTTTAGAGTGTTAACACAAAGGATTTAGGGTTTTAGTCTTTAATTATTTTATGGCAGCACTCTCAGGATACAACTGATCTATTCACCAGGAGAAGGCTACAACAAGGTATTTGTTGAAAGCAAATTTGAACTCAAAACAATTTTCTAAAAGGTTATAAAATGAATGTGTTTTAAATGACTTGCTCTAAAAGAAGGGCTAAAATACATATGAGGCATCAGTCAGTCAGTCCAGTTGCTCAGTCGTGTTTGACTCATTGCAACACCATGAACCGCAGCATGCCAGGCCTCCCTGTCCACCACCAACTCCCAGAGTCCACCCAAACCCATGTCCATTGAGTCGGTGATGCCACCCAACCATCTCATCCTCTGTCGTCCCCTTCTCCTCCTGCCCTCAATCTTTCCCAGCATCAGGGTCTTTACAAATGAGTCAGCTCTTCGCATCAGGTGGCCAAAGTACTGGAGTTTCAGCTTCAACATCAGTCCTTCCAATGAACACCCAGGACTCATCTCCTTTAGGATGGACTGGTTGGCATATTTGAACATTAAAGAAAATTTAGAAATAACTGATACTGTAATTGAAGTTTGAAACTCATTAGGAAGCTGATTAGTAACAGTTGAAGAGCTAATTTGTGACTCACAGTTCTATCTGAAACAAAACAAAAAAGCAGACTAGAGTATTTGAAGAGATTTTAAAATATTTAAAAGAAAAAGAGACATGAATGCTGAATGACCTAGAAAACAGAATGAGGTAATGAAGTCTATAGATTTCCCAAAAGGATAAAAAATAGAGAAAGGTGATATGTGAAGAATTAAATGAAATAACTCCAACAGCATGCCTGTAATAGAATACTAAAAAATGCTAATTCTCTGTCCCCCTTCCCCACTATTTTTTGTTTTTTAATTAAAAACTAAATTAAAATTTAAGATTATTTTATACAAGCTCCCATAGATTGGTATCACAGTTTATACCCAAGATTCTATGTATGTTATTTGTGAGAATGCCAGCAAATTGCTTTATTACTTTCATTTATCAGAAATAGAGACTAAAATTCAGAGAGGATAATAGCTTGCATAAAATCACACAGCTGGGATCCAAATCTAATATGTTTACTCCAAAGAATTGTATTTACCTCTCTATTTTTGCAATTTTCTAATACTAATTATCATATTAAATAGCAAGGATGTCATTTCATCAAATAAAGTTCATGGAAAAAGGATTTTCTATAAAACAATGCAAGTTTTATTAGAATTAGAAAGATGAAAGAAAAAGAAGCATGGACATGTATAGAACATGCTGACTTTATGAAATATTTTTAAATTGTTATAAAGCTTTAATTGAGAAAATCCATTTTCCAGGTATTTTATAAGAAACAATTCATCCTGAAGCAGTTTTTTTTCTTCATGTCAGAATTATAATGCTCTATAAACAAGGTTTCTAATGGATTTGCTGGCAGCCCCTTAAGCCATTCAGTGAATGCTATTGTAGTTTGTATTCTGGCTTGCTTTAATCACTTTTGAAAATTTCTGTTGTGTTTTTCAGTGTGACAAGGTTTGCTTTCCAGCTGAACACAAAACAAAAGACTTGCATGCAATCTTATATATGCTTAGTCTCCCAATTCTACTATGTGAGTGTCTACTTCATTCATGCCTTTATTTCTTTAATATTGTGAAATTACTTTGTGCAAAGCACTGTATGTATTTCTAAGGATATTATAGTGAACATGAAAAACAGTTTTTGACTTCATGAAGCCTACCACCCAATGGAGTGACAGGAAAATAAAATCAAGAGGTAAAACAAATAATTATAAATTTTGATTCAGTGCCATAAAGGAAACAAAGAAGGTGCTGACATTATCTGGGTTTGACCTGTTTTGAAGAAGATGATTAAAGGATGTCTAAGTACTGATTATAAAGGCACGGAGCTCATATTCTCTGAATCTTTTGCACCTCAGTGGATGTTACTCTGCCAGCCCCAATAATAATGGCTTACTAACCCCATTACAGGGCTTTTCAGGTGGCTTAGTGGGTAAAGAATCTACCTGCAATGCCAAAGACTCAAGTTTGATCCCTGGGTTGGGAAGATCCCCTGAAGGAGGGCAAGGAAATCCACTCCAGTATTCTTGCCTGGAGAATCCCATGGACAGAGGAGCCTGCAGGGCTACAGTCCACAGGGTCACAAAGAGTTGGACGTGACAACTGACTGAGCACACATGCAGTACCTCATTATGAGAATGGGGCAGCTTCATCGTATGGCCGTCAAATGTCTCTAGGCAGGCTGGACTTTTAAGTATGGGAAGGTCAAAATGAAGCATTTTGCAACAGGCAACATATCTACATTTAATTTTTTCTCTCTCTTCTCTTGCTCCATTTATCTTCCTCACCACTGCCTTATTTCCTCCCACCAAAAATACCATGTTTACTATGTTCTACTTCATCATTTACTCTCACTCTGATTTCCACCTTGGGATCCAACTTATCACTCTGTGGAATGTGGAATGTGAATGGTAGTTGCTCCTTCCTATTTCCATGTCTTTGCTCACATGTTCTCTCCCACTTCAAAGTCTCCTCTGTTTAGCCCAGTCTCATTTTCTTTTTTTTTTTTACAGTTAATTTTATTTTTAAACTTTACATAATTGTGTTAGTTTTGCCAAATATCAAAAGCTAATTTACCTAACAAAACATGCAAAGCAGAGTTTATTCATTCACTTATCCCATTATTTATTTTACACACACCCAACACTAAGCAGCATGCTAGATTCTAGGAAAATAACTATGAAGAAAAAGAATACACCATAAAAATAATTTGTAAGAGTTGATAAACACTCAAACAGGTAAATTTCAAGTAAGAAAAGTTTTGCATGTCTCAGGTGACTTGTCATAGGAAAGGATTAGAATTATTTGTGAAATGTTCCACATATTTCAAGGAAATGGTTGTTTAATAAAATCACACCTAAAAATATATACACACCAAAAAAAAATCTGATATATATATTTTCCAGTTACCATGAACTTACACATATTAATCTTATATTCAATTCAAATATTTTTATCAAATATCTATTAATTAGTTATGGAAAATATTTAAATATTATAATGATCATTGTTTTAAAATTAAATTGGTTAGAATAGAACTGGATAGAAAATATTAGATCACATTGTGTGCTATAATGTCAATTTTTATTCATGAATCTTCTTTCAAAACTATACATGTGTATACCTGGTTGAGAAGTAAAATTAATTTCTTATATGTGGGTCAATGTCAGTAACGTTTTAAAGCCTCTGTATTAAAGGCTGCTTAGGAAGTCATCCTCACTAAAGTTAGAGGAACTTTATACAGCAATAACTGAGGACTCAGTCATTTAAGTCTTCTGCATAGTAGCTTCTTAAATAAAAAAGATCATAGACCATATTGTCTGGGAAATTTAGGAGTTCCTGGTGTAACAGGGAAGAACAAATCTGACTCCATATTAGATCTGTTCTATTGCTTATGCTTAGTCATGATGGCTCTGCCACTTTTATAATACAGTGTTGCCTATAGCTTGAAATATATAGGATAGCCTATTCTCAGGGTTTTGATCCTTAAAGAATCCTTTCAGATAGAGACAAAAAACTGCAGAATAGAGAATAGCATTTGTTTTATTGAAGGTTTACAGGAACGTTCTGACTGGACCTCAGTGGACAGCTACAAGGACAAAGGATCCTGACACCAAGAAGTCTGCAAGAACTAACCATGCCCCTGCCTCACCTTGCCCTGAAAAGAGCTTTGCTGAAATCCTTCAAGGAGTGTGGGACACTAGCCACCTGTCTGCTTGCGTGGCCATGAATAAACCTTTCTCTTCTCCTAACTCCAACATATCAGTTTGGCCTCACTGTGCAGCAGACATATGGACCTGTGCTTGATAACACTAGCAACACAAAATTTCTCCACTCAGATTAATTAAAAGTAGAGTAGCTGTCAGTTAGCTGGAAGTTTCATTTTAAGAATAGATTTTTGTTGATGGTGGTATGTTAAGGAAGATTGTACAAAATGACTACTATCAACTGGAAACTTTGTGCCCATCAGCTTTTATCGATCAGCTAGAACTACACTTTAGCTTTCTGCATAAGGGCAGGACCTTGTCTTCCTGCCATATTTATAGTGCCTGCTGCTGCTGCTAAGTCACTTCAGTCATGTCCGACTCTGTGCAACCCCATAGACAGCAGCCCACCGGTTCCGCCGTCCCTGGGATTCTCCAGGCAAGAACACTGGAATGGGTTGCCATTTCCTTCTCCAATGCGTGAAAGTGAATTCGCTCAGTCGTGTCCAACTCTTAGCGACCCCATGGACTGCAGCCCACGAGGCTCCTCTGGTCCATGGGATTTTCCAGGCAAGAGTACTGGAATGGGGTGCCATTGCCTTCTACGATTTATAGTGCCTACCACAGTGCCTATCATAGAGTGAGTAAATGGTTGTTAAATGAGACTCATTCAGTGATTATAAAGTTTTTTTTACAGTGCTAAAATATCTTGAACTATTTAATATTTTCTTTATAATCTGTTATTATATATATCATTTTGCTTTGATTTCAATTCAGAATTAGTATGCATACAAGCTAAGTCACTTCAGTCGTGTCCAACTCTTTGTCACCCTATGGACTATAGCCTGCCAGGCTCCTCTGTCCATGGGATTCTCCAGGCAAGAATACTGGAATGGGTCGCCCTGCTCTCCTCCAGGGTATCTTCCCAACTGAGATATCAGACCTCCTGTGTCTCCTTCATTGGCAGGAGAGTTCTTTACCATTAGCATCACTTGGGAGTATGGGAGGGTCGAAACTAGTGAGATTTCAATATACATATGGTACAAAAATGCAGAGACGATGGATGATGTCCAATATAAAATATCATGTGCCTGCATAACATGGAGCTCCTAGATAGCATACAGGACCCAGAAGGCAGCTGATAAGTGTTTACTGAATTAGTTTTTGAGATGACAAGTGAACTAGAGAGCAAAGGTACTTATGCATTACAATTCACTTTTACATTTTCATCATTTTAATCAGAGAGAAATGTCTCTGATCTCATTATGCATTTAAATTTATGAAAGTGAAAGTAACTCAGTCATGTCCAACTCTTTGCAACCCTATGAACTGTACTGTCCATGGAATTCTCCAGGCCAGAATACTGGAGTGGGTAGCCTTTCCCTTCACCAGGGGATCTTCCCAACCCAGGGATCAAACCCAGGTCTCCCCACATTGCAGGTGGATTCTTTACCAGCTGAGCCACCAGGAAAGCCCAAGAATACTGGAGTGGGTAGCCTATCCCTTCTCCAGAGGATCTTCCTGACCCAGGAATTGAACCAGGATCTCCTGCCTTGCAGGCAAATTCTTTACCAGCTGAGCTACCAGGGAAGCCCATCTAAGTTTATGGGCTTACATAATTGAATAAGCGTGACATTTTTAACTGGTTTAGTAACCAAAGTTATATACAACTCCAACCTATAAGTCTTTTAAGATATTGCCCTAAAATTAAAAACAAATTCAATATATCAAGGTGATCAGTGGGGTTCACAAATAAGCACCCTGATCATGATCCTTTTGTTTAAGCCAGATAATTAACTTCTTCCAGGTTCCAGAGAAATGGCTAAGTAAGAATATCAAACTCTACTTTTTGTGCTTTGCAATGGTCAAGAAAACATTTCCTCTGCTACATTATCATCTGAAATTAGAATAAATGGATCTAAAAACCCTAATTGAAAATGAGTATGACTGACCTAGTTCATGCACAAGTTGCTTACCATGCAGCTTCTGAACAGACTGGAAGATACAAAATATTGGCAGTAATCATGAAGAATATTTGATGTTAAGGATAAATGCAGAACATCCTTATTTGCTAAAGCAAAAAAAAAAAAAAAAAAGGATGGAAAAAGGCCAATGAGTGACCTAGAATATTTTACTCAAGAAAAATGTAAGCATTGCTTCTTATTTGTTACAGAATTTTATTTTTTGCATTTTACTGCATTGGCTATTCTTAAGAGATGGAAGGAGGAATTTACAAATTTGATAAAGGGAAATTAAAAGGATCAAGAGGTAAACATTAAAGTTTTGACAGATGGAGGGACTGGGAATGGGACCACAGTTTAGTCATCTGACTGTATCTAAAATTTCACTAACCTAAACTTCGGTACTGAGCCCACATACTTGTGGAGCGAATGATGGTGAGAACAAAAGGCTAAGTTTCACCATGAGAAAAGTTGCCCCTAAATCTTGTTCTATTCGAACTGAATGTGTTCAGGGTTGGTCTCTGCTCCCTCTGTGTTAGTCATTCAGTTGTGTCATACTCTTTGTAGCCCCATGGACTATAGCCCACTAGGCTCCTCTGTCCATGGAATTCCCCAGGCAAGAATGCTGGAGTGGGTAGTCAGTCCCTTCTCCAGGGGATTTTCCCAACCCAGCGGTCAACCCAGGTCCCGTGCACTGCTGGCAGATTCTTTACCATCTGAGCCACCAGGAAAGTCCCTGCTCCTTCTACATTTTGTAATCTAGAAAAGGAAGACAGAATTAAGGATAGAAAAAGCTAAATTTAAATTCATCCTTTGACTGAGAATAGCAATGTCTATACTTAGGTGTTTTTCTGTCTTTTAGGCTTACTCTTCTGGCTGGGGTAAGAAGAGTAAGAAGAACAAAGTTTGATCCTATCTAGAAGTTACCTTGGCCAATAAAAAAAAAAAAAAAAAAATCCAATGGCTTGGCTACAATGAGCTCCTTTCTAGAGTTGAAGGAAGAATAGCGTTCTTTCCCTCTTATGATTTTCTCACACCTGTCTTCAAGATATGACATGAAAGCCAGCACCCAACCTGAGGAATGCACAGGGTTTGGAATATCAGCACAATGGTAAAATCACGCAGCCTTTCCCTGACTCTGTCCAGTTTTCTGAGGGGCATCTAGAAAATAGCTGCAGGAAGACAGAACGTGCTCACTCAGAACCTGGGGTCTTGGCCAGATATGTCTCCATTCCCACAGAGAACCAGCTGTTCTCTCTCTGTATCTTTGCCACCACACTGCTAGCAGCTTCAGTAATCTGTTTTCCCTTTATACTATACTCTCAACTTTATGCCCAACAGGGAAACAGTTCCCACTGTTTTCGTGTGGGGGCTGATCATTACATGGCCAAATTGCCTAAAAGAACGGCATATAATCTTTAAAGCATTTGTCTATGAATGCAATTGGGCATTTTGAAATAAATGTCCTTTTGTTATTTTTAAATTCCATTCAAAAAATTAAAGGGCAAGAGTGTACTTGAGGAATATATAGTATCCCTAGAATTTCCAAATAGTTTCCTTGTCACTTTAACATATGTACATTGTCCTTGCCAGATTTACAATAACTTTCATCCTGCAGCCTCCAGGAAGGCAAAGAGCCACTTGGAGTATATTAGATAGTGCTTTCTTCAGTGACCAGGGTACAATGGAAGCCCTGAATAAATTTTTTTTTTCTGTTTGTATGAATTGCTCATCTAGTTTGGTTAACTTCAATCTGTACAAACACATTCTCAACAATATATAGACACAGATTATACGGAAGTATATACACTGTCTAGAGTTAAGCACGGAGAAGGCAATGGCACCCCACTCCAGTACTCCTGCCTGGAAAATCCCATGGATGGAGGAGCCTGGTGGGCTGCAGTCCATGGGGTCGCTAAGAGTCGGACACGACTGAGCAACTTCACTTTCACTTTTCACTTGCTTGCATTGGAGAAGGAAATGGCAACCCACTCCAGTGTTCTTGCCTGGAGAATCCCACGACTGAAGCGACTTGGCAGCAGCAGCAGCAGAGTTAAGCAAATTTGTTATACATGTGTGTAATGTATATGTGTGTATACACATACACAAGTACACATAGAAGTTAACCATTCAAAATATTCTGGCATTTTTAAATAGAGAAAACATTTTTGAAGCTCAAAGAATTTTGTTATATAGTTTTATAAGAAAAAAGTATCCAATATTCTAAGTTAAGTTGGCCCTAATCAAGTATTTGGTATAAAGCAGGGGTCCCCATCCTGCATGCTGCAGATCAATAGTCCTGAGGATGAAAGAACAGCATATAGAAGTCAGCTAACAAGACTAAAACCTTGGAAGTGTTCAAGTATCAGGTATTGTTCTAAATGCTTCACATACATTATTTTATTAAAATCCCCCAACAACTCCGTGTGAGGTAAGCAACAATTATTCTCATTTTACAATTAAGGGAATGAGGCTTAGAGAGGTCAAGTAACTTGCTCAAGGACACACAAGTGCCAAGTGCTGGAACTGAGGATGTGTATACAGTCCAGAAAGCGTGGATCTGAGCATAGCATGCTCAGCTTATCATTTGACCTTCAGTAAATCACTTATTTCTTTCCTGAAGCTCTGGTTTTTTCCCCCAGAAAGTGAAGATATCATGAAAATTGAGTAAGACGACATAGGAAGGCATTGAAAAACCTTTTAGCCACACTGTTAGGGACTAATATATCTGGAATGTGTCTATTTCCACACTACAATATGATTTTTCCCCCAGAATTCTTTCCTTTTTGAGTTCCTCAGGGATGCTTCTTCCAGGAATTTCAAATGCAGTATAAGCCTGTGAAACTTACTGAGTGCCTTTGAATCTCAGCACATAGGCACATTGCATGGAGTATATAAGAGGTTTATAGGTTTTTGATTGGTGTTCTAGGCTAGGCTGTTTGTCTTTCATTCGCAAATAAGAAGGAAAGTACAAGCAAAGAGGGCAAAAGGTAAAAATACATCTCTTCTATAGACAGATAGTGAATTAATAATCTCACACCATGTTTCAATATCTTTTTTCTTCCACTTTCCACTCTGAATTTGAGACTGCTCTGAGATTCTGGACAATAGGGAGATTCACCTTTTCTGGACTACAACTTTGTCATTTAATCTGGTAACTGGCTCAATATTTTCTTTCTATTTTCCAAAGACACATTAAAATCCATTTTCCTTTCATAGATACCTCCTTGTTACATCTATTGTCATGTTTATTTATATTATCTCACTTTCTTGGAGTCTATGAGGGAGGAGAGGTAACACTTGAACTCCAATTACAAACTCGAAATAGAAGCTCCTTAATCTTTTTTTTTTTTTTAATTTTTAAAACAGGTGATAATCTATTGATTTTAAGAGACAAATTTATAGAATTGAAATAGCATTGAAATATGCTGCTTTGGCATCAGGATTATTTTGAGTTAAAGGCACTTAGGAAACCATTATGTATGAGAAGAGCTTGCTGACCCTCTCCTTTTTCTTCCTAAAAGCAAGAAATAAAACCCTCATACAGATGTCCTTCCTATTATAGGAGGAAAATAACATTTTTATAACCAAAGACAGGAAACTGAAGCTCAGAGAATTCTGTACAAATAGACTTTGTTAAAAATTGCTTGTCTTAAAAAAAAAAAAAAATTGCTTGTCTTCATTTAGATTTTCCTTTATTTAGGATACTTCATAATTATCTCTCTGTTCAACAAAAAGCATTCAGATTTTGGCATTCCTTTGGGTTTTCATTTCCTCGTAAGTGCCCCCATGCCATGTAAAAAAGCTTATCAAATTTTTATGTGTTTCTCCTGTTAATTTGCCTTACATCAATTTAATTCTCAGCACCAGCCACAGTCTTTAAGAAGGCAGAGGCAAGATTTTGCTTCCCCTACAGCATCTATAGATTGTATGACATACCTGTGTTCTGTTCTACGTGGTTTGGGAAACACTGCATGGCTGCCTAGAGCTCTGGTTCCTTGCACACATGTCATTTTGTCAACATCTGAGCCCCTTGACAGCAGGTAGGATGTCTCGCTTTACTCTATCATTTGGTTCTCAAAAAAGTGCACATTGAAAGGTTTAGTGCTTTCTGGTTAAATGGATGAAACTAAAAGGTAGAATAACAAGTAACACCAGGTTTTGTAAATCGTAGAGAAACTTCACATTTTCCCATTATAGTTCTGCAAGTGCCCATCATTTATTTCCTCAGCTGTAGTTATGTGCTTATTCAGTACTTCTGGCAATGACCATTTCTGTGATGCAAAATAGGAAGATTAACAACTTTAAAGTATTAGGTATGGATCTTGTTACTTTTAAGATATCTGAGTGTGTTTCTGTAATAATTAACACCTTGATTATGTCTTTTAACATTTATAAATGCTCAAATGTACAAATTTTTGAATCTACCCTCAAAATAATCCCAGAAAGTAGAACAACTATTTTTAACTCCAACTCATAAATGAAAAGGTTGGTGACTCTGCTAAGATTTTCAGTTAGTGGTAAATGTGACATTGAGATAAAATCATTTAACTCCTGGGACATAGTTTTTTGCACTAATCTATCCTTTTGTTCAACAATTAAACTTTATATCCTGTGGACAATTATTCTAGTCTTCAGCTTGAAGACTAGAAGAGGGGTGTGTGGGTGTGTGTGTGTGTGTGTGTGTGTGTGTGTAGAAGTGGAAAAACCTTCAAACTGGAAAGAGATTCAAATTATAAATCATAGAAAAGGCTAGAGGAGAAACAATTCTGTCTTATAACTGCAGGGGAATTTCAAGCTCAGATGCTCCCCTCATGACCATGGAAAGGTAGTCACAAGAACTATAAGAAGTACCACTGCCCAGCTTCAGAGTAGCCCACAAAAAGAAAGATCTCTCAACCTCAGCTCAGCACTAGTGTTAGGCCAGCTTCTCTGTGCAACCTGACCATCACCCTCCTTTGTTTTCTTATGATGGGAATTTCAGGGGAAGCTATCCGATTAAACATGTGGTTGGGCTTCCCTGGTGGCTCAGACGTTAAAGCATCTGCCTGAAATGCAGGAGACTCAAGTTTGATCCCTGGGTCAGGAAGATCCCCTGGAGAAGGAAATGGCAATCCACTCCAGTACCCTTGCCTGGAAAATCCCATGGATGGAGGAGGCTGGTAGGCTACAGTCCATGGGGTCGCAAAGAGTCGGTCACGATTGAATGACTGCACTTTCTTTTCTTTCTTCAAATGCATGCTTCTTTTTATGCCTGCCCCAGGTGTTGCGTGATAATAAAATGAGAACAAGACACAGAAGTCTTTGTCTCTGGATGGGGGAGTCAAATAGGGAAAATATTTGAGCACTGATCAACAGGGGAAACCAATTATGTAACTGTCCCAGACTTTGGTCTAATTATCATCAAATAATGAGACTCTGGATCTACCTTAAAGAATAAAGACGTCAGTTTAGTTCATTTCAGTCTCTCAGTTGTGTCCAACTCTTTGCGACTCCATGGACTGCAGCACACCAGGCTTCCTTTCCATCACCAACTCCTGGGGCTTACTCAAACTCATGTCCATCGAGCTGATGATGTATAGAAGGTAGTAGTATGTTAATAGTTGAGGTAACTTAAAAAGTGATGCATTTAAAGGAAAATTATCTCGCCCTCACCCTTTACTGATAAGAGAGAGAGATGAAAAGGGATAAAAATGAATCAAATTTAGTTCACAAAAAATAACTACTGTGCCTTTAAGAAGTTTTCCATACTTTAGGAGACAAGAAACTGCAAATGATAGAAAAAGAGACTTCAAAGTTTCTAAATTATATCATTTCAAGACCCAAAGTAAAGATACTTAGATTTGTGTTATTTCAAGAACTGTGACATGAAAGTGAGAAGATGATAAGAAACAACATATATTTCAACTTTCGTACAAATATGATGCCTTATTTGATACACATGTAGCTCTTATTTTCAGTAAAGATTAAAAAAAACACTTCTGGTATATAACAAAAATGCTATTTAGAGGACAAGTTTTTTTTGTGGATGGTTATGTTCTAGTCAGTAAATTCATGTATATCACATTGTAATAAAAATTTTCAACAATTTTTAAAAGTTTAACAGAAAAAAGAACTTACTAATTCAACGACAGTTCATATAATCCTTGCTGGTGTAATAACTTTTCCATTGGAAACTATGTGCCTAGCAAGTTGCCAGATGTGAAATAGGATTGGAAGAGAGGAAAAGGATATTCAGTTACCAATGACTTGTATTTCCAAAGTTGAACACTATGTTTTCTGCCTTTAGAAGAGAATTCAAGCACCCTGTAATCTTGGTGAAGATTGTACAGATGTGGCCAAATGAAGCTTGAACACATGGAATGAACACTCCCTAATTATATAGTCTCCCCACTTTTAAAATTCTGTATTTTACCAGCTTTTCAAGATCAAACTCAAATTCCATCTCCTTTGTAAAAATAGTCCTTTTTATTTGGCTCTCTGTCTTATATCACCCAAACTTGTCTGGATGATATTTGTTTCAACCATTCATTTGGCAGTTAACATTCCTACACTGTGATATCACTTCCCTTTCTTGAAAATTTTTTAAATCTTTAAATTTCGGAGGTGGTCCTAAGAATGGTGGAGGAATAGGACTGGGAGACCACTTTCTCCCCCATAAATTCATCAAAAGAACATTTAAACGCTGAGTAAATTCCACAAAACAACTTCTGAATGCCAGCAGAGGACATCAGGCACCAAGAAAAGCAGCCCATTGTCTTCTAAAGGAGGTAGGAAAAAATATAAAAGACAAAGAGAGAGACAAAAGAGGTAGGGACGGAGCTCCGTCCCGGCAAGGAGTCTTAAAAAGAGAGAAGTTTCCAAACACCAGGAAACACTCACTGCCAAGTCTGTGGCAAGGCTTGGAACCACAGAGGGCAACATAACTGAGAGGAAAAATAAATAAATAATTAAAACCCAAAGATTATGTGCCCAATGGTAACTCCCCCAGTAGAGAAGCAGTGCAGACACCTGCACCCACCACTTGCAAGACGGGGCTGGGCAGGGAGACACGGGTTGCATTGCTTAGAGTAAGGACAGGGCCTGAATGCCCCGAGGGCAATCTGAGGGAACTAACTTGGGCTAGCAAACCAGACTGTGGGATAGTTACCACGCGAAAAGCCCTAACCTAAGACACCGCCAGGCCCACTCACAGAACAAAGGACTGAACAGAGCTAGCCGGCGGCAGACCATCCCCCTCCGGTGACAGGCAGCCAGAGCTGAAAGGGGGCAATCGCAGCCCCAAAGAAACATTATCTACCAAACAGCAAGCAGGCTTCTTTGCTAACCAAGACTTCCTGGAGTTCTGGATGGTCAACATCTGCCTGAGAAGGTGCGCCAGTTGTACACCCAGAAAACTGAGCGGCAGGGATGGGGAAGGCGATAAGTCACAGCAACTGCGCTCACCAAACACCTCATCACCTGAGCTGCTCGGACCAGGGAAGGGCACAAAACGCAGGCCCAACTGAGTCTGCACCTCTGAGGACTACCCGAGTGCCTGAACTTGAGTGGCTTAGACCTTGGAGGTGCATGCAGCCCAGGGCCAGCCTCGGATGGTTCCCAGTGGAGCAACCTAGAGCCTGAGCTGTGTGGGCAGGGAGGGTGCACGCACGGTGAGCGGGGTCAGGCCCAGTGTGGCTGAGACACTACGAACACACACCAGTGTTGTTTGTTTGCAGCGTCCCTCCCTCCCCACAGCGCAACTGAACAAGTGAGCCTAAAAGAGTGTCCACCACCACCCCCTTGTGTCAGGGCGGAAATCAGACACTGAAGAGACCAGCAAACAGAAGAAGCTAAAACAGAGGGAACCATCTTGGAAGTGACAGGTGCAATAGATTAAAATCCTGTAGTTAGCACTGACTACATAGGAAGGGGCCTATAGATCTTGAGAAATATAAGCTGGACCAAGGAACTATCCAAAAATGAACTGACCCCACAGTGCCCACAACACCACCAGAGAAAGTCCTAGATATATTTTTACTATTTTTATGATCATTCTTTTTTTTTTAATTTTTAAAAATTATAAGTCCTCTATTACTCCTTTAATTTTCATTTTTATAACCTACTATTACTTTGCAAAAATAAAATATCCTATTTTTTAAAGCAAATTTCGTATATATATATTTTTTTTTTATAATTTTTGTGACTTTTTTCCTTTCTTTTCTTTAATATTGTATTTTTGAAAATCCAACCTCTAAACTAAATTTTTAATCTTTGCTTTTTGGTATTTGTTGTCAATTTTGTACCTTTAAGAACCCAATCTTCAGTACCCATTTTTACTTGGGAGCGAGATTACTGGCTTGACTGCTCTCTCCCCCTTTGGACTCTCCTTTTTCTCCACCAGGTTGCCTCTATCTCCTCCCTCCCTTTTCTCTTCTCTACCCAACTCTGTGAATCTCTTTGTGTGTTCCAGATGGTGGAAAACACTTAGGGAACTGATTACTGGCTCGATCTGACTCTCTCCTCTCGATTCTCCCCTTTATCCTCCTGACCACCTCTGTCTCCTTCCTCCCTCTTCTCTTCTCTGTATAACTCCATGAACATCTCTGAGCGGTCCAGACTGTGGAGCGCACATAAGGAAGTGATTACTGGTTAGCTCACTCTCTCCTCTATTGATTCCACCTCATCTCATTTGGGTCACCTCTATCTCCCTCCTCCCTCTTCTCTTCTCCATGTAACTCTGTGAACCTCTCTGGGTGTCCCTCACTGTGGAGAAACTTTTTATCTTTAACCTAGATGTTTTATCAACATTGCTGTATAGATGGAGAAGTCTTGAGACTACTGCAAAAATAAGACTGAAAACCAGAAACAGGAGGCTTAAGCCCAAATCCTGAGAACACCAGAGAACTCCTGACTCCAGGGAACATTAAACGACAGGAGCTCATCAAATGCCTCCATACCTACACTGAAGCCAAGCACCACCCAAGGGCCAACAAGTTCCAGAGCAAGACATACCATGCAAATTCTCCAGAAACACAGGAACACATCCCTGAGCTTCAATATACAGACTGCCCAAAGTCAATCCAAACCCACTGACATCTCATAACTTGTTACTGGACACTTCATTGCACTCCAGAGAGAAGAAATCCAGCTCCACCCACCAGAACACTGACACAAGCTTCCCTAACCAGGAAACCTTAACAAGCCACCCATACAACCCCACACACAGTGAGGAAACTCCACAATAAACAACTCCACAAACTGCCAGAATACAGAAAGGCCACTCCAAACTCAGCAATATAAACAAGATGAAGACACAGAGGAATACCCAATAGATAAAGGAACAGGATAAATGTCCACCAAACCAAACAAAAGAGGAAGAAATAGGGAACCTACATGATAAAGAATTCCGAATCATGATAGTGAAAATGATCCAAAATCTTGAAATCAAAATGGAATCACAGATAAATAGCCTGGAGACCAGGAGAAGATGCAAGAAAGGTTTAACAAGGACCTAGAAGAGTTCCTGCCTGGAGAATGCCAGGGATGGGGGAGCCTGGTGGGCTGCTGTCTATGGGGTCGCACAGAGTCAGACACGACTGAAACGACTTAGCAGCAGCAGAAATAAAAAAGAGTCAATATATAATGAATAATGCAATAAATGAGATAAAAAACACTCTGGAGGGAACAAATAGTAGAATAATGGAGGCAGAAGATAGGATTAGTGAAGTAGAATGTAGAATAGTAGAAATAAATCAATCAGAGAGGAAAAAAGAAAAATGAATTAAAAGAAATGAGGACAATCTCATAGACCTCCAGGACAATGTTAAACACCCCAACATTCGAATCATAGGAGTCCCAGAAGAAGAAGACAAAAAGAAAGACCATGAGAAAATACTTGAGGAGATAATAGTTGCAAACTTCCCTAAAATGGGGAAGGAAATAATCACCCAAGTCCAAGAAACCCAGAGAGTCCCAAACAGGATAAACCCAAGGCGAAACACCCCAAGACACATAATAATCAAATTAACAAAGGTCAAACACAAAGAACAAATATTAAAAGCAGCAAGGGAAAAACAACAAATAACACACAAGGGGATTCCCATAAGGATAACAGCTGATCTTTCAATAGAAACTCTTCAGGCCATGAGGGAATGGCAGGACATACTTGAAGTGATGAAAGAAAAAATCATACAGCCCAGATTACTGTACCCACCAAGGATCTCATTCAAATATGAAGGAGAAATCAAAAGCTTTACAGACAAGCAAAAGCTGAGAGAATTCAGCACCACCAAACCAGCTCTCCAACAAATGCAAAAGGATCTTCTCTAGACAGGAAACACAAAAAGCATGTATAAATTCGAACCCAAAACAATAAAGTAAATGGCAACAGGATCATACTTATCAATAATTACCTTAAACGTAAATGGGTTGAATGCCCCAACCAAAAGACAAAGACTGGCTGAATGAGTACAAAAACAAGACCCCTATATATGTTGTCTACAAGAGACCCACCTCAAAACAGGGGACACACACACACTGAAAGTGAAGGGCTGGGAAAAGGTATTCCACACAAGTAGAGACCAAAAGAAAGCAGGAGTAGCAATACTCATATCAGATAAAATAGACTTTAAAACAAAGGCTGTGAAAAGAGAAAAAAAAAAGGACCCTACATAATGATCAAAGGATCAATCCAAGAATAAATAACAATTATAAATATATATGCACCCAACATGTAAGACAAATGCTAACAAGTATGGAAGGGGAAATTAATGATAACACAATAATAGTGGGAGACTTTAATACCCCACTCACAACTATGGATAGATCAACTAAACAGAAAATTAACAAGGAAACACAAACTTTAAATGATACAATAGACCAATTAGACCTAATTGATATCTATAGGACATTTCATCCCAAAACAATGAATTTCACCTTTTTCTCTAGCACACACGGAACCTTCTCCAGAATAGACCACATCCTGGGCCATAAATCTAGCCTTGGTAAATTCAAAAAAAATTGAAATCATTCCAAGCATCTTTTCTGACCACAATGCAGTAAGATTAGATGTCAATTACAGGAGAAAAACTATTAAAAATTCCAACATATGGAGGCTGAACAACACGCTGCTGAATAACCAACAAATCACAGAAGAAAAAAAAAAAAAAAAAGAAATCAAAATATGCATAGAAATGAATGAAAATGAAAACACAACAACCCCAAACCTGTGGGACACTGTAAAAACATTGTTAAGGGCAAAGTTCATAGTAATACAGGCATACCTCAAGAAACAAGAAAAAAGTCAAATAAATAACCTAACTCTACACCTAAAGCAACTAGAAAAGGAAGAAATGAAGAACCCCAGGGTTAGCAGAAGGAAAGAAATCTTAAAAATTAGGGCAGAAATAAATGCAAAAGAAACAAAGGAGACCATAGCAAAAATCAACAAAGCCAAAAGCTGGTTCCTTGAGATGATAAATAAAATTGACAAACCATTAGCCAGACTCATCAAGAAACAAAAGGAGAAAAATCAAATCAATAAAATTAGAAATGAAAATGGAGAGATCACAACAGACAACACAGAAATACAAAGGATCATAAGAGACTACTATCAGCAATTATATGCCAATAAAATGGACAACGTGGAAGAAATGGACAAATTCTTAGAAAAGTACAACTTTCAAAAACTGAACCAGGAAGAAATAGGAAATCTTAACAGACCCATCACAAGCACAGAAATTGAAACTGTAATCAGGATATCTTCCAGCAAACAAAAGCCCAGGTCCAGACAGCTTCACAGCTGAATTCTACCAAAAATTTAGAGAAGAGCTAACATCTATCCTACTCAAACTCTTCCAGAAAATTGCAGAGGAAGGTAAACTTCCAAACTCATTCTATGAGGCCACCACCACCCTAATACCAAAACCTGACAAAGATGCCACAAAAAAAGAAAACTACAGGCCAATATCACTGATGAACAAAGATGCAAAAATCCTTAACAAAATTCTAGCAATCAGAATCCAACAACACATTAAAAAGATCATACACCATGACCAAGTGGGCTTTATCCCAGGGATGCAAGGATTCTTCAATATCTGCAAATCAATCAACGTAATACTCTACATTAACAAATTGAAAAATAAAAGCCATATAATTATCTCAATAGAGGCAGAGAAAGCCTGTGACAATATTCAACATCCATTTATGATAAAAAAAAACTCTGCAGAAAGCAGGATTAGAAGGAACATACCTCAACATAATAAAAGCTATATATGACAAACCCACAGCAAACATTATCCTCAATGGTGAAAAACTGAAAGCATTTCCCCTAAAGTCAGGAACAAGTCAAGGGTGCCCACTTTCACCACTACTATTCAACACAGTTTTGGAAGTTTGGGCCACAACAATCAGAGCAGAAAAAGAAATACAAAGAATCCAGATTGGAAAAGAAGAAGTAAAACTCTCACTGTTTGCAGATGACACGATCCTCTACATAGAAAACCCTAAAGACTCCACCAGAAAATTACTAGAGCTAATCAATGAATAAAGTAAAGTTGCAGGATATAAAATCAACACACAGAAATCCCTTGCATTCCTATAGACTAATAATGAGAAAATAGAAAGAGAAATTAAGGAAACAATTCCATTCACCATTGCAATGAAAAGAATAAAATACTTAAAGAAACTAAAGACCTATATATAGAAAACTATAAAACACTGGTGAAATAAATCAAAGAGGACACTAATAGATGGAGAAATATACCATGTTCATGGATCAGAAGAATCAATATAGTGAAAATGAGTATAGTACCCAAAGCAATCTATAGATTCAATGCAATCCCTATCAAGCTACCAACGGTATTCTTCACAGAGCTAGAACAAATAATTTCACAATTTGTACAGAAATACAAAAAACCTCGAATAGCCAAAGCAATCTTGAGAAAGAAGAATAGAACTGGAGGAATCAACCTGCCTGACTTCAGGCTCTACTACAAAGCCACAGTCATCAAGACAGTATGGTACTGGCACAAAGACAAAAATATAGATCAATGGAACGAAATAGAAAGCCCAGAGATAAATCCATGCATCTATAGACACCTTATCTTTGAGAAAGGAAGCAAGAATATACAATGGAGAAAAGACAATCTCTTTAACAAGTGGTGCTGGGAAAACTGGTCAACCACTTGTAAAAGAATGAAACTAGAACACTTTCTAATACCATACACAAAAATAAACTCAAAATGGATTAAAGAACTAAACATAAGACCAGAAACTATAAAACTCCTAGAGGAGAAGATAGGCAAAACACTCTCCAACATACATCACAGCAGGATCCTCTATGACCCACCTCCCAGAATATTGGAAATATAAGCAAAAATAAACAAATGGGACCTAATTAAAGTTAAAAGCTTCTGCACAACAAAGGAAACTATAAGCAAGGTGAAAAGACAGCCTTCAGAATGGGAGAAAATAATAGCAAATGAAGCAACTGACAAACAACTAATCTCAAAACTATATAAGCAATTCCTGCAGCTCAATTCCAGAAAAATAAATGACCCAATCAAAAAATGGGCCAAAGAACTAAACAGACATTTCTCCAAAGAAGACATACAGATGGCTAACACACACATGAAAAGATGCTCAACATCACTCATTATCAGAGAAATGCAAATCAAAACCACAATGAGGTACCATTTCACACCAGTCAGAATGGCCGTGATCCAAAAGTCTACAAACAATAAATGCTGGAGAGGGTGTGGAGAAAAGGGAACCCTCTTACACTGTTGGTGGGAATGCAAACTAGTACAGCCACTATGGAGAACAGTGTGGAGATTCCTTAAAAAACTGGAAATAGAACTGCCTTATGATCCAGCAATCCCACTGCTGGGCATACACACCGAGGAAACCAGAATTGAAAGAGACACGTGTACCCCAATGTTAATTGCAGCACTGTTTATAATAGCCAGGACATAGAAGCAACCTAGATGTCCATCAGCAGACGAGTGGATAAGAAAGCTGTGGTACATATACACAATGGAGTATTACTCAGCCATTAAAAAGAATACATTTGAATCAGTTCTAATGAGGTGGATGAAACTGGAGCCTATTATACAGAGTGAAGTAAGCCAGAAAGAAAAACACCAATAGAGTCTACTAACGCATATATATGGAATTTAGAGAGATGGTAATGATAAGCCTATATGCAGACAGCAAAAGAGATACAGAAATAAAGAACAGACTTTTGGACTCTGTGGGAGAAGGCGAGGGTGGGATGATTTGAGAGAATAGCATCGAAACATGTATATTATTATATGTGAATTAGATCAACAGTCCAGGTTTGATGAATGAGAGAGGGTGCTCAGGGCCGGTGCACTGGGATGACCCTGAGGGATGCAATGGGGAGGGAGGTGAGAAGGGGTGTTCAGGATGGGGGACACATATACACCCATGGCTGATTCGTGTCAATGTATGGCAAAAACCACTACAATATTGTAAAGTAATAGCCTCCAATTAAAATAAATAAATAAATTTAAAATAAAATCTAATGTTATCCTCCAAAAAAATAAACAATGCATAGAAAAGAGAAAAAAAAAGATCATAAACCATGATCAAGTGGGGTTTTTTCCAGAGATGCAAAGATTTTTCATGATGCAAAGATTTTTCAGTATCTGCAAATCAATGTGATATACTACATTAACAAATTCAAGAATAAAAAACATACGATCACTCTCAGAGGCAAAAACTTTTTTTTTTTTTATAAAATCCAACATTCATTTATGATAAAAACTCCCAAATGGGCCTAGAGGAAACATACCTCAACATAATCAAGGATATAATATGACAAAATCATAGCTAACATCATATTCCATGGTGAAAAGCTGAAATAATTTCAAGATCAGGAACAAGACAAGGGCACTCACTCTCACCACTTTTATTCAACATAGCTTTGGAAGTCCTAGCCATAGTGATCAGAGAAGAAAAAAATAAAAGGAATCTAAATTGGAAAGGAAGAATTAAAACTGTCACTGTTTGCAGATGGCATGATGCTTCAGATAGAAAATTATAAAGAAGCTATCAGAAAACTACTAGAGTTCAATGAATGTGATAATGCTTCTGGATACAAAATTAACATACAGAAATCTGTTGCATTTCTACTCACTAGCAAATAGCAGAAAGAGAATTTAAAGAAACAACTTCATTTACCTCCACATTGGGTTTTTACATTTTGGTGTATGATTCATTTTGATTTGATTTTTCATCAAGTATGTAAGGTGTGTGTCTAGGTTCTTTTTTTTTTTTTTTTTTTTGCATGCAGGTGCCCTGTTGTTTCGACATCATTTGTTCAAAAGACTATCTTTGTTCAATCATAATTCTTTTGTTTCTTTGCTGAAGATTAGTTGCGTGTATTTACATAGGTTTGTTTATGGGTTCTATTTTGTTTTATTGATTTATTAGTCTATTTTTTTTCTACAATACCATACTCTTTTGGTTATTGTAGCTATAGAGTAACTCCAAGTTTAAGTCAAGCAACATCAATCTTTCAACTTTATTCTTCTCATTCAACATTGAGTTGGCTATTCTACCTCTCCATATAAGCTATAGAATCAATTTGTCAATACCCATAGAATAATTTTCTGGGATTTTGATTGAAATCTCATGGAGTCTACAATCAATTGGGAACAAACTAACATCTTGACAATGTTGATCTTCCTATGTATGAACATAAGATACCTCTTCACTTAGCTTTCCTTTGATATATTTCATATAGATTGTATGTATTTCACTAGTTTTATACCTAAATGTTTCATTTTCAGTTAATAATGTACATGATAATGTGTTTTTAACTTTAAATTTCATTTTTTCATTGCTATATATGAAAATAGCTGACTTTTTAATATTAACCATCTATAATGAAGTTCCCTAATGGTTGTTGCTGAGGTGATTTCCTGAAATCAAAATAACTGCAACAGGTGATAAAATATCGACTCTGGTTGGGGAAAGTCTGTGGGACTCTCCACAAGTAGCTTGGGCCTAGGTGAGTGCCTCAGGCATTCCTAGCCAGTAGCATCACAATCGGTTTTCTGAGACTAGAACAACAGTGATTTAACCAGTAGGTGGGGGAAACGTGGAGATGTTGGTTAAAGGGTACAAACTTTCAGTTATAAGATAAATAAGTTCTAGGGATTTAAGATTCAGCATGGTGGCTATAGTTACCAATACTGTACTGTATACCTGAAGTTTGCTAAGAAAGTAAATCTTAAATATTTGTACCACACACACACACAAAATTATAATTATCAGGGGTGATACGTGGGCTTCCCTGATAGCATAGCTGGTGAAGAATCCACCTGCAATGCAGGAGATCCTATTTCAATTCCTGGGTCAGGAAGATCCCCTGAAGAAGGGATATGCTACCCACTCCAGTATTCTTGGGCTTCCCAGGTAACTCAGACAGTAAAGAATCCACCTGCAATGTAGGAGACCTGGATTCAATCCCTGGGTCAGGAAGATCCCCTGGATAAGGGCATGACAACCCACTCCAGTCTTCTTGCCTGGAGAATCCCATGGACAGAGGAGCCTGGCAGGCTACAGTCCATGGGGTCGCAGAGAGTCAGACACAACTGAGTGATTAAGCATGCATGGGGTGATACATGTGTTACCTAACCTTATTGTGATAATTATTTTGTAATACATATGTGTATCAAATCATCACACTGTACACCTTAAACTCACACAATTTCATATAGCAATTATATCTCAATGAATCTAGAAAAATGATACAAAAAATAAATTTGTCCAAACCCAACATAGAGTGAATTGTAAAGTATGGACTCTGGGTGATAATGTGTCAACATAGGTTCATCATTTGTAACTAATGTACCACTTGGTGTGGGAAGTTGCTAGTGAGGGAAGCTGTACATGTGTAGAGGCAGGCGGCATATGGGAAATGGCTGTACCTGCCTCTTAATTTTGTTGCATGAGAACATTTTGCACTGGAATCTCTTGGGACACTTAATAGAATTGAGATAACTGGAGTCCACTTGAAACCTCCTAGATCAAATCTTTGCAGTATAAGCCCAGGAATTTGCATTTTAGTAAGGTTTTCAGGTAATTCCTAAAGGCATCAGGAATGCCAGCATGGCTTTCTGTCTTAGCTCCTTTAGGTTTTTATTGAAATAAAAACTTCTCTAAACTGTCTTCTCTCACCACCCTATTTGAAATTGTAGGCTCATTATTTGGAAATCATGCATTCCTTATACCCCCTTGTACCCCCTTTTCTACCTGATATTTATCTCTAGAATTAATGACTGGTGTAAACATATTTTATTACTCATTTATTGATTTATCTACCCACTCTCAACTCAATTCTTAACAACTAGAATGTAAACTCTATGAGAACAGTTTCTTTTGTATTATGTTTTATTCACTGCTGAATGCTCAATACCTTGTAAAGCCCGTTAACATTAGTACTCAGTAAATATTTGTTAAATAAATGAATCACTCCACCAAGTGCTTTAAATTTATATACTTAAAATACTAACATTCTTGCACCTTTTTCTCTCCATCAAAAATAAATCTCAATTCTAACTCTTGCTCTCAAAAGAGAAAAAGTAATGTATAATTTGATTTAAAGATGAAAGATTCCTTGAAATATGTCTTGTGTTCTTCACATCATAACCCAGCAGTAAGCTTTTGTGTTCTCTTAATCATCACCAACTTTGTGTATTCCTTTGATGTCAAGATCTGGGGTCAAAGACTGGGTAAGGTTGAAAGTAAAGAAGAAAATTCAAGGAGTGTCAACCTTAATGGTAGCAATAAATAATGCTTTGCTAAAAGCTGCCTAAGAATAGATAGCACAGTCTGTGTAGGTGTATGTAAATGATATGCAAATCAGAATCAAATTTTAATGCAAATGTATGTGTGGTCCTCCTAACTATTTCATGCACCTGGATAGAGCCCCTAGGAAAATTCCAGTGGAGAGAGATGAGCTCTCAGCAACATTTTAATGACTGGGTGGACTGGAGACCAGAGGGTACCACACCTGGCATGCATCATGATGTCTGCTAGTGAGCTGCTAAAAACAAGCTCTTATATATGGAATATTACTTTGCAGCTTTGGTGAACTACCAATTTGAATTTTGAACACCTTAACTTACCTTGTCTATAAGTGAGTATGACCTTGCTTTGCCCAAGGCTAGTGGGAAATAGTATCAGTTAACAAATTGTTTAAAGCAGGTACATGTAGGAATTTTTGAACTGGAGGTACTGCCAAATATAAATTATCCCAACTCAGTGCTATAATCATATTTCATTAAAAAGCACAATCCAACCTGTTTGGCTTTGCATCCTACTAGTATGAATTCTATTTCTATGAAATGGAGAAAAACTGTTGGACAAAAAAAAATTGGTAATAAGTTGAGATTGACTGAAAAGTGAAAGTCACTCAGTCGTGTCTGACTCTTTGCTACCCCATGGACTGTAGTCTGCCAGACTCTTCTTTCCATGGAATTCTCCAGGCCAGAATACTGGAGTGGGTAGCTGTTGCCTGCTCCAGGGGATCTTCTCAACCCAGGGATTGAACCCAGGTCTCTCTCATTGCAGGTGAATTCTTTACCATCTGAGCCACCAGGAATAATAGCTTAAATATAAGCAAAGTTGATAGGTGAAACAAACACACAAAGATAATGTCTCAGTTCAAAGACCATGAATGAGATAATAAGATCAAGCACGATGATGCTTTATGACAGCTTTGCATACCTTGTCCATTTAAGAAAATCACAGGTAATCATGAAACATATCAACTTTTATTTTCATATTTCTATGACCCTTTATTATTATCAATGCTTTTCCAACTCTATTATATTATCTCCACTGATTTTCATGTCAATAAGTCACTAGGTTTCCATTGCAAACCTTTTTTTTTTTTTTTAAGTTTTTAAAAAGTGAAACTTTTGTTTCTGACATTATGACTGACTGAGTACTCTAGGAACCTCCCTGCAGCCAGACATCATGTATTGAATAGGAGACATTTTGTGGTATCACCGGTCTAACAAGAGAAACTCTTAATATCCCCTTTTAGAAAATATTCAGTGGTGTGAGAGGGGCAGATTTGCAAGGGAGAGGCAGAATTTCCCAGACAGTAAATACCAGTAACTTTAATGCCATCAGGATATTGAGCTTTGAGCTAATCGTTCTGTAGGGCAACTTCCAGTACTCTTTCAAGTCAAAGGAGATGGAGGTTGATGTCACCTCAGTTTCTGGGTAAAAGTTTCCAACCACCAGCAAAAATTGGGGTAATTTGTCTAAGACCATGCTACTCAAAATGTGTTCTATGAACAAATAGTAACGTTATCATCTGGGAGTAAAGTAGAAACCCTAACTCTCAGACCACAATCCAAATCTATTGAATTATAATCTGTATTTTAATAAATTCCTTAGGTGATTCTTATGCACATTATAGTTTGAGAAGAACTGCTGTAGAGAGAAATATTTTCCTAATATGGGCCCATCAGACTGCAATTATAATAAGACAATGAGCTCATAGTTATGAACAAGTACACAAGAAAAAAGCCAAATAACCTAGACCAGATATGCATGAATCCTTTAAGATGCAAGCAAACAAATCAGTGAGCATGCAGTGGAACATGTCAGGTAATTAACAAGTACATTAGAACCCTAAAAATAAAGCTTCTAAAAATAAAAATAAATACCACGGTTGAAATAAAAATGAGAAAAAAGTCTCCTTCTGGGAACCCTATGATGCAAGTGTTAGGCCATTTGATATCACCCCATAAGTCCCTTAAACTATCTTCACTTTTTAAAATTTCTTTTTCATTACTGGTTGATTGGTTGAGTTCCACTGCCTTGTCTTTAAGTTGATTGGTTATTCTTCATCTAGTCTGTTGTTAGTTCCTTTAGTATTTTTCTCAGTTCAGCTATTGTATTTTTTTTTTTACTCTTATTTGGGTACTTTCTTATATTTCCCATCTCTTTGTTGAAGTTCTCACCGTGTTTATCTACCCCTGTTTCCAGCTCATTTAGCATCTTTATGATTATTACTTTGAATCCTTTTTCAAGTAAATTACATTTACCTGACACCTGATAGCTCCTCTTAATCTTTTTTTTTCTGAAAACTAGATTCCATACAAATGGAAACCAAAAGATAAATAGCTGGAGTAGGTATATACTTACGTCAGATAAAACGGACTTTAAAACAAAGACTGCAACAAGAGACAAAGCAAGGCATTACATAATAAAGGGATCAATCCAACAAGAAGGTATAACTTTTGTAAATATGTATGCACCCAACATAGAAGCATCCAAATGTTTAAAACAAACCTAACAGAGCTGAAGGAAGAAACAAACAGCAGTACAATAATAGTAGAGGACTTTAATACCCCACTAACACCAATGAACAGATTATTGAGAGAAAAAGAAAACACTGGTCTTTAACAACACATTAGATCAGATGAACTTAATATTTACAGAAAATTCCATTCAAATGCAATAAAATACACATTATTCTCAAGTACACATGGAACACTTTCCAAGATATATGATATATTATGGTACAAAATGTCTTAATAAATTTTGGATGAGTGAAATCATATCATGTATCTTTTCAGACTGCAAGGGCATGAAGCTAGAAATAACACAAAGAAAACTGGAAAATTCACCAATATGTGGATATTAAGCAAAACGCCACTGAAAAAATCAATGGGTCAGAAATAACAAAAGGGAAATAAAAAAGACCTTGACAAAAACAAAAAAAGGAAATGTAACATACCAAAATTTATGGGATACAACAAAGCAGCTCTCAGAGGGAAGCTCATGGCAATAAAAGCCTACCTCAAGAAACAAGAAAAGTCTCAAATAAACAACCAAACTTCACATCACAAGGAACTGGAAAAAAATAAATAAATAAAGGTCAAAGTTAGTAGGTTAGTAGAGAAAGGGATATAACAAAGATTAGAGCAGAGGTGTATGAAATTAGAGACTACTATCGGAGAAGGTGATGGCACCCCACTCCAGTACTCTTGCCTGGAAAATCCCATGGATGGAGGAGCCTGCTAGACTGCATTCCATGGGGTCGCAAAGAGTCGGATATGACTGAGAAACTTCACTTTCACTTTCATGCATTGGAGAAGGAAATGGCAACCCACTCCAGGGTTCTTGCCTGGAGAATCCCAGGGACGGGGAAGCCTGGTGGGCTGCCATCTATGGGGTCGCACAGAGTCGGACACGACTGAAGCGACTTAGAAGCATCAGCAGCAGACACTACTGTGGAAAAGATGAACAAAACAAAGCTGCTTCTTTTAAAAGATAAAATTGATAAACCTCTACCTATACTCACCAAGAAAAAAAGAGAGTATTCATAATCAGAAATGAAAGAGGAGATATTAAAACTGATACCATGGAAATACAAAGGACCATAAGAGACTACTCTAAACAATTATATATCTACAAATTGGACAACATAGAAGAAATGGATAAATTTCTAGAAACATATAACCTACCGAGACTAAATTATAAAGACACAGAAAATATGAACCAATTACTAGTCAGAAGCAGGTCAGGAAGCAATAGTTAGAACTGGACATGGGACAACAGACTGGTTCCAAATAGGAAAAGGAATACGTCAAGGCTGTATATTGTCACTCTGCTTATTTAACTTATATGCAGAGTACACCATGAGAAATGCTGGGCTGGAGGAAGCACAAGCTAGAGTCAAGATTGCTGGGAGAAATATCAATAACCTCAGATATGCAGATGACACCACCCTTATGGCAGAAAGTGAAGAACTAAAGAGCCTCTTGATGAAAGTGAAAGTGGAGAGTGAAAAAGTTGGCTTAAAGCTCAACATTCAGAAAACGAAGATCATGGCATCCGGTCCCACCACTTCATGGCAAACAGATGGGGAAACAGTGGAAACAGTGGCTGACTTCATTTTTCTGGTCCCCAAAATCACTGCAGATGGTGATTGCAGCAATGAAATTAAAAAACGCTTACTCCTTATGAACAACCCAGACAGCATATTCAAAAGCAGAGACATTACTTTGCCAACAAAGGTCCGTCTAGTCAAGCCTATGGTTTTTCCAGTGGTCATGTATGGATGTAAGAGTTGGACTATAAAGAAAAGAATTGATGCTTTTGAACTATGGTGCTGGAGAAGACTCTTGAGAGTCCCTTGGAATGCAAGGAGATCCAACCAGTCCATCCTAAAGGAGATCAGTCCTGGGTGTTCATTGGAAAGACTGATGTTGAGGCTGAAACTCCAATATTTTAGCCACCTGATGTGAAGATTTGACTCATTGGAAAAGACCCTGATGTTGGGAAAGACTGAAGGCAGGAGGAGAAGGGGACGACAGAGGATGAGATGGTTGAATGGCATCACCAACACAATGGACATGGGTTTGGGTGGACTCCGGGTGTTGGTGATGGACAGGGAGGCCTGGCGTGCTGCGATTCATGGGGTTGCAAAGAGTTGGACATGACTGAGCAACTGAACTGAACTGAACTGAGATTGAATCAGTCATGAAAACCCTCCCAGGACCAGAAAGGATCACTAGTGAATTCTACCAAACATTTAATGAATGAATATCAATGCTTTCAAACTTTCCAAACAATAGAAGAAGATGGAACTCTTCCAAACTCATGTTATGGGGCCAGACTTACTCTGATACCAAAACCAAATAAGGATGCCGCAAGAAAATTGCAGGCTGATATCCTTAACTAACATAGATGTAAAAATCCTCAAGAAAATATGAGTGAAACAATATACTGAAATGATCAGACACCATGATCAAGTGAGATTAATTCTAGAGATACAAAAATAGTTCAACATTCACAAGTTAGACAGTGTGATATACCACATTATCTAAAGAGTAAAAACTGTGTGATGGAATAGATACAGAGAAAACCAAACAAAAAAAAAGTGTGATGAAATTCAGCATCCATTTATGCTAAAAACTGTTCAGAAAGTGGGTATACAGAGAATTTACCTCAACAAAATAAAGGCTATGTATGACAAACCCACAGCTAACATCGTAACCAATGATGAAAAACTGAAAGGTTTTCCTCTAGGACTAGGAACAAAAGTAGGATGCCCACTCTGCCATTTGTTGAACATAGTATTGAAAGGCCTAGCCAGAGCAAATACATAGCAAAAAGAAATAAAAGCCATCCAAATTAGAAAGGAGGAACTAAAACTTCAAGTATCTGCAGATAACGTATTATATATAGGAAAACATAGAGACTGCATCAAAAAACTGTTAGAATAAATGAATTCAGTAAAGTTTAAAGATAGAAAAATCAATATTCAAAAATCTCTTGCACGTCTATACATTAATAATGAACTAACATAAAGAGAAATTAAGAATACAATCCTATTTACAACTGCATTAAAACAATAAAATACCTAGGGATACATTTAGCCAGGAAAGTGAAAGACTTGCATATCGAAAACCAGGATGAAAGATACTGAAGTCATAAATAAATGGAACTCAGTGCCTATAAATTAGAGGAGTTATTAGTTTTAAAATGTCTATACTACCAAAAGCAATCTACAGATTCAAAGCGATTTTTGATAGAGATCTAAAACCAATGACATTTTTCATAGAACTGGAAAAAACAATCTTGAAATTTGTATGAAACCACAAAAGACCCTAAATACTCAAAGCAAATATGAGAAGGAACAAAGCTGGAGGCTCACATTCCCCTATTTCAAGCTGTATTATAAAGTTATAGTAATTTTAACAGTATGGTATTGGCATAAACATAGGAATATAGATCAACAGAACTGAAAGCATAGACATAAACCTATGCATAAAATGAATGAAGTCGCTAGTCATCTCCGACTCTCTGCAACCCCATGGACTGTAGCCTACCAGGCTCCTCCATCCATGGGATTCTCCAGGCAAGAATACTGGAGTGGGTGGCCATTTCCTTCTCCAGGAGATCTTCCCAGCCCAGGGATTGAACCCAGGTCTCCCACATTGTAGGCAGATGCTTTACCATCTGAGCCACCAGGGAAGTCTCTAAACCTATGCATTAATTTATGACAAAGTTGCCAAGAATATACAATGAAGACAGGATAGTTTCTTCAATAAACAGTAAAAAAAAAATTGGACAGCCACATGAAAAGCAATGAAACTGGACTGTTATCTTATGCCATACACAAAAATTAACTCAAAATAGATTAAAGACTGCAATGTAAAACCTGAAACCATAAAACTCCTAAAGGAAAATATACATGGTAATCTCCTTGGCATACATCTTGGTGATGATCATTTTATTATTTTCATGAGTCATGAACTTCCAGGTGTTCAAGCTGGATTTAGAAAAGGCAGAGGAACCAGAGATCAAATTGCCAACATCTGTTGGATCTTCAAAAAAACAAGCGAGTCCAATAAAAATATCTACTTCGGCTTTATTGACCAGGCCAAAGCCTTTGTTGTGTGGACCACAACAAATTCTGAAAAATTCTGAAAGAGATTAGAATACAAGACCATCTGACCTGCCTCTTGAGAAATCTGTATGCAGGTCAGGAAGCAACAGTTAGAACCAGACATGGAACAACAGACTGGTTCCAAATAGGAAAAGGAGTACGTCAAGGCTGTATATTGTCATCCTGCTTATTTAACTTCTATACAGAGTACATCATGAGAAATGCTGGGCTGGATGAAGCACAAGCAGGAATCAATATTGCCAGGAGATATATCAATAATCTCAGATATGCAGATGACACCACCCTTATGGCAGAAAGTATAGAACTAAAGAGCCTCTTGATGAAAGTGAAAGAGAAGAGTGAAAAAGTTGGCATAAAACTCAACATTCAGAAAACTAAGATCTTGGCATTTGGTCCCATCACTTCATGGCAAATAGATGGGGAAATAATGGAAACAGTGACAGACTTTATTTTCTTGGGCTCCAAAATCCCTGCAGATGGTGACTGCAGCCATGAAATGAAAAGATGCTTGCTCTTTGGAAGAAAAGTTATGACCAATCTAGACAGCATATTAAAAAGCAGAGACATTACTTTGCCAACAAAGGTCCATCTAGTCAAAGTTTTGGGTTTTCCTGTAGTCATGTATGGATGTGAGAGTTGGACTATAAAGAAAGCTGAGCACCGAAGAATTGATGCTTTGGAACTGTGGTTTTGGAAAAGACTAGAGAGTCCCTTGGACTGCAAAGAGATCCAACCAGTCAATTCTAAAGGAAATCAGTCCTGAATATTCATTGCAAAGACTGATGCTAAAGCTGAAACTCCAGTACTTTGGCCACCTGATGTGAAGAATTGACTCATTGGAAAAGACCCTGATGCTGGGAAAGATTGAAGGGAGGAGGAGAAGGGGACAACAGAGGATGAGATGGTTGGATGGCATCACCAACTCAATGGACATGAGTTTGAGTAAACTCTGGGTGTTGCTGATGGACAGGGAAGCCTGGTGTTGTGCAGTCCATGGAATCACAGAGTCGAACACGGCTGAGTGACTGAACTGAACGGAAGCTCCTTGGCACAGATCTTGGTGATGATCATTTTATTATTTTCAAGATCACTCTTTTCCCCGTTCTTGTTTCATCCTGTATTATTTTTGTGGTGGCCCATCAACGAAGATAAATTTGTCATATTTAGAATACTGTGAAAATACCAAAGGTTTGAGTCCAGGCCAATAATTCAGAAGCCTGGAACTTTCTTGGCATCTCATTCCCAAATTCACTCTCTTGAAATCTAGGGTTACCAGGATTGTAAGTCTCAAAACTTTTGTGATATCCACAGCCCTTCCACTCTGATTTCCTGTGGTCTTATCATTTGAGATTTCATTTCTAAGGGATTTTTTGCTCCTTTCACTGGCAGGGCTTTTGACCTTTTCCATATTGTTAGCTTTCAGTTCTCTTCTTCCTTTAGAGAGAGCAAGCACCCTGCACTTCATAAGGCCAGCTGTGCCAGGGGAGCTCAAGAAAAATGAGCCATAGGGCAGAGATCTTCCCCTTAGACTAAAGTCCACTCATTCCTCACCAGTAAGGCCTGGTACACTGAAGGTGGGAAGAAAGGAGCTGGTCTGATATGTCTCACACTCTATTTGGAACCATTGCTTTCTTTTGCTTCTAAGCTCCGCTATTAAAGCTAGTCCATTTTCCCCAGATTATTTTAACTCATAGTGATATTCTCTTAGAGACCTCATTTTCTTTTATTCCAATTTAAATCTCCTCAGGGAAAAACCAAGTTTTTTCAGATGGATTTGTATACATGTGACTACCATAGGAGAGGTGGGTTCAAGTTCTCTCCTATTGTGCTGTCTGTTGCATACAGATTAAACTGTAGGTACTAGTCCTCTATTCCAAAGTCCTAGAATGTTTCAGAGAAGTTAAGAGCTCCTGAATGCTTGGTCATTAAAGGCTGGTTTACTAAAAAAACAGAACTTTACTATGGTATTAACAGCTCCCTGATTTTGCCTTGAGTTCTTTCATCTGATATTCAACTCCTCAAAGATAGAATCCCAAGTAACTGAAGCATTCCAGTTACCACTGGCTATGTAGGCTATGAATCAGTGGGCAATTTGTCAGGTGATATCGATACAGTGCACTCATCCCAGTTTAGCTCTGTATCACAGTTAACTGCTTTGTAATATCTATTCTCATTTTATTCTTCCATAAAAGAAAACTCTCTACCCCATTTTAATTTGACACTCAGTTCCCCCAAATAAGAGTATATTTCTCAGAGACATCTTTTGCTTGGCATAACGATATGTGACTATGTTCTGTCCAATGTGTGATAAGCAGAAATGTGTGTCATTTTAATAAACTTTACCTTAAGAAATATTGTATGTGCCCTTTATGTCTTCTTCTGCTGGAAACACAGAGGACATGGTCATATCGTCAGGGAGAACATAAGACAGAAGAACCCTATGCCACAATACCAAACTATACCACATAAGCATTGGAGTGCAAACCCAGACTTTTATTTAAAAGAGAGATACACTTCTAACCTGTTTCAATCACTGTTATTCTAGGAGTTTCCTTCACTAACACATACAAATTTTATGTCCTATGAACTTCATAGAAATGACCGACTGAAGGCTTGGAGCACACACTGCCTAATCTTACCTGTTCCTGCCCTCACTGCTCTTTCCATTTTCTCAATCACCTGTGCTATCGGTCCTAATACTCTCTCTCCATTTATGCCTTTGTTTCTTTTCAGTTTGGATTCTGGGTCTGTTTCCCTAGGTATCTAATTTCAGTTCTCTGTCCAGCTACAACATTCATTTTTTTCTCCTCAGCTCGGCGATTATGTAAACATTCTTCCAGTTATCATCTGACACTACTCAGTTCTGGATCTTCTAGACTCATAAGACATGTTCTCAGGTAGAACTGAACATACCATGCAGGACAAAGCATTTATTATTCTCCTGCTTGTCCCTTACATCTCCTTGCAATTGAAGACTTTGGAAAATTGTTATTCACATCAACTTTCTAGTTTGGACAGATGAATGAACACACAAAAATGAATTTCCAAGGAATGAGAGTGTATTGAAAGCCCACAAATGAGTAATATCAAAGTGAGAAATCTCATATCTGTCAAACACCACTTCCCTCCACTGACTCAAGGTCTAACCAAACACCTTTGAATGGAGGGATGCTATTTCTGTTCTGCTGAATTGACCTTCCCTAGCCACCTTCCCCGGATGGTCCTAAATTCTTCCATATAAACGTCTATTATTTTCAATGGCATCAATGGTCAATAAAAGAGTATGCCCTTACCTCAGTCCCAGAACAGAATGTCCATTATCATTAATGATGATCATAACCTGAGAAAAGAGTCAATTGACCTCTTATCATATGCCCTCAGGTGACACAATCTGGCTTCCCTGGAGGTTTTTGTGCATTTGATACAATAGGATTAATTCAGCATAAAAATGTTCTCTGGCCTATCTGAACTTAAAGTAGAATACAAAATGACCTACTTTGACTATATTTAACTTCTCTTACAGTTAGTGTTTTGGGTTTTTTTTTCCTGACTCTTAGTTCATTACCGTCCCAAAGTGTTTATGTGAAAGGATTCTTAAATGCTTACATCTACACCTATATTAGAATGTTAATACTTTTTTAAAAAATACCACCATATTATCAAGGAACGTCCCCAGCAGGAGGTAAGCAGAAAATTAGTATTAGCAAAAGATGAAAAATGAATCTGAAACAGAGGCTTGGGATTCTGTTTGACAAGGATTTCTGATCTGATAGTATGCTAGTACTCTTAAAGAAGGAAGAGGCTATCCAGGGAGAATATAATTTGCAAAATGAACGGTCAGTGTTTCAAAAGGAATCAAGTTAAATTTTCATAAAAGAAGGACATTCATTTTATTAGGCATTACTTAAAAATTGAAAGTTTCACCAATTTTGTGTACTTATACCTCCAAATCAGATATTATCAAACTATTAGCAAAAAGGCAAATTAAAAAAAAAAAAATCACTACTATATAGTTATGGTAGCAGAATAAAACTACTTATAGTTAAGACAATTTTGCTGAGTCATCATCACATGCTTAAATAGCTCTTCTACCTTGAATGTGTTCTGATCCTATAAAAATCAAAAACTAGTCATTATTTCCCTTGTCTTTGTTTCTTTTTCTTAACAAAAGAGTAATCATGAAGGAAAAGTTGTCACATTTCTCTTATAGCACTCACTGGCTGTAGAGCAGTGCTAGACCCACATCAGGTACTCACGTTTTGAAAGATTAAATAATATTTAAGATTATGTGGTAGAGTGGCATTTATACAATATCAGGGTTTAGATCCTTGACCTATACCATCGATGAATCTATCATTATAAACATAGGTCTTATCTATACAACCTTAAAATAATCAGGATTGGGAAAAAATTATTACAAATAATTGTTTAGCACTGAAAGTGAAAGTCTCTCAGTCGTGTCCAACTTTTTGCAACCCCATGGACTATACAGTCCATGGAATTCTCCAGGCCAGAATACTGGAATGGGTAGCAATTCCCTTCTCCAGGGGATCTTCCCTACCCAGGGATAGAATCCAGGTTTCCCGCCCACATTGCAGGCAGATTCTTTACCAGTTGAGCCACCAGGAAAGACCTCATTTTATTTATAAGTGAGCAGTTATGGATAATCAACGGTTCAGACTCTCCTCTAGCAGCTTCCTTTGCTTAAGCAAAAGGGAAAAGGGGAAAGGAACACTCTCATACAGAGTTGGATGTCACCAGAGTAAACCCTGCTATTCTGGATGTGAGGCCACTTGGAAATACAAGCAAGCCCAAGGGGCTCAGAGCCCTGCGTTGCTTGGGACAGGACGCAGGTAGTTAACATCTAGGAGCAGAGTCAGGAAACCTGTGTTCAAGTCCTGTCTACACTGTGCATTGGCAGCAGAAGCCAGGGCAAGGTGCCTTACTCAGCCAACCCTTGCTTTTTTTTTACCACTAGTGACAGAATTAACAATAAAGATAGAATTTTTAAATAATATTTTTATTCTTAAATGTCAAGATATGCTTATTCACAATCCTTCATGTCATCACTCCTTTCAAGCTTCTTTATAAACAAAAATATCAAGAAAAATTACAATACTATCTATTGAAAATCAATGATGCTTCTTAAAAACTTTAAAAAGCATAATTTAGACAATGACAAAGTAAATCAACTTTAGATATTTTCAGTGAAACCTTCTTAGATAAAGAAATCTGTTATGATACAAGCAAATTGGGCTTATTCAGTTCAGCAAAAGAGACTATAAGGAATTGTGAATTGGTATTTCATCACAGGAAGTGAATGGACAACTTTTATTGCTTGTGGACTGGACAAAAATCTTATGGTTGAGAAATAAGGAGTTGAGTCTTTGAGTTGGTTGATTTTTTAAAATAAGGATACAACTATATGAGGTTCTAAGTAAAAATGCAGGTATTATATACGTCATATATTCTGTGGTTCTAATTTTTTAACTGATTAAGGGGGTTGGTGGTGGTTCTAGTTCTAAGTCACACTAGCTTTTGGCCATCTGCTGACCAGTCCAGAGGACTGGCCACAAACAGAGTTTCATTTCTTATCTACAGCACTGTGATGATCTGATGTCATCATCTTAAAAAAAAAAAAGTTTAGAGTCAAATCAGGGTATGATCTTTTGCTTCTTTTGTTAAGGATGAGTTGTCAGGTCACCTGATATGATAGTGGCTACACAGAAACATTTAAAACTGGAGATGTACACAAAGTAGGAAAGAAGAGTGATGATTGGATTTTGTAGAACGCTTCAAAGTCATGTGCAGAAACTACTGAACTCGGGACAAGTAAGTAAGACAAAATGTATTAGGATCTACCTTGGAGAGTTAAATGGCCAACTCCTCCACTTCAGAGGAGCATTCTACTTAGCTAAGAATATTTATCCAAATGCAGCACAAAATGATGGGAATGGTACAGGTTAATAGAAAGTCTAAAGCTACCAGATTTTCTATTATTACTGGGGCCAAATAGTTTAGATTTGTCTTTTGAGTACTGAAGCTGTGAAAGTATCATTTATAACTTAAGGTTAATGATCATCCTTCCAAAGGTATAATATCATTGTAGAAACTATCACCCAGATGACATACATAAAACTCAATCAGTGTAACCTCTGAGTAATTCTTCAAACAGTCTACAGTGGTTTAATTTTGTAAGTTGCTGGGCACACATCTCAATGAGACATTGTCTATAAAGGGCCCAGGGATCTTGGATTTCCAAAGGCTCTGACATTTACACCACAGACTCAGGATAGGTAGGGAACCAAGTAAATAGCAAGGGAACCAAGTAAAGATTTGATGTTCATATAACAAGAGTACTCTACTGGGGTGCAGGTGTTATTACCATAAAAAGAGTGTTCCAGTTATCTCTTCCTTGAGGAAGACAAATGCCTTGTGTGTAGGTTAATGATTTACAATAATTTAGAAAAAAATAAGTGAACCAGAAAGAAGAGCCCTGGTATTTGTTCCTAGCTCTGCTGTGTCTCCAACTCTATGGAGGCTGTTGCAGGAAAATTTGGGGTAAAATCTGGGGCCCCAGCTGTTTTTTATTTGTATTGCATCTGTTGCTCTACATCTAAGCCCACATGTTTCTATTGATATAATTCATTCCAAAAATTCTTTGAGCCACCTATGAATTTCATTGAGGCTCACTCTCTTAGATAAAATTAACATTCATGAATGTCTTTAAGATAAGAGATGTTGGGGTTTGTTTGTTTTTCATTAAGAGAACCTCTGTGGCACACACTTAATCTTTCCATAGGGCCTTTTGTATGACTAATAGTAGTCTACAGCAACTCCCTAATCAGTCGGTACTCTTTTTTTTTTTTTTAATACTTTTTTTTTTTAAATTTTACTTTATTTTTAAACTTTACATAATTGTATTAGTTTTGCCAAATATCAAAATGAATCCGCCACAGGTATACATGTGTTCCCCATCCTGAACCCTCCTCCCTCCCCATACCATCCCTCTGGGTCGTCCCAGTGCACTAGCCCCAAGCATCCAGTATCGTGTATCGAACCTGGACTGGCAACTCGTTTCTTACATGATATTTTACATGTTTCAATGTCATTCTCCCAAATCTCAACAAAAGATTTTAGAGTCACACCCTTGGTCCAATATCTAAATTGTGTTTTCTGAACAGCATCTTAGATTCAACTTGTGCTTAGAACACACTTCATAAGTTTAGTATCACCTGCCTTCTAGAAGAGGTTGAGGATTTTCAAAACCAACAACACCGGCTCCCTTTAACATCCCTTTCCTTAATTCTCTCTTTCCCATTTTAGTATAGCAGCAAAAAGAAACCAAGCAGAACCTTCAACACGTTGCTTGGAAGTCTCTGTAGCTTGATCACCCAGATCATAAGACACATATTCTACTTTCCACATTCCTACTTGCAATAAAGTTGTCAAGCTTTCCACTGCTATAACAAGGACTCCCCATCTCCACTTGCTATACTTTCCAAGAGCATGTTCCCCACCTCCTTTTGAGGCTTCACTGGTGGTATCTTCAAAATCTGTATTTCTACTAAAAGGGAGTTCAACATAGCTTAAACTTTCACTAACCCTCTTTTCAAAGTTTACTACCCAGTTCCAAAGCCACACTCACATTTCAGGTTTTTCTATGGAGGCACACTGCTTTCAGGTATAAGATCTGTATCATTTATCTTTTAATATGTAAGAAGTTATCCCCACCCCACCCCTAGAACCAGCAGCTTCAAACAACAAACATTACCTTATGGTTTTTGGGAGTCAGAAATCCAGCTGTAGCATCGCCTCTCATTTTGGATCTTTTACAAGGTTTTAGTGCAGTTTTCTGTTGAGGCTGCAGTGATCTCAGAGCTCAAATGGGAACGGACCCACTTCCAAGCTCATTTAACCTGTAAGCCCTCACTGGCTATTGGCTGGAGAACCAGATCCTTGCCACCTGTGCCTCTCCATGTGCCAGCTCAAACATGGCAGCTGCCTTCACTCTGAATTAAGTAAGAAACCTCTCTCTCCCTCTCTCTTCCACACTTCCCTTTACCCTGTTCCTCCCTTTCTTCCTCTCTCTCCCAACTCCCTCTGTCCCTCTCTCTCTTCACGAATAATTAATACTTTTATTATAACCTAATTTGGAAGTAACATCTTATCACTTTTCCATGCTGTGTTGATTGGAATCAAACACCAGGCGATGGGGATCACTATGGCCTACCATAAAGACAAGTCTCTTCAGAAAAATAAGGACTGCAATGGGTAAAATGTAATTTTCACAGGACAAAATAAACTCCATGTTCTAGAAACATTTTGTCTTCCACAAAATCAGAGCTCAGGCAGAATATGTGATTCACCACGGGCTGCCAGAAACTTTGAGCTGAACAGGTGCAAATGGCCTTGAAAAGAGAAGTGCTTAAATAACCAAATAGAGGGGCCTCAGCTGAATCATGTTGAATTCTCAAAGAGTAGAACTTAAATAAAGAAATCTGTTAATATGTAACCAACAGGAGTTTTACTGACTTCCTTCAGCAAAGAAAAACACCACAAAGATGATCCTGAAACAGAGTATCAATAGAAGAAGTAAATAAATGCATGATTTTGTTATTTAGGGGTTAGACTCAGATCCTTAGAAGGGGGATATTAGGAGGGGGGATACTGTGAAGCTTCAGAACTGATTGATGTAAATAAAGCAAGGTTTTGAGCAAATAAGTGCTCAAAACATTCTGCGGTTACAATGATTTACAGGGATGGTTGTTCCAGTTTTCAATATCTACCACTTAATTCGAGAGACATTAATAATATCATTGCTTAATGGATTATATTACCTATTTAGCCCAAATGTCTTCTGTTTATTCTGTGAGGTAAAAATGGAAATATGATTAGAGAGTTCACTGCTGCCTGTATAAATTCAAACACTGAAATGGCCAGTAGCATATATGTATGTGTAATTTGAGCTATGGAGCCAGAAGACTGTGTTTAAATCCAGCACTACCACTCCCTGAATGTACAACATTGATCTTGTGTCACCTCTCTGTACCTCAGTTTAGATATTTAAAATAAGATAAAAATTGTAATCTTCCATGTAATGGTTCTGAGGATTAAATGAGTTAATATATGTAAATCATTTAGGTAGTGTCTGGTACATAGTTAATAAGGAAATAAATAGTAGCCTTCATGATTCTGATAGGATGATGATATCTTATTGTTCATATCAAAAAGTACTTTCTGACTATTTCAACCCACAGGATATAATCAATCAAAATAACAACACAATATACTCTAAAAGAAAATAGCATTTATAGACTCATTATCCACAGGATGCTGTGAAGTTATTTCACTGTAGTCTTGGATATTTCTGGTACGGGGTAAATTTATTTTTGTGTTAACCTGAGTACTAGCCCTGAGGGCTCCTGAATACAGTTTCCCAGCCTTCTGGGTTAAATCTATAAGAAAGCATAGCCAATAATGGTGTCTGTCTCCTTAAAGCTTCATTTTTTTTTTTTTTTTTCTTTAGCTTGGGAACTCAGAGGTTACAGTGTATTTTAGAAAGTCTTTTATTAACAGATGACTTCTATTAATTTGTGGAGAAAATTAGATATTATGACAGCTAATACTGAAACCTTATAAGCTATACCTCTAGAAACCTGATAGAAAATCTAGCTTCTTTGCCTGTCCTCTTTAATTTTTCATTCTGTAATGCTGTTACTAGTGTGATATCACAGTCAGTAAATTTTTCACTTCAGGTCCTGGCACAAAGCCAGGTGGTTTTAAAGTCACTTGCTCAGGCAAAAGAAGAATGGTACATTTGGAGTGGAAGTATCCTGGAGGGCATTATTGCAATTAGATAGATGAATGACCATGGGTTTTAATTAGAACACTTGGTACACACTCCACATCATTATTCTAAGAAACTGCACTCACGGAGTGAGGTAGTATACTACTGAGTCAATATCCTGCAGATCTGTAAGCACAATTTCTGAGTAGGAGCCATTTTAACTTCATTTATTTATATCTTGGCTATTTTTAATAGACAGAATCATTTGTGATTAACCCTATAGGACAGTTCTATAATCAAATTAATTTTTAAAGTCAGTCAGAGGAGGGGAAAGGTGAGCATTATGAAGATGGATATGAATGTCATTTTTTTAAATGTCCTACACCCAATAAAAATACTATTATTCTGTTCTTTTTAACATAGGACCTATGCACATAAAAAAGTAACAGCTTTCTGCAGACTTGCTTCACAGTACCCGCTTTTAAAATCAAGATGAACATGTTATTTCTCCCCTCCATCTAAAGATTGCAAACTAAACCTTGAAACAATCAAGTTCATAAATAGTACCTACAGCCAAAATGCAATAACAAACAACACTAAAAATAAAATTGCTTCATAATAAAACGACTCCCATGTCATCACTGAAGCACTTACCCCTTGAATCATTGATTCAACAAGCTTTTCTTGATAATCAACACTCTATACCTCTACCTTGAAGGTATTATAAAAGATTCTAGAAATACAACCTCTTCAATAAATGGTGCTGGGAAAACGGGACAGGAAAACTGGACAGTTACATGCAAAAGAATGAAATCAGAACACTTCTTAACACCAAACACAAAGATAAACTCAAAATGGATTAAAGACCTAAATGTAAGACCAGAAACTATAAAACTCTTAGAGGAAAACATAGGCAGAACACTCAATGACATAAATCAAAGCAAGATCCTCTATGACCCACCTCCTGGAGCAGCGGAAATAAAAACAAAAGTAAACAAGTGGGACCTGATTAAACTTAAAAGCTTTTGCACAGCAAAGGAAACTGTAAGCAAGGTGAAAAGACAACCCTCAAAATGGGAAAAAATAATAGTAAATGAAACAACTGACAAAGGACTAATTTCCAAAATATACTAGCAGCTCATTCAACTCAATACCAGAAAACAAATAACCCAATCAAAAGGTAGGAAAAAGACCTAAACAGACATTTCTCCAAAGAAGACATACTGATGGCTAACAAACATATGAAAAGATGCTCAACATCGCTCATTATTAAAGAAATGCAAATCAAAACTACAATGAGATATCACCTCACACTGGTCAGAATGGCCATCATCAAAAAGGCTACAAACAATAAGTGCTGGAGAGGGTGTGGAGAAAAGAGAACCCTCTTGCACTGTTGGTGGGAATGTAAAATGGTACAGACATTATGGAAGATAGTATGGTGATTCCTTAAAAAACTAGGAATAAAACCACCATACGATCCCACAATCCTACTTCAGGCATACACCCTGAGGAAACCAAAATTGAAAAAGACACATGTATCCCATTGTTCAGTGCAGCACTATTTACAATAGCTAGGACGTGGAAGCCACCTAGATGTCCATCGACAGATGAATGGATAAAGGAAAGTGGTACATATACACAATGGAATATTACTCAGCCATAAGAAGGAACATATTTGAGTCAATTCTGATGGGGTGGATGAATCTAGAACCTATTATACAGAGTGAAGTAAGTCAGAAAGAGAAAGATAAACATCGTATTCTAATGCATATATACGGAATCTAGAAAAATGGAACTGAAGAATTTATTTACAATGCAGCAATAGAGAGAAGAAGGCAATGGCAAGCCACTCCAGTACTCTTGCCTGGAAAATCCCATGGACGGAGGAGCCTGGTAGGCTGCAGCCCACGGGGTTGCAAAGAATCGAACACGACTGAGCGACTTCACTTTCACTTTTCACTTTCATGCATTGGAGAAGGAAATGGCAACCCACTCCAGTGTTCTTGCCTGGAGACTCCCAGGGACGGGGGAGCCTGGTGGGCTGCCATCTATGGGGTCGCACAGAGTTGGACACAACTGAAGCGATTTAGCAGCAGCAGCAGGAGCAATAGAGAAACATAGAGAATAGACACGGACATGGGGAGAGGGGAGGAGATGGTGAGATGTATGGCAAATAACATGGAAACTTACGTTACCATATGTAAAATAGATAGCCAATAGGAATTTGCTGCATGCCTCAGGAAACTCAAACAGGGGCTCTGTATCAACCTAGAGGGGTGGAATGGGGAGGAAAATGGAAGGGAGGTTCAAAAGAGAGGGGTTATATCTATACCTTGGAGAAGGAAATGGCAACCCACTCCAGTGTTCTTGCCTGGAGGATCCCATGGACGGAGAAGCCTGGTAGGCTGCAGTCCATGGGGTCGCACAGAGTCGGACACAACTGAAGCGACTTGGCAGCAGCATATCTATACCTATGATTGATTCATATTGAGGTTTGATAGAAAACAATAAAGTTCTGTAAAGCAGTCATCCTTCAATAAAAAAATACAATTATCCTTCAATAAAAAAAAATAAAGATTCTAGAAATATAAAGGAGAATAGAATATGATCTTAATAATTGCTATGGTCTAAATGTATGTCCACAAAATTCATTTGTTGAAACCTAATGCCCAAGGTGATGGTATTATAAGGTGAAGCAATTAGATCATGAGGGTGGAGTCCTCACGAATAGGATTAATACCTTTACAAAGAGACCTAAGTAAGTTCCCATGTCCCTTCCATCAGTTTACAGTGGAAAAAGTAGTCATCTAGGAAGCTGGCACTCACAAGTCACTGAAGACTCTCCAGTGCCATGATCGTGGATTTTTCTAGCCCCTAAACTGTGAGACCTAAACTTACAGTGTTTATAAGCTATCCATTTATATTACTTTTTCATAGCAGACTGAACAGACTAAGAAAATATTCAAGAGGTGTTCTTAAAGAATAGAGAAATTTAACAATAGAAATGTAAATAATAACAATATACCCAATTTTATCTTTCAAACTGGGCTTCTTGGATAAACAAGAAATGATGCTTTCTTTTAGTCTGTCCCTGTACATAGACTTTTCAACACAAAGCTGCTCTGATTTCCCAAAATAGAGCTAGAGAGATTTAACACAGACATTATATGTTGAACATCTGGGAAAGAAATCATAGAAATTCTGTTGAAAGGGTAATCTTGCAAAGCAGGGTCTTCCAAATCCCACTAGAAAATCATTTTGGATCTTCTGCCAATTTTGACCCAATACAACTTTACAACTATGATGGAAATCTCAAGTCCAGATCCACCATCCATACCTCCCATGCCTAGCATCATTAGCACCCTATTCGTCATCTTATACTTAGCACCCTATTCGTCATCTAATTTTTTCTCTGTCTTAAAATTCTGTCCTCGCCACTCCCCATATTAAACTTTGATTAATTGCTGGCCCTATTTCAATACCTATACTACACCCACTAGGTTTAAACTAAAGAAAGCAGGGGAAACCACTAGGCTAGTCAAGTATGACCTAAATCAAATCCTCTATGATTATACAGTGGAGGTGATGAATAAATTCAAGAAATTAGATCTGGTAGACAAAGTGCCTGAAGAACTATGACAGAGGTTTGTAATACTGTACTGAAGGCGCTGACCAAAACCATAACAAAAAAAGGAAATGCAAGAAGGCAAAGTATTCTCTGAGGAGGCTTTACAAATAGTTGAGGAAAGATGAGAAGTTAAAAGAAAGGGAGAAAGGGATAGGTATACCCAATTGAATGCAGAGTTCCAAAGAATAGCAAGGAGAGGCAAGAAGGCCTTCTTCAATGAACAATGCCAAGAAATAGAAGAAAACATCAGAAGGGGAAATATTAGAGATCTCTTCAAGAAAACTGGAGATACCAGAGGAAAATTTCATGCAAAGATGGGCACAATAAATGACAGAAATGGTAAAGACCTAGTAAAAACAGAACAGATAAAGATGGCAAGATTACACAGAAGAACTGTACCTCAAAGATCTTAATGACCTGGATAACTACAATGGTGTGATCACTCACACCAGACATCCTGGAGTGTCAAATGGGCCTTAAGAAGCAGTGCTGCTGATAAAGCCAGTGAAGCTGATGGAATTCCAGCAGAGCTATCTAAAATCCTTAAAAGATGCTGCTGCTAAAGTGCTGTACTCAAAAGGTCAGCAAATTTGGAAAACCCAGCAGTGGCCACAGGACTGGAAAAGGTCATCATCATTCCAGTTCCCAAGAAGGGCAGAACTAAAGAATGTTCAAAGTACTGGACAATTGCACTCACTTCCCATGCTAGTAAGGTTTTGCTCAAAATCCTTCAAGCTAGACTTCAGCAGAACTTGAATCAAGAACTTCCAGATGTATAAGCTGGGTTTAGAAAAGGCAGAGGAATCAGAGATCAAATTGCCAATATCTGTTAGGTCACAGAGAAAGCAAGAGAATTCCAGAAAAACGTCAACTTCTGTTTCATTGACTATGCTAAAGCCTTTGACTGTGTATATCATGACAAACTGTGGAAAACTCTTAAAGAGATGGGAATACCAGCCCATCTTACCTGTCTCCTGAGAAACCTGTATGCAGGTCAAGAAGCAACAGTTAGAACCTTATATGGAACAACTGACTAGTTCAAAATTGAGAAAGGAGTACGACAAGGCTGTATATTGCCATCCTCTTTATTTAAGTTATATATAGAGCACATCATGCGAAATGCTGGGCTGGATGAAGCACAAGCTGGAATCAAGACTGCTGGGAGAAATATCAACAACCTCAAATATGCAGATGATACCAATCTAATGGCAGAAAGTGAGGAGGAACTAAAGAGCCTCTTCATGAGGCTGAAAGAGGAGGGTAAAAAGCTAGCTTAAAATTCAATATTAAGTAAATTAAGATCATGGCATCCAGTCCAATCACTTCATGGCAAATAAAAGGTGGAAGCAGTGACAGATTTCTGCTTCCTGGGCTCTAAAATCACTGCAGATGGCAACTTCAGCCAAAATTAGAAGACAAATGCTTTTTGGAAGGAAAGCTATGACAAATCTAGATAGTGTTTTAAAAAGCAAAGGCATCACTTTACCAACAAATGTCCATATAACTATATGGATGGTCTTTCCAGTAGTCACATATGGATGTGAGAGTTGGACCATAAAGAAGTCAGAGCATAGAAGAACTGATGCTTTTGAACTGTGGTGCTGGAGAAGACTCCTGAAAGTCCCTTGGACAGCAAGGAGATCAAACCAATCCTAAAGGAAATCAACTCTGAATATTTATTGGAAGGATTGATGCTGAAGCTCCAATAATATGGTCACCTGATACAAAGTGCCAATTCATTGGAAAAGATCCTGATGCTGAGAAAGATTGAAGGCAGAAGGAGAAGAGGGCAACAGAGAATGAGATGTTTGGATAGCATCACTGATTCAATGGACATAAATTTGGGCAAACTATGAGAGATGGTGAGGGACTGGGAGGCCTGGTGTGCTTCAGTCCATGGGGTCACAGAATCAGACACATCTTGGTGACTGAACAACAACAACTACTACACCCACACCAGCTATTTCATCTTTCACTCCTCTACCATGTCTATCTTGCCCTAATAGATATTCTACCATTTGTCTATATTTTGAAGACATTGCTTCCCTTGCAACTATCTAGAATGGAAAACATTGTTAATCAAAATAGTGGTAATTTATTGAAAATATTTTCTAGGAACCTTGCTAAACAATTTACAAATATTATATCTTTTCATGTTAGTTAATTTTCACAGTGACCTATTAGTACTCATAACTAATAGCTAAAGCAAATAAGACAGAAAAAGGGTATATAATTTGTATCAATACATAAAGCTACAACGTGGCACAATTGGGATTTAAATCAAGATTGCTTTTAAGAAGGGTAAGGTTTTGGAGACAGATAGTGTTTTAATTTTGACACAATACCAGATTTATAGAAAATTTACTATAGTTACTTTCCCTAACCTGGAACAGTTTCTGAGTCTGTCTTTGTATTTCCTGATACTGACATTATAAAGATTTCAGGGCATCTTTTAATTTTTTTAGAATGTACCCCAATTGGGGTTGGTTTCATGCAAAACCCTTCTCTCAACTACCTCATTGTCATATTCTTTCTCATCACATATAGTACAGCTGCTTTTCCAAAGACTGATGCTAACACACTAGCAGAATTAGTATTTACCTTTGAATTCTCTTTCTTAAAGAGGTTTCCACAATTGTAGTAGCTTGCTGCTAAGTCACTTCAGTCGTGTCCGACTCTATGCGACCCCATAGATGGCAGCCCACCAGTCTCCCCCGTCCCTGGGATTCTCCAGGCAAGAACACTGGAGTGGCTTGCCATTTCCTTCTCCATGTATTAGCTTAAGTTCCCACAAAACCAGAGTCTGGCCTCTGCCACAAATATTTCATCTCAACGTATTCAAATGGAATAAACTAACTCTCCTCACCGCCAAAGCTAATAGCCAGTGGTGCCAACATCCAAGAGTCAGAAATTCAGTGCCACCCTAGGTGTCTTTATCTGCTCTCAACTGTGATTTTCACTAAAGCTTATACATACTACTTACCAAAGTTTCTAGAATAAGTCTTTTCTTTTTCTCCACCCTTTACTAAACTTTCTTGGTCTCTTCTTATCCTCTCCTTTCTAGACCATAACAAATCTATCTTGTCTCCCAATCTGCAATCTTGTTCCCTCCATAATCCACATCCCTTTCACTGTTCTTTTTCCAATACTACAAATTGAATTGAATATCCCAACTGCTTAAAAGGAATCACTAGCTTAGCATATATATTATTAGGATAGAGTCCAAACTTCCTGGGGTGTCATATAAAACCTCTGTGGTCTTATCCTTGACTGTTTCTGCATCCACAGCTCCTGCTGCTTCAATAATGCTCCTGTAACCACGCTCCTCCCCTCATGCCTTCTGCCCATATCTTAATTTTTCCAACCCTCATTATTTCCAAATGTTCGCCAAAGGTACCAAGTAATTTTATAACTTGAAGTCTTTGCATATACTGTTTTCTTGCTTGAAAAAATTTACCTTCCCATCTCCATCTGATGGATTCCTATTCACCATCAAAATTAATAGAGTCTCTTTGTGGAAATGTTTGTTCTCAACTTTATTTATCTACAGTTTCCTGTAATTTAGACATTATGCTCTTGGCACTTAAATATTTACCTTTGCAAAGATTGCCTTTGTCTCCTGCTCACCCCTAATACTCCAATAGACTGCAGACTCTTTGAGATCAGGGGTTATGTCTTGATTATTTGATATCCCCATTGCCTGGACAGTAGCAAATATTTGCTGACTTAAAGTAAATCCTGCTCCATGGGTCAGAAATCTTTCCCAAACGTAACAAAACCAGTTTTTGCTGAAAGGAAGAATTTGAAAGGTATCAGTCCAGGTCCACAGAAGCAAACACACAATTCCACTCCGATGGTTCAAGGGAAAAGAAGTATCAAATGGACTACTTTCAGAGGTATAGAGAGGGTTCAGGGGACCAAAAAGGGGTATTATCACCCAATCACTAGCTACAGGAGGTGGGAATAGTGCTAGTGGATCCAATGAGGGATGAGTACACAGAGGAGGAACGATGAGTAAAGCAATAGATAAGGAGGGAGCCAGCCACTGCCAGGAGCTCAGCATGAAAGTGGAGATACAGGGGATATACCTTCCCTCCTCTGTTCTCCTGTGCTCCCAGCCCCCACTGAAATCTCTAGATAAGCCCATTGAAAAGCCAGTTGTTAAGGGCGTTTAGATGAAGCTTTCTCAGGCAGTCAGCACTCTGGGCTAAGAATGGATGAATCTAAGTTGAACAAAGAAGAGTATTAGCATGACAGCCAAGAAAAGCAATGCAGAGGCAAAGGTTCATATTTGTTGTGTTATGTATTGCCCACATAAGTGGGCACTATATTCATATAAGTATTTTATATCTATCTCTTTTAATTCTCCCCACAATCCTGTATTATAGGTATAATATTACTACCTCCTCCTATCTAGAAAAAGGAAAACTGAAACTTAGAGAAATTAAAATGAATTGTTGCAGTTCACCCATAGCTAATCATGTGCTATCAAGCCCAACATTGATTCTCTGTCAGAAGTCAAGTAACATTTTATATATATATGAGCCAGATTTGCTGCTGGATCACAATACCTCCCCTCTGGACCAGAAACTTCTAAGGTGGATCTCAAGTAGAAAGGTAGATGATCCAATACCACATTGCCTAATGATTCCCTTATAATGAATTTTAACCTCATTTGTCAGTCCATTTGTCATGTAAATAGAAAAATAAAGAAGGGAGGTGGCTCCTTCTCTTTACTTCCAAATCCAGCACATCAGAACAAGGCAGTTTCCTAATACGGTCTATAATTTGAAAAGGGACTTGCTCGTTTTAGATTTTTAAACACTTATTTTCACCAGATAAATCTTTAACATTGGAGTTTCAAGTCACTTTGCCTTCAGATCCCAAATCTATAAATTTATTTTTAATAGAACATTTATTTTAGTAAAATTCTCCCCCAAACAAAATGAAAACCCAGAGAGTTTGTTTATAAAGTACCCAAGACTATATCAGTATTGGAGACTTTTACTTAATAACTTAAAAGGGAGCCAACTATACTACATTTCAGAGAAAGGAAACAAAGACAGCTAAGATTGTAAATTAAGACCCAGGAGAAAAGTTTGAAGAAACTGTCATTATGTATCCTATTAAAAAAAAAAAGAAAAGAAACTGAGTAGAGTCTAAATAAAGGTCTCACAGAGTGTGAATTACAGAGAAAGGATGAGAAATGCAGTTCATCCCATCAAATCTGTGTGAACTGCAGCACTAGACATAGACACTCTACAAAATACAAAAGTGGACAAATGTAGTCCCTGCTCAGGATGGGGTGACACCCTTGCAGACAAATACCCAAAATGCAAAGTCCAGTATTTTAAGTGTTATAATGGGTGCTTGGTGCAAAGGAGGGCATGATTCCACCATGATGTTAGACCACCATGTCTCTTGGCGCGTTTCTGTAATAACCTCTTGTCTCACTATTTCCACTCTTGGCCACCCACAGTCTAGCCTACATAGCAGCCAGATTGTAGGTCTGATCATGTCAGTCCTCTGCTCAAGACTCCAGTGGCCTCCAGCACATTCTTCCCATGGCCGCCAAGGCTGTCAGTGGTTTGGCTCCTCCTTGCCTCTCCTGCATTACCTCCTGAGCCCTCCCCCTCACTCACTGTGCCCTGGCCTCACGTATCTCCATGTCTTCCCACCCGTCCACCATGTATACTCAGCATTTGCAGCTTCTGGTCCCTCTTCCTAGAAGATTCCTCCTCCAGATAGCTGGATCGAGAAGATGAATGTCTCAGCTTATGCAAAAAGAGTGAATTTTACCTTCTTCTATCTTTTTGTTCTATTCGGGCCCTTAGCCACATGGGGAAGCTGGGCTTCATGATGTCTACTGACACAAATGCTATTTTCTTCTGGAGACACTCTCACAGACATAGGCAGAAATAATGTCTTACCAGCTCTTTGGGTATCCCTTAGCCCTGTTGAGTTGACACATAAAGTTAATCATCAGATATAGTTTACTTATTCACTTTCCAAATATTAACTCCTCAGAACAGTGTTGTCTGACCTCTTTATCTAGAAAGGCAGCTTCGGACACACTCTATACCCTTAGTCTGTTTTCGTTTTCTCTCTAGCAGTCACACTAGTTATTATTATACTTATATCCCTTTGCATATTAATTCATTGTCTGTCTCCACATACTTTAATGTAAGGTCCTGATAGCAGAAACTTTGTCTTAGTCACGGGTGCAACTCACTGGAGGTGTGAACGGTGCCTGGCAGTAGCTGGAGTACAAAAAATACTTGTTGAGAAAATGAGTTCCTGATTTTCACTGTAGAGGAATGAAAGAAATGTAGAGGTGTATTCTGCTGACACCTGGAATAGGCTGTAGCATATTAAAAGTCTCTAGCATACTATTTACTGCTTAAAACAGTTTTAGTTTTAGGTGAAATATTTAAACTAGGACTTGTGAAAACAGTAAGATTCTCAATAGGATGAAGTAAGAGAAAAATAAGAAAAAGTTTCTCACTATTGGATAGTATTAGAGGTAGGGAAGTGTAATTTTTCATAATAATGAGAATTTGAGATTGATGGGGACAGAGGAAGTCTAAAGAAGAACAACAGAGATAAAATTGGAAGAGTAAGGTGTAATGGGGTCAGGAAAACCTTAAATACCACATTTGTACATTGTGTATTTAGCCTGGGGAATGACAGAATAGCATCTGTCTTTTCGGAAATTTTAATTTTGCCTATGGCATGCAGAAAAGGGGAGGGAAGGAAGATGAGACTGAAATGACAAGGAAAGAGTGAGCATCCAAAGGACAGTTGCAGTAAGAATAAAATGAGATCAGAAGACAGAGGAGGATTACAGGGCTTAGGGGTGGAAAGGATATGTTCACTTCAAAGACTGAATTCAATCATTTGATGAGACATTCCAAATAAAATAAATAGTAAATCCTTTTCTAAAGTGGTAGTCCAAGATATATACCAAATTATAATTTTCAAGGAAAGTATTTCTTAAAACTAGTCCATCTAGGTAGTTTTTATTAAGGAAACATATTTTCTTTTTTTAGAAAAAGTATATATAGCACAATTCTTAAAGAGATGGGAATACCAGACCACCTGACCTGCCTCCCGACAAATCTGTATACAAGTCAAGAAACAACAGTTAGAACTGGACATGGAACAACAGACTGGTTCCAAATCAGGAAAGGAGTACACCAAAGCTGTATATTGTCACCCTGCTTATTTAACTTATGGATGAAGCACAAGCTGGAATCAAGATTGCAGGAAGAAATATCAATAACCTCAGATGTGCAGCTGACACTACCCTTATGGCAGAAAGCAAAGAAGAACTAAAGAGCCTCTTGATGGAGGTGCAAGAGGAGAGTGAAAAAGTTGGCTTAACACTTAACATTCAGAAAACCAAGATTATGGCATCCAGTCTCATCACTTCATGGCAAATAGATGGGGAAACAGTGACAGACTTTATTTTTTGGGCCTCCAAAATCACTGCAGATGGTGACTGCAGCCATGAAATTAAAAGACACTCCTTGGAAGGAAAGTTATGACCAACCCAGACAGCATATCAAAAAGCAGAGACATAACTTTGCCAACAAAGGTCCATCTAGTCAAATCTATGGTTTTTCCAGTAGTTAGGTATGGATGTGAGAGTTGGACTATAAAGAAAGCTGAGTGCCAAAGAATTGATGCTCTTGAAATGTGGTGTTGGGGAAGACTCTTGAGAGTCCCTTAGACAGCAAAGAGATCCAACCGGTCAATCCTAAAGGAAATCAGTCCTGAATATTCATTGGAAGGACTGATGCTGAAGCTGAAACTCTGATACTTTGGCCACCTTATGCGAAGAACTGATTCTTTGGAAAAGACACTGATGCTGGGAAAGATTGAAGGTGGGAAGAGAAGGGGATGACAGAGGAGGAGATGATTGGATGGCATCACCAACTCGATGGACATGAGTTTGAGCAAGCTTCAGGAGTTGCGATGGACAGGGAAGCCTGGTGTGCTGCAGTCCATGGGGTCGCAAAGAGTCGGACACAACTGAGCAACTAAACTGACTGATATAGAACAAATAAGAGACACAGCTAAGGGATTGAAAAGAAAAAAAAAAAAAAAGAAGGCAGCGAATGAGTGATGACATATTGTCAAAGAGGAGGTGAATGGAGAGTATTCAGAGACTTAGAAATTAAAGGAGATTTTTAGCAAAAGTAAACAAAGAGGCACATGGCTAGAAGAATCAGTGGGATGAGACAAGGGAGAGATCCCCTGGGATTTGCATGTAGATCTTAACTGATGAACTTTCCCGGGGTAGGTAATACAAAAAGATGAGGTAATGTTACAGAGACTTCTGAGTAGTAGAAGCTGTTGGGTAAAGATTAGCATTATTATTTGTGTGGAAAGGAAAAGGAGGTATGAGATGGAATTTCCCATCAAGGGAATTGCCCAGTAAGAGGTGACAATGGCTTTTTGTTTCTTTTTCTTGGTAATAGGAGCACACAGTATCTAAACATAAGAAGCAAACCTTCAGTAACTATTTGTTGAAAGAATAACTTAAGTACACCTGGCATTTAATAGGGGAAGGCTGAAGGTACAATAGGACATTTTGTAAAAAGTTCTAGTAGAGTTTGGGTGATACAGTCGACCCTTCCAGATCCTGCTGATACAGAGGACAGACTATGTATCCGTCATCTTATATAAAGGACTTGAGCACTTGCAGGTTTTGGTATTCGAGGGTGTCCTAGAATCAATCCCCCAAGAATCTTGAGGGATGACTGTACTTTTTTTTTCCCTCTGAAGAAGCTAAAAAGAAGGAGGATGAATATACAGCAATATCTTACTTAAAGTGAAAATTCCTAATGGTTTCTCAAGATCTTCCATAAATTGTCCTATGTTCGTCTCTCCATCCGCCTTTCCTTCTTTTTCCACTCACTCCTTGCTCCAGCCACATTTACTTTCTTGCTGTTCTTCATACACGCAAGATCATTCCCCCATTTGCATTTTCCCTGGCTTGTCTCTCTACCTGGAATGCTCATTCCCAGAATCTCCTCATGACCAGCAATTCCCACAGCTCAGGTCTTGGGTCAAATGTGAGACTCTTAAAAAAAGGCTTTTTCTGACCTTCCAAAATGATGGAGCTTCTACTTAGGTCATGTTTTGTCATATCTCCTTACTTTATCTCCCTGCTTTAATTAAAAGGGTACATACCACTCAATGATATCATCTTCCTCGCTATCTATTTATCATTTGCTTCTTTTATTCTCCATAGAAGAGATACTCCTTCTTACTCATTCACTGATTACGTCCCTAATGCCAGAAATGAAGTGAAGTGAAGTGAAGTCGCTCAGTCGTGTCTGACTCTTTGCAACCCCATGGACACCAGGCTCCTCTGTCCATGGGATTTTCTAGGCAAGAGTACTGGAGTGGGTTGCCTTTTCCTTCTCCAGGGAACTTCCCAACCCAGGGATCGAACCCAGGTCTCCTGCATTGTAGACAGACGCTTTACCATCTGAGCCACCAGGGAAGTCAATGCCAGGAATAGTCTGTAGCATATAAAACACTAGACAAAAGAAAGGGAAAAAAATAATTATTTGAAAACAAATGAATAAAACTTTAAGTGAAAAAGATGAAAGTTAAAGAAGCAGATTTTAAATTACCTTAGTCATTTCTATAAATTAACGTGTAAAGTATTTTCTCAAATAAATCTTTCTTCCTTTTCCTCTTGTGCCCCTCCTGCTCAGTCCACCAGAAATTCTGACCCAAACCATTGCAATCTCCCTGCCTTGTCCCACTCCAATATAGTTTCCCAACTTAAGCCACAGTGATCTTCCTAGACTATGTATCTGACTGTTTCCCTATCCATCTAAAATATTTCATAAGCTCCTCATTGCTCTAAGAGTCAATTCAAACTCCTTACCTGGCTTTAATAATCAGACTGATATGGTTTTCATTTAGTCCTGTAGTTTCATTTTTCATCACTAACTCATGCCCACCTCATTACCCTCACTGATTCCTTTGGTCACTGAATTCCATCTATGTGCTATGTTCCCTGTTCCCTCACTTCTCAACTACATTCTCTTCCTGGAAAGTTGCTCCACTCTTGCTTCATTTAAATCAACCCTGTGTATCCTTTGGGTCTCAATGTGAATGTTGATTTTTTCATGCAATATTGTAAAAACTACTCTCACCTGAGTTATTTATTACTTCTGTATAGTTCCAAATATTCTATTTATTATATATATATATATATATATATATATATATATATATATATATGGGCTTAAGCAGAAAAGAACTTTATTAAAGAATATTAAATAGAAGACAATATATCAGAGCAAAAGGCTAGAGAATCAGCCTTGGAGGCTGTATCAACAGGAAAAGAAATGTCTGAATTTCTTCTGAAGAGCCCGTATCTTTGTTCCTGCTGGTATAACAAAGACCATTAACCCTGGACTTGAACTGCTATCATTCAGTCCTTTGTCATTACTAATTGAATGGTGGCTCCCTCTCTCCCACCCTTGCCACATTAAGTTCTATTCAGCCTTTTTTTTTTATCTTAAATTAGTCTTTCCTGAATTGACGTGTTGGTAGATCTGATTGGTAGGCTTTAGTCATAGGCATAAATTCTTTAGTCATAGGCATAAAATTGCCTCAGGGAGGCAAGGAAAGCACTTTTCTAGCTTTTAATTTGATAAAGCAAAACTTAGGAGGTGGGAAGAATTGTGATAAGTGTCTACTGCATAGCTATCCTCTATTACTTCCCTAATCACAATACATATTTTTTGCTTAGCTTCTGTTTGTCTCATTCACTAACTCCACAAAGACAGGGGCCAAGCCAATCTCATTCACTACTGTTTCTCTAAAAGCTAGCAGAGAGCCTGACATACAGTAAATACTAAAAGATTATTTTTTGAATGAATAAAGGGTTGAAACCAGGGTTTGAAGATAGTATGGAACAGCTGTTGAAATTATAATGCACAAATTATAATTGGGAATCAATGAGAGAAGAGTGAGAATTGCTGCATTACATTTTAGATCCTGCCAAGTTTAGGAAGAACCTGTTTGTGGTAGAACTGATTGTCAATGTTTAGTGAGTTTCTCAAGTGAAGCTGAGAAGCCAGGAAAGAAGAGTTTAGGGGTCTAAACAAGTTTGTGGCTGCAAAAGGATTTGTGAGCGGAAGACTAAAAAGAGTTTGAGCTCAAACAAAATATACATGAACTCACTGAACATAGAATTTAGATTGCTTAAGGAACAAACTAAACCAGAAAAGGGATGGATAGCCTGTGAGAATACAAAAAGATGAAATGACTAAAGATGATGATAAAGGCAAAGGTATAGTATAGTATAAAATAGGAAGAAGATATATTTACTCCACCCTCCTCCAAGTTATCAAAGCCAAGTTCCTTGCTCCTCCCATTCTCAGTCCTGCCCATTTTTATGCACCAGTCTTAATGAGTGGAGTCATAGATCACCATCCTCTGTTGCACGTGTCCTCCTGCATCTAGAGTTGCTGAGAATTAAATTGCCCAGTCAGAGCCACTTGTGGCCTCCTTGTGTTTATTCCCTTTGTCAACGGAAGCCAAAATCCATAGAATTAGTGCCTTTTCTTTTCTCCTCTCCACATTAAATACTTATCCTTCACTGCCACACCCATCTGCTCAGTCTTTAGAACTGGTTATCTGTTTTATGTCCTGCTTTTTTATTCTTAACAGATTGCCTCTGAAATGCTGAAACATGCTCAGAATGCTGTGCACA